>NC_079193.1:282913787-284241287 GCF_029499605.1 Hyla sarda
TTCCTCTCCCTCTGACCGACTTGTCATGTCTATAATAATGTTTTTGATCATATAACTACATCATTCTCTTTGATCTAGTTATTTATAATATACTGCCATTATAGCGGACAGTTTATCTGTTTATACTGATTACATTGTGCATTGATTGGTGTCCTGATGTATAGTGGCATTGTGCCCCCACTCAAAATGGTGCACCTTGACACTACTAGCTATATATATGCACTTACACCTTTATACTTACCTATGGGTAAACGATATCTAAATGGCCAATTCAATAGCATTATGCCAAATCTAAACCAAACTAACATTTTGCATCTAAGATATTGATAACCATTCACTCTATCCTTCATAGTTATTGTTTTGGTTTGTTTCATAACTTTTATATCAAGCACCAGTAATCACTCTCTCCAATTGTGGTTCCTGTGCTGTATCTAAGTACAGCGTCGGAATATTAGTTCACGCCCACTACTGACGTCAGACGGGGGCGTGACACCTCTGACGCTGCACAGCACAGGAACCGGATATAACATCAGATGCCACAAACATGTGGAGACAGTGCTCAGTAGCTGAAAGTTCCGGCTCCCTGCTGACAGCAGGTATGCACTGCTCCGCACGAATGCCGTATTAGAGAGCATGAGTACACTGCAGAGCAGGTTATTTTCCTTTGTCCTCACTTTTCTTTACAGGTGGAACATGCAGTGATAGGATATATCTGTATTTCTTTCCTTTAGGCCATTTGATCAGGCCAATGGATGGTTGTGAGTAAGACCTCATTATGATGGAAGGAGTTTTTTTTCCAGGAATGAAGTGGCCATTTTTAAAATATACTGTATTTGTGCTCTTGTCTTCTTCCAGGTTCCAGGAGTCTCACGGTTAATGTATATATCCTTTAATGATGGGTTACTTTATATCCAAAAAGGCACACTTGGCATCATAAGTGGCCATCCCTCCAGGAACACAAACTGAATAAAATTAGAATAATTAACAGAGGGCTGGCAACAGGAACGCCCGACCGAGGCTGGAACACGTCCGAGCCACCTGAGAAATCGTGAAATCACGAGCAAGACATGGCTGACGAACGGGAAGGAACGCGTGTTCGAGACTCACAGGACAGAGCCGAAACTACAAGACTTCCGCCCACAACTAACAATAAGTAAAAAATACCAAAATATACGATGTTTTCTATTTTAAAAAAATAACCCATACATACACATAATATACACTTTACATTGGCAAAAAAAGACAGGCATGGGAGTACCCCTTTAATAATATCGGCATATATGTAATAGTTGGACAATAGTAGTCCACTTTTTAGCGTTATTCATTAAAAGCTAAGTACTAATCCTTCTCCATTGGGGGACACAGACCGTGGGGTGTATGCTGCTGTCTCTAAGGAGGTGTGACACTATGGTAATAAAAAAGTCAGCTCCTCCCAGCAGGATATACCCGCCTTCAGGCTCTGAGCTAGTCAGTTTAAGTTCCAGAGCAATAGGAGGAGACCGATAGGTCAAAGAAAAACCCAAAACTGTCCGAGAACCAGAAGAAAAAAAAAAAATGAACACACCCTCGGACAGAGAACCAAGGAAAAAAACCAAAAAAAGGCGGGAGCTGTGTCCCCCAATGGATCCTTCGAGAAAGAGATTTTACGGTAAGTAAACAAAAATCTCCTTTTCTCTATCGGCTCCATTGGGGGACACAGACTGGGGGACACAGACCGTGGGACGTACCAAAGCCGTCCCTTGGGTGGGCAGATAAGTAATCAGGCAGACGGACGATCCACTGCTGCCTGGAACACTTTACGACCCAGACTAGCATCAGCCGATGCAAAAGTATGAACTCAGTAAAACCTTGAGAAAGTCTGCAAAGACTACCAGGTAGCCGCCTTGCAAATCTGCAAAGCCGAGGCTCTATTCTGGAGAGCCCAGGATGCCCCAACAGAACGAGTGGAATGAGCCACAACCCTGAAAGGAGGAATCTTCCCCTTACCGCAATAGGCGAAATGGCGGACCGAATCCACCGAAAAATGGTGGCCTTGGAAGCAGGTTGTCCCTTGCGACAACCTTCCGTAAGGACGAAAAAGGAATCACACTGACGAAACGAAGAAGTGATGGAGAGATAAGGCCGAAAAGCCCGAACTACATCCAGCTTGTGTAGCAAGCGCTCCTTAGGATGAGAAGGAGCCGGACAAAAGGACAATGTCCTCATGGAGATGAAAGGCTGAGACCACCTTAGGTAAAAAGGAAGGATCTGGCCGGAAAACAACCTTGTCCTGGTGGATCACCAGAAACGGAAAACGGCAGGAAAGAGCTGCCAGTTCAGACACCCTCCGGATGGAGGTGATAGCCACAAGAAACGCCACTTTCCAAGAAAGGAGGCGGAGAGACACCTCTCTAAAGGGCTCAAAGGGTGCACCCTGGAGGGCACTCAGAACCAAATTCAAGTCCCAAGGGGGAGAAGGTGACCGATAAGGAGGAACAGCGTGCGCCACTCCTTGCAGGAAGGTCCGGACATGAGAATTAGAAGCCAGGGGTCGCTGGAAAAGAACAATAAGGGCCGAAACCTGACCTTTAAGGGAACTGAGAGACAACCCCAGTTCCAGCCCCGACTGCAAAAAAGAGAGAAGACGGGGGAACCGAGAAGGTCACCGGGGAGAAGTCCTGAGCTTCACACCAACGAAAATAAGACCGCCAAGTACGGTGGTAAATTCTTGCGGAGGAGAGCTTACGAGCCTTGAGCATGGTGTGAATGACTTGGGAAGAGAACCCGCGGGCCCTCAAAACCGCGATCTCAACCGCCACGCCATCAAATGCAGTGACTGTAAATTGGGGTGGCAAAGAGGACCCTGAGAGAGTAGGTCCGGGCGGAGCGGAAGGCGCAGAGGAGCGTCGTCCAGGAGCCTGACTATGTTGGCGTACCACGACCTTCGGGGCCAATCTGGAGCTACCAGAATGGCGGGGACGTCCTCTGCCTTGAGCGGAGCGGAAGAGGAGGGAACAGATAAGGTAGGGTGAACCCCGCCCAAGGAATCACTAGGGCGTCCACGGCCAGAGCCTGAGGACACAAACGGAAGGATCTTCCGATTGTGCCGGGACGCGAAGAGGTCCACGTCTGGAATGCCCCAGAGGTGGCAGAGTTGCGCGAAGACCTCCGGATGAAGAGACCACTCGGCGGGGTCGGGTGAGGACTGACTGAGGAAGTCCGCTTCCCAGTTGAGCACTCCCGGAATGTGAATCGCCGAAATGGCCGGAACTTTGTTCTCCGCCCAGGTGAGAATCTTGGTCACCTCGGCCATGGCTGCCGAGCTGCGAGTGCCGCCCTGACGATTTATGTACGCCACGGCCATAGACTCCCGATGAAGAAGACAAAGAAGAATCGCCCGTAATTCCAATATGTTTATCGTAAGAAGGGTTTCAGGGGGATACCAGAGTCCCTGAACCGCCCAATCCCTAAACACGCCGCCCCAGGCAGACAGGCTAGCATCCGTTGTAACAACCTGCCAGTGAAGGGGAAGAAAGGACCGCCCTTGGAGAAGAAGGGGGGAGCGGAGCCACCAGAGCAGAGACTGACGGACCCTGCGAGGGACAACAATCTGACGATCGAGGGACAGAGGAGACCTTTTCCATCGAGAGAGAATAGTCAGTTGAAGGGGGCGGTAAGGAAACTGAGCAAAGGGTACGGCCTCCATAGTTGCCACCATCCGACCCAGGACTTCCATACAAGTGCGGATGGAGATTGATACCTGGGTCTGAAGGGAGCGGACCACCGACCGGAGCGCCAGATGTTTGTCCGGCGGAAGACCAATTCGGGCAGAGGCCATGTCGAATCTAAGTCCCAAGAAGGTTAGAGACTGGGTAGGACAGAGGACTGACTTGTCCCGGTTGACCATCCATTCGAAGCGAGTCAGAGTGTGGAGAGTGACGTCCAGATTCTCCAGAGTCTGGGCTCTGGTTGGAGCCTTGATGAGAAGGTCGTCCAGATAGGGTATCACTGAGATCCCCCTCGACAGTAACAGGCCCATCACTGGCGCAAGGATCTTTGTAAAGACCCGAGGAGCCGTGGCTAGACCAAAGGGGAGGGCTACGAATTGAAAGTGCCCCTCCGGAACCGCAAAGCGGAGGTACCGATGATGGCCTGGAAATATTGGCACATGAAGGTAGGCATCCTTGATTTCCACCGATGAAAGAAACTCCCCTTGTTCCAGGGACGCCACCACCAAACGGAGGGATTCCATTCTAAAGTGGCGGATGAGAAGGTGACGGTTGAGACGCTTGAGGTCTAGGATTGGTAGCACAGAACAGTCCTTTTTGGGGACCACAAAAAGATTTGAATAGAAACTCCGAAAACGTTCCTCTGGAGGAACGGGGACGATAACCCCCTGGAGAAGCAGAGACTGGAGAGCCGCTCGAAATTGCTTCGCCAGAGGAGGAGACCGGGGGGCCCGGGATCGAAAAAAGTGATCCCTCGGAAGGGAGGCGAATTCGATCTGGTAACCGTTGGACACCACATCCCTGACCCAAGAGTCCTGAATGTGCGAAGTCCAGATGTCTCGGAAAAGCAAGAGATGACCTCCCACCCAAAAAGAAACCGCGGGTGGGGGCCTCACTTCATGCAGAAGTGGGTTTGCGGTTGCTCGATTTGGGCGCAAAACGGACGGACCGGTTGGAGTCCGACTTCCAAGACGGGCGTGCCCGGAATGAGGGAGCCTTCTTGTCCCGCGAGGGCGCCTGCCTGAACCCTTTACTGGGGCCAGAGGTCGGAAAGGACCGAAAGGAAAAGGACTTCCTCTGGGAAGTAGGGTGAGCCTTATTTTGAGGTAACAAGGAACTCTTACCTCCCGTTGCCTCAGAGATAATCTCATCAAGGCGTTTGCCAAAAAGACGGCCACCCGTAAAGGGAAGCTCAGTGAGAGAACTTTTGGAAGCGGCATCCGCACATAGAGCGGCGGAGAGTCGCTAGGTGACCCACAGCAAAGGCAGAAGAACGAGCTGACTGCATGGAAGCTGTGCACAGAAAGTCCCCAGCTTTAGCGCATTGGAGAGCCAGAGCAGGTAGATCCTCTGGGGGGGGGGATCCCGCTGAGATAGCCTGATGGAGCTTTTGGCACCACTCCGACATGGCCTTGGGACACCCATGTCGAGGCGAAGATGGGAAGAAGAGAAGAGCCAGCTGCTTCAGAAGCGAACTTCGCTAAAGATTCTACCTGCTTGTCCACGGGATCCTTGAAGGCAGCGGCATCTGCCAGAGGCAGTGTAGTCGCCTTAGAGATCCGGGAGATTGGTGGATCCACTGAGGGAGGGGAAGCCACCTTAGCGACAAAATCCTTGTCAAATGGATAACGTTCTTGAATTGATTTGATTTCCGGGAACCTCTTGTCTGGATGTTTCCATGCGGATTCCAGAATGTCGTCAAAGTCAGCGTGAGAGCTGAAGCTTTGAGGTGCTGGCTTAGCACGATGAAAGGATACTCCTGGATTGACATCCGAAGATCCTGGGTCCTCCAAGTGAAAGGTGTCTCTTATGGCTGTCACCAATAAGTTCACCGTTGCAATTGAGTCTGAGCGGTCCTCTGAGTCAGATGCCGGCTCGGAAGCCTCGTCCACCAGGGGAATGTGAATGAATAGAGGCAGTCCTGGAGGGGGGTGACCCAGACCGGGTACGCGGCTCTGGCGTAGCAGAGCGTCGACTCCGAGAACGTCCTCTGGAGGAGCGACGTTTGTGCCCAGAAGATAGGGGGGGGCGGGACCCGCGAGGGGAACAGTCACGTCTATCAGAAGACTCAATGGAATAGTCAGACGAGGCACCCCTAGCACGCTTATGAGAGCGTGAAGTACGGGGAGACGAGGAGCGAGCCCTCTCAGAGGTCCTGCGCAGGGAAGACCCTTTCAAGGCGGACACCATTTCCTGGGAGGCCTCAGCCACCGAACGGGAGACTTCGGTCAAGTCAGCCATATACTGGGTCAGGAAGAAACCCAGGCTGGAGGAGCGGCTGAACCCACTGGGACCGAAGGGACATCAGGGGGCACCAGGGGGTCTGGGGGAGCAGTGGAGCAGGCAGGGCAAGTGGGCTCAGCAGAGCCAGACATCTTGGTATTACAGTGCTTACAGATATAATAAGTCACTGAATTTCCAGGTTTCTGTTTGGAGGGAGGAACAGCCCTGGGTACAGACATAATGTGAGAAAAAAGAAGACAGGAACGTTCTCACCCTAGTCTGTGTCCCGTCAGCTGCAGTGAGGAGAACTCGCTCCGTGCAGTCAGAGAGACTGAACAGGCCAGCCAATAGGAGGGAGGGGCGTGCCTGAAGCAAGGCACACAGTAACCGACCCCTTCACATAGAAAATCGCGCCCACGGAGCTGATTGGGTGCTGCTTCGCGCCTCTGAGAGCTCCCAGTCCAGTGGGCGGAGCTGCAGACGGCCGAAGAAGAACTGTCATGGCGCCCGCTCCTTGTCCTGAGCGCACCTGCCTAGCCGTCTATGCGCTCGGGGGAATAGAGCGGGCGGCCGAAACGCCCGGCTCGTAGCAGCGCCGCGGCTGTCAGCCGCGATAAGGCGCTGCAAGCATAACGAAAGTAAGCCGGCGCTGAGAGCGCCTGGCCCGGAGCAGCGCCGCGGCTGACTAGCTCAGAGCCTGAAGGCGGGTATATCCTGCTGGGAGGAGCTGACTTTTTTATTACCATAGTGTCACACCTCCTTAGAGACAGCAGCATACACCCCACGGTCTGTGTCACCCAATGGAGCCGATAGAGAAAAATAATTTTATATTAACTTTCTGGCACCAGTTGATTTTAAAAAAAAAATAGTTTTCCACGGGAGTACCCCTTTAATGCAGTGCTAGCCGTGCCTGATAGTGTTGCATGTAAGAGTGGCCTGAGAGGACCTAAAATCTGCTGACAGGTGAAGTAAAATTACATTAATCAATCTGTGCAAATGGTATTAGTCAAGAGCTGGGATACATTGGGCTGCATTCCCAAATTAGCTTTTTTGCCGTTTCTTTGTTTACATAATTAGGTAACCCCTTTGTAACCACTCATACACATTTTAAAGGTGGCTGAGTGGTCACTTCATAAAAAGCAGGCTTAGGATCTGTATATTACAGCTGACACTCGTCTACTGCTGGGAACAGACTGTTGTTTACCCATAAGATGCTGCAATTGATAAAGATTTCAAACATAAATCAAATATCTCCAAAGTGGGTCAAACTATAATAAACCACCAGACAATGTGTAAAAGCCCCATATTGGTAAACCCCACCTCTAGAACATCACATTTAATAGTAACTAAACTAAAACAAATTCGATGTAAGTCAGACTTACATTAAATATATTTTATCTTAGGTACTAATAAATGTGAAGTTTTAGTAGGGTTTACTAATAGGGGGACTTTTGACCATTGGCTTGCCAGTGGTCTCGTGGTAGAGTGACTTAACAGGTGCTGGAACTGTCAAGTCTCCAATTGGAACCCCAAAAAAAGCAATTTTGGGGTGCCAATTGGTTACTACGGGGCTGCAATGTATATTTTACTAACTACTGGTTGAACACAGATCTCACACATTATATAACTGTCCAACAGAACCACCACAGGGGAAATTAAACATTACACAGGCCCCATTCAAATCAATGGGTTGTCTGTTGAAAGTGTGACAGAAGAGCCCTCAATCAGGCCTAGACGTTGTTTAATCTGCATATGGTACCAAGAAGCTAATTATAGGGTTTTCAGAAAATCTCAATGAAACAAGTACTATATGTCATTGCATTGTAAGAAATGTATTATTAAAGTAATATATATCGACAGAATGCAGTTGCGTGATGGCAGCAGTCATTGAAAGAACAGGTTTTTTTTGTTTATTTGTTTCCCGGAGCAAATCAATCAGAAGGTCTATCTAAAATACCAAATGTATTACCAATTTATTTAGTCTGCCAGGACTGAGGCCAAAATGGTACTACTAAATGACAAGATAAGAAGAAAAAAAATTAACTCCCCAAATCCCAACAACAATGGCCCTCATTTACTATTCTAAACCCGACCTCTTTTGTCGGGGTTTTTTGCCGCATCTTTGTCTGCGCCATGTCGCAGACATCGTGCGCCAGTCTGCGACACGTTGCAACATTTTTTCCCGACGGACCCGATGTGGATTCTCCCAAACCCGAAAAAGGGGCGTAACTCGACATTTCTGAGCTTTCCCACGTATTTATAAAGGTTTCCGACCCGAATTTGTTGAATTGTTGTGGATTTTTTCCCGACAGCTCAGAGGAGTTGGAAACCAAAACCAACATAACCCACGTGCGACAAACAGGATGCGACATAATAATAAATATCAGGGGAAAAAGCAATCGGGTAAGAAAGCAACATAGACTTACAACCCGATTTTCTTAGTAAATGAGGGCCAATGTGTAACATTTTTGGATTAATATAGGATCACCTGGACTTTTGGGCCAAACTTGCCGAGCTACATCACTCGGCATAAGGGGGTACCCAGGAAAGCATTATATATGAATAAGTCCCTCATTATAACGATTACTATGGTTTGCAATAAATATGATATAGGAGGCCATCAACTTTAACCCCTTAAGAACCAAGTCCATTTTCACCTAAAGGACTGGGCCAATTTAATTTTTGCGTTTTCATTTTTTCCTCCTTGCCTTCTAAAATCCATAACTTTTATATTTCCATCTACAGATCCATATAAGGGCTTGTTTTTTGCGTGACCAATTGTACTTTGTAATGAAACCTCTCATTTTACCATAAAATGTACGGCGAATCCCTAAATAATTTTTTTTAGGGAGGAAATTTATATGAAAACCACAATTTTGAACATTTTGGGGGGTTTCGTTTTCACACTGTACACTTTATGGTAGAAATGACGTGTTCTTTATTCTGTGGGTCAATACGATTAAATTGATAACCATGGCTAGATACTTTTATATTTTTGTACTGCTTATAAAAAATCTAACACTTTTTGCACAAAATCAGTCATCTAAAATTGTCCTATTTTAACCACCTATAACTTTTTAATTTTTCTGTATATAGGGCGATATGAGGGCTCATTTTTTCACAGTCATCTGTACTTTTTATTGATACCACATTTGCCTATATAAAACTTTTAGATAATTTTTTTATAAAAACATTTTTGGAATAAAATGTGACAAAAAAGCAGTATTTTTGGACTTTTTTATTTTTTACGTTTACGCCGTTCACTGTACGGGATCATTAACATTATCTTTTGATAGATCGGACATTTACGCCCGCGGCGATACCAAATATGTTTATTTTAAAAAATTACGCTTTTTGAGGGTAAAATGGAAAAAACTGACAATTTTAATTTTTATTGGGGGAGGGGATATTAAAATTTTTATTTTTACCTTTTATTTTTTACATTTTTCAACTTTTTTATTTTATTTATTTATTTTTTACACTTTTTATGTCCCCATAGGGGACTATCTATAGCAATCATTTGATTGCTAATACTGTTCAGTGCTATGCATCGGACATAGAACTGATCAGTATTATCGGCTATCTCCTGCTCTGGTCTGCTCGATCTCAGACCAGAGCAGGAGACGCTGGGAGACGAACGGCGCCGGGAGACGAACGGAGGCAGGTGAGGGGACCTCCGTCTGCCATTACAGAGGATCATCTATTTTAACATGCGCATTGCCGCAGATGCCGTGATCTGTACTGATCCATCTGAGGGGTTAATGGCGGACATTCGCATGATCGCGGATGTCGGCCATTACCGGCAGGTCCCCGGCTGGAACCTGCCGTGTATGACACGAGCATCGCTCCGATGCTCAGGGTCATATACCAGACGTAAATGTACGTCCTAGTGCGCGAAGTACCGCCAAGCCAGGACGTACATTTACGTCCGTGGTCATGAAGGGGTTAATGTATATAGAACACAATCAAAATAACAGTAATACCTGTGGATGATGTGTCTGTCAAGTACCCATCTAGAGATGGCAGTATGTCCTTGTAGTGAGGCTCCATATGATCTGGAGGAATTCGAGATGACCAGTCTTCAAGTGCATCAAGGCCAGCATTTGCAAGCGGTGGGAAACTTAAGCCTAACTTAAAGGCAGTCTATAAACAATAAAAATGTATCATAATATCCTTGTATACATATTCAATTTAAGTCAGTGATATGGAAATTTGTTGAGGCAAGTATTGGATTATTTTTTAAAACAAAGTCTGCCCCACCCGCTTTTCTTTTTTTATATACAAGAGATTGGGGATCAAAGTGTTCCATCAGAACGGAATAGAAGTAGGAACACCACTCATAAATAATCACTGTTTAAAAATGTACAGCATTTAAAAAAATTGTCGAACTTACTTGTAATGATGGGATGTAGGCTTTTATGTCATGCATGATGATTTCATGAGGCAGAGAAAGGATTAAGGTTAAACATGATGCCAAAAGTTCATCCTTAAATTGCTTCATTTTAGAGGATACCTAGCATTAATAAATGCATAGTTATTTAAACAGAAGATCATCAAAAAGTAAAAACATACATTTTTTAACCCATTAAGGATAATAGACAAACTTAAAGGGTTACGCCAGTGGTCAACATGTTTTTCCGTTTTTGACTTACCCTATTTGTTTTGTTTAATTTCTATTCTTGTTGTTTAAAGGGGTACTCCGTTGCTTACACACCTTATCCCCTATCCAAAGGATAGGGGATAAGATGCCTGATCGCGGGAGTCCCCTGGCGGCGTGTGACGTCACGCCTCCGCCCCCGTGTGACGTCACGCTCCGCCCCTCAATGCAAGCCTACGGGAGGAGGGATGATAGCTATCACGCCGCCTCCCGTAGGCTTGCATTGAGGGGCGGAGTGTGACGTCACACGGGGGCGGGGGCGTGACGTCACACGGGGCGGGGGCGGGACGTCACACGCCGCCGGCCCTGCGGTCGACCGTAATCAGACCCGGAGCGAACACGCTCCGGGGACCGATTACAAATGGGGTGCCGCGTGCATGATCACGGGGGTCCCCAGCTGCGGGACTCCCGCGATCAGGCATCTTATCCCCTATTCTTTGGATAGGGGATAAGATGTGTAAGCACCGGAGTGCCCCTTTAAGCTACTCTATTTCCGTTCCTTGTTGCATTTTTATCCCCCACTTTGTTTTCCTATCTTTTCTTCTATTTCCCGTTTCTTGCTGTGCTGAAAACTACAAATCCCAGCATGCCACATGCCTTGCTGGTTTGGGGCGGCTCCTTTTTTGTTTTGTTTGTTTGTTCTGCCCTTTACCCACCCTACTATTTTCCCTGGTCAGCCCCCTTATACACAGCACACTAATATAATCAGCCTTGGTTGGGATACACTGTCATACACACACAAAAGGGACTACAACTCCCAGCATGTGTCATTCAGGAGTCTTCAGTCTGTGGTATAACACCAGCATGCTGCCTCTGTAGTCTCCTGGGGGTTGTAGTTCACCACACCTCTGTAGGGCATACACCAGTGTTTCCCAACCAGGGTGCCCCCATGTGTTGCAAAACTAAAACTCCCAGCATGCCCTGACAGCCTTTGGGCATGCTAGGAGTTATAGTTTTGCAACAGCTGGAGACACACTGGTTGGGAAACACTGGTGTAACATGATGTGTATGCTGAATAGGCTAGAACAGTGTTTCCCAACCAGTGTGCCTCCAGATGTTGCAAATCTACAACTCCCAGCATGCCCAAAGTCTGTCAGGGCATGCTGGGAGTTGTAGTTTTGCAACAGCTGGAGGCACACTGGTTTGTAAACACTAGCATACACACTTGCACACACACACAACAGAGACTACAACTCCCAGCATGTGTCATTCAGGAGTCCCCCCCCTCCCCCTTCACATATAGGGGGAGATTTATCAAAACCTGTGCAGAGGAAAACTTGCCCAGTTGCCCATAGTAACCAATCAGCTTGCTGCTTTCATTTTTATGAAGGCCTGTGAAAAATGAAAGAAGCAATCTGATTGGTTGCTATGGGCAACTGGGCAAGTTTTGCTCTGCACAGGTTTTGATAAATCTCCCCCATAGAGATCATTACCAGTATGAGATTTATTCCCCTGCAGTCCATACATCCCCAGCCCGTGCACCTTCTCATCCTCCCCTTCAGATAACACTTATCTTCTCTGTTAGGTCCTTCTCCTGTGCAGACCTGCGTCCTTAGAATACAGAGCAGGGGGGAGGGGAGGTGAGGAGCTGTGTACTCCGCTGGATGAAATGAGGGGGCGTGGCTTATTTTTCATGCAGACAGAAAAAAAAAAAGCTGTGACATCTTGTCCACAACAGACTCAGAACTGTGGACAACAGTAAAAGAAAACCCTCTGAACTACAGAACTGCCTGCCCAACCAACAGGTAAGCAAAACACACACATGCAGCCAAAACATATAACACATGTATATTGCAAAAAAACAAAACTTACAAAGAATATGCCATAAAGTAAAAAAAATTAACCACTGTAGTACCCCTTTAAGTCCTTGTGCCCTGGTACTTAACCCCCTAACGACCAAGCCCATTTTGGCCTTAAGGACCAGGCAAATTTTATTTTTGCGTTTTGGTACTTTCCTCCTTGTATTTTAAAATCAATAACTTTTTTATATTTCCATCCAGAGACCCATATGAGGGCTTTTTTTGTTGCGCAACCATTTATACTTTGTAATGACATCACTCATTTTACCATAAAATGTTAGGACGAACACAAAAAAATATTATTTGTGTGAGGAAATTTTTACAAAACCTACAATTGTGCAAATTGTGGTGGGTTTCCTTCTCATGCTGTACATTTTACAGTAAAACTGACATGTTTTCTTTATTTTGTGGGTCAATACGATTAAAATTATACCCATGGTTATATACGTTTCTATTATTGTGCTGCTTTTAAAAAATTTCAAACTTTTTTTTACAAAATGTTTAAAGTTGCCATATTTTGACCACCTATAACTTTTCCGTTTACGGGAATGTGTAATGGCTCATTTTTTGCCAGTACTACTTGTGTATAATATGTGACTGATAACTTTTTATACATTTTTTGGTCAATGTGATGTAACCAAATAGCAGCAATTTTTGACACTTACGCCGTTCACCGTACAGGGTCATTAACATTATATTTTGATCGGACATTTACGTACGCAGCGATTTCAATATATGTTCACTTTTTTTTTTTTTACACCCTTTTATGTCCCCATAGGGGACTATTTTTATCAATCATTAGATTGATAATACTGTTCAGTGCTATGCATAGGACAGAGGTCTCCTTACCTGTCTCCGCCCTTCCTCAAGGGGTTCTGGGTCTTCTTCTCTGGTCTGCCTTCTAGCAGTCCAGAAGTAGATCGCCAACAAAACTGATAAGTACTATCCATATGCATAGAACTGAACAGTACTAGCAATCTAATGATTGCTATAAATAGTCCCTTATGGGGACATAAATCTAAAAAAAAAGAATTGTGAAGAAAAAAAATGTGAATAAACCCTTAACTCAAATATTAACCCCTTAAGAACCAAGCCCATTTTAACCTTAATTTTATTTTAGCGTTTTCGTTTTTCCCTCCTCGCCTTCTAAAATCCATAACTCTTTTATATTTCCATCTACAGGCCCATATAAGGGCTTGTTTTTTGCGTGACCAATTGTACTTTGTAATGAAACTTAAATGAAAACCACAATTTTGCAGATTTTGGAGGGTTTCGTTTTCACACTGTACACTTTACGGTAAAAATTATGTGTTTTTTTATTCTGTGGGTCAATACGATTACAGTGATACCCATGGATAGATACGTTTATATTTTTGTACTGCTTAAAAAAAATCTAAAACTTTTTGTACAAAATCAGTCATCTAAACCCACCCTAATTTGACCACCAATAACTTAATTGTTCCGTATATAGGGTGGTATGAGGTGTAATTTTTTGCGCCGTCATCTGTACTTTTTATCGATACCACATTTGCATATATAGAACTTTTAGATAATTTTTTAGGGAATAAAATGTGACAAAAAAGCAGCACTTTTGGACTTTTATTTTTTACGTTTACGCCGTTCATTGTACGGGATCATTAAAAATATATTTTGATAGTTCGGACATTTACGCACACGGTGATACCAAATATGTTTATAAAAAAGATGTACGCTTTTTGGGGGTATAATGGGAAAAACTGACAATTTTTTTATTTATTTTTTTTTTTAATACTTTTTATGTCCCCATAGGGGACTATCTATAGCAATCATTTGATTGCTAATACTGTTCAGTGCTATGCATAGGATATAGCGCTGCTAAGTATTATCGGTGATCTTCTGCTCTGGTCTGCTCGATTTCAGACCAGAGCAGGAGACACCGAGAGACGTACGGAGGCAGGTGAAGGGACCTCCGTCCGCCATTACTGATGATAGGATCGCCGCGGCAGCGCTGCAGGCGATCTGATCATCTATTTTAACTTGCTCATTGCCGCAGATACTGATCATGGTATCTGAGGGGTTAATGGCGGACATCCGCGCGATCGCGGCCATTACCGGCGGTTTCCCCGCTGCTGCTAGCAGCCGGAACCTGCCGCGTATGACGCGAGCACCGCTCCGATGCTCGCGGTCTTTCACAGGACTTAAATGTACGTCCTGGTGCGTGAAGTACCGCCAAACCAGGACGTACATTTACTTCGGTGGTCGTTAAGGGGCTAAAACATTTTATCCAAAGAAAATAAAATGAATATATGTAGTGTTGGCACATGCGTAAAATGTCCAAACTATCAAAATATAATGTCAATGATCCCGAACAGTGAACTACGTACACGTAACAAAAGAAAAAGAAAAAAATTGCAGTTTTTTTGTTACATGACATTATTATTACAAATGAATTCCCTAGCGAGATGAGGTCTCCTACATAATTAGGTCCCAGCAGAAGATGTTCCCGACAGTCAACGAAATCTACTATTCACTTGGACCTGGTGAAATCCAAGCTTACGTGGGTAATGGTCGTCAATCCTAATAATAGCATGGTTATAGATAAAAAGGAGATTTGTTGTACTCACCGTAAAATCACTTTCTCGTAGCCTTCATTGGGGGACACCTTACTGATGAGTATATGCACTTGCAACTAGGAGGCGCTGACACTAAGGAAAAAAAGTCGGCTCCTCACTGGCAGGATATACCCGCCCACTGGAAGTGAGGTAATCAGTTATGTCACAGTAGGAGAAGCCAACAAAAAACATATGTCCGAAGGACCCCGAGAAGAATCCCGGATAAAAAAAACAAGAACCGGAAATGGGTCCCCCAATGAAGGCTACGAGAAATATTTTACGGCGAGTGCAAAAAATCTCCTTTTCTAGGTCACTCTTCATTGGGGGACACCTTACTGATGCAACGTACCAAAGCAGTTCCCAAGGGTGGGAAGAACAATCACCAGAGAAAGGGAAACAGTCCAGAGACCGAATCCACTCAACCGTAGGGTATGCGGACCAGACCGTAGGGCCAGAGACAACCAAGGCCCAGAAACTGAGCTCCTGGAAGATCCACCAACCATTGTAGATACTCTAAACCTACGGTACAAATAGACAATAAAAGGTCGACCACAAAGTCAGATGGAGGAAGCATCCTAGGAGGAAGGAACTAGACATAGGGCTACATGGGAAACAAAAAATTAAAAAGGGCACAACAAGAAAACAGGGCAGAAAACACGCCAGGGCAGCATACGCCCGAGCAGAAGGCAAGCACAGAAGGTGGGGACCTGAAAATCACTGGAAAAAAGAAGAGAGATGGAAACCGGCTCTAGGGAGGCCTAGTGCAGAAAAATAATGAACTGACCAGCTGCAGACCAAAAAAACCCTGTCCCAGGGGCCCATCGCGAGCACCCGGGAGGCAAAATCAGCTTGACTGGTGTAATGTGGAACGCTCCCCCCAATCTTGGGATACACAGACCCAGAGGGAGGAGACGGAAAGCAACAACGGCCAAAAGAGGATAAACAAGAAAGGAGAGCCTCCGGGAACACTGGAGCAGCCGACAAGGGAAATGGAGGGTCCTGAGACTCCTGGGTGACTTACACCTTTAAGAGTAAGTAAACCCAAATGTCATGTCGAGACAAGAGGAAATGTGACACAGAAAGACCACCTCACAAATGGGCTTGCTGGGAAGTCTGGGCAGAATTGCTACACATGCCCGAGACCCAAAGACCCACTAAGGCCCAACCTAGAGAAGAAGGCACGCCACAGCAACCAAGGATAGAATCCAAGACAAATAGACCAACCAGCCTTGGACCCCAGTGGTCCAAGCGGACCGGAGCACTCCAAAGCTAAATCCCGTCAGGGCAAGAACAGATGAAGAAACAAAAAGGAACCTAGCTGGAACTCCCAGGTCCAGAGCAAATGAAGGTTACTCCAGAAGACTGAAGTGTCAGTGTAGCACAACCGATACTGTCAAGAGAAGGATGAACACAGCCTTCCAGGGAGAATGTGCCGAGGGAGGAGGAGAGCAATGGCAGGACCCAACAACAGGTGGCGGCAAGGTCGGCTGTCACCAAGCCCTGTAAGAGTGCATAAACTCCAATAGAGCAAAGTGCCAAGGTTGCGTGAGCAGCAGTAGAGTAGAAAGTGCTCAAAGAAATAGGCCCCCAGGGGAGGGGAAAACAAGGAGTAAGCGAGATGAGACTCAGGCACTGACCATGCCCAGCTCCCTGATCCCCGTACCCCCTGTGGATAGGGGATCCTCAAAGTGTGCCAGGCACTGTAGGAGCAGGGAAATGCCACTCAATGGCAACAGACAAAGTACTGGGTGGACAAGACCCCAGGAACCCTGCGACAACATATCAAGGCATGGGGGGAGCCAATTAGTGGGCCTAGATGGATTTAAACCCTGGACACATGTGCTGGGCAAGAAGAAAGACGAGACTACGGATGCAAGAAAGAAGCACAAAACATGACCAACGGCGTCTAAAGGAATGCCCCATCAGGGCCAAACCCTGGACAAGGTGGGCGCAACAGAGCCATCCTGGTCGACGTCTAAGACAGAGAGCAGATGCCTGAGCCACCCTGCAGAGAAACCCAAGAAGATACCTGGAGGCATTGGGGGGTGGGGGGGGGGGTTGCCCCATCAGGCCCCACGCCAGAACAGAGGTGCTCAACCACTGCAGACCTGTGGAAAAGAGATCACAAGAAGGCTCGAGGCACATCCCACCGAACAGAAAGGAAGGAAGACTCTATACCTGCAGAGTGTCTGTAGCCTACGTAGGGGCACAGACATGGTTACCCCACAACAGTAGTGGGGGTACAAAGACTGTTGATGCGAAAGAAACCGCAGATAACCAAAAGTCCGTCAGTGTGGAAGACCAGCGCGGAACCCAACTGTGTGGTACAACCATGCCCCTAGCAGACCAAAGTTACGCCCCAGAAAGGGGAACAGAGAGTGCTGCTGTTGCCGGAAAAAATCTAGGGAACCTGAAGGAAACACTCACACCCCATCTCCTAATTCTGCCACACACCAGGACTGCTGTTGCAGACACAAGAGAGGAAGGATGAATGTGGAGCAGGAAAAATGCAGACAGTCTGACTTACAGATATGAAAGTTCCAATAAACCCACAGACACACCGGTTTTGGAACTTCACATGGAAAGAGAGTCCCCAGACTGCAGCCACATGAGCGGCAGGAAAAGGGGGGTGACCGGGTGGATTAGAAAACCATGCAGACAGAGTCTGGATATATGGCATAGGGACCATGGCCACACCAGGTTCCACAATCAGAACTACACACTGAAAGCAGGTTACCAGCCATCAGCCGGGAGAGTGGCAGTCATGTAGATAGGGCTCTGGTAAAGTAGGAAACCCTGTGAACCAGTATGTGGTGCACAGTATAGGGCCCACGGAGCAACATGGGGTGACTCACTCGGAACTTCACCTTGACAGTGAGTTACCTGAGCTTCCAACCACGGTGTGGGTAGTGTATGGTAATTGACCCAGACAACCGCCTGGCTGACTGGTAAAAGATTCCTGAACGCACAGGGTCACTCCATCGACACCCACCCACAGAAAGTGGGATCGATATAGCGGGCAACCTGGTGGTGTAAGAGAATCAGCAGACGAAAGTCAGGCCGACTGGCATCAGACCCGTGTACCTGCAGGGACCCTCATCCAGATCCCACACACCAGAAGTGAGGTATGAGAAACCTGTCCATGCCCGCGGCAGCCCTGAGACTGTAGACCGACGGTGGAGGAAATGCCCGCATAGGATATTTTGGGGCACTCTTCGTCCACCTCGCACAGCAGTGTGAAACCGGAACTTTAGTCGCAAATTCTACAGCCGTGTAATGAGCGACCAGCGGTGGAAGAAACCATGCAGACCACTGTCTGTTTTACAGGTATGGGTCCATAGTATATAAAGGAGACACTCATTCGGATACCTCGCACAGCAGTGGAGTACCGGAACTTCAGCCACAGATACATCATCTGTGTGATGAGCGACAGGCGGCAGAGGAAACCACGCAGAACCTTTCTGGCTTACTGGTATGGGTCCATAGTATATAAGGAGACACTCCTGCGGATACCTCTCACTAGCAGTGGGGTACCAGAATGCTAGGCACAGACACGGCAGATGTAAGATATGAGACAGGCGAAACTATTGTGGAGCGTATCGATATCACGTCCAATCCGTGCGCACGCAGGGACCTTGCCATGGAGATCTTGCACTGGACGTGAGGATCTGGAGTACAAGACGTGGAGGAGAGAATCATATAGTATGACACGCCAAGAACGCCCCCCGTGTGGCCGGCGGACCTGACAGAGGAGGAAACTCAAAGGTGTCCTTAGTGTCCGCCAGGAATAAAGGCCCCGACCAGTTGCTTGCCTCGGTAAGGAGGCACAGGAATTCGGTTG
The DNA here is from genome assembly GCF_029499605.1 of Hyla sarda. Taxonomy (NCBI): domain Eukaryota; kingdom Metazoa; phylum Chordata; class Amphibia; order Anura; family Hylidae; genus Hyla; species Hyla sarda. The sequence continues at coordinate 282,932,606 of NC_079193.1, forward strand.
AGGGCATGATGGACATGGTATGGCACTCAGTGGTAGGGGAGAACGATAACTGAAAATAACCCTCGTAGATTCCAAAAGGATCGTGAAATCCCTGGCAGCAACCTGCCACGGAGTTTCGTATCCGCTCTGAGTGAGAACCCTGCAGAAAATAGGTATGCCAGGAGCATACCTCAACTGACTCAATGTAAATTGTTCATAGTAGTCTATCAAACAGGATGACAGACAAATAAAGTGGCCCCCCCAATACATTCCCTAGAAAAGGGACCTGCAGATATTAAACTGATAAAAACAGACTGCAATGGTTGTCACAAGGGGAGGTTCAAAAAACAAATTATGAAAATAAAGGGCAATATAGGCTACAAGAGGGTGCCAAACACTACCAAATGTTAAAGTGACTTAAAAAGAAAAAAAAAACATAAGTAGGCTGAGGAAAGCTGGGGACTCTTTAGGAAGGAGCAGGAGGGCAGAGCTAAAGTGACACCCCCCTCCACCATAATGGCAGCCGTCCTAGGAAAAACAATGGAAGGGGGGGGGGGGGAGAGATAAGGGATCACACAGGTAGAGGCAGCAGTAAAAATGAGAATGTGTTGGTACTATCCTCCTACCCGTCTATATGCTATGTACCCATCTGCATCACCTTTATGCTGGAGGGGATGAGGATGTAGAGGCACGATCTCCCATATTTTGTGGTTTTGCCCACACTTAAAGACTTACGTATTGGCAAGAAGTGGAACTGATAACGAAGTGGTTGTGTCCCACCTTTGGGGGCTCTAACACCTAAATTGGCATTACTACTCATAGGCATTCAGGAATTTCCAGCTGCAATTAGGCCTCTCCTCAGTAAGGTATTTATTATCTCCAAATTAATTATAACCCGACATTGGAAATCCCCCTCTCCTCCAGCAATAGGGGAAATGATAGCTTCAGTCAATATAGCTTGTAGGTATGAACTCAATATAGCCCTAAATGAAGGATAGTCTTATACCAAGGTATCTCATATATGGAAGAGGTGGACTCTATCTCATTATTGCCAGACATAGGGAATGGAATGTGTGTCTTAGTCTTTGCAGCTGGGGGAAAGTGATGAGTAATGGAGGTCACTCTCTAATTGGATACGAATTGTAATTTGTTCATGCACAATCCGATAACTGCATGCCTGGACTTGTTATTGTTCTTGGTTCAAGAAAATTGTTTGTATTTTTGGATGTTTATGTGACAAAATTCTTAACCCCTTAAGGACACGACGTTCTCATATGAGAACGTCATGTGCTTTCCCGGCCCCCCCGCAGCCATCTGGAGCGGAGCTGGTGCCCGATGCCTGCTGAAATCAATCAGCAGGCATCGCGGCATATCGCCCAGGGGGGTCATGATGACCCCCCATGTCGGCGATCGCAGGGCACCGCTCGTCAATTCAGACGAGCGATGCGCTGCGATCCCGTTCCCCGCCGCTCGCCGACATCCCGGCAGTGTGCCGGAGGAGGTCTGGAGGACCTCCTATACTGGCGATCGCTGCAGGACGCCGGTAACTACTTACCGGCGTTCTGCAGCGGTTCCGCGTCATCAGGGTCACGTGTGACCCTGTGACCCGGATATAGATTGCAGTTGTCTCAAATGCGCAACGCTCTCTCCCCACCTGAGCGGGTTGCGCATTTGAGGTAACAGAACAGGGACGGCCCCACACATCCCCTTCCCAGAATGATGATTCAGAGTATAGGGTTTGGGGCGGGCATTATTTTTACTTTTGGCTGTACTCTGGGTCATCATTCTGGGAAAATAATTGGCATATCAGTAAAATTGCAATTTTCTTCCCCCCATAGTACACTTCATCCATTCCTGGAAAATAAATGAAGGGAACACCCGTCTGTTCCAAATCTCCACTTCACCCTATACACCTTCCCTAGGGGGTGAACTGTTTGTAATAGGTTCACATGTGGGTGTTCCTTTCTTGTATTTTCCTCTGAATGTATGTAACTGTTAGGTCCGTAACAAACATCCGCCTCAAATGTGAAGAGTTCTCGCTGAGCTCCGTCGTATTTCCAGGCGACAATTCGGAGTCACATGTTTGTTGTTGCCAGAAAAATGAAGCAGAGTATAGGTTGAAAATTGCAATTTTCAAAAGCTACCCTTCATCCATTCCTGGAAAATAAATTTAGGAAACACCTGTGTGTTAAAAATGTCCTCTTTACCCCTATACCCATTCCTCAGGGTGGGTACTTTCTGTAATGGTGTCACATGTGGGCGTTTCATTTTTGTATTTTTCTCGGAATGTATGTAACCGTCAGCTACTGATATGCCATAGGCCACAAGTGACCTCTATGACTTCTGAGCCTTGTTGTGCGCCCGCCCAGCACGTTACCCCATATGTGGATGTATTTTTATAATCAGGGGGAAAAGCCCTCCAAAATTTGTAACCCAATTTCTCATATTACTCCTTGTGAAAATGTAAAAAATTGGGTAACCCCAGCATTTTACTGTAAAAAAATCTAATTTTTCAATTCATGGCCCACTTTTCAAAAAACCTGTGAGGTGTTATTTCCCACTGTACCCCTTGTTACGTTCATTGAGGGGTGTAGTTTCTAAAATGGTGTCACATGTGGGCTTTTCTTTGCTGTTATTGCACAATGGGGGCTTTAAAAATGCACATGATCCCCGACTTCAATTACAACAAAATTTTCACTCCTTCTATTCTGAGCATTGTAGTGCATCCACAGAGCAATTTACATCCACATATGGGGTATTTTTTTTCTCAGACAAAATTGTTCTACACATTTTGGGGGCCTTTTGCCCTATTACCCAATGTGAAAACAAAACATTTGGGGTAACACTATCAATATAGTGCAAAAAAAATCAAATTTTTCACTTTTACGGCCCACTGTTCAAAAAACCTGTGAGGTGTAAGTACTCACTGTAACACTGTTACGTAGCCAGAGGGGTCTAGTTTCCAAAATGTAATGCCATGTGTTTTTTTTTTTTTTTTTTACTGTCCTGGCACCATAGGGGCTTCCTAAATGCGGCATGCCCCCAGAGCAAAATTTGTAACTCCTTCTCTTCTGAGACCTGTAGTGCGCCAGCAGAGCACTTTTCACCCCCATATGGGGTGTTTTCTGAATCGGGAGAAATTGGGCTTCAAATTTTGGGGGGTATTTTCTGCTTTAACCCTTTGTAAAAATGTAAAATTTTTCGGAAACCAAGCATTTTTGGTAATTTTTATTTTTTACATATGCAAAAGTCGTGAAACCCGTGGGGTATTAAGGTTCACTTTACCCATTGTTACGTTCCCCAAGGGGTCTAGTTTCCAAAATATAATGCCATGTGTTTTTTTTTTTTGCTGTCCAGGCACCATAAGGGCTTCCTAAATGCGGCATGCCCTCAGAGCAAAATTTGCTTCCAAAAAGCCAAATGTGACTACTCCTCTTCTGAGACCTGTAGTGCGCCAATAGAGCACTTTTCACCACCATATGGGGTGTTTTCTGAATCGGGAGAAATTGGGCTTCAAATTTTGGTTTTTTTTTTCTGCTATTACCCTTTTTAAAAATGTACATTTTTTGGGAAAACAAGCATTTTATGTAAAAAAAAATTTTTTTTTTTACATTTGCATAAGTCATGAAACACCTGTGGGGTATTAAGGCTCACTTAATTCCTTGTTACGTTCCCCGAGGGGTCTAGTTTCCAACATGGTATGCCATGTGATTTTTTTTTTTTTGCTGTTTTGACACCCTAGGGGCTTCCTAAAGGTGAAATGCCCCCCAAAAACCATTTCAGAAAAATGTTCTCCCCAAAATCCCCTTGTCGCTCCTTCCCTTCTGAGCCCTCTACTGCACCCACCGAACACTTTACATAGACATATGAGGTATGTGCTTACTCAAGAGAAATTGGGCTACAAATACAAGTAAAAATGTTCTCCTTTTACCACTTGCAAAAATTCAAAAATTGGGTCTACAAGAACATGCGAGTGTAAAAAATGAAGATTTTGAATTTTCGCCTTCACTTTGCTGCTATTCCTGTGAAACACCTAAAGGGTTAAAACACTTACTGAATGTATTTTGAATACTTTGGGGGTGTAGTTTTTATAATGGGGTCATTTATGGGGTATTTCTAATATGAAGACCCTTCAAATCCATTTCAAAACTGAACTGGTCACTGAAAAATAGTGAGTTTGAAAATGTTGTGAAAAATGTCAAAATTGCTGCTGAACTTTGAAGCCCTCTGATGTCCTGATGTCTTCCAAAAGTAAAAACACATCAATTTTATGATGCAAACATAAAGTAGACATATTGTATATGTGATGGAAATTTTTTTTATTTTGAATATCCATTTTCCTTACAAGCAGAGAGCTTCAAAGTTAGAAAAATGCAAAATTTTCATTTTTTTCATCAAATTTGGGGATTTTTCACCATGAAAGGATACAAGTTACCATAAAATGTTACCACTATGTTAAAGTACAATATGTCACGAAAAAGCAATCTCAGAATCAGAATGATAACTAAAAGCATTCCAGAGTTATTAATGTTTAAAGTGACAGTGGTCAGATGTTCAAAAAAACGCTCTAGTCCGAAGGTGTAAAATGGCCTGGTCCTTAACCCCTTAAGGACTCAGCCCATTTTGGCCTTAAGGACAATTACATTTTTACGTTTTCATTTTTTCCTCCTCGCCTTCTAAAAATCATAACTCTTTTATATTTTCATCCACAGACTAGTATGAGGGCTTGTTTTTTGCGCGACCAGTTGTCCTTTGTAATGACATAACTCATTATATCATAAAATGTATGGCGCAACCAAAAAACACTATTTTTGTGGGGAAATTAAAATGAAAAACGCAATTTTGCTAATTTTGGAAGGTTTCGTTTTCACGCCGTACAATTAATAGTAAAAATGACGTGTCTTCTTTATTCTGAGGGTCAATACGATTAAAATGATACCCATTATTACGTACTTTTCTATCATTGTTGCGCTTAAAAAAAATCACAAACTTTTTAACCAAATTAGTACGTTTATAATCCCTTTATTTTGATGACCTCTAACTTTTTTATTTTTCCGTATAAGCGGCGGTATGTGGGCTCATTTTTTGCGCCATGATCTGCACTTTTTTTGGATACCACATTTGCATATAAAAAACTTTTAATACATTTTTTTTTTTAATAAAATGTATTAAAAAAGTAGGAATTTCGGACTTTTTTTTTTCGTTCACGCCGTTCACTGTACGACATTTACGCATGCGGCGATACCAAATATGTCTATAAAAAAATAATTTTACGCTTTTTGGGGGTAAAATAGGAAAAAACGGACGTTTTACTTTTTTATTGGGGGAGGGGATTTTTCACTTTTTTTTTACTTTTACTTTTTTTTACATTTTTTTTTACACTTGAATAGTCCCCATAGGGGACTATTCATAGCAATACCATGATTGCTAATACTGATCTGTTCTATGTATAGGACATAGAACAGATCAGTGTTATCGGCTATCTTCTGCTCTGGTCTGCTCGATCACAGACCAGAGCAGGAGACGCCGGGAGCCGGACGGAGGAAGGAGAGGGGACCTCCGTGTGGAGTTCTGAATGATCGGATCCCTGCAGCAGCGCTGCGGGCGATTCGATCATTCATTCAAATCGTGCACTGCCGCAGATGCCGGGATCTGTATTGATCACGGCACCTGAGGGGTTAATGGCGGATCTCGCGGGCGTCGGCCATTGCCGGCGGGTCCCTGGCTGCGATCAGCAGCCGGGATCAGCCGCGCATGACACGGGCATCGCTCTGATGCCCGCGGTTATGCACATGACGTAAATGTACGTCCTGGTGCTTTAAGTACCACCGCACCAGGACGTACATTTACGTCCTGCATCCTTAAGGGGTTAATAAAAAGATTGAAACTAAAAAATATTAATCCCATATGGGCTCCCAGAAGAGGAAGGCATAGCCCCCTAGAAAGAATAAAGATCAGCTCCCAAGTAGAAATGGAGAGGGGGGAAGGATACTTACCAAATCCACCAATACTCACCTACCAATGATTTAAACCAGCTAGGTGGCACCTGCATCATACCAGGCTAAGAGAGCAGGACGAGCAGAGACCATAAGGAGGCCAGGACCCAGGGTACTAAACCCCTGGCGCTGGCCGTTGGAAATAATGGGTTGACGGCCCAAACTCTTATGTTCCGTGCCCCTTTGTCACATATGGGGGAACAGGTAGCGCCATGCTCCTGAACCCCCACCTGAAAATAAGAAACAAGGGAGGAAAAAGCCTAACTAAACAGCCCTTACTAGAAAATAATAAAAGAACACCAGGTCTGGAGAACTCCAGACCTGTGTCTTCCCTCCTACTGACACTAAGCTAAACTGATTACCTGACTTCCAGTGGGCGGGTATATCCTGCCAGGGAGAAGAAGACTTTTTTCCTTAATGTCAGCGCCTCCTAGTGGCAAGAGCATATACCCGTCAGTAAGGTATCCCCCAATGAAAAGTGACCGAGAAAAGGAGTTTTAAGAGGATAGATTAACAATCTTCCTGAGATAGTGGGACACCCTCTTTTCAATAAATCCCCACCCAACAAGCTTGACTTCCATTGGAGCTTCATTGCTGAACCACATAAAAAAGTAGTGACAGAAACCAGACCAACAGCGCTCGCAAGTCAGATATGGCCGGTATTGCGGTATGGGGAAAAATTCATATCGTGCAGGACAAAAATGTTGGTATTCGGTATGAATCGGTATACCGCCCAGCCCTAGTGTCAACATGCCCTTAGCCAAATGTATGACAAAATATGGATCTCACAAGCCATCTTTCACACTAGGCCTAACTAATACTACAAACATTATTTCTTTATCCACACACGTATTTGAAATACCTTACCTCTTTTCCAAATTTTAGAAACAGAGCAAAGCAAGAACATTTTTCTTTACTTTGTGGGAATTTGACAGAACTTTTTGGACTGACACCCTACAAGTACAAAAAAACAACAAATATCAAAAATTATCTTCCAATGGAAAATATCTAGTATTAATTACTTTTTTTATGTTTTGTAGAAAAGATTTTAGCACCAATAATTAAATGCCACTTATCCATGAATGAGTAAAAGCACTTGACTAGAAAACTCTACCATGCTTTTTAAGTACCATGCTCCACGTTCATATTATTAATAATAATAATAGTAATCATCTAGTCAAAGGTGAATCTACAGAAAAATAATAATTGCTTCATCCTTTATTTATCTATGTATTCATTCTTAATTGTCATCACTTATGGAGCTTCAACTATGTACATTTATCAGTCATAATATTTAGTTTGCTTATGATGATGACCCATTCCAGTCCCATGGAAATGAAAAAAGGGCTGAATGATGTCCAATCATATAATTACATGGTTATACAAAAGTCTGAGAAATTCTGATACTGAACAGAAGTATAAATTAAATAATAATCATAACAATATTAATACTAACCTCAAAATATTTCAACTTTTTTGCATTTTTCATCACAATAGACAATAGGCTGTAAAAGCCACTGATCAGCGGTAGACGTGTGGACTTCAAAACCAGCTCATAGCCAAACACGTAAACCCAAGGCTCAAAGAATTCCACATGTTTGTTTGTTATTATTTCACTTCAAAATAAAATAGAATAATTATTAAACAGATATTCTAAATATAAACAATATAGCATTTGGAAATTTAAAGCTTAATCCAACCAATACACGTTCAATGGTCTATTCACACATACAGTATCATGTGAATATTTGATGCGCAAGATTTGAAGGTGTAGATTTTATTTTAATGTAAACTAATTGGCTGAACACCGCATCAAATCTGCATCTTGAAATATGTGCAGCATACTGTAGTTGTAAATGGTCCCAAAAGGGGTTTTCAAGGAAAAAAAAAAAAAACAATGGTCTATTCACAGGACAGTAGTGGATCGGCAGCAGAGTTCTGAGACCCCCACAATCAGCTGTTCATCACTTTATTAGGAGCTGACACTGAAATAATGAAGAACACACAGTACAGTGCCATCACCTTCTGGCCATATACTCTGTCGTGTTGGCGCCAAAAACAGCAGATTGGTAGGGGTACGGGGTGTCAGCACACACTAACAATCAACTATTGATGGCCTATTTTGATGGTACTTTTTTCAATTTTTATTTTTTCTGACCAAAAATAAACAATTCTGGACTTTAGCATTCTTTTACTGATCCACCATTGACTATACAGTTTAATTATAGTTATATATTTTAATAGTTAGAACTATTAACCAGTGTTCTAGATGATCCCATGCCCTCCGTTTATTCTCTCAGCTAACTGATGCCCAGCATTAGTCACAGGTACTGGAGGAGCCAGGACCATCTCACTACGACTTATGTTCAGCTCCTGAGCACACTTCATAGAGCAGGAACAAGGTTTTCATGTATGCCCTGTGTCCTTATGGTGATAAAAAAAATGACCCCATTTTCCATTCTTTAATACTTTTTAGGCCTCCAAGGGAACTTGTATAAGCACTCATTCAATTGCATTTACACATTTATGTAATGCCTTTGCATTTCATTGCTCAATCTGTGATTTTAATACAGGAGGCTCACATTATACATAAGTCTCTCTTTACTACTCAATAGCCACAAACAATAAAATATGTGGATAAAGAAAAAAACGTATGGTGCAACCAAACGTGAACAAATGTAACAGTCTAGTGTGATCCATTAATCAATGAGATGGTATAAGGCAATGTCTCTCCCAGCAATCCCTCTTTCTTTGCTGCTCAGGCAACAGATAAGTGTCAGATCTTCTGGATTAAATATATTATGGTTTTCCTTTAATTTCTTTAATTTCATATTTTTTTATATATTAACTGTGTTTTATTCCGGTTCCTTTTTTCTTTTTATTTGTTCTTCTATTTACTTTAATTTTTATATTTTATGTTATATACTATTATTTATTTAATTCTGATAGATTTATTATATTTTGTGTATTTGTTATTCTTCATTATTGAAACCTGTTCCGCTTTTTATCATTATTTTTTTTATTTTATCTTCTATATTTTCTGTATTCATTAGTTCAACTTATTCTTGTAATTCTTTATTTCCACATATTTCCCCCTTTTTATTCCATTATTTTGTTCATATTCTTCTTCCTCACCTCCATTCACTCCTGTGACACATCTTCTATTTACCAGCGGTCCCAGAGTTCAGTTATCACCATCTTGTCTCCTTCTTGCAAAAGCTCTCACATCTCGAGAGAGATGTGGCGTAGTTGAAGTATTTCACTCACTTCGTTTTCCTGCTCCTATCACTCTACCTCAGAGCAGCAGAGCAGTGTGAGTGTCAGGAGTTCTCTGTACATCTTCTAATCTTTTCATCTTCTGCGTTTCTCTTTCCCCATCATAAGTAGTCATATACTGCCCCCTGCTGTCTCATTTTAGTCAGCTTCTCCTTTAGCCATATATGAATTTATTCTCCATTATTTTCTCATAATTTATTATATTTATTAATTTATTATTAATGAGTAATATATTAAAATTAACAATTTTATTATATTATTTATTTAATATTTAATATGTATTCTCTATTATCGATTATAAATTTATTATATAATTTATTATTAATTGATCTACCGTATTTATCGGTGTATAACACGCACTGGTGTATAACACGCACCCCCATTTTAACAGGGAAATTTAAGTAAATAAAATAAAATATAAAATAAATGACTAAATGCCACATAATCCCTCCAACTTTGTTTTCTTCTACACCTCTGTTTGGTCCTGTCCCCTCCAGTGTCACATCATTCCTTCCCTTTTATCAGTCCCTGTGCCACATTTACCACTCTCATCGCTACCCCCCCCCCCCCATGTCTCATCATTTCCCCGTCATAGACCACCACTAGCCATACAGACATTAAGCCTTTAGTGCCTCCCCCCACCATCATTTCCCCGTCTCATCATCCCCCACCCTGTCTCATCATGCCCCCCCATCATTTCCCCCCCCCTCATCATTTCCCACCCTGTCTCATCATGTCCCCCATCATAATTTTCCTGTCTCATCATGCCCCCAAACTGTCTCATCATGTCCCCCATCATTCCCCCCTCATCATCCCCCCACCCTGTCTCATCATGTTCCCCATCATTCCCCCCTCATAATTTTCCCTTCTCATCATCCCCCCGCCCTGTCTCATCATCCCCCCGCCCTGTCTCATCATCCCCCCACCCTGTCTCATCATCCCCCCAAACTGTCTCATCATGCCCCACCATCATTCCCACCCCTCATCATTTCCCCGTCTCATCATCCCCCCCATCATTTCCCCCTCCCTCATCATCCCCCCAACATGTTCTTCCTATGCCAGTGGCCTTCAACCTGCGGACCTCCAGATGTTGCAAAACTACAACTCCCAGCATGCCCGGACAGCCAATGGCTGTCCGGGCATGCTGGGAGTTGTAGTTTTGCAACATCTGGAGGTCCGCAGGTTGAAGACCACTGTCCTATGCTATTCTTCCCCTCCCTCATCTTTCCCCCTTTTCCATACTTTTCATAGGTTTGTTTTTTTTCCCTTACCTGGCTGCGCTTCTGCTGTCTTGCGGGCTGTGGTCACGAAGCAGCTGAATGACGTCCAATCCCGGCTCCTCTGCGCGGCATCAGTGACGTCACTTTTCATTTCTTGTAACACCGCTAGTCAGAGTTCGGAGTGCGGCGACTACAGGAAATGAAAAGTGACGTCTCTGATGCCGTGCAGAGAAGCCGGGAGAGGACGTCACTCATCTGCTTCACTTACTGCAGCCCGCAAGACCCCCCCACCTGATCTGGCCTACCTTAGCACAGCCAGTTAAGGAAAAAAAATAAAAATATATATATATATATAAAAAGCAGGGAAAAGGGGGAATGATGAGGGAGGGGGGAGGCAAGAAAAATTTTAAGTAAAACTGTCACTTGTTTTCTCACGCACTATCCACAGGTACTGGTGGATAGTGCAGGATACGCTGATTAAAATGAGCCCTACCTTGTCCGGATCTGCGCCGCCGTTTTCCCGCAATTGTAGTTTTATTATCTGTTGAAATCTTCCTGTAACTGGCACGGGCGGGGCTTCGGCGCTTAACTGGAACTGACCTCAGCGCCGCTTATTCATCCCCCCCTCCCTCCAGTTCTCCCTCTCTTTGCTGCTCCTAACTGGGGGGAGAGGGGATTAATATTCTATTAGGGTAACAGAGGGAGGGAGCTCCCTCTGTCACTGATCGGTGCTCTGCAAAGTGAAAGCAGAGTGCTTTCCAGTGGCAACTGGAGGCCTTATACTGGTCCCTACCTAACTGATCTATCCTATGCCTGTCAGTACTGACAGACATAGGCATAATTCAAAAGAGTACAGATGTGCATTCCATTGAATTATGTGTATAATAGTAAAAAAAAAAAAAAAAAAAAACAAAGGTGTGAAAAAAAGTGAAAAAAGTGTGGGGAGGGGAGTGAAAAAAAATGAAATAAAAAAATTTGAAGAAAAGTGAGAAAGATATAATGAAATAAATTATTTGTGTGTATAATACAGCCCTAAAAAATAGTCCCCAAAAATACATCAGCATGTCCCGCAAAAAATAAGTCCTCACACAATTGAGTTGGTGAAAAAATAAAAAAGTTACAGCTCACGGAATGCGGTGACTTACAAACATGATTAAAAAAAATAAATAAAAAAAAAGTTTTTATAGCATAAATGAACTAAAATATAAAAATAGTATATAAATTTGTTATCGCCGTAATCATATAAACCTGCAGTGAAACGTAAACAAGTCATTTATACCGCATGATGAATGACCTAAAAAATATTAAAATGATAAAACTGCAGAATAGATTTTTATTATGTATACCACCTCATAAAAAATTTAAGTCACATGTACCCCAGAATGGTACCAATGAAAGAGTCAACTTGTCTCTCAAAAATATTTTTTGCACCTCAAGGCCCCTGTAATTTTATATGATGCCAACAAAATATTCTAAACTAAAAGGATGCCCTAAAATCCACACAGCATGCCTTCATGTCTGAAAATATTCTGCCTTCATGGCAGAAAAGATCAAATCTAGAAAAATGCAAGTTTTCATTTTTTTATTTTTTTTTTTTACAAAAAACGCTACAATATGTCAAAAAAAAATCTCAGAATCGTTTTCATAAGTGAAATCGTTCCAAAGTTATTACCACATAAGTGGACGCATGTCAGATTTTGAAAATTTGCCTTGGTCATTAAGGTCAAAACAGGCTATTGAGTTAAGGGGTTAAAATCTTCAATTCACATTAACATGTCTAATGAAGAGGTCCGCAGAACTCTTTCATGGAAAAATTCCTCTACATCTAAAGATATTGAATATTTCTCCTCAGATGGTGGATAATTCAGTCCTGACCCCCCAAACCCCCCCCCCCCCCCCCCTATGTCGGCGATCGCAGAAAAAAGCATGTAAATTCAGACATGCGATTTTCTGCTATTCCGGGCTGATCATGTCTCTGGTGACCCGATCACCCGGAAAATAGGGATGATCGGAGCTGTCAGTGGCCGCCCTGATTATTCTGAGGGATAGGAGCGAGGTTGCAGTGCCCTCCCCCCCCCCCCCCCCAAATCTGACCACCCCTGGGTGTCGAGGAGAACGTGGAGAGAAGATGGAGGGCTGGTACCTGGAGGAGAAGATGCCTGGGGACCCTCGATTGTAGCTGGAGCCTGCTGGATCCTGGTTCACCATGTTGGGGGGGGGGGGGGGGGATGAAAGTGAAGGTAAAGTGATCTTTACTGTGGCAACCACTAGGAAGGCCAAACTGCCACTCCCAGCATGCCCAGACAGCCAAAGGCTGTCTGGGCATGCTGGGAGTTGTAGTTTTGTTACATCTGGAGGGTCACAGCTTGGAGACCACTGTTACAGTGGTGCCCAAACGGTAGCCCTCCAGATGTTGCCAAACTACAACTCTCAGCATGCCTAGACTGCCCAGGCATGCTGGGAGTTGTAGTTCTGTAACATCTGTCCCTTTAGATTTTGCAATTTTCATGAAATTTTTGAAAATTGCTGCTCTACTTTGAAGCCCTCTAATTTTTTCAAAAAGCAAAAATATGTCCATTTTATGATGCCAACATAAAGTGGACATATTGTATTTGTGAATAAAAATAAAATGTATATGGAATATCCATTTTCTTTACAAGTAGAGAGCTTCAAAATTAGAAAAATGCAAAATTTTCTAAATTTTCATGAAATTTTGGGATTTTTCACCAAAAAAGGATGCAAATAACGCCGAAAATTTACCACCAAAATAAAGTAGAATATGTCACGAAAAAAACTCTCTCAGAATATTCAGTAAAAGAGTTATTAATTCGTAAAGCGACGGTGATCAGAATTGTGAAAAAGGGCTGCATCCTTAAGGGGTTAAAGGACCCGGGAAGTCCACCCGAAAGCAAAATATTTTGGACAGACATGACTCCTAAATGCAAAAAGAATATTCCTTTGAGGGAGATTCATGAGAATGTTCATGTACCTTCAGGCAGTCTTACAAAAAGTGGATCTAAATCGAAAAATATATCCTCTGCCCATGAGGCGTTTCACGCAAAGTGTGTTCAAAAAACCTTCAGGCGGTCTAAGCCTGGTTCATATGTTATTTCCTCAGATAATTCTTCCTCAGAGATTTCTTATTGAGAAAGCTTATACTGACTGCCAAGAATCAGATGAAATGGAGGAGGATACTCAACCCACGGAGGGTTTAGATAAATCTGTGGTGTTAGATTCTCAAGGGAATTCCTTTTTCGACCCGAATCATATTCGGCACCTCGGATCTGCCGATTGGGTCCCTCATCCAAATGTTACTTTTTAGTTGAAAGGGTTAAAAACCGCTTAGACAAGTGCAATAGGAATAAAATTAGGGCTGAATGCCCGACACCTACCCTTCCCATGAAAACAGTGGCAACCCCTGAGTTAGATCCTATTTTACCGTATATACTCGAGTATAAGCAGAGTTTTTCAGCACGATTTTTCGTGCTGAAAACGCCCCCCTCGGCTTATACTCGAGTGACCTCTCCCAAATCAGGAATGACAATAGCTAAATTTAAACCTTTTATTACAAAAATTCCCTATTACAGAATAATGTACACCAATCCCCATAAAAAACAGTAGATATCAATTATTCCACAAAGTGCAAAAGTAGTGGGGACAATCCCCCGTAATACATGCCTCACCTACCCGACGCGTTTCCCCGTAATACAATAAAGGAACATACGGTTCATCAGGGGTATACAAGCAATTAAAGTAGTCGCTTTAGGACAAGAATGCACATACACATAATAAGTACATATAGAACATATACATAGTAATGCACAGAGAGAGCTCGGCTCTGCTTATTGTCGATGAAAACTGCTGTGATGTGTTCTCAGACCTAAAAAAGGAAACAAAGAAACAAACAGCAAGAAGCAAGCAACAAACAAAACACATAAATATAGCTACATACAAATCACATAGCAAATATACATAACATACAAAGAATAGAGGCAGAGGAAATATAGATCAAAGAATTCAGATAATACTGTGTGTATAATAGACAATAAATGAAATGTGAACCCATAGTCACAACATCCCATGTACAAACTCTAGATACCTTCATTGTTGTTCCAAAATATTCATGAACAAGTATGTCTCTTTAAATAGCCGACCTCACAGATATATAGAGGGTAAACTATACAACATAAGAAAGTAGGAAGGGGAGAGAACTTAGTGATAGATGAAATAATAATAAATCACTGTATCAGATTGTATAGATATACAAATATATATAAGAAGTTGCCTTCCAATTAGAAGCATACCTCAAAACAATATTATATGTTCTCCAGAGATGTCGCTGTTGTAGTATGATTATACATAGATAAGGGTAGAGCTATCCAGCTAAGGGCCAAAACTAGGGAGCAGGACTATCACTGTAAAGTAATAATAAAAATACCATATAATGCCCCACAACCGAATAGCCAGTGAAATAATGTTATGATGAATTAGCACTTACTTAGTTGTACAAAAATGCCCGAAAAGCGAAAGACAATTCAAATACTCTATCACTCCTCCTTGGTTAAAAGTTCCACCATCTAGGTCTTATATCCAGAAGTCAAAGATAATCCTCTACACAAGAAAATATATATGTATATATGATATAAGGGACAATAAATATTGTATCATATACAGGCAGATAGTGAAACTTACTTAACATAGACAGATAGCCGCAAACAGTCCCAAACAGCTGCACTCTAGGGACACTCTCCTCCACAACAGGTCCCACTATTGGTCATCACATAAACGAAAAATCAAAAAAAAAAACAAATAAGAAAAAACCCTTCTACCCTCTAACAAAATCACATAGATTACAATCTAAAACAATAAAGCTCACCTTGTCCTAGCGACCACCAATGCACATGACCACCGCTCCTGATGATGAGGGATGTGGTGCTAGTAGGGTGGCTGTCCATGATATAAATAGTGTCCTCCATTAGGTGCAGATTGGCACCTGCCGAGTCGGACGCCAAATGCGTCACTTCCGGCCATGTATTCCGGGAAGCTAAGCAACCCGGGAGCTTGCGTGTCAGCAAAGCCCTGATCTATCTCTAATTCCGGTTACCACGCATCACATGATGCGTCCCAAGCCTCTTTCTCGCAGATGCTCAAAAAACTAGGAGTAGCATGATTGGTGGGTGCGTCCCCGCACCCACTCAATGCGTTCCACACCGATGTCCATGCGTTCCACCTCAGCAAAACCGCACCAGATGCAAAGAAGGGGGAAGGAATGTATATCAAAGTCAGGGAATAATTAAGAGTATCATATATACAACTCTGGAGGTGCATAATAACCGGGCCAATAACTTGATTAGGGGCAAAAAATGAAAAAATGAACAGATTAAGAATTACCTACAATAGGTAGTTATAGATAATCACAAAATAATAATAAAAAAGAAGGAAAAGAAAAAATATATATATAATAACCATGATTATTAGTATGTCCCCCCAAAAACTGATCACATTACAGGGCCTCATGATACCTTGAGGACGACTATCAAAGAGACATATGACATACATATTATCCATATAGTCCCCATAATTTACTGGCCCCCCATTATACATAAAAAGATAGAAAAATATTTAAAAAATATTATATATCATGTTAGCCACCCGTGCTCATATATTTCATCCAACCTGTAATACTAATTACATAATTTGATATATACGTGGGTCCGATTTTAGGATACACCACGATTGGAACAATGCCTAATCCTTTTAACTCTTTAGAGTGTATAAATAGGACAACTCACATATTCCGGGTTCCCATATCCTATATGGTAGGTGAGTGGACAGGACCAACAATCCATCCTGTCCATTCACCAACCCTCCACATAATGATACTCATATGGACACCTTAAACCAAAGATGATGGAGCGAACACTAAAAGAGAAGCAATAAGGAGATCCCTAAATGAAACAGTTAAATGTTAATCTCTCATTAATGCCCAGGGGGGCCACCACTCTGAGTCTATGAATCCATTCGGATTCTTTTTGTAGGATTCTCTTATCCCACTTGCCTTTTCTAGCTGATTTATGTACAACTTCAATAACACAAAAAGAGATCTCATCTGTCCTACCCCCATGTTTCTCTATGACATGCTCAGCCAGGGGGGTATCCCTTTTGTTCTGTATATCACATATATGCTCTCTAACACGTTTCTTGAAGGCACGTCTGGTTTTGCCCACATACTGCATCGGGCATGTGCAATTGCACAAATAAACCACACCCTCCGTCTCGCAATTTGCAAAATCTCGCATCCTGTAGATCCTTTGTGTCACAATACTGGTAAACGTTTTGGCCTGCTGTATATTTGCACATGCCCTGCACCTTCCACATCGGAAAGTGCCTAGGGGGCGCCTATCCAGCCAAGTGCCTTCTTTCTTTTCCCCCACGAAATGACTTCTTACCAATCTGTCACGTAGTGATCTCCCCTTTCTAAACGTGATAGAGGGATATTTAGTTATGACATCCGTCAAATCCTCATCACGAAGTAAGATTGGCCAATATTTACGCAGAATGGTCTGTATTCGTCCCACCTGATTGTCAAAGGTGCCAATCAGCCTAATTTGACCGGTGGGCATCTCTTTAGGTTTGGGGTTGAGCAGCTCTCTTCTATCCGCCCTAAGTGCTCTCTTATAGGCTGAAGTTAAGGTTGCCCTTGGGTATCCTCTTTGGGCAAATCTCTCCCTTAGTTCCCTAGCTTGATGTCTGAATGAACGTTGGGAGGAGCAGTTACGTCGAATTCTCAAATATTGCCCCGTTGGGATGCCCCTCTTCAGAGGAGAAGGATGATAGCTATCCCAACGGAGCAAACTATTCGTAGCCGTCGACTTCCTATACGTAACTGTTTCCAAATAGCCCCCCTCACCTCTCCTGATCAAGACATCAAGGAATGGATTCATAGACTCAGAGTGGTGGCCCCCCTGGGCATTAATGAGAGATTAACATTTAACTGTTTCATTTAGGGATCTCCTTATTGCTTCTCTTTTAGTGTTCGCTCCATCATCTTTGGTTTAAGGTGTCCATATGAGTATCATTATGTGGAGGGTTGGTGAATGGACAGGATGGATTGTTGGTCCTGTCCACTCACCTACCATATAGGATATGGGAACCCGGAATATGTGAGTTGTCCTATTTATACACTCTAAAGAGTTAAAAGGATTAGGCATTGTTCCAATCGTGGTGTATCCTAAAATCGGACCCACGTATATATCAAATTATGTAATTAGTATTACAGGTTGGATGAAATATATGAGCACGGGTGGCTAACATGATATATAATATTTTTTAAATATTTTTCTATCTTTTTATGTATAATGGGGGGCCAGTAAATTATGGGGACTATATGGATAATATGTATGTCATATGTCTCTTTGATAGTCGTCCTCAAGGTATCATGAGGCCCTGTAATGTGATCAGTTTTTGGGGGGACATACTAATAATCATGGTTATTATATATATATTTTTTCTTTTCCTTCTTTTTTATTATTATTTTGTGATTATCTATAACTACCTATTGTAGGTAATTCTTAATCTGTTCATTTTTTCATTTTTTGCCCCTAATCAAGTTATTGGCCCGGTTATTATGCACCTCCAGAGTTGTATATATGATACTCTTAATTATTCCCTGACTTTGATATACATTCCTTCCCCCTTCTTTGCATCTGGTGCGGTTTTGCTGAGGTGGAACGCATGGACATCGGTGTGGAACGCATTGAGTGGGTGCGGGGACGCACCCACCAATCATGCTACTCCTAGTTTTTTGAGCATCTGCGAGAAAGAGGCTTGGGACGCATCATGTGATGCGTGGTAACCGGAATTAGAGATAGATCAGGGCTTTGCTGACACGCAAGCTCCCGGGTTGCTTAGCTTCCCGGAATACATGGCCGGAAGTGACGCATTTGGCGTCCGACTCGGCAGGTGCCAATCTGCACCTAATGGAGGACACTATTTATATCATGGACAGCCACCCTACTAGCACCACATCCCTCATCATCAGGAGCGGTGGTCATGTGCATTGGTGGTCGCTAGGACAAGGTGAGCTTTATTGTTTTAGATTGTAATCTATGTGATTTTGTTAGAGGGTAGAAGGGTTTTTTCTTATTTGTTTTTTTTTTTGATTTTTCGTTTATGTGATGACCAATAGTGGGACCTGTTGTGGAGGAGAGTGTCCCTAGAGTGCAGCTGTTTGGGACTGTTTGCGGCTATCTGTCTATGTTAAGTAAGTTTCACTATCTGCCTGTATATGATACAATATTTATTGTCCCTTATATCATATATACATATATATTTTCTTGTGTAGAGGATTATCTTTGACTTCTGGATATAAGACCTAGATGGTGGAACTTTTAACCAAGGAGGAGTGATAGAGTATTTGAATTGTCTTTCGCTTTTCGGGCATTTTTGTACAACTAAGTAAGTGCTAATTCATCATAACATTATTTCACTGGCTATTCGGTTGTGGGGCATTATATGGTATTTTTATTATTACTTTACAGTGATAGTCCTGCTCCCTAGTTTTGGCCCTTAGCTGGATAGCTCTACCCTTATCTATGTATAATCATACTACAACAGCGACATCTCTGGAGAACATATAATATTGTTTTGAGGTATGCTTCTAATTGGAAGGCAACTTCTTATATATATTTGTATATCTATACAATCTGATACAGTGATTTATTATTATTTCATCTATCACTAAGTTCTCTCCCCTTCCTACTTTCTTATGTTGTATAGTTTACCCTCTATATATCTGTGAGGTCGGCTATTTAAAGAGACATACTTGTTCATGAATATTTTGGAACAACAATGAAGGTATCTAGAGTTTGTACATGGGATGTTGTGACTATGGGTTCACATTTCATTTATTGTCTATTATACACACAGTATTATCTGAATTCTTTGATCTATATTTCCTCTGCCTCTATTCTTTGTATGTTATGTATATTTGCTATGTGATTTGTATGTAGCTATATTTATGTGTTTTGTTTGTTGCTTGCTTCTTGCTGTTTGTTTCTTTGTTTCCTTTTTTAGGTCTGAGAACACATCACAGCAGTTTTCATCGACAATAAGCAGAGCCGAGCTCTCTCTGTGCATTACTATGTATATGTTCTATATGTACTTATTATGTGTATGTGCATTCTTGTCCTAAAGCGACTACTTTAATTGCTTGTATACCCCTGATGAACCGTATGTTCCTTTATTGTATTACGGGGAAACGCGTCGGGTAGGTGAGGCATGTATTACGGGGGATTGTCCCCACTACTTTTGCACTTTGTGGAATAATTGATATCTACTGTTTTTTATGGGGATTGGTGTACATTATTCTGTAATAGGGAATTTTTGTAATAAAAGGTTTAAATTTAGCTATTGTCATTCCTGATTTGGTAGTTTAAAGTTAGCTAATATTGATCTATATATCAGTGATTGTCGAGTGACCTCTCCGCCTGTCAATCCCTTGTCAGTGGTCTTCAACCTGCGGACCTCCAGATGTTGCAAAACTATAACTCCCAGCATGCCCTGACAGCCATGGGCTGTCCGGGCATGCTGGGTTTTGTAGTTTTGAAACCTCTGGAGGTCCGCAGGTTGAAGACCACTGCGGACTTCGTCATCATCCAGCCCCCCCTTCCCCCTTTGGAAGTTAGGGTGAGCTGGTCCGGGCCATCTATGCTGCAGGGACCGTCCGGTGGGGATGGTTAGTTGAAGAGGGCCCGGAGCGCGGATGAAACGAATACAGGATAAATTGTTAGATTTATTGGGACCTCTCACTTAAATTCTCAATATTTCTGAACAGGCTCTGTCTACTGATCAACCAGTTGATCTTAAAGGGGTACTCCGGTGGAAAACTTTTTATTTTTATTTTTTTATTTTTTAAATCAACTGGTGCCAGAAAGTTAAACAGATTTGTAAATTACTTCTATTAAAAAATTGAATTCTTATAGTACTTATTAGCTGCTGAATACTATGGAGGGAAGTCTTTTCTTTTTGAAACACAGAGCGCTAAATGCCGGTGTAATGAAGAAAACTGTGCCCTGTAGCAGAATGTGACCATCCGCACAGGGGCACAGTTTTCTGCTTTGCAGGCCACTCCCTCTTATTCCATTCCCACTACCCTCCCTCAACTGTGTCCCTATGCAGAGGGTCACATTCCGCTTCAGGGCACAGTTTTCTTCATTACACAGGGAGGTTTCACTTACCCCGCCCTCCTCCGCGTCTCTGGTTGGCTGGCCGGCCCCAGTCTGAAGAGGGATGTCGCGCATGTGACGTCCTTCCGCAGTACCGCACAGGAGGACATCAGTGACGTCACTCGTCAGGCCGCCGTCTGAGAGAAGCGCAGCGCAGGACAGGTAAGTGTGTCTAAGTGTGTGTGCATGTGTGGGTGTCTGTCTGTGTGTGTGCATGTGTGTGTGTGTGATAGTCCGGGGGGGAACCTGCTATTACTACCTAATGTGGGGAACCTGCTTCTACCTAATGTGGGGAACCTGCTACTACCTAATGTGGGGAACCTGCTACTACCTAATGTGGGGAACCTGCTACTACCTAATGTGGGGAACCTGCTTCTAACTAATGTGGGGAACCTGCTTCTACCTAATGTGTGTAACTATACTGCACCTAATGTGGGGAATTATACTGCACCTAATGTGGGGAACTATACTGCCAACCTAATGTGGAGAACTATACTGCACCTAATGTGGGGGAACTATACTGACAACCTAGTGTGGAGAACTATACTGCACCTAATGTGAGGGAACTATACTGACAACCTAGTGTGGAGAACTATACTGCACCTAATGTGGGGGAACTATACTGCACCTAATGTGGGGGAACTATACTGCACCTAATGTGGGGGAACTATACTGCACCTAATGTGGGGGAACTATACTGCACCTAATGTGGAGGAACTATACTGCACCTAATGTGGGGGAACTATACTGCACCTAATGTGGGGGAACTATACTGCACCTAATGTGGGGAAACTATACTGCACCTAATGTGGGGGAACTATACTGCACCTAATGTGGGGGAACTATACTGCAGCTAATATGGGGGAACTATACTGAACCTAATGTGGGGAACTATACTGAACCTAATGTGGAGAGCTATACTGCACCTAATGTGGGGGAACTATACTGCATCTGATTAAGGGGGCAGGGACTGGTGAAGGGGTACATGGGACTGATTAAGGGGGCAGGGGACTGATTAAATATAAAAAAAATAAAAATATTTGTCACAAAGATTTTTTTCCTCTTTGTGTACGTTTATGGGGGGGGCGCCACAAGGTTAGCTCGCACAGGGCACCATAACACCTAAGGCCGGCCCTGAACGTACTGTTTCTTTACGCAATTCTTCTTCTCAATTACTCATCTCCTATTGTAAACCTCATTTGCTGGTTTTCTCTGCCACATTAGCTGGATGGGTCAAACAATCCATGAGGCTAGCAGGTATTGATACACTGCTCAAAAAAAATAAAGGGAACACTTAAACACAATGTAACTCCAAGTGAATCACACTTCTGTGAAATCACACTGTCCACTTAGAAAGCAACACTGATTGACAATCAATTCCACATGCTATTGTGCAAATGGAAAAAAACACAACATGTGAAAATTATAGACCATTAGCAAGACACCCCCAATAAATGAATGGTTCTGCAGGTGGTGACCACATACCACATCTCAGTTCCTATGCTTCCTGGCTGATTTTTTGGTCAGTTTTTAATGCTTTCACTCTAGTGGTTGCATGAGACTGAGGCTACAACCCACACAAGCGGCTCAGGTAGTGCAGCTCATCCAGGATGGCACATCAATACAAGCTGTGGTAAGAAGGTTTGCTGTGTTTGTCAGCCTAGTATCCAGAGCATGGAGGTGCTATCAGGAGACAGGCCAGTACATCAGGAGACGTGGAGGAGGCCGTAGGAGGACAACAACCCCGCAGCAGGACCGCTACCTCTGCCTTTATGCAAGGAGGAGCAGGAGGAGCACTGCAGGAGCCTTGCAAAATGACCTCCAACAGGCCACAAATGTGCATGTGTCCACTCAAACGGTCAGAAACAGATTCCATGAGGGTGGTATGAGGGCCCGACATCCATAGGTGGGGGTTGTGCTTACATCTCAACACCGTGTAGGACATTTGGCATTTGCCAGAGAACACAAAAATTGACAAATTCACCACTGGAGACGCAGTGGAGAACGTTCTGCTGCCTGCAACATCCTCCAGCATGACCGGTTTGGCGGTGGGTCAGTAATGATGTGGGGTGGCATTTCTTTGGGGGGGCCGCACAGCCCCCCATGTGCTTGCCAGAGGTAGCCCGACTGCCATTAGGTACCGAGATGAGATCCTTAGACCACTTGTGAGACCATATGCTGGTGCGGTTGGCCCTGGGTCCCTCCTAATGGAAGACAATGCTAGACCTCATGTGGCTGGAGTGTGTCAGCAGCTGCTGCAAGAAGAAGGAATTGATGCCATGGACTGGCCCGCCCATTCCCCAAACCTGAATCCGATTGAGCACATCTGGGACATCATGTCTTGCTCCTTCCACCAACGCCATGCCACGTTGCACCAGAGACTGTCCAGGAGTTGGCGGATGCTTTAGTCCAGGTCTGGGAGGACATCCCTCAGGAGACCATCCGCCACCTCATCAGGAGCATGCCCAGGCGTTGTAGGGAGGTCATACGGGCAAGTGGAGGCCACACACACTACTGAGCCTCATTTGGACTTGTTTTAAGGACATTACATCAAAGTTGGATCAGCCTGTAGTGTGGTTTTCCACTTTGCTTTTGAGTGTGACTCCATAGCCAGACCTCCATGGGTTGATATATTTGATTTCCATTGATAATTTTTGTGTGATTTTATTGTCAACACATTCAACTATGCAAAGACGAAAGTATTTCTTGCGATTAGTTCATTCATTAAGATCTAGGATGTGTTATCTTAGTGTTCCCTTTATTTTTTTGAGCAGAGTATTTCTAAATACTTTCTTTGTCTTCTGACTCTACCTTTAACCCCTGAAGGACCAATACAAGTAAACCTGTATGCCCCTGACAGACCAGGCCTGTTTTTTCAAATCGGGGATGTCTGACTTTATTAGAGAATAACTCTGGTAATGTTTTGCCAATCACTATAATTCTGACATTGTTTTTCTGTCACAAGTTTTCCTTCATGTACATACAGTGGGGATCAAAAGTTTGGGCACCCCAGGTAAAAATTTGTATTAATGTGCATAAAGAAGCCAAAGAAATATGGAAAAATCTCCAAAAGGCATCAAATTATGAATTAGACATTCTTATAATATGTCAACAAAAGTTAGATTTTATTTCCATCATTTACACTTTCAAAATAACAGAAAAACAAATGGCGTCTGCTAAAGTTTGGGCACCCTGCAAAATTTATAGCATGCACTGTATTAAAAGTAAGCAGATATCATTTGTAGTTTTTTTTTTTTTTTTTTTTTTTTTTTTTTACAACAAAAAATCATGAAATAAAAAATAAATAATAATAACAACTTTTTGGGGGTATTTTAACACTAATAGGTTGCATATATTTATATTCTCTGACCAAATAGTTTATGAAACAAACTTTCAGATGTCTACTTTATTTTGAAAGCATTTCTTTTTTTATTGACATTTAAAATTAGTTAGAAGCCTAACAATTTAACGTGAAATTCAGAAAATTTTGAAATTGTGCTATGCAAGGTTTGCAGAAATTTGAAGGTGGTAGAACATAAGAACTGCCCCCATTTTAAAAACGATACCCCTCAAAGGTATTCGCTAGGGGGTACAGTGAGTATTTTACCACCATAGTTTGGCAGGAATTATTACAAAGTCAGTGTAAAAAAAATCAAAATTTGCTATTTTTCACAAATGCATACTTTGTGGGGCATATTTTTTGTACATCGCTTCTGATATTGAAAGAAATGCACCCTATATTTTATTTAGCTGCTCAGCCTGTGTTTGGAAATACCCCCGCTTATCCCATATTTGGTTCCTTGGCTGCGTGGTAGGAACCAGGAGAGGAGCGCCATTTGGCTTTCAGGGCATCATTTCAGGCTGAATGGATTATAGGCCACTCTTCATTCCTGCAAAGGGTTTTATCTGCCAGAACCATAAAGAACCCCCACAAGTGACCCCATTTTGGAAACTACACCCCCTAAAGTATTCACCTAGACCAAAAGTGAGTACTTTGAGTCCTTTTTTTGTGTGGCTGGAACGGTTACAAAGTCAGTGAAAAAATTTTAATGTCCGCTCAGGACTGCCGGCGGGAAATCCGCCGCTATGAGTGGACACACAAAGCTACCCAGCCGCAGCAGGGAGCTCATTATTGTGAGTGCTGGCAGGCATTCGCAGCATGTAATATGCTACGGATTTGCGCTGGGTGATCCTACACATTATGCATTTTTATTTTTATTATCTTTATTTAATAAAGGTATTTTTATTTTTTACACTTTTTTTGAACACATTGTTTTTACACTTATTTTTTTCTATAATTTTTTACACTTTTTTTATGCTTTGGAATACTTCTTATTCCAAAGCATTGCAGATATATGCTGCCTGCTAGTTTTACACTAGCAGGCAGCATATCAGGATGTGCCCGGTGCAGACCTGGTCGTCCTTGGTCCTTGTAAATGCCCCCGGCTGCCCAGGTAACCAGCAGGACCCCGCGATCGTTGCAGGGTGCTACAGCAGAGAGACAGAGGGAGCCCTCTCCCTGACAAAACTCCTTACAGTTCGC
The DNA here is from genome assembly GCF_029499605.1 of Hyla sarda. Taxonomy (NCBI): domain Eukaryota; kingdom Metazoa; phylum Chordata; class Amphibia; order Anura; family Hylidae; genus Hyla; species Hyla sarda. The sequence continues at coordinate 282,957,846 of NC_079193.1, forward strand.
GGTCGCTTCCGACCGCGGCTGTAAGGGTTAAACTGCCGGGACCAAAGTCTATGCTTGTTCTTTAATATTGTATGCTTATTTATTATTATGCTGTTTCGTTTTTTTCCTGTTTTGAACATGCATAATGTGAGCCTCCTGTATTGTAATAAAAATCGAGATTTTCCTAGCTACGATAACGGAAAATACGGAATTAATTAAGGACCGGAGGCGAACATTATCCCTCCAGATTCTAACCCATCCCTCCTTTTCTCCATTTTATCTCCTCGTTCGGGGTGATTCCAGAGTTGATGCTGATGCTGTGAGGGCCCCGATACTACTGGTAAATCCCTCTGTGCTGGACTGTGCTGCTGTTATTGTGAGGGCTCCGATACTACTGTTAACCCCCTCTGTGCTGGACTGTGCTGTTGTTACTGTGATGGCTCTGCTACTACTGGGTGGCCCCATACAGCTGCTGCATTCTTTACTGTGGAACTTTTTGCTATCTTGTGTGCCGCTATGGGAGGCTCCAGGGGCAGATCCAAGCGCAACAAGTCGGGCGTTGGGGTGTTTCTTCCTCCTTTGGATGATTATGCTTCTTCAGATGATGGCCACTCTGAGGCTAGTGGTTGCTCCCAGAGGGACTCTGTGACCCAGACTCCTTTATCTACTAAAGTGGCGGCCTATGCTGCTAAAACGTTTAATCAGTTTTCCAGATCTGAGGAGCCGTTGGGCAGTGCCTTGCCCTCACCTCTTCCTTCTCTGGATAAGATGCAGTATGATGGGGCTCTCCTGGACTTGCGCTTTACCGAAATTCCATCTACCATAACCTCCTGTCATACGTCTATGATCTCTAAGGTGGACGAGCTTCGACAGGAATTTGTCATTGTGCGCCATGAGACTCAAAAGCTATGAGAACGCACTACGGAGATGGAGAATAGAGTTTCTACAGTTAAAGACACACTCCGCCCCATGCCTCAACAAATATATGATCTGCAGCGGCAGTTCCGGGGTATGGTGGATAAAGCAGACGACTTTGAAAACAGACAGAGGCGTAACAATGTTCGGCTGGTGGGCCTTCCAGAAAAGGCGGAGGGTAATGATCCTGCGGCTTTCTTGGAGTCCTGGTTGAGAGAGCGGTTACCTGCAGATACTTTTTCTCCCTTCTTCTCTTTGGAGAGGCCCCATAGGGTCCCTGCCGGACCTCCTGTGCCCGGGGGGCCTCCACGACCATTTTTAGCGTGGATTCTTCACTTTAAAGACAGAGATGCTATCCTGAGAGCAGTGAGGATTAAGGGAGAGGTGCTCTTTGGTGGTAGCAGGGTCTCCTACCTGGACTTCTCTGTGGAATTGAGGAAACAGCGGACCCAGTTTACGGAAGTCAGGGCCAAACTCCGCTTCAAGGGGTATCGCTATGCCATGTTGTACCCAGCCCGGCTGTGGATGGTGGATGGACGCTCCACCAAATTCTTCACCTCACCTGCGGAGGTGCTGCAGTGGGTGGAGGCCGCGCCTAGAGCGGTTCTGCTGCCGGACTGAAGTTCCTGATGGACTGTCTGCTCTCTTAGTTAGTTTGCTAGGGGGTAGGATGTTAGTGCCAAGTTGGACGAGGTTCGAGCTTCCATCTAAGAATTTCCTGGTTAGTGGGTCAGGGGTCTGTTGGATTGCAAGGGCTCCTGCACTCCTGCTACGAATTTCTAGTTTGGGGTATAGGTCTGCACTGGTTTAGTCAGTGTTAGAAAGGGATTACTTTTTTTTTTTGTTGGGGGGGGGGGGGGGGTGGGGGTTGTTTTACTGTTCTTCTCTGTCTTTAATGTTTGGTGGTGTATTGTCCGTGTTGTCTGTCCATATTGTCTGGTTGTTTGTTAAGAGACATTCCCCGATTGTTGTTCGTCTCCAGGAGAGACACCTCACGGGTCAAAAGGTCCTGGCCCTAAAAAGGGCGTGGGTTGCGAAGGGTTACCACTCTTCCTACTCGTCTCTTGCTAGAGGAGTCTCAGTCCATGTCTCTAAGTCCCTTCCCTTGATAATCTCCCAGGTTTCCTGTGACCACTTCGGTAGGTACATGATCTTACACTGTGAGTTGTCCTCCTTTTGCTTTACCCTAGTCTCTTTGTACGTGCCTCCTCCCTTTCATGTGACAATTTTAGAATCAATTGTGGATAGGCTGACTTCCTTCCCTACTGACCCTGTTCTTTTTATAGGCGACTTCAATGTGGTTCCTGACCCCCGGCTCGATCGCACCAGTGCTGTGGACCCCAGATCCTTCTTGGTGTCTGGGTTTGGGCGTTACCGACCTTTGGCGATGGAAATACCTGGACGATTCAGTCTTCTCCTACTACTCCTCAGTGCATAGAACCTTCTCCCTAATCGATCTTTCCTTTGCTTCGGCTGACCTACTGCCGTCGGTCAGTGAGGTGTGCTATACTAGTAGAGGGATCTCAGATCATTCTGCCTTGATTGTTACCTTATCCCTAGGCTCTAGGCCCTCTTCACGGTTGTGGAGAATGCATCCTGGGTGGCTTCACAATTTTTCTGAGAGCGCTTCCCCATGTCCCGTTGACCTTGCTCCAGTCCTCGGGTCTGGAGGCCCCGCTGACAGCTGACTAGGAGTCCAGGGTTATTAAAGATTTGCCCTCTGGGAAGACTCCGGGACTTGATGGATTGGTGAGGGACTGGTACAGGCTGAATGAGGAGAAATTGATTCCCATTCTACTTAATCTGTATACAGTGGCCTTGGAGTCTGGGACCCTGCCGGACTCAATGAGAGAGGCTTTGATTGTGGTACTACCTAAGCCTGGTAAAGATCCGACCTTGCCGAACTCTTATCTACATTGAGGAGGGAAATGGGACGATATCAAAATTCTAGTGAAGGTCCTGGCGAACAAACTCGGAGGGGAGCAGATCCCCTGGTTAGATGGTCAGCCTAGATGTCTATAAGGCTTTTGATTCCGTTGAGTGGCCCTATATTTGGGGCCTGATGCGAATCCTCAGCTTCGGACCTGTTTTTCGGAAATGGGTTCAGTTGCTGTATGACTACCCTAGGGCCCGAGTACGCACTAATTTAGAGATCTCCAGGTCCTTCCAGTTGGGCAGGGTCACTAGGCAAGGGTGCCCCCTATCTCCCTCTTTGCTTTAGCGGTAGAGCCCCTGGCAGCTGCAGTTCGCTTCTCTACCTCAATTAAGGGGATCTCTAGGGGTTCCCTGAACCAGAAGATCTCTCTCTATGCAGAGGATACCTTAGTGTACTTGGCTGATGTGGGTGACTCCCTAGATGCTTTATTCTGTTTGTTGGAGAGGTTTGGGGAGGTCTCGGGTCTGCGGGTTAACTGGGCTAATTCATCCATAATATCCTTGTCCTGTGCGGGGGTTTTGCCCTCTGTACTCCCTAATGGATTGCAGGCAGTGTCCCGCTTTAAATATTTGGGGGTGGAAGTGTCCTCTAACAATTCTGAGTTTATGGCCCTTAATTTTGATCCCCTACTCACCACTACGCTTACTTAAATGATCTTTCTTCCAACGTTCCTTTACCTCTTTCACCTGTCCCCTATCATTACTCCCAAGGTTTTTTTTTTGTTAAACTTAACCGGGCTCTGAGATCCTTCTACTGGCATAATAAACCTCCGAGGCTGGGACAGGCTCTGCTCTAGGCGCCTAAACAGCTGGTGTACGCGGCCTGGTGGATCAACCAGGACCTTTCCAATGCCTTCACAGCTCTGGCGGGGGCTCTCCTGGGTTCTTATGAGAGGCTGACTAATACATTATACAGGTATGTTCCCTCTCTGTCCTTACTGGCCCCATAACTACATGCAGGAAAATTTATATGTTAAAAATTGTCATCTTTTAACCCCTATGACTTTTTTATTTTTCTGCGTATGGGCCGGTATGAGGACTAATTTTTTGTGCCATGTTCTGAAGTTTTTATCAATGTTATTTTTGTATTGATCGGACTTTATGATTGCTTTTTATTCATTTTTTCATGATATAAAAAGTGAACAAACATACGCTATTTTGGACTTTTTTTGCGCGTACGCCATTAACCGTGCAATTTAATTAATGACATATTTTCATAATTCGGACAATTCCGCACGCTGCGATACCACATATGTTTATTTTTATTTACACAGTTTTTTGTTTTTCTGTTAATGGGAAAAGGGGGGCGATTCAAACTTTTATTAGGGAAGGAGTTAAGTGATCTTTATTCAGGTTTTGTTTGTTTTTTTCACTTTTTTTTTTTGCAGTGCTATAGCTCCCATAGGGACCTATAGCACTGCTCACACTGACCTCTTATGCTGATCCCTGCAAAGCCATAGCGATTGCTCAAGCCTGTAGCTCGGACGCCGCAGAGACAGGTAAGGAGACCTCCGCTTGCGTCCTAGCTGATCGGGACATCTCGATTTTATCACGATGTCCCGATCAGCCTGACTGAGCTGCCGGGAAGCGTTTACTTTCACTTTCAGACGCGGCGGTCAACTTTGATCGCCGCGTCTGAAGGGTTAACAGCGCACGGCACAACAATCGATGCCGTGAGCTGTTAAGCCCAGAGTCCCGGCTATGACTAGCAGCCGGGACCGACCCGGTGTGATGCGGGGTCACGCCGTGACCACGTTTTAAACACCGGGCGTAGGGCGTACAGGTACGTCCTATGTCCTTAAGAGGTTAATGTCCCTCAGGATGCCCACTTCCGGTATCTTCAGTTGCGAAATGCGGTCTTTGCACAATTTGGTTCCCTGGAGGTTACCCCTGTCTTTAATGTATTGGAGCTGCTCCTGGGGACCACTGACCTGGATAAGCCTCTACCATGATATTGCTCTGTATTTTCTGCACAGTCTCAGTCAGATTCACAGACTGGGAAGGGGTGTTACCCAGCAGGTGTGACATCATCTGAAGCCATAAAGGGAGAACTTCCTCCCCCACTCTGCTACACACAGCCCAGAGCAGTTCAGTGTGTGAGATTAGCTATGATTAGCTAAGGCTGCATACACCCTCCTCGGCACTCCAGAATGCATTTCCTGATTTTGGACTTCTGCCAGGCCAGCAGGAGTCCAAAGTCTGTGCAAGAGATAGGGTGAAATGTGCTCTGAACAAGTAGGGAGACACCTAGTGTCGGCTTACTTAAACTCAAATTAAACATAGAAAACTTTATTTACCATAAGGAGTGCAATAGCAAAAAATTAGTTTTAATGAGAGTGCCCATTTAAGGATGAAGCCCATTTTGACGTTTAGGACCAGGCCAATTTTCGTTTTAGCACTTTCATCTTTTGTTTCCTCCTCCCCTTTTAAAAATCATACCGCTTTAAATTTTGCACCTACAGACCCATATAAGGCTAGGTTTCCACTTGGTTTTTTTTCTGGCAGTTTTTGGAAAACTGCCACTGCAGTTTTTGAGCCAAAGCCAGAAGTGTATTCAAAAGGAATAGGACATATAAAGGAAGGACTTACACTTCTCCTCCCTTATGGATCCACTTCTGACTTTGGCTCAAAAACTGCAGTGGCAGTTTTCCAAAAACTGCCAGAAAAAAAAACAAGTGGAATCCTAGCCTTAAGGGCTTGTTTTTTGTCACCAATTGTACTTTGTAATGACATCAATCATTTAGTAAAAATAAATAAACAAATAAAAAACGCCATTTAATACATTTTGGGGGCTTCGGGTTGGAGATTTTCGACAAAAATTACACCCTCTCTTTATTCAGTTTCTGCTGGGGAGCCCCGGGATCGCTGCTGCGGCACCCCGCTATCATTACAGCACAGAGCGAGTTCGCTCTGTGCGTAATGACGGGCGATACGGGGGACGGAGCAGCGTGACGTCATGACTCCGCCCCTCGTGACATCACGGTCTGTCCCCTTAATGCAAGTCTATGGGAAGGGGCGTGGCGACCGCCATGCCCCCTCCCATAGACGTGTATTGAAAGGGGTGGGCCGTGACGTCACGAGGGGCGGAGCCGTGACGTCATGATGCTCCGGCCCCTGTATTGCCCGTCATTACGTGCAGAGCGAACTCGCTCTGTGCTGTAATGATTGCGCGGTGCCGTAGCGGGGATCCCATCGCTCCCCAGCAGCGGGACCGCGGCGATCTGACATCTTATCCCCTATCCTTTGGGGTGGAGTACTAGTAATACAATGCTGATTTCTTAAAAAAAAATATATATATATATATATATATAATAAAAATAAAAGCACCAAATTTGTCAGCATGTTGGGTATGGTTATGCAGTTCAGTTGAAGTGAATGGAGCAGAGTTGTAATACCACCAATGTCCCTCCAAAGGTCAACTTCTATCTTTGGTGAATCGCGCACTTGAGGCAGGCCAGCAGGGTGAATTTGAATATCCATGATAGCTGGTCACGTGAGCGCTCAGTAGGCGCAAACACTGACATGACCAGTGACCATGAATTTTCAAATTCACCTGGCAGGCCCGCCTACAGTGCATAATTCACCGAAGATAGAAGTGGACATTCGGAGGGACACAGCTCCGGACTAAAAAGGTACGTATTTTACTCACTGACCCCGCATCCGTCTCCTGTTCACCCACACTATAACCTAGTGTACTGGGTTTAGTATGGGTGAAGAGGATGACCGTTCAAAATATATATATTTTTTTTCTTTTGCATGGGATTGCTTTTTTATTTAAGACATTGCTCTCTTCTCTAACTAACAACTGTCTCTTAGCTTACTGGGAATCAAACCAATGTAAAGTCACTATTAACAGCAATAGATCAATCCAACACAGCAGCACATAAGCTTACCAATACTATCTAGATTACAGAGGTCTCAAACTGGTGGCCTTCCGGATGTTGCAAAACTTCAACTCCCAGCATTCCCGACAGCCATTAGCTGCAGCAAATTGCTGTCTAGGCATGTCCAGGTATGCTGGGAGTTGAAGTTTTGCAACATCTGGAGGGCCACCAGTTTGAGACCCCTGATCTAGAATGTATGTAGTAAACCCCTTCTGCTTGACCGATTTCAGCCAAATTTATTGGGTTATGTATTCACCCCTAATATGTTATTACATTCAATTTGAGAGAAATCTATCAAGGCCCTTTCAAGTTATTACAGAATACACACACACAGACAAAATCTAGTTGAGTTGAATAGCAGACCTCAATTTGTTTGGTCAATTGCCTTTTTGCAAAGTATAAAAATTTGCTAGGACATGCCGGCACTTGCCTGCTGGCACCGCTAAATCAAAATAATTAACCTCTTAAGGACCCGGGGTTTTTCATAACTCTTTCAATTTTGCACCTAAAAATCCATATGATGGCTTATTTTTTGCGACAAAAATTCTACTTTGTAATGACATCAGTCATTCTACCCAAAAATCTACGGCAAAACGGAAAAAAAATATATATAATTGAGAGACCAAATTGAAAAAAAAAAAAAACACATTTTGCAACTTTTGGGGACTTCCTTTTCTACACAGTCCATTTTTCGGTAAAAATGACACCTTCTCTTTATTCTGTAGGTCCATACGAATAAAATGATACCCTACTTATCCTGTATAGGTTTGATTTTGTCGCAATTCTGGAAAAAAATCATAACTACATGCAGGAAAATTTATACGTTTAAAATTGTCATCTTCTGACCCATATAACTTTTGTATTTTTCTGTCTATGGGGCGGTATGAGGGCTCATTTTTTGCGCCATGATCTGAAGTTTTCAGGTGTACCATTTTTGTATTCATAGGACTTATTGACATTTTTTGCACGTACGCCATTGACCGTGCGGTTTAATTAACAATATATTTTTATAATTCTGACATTTCCGCACGCGACGATACCACATGTTTATTTTTAAGTACACTTTTTTTTTTTTTTTTTCTGGGAAAAGGGGGGCGATTCAAACTTTTATTAGGGAAGGGGTTAAATGATCATTATTCACGTTTTTTCTTTTTTTCACTTTTTTTGTAATGTTATAGCTCCCACAGGGGGCTATAAAACTGCACACACTGATCTTTTCCATTGATCAGTGGTTTCTCATAGGAAACCACTGATCGATGATTCTGCCGCTTGACTGCTCATGCCTGTATCTCAGGCACTGAGCAGTCATTCGGCCATCGGACACCAGGAGGCAAGGCAAGGGAGCTGTGTCACAGCTGTTCGGGATGCCACGATTTCGCCGCGGACATCCTGAACAGCCCCCTGAGCTAACCGGCAACGATTTACTTTAACTTTAGATGCGGCGTTCAACTTTGAAAGCCGTGTCTAAAGGGTTAATAGCCGAGCTCTATTAGCCACGGGTCCCGGCCCCGTGTTATAGAACCGGAGAGGACTCACGACGTACCGGTACGTCATGGGTCCTGTAGGGGTTAAAGGGGCTCTTTTGCCTCCCCAAACATTATGAGGGAGATTTATCAAGGGATTTAAGCAGCTTTTTTTGCTTACAAAAGACGCACAAAAAGTCGCACGTGCACCTAAGCAATTTTTTGTGCAACTTTTGTGGTAAGCAAAAAATACCAATCTGCCCTACCTAAGCAATTTTCAGTTTTTACATTGCAGTGGTCCTGGATTTATCATTGCGAAAGTTGCTTGTAAGCAAACCCCCTTCAAAAAGTCGGAAGTGTAAGCAAGGTCAGACCTAGCTTACAAACTTGCCTATTGACAGCATTTTCAAAAAGTGGTACGCGACTTTTTGCACAGCTCCGCTCCCTGACACCCACTCACATCTACCACCTTGCTGCAAGGTGTTGGGGCTACAACTCCCAGCATGTCCTCACTGTAAGGGCATGCTGGGAGTTGTAGTCCTGCAAGAGATAGTGAGTGGATGGTAGATGTGGGCGGATGGTCGGGGAGCAAAGCTGTGCAAAAAGTCGCACAAAAAGTCGCAGGTGAGACTTTTTTATGCAACTTTTTTTTACTTTCATTTTCACAGGCATGACGGGACATGCAGGTAGGAGATGTACAGGTGGGTCACCTGCCCGCACATCTCCAGCCCACGCAACACTACTACAACTCCCAGCATGTCCGGGGGAGGGGGGGGGGGTGTTAGATGGGTGGGCAGATGACAAGCTTGTCACCTGCCCGCGCCGCATGACTACAACTAGCTGCATGTCCTTACTGTAAGGGCATGCTGGGAGTTGTAGCCATGCAAAGCGGGCGGGAAATGTGCGGGTGGGTTACAATAAATGTACTAACATATTTTCCTTTTTTTTTTCATTCTCATTTCAGATCCCTCTATCCTGTGGATTACGACGATGACCAGTGATTTTTTATTTTTATTTTGTTTAAAGTTGATAAAATGGTTAAAGAGGGCTTGTGAGGGAGTGTTTTTGGAATAAAAGTTTTTTTAAACATGTTTTTTTATTATTATTATTTACTTTACAGGCTTCATAGTGGAAGCGGTCTTTTAGACAGAATACATTACTAAGCCAGGGCTTAGCGTTAGCACCAAACACAACTAGTGCTAACCCCCGATTAATACCCCAATACACACCACCACAGGGGTGCCGGCAAGAGCCGCTATCAACAGGCTCGGAGCTAAAATATGGCACTCCTGGGCCTAGGCAGTAACAGGCTGGAATTACATAGGCTAGGGAGGGCCAGTAACAATGGTCCTCGCCCACCCTGGTAACGTCAGGCTGTTGCTGCTTAGTTGGTATTCGTCTGAGAATGAAAATATGGGGTACCCTAGGCGTTTATTTTTTTTCATAAATAATTAAATAGTAAAAGAAAAACGCATAGGGTTCCCTGTATTTTGTATTCTCAGCCAGATACCAAACAAACAGCAACAGTCCAAAGTTATCAGGGTGGGCGAGGACCATTGTTACTGGCCCTCCCCAGCCTGTTACCGCCTAGGCGCAGGAGAGCCATATTTGTTGCTCCGGGCCTGATGTTACCGGCTCTTCCCAACACCACTGTGACGCTGGGTACCGGGGTAATAATCAGGGGTTAGTGCTAGCTGTTTTTGGGGCTAAAGCTAAGCCCTGGCTTAGTAATGGACTCAGTCTATAAGATGGCTACCACTACTAAGCCTGTAAAGTTAAAAAAAAAAAAAAACACATTAAAAATAACTTTTAGTTAAAAAAAAACACTCAACAACACAAAATGTTGTTAATATTAAACAAAAAAGGCTGGTCATCGTAGTCCACCAAATCTGCAGCAGCCAACAGGATAGATGGATCTGAAATGAAAAGAAAAACAAAACAAAACCTGGGTTAGTACATTTAGGGGGAAAAAATGGTTTAAAAAAATTTCATAAACACACATGCTTTTTTTTTGCTTGTGTGCGCTAAGAAAATGGTATTCAAAAGTGATTTTATTGGTAATGTGAGCCAAATTTATCAACCCCTTGTGATAGTATGATAAATATGTCATGCATAAGCAAACCCAATGCAAAAAAAAATGCCTACAGAGCTCGCTTACCAAGGCAAACAATGATAAATGTCCCCCTTTAACTTTTGAATACTCCATGAAATGTCTGACAGATTAACTGACAGAGTAGGTAAAAAATAAAAATAAATTATAGCTCGGGAATTGGGGAGTGGGGACAATTCAGAAAAAAAGAAAACTTCTAGACTCAGACCCTCAGCTTTCATGGGGTATCAAAAAGTCATAGGGGGAGATTTATCAAAACATGTCCAGAGGAAAAGTTGCTGAGTTGCCCATAGCAACCAATCAGATCGCTTCTTTCATTTTTCAGAGGCCTTTTCAAAAATGAAAGAAGCAATCTGATTGGTTGCAATGGGCAACTCAGCAACTTTTTCTCTGGACAGGTTTTGATAAATCTCCCCCATAATGCTTGGGCATGTCACAGGTCCTCTTAACTGTACCTGTCATTTAGAAAAACTTTCTACCCGTTCTGCTGACCAATGTGGGACTCAGCTCTATAAGCCTGACCAATCAAAACTTTTGACATGTTACTGTGACATGTCAAAGGTTTTTATAAATGACAGTTACACTTTAACATACATATTATGCATATTTAAAGAATCATATAATTTATATAAAGTACTGGGAACTATAAAATATATGTATAGATCAATATTTCTGACGTTGAAAACAGGCCCAGGGCATAAGGGCGTTTTCAGTTGCAACTACAGAGAGTTTGAAGAAATTTATTACTTTCTAAAGTAAATTTATAAACATTTACCTGCAGAAGTCGACAAGATTAACAAATGCAGTAAAATCTTTTGGCTTGGTAGGGTAAAGGTTAGCAGCTGGGTCTGAAGTTGCAATTAGTAAATAGCTCAATCGATCCTCATTAACCTAAAATATATGCAATAAAATTATGATTACAATGCAATTATAACCATAAATGTTTCAGTTTTTACAAATTTTTACATTGAAAAAAAATAAAAGAATCACAGATCAGCCAAAAAAAATACAATAGCAATTGTTATGATCAGTCATTATGAAGATATAGTGTTTTTTTATTTATTTATTTATTTATTTGAGAGGAAAAACAGTAGAAACATTCTGTCAAGCTTTCTCTTTTAACCCCTTAAGGACCAAGCCCATTTTCACTTCAAGGACCAGGGCATTTTTTTTTTTATATATGACCACTGTTACTTTAAGCATTAATAACTCTGGGATGCTTTAACTTATAAATTTTATTCCGGGACTGTTTTTTCGTGACATATTCTACTTTATGTTAGTGGTAAATATTTGTCGATACTTGCATAATTTCTTGGTCCAAAATTTAATGAAAAGTTTGACAATTTAGCATTTCTGTAACTTAGAAGCTCTCTGCTTATAAAGAAAATAGACATACCAAATAAATTATATATTGATTCACATATACAATATGTCTACTTTATGTTCACATCATAACGTTGACATGTTTTTACTTTTTGAAGATAGATGGCTTCAAAGATTAGTAACAATTTTCAAATTTTTGAAGAAAATTTCAAAATCAGAATTTTTCAGGGACCAGTTTAGTTTTGAAGTGAATTTGAGGTTCTTTATGTTAGAAATACCCCATAATGGACCCCATTAAGAAACTGCACCCCTCAAAGTATTCAAAATGACATTCAGAAAGTTTGTTTACCCTTTAGGCATTTCACAGGAATAGCAGCAAAGCAGAGGAGAAAATTCTAAATCTCAATTTTTTTACACTAACATGTTCTTGTGGACCCAGTTTATTTTTATAAATTTTTTTCATTTTTACAAGGGGTAAAAGAAGAAAATGTCCACCAAAATTTGTAACCTAATTACTCTTGAGTAAGGAAACACCTCATATGTGGATGTAAAGTGCTCTGCAAGTGCACTACAGGGATCAGAAGAGAAGGAGCGACAATAGGATTTTGGAGAACGAATTTTGCTGAAATGGTTTTTGGGGGGCATGTCGAATTTAGGAAGCCCCCATGGTGATAGAACAGGAAAAAAACAAATGGCATACTATTTGGAAAACTACACTCCTCAAGGAACATGGGATACAATGAGCCTTAACCCCTTAAAGACACAGCCCATTTTCACTTTAAGGACCAGAGCCTTTTTTTGCACATCTGACCACTGTCAATTTAAGCATTGATAACTCTGGGATGCTTTTATTTTTTATTCTCATTCAGAGATTGTTTTTTGGTGACATATTCTACTTCATGTCAGTGGTAAAAAAATTTCAATACTTGTATCTTTTCTTGGTGGAAAAATTCCAACATTTTTTGAAAATTTTTAAAATGTAGCTTTTTTTTACCTTTGAAACTCTCTACTTATAAGGAAAATAGACATACCAAATAAATTACATATTGATTCACATATACATTATGTCTACTTTATGTTTGCATCATAACGTTGACATGTTTTTACTTTTGGAAGACATCAGAGGGCTTCAAAGTTCAGCAGCAATTTTACAATTTTTGACAACATTTTCAAAATCGGAATTATTTAGGGACCAGTTCAGTTTTGAAGTGGATTTGAAGGGCCTTCAGATTAGGTAATTGCCGATACCGATAACTCCAAAAATCGTGAATATCAGCCGATAATATTGGCCAAATCGATAATCGGTCGAAACCTATTAGAAATACCCCACAAATGACCTCATTATAAAAACTGCACCCCTCAAAGTATTAAAAATGACATTCAGAAAGTGTGTTAACCCTTTAGGTGTTTCACAGGAATAGCAGCAAAGTGAAGGAGAAAATTAAAAATCTTCATTTTTTTACACTCGCATGTTCTTGTAGACCCAGTTTTTGAATTTTTACAAGGGGTAAAAGGAGAGAAATCTTCCTAAAATTTGTAACCCAATTTCTCTTGAATAAGGAAATACCTCATATGTGTATGTCAAGTGCTCTGCGTGTGCACTACAAGGCTCAGAAGGGAAGGAGCGACAATGGGATTTTGAAGAGCGAGTTTTTTTTAAATGGTTTTTGGGGGGACATGTCACATTTAGGAAGTCCCTATGGTGCCAGCAAATAAAAAAAAACAAACATGCTATTCTATTTTGGAAACTACACCCCTCAATGAACGTAACAAGGGGTCCAGTGAGCCTTAACACCCCACAGGTGTTTGACGACTTTTCGTTAAAGTTGGATATGTAAATTATTGTTAGATTTATTTTTTTTATAAAATGCATTTTTTCCCCAAAATTTTACATTTTTACAAGGGGTAATAGGAGAAATGGCCACTAAAATTTGTAACCCCATCTCTTCTGAGTATGGAAATACCCCATGTGTGAACGTCGAGTGCATTGCAGGCGCACTACAATGCTCAGAAAGGAAAGAAGTCACATTTGCTGAGATGGTTTTTGGGGGCATGTCGCATTTTGGAAGCCTCTATGGTGCCAGAACAGAAGAAAAAAAAATTATAATAATATATGGCATCTATTTTGGAAACTACACCCCTCAAGGAACGTATCAAGTGCAATAGAGAGCCTTAATACCCCACAGATGTTTGACAAATTTCTGCTAAAGTTGGACGTGAAAATGAAAAATTCTATATGTTTCACTAAAATGCTGGTGATACCCCAAATTTTCATTTTCACAAGGGATAATAGGAGAAAAAGTACCCCCCCACCCCCCAAAAAAAAAAATTCAACCCCATTACTTTTGAGTATGGAAATACCCCATATGTGGACGTAAAGTGCTCTGCGGGCGAACTACAATGCTCAGAAGAGGAGCGCCATTGGGCTTTTGGAGAGAGAATTTGTTTGGAATGGAAGGCGGGGGCCATGTGCGTTTACAAAGCCCCATGGGTACATTTACATGGGCAGGGGTTTACAGCGAGTTTCCCGCTGGGAGTTTGAGCTGCAGTGGAAAATTTGCTGCATCTCAAACTTGCAGCAAGAAACTCACTGTAAACCCCCGCCCGGGGGGGGGCGGCAAACCTCCAGCTGTTGACTACAACTCCCAGGATGCTCTTTGGCTATCTGTGCATGCTGGGACTTGTAGTTATGCAACAGCTGGAGGCACACTACTGCAACTCCCAGCATGCCCTTTGGTAGTTTGTGCATGCTGGGGTTTATAGTCATGCAATTGCTGGAAGCACAGTTTTTCCATAGAAAAAATGGGCCTCCAGCTGTTGCATGACTACAAACCCCAGCATGCACAAACTACCAAAGGGCATGCTGGGAGTTGTAGTTGTGCCTTCTGCTGTTGCATAACAACAACTCCCAGCATGCCCTTTTGTGCCAGCCTTACCTCCTGCTGCTGCACACACCCCGGATCCTCCTGCCACTGCCACCGCTGTCTCCGCTCCGGGGGCCCCCACTTTACACACTCCTGGCACCCGCTCTCACCGACCAGAGTAGGGGCGGAGTGGGTGCCATTAGGGACACCCCCACAGTAGGCATCCAGATTAGTCAGCCGGCATTTCCGTACTTAAGAGAAATTGCGTTACAAATTTGGGGGTCTTTTTTTCCTTTTACCTCTTGTGAAAATGAAAAGTATGGGGCAACACCAGCATGTTAGTGTAAAATGTTTATTTTTTTTTACACTAACAGGCTGGTGTAGACCCTAACTTTTCCTTTTCATACAGGGTAAAAGGAGAGAAAAAAATAATTTGTAACACAATTGCTCCCGGATACGGAAATACCCCATATGTGGCCCTAAACTGTTTCCTTGAAATATGAGAGGCCTAAATTAGGGATTTGCATAGGGACGGACCCAGATGCAAGCGTTACAATTGCCTCTGCTACTAAAAATATTCTACACCAGTGATTCCCAAACAGGGTGCCTACAGCTGTTGCTAAACTCCCAGAATGCCTGGACAGTCAGTGGCTGTCTGGCAATGCTGGGAGTTGTTTCGCAACAGCTGGAGGCTCCGTTTCGAAAACACTCCCCTACGATACGTTTTTATTGAGGGGGAGGGGGCAGTGTAAGGGTGTGTATATGTAGTGTTTTATCCATTATTCTATGGTAGTGTAGTTTACAGTTTTTAGGATACATTCGCACTGGTGGGGGTTTAGGTGAGTTTTCCTCTGGGAGTTTGAGCTGCGGCGGAAAATTTGCTGCAGCTCAAACTTGAAGCAGGAAACTCATTGTAAACCCGCCCGTGTGATTGTACCCTATACATTAACATTGAACGAGTGTGGGGAGGGCAACTTTCAGCTGTTGCAAAACTACAACTCCCAGCATGCACTGACAGACCGTGCATGTTGGGAGTTGTAGTTTTTCAACAGCTGGAGGCACACTGGTGGGAAGACCTTGAGTTAGGTCTGATAGCTAAAACTACAACCCCCAGCATGTATCGTTGAAGGGCATGTTGGGAGTTGTTGTTAAGCAACAGCTGGAGGCACGCAACTACAACTCCCAGCTTGCCAAGGCAGCTGTTTGCTGTTCGTGCATGCTGGGAGTTGTAGTTATGCAAGATTTGGAGCATCACAGTTTAGAGACCACTGCACAGTGATCTCCAGACTGTGGCACTCCAGAGGTTGCAAAACTACAAATCCCAGCATGCCCAGACCTCAGACAACTTTACAAACTTTATATCACCACCCCACCCTCCCCCGATCTGCTATTGGTCAGTCGCTTCTGACCAATCAATAGCAGTGATAGGTGGGGTTCAAGGGGGTCGGGGCTGTCTTGGACTGTCTGAATTGACTGTCTGATAGCAAACAGGCATCCCGTTCCGTTCACCACCCGGTTAGCGGCGGTGAACTGAAATGCTGAGGGCGTACAGGTACGCCCTTGGTCCTTAAGTCCCAGGATGCGAGGGCATACCTGTACGCCTTTGGTCCTGGTGGGGTTAAGCAGAGCTTGTGCTTGGCCTAAACTATTTATAGCATGTGTTGTAAAGATTTTAGGACAACTAAATGGTGTTATATGACTTTACATATGTTTGTCCCTGTGCCGGCCTTTATGACAGGTATGGCAACCTTGGGTCTAAGGCTGGATTCTTAGTGAGGAAAAAAATCCCAAAAAGTTAAGAGCAATGTGCGGCTATTTCAAATTAACCCCTTCATGACCCAGGGTTTTTCCATTTTTGCACTTTCGTTTTTTCCTCCTTACCTTTAAAAAACCATAACTCTTTCAATTTTGCACCTAAAAATCCATATGATGGCTTATTTTTTGCACCACCAATTCTACTTTGTAATGACATCAGTCATTTTACCCAAAAATCTACAGAGAAATGGAAAAAAAATTCATTGTGCAACAAAATTGAAGAAAAAACACAATTTTGTAACTTTTGGGGGCTTCCGTTTCTATGCAGTAAAATTTTCTGTAAAAATGACACTCTCTCTTTATTCTGTAGGTCCATACGGTTAAAATGATACCCTACTTATATAGGTTTGTTTTTATTGTACTTCTGGAAAAAATCTGAACTTCATGCAGGAAAATGTATACGTTTAAAATTGTCATCTTCTGACCCCTATAACTTTTTTATTTTTCTGCGTATGGAAATGTTTGAGGGCTAATTTTTTGCGTCATGATCTGAAGTTTTTAGCGGTACCATTTTTGTAATGATCGGACTTTTTGATCGCTTTTTATTCCTTTTTTCATGATATAAAAAGTGACCAAAAATACGCTTTTTTGGACTTTGGAATTTTTTTGCGCGTACGCCATTGACTGTACAGTTTAATTAATGACATATTTTTATAATTCGGACATTTCCGCACGCGAAGATACCACATATGTTTATTTTTATTTACACAGTTTTTTTTTTTTTTAAATAGGAAAAGGGGGGTGATTCAAACTTTTATTAGGGAAGGGGTTAAATGATCTTTATTCACTTTTTTTTGCAATGTTATAGCTCCCATAGGGACCTATAACACTGCACACACTGATCTTTTACATTGATCACTGGTTTCTCATAGGAAACCAGTGATCAATGATTCTGCCGCTTGACTGCTCATGCCTGGATCTCAGGCACTGAGCAGTCATTCGGCGATCGGACAGTATGGAGGCTAACCGGCATTAGTTTACTTTCACTTTAGACACGGCATTCAATTTTGAACGCCGCGTCTAAAGGGTTAATAGCGCGCGGCACCTCGATCACTGCCGCGCGCTATTAGCCACGGTCCCGGCCATTGTTTGGTGCCGGGCCCGACACGCTATGACGAGGGGCCACGCCGTGGCCCCACGTTATAGAATGGGAGCCGACCCATGACATACATGTATGTCATGGGTCGGGAAGGGGTTAACTTTGGCTTTTATTGTTGATACTGGCCCATTCATGTATTGATAAAGACACCTGTTCTTCCCCTTTTATAGAGCTGTAATCAGGAAAACTAAGCTGGTTAACTTCCAGAATCAGTGTTGTTCCAGTAGATATCTAAACAGAGAGCTGCAATCTCCTAAACAAGTCCTGTAAAATGGTGAGCGCTGCATTACACTTTCAGACCCTGAGACAGATAGAAGCAAGACACTGCTGTGGACTATATGCGAACCTAACAGTACTGCAATAAAACAAAATGCCAGCTGATTTATCAGTATACCAGGAAGATGCAATGCATAGACATATAGGCCAAATCACCAATGTACGGAACGCCACCTACAAAAGTGGGTGAATACAACAATACTTTATTAATCCATGTGCATCATGTTTTGGCTCACTAGCAGAACTTTCATCAGCCATGACATCGCAACACCAACACCACATGAAAGCCCCATTCACATCACATTTTTGGCCTATGTCAACAGTATACTTTTATTCCCCCCAAAAGATAGGAGAGTAATGTCTGACAGATGTGGGTTTCACTATTCCCAGGATAGATGTAGTAAGGTGAAAGTGTGGGGGTTCACCTTAGAGTTGCTGTGAAGCAACTCTGTAAACTGAACCAGGATTGAAGAAAGTAATAACACACCGAGTAAAGCACTGTGGAATACGTTTCCAGTGTGTAAGCCACAGAATGGGAAAAAAATTATTTAGATTGGTATGAAATTCTCCTTCAATGATTTTCAACCAGTAATCAATCATAGGTGAAAGGCTAGAGTAATTAAAAAGGTAATACTCACCTCTTGCGCAGATTCTTGCTTTTGCAATGAAAGGTCCAATTTCTCAATAATTTTGAGCACAGATTTAATGAGTTCATCATACAACAGTCTACTCAGAGACTGTAGTGGTGAGTTTAACGCTGGGAAAACTTCATCAGAAAATATGGATTCCTAGAGGATTACAAAATGAGTAAATCTGATCATGCTAATAATACAATAGATTTCCCCCCAATTTAACCCCTTATGGTTAAAGCTATTCCATGAGAGTTGTACCTTTATCTGATCACAGTTCATAAGATTGCGGAAGAGATCAAGATAGTCTTGGTAAGTAGGAACTTTCCACCTTCCAGCACGGACCTCACCAGAAGTGGATGGGTCATCAGATCTTTCTTTCTCATTTCCATTCTAAAGCAAAAGCTGGGGTCAGTGACAAGCACACATGAAGTAAAATGTAAAACATCAATGAAGACATACTTTCACACAAACTGCATGGCTCTTGGGCACTTGTAGAATTAAATAGGTTTACTGCTGGTACTAACAATGTTATGTGGATACTTCAAGACAGCTGAGATCAAATA
Source organism: Hyla sarda (assembly GCF_029499605.1). Classification (NCBI taxonomy): domain Eukaryota; kingdom Metazoa; phylum Chordata; class Amphibia; order Anura; family Hylidae; genus Hyla; species Hyla sarda. The sequence continues at coordinate 282,976,704 of NC_079193.1, forward strand.
ATTCCAGGAAAGAGACCACTGTTCAAGCATCTAATCCCCCATGCCCACCCCCCAGTATACAGGATTAATGGTAATATGACTGAACAACAGACAGTGTCTGGCTTGTATCTCCTACAAAAAAGGATATGACCTTAAATAGGACCAATTCCTTAAAGGAGAACTCCAGCAGGAGGGTTTATTTTTCCTATTATGGCCATGGTGTGGGATATAAAAAATTTCACATCTACCTGCCTCCAGCAATGCTGCTGGGGAATTGTATAAAAGTGAATAAAATGGTAGAACCTACTACTACATTGCACATACTAACCCCTTAAGGACAATGGACGTAAACGTATGTCCTGATGCGCTGGTAATTAATGCAACAGGATGTACATTTACGTCCTGTACATAGTGCTCGTATCATGCACGGCAGGTACCGGCTGCCATCAGCAGCCAGGGACCTGATAGTAATGGCGGATATCAGTGATCCTGCTGATGTCCGCTATCAACCCCATCTGCAGCAATGCGGGCATTTGAATGATTTGATCATCCAACATGGCCGTCGGAGGTCCCCTCACCTGCTCCGGCCGTCATCCCGGGGACTTCACTGATGAGTATTATCGGCGATCTTCTTCTCTGGTCTGCTCGATGTCAGACATGAGAAGAAGATTGCCTATAATACTGATCAGTGCTATGCTTATGCATAGCACTGAACAGCATTAGCAATCAAATGATTGCTATATTACACTATGGGGCTGCTTCACTCCACAGCCCATGGGACTCAGACTGTGTAGGGGCCGGGGGATGTGCAGGAGCCATCCCTCAGCACTGCAGTACTACTCACATAAGAAGTTATTGCTACTCGCTGCAGAAGACATCCCTCAGCATTCAAGTATTACTACTCACATCATGGAACAGACTCTGTTCCATGATGTGAGTAGTAGTACAGCATTGCTGAGGGACAACTTTTGCAGATCCCCCGGCCCAGTGCTTATACATTGCCCGAATGCGGGAGTCCCAGGCAGCTGTGGAGTGATGGCAGTCCAGGCTACTTCTGGTATAAAGGTTTCAAACTGAAAAGGAAAAAGCTAAGGCAACTGCTTAGTGCTGCAAAAGGAAAATGTCTCTAGGCTGGAAGAAATCTTTGGACCACTAAATTGAATAGGGTCTGATTAAGGGTGGGTCCACACTTTTTAAAGATACGGTCACAGGATCCAGGGAGTGAAAACAGTGAAACCGTATCCCAGCCGGACCTGGCCCGTATCTCATTCATTTGAATGAGCCGACCGGAGTCAGATAGTGACTCCGATTGGCTCATTTTTGCCCAGCTCATTTTGTGACCGGACCTAAAACCATGGTATGCTGCGGTTTTAGTTCCGGACACAAAATCGGATACGGGGCAAAACTGAGCCGACCGGAGTCACTATCTGACTCCGGTCGGCTCATTCAAATGAATGAGATACAGGCCGCATTCGGTGACCGTATCTTTAAAACGTAGTGTGAACCCACCCTAACTTGGAGGTCTGTTCAGGGTCCAAGTCTAAATTAGAATGTAAGATTCTGCCATCAGACTCTGCCTCTCTAGGAGAAGAGGAGTTCTTCAACTGAACAACCAGAGGTAGGGCTGATTGACTAACAAGGCAGAAGAGGCACACTGTGGTGCAGTGAATAAACCTGGTCCTTTTATGAGACCTAACTTGTGAAGAAGTTGCTGAGGGTAGAGAGGCCTGAGCAAGTTGGCCTAAGAGCGGGCCCATTAAGGTGCAGTGGTTGTGTGTGTGTGTGTGTTTGGGGGGGGGGGGGGTTGAAGCACCCCTACCACTCCCTGGCTTGCAGCAATCTCCATCCTGCAGCTCCATTATAAGTCTATGAGGTCTTTGTGTGAAGCAGGTGGAGATTGCAGAGAGATGGGGAGTGAATCATGCTACCATGCTAATTCTAGCAATCAGTGGGGTCTCAACACAGACCCCAGCTGATCAAAAAAGTTCATGCCTCTGGGACATGACAAAAGTTTATTTTAAACAACAGGTACCCTTTGAAGGATGTATGGAACATGGAGGAAATAATTACTTAAGGAATTGTACTTATCTTCCTTGGGATCCCCTTCTATATAGCCCCTAGTAAAACCAGCAGGGTCACTTTCTTAGTGTCTCTCTCGCTGATGACAGGGACCAACGGAGATGAGGGCAGGTGGGAACAAGGCTCACCATTTTTGGCTGTGGGTGACAGAGGAGCTGGTGTCCCATTTATTTTTTTAAATTTTTTTTTTAGAAGGGTCTCAACAGTAGGGTGGCTGAAATTGATCAATCTGCTTGGTGAGAATTTAACAGGGGAAAAACATCATCCCTGTTTTCAACCTCAAGAAAGAAAAAACAAAAAAAAAAACAACAATCCTGCAAAATAGTATCTGCCTCATAAGGACAGCAAAGGTTTAGTTTAGCGGTACGGTAGGTTTACAGCATGGCAAGATATTCTAACACTGCTAGAAGGGGCCCATACCTAGGGAACATATTACAAAATATTAGGTGTTAAAAATGCTATTTTAGTTCATTTCGTTTTCTTGGGAAAGCTTCACAAGCTTTCTAAGAACTTACTTTACTGGAAAACTGCTACTCAGTACTTCATGAAAAATTGCAACCAATAGGAAATTCTATAGTTAAAACTAATGTGGCATATACTAACTACACAAAGTTTAAAACCATACTGTGTGTACAGGATCTGATTAAAGTGTATTCACTACAGTGTAACATTTAGCCTAACATGACTAGATTTTAACCAATACAAGTTAAGAGTAATAAATGTTTACCCTTACAAATCTGACTGGCTTGGAACAGACTCTGATCAATCCTTGATGCACTGTAAGATACAAATATAGAAATCAATAATTGTAAAAGAAAAATATCACAACTTGGCATTTAAAATGTCAATATCAGCAAAAACAAAGCAGCAATCCACTGCTACGAGCAGCCACACAGGGACGTGCGAGTCGCCACGTGCATGGACATAGTACTCAGACATCAGTTACGTGTGACCTTACCCTAAAAGGGGTTTTTCATCAGTTACAAACTCTCTTACACAGGCTGTGAACATGATATAAAAATATTTTAAAAAAAATAGCTCACTTTATTTTACCACTGCTTTAATGTTGGCTGACTACTTGTACACCGTGCACATAAAACTGCAACCAATCACTGGAGCTTTCATGCACTGCACATGCAGGAAGACACCAGTGAGGACAGTGATTGGCTGCAGTGTTACGTGCAGTTTATGCAATGCTAACACAACACTTATAGGGAGGACAATGGAGCAGCAGCGATGTCAATCAGACAAGCGGGAGCGAGCGCTGTGAACGCCCGGGCTGAGCTCATTGGCTGCCTGGCCTTGCAGCTGCCTGTGCTCATTGGCTGCCCGCCACCGGCATGTATATAGTCTGGAGGCAGCGCGGCACTGAATCTCAGTGCTACTCTGATGCTCCAGGACTGTACATGTCCTGTATGGGTAAGTGATGTCTTATTTCACTTACCCGTACTTTGTTTCAGTCCTGGGTGTGAGCACGGCAGGTGGGCGATGCTCCAACACTCCTCCTCCCTGGATAACACTACACAGCTAAACAGGGAGGATGAGACCCCGGAGCAGCATGCCATGCTATTGGCCGCTCATCTATGCGTGCTCCCGACGGGAGCGCAGCATAGATGAGCTAAGGGCGGAAGTCGGCCCCCCGAGCAGGCATCAGTGACGCAGTGAGCACACTACCAGGCAGACAAAAATATATTTCTAAGGGGTTAAAAAAAAATTACAGGCAGGGATGGGGTTAGGGATAGATGAGCAATAGGCAGGGAAAGACATTTTCTTACATGGTGGGAGCTACTCTTTAACAATTTTTTATATTTCACTTCTCAGCCTGTAAAATAATTATTAGGAATCTATCATGAGTTAATTTTAATTTATGTGTAATGGCACATTCACACTACGTATTTTCCGTGTGAAATTCCCCTCAGAAAATACAGTGATGCACCACCATGGTTTTCAATTGGATTCTGCTGTACCATTCACACTACAGAATTTCTGCGGCGGATGTTTGGCCACAACAATTCCAGACTCTACAGAAAGAATCAACATATTAGTAGTTTATTTCAGAGCAGATTCCGCCAAAAGAACTGTCTATTGAGATGGAACATTGCAGAGCAGTCCTAGTACAGTCTTGTTTTGTCAGCCCCAGCTACAAATGGATTCTGCACTCGGAATATCTCTGGGCAGAGAATCTGTAGGGTTAATAAGCCCTAAAATATAGAAGAGGAATAATGGCCGTTGTGTCAAAAGTGGCTCAACTTAATGAATGTCTAAATGAAATCTGGGCCACTTTATTGACATATATTGAGACAAATGTAAGACTACATTTGTCTCAATTGATAAATTTGTCACTATGATTAAAGAAAATCTTTAACTTACACCTTGGCTAAAATCACTGCACTTTTTCTTTTGCCAGGGTCTGTATGGAGTATAGAAGCAGCTTTTTCTGAGTGATTTTTTTTAACTTGTGAACAAGCAGTAAACCACACGCACTCTTCACTCTATTCATAAGTGGTGCATTCTGCTTGGTGCAAAAGTGCGTTAATTCTGACACAAAAAACAAAGAGCACTACTAAAAGTTTTAATAGGTATTTTTCAATTTCAAATGGCACCATTTTGGGGAACATATAATGGCTAAATAACTATTTGGGAAAGGGGGGCGCAACTTCATTTTTTCCCAACAGTGCAGTATAATCAACATGTTAACAGGATTCTGTGGATTGTTTATTTACACATAAAAAGAGGCAAACATTTTTTTAATCATCAATGTGGCTGTAAGAAAGGTTGTTGTTTGCACGATAAGACGTAGTTTTCACTGGTACAATTTTGGGGTATATTTGGGGTTGAATAAATTATTCTTAACATTGTCTAACCACTTAGATAATATAATTTCTATTAAAGAGGTACTCCGGTGGAAACCAATTTTTTTTTTTTTTTTTTTTAAATCAACTAGTACCAGAAAGTTAAACAGATTGGTAAATTACTTCTATTTAAAAAATCTTAATCCTTCCTGTACTTAACAGTTGCTGTATTCTCCACAGGAAGTTCTTTTGTTTCTGTATTTCTTTTCTGTCTGACCACAGTGCTCTCTGCTGACACCTCTGTCCATGTCAGGAACTTTCCAGGTCAGGATAGGTTTGCTATGTGGATTTGCACCTACTCTGGACAGTTCGTAACATATACAGAGATGTCAGCAGAGAGCACTGTGGTCAGACAGAAAGGAAATTCAAAGAAAAAGAACTTCCTTTGGAGCATACAGCAGCTGTTAAGTACTGGAAGGATTAATATATATATATATATATATATATATATATGTGTTTTTTTCACCAGAGTACCCCTTTAACTGCATTATATAAGGGGTCAAATGTGGATGTATCTCCAATCTTTACAGTTGCTGCAGGTTGGTACCTGTCGAGCACACCTGACATCCAGCAGGTGAACCCGAGGACACATACTCTGTGCCTCAGTGGTCACAGTGCTTTAAATGTATGGCCATGAGCAGTAATTGCTACCTTTCAACATTGTACATTTACAGCAGATGTCACCAAGGGTTTTAAAGTCAAATAAACAGCCCTGCTCAAGCAAACATAAGAAGCAACTGACAATGCCCCGCAAAATAAGTCAAAGAATGAAACTTTCTGTAATGTTTCAGACTGCTTTTCATGATAGATTTTAAAGAACTTTTTATAAACTTACCCACAGTACTAATAAGACTCCAAAGAACAGGCCCCTTTCCCGCCAAAGATAAAAACACCTTAATGATTGATCTGCTGCAAGAAGGCTGCATTTTTAAGCTGTATCGTGGAAATGTTTCAATCTGAACAACCAAGAGGCGCTCAAGTACAGGAGTGTATATTTCAGGGATCTGAAGAGAAAGCACAGTATAATTTGAGGTTCACTTAACACATATTTTGCACTTGGAAAAGAAACCATTTCCTGAGGAAGTTTCTTTACAATGATGAAAAATCACAGGTTTTTTCATTTTTGCACTTTCGTTTTTTCCTCCTCACCTTCTAAAAATCATAAGACTATTAATTTTCCACCTACAGACCCACATGAATGCTTGTTTTTAGCCTCACCAATTTTACTTTGTAATAACATGAATCATTTTACCACAATATCTAAGGCAAAACCAGAAAAGATATATTTTTGGGGCAAAATTGAAAAAAAAAACAAAAAAAAAAACGCCATGTTGTAACTTTTGGGGGCTTCCGATTGTCCTCTTACCTCTAACTTTTTTATTTTCCGTATACTGAGATCTGGGATGTGTGAGGGGTCATTTATTGTGCTGTAATCTGTAATGTATACAAAGTGACCAAAAATACACCATTTTGGACTTTAGTATTTTTTTTACGTATATGCCATTGACTGTGCGATTTAATTAACGTAATACAAATAAGCAGACATCTAAGTAATAAAAATATCTAAATAATAGAATATTAAATGGATTTATTAAAATATATAGGTAAAAATGTAAGTAAAAAATAGGGTCCTTGCAGTCTCGCTCCTATTGATTATTCACATACCATACAGTATACATAAAATAAGTTATAAATGAACACTAAATGTTTTTTGGGCAGGCATCAAAAAGAATAAAGAAGCCACATTCACCAGTCCCGGAGAACAACGTAGTTCTTATTTAGAACTTCCCGGCATACAAAAATATTGCACATGGAAATCCAAACAGCAGCAGGTCAGGATAGCGTAGAAGTAGCCAGGGGCGTGTACAGTGGCAATGAATGATTTTGCGTCTGGTGAGTGTGGCTTCTTCATTCTATTTGATGCCTGCCTAATACTATTGTCTGCTGCACCCCATATACCGAGGACCAGGTCTGCCTAACGGAGTTCCTAGTCATAGTACATTATTGTCTGTTGTGGTGCCGTAGTGATATTGCTTTCATTTTAATACCATTAAAACGTTTTTTTGTCTCAGATGGACGCCCGTAACTTTTACCAGGTCCTGGAAGGCAGTAACGAGATTCAGCCAGTAGCCTTATGGTTAGGGTGCACCCTGAAGTGGGTTGCCTGGCTTTAAGGTAATCTGATGGATTGCGGGTCTGTGGCAGCAGACACAGAGAGCTCTGGTGATGATCATGACATCCCCGAAACGCGTCCAGCATTGCATTTTAACCATCAATATAACTGTACTTTGAGACAGTGCGCGCACTCCAGACCCATAAGGATGCCGCGATCATCATCGGAGCTCTCGCTCGCTGTCTGCTGCCACAGACCTGCAATCCATCAGATTACCTTAAAGCCCTGAAACAAACTTCAGGGTGCACCCTAACCATAAGGCTACTGGATCACGTTACTGCCTTCCACGACCTGGTAAAAGTTACAGGCATCCTTGGACTTGTAGTCCTCTGCTATCACTCTACAAGACCTGGTAAAGTTACGGGCATCCTTGAACTAGCAGTCCTCCGCAACATCTAAGCGGTGAGTGGGGTTTAATACCCAATAACGATTTCAAGACACGGGACATTACAACATCACTGGTGAGAAAATTAATCTTTCATCTTTAAAGGGGTACTCGGCCCCTAGACATTTTGTCCCCTATCCAAAGGATAGAGGATAACATGTCTGATTGCGGGGGTCTCGGCTTCGGCACCCCAGACATCCAGTGCAAAGAGCTATCTTTGCTCCGTGCCAGATGACTGGCGATGCGGGGCGGAGGCTCGTGAGGTCACGCCTGCTCGTGAGGTCACGGCCATGCCCCCTCAATGCAAGTCTGTGGGAGGGAACATGACTGCCGTCACGCCCCCTGCCATAGACTTGCATTGATGGGGCGTGGCCGTGATGTCTCAAGCCTCCGGCACTGCAGCCGACGCTCTAAACGAAAGCGGGGTGCAGCAGGGAGATCGTGGGGGAATAAGATGCTTAGGGGCGGAGTACCCCTTTAATACCTTTTTTCTGTGAATTACAAAAACGTATCATAAGAACAACTTTATTGAAACGGAACCTCCCCTCTCATTGCAGACATTTGACTCATAATTCATCTGAAACAAAAAACATTTAAATGTTCATTTACAGCTTATTATTTGTATACTGTATAGTATATGAATAAACATTAGGAGCAATACTGCAAGGGTCTCTAGCCTCCTACTGTATCTCATAAATATTTTATACTTACATTTTTACCTATATATTTTAATAAATCCATTTAATATTCTATTATTTAGATATTTTTATTACTTAGAGGTCTGCTTATTTGTATAATTACATTTCCTTTTATTCTCCTTGGGTATTGGTCTAGCTGTACCTCAGTAATAAAAAGATGAAGTGAGCTGCACCCTGCTGTTAGAATGTTATATTTTAATATTTCGGACATTTACCGTATATACTCAAGTATAAGCCGACCCGAGTATAAGCCGAGGCCCCTAATTTCAACCCAAAATCCCAGGAAAAGTTATTGACTCAAGTATAAGCCTAGGGTGGGAAATACATCATCCCCCCCCTGTCATCATCCAGACCCCCGTCATTAACATTCTCATCAACATCACCGCCTGTCATCATCCAGACCCTCATCATCATCACCTGTCATCATCCCCTTGTCATCATCCCCTTGTCATCATCCCACACCCCCCCGTCATCATCCCCACCCCCCTTCATCATCCCCTTGTCATCATCCCACACCCCCCCCTTCATCATCCCCTTGTCATTATCCCCACCCCCCTTCATCATCCCACAACCCCCCCTTCATCATCCTCTTGTCATCATCCGCCCTCAGTGGTCTTCAACCTGCGGACCTCCAGAGGTTTCAAAACTACAACTCCCAGCAAGCCCGGGCAGCCATCGGCTGTCCGGGCTTGCTGGGAGTTGTAGTTTTGAAACCTCTGGAGGTCCGCAGGTTGAAGACCACTGCGGCCTTCGACATCATCCAGCCCCCTCTCACCCCCTTTAGTTCAGTACAGTACTCGCCTCCGCTCGGCGCTGGTCCGGTGCTGCATGACTGTCCGGTGAGGAGGTCGTCCGGTGGGATAGTGGTTCTGGGCTGCTATCTTCACCGGGGGCGCCTCTTCTCCACGCTTCGGGCCCAGAATAGAGGCGTTGCCTTGACGATGACGCAGAAGTACGTTGGTAATGAACGTACCTCTGCGGCGTCGTCAAGGCAATGTGACTATTCTGGGGCCGGGCCCGAAGCGCTTAGAAGAGGCCTCCCCGGTGAGGATAGCAGCCCGGAACCACTATCCCACCGAACGACCTCCTCACCGGACAGTCCTGCAGCACCGGACCGGAGGCGAGTACTGTACAGAACTAGAGGGGGTGAGAGGGGGCTGGATGATGTCGAAGGCCGCAGTGGTCTTCAACATGCGGACCTCCAGAGGTTTCAAAACTACAACTCCCAGCAAGCCCGGACAGCCGATGGCTGCCCGGGCTTGCTGGGAGTTGTAGTTTTGAAACATCTGGAGGTTCGCAGGTTGAAGACCACTGCGGGTGGAGAGTTCACTCGAGTATAAGCCGAGGCGGGTGTTTTCAGCACGAAAAATCGTGCTGAAAAACTCGGCTTATACTCGAGTATATACGGTAAGCACACAGCGATAACTAATGTTTACAATTTTTTTTACACAATTTTTTAGTCCCCATAGATGACTATTTCATGCAATCTGCTGACTGCATACACTGTTAAATGCTATGCCATAGCATAGCATTGATCAGAGTTATCAGTGCTCTGCTGCTCCAGCCTGCCATGGCTGACTAGAGCTCCAGAGCAACAATCAAACAACGAGGAGGCAGGTAAGGGCCCTCCCACCATCCTCTAAGCTGGTCAGCTTCACTGAGCTGCAGGGACGGTTTTGTTTTTTATTTTAGATGCCAAAATCAATTTGATCACAGCGTCTAAGGGGTTAATGACGGGCAACACCGTGGTCACTGATGTGCGGTATTAGCCACGGGTCCCGGCAGCTGATAGCTGTCAGGACCACCCCGCTATGAAGAAGGGTCAGCTCCTGAGCCTGCATTACAGATGGGGAGTGGGACAAGAGCGTACAGGTACCTCTTTCATCCTTAAAGGGAACCAATCATCAGATTTTACCCTATATAATGCTTGGCAAAGCGTTATATAGGGTAAAATTGTTGTCCTCACCATCCCCGGGGGACACTCCTGCCCCCAGGGATGGTGAAGATATTAAGTTATAAACTAGTCACTGCCGCCACCGTAAGTAGTCACCTGGGCGGGGAGCTCTTCTCATCTACTCCCGTTCTTCGGCCGGCAGCGACGCCCCCTCCGCTTGATTGATGGGCCGCGTCATCGTTCCGCTCACTGAACAGACGGAGCAGAGTGATGACGCGGCCCGTCAATCAAGCGGAGGGGGCGTCGCTGCCGGCCGAAGAACGGGAGTAGATGAGAAGAGCTCCGGTGACTACTTACGGCGGCGGCGGTGACTAGTTTATAACTTCGTATCTTCACCATCCCTGGGGGCAGGAGCATCCCCCGGCAATGGTGAAAATAAAGATTTTACCCTATATAACGCTTTACCAAGCGTTATATAGGGTAAAATCTGATGATTGGTTCCCTTTAAGGTGTTAAGTCCATATAGCCCATAAAACAGGGCAGAAAAGTCAATAAGACAATTATCTACTTACAGAGTCCATGTGAAGTATGACACTTGCAATCGCCTGCAGGAAGTTTGGTAGCTGATACACATTGTCATCTTCTGTCTCTGCCTCCGTTAGGTACATTTGCTTGCAACACTGAATTAGTTCAAGATACATAAAATCCACATCCTTTGCATTTACCGCTTTGCATGGCTTCAAAGTAAGCAAAAAAGTACAAAATGGTATCAAATGCATTAAACAATCTTTTGCAGTTGTTACAGGCTATGACTGTGGTGTGTGTTTTCATTATATTTTTGAGAACATAACCATGAATATTACTGCACCAAAAAAATTATAAATAAATAGGAAAATCATACCGCTGCAAAAAACCCATATCCTCGAATAGCAATAGAGAGTTCTTTATTCGAACAATCCATCTTTCGGATGATCTTATAAAACTGTTCCATGAAGAACTGTAACTTGTCTTTGTGAGCTACAGCATCATTAGTAACCAGTAATGCTATCTAGAAAAGATCAAGGAACATTTAAAGTCAATAAATCTGCATAATAAAACTTGATATACATTCACACTTTAAGACTTAAAAGGAGTACTGTAGTGAAATACAACTTATCCCCTATCCTAAGGACACCTGCTGCACAGCCCAGCAGTCCGCAGAAAGGGGGGGGGGGGCTGACCTCCACACGATTTCATGTATCCCATAGAGATACATAGAGGGTGCATGTCGGTAGCAGCTTCCTGTAGGGGTCGGCAAGCTCCCATCCTGCGGACTGCCAGGGCGCAGTGCTGGAGATCATGGGGGTTCCCAGCGATCAGACTCCTTGCAATCTATAACTTATCCCCTATCCTTTAGATCGGGGGTAATATGTATTTCAATGTAGTACTCCATTAATAGGAGAGCTGCAACACCAAAAATAAGGTTGAATCTGATCAAGGGAAAGTAGGAAAACCTTTGTTTTGCGAAAAGTTTTTCTGCATTCCAAACTTATCATACAGTAAAATTTATAATTTTTTTATCTAAAAAAGATTTTATTGGAGCAACCGGTATAACATACAGAGCATTAGGAAAACAAAATAAAATAAAGAGATATGTTCAGTCAGGCTGGTATAACAAATGCTCCAACAACAACAAATCTGATGGGTCAGCTATAACATTTAAACAGTACAAGGAGCTTAATAAAATCTGTAAAAATGTAATAAAAACAGCAAAAATTCAAAATGAGAGACAGGTGGCCAAAGAAAGCAAAACTAATCCTAAATATTTTTTTAGATATATAAATGCAAAAAAACCAAGGACAGAGCATGTAGGATCCCTTAATAATGATAATGGGGAGGTTGTCACAGGCAATCAAGAGAAAGCGGAGCTACTGAATGGGTTCTTTAGTTCTGTATACACTATGGAAAAAGGAGCTGACATTGGCCAGGTCAGTGCTGGTAACACATCATGTAATGTACTGAAATGGCTTAATGTAGAGATGGTACAAGGTAAGTTAAGTAAAGTAAATGTAAGCAAATCTCAAGGGCCAGATAGATTGCACCCAAGAGTTCTTAGAGAACTAAGTTCAGTAATATCTGTACCCCTGTTCATGATATTTAGAGATTCTCTGGTGTCTGGTATTGTGCCAAGGGACTGGCGCAAGGCGAATGTGGTGCCAATCTTCAAGAAGGGCACTAGGTCTTTCCCAGGAAACTATAGACCAGTAAGTTTAACGTGCATTGTGGGTAAATTGTTTGAAGGACTTATAAGGGATTACATACAGGAATACATAGGGGATAATTGTATTATAAGTGATAGCCAGCATGGGTTTACTAAGGATAGAAGTTGTCAAACCAATCTAATTTGCTGTTATGAAGAGGTGAGTAGAAGCCTTGACAGAGGAATGGCTGTGGATATAGTGTTTCTGGAATTTGCTAAAGCGTTTGATACTGTCCCTCATAGATGTCTGACAGGTAAGTTAAGGTCTTTGGGTTTGGAAACTTTAGTTTGTAACTGGATTGAACACTGGCTCATGGATCGTACCCAGAGAGTGGTGGTCAATGATTCGTACTCTGATTGGTCCCCGGTAATTAGTGGTGTACCCCAAGGTTCAGTACTGGGCCCGCTGTTTCATTTATTTATCAATATTATAGAGGATGGCATTAACAGCTCTGTTTCTATCTTTGCAGATGACACCAAGCTTTGTAGCACGGTACAGTCTATAGAGGATGTGTATAGGTTACAAGATGACTTGGATAGACTGGGCATCCACTTGGCAAATGAGATCCAATGTGGATAAATGTAAAGTTATGCATCTGGGTACTAATAACATGCATGCGTCGTATGTCTTAGGGGGGATTAAACTGGCAGAGTCACTGGTAGAGAAGGATCTGGGTGTACTTGTAGATCACAGACTACAGAGTAGCATGCAATGTCAGGCTGCTGCTTCCAAGGCCGGCAGGATATTGCCATGTATCAAAAGAGGCATGGACTCGAGGGACAGGGACATAATACTCCCCCTTTATAAAGCATTGGTACGGCCTCACCTGGAATATGCTGTTCAGTTTTGGGCACCAGTCCATAAAAGGGGTGCAGAGACGCGCAACTAAACTAATATGGGGCATGGAACATCTTAGCTATGAGGAGCGATTAAAGGAGTTACAATTGTTTAGTCTTGAGAAGAGACGTTTAAGGGGGGATATGATAAAAGTATATAAGTATATTAATGGCCCATACAAAAAATATGGAGAAAACTGTTCCAGGTCAAACCTCCCCAAAGGACGAGGGGGCACTCCCTCCGTCTGGAGAAGAAAAGGTTTAGTCTCAAGGGGCGACACACCTTCTTTACCATAAGAACTGTGAACTTATGGAACAGTCTACCTCAGGAACTGGTCACAGCAGGAAAAATTAACAGCTTTAAAACAGGGTTAGATACATTCCTGGAAAAAAAAACAACATTAATGCTTATGAAGAAATATAAAATCCCATCCCTTCCCCAATATCGCACCACACCCCTACCCTTCAATTCCCTGGTTGAACTTGATGGACGTATGTCTTTTTTCAACTGTACTAACTGTAACTATGTAACAATAGCAAATAATTGAGCTCCCAAAATCAATTAGAAAATTGAAAAACAATGGTGACGTAGCATACAGGCAAGGAAATCAGGGTCTAAAATTTGTAATTTTTATAATAAAGGAATTTCTCTGATTGTTAGACAAGAGGAAAAAAAACAAGATGTTGTCGCAATGGTCTAAAATACTAACAACTAATCTTTGCTAATGTTAATTCACAACAGATTTTTTTGCATAGATTAAGCTAACCATCCGACCAAAAAAGTAATAAATTGTCAGTGACCTACTGCACCTCACTGTTCCCATTTTCCTATAATCATTACTTCTGAATTCTTGACTTCTTATATGGTTCACTATTGAACATTACATACTCAGTACCGGTTTTGAGTTTAAGTTCTCGCGCATGCGCGAAATGGTGACGTATGCACAACATGCGCATCTTGGGCAAAAAATATTAACTCCATGCGTATGCGCAAAAATATTGTGCATGGTGCGCATTCTTGCGCGAATAATATGTAATCAGTGCACCTGCACGAGTTTAAGAGCAAGTTGGTGACGGGAATGAATGACGTTGCACATACATTTAAGTTGCACATTCCCTTTGGCAATGCATCACAGGATGAGAAGTATAATGGGAGTATGTATAACCAGGGCTGTGGAGTCGGTAGATAAATGTTCCGACTCCGCAGTTTTTTGTACTTCCGACTCCCCGACTCCTCTGTATTAATACACAAATGTATTTATAAACACTTACAGTTGAATCCAAGAAGCTGTTCCACCAAGTTCTTCTAAGCTCTTCTAGCAGAGAGAGGAAGTTGGGCAGAAGCTGCTGCCTTCTTTGTGTGTGCTGATCTGCTGCTGAAGATAGTGCAGTGGGAGGATCCAGTAAGGGGCATTTATTATAAAACAAGATTTCCCTAGTAGAATCCCATAGTTATGTTTAAAGCTTAAGCTAACAATCGGAGTTTACAAGTTTTTATAGCCTTAGCTGAATGGCAGCAGTTTTTCCAATGGTTTACAGCTTCAGTCTTGAACTATTGACCCTCCACTCCCTTCACTTATACAAGTGTCTCTAGTCCTGCAAAAAACATGTTTACTTAATCCCTTATCAGTAAGAGGCTAGGTTACCCATGGGTTCCCTGTAACAGCAGAACACAACACTTTGGAAAGTATAAGTATTGCCGCTCTTAATTGTGCGTTGCGTGCCATATAGTGAAGCACATGAAAAGCATGCTTCTTCACGGTCACTCAACGTGTTCGTTTTGCGGTTACGTGAGGCACTGCATGCATTGGTCTTTATTCTTACAGTAGAGAAGTCATTAATTATAACTTTTTGTGAATTGGGACATTTAAACTTGCTTTTATTTTTAACTAGCTGAATACCCGGCGTTGCCCGGTTTTTCCTTCCTAATCCTTGTTGGGGAGGAAAATAAACAAAGGAGGAAGCTTTTGACTTCATATCCCATCCTCATATATTGTTGTCATATCCCGTCCTCATATCTCGACCTCCTATCCCGGTCCTCCTATGCCGACCTGTAATATGTGTACCAGGTATTGAAATATCTCCAGCTGTACAGAAGTTATGTGGGAACATACATTTCCCATTGATTTGCATGGGACTTTAAACAAAAACCCCAACCCTCACAAATGGGGGTAGTTAAGGGTTAAATTAACTATCCTATATTTTAAGTGGACATATAAGTAACATGTGACCAAGTATTATCAAAATATCTCCAGCCGTTTGGAAGTTTTGCAGTAACATTTATTTCACATTGACTTGTATAGGACTTTAAACATAAACCCCGCCCCTGGCAAATCGGAGTGGGTAAGGGTTAACTATCACCTATACTAGGTTTGTTGTTAACATATAAGTAACATGTGTGCCAAGTTTAATGTTAATATCTTTAGCCGTTTGGACGTGATCCTGGAACATACACACATTGAGTTTTATATATATAGATTCCAATTCCAATCCCAACCTCCTATCCCGACCTCCTATCTATCCCAACCTCCTAACTCTACCTCCTATCCCGCCCTCCTATCTCGACCTCCTATGCCAACCACCTATCCCGTCCTCCTATGCCGACCCGTAATATGTGTACCAGGTATTGAAATATCTCCAGCTGTACAGAAGTTATGTGGGAACATACATTTCCCATTGATTTGCATGGGACTTTAAACAAAAACCCCAACCCTCACAAATGGGGGTAGTTAAGGGTTAAATTAACTATCCTATATTTTAAGTGGACATATAAGTAACATGTGACCAAGTATTATCAAAATATCTCCAGCCGTTTGGAAGTTTTGCAGTAACATTTATTTCACATTGACTTGTATAGGACTTTAAACATAAACCCCGCCCCTGGCAAATCGGAGTGGGTAAGGGTTAACTATCACCTATACTAGGTTTGTTGTTAACATATAAGTAACATGTGTGCCAAGTTTAATGTTAATATCTTTAGCCGTTTGGACGTGATCCTGGAACATACACACATTGAGTTTTATATATATAGATTCCAATTCCAATCCCAACCTCCTATCCCGACCTCCTATCTATCCCAACCTCCTAACTCTACCTCCTATCCCGCCCTCCTATCTCGACCTCCTATGCCAACCACCTATCCCGTCCTCCTATGCCGACCCGTAATATGTGTACCAGGTATTGAAATATCTCCAGCTGTACAGAAGTTATGTGGGAACATACATTTCCCATTGATTTGCATGGGACTTTAAACTAAAACCCCGACCCTCACAAATGTGAGTAGTTAAGGGTTAAATTAACTATCCTATATTTTAAGTAGACATATAAGTAACATGTGGCCAAGTATTTTCAAAATATCTCCAGCTGTTTGGAAGTTTTGCAGTAACATGTATTTCCCATTGACTTGTATAGGACTTTAAACATAAACCCCGCCCCTGGCAAATCGGAGTGGGTAAGGGTTAACTATCACCTATCCTATGTTTGTTGTTGACATATAAGTAACATGTGTGCCAAGTTTCATGTTAATATCTTTAGCTGTTTGGACGTGATGCTGGAACATACACACATTGGGGGAGATTTATCAAAACCTGTCCAGAGGAAAAGTTGCCTAGTTGCCCGTAGCAACCAATCAGATTGCTTCTTTCATTTTTAACAAGGCCTCTGTAAAATAAAAGGAGCAATCTGATTGGTTGCTATGGGCCACTCAGCAACTTTACCTTTGCACAGGTTTTGATAAATCTCCCCCATTGAGTTTTATATATATATAGATTCCAATCTAAATTTAGTAGGAGTCTGAGTATTGTTTGCCGACTCAGACTCCAGGTACCCAAAATTACGTCCGACTCCACAGCACTGTGTATCACATGCTGTGATTGGAGGATACCATGTGAATGTTGGTTGGACACAATTAGGACGCAATCTTGTGAGGTCAAGACAACAGTCTATAAATAGCAGGACATGCAAATGGCAAGCTGTGTTGCCTACAATCCTCCTGATGACTGATTATTCACTGAAACATGTAGAGGGGGCACATTATTGTTGATCTTAATAACATGCAAATATATGCCTCATTTCTTGTATGATTTCAGATATATCCCACTTGTATATGATACTAATAAGTTGTGAATCCACTGGGATAAAAATCAATTATGGCAAAACGGCATGGAATTTTAACAATCACTCTTGAGCACCATTTCAGTTACACATTCAGTTTATTTAAAATGTTCTAATAAATGTTAAGTTTTAGGGCTTTCTCCTAGAAGGGAGTTCTGTACCCCTGACATTGCGTTATGGGGTAATTGTGTTTATGAAATTGTCAGTGAACCACTGATAAAGTGCTATAGAGGTGTCCACAGTAGTGTCCACATATAGTGGAAGTGACCTCTACTCTTGCTAATGGTCACTGCCATCTTAAAGGAAAAGGATAATCTCACCTCCTGACCTACTTAAAAGCCTTAATACCCTAACATGATATACAGTGGGGCAAAAAAGTATTGAGCAATTGTGCAAGTTCTCCCATTTAAAAAGATGAGAGGCCTGTAATTTTCATCATAGGTATACCTCAACTATGAGAAAAAAAAATCTAAAAACACATTGTCTGATTTTAAAAGAATTTATTTGCAAATTATGGTGGAAAATAAGTATTTGGTCACCTACAAAGGTGTTAAAATGGTCACAAGAACGGTGAGCAAAAATTCCAGAACCACACGGGGGGACCTAGTGAATGACCTGCAGAGAGCTGGGACCAAAGTAACAAAGGCTACCATCAGTAACACACTACGCAGCCAGGGACTCAAATCATGCAGTGCCAGACGTGTCCCCCTGTTTAACCCCTTAAGGACGCAGGACGTAAATGTACGTCCTGGTGCGGTGGTACTTAACGCACCAGGACGTACATTTACGTCCTGTGCATAACCGCGGGCATCGGAGCGATGCCCGTGTCATGCGCGGCTGATCCCGGCTGCTGATCGCAGCCAGGGACCCGCCGGCAATGGCCGACGCCCGCGATCTCCCTCAGGTGCATCTGGGGCAGTGCGCGATTTGAATGAATGATCGGATCGCCCGCAGCGCTGCTGCGGGGATCCGATCATTCAGAACACTGCACGGAGGTCCCCTCACCTTCCTCCTTGCGGCTCCCGGCGTCTCCTGCTCTGGTCTGAGATCGAGCAGACCAGAGCAGAAGATCGCCGATAACACTGATCTGTTCTATGTCCTATACATAGAACAGATCAGTATTAGCAATCATGGTATTGCTATGAATAGTCCCCTATGGGGACTATTCAAGTGTAAAAAAAAATGTAAAAAAATGTAAAAGTAAAAAAAAAAAAGTGAAAAATCCCCTCCCCCAATAAAAAAGTAAAAACGGCCGTTTTTTCCTATTTTACCCCCAAAAAGCGTAAAAAATAAATTTTATAGACCTATTTGGTATCGCCGCGTGCGTAAATGTCCAAACTATTAAAATAAAATGTTAATGATTCCGTACGGTGAACGGCGTGAACGAAAAAAAATAAAGTCCTAAATTGCTACTTTTTTAATACATTTTATTAAAAAAAAAAATTATAAAAAAATGTATTAAAAGTTTTTTATATGCAAATGTGGTATCAAAAAAAAGCACAGATCATGGCGCAAAAAATGAGCCCCCATACCGCCGCTTATACGGAAAAATAAAAAAGTTAGAGGTCATCAAAATAAAGGGATTATAAACGTACTAATTTGGTTAAAAAGTTTGTGATTTTTTTTAAGCACAACAATAATAGAAAAGTATGTAATAATGGGTATCATTTTAATCGTATTGAATAAAGAACACATATAATTTTTACCATAAATTGTACGGCGTGAAAACGAAACCTTCCAAAATTAGCAAAATTGCGTTTTTCTTTTTAATTTCCCCACAAAAATCATGTTTTTTGGTTGCGCCATACATTTTATGATATAATGAGTTATGTCATTACAAAGGACAACTGGTCGCGCAAAAAACAAGCCCTCATACTAGTCTGTGGATGAAAATATAAAAGAGTTATGATTTTTAGAAGGCAAGGAGAAAAAAATGAGTCCTTAAGGCCAAAATGGGCTGAGTCCTTAAGGGGTTAAGCCAGTAAATGTCTGGGCCCATCTGAAGTCTGCTAGAGAGCATTTGGATGATCCAGAAAAGGATATGGAGAATGTCATATGGTCAGATGAAACCAAAGTAGAACTTTTTGGTAAAAACTCAACTCATCGTGTTTGAGTTGCATCCAAAGAACACCATACCTAATGTGAAGCATGGGGGTGGAAACATCACGCTTTGGGGCTGTTTTTCTGCCAAGGGACCAGGGCGACTGATCCGTTTAAAGGAAAGAATGAATGGGGCCATGTATCGTGGGATTTTGAGTGAAAACCTTCTTCCATCAGCAAGGGCAATGAAGATGAAATGTGGCTGGGTCTTTCAGCATGACAATGATCCCAAACACACCGCCCCGGGCAATGAAAGAGCGGCTTTGTAAGAAGCATTTCAAGGTCCTGGAGTGGCCTAGCCAGTCTCCAGATCTCAACCCCATAGAAAACCTTTGGAGGGAGTTGAAAGTCTGTGTTGCCCAGCTACAGCCCCAAAACATCACTGCTGTAGAGGAGATCTGCACGGAGGAACGGGCCAAAATACCAGCAACAGTGTGTGAAAACCTTGTGAAGATTAGGTTATGTTCACACTGAGGAATTGGGGCGGAAAACAAGCAGAATTCTTCTGCCTCAAAATATTGTTACTTTTCCACAAGAACTTGAGATTTCGCGCGGAATAGGTGCAGAATTGATGCGGAATTCGAGCGGAATTCCACACCCGGAAATGAAAGTGAAATATTATATATATATATATATATATATATATATATATATATATATAATCTTTTATTCATGCGGAAATTCTGTGCCGATTCCGCGCGAATTCCGCGCCATTTCCGCGTGGGAATGATTCTGACTGAAATTTTTTTTTTACATTGATCTCTATGGGAGTAAGAACATGTTCTTTCTTCAAGCGGAACAGACTTCCTTGTCAGAATTCTGCTTGAGGAAATTCCTCAGTGTGAACTGAGGGGCAGAAATTCTGCACAGCTCTATGGGGATTTTCACTGCTGAATGAATTGGAGAGGAAAAAGCAAGCAGAATTACTTGTGGAAATTCCTCTCCAATTCCTCAGTGTGAACATACCCTTACAGAAAACATTGACCTCTGTTATTGCCTACAAAGGGTATATAACAAAGTATTGAGATTAACTTTTGTTATTGACCAAATACTTATTTTCCACCATAATTTGCAAATACATTCTTTAAAAATCAGACAATGTGATTTTATGGATTTTTTTTCTCATTATGTCTCTCATAGTTGAGGTATACCTATGATGAAAATTACAGGCCTCTCGTCTTTTTAAGTGGGAGAACTTGAACAATTGGTGGATGACTAAATACTTTTTTGACCCACTGTATGGGTAGAGATGTGGGTTGTATCCTTGATTACTAAGTAGCTGGGGACTAAATCTGAAATACCATGCCACTGAGGGAGGCTCCTAAGAACAGAAGCCCCACATAGGTGGAACAGCATAAGGTGATAGAAAGCCCCAAGAACAAGGCTGACAGGGAGAGAAAGAAGTACTGAATAAAGGCGGAAGCTCCAGAAAGAAAGTGACTTATGTAAAGAGGTTGTGGAGGAAGGGGACCCTAAAAAGGCCACCAAAGAAAGGGTGTACTGGAGCTAATGATCCTCATTCCATGGTAGCTTGCTATAGTGTTAAAAATATCATCTCTATAGCACTCCTCATCAGGGCCGCCATCAGGAGGGTACAACCGATACCCCTGTAAGGGGCCAGGCCGGTTCCGGTGATTTATTTATTTTTTATTCTCTTCAATGTCAGCAAGTTACTTTTATTCGCTGTCCGCTGGGGCCAACACAATATACACTGACTGACTGTACTCTGTACAATCAGTCAGTAACAGACTGTCACAGACTGCAGCGGTGCTGCTGTAGCACAGCACATACCTCTAGGGCCGGTGGCCGCTGCGTCTTTAAAACCGCAATGGCCACCGGGAGGTACGTCGCTGCACTCTGTACACTGCCACTGTGACCTCTGTAGCGCCGTGGCGGAGGAAGAAGAAAGGAGGTCAGCGCGCAGGGACTAGGAGCAGCGGTCTGCTGGCTGCAGGAGAGGGGAGCAGCGAAACAACAGAAAAGCCTGCCCTGAGGAGGAGAGCAGACGGGACAGAGTTTAAGTGCAAGTAAATAAATAAATATGACTGGGGCGGGGCAGAACTATAATATGCTGGGGCCTGTAGTCCGGGTGACAAGAGCTGAGGTGACTACAGCTATATGGGGGCAACAATTAGCAGCAGAGAGGTGCCTACAACAACTATATGGGGGCAATTTAGTTCTTGTAGGCTCCTCTTTGCCAAAAGTTACTCCCATATAGTGGTAGGCCCCTCTATGAAGAGCCTACAAAAACCTTTATGGGGGCAACTTGAACAGATGGGCCTACCCAAACTTTATGGGGCTCCCATTGGGTAGGCCCCTCTTTTAATAGTTACCCCCATATAGTTTGGGTATGCCCCTGTGTTAATAGTTGCCACCATATAGTTTGGGTGGGCCCCTCTGTTAACCCCTTAAGGACGCAGGGCGTATGCATACGCCCCCGTTTCCGAGTTCTTAAGGACTCAGGGCGTATGGATACGCCCTGCGTTCTTTTGGCCCCTGCCGCTCGCCGGGCAGGGACCGGGATGCCTGCTGATATTGTTCAGCAGGCAACCCGGCATATCGTCCAGGGGGGTCCTGAGGTCCCCCCCAATTCAGACGTGTGATTTGCATTTATTCCAGGTCAATCGGGTCTCTGGTGACCCGGAAGAAAAGGGTGAATGGGGCTGTCCGAGACAGCCCCATTCCCCCTTACTCAGCAGGAGTGAGGTGGCACGGGTGCTGCCTTGCGATCATGTGATTGATCGGTCGGAACAATCACGGACCTGCTGTGGACGGCGGTTGGAGCGGAGATCGGCGCCGGCGGGGGTCTCCTACCTTGCCCTGGTCAGACAGGGGTCCCCTCAGGATCGGTGGCGACAGGAGCAGCAGGATCGGCTACAGCAGCGGCGGCGTCACGGGGCAGGATACAGCAGGAGGTAAGGCCTCTTCACTTCCTGCTGTTGCTTAGCAACAACTCTCGGCATGCAAAGCCAAAGGGCATGCTGGGGGTTGTAGTTTTGCAACAGTTGGAGGCACATTTTTTCTATGAAAAGTGCATCCAGCTGTTGCATAACTACAACTCCCAGCATGCACAGACTACCAAAGGGTATGCTGGGAGTTGTAGCAGTGTGCCTCCAGCTGTTGCAAAACCAACTCTCAGCATGCCCTTTGGCTGTCAATGCATGCTGATTGTTGCAGTTTTGCAACAGCTGGAGACACATTGGTTGTGAAACAGAGTTTGTTACCTAACTCAGTGTTTTCTCTGGTGACCCGATCACCCGGAAAATAGGGATGATCGGAGCGGTCAGTGACAGCCCCGATCATCCTGAGGGTTAGGAGCGAGGTCACAGTGCTGCGATCTCCTCCTATCCCCTGCCATTAGTCAGAAATGAGTTCGCAGGTAGGGAAAGGAGGGTGGGGGGGGGGGGGGTGTTAAAGGAAGGGGGAAGTAAGCAATATTTACTGCTGCCCTTCCTAGTGGGTACCAAACTGCAACTCCCAGGATGCCCAGACAGCCAAAGGCAGGTAGGGAAACGAAGGCCCCCCCCCCCTTTAGACAGCAGCAGGGCCCCCCCTTTAGACAGCAGCAGGCCCCCTCCCCCTTTAGACAGCATCAGGCCTTTGCATTGGTGGTGAGACAGATGACCACATGGTGAGCAGTGGCAGAAACCGGGTCACCTGCATCATCTACATATAAATTCAAGTAGGTAGTATCCCCTTGCAGACATTAGCAGCTGCCCCCCGGAAATCATTAGTAGCACCCTCCCCCCCTCTAGACTACAGGCCCACCCCCTTGTAGACATAAGTAGCAGCCTCCCTGTAGACCACAGCCCCCCTTTAGACAGTGGGCCCTAATTTAAACAGCATAAGGCCCCCCTATAGACAGCAGCGGGCCCTCCCTCCTTTAGACAGCAGCGGGGCCCCCCTTTAGACAGCAGCAGGGCCCCCCTTTAGACAGCAGCAGGGCCCCCCTTTAGACAGCAGCAGGGCCCCCCTTTAGACAGCAGCAGGGCCCCGCATTTAGACAGCAGCAGGGCCCCCCATTTAGACAGCAGCAGCCCCCCATTTAGAACGCATCAGTTCCCCCCCCTTTAGACAGCAGCAGGGCCCCCCCCCTTTAGACAGCAGCAGGGCCCCCCCTTTAGACAGCAGCAGCGCCCCACCTTTAAACAGCAGCAGTGCCCCCCTGTTTATACAGCAGCAGGGCCCCCCTGTTTATACAGCAGCAGGGCCCCCTTGTTTATACAGCAGCAGGGCCCCCCTTTATATAGCAGCAGGGCCCCTCCCCCCGTTTAGACAGCAGCAGGGCCCCCCCCCCTCCTTTAGACATTAGTAGCAGCCCGCCCTCCATGCAGACAGCTCACCTGCAGCTGTCCTCTGTCGGGTGCTGCCGCTCCACTGTCCCGTTCTCCAGTCCGTATCATGTCGTCCTATGGAGGAGCATGTGACATACACGTCAATCTGCTTCCTCTGTAGCGTTACGCTGTGCGCAGGGGAGGAGGCGGAGTGACGTGTGTGTCACATGCTCCTCCATAGGACGACATTATATGGACCGGAGGACGGGAGAACGGGGCAGCAGAGCGGTAGCAGGTATCGGGCATGGTATCAGGGACATTAAACGAGTCCCCGATACCATGCAAATGGCTAGTATCGGCCCCCGATACCAGTATCGGTATCGGGACCTCCCTACTGCTTATTTAGGTTGGATATTGTCGTACTTCTAAACAAAATCATAACTACATACTTGAAAATGTATACATTTAAAATTGTCATCTTCTGACCCCTATAACTTTATTTTTCAGCGTATGGGCCGGTATGAGGGCTCATTTTTTGCGCCGTGTTCTGAAGTTTTTATCGGTACCATTTTTGCATTGATCGGACTTCTTGATCGCTTTTTATTCATTTTTTTTATGATATAAAAAGTGACCAAAAGTACGCTATTTTGGACTTTGGAATTTTTTTGCGCGTATTTTTATAGTTCGGACATTTACACATGCGGCGATACCACATATGTTTATTTTTATTCACACAGTTTTTTTTTTATGGGAAAAGGGGGGTGATTCAAACTTTTATTAGGGAAGGGGTTAAATGATCTTTATTAACTTTTTTTTTTTCACTTTTTTTTTTGCAGTGTTATAGCTCCCATAGGGACCTATAACACTGCACACACTGATCTTTTACCCTGATCCCTGCAAAGCCATAGCTTTGCATGGATCAGCGTAATAGGTGATTGATTGCTCAAGCCTGTAGCTCAGGCTTGGAGCAATCAAACGCTAATCGGACGCGACGGAGCAAGATAAGGGGGCCTCGCGATTTATCGCGATAGTCCCGATCAGCCCGACTGAGCAGCCGGGAAGCTTTTACTTTCATTTTCGATGCGGCAATCAACTTTGATCGCCATGTCTGTGCCGCACGCTATTAGCCCAGGGTCCCGGCTATCAATAGCAGCCGGGACCGACCTGGTGTGATGCAGGTCACAGCATGACCCCGTTTTAAACACCCGAACCGGGCGCAGGGCGTACAGGTACGCCCTGAGTCCTTAAGAGGTTAAAAACATTTTTTAATATAAACAGTGCTAGAACATGTTCACCTTATACCACGGTAGCTTTTGGGTCCTCAATAAGAATACTACCTATTAACCATATTAAAACACTAGTTGACATTTAATTCCAGCGGTAGGGTGAAAAACACACATACTTGTTTTAGAAAGGAGTCCATAGCAGCAAATGCACTTTTCTTTACTTCGTGATTTAAATGCCCACACCACTTGGACATTACTTCAAAAACTGTCCGATAGGTGTCCATGAGGTAGGTATTAAACTGGGATGCATGTTGAGCAAGAAGATTAAGGCCAGCTGCAGATTATAGAAGTTAATATAGTCATTAATACAACATATAGATATGAAAAGTATATTATATTCCAAGTATATTAACTACCCTACATTGCCTGAAAAATGATGCTGGGAAAGCCCTCCCGGATTCCTCTCTCTATTATCTATCAGGCTTGGGTTTCTTAGACACTGGGTCACTAACAGCCCCCTGCCTTATTTAGAGCACCACTTCATATTCATACTTCATATTCATACTTCATATTGCGAGTACAAGGCCTTTGGGCAGTCTTCGAAGACCTGAGCAATAACAACTGCTCACCCCTTCCCATACATAGGTTGGCAGTGGAGGTGACAGCTGGCTGCGCTCTATTTATTCAGGGGACAATTTCTCGCCATACTCTGGATCAGTGGTGGTCCCAGAGGTAGGACCCCCAAGTTTAGCATGTTTTTCTTCATCGTCTGGATAAGGGAATAGCTTTTGATGTTGGGAATATCCCCTAAGGGTGTATTCACACGTACAGTATCCTGCAAATATTTGATGTACATTTTGTCATGGTGTTATCCGCAAGCTGCAGCCGCAGGACTAGCTATTGACCTTAGATGCTAATAGATTAATAAGTGCAATGTACTAACTTAGGTTGAAAGACCACTCTGTCATCTTTGCTTAACTATTTTTTGCTACATACTGATCTGACAGAGTTTACATTGTTGACAGTATCAAAAGACATAGCCCGATGACACAGAGCAAGCAATGTGCACATATTGCAACCTTGCAAAACATAGATATAAAAAAAAAAAAACTCACCTAAAGGCACAGCATATCTCTTTAGGTCAATCTACAGAAAAGAAAACAAATAAATAATGCCACAAAATATTTCTTGACATTTTGTTATTATTGGTTATACTGTACCTGAGGATTTATTGCCTTGATTGTGTATTCGAAAATTTCTTTAGAAGTCCTAGCATCTGGAAGAAATTGAATTTGTTATAGTATAAATCATAGAATGGCATATAGGCATACTATACAATATATTAGATTTTAACAGGTTCACAGTTTTTTGCCTCCTTACATTCAAACAACTTTGAAATTAAAGTCTCTGTTGATAAGAAAACAGTAACTGTACCTTCTTCTACAGATTTTGTAAAGTTAATCAAGAGTGCTGATAATCCTCTTAAACATCCAGCTACCACTGCAAACTTAGGCTGTCTTGTGGATGATGTCATCTAGAAGGGTGCAGTAAAAATTGGAAAAATAAATAAAACTTAAAACTGAATACACACAACAGTAATCTGAGAACACAGAAATATTTTTATATTTATTATGGAATTCAAATGAAGGGTGTTGACAAGGAAATGAATACAGGGTAATTCTGCACGATGACAGGTAATAGGTAAAATTTAATTTTTAAATACAGGTTAACAGCACTCCTCCAAAAGTTTCTCAATTGGGTAAAATTTCTGAGTGTATCTTATAGGCATGGCCAGCAGACAACAATTTATCACCAAGAGGTACAATACCCAGAAATAGCCTCTAAGAGCCTTTTCATAGGGCAGCAGTGAAATCACTCTCACGCCCTGTTGTAGCAAGACCCAGTGTCTAATCCAGTGATTCCCAACCGGGGTTCCGTCGAGAACTGCCAGGGGTTCTGCGGCCTCCATCAATCTATATTTTTTTTTTAAATTTTTTAAACTCCCCCCCCGGCCTGCATGCCTGTGAATCACGGCGGTGCAGGGGGGGGGTAGGGGAGCCTGCATGTGCATTGCGTGTACGTGCGCACACAGCGTCCCCCTCCCCCCTGCGGCGCCATGAGTGAGTCATAGTGGCGCAGGCCGGGAAGAGGATAAATTCAATGGGGATGATGCGCCGGCCCCCACAGAAGGACGTTGAAAAACAGCTCAGCTTAATTAAAGAGTAGCTATCACTAAACAAAATTTCCCTATCCCCCCTCCCCATCTGTCCCTGATACTAACTACATCAATCCCTGTTTGTATTTCTGCCCAAATCCCCATAAAATTACCTCATGTAGAACGGCTGCAGGAGCTCTCTGGTGAGGGCAGGAAGTGGGCGGCCCCGGCAGGCGTGACGTCATCTGAAGCCTAGCTGGGGCTCACCTCCGCCCGTCTTCTCTCTCTTTCCTGCAGCTCGCACCCTGCAATGAATGAGGAGAGGGAGAGGCAGGGGGTAGGGATATTTAAATTCCGCGCCGCATGCTCACGAGCGCTGTACTAGCTCTCTGCCTGTATAGGAAACAGGCAGAGAGTGAGCATAGCGGTCGTGCGCGCTCGCGGGGAGCGAAATTTAAATATCCCCGCCCGCCTTTCATCTCCCTCTCCTCATTCATGTGAACGCGCGTTCTGTACCACGCTGGGCCACGCTGCCTGGCCCGCGTTGGTCCGAACATGCTGAACATCGGGGGGGGAAGTAATCCTGAGCCATATAGAGTGACACCTAGTGGCCAGGTTTACAGAAGTTTAAAAAAAAAAAAAAAAAAACACATAAAACACCCCTCTGTCACTCATGTACACCTCTCTGTTACCCATGTACACCCCTCTGTCACCCATGTACACTCCTCTACACACCTGTCACCCATGTACACCTTTCTGCACCCGTTACCCCTTTACACCTTTACGCCCCTGTATTCCACCTCACTTGTAGAAGGGGAATCTGGAGGCTGATGCTGGAAAACTGCAGAGCCTAATAGGTTTGTTTTGCAGGTTTAACGGTGAAGAATTGTGGCTGGGAGAAATTGTCATGACGGCCCGGACCAGATGGAGAAGAGAAGGGAAAGACGCTGATTAGAGAAGACTTATTTGTGAGTTGCTGTGTAAAGCAGCACTGTAATCCACATACCCACAGATAAATAATTGACATTGTGCATTGCGACTGCCTGCTTTTTTTTTTTTTTTTTTTTTTCTCATCAACTTCGGTAGGTGTTCTCTGTGGAAATTTTTATATATATCTATAAACAGGTAATGTTTAACACCTTAACGACCACGAATGAGTATACACATCCAGACGGGATGCAAGTTCCCTTACCTGGACGATTATACACGTCCATTGATCTCGTGGGTACTTACCAGTGTACCCATGAGATCATGGCAGGGACAAGGCTGCAACACACAGCCGGGACCCTGCCGCACTGCCGGGACCGAAGTAAACTTCGGTCCCAGCAGTTTAACCCTTACAGCCGGGGTCGGAAAACGACCACAAGCTGTAAGGAGTTTGACAGAGGGAGGGGGCTCCCTCTGTCTCTCTCCAGCAGCACCCCGCGACAATCGCAGGGTGCTGCATGTTACCTGGGAATCCGGGGGTCGTACAAAGACCCCCAGATCTGCCCCAGTAACTGCCTGTTAGGACGTGCCAGAGGCACATCCTGATATGCTGCCTGCCAACACTAAACTGGCAGGCAGCATATAACTACAATGCTTTGGAATACTAAGTATTCCAAAGCATTAAAAAAAAAAAGTGTAAAAAAAGAATAAAGAAAAGTGTAAAAAAAATAAAGTGTGAAAACAAAAAAAGTAGTAAAAAAGTGTAAAAAAAAAATCAAATAAAAAATACATTACATAAATAAAAATAATGGGGGGCATTTACTAAGGGGTTTAGTCATTTTTTTCTGACTATTTTTGGCGCAAAATTGTCGCAATTGCGCCTACCCTATAAATTGTGCGACTTTCCCTAGCAAGAGCTAGAAAGTAAAAAAAAAATTTCCCGCTTAATTTACGCAAGTTTTCAGTTTTGACTTGCAGTGGTCAGGAATTTATTAACTGAGACAGTCGCAGTTGCGCAATAAACTGTCGCAACGGCCATAAAAATTGACTAAATTTACTCCAGCTCCAACATGGAGCAGGAAAAGCTACTGCCGCCCGGGCTCCGACATACTTTCTCCCCGCTACCCTCACTGCGCTACAGGGACACTGCAGTGATTTATATCCCCCCCTCTCACCTGCCAGCACCACACAACTCCCATCTGTCTGCTGTTGCAAGACTACAAGTCCCAGCATGGCCTTACAGTGAGGACACGCTGGGAGTTGTAGTCTTGTAGCAGCGGGAGCTGAGCGGCGCGGGCGGGAGACCAGGGGGGGGGGGGGGTAGCGGGGAGGCCGTATGAGGAGCCCGGGCGGGAGACAAGGGGGGTAGCGGGGAGACCGTATGAGGAGCCCGGGCGGCTGCACTGTAATGTCAGCCCGGGCTCCTGCCCTGAGAGCCATAGGCTTTGGCTGTCAGGGCATGCTGGGTGTTGTAGTTTTGCAACAGCTGGAGGGCCACAGTTTGCAGACCACTGGTGTGTGGTCTGTAATTTGTAGTCCTCCAGCTGTTGCAAAACTAAACAGCTGAAGGGGACCGGCGAAGAAGTTCACTTACCCTTCCGAGGCTCCAGCGACGATCATGCTGGGACATGGGCGGAGGTTTACAGTAAGTATCCGGCTGCAAGTTTGAGCTGCGGCAAATTTTCTGCCGTAGCTCAAACTGCCAGCAAGAAACTACTGTGAACCCCCGCCCGTGCGACTGTACCCTAAAAACACTACATTACACTACACTAACACAAAATAAAATGAAAAGTAAAAAACACTACATATACACATACCCCTACACAGCCCCCCTCCTCTCCCCAATAAAAATTAAAAACGTCTGGTATGCCACTGTTTCCAAAACGGAGCCTCCAGCTGTTGCAAAACAACTACTCCCAGTATTGCCAGATAGCCACTGACTGTTCAGGCATGCTGGGAGTTTTACAACAGCTGGAGGCACCCTGTTTGGGAATCACTGGCGTAGAATACCCCTATGTCCACCCCTATGCAAATCCCTAATTTAGGCCTCAAATGCGCATGGCGCTCTTTCGCTTTGGAGCCCTGTCGTATTTCAAGGCAACAGTTTAGGGTCACATATGGGGTATCGCCGTACTCGGGAGAAATTGTGTTACAAATTTTGGGGGTATGTTATGCTATTACCCTTTTTAAAAATGTAAAATTTTTGGGAAACCAAGCATTTTAGGTAAAAAAAATAATTAGTTTTTTACATATGCAAAAGTCGTGAAACACCTGCAGGGTATTAAGGTTCACATTACCCCTTGTTACGTTCCCAGAGGGGTCTAGTTTCCAAAATGGTATGCCATGTGTTTTTTTTTTTTGCTGTTCTGGCACCATAGGGGCTTCCTAAATGCGGCATGCCCCCAGAGCAAAATTTGCTTTTAAAAAGCCAAATGTGACTCCTCCTCTTCTGAGACCTATAGTGCGCCAGCAGAGCAATTTTCACCCCCATATGGGCTGTTTTCTGAATCGGGAGAAATTGGGCTTCAAATTTTGGGGGGGTATTTTCTGCTATTACCCTTTTTAAAAATGTAACATTTTTGGGAAACAAAGCATTTTAGGTAAAAAAAATAATTAGTTTTTTACATATGCAAAAGTCATGAATCACCTGTGGCGTATTAAGGTTCACTTTACCCCTTGTTACATTCCCCGAGGGGTCTAGTTTCCAAAATGGTATGCCATGTGTTTTGTTTTTTTCTGCTGTCCTGGCACCATAGGGGCTTCCTAAAGATGACATGCCCCCCAAAAACCATTTGTCGCTCCTTCCCTTCTGAGCCCTCTACTGCGCCCGCCGAACAATTAACATAGACATATGAGGTATGTCCTTACTCGAGAGAAATTGGGTTTCAAATACAAGTAAAAATTTTCTCCTTTTTACCCCTTGCAAAAATTCAAAAATTGTGTCTACAAGAACATGCGAGTGTAAAAAAATTAAGATTTTAACCCTTTAGGTGTTTCCTTCACTTTGCTGCTATTCCTGTGAAACACCTAAAGGGTTAATACACTTACTGGATGTCATTTTGAATACTTTGGGGGGTGCAGTTTTTATAATGGGGTAATTTGTGGGGTATTTCTAAGATGAAGACCCTTCAAATCCACTTCAAAACTGAACTGGTCACTGAAAAATAGTGAGTTTGAAAATGTTGTGAAAAATGTCAAAATTGCGGCTGAACTTTTCCTTACAAGCAGAGAGCTTCAAAGTTAGAAAAATGCTAAATTTTCATTTTTTTCATCAAATTTGGGGATTTTTCACCAAGAAAGGATGCAAGTTACCATAAAATTTTACCACTATGTTAAAGTAGAATATGTCACGAAAAAACAATCTTGGAATCAGAATGATAAGTAAAAGCATTCCAGAGTTATTAATGTTTAAAGTGACAGTGGTCAGATTTGCAAAAAACGCTCTGGTCCTTAAGGTGTAAAATGGCCTGGTCATTAAGGGGTTAATACCCCACAGGTGATTCACGACTTTTGCATATGTAAAAAAAAAATTAATAAACTTTTACCTAAAATGCTTGGTTTCCCAAAAATGTTACATTTTTAAAAAGGGTAATAGCTGAAAATAACTCCCAAAATTTGAAGCCCAATTTCTCCCGATTCAGAAAACACCCCATATGGGGGTGAAAAGTGCTCTGCTGGCGCACTACAGGTCTCAGAAGAGAAGGAGTCACATTTTGAAAGCAAATTTTGCTCTGGGGGTATGCCGCATTTAGGAAGCCCCTAAGGTGCCAGAACAGCAAAAAAAAAAAAAAAACACATGGTATACTGTTTTGGAAACTAGACCCCTCGGGGAACGTAACAAGGGGTAAAAATGAACCTTAATACCTTAATACAGGTGTTTCACGACTTTTGCATATGTAAAAAAAAAAAAAAAATGTTTTACATTTTTAAAAAGGGTAATAGCAGAAAATACCCCCCAAAATTTGTAACACAATTTCTCCCGAGTACGGCGATACCCCATATGTGACCCTAAACTGTTGCCTTGAAATACGACAGGGCTCCAAAGTGAGAGCGCCATGCACGTTTGAGGCCTAAATTAGGGACTTGCATAGGGGTGGACATAGGGGTATTCTACGCCAGTGATTCCCAAACAGGGTGCCTCCAGCTGTTGTAAAACTCCCAGCATGCCTGGACAGTCAGTGGCTGTTGTTGTTTTGCAACAGCTGGAGGCTCCGTTTTGGAAACAGTGGCATACCAGACGTTTTTCATTTTTATTGGGGAGGGAAGGGGGGCTGTGTAGGGGTATGTGTATATGTAGTTTTTTTTACTTTTTCTTTTATTGTGTGTTAGTGTAGTGTAGTGTTTTTAGGGTAGATTCGCACAGGCAGGGGTTCACAGTAGTTTCTCGCTGGCAGATTGAGCTGCCGCAGCTCGGACATCCAGCTGTTGCAAAACTACAACTCCCAGCATGTACGGTCTATTAGTGCATGCTGGGAGTTGTAGTTTTGCAACAGCAGGAGGCATACTACTTTGGCTGGGAATGCTGGGGATTGTAGTTATGCAACAGCTGGAGACACACTGGTTTGCTACTTAACTCAGTGTTTCACAACCAGTGTGCCTCCAGCTGTTGCATAACTACAACTTCCAGCATGTCCGGTGCATGCTGGGAGTTGTAGTTTGCAACAGCTGGGAGGCACACTGGTCGTGAAACAATAAGTAAAAAAAAAAAAAAAAAAAAATCTGTTTCACAACCAGTGTGCCTTCAGCTGTTGCAAAACTACAACTCTCAGCAGTCATCGACAGCCAACGGGCATGCTGGGAGTTGTAGTTATGCAACCAGCAGCTGCACCACTACAACCCCCAGCATGCACTTTAGCTGTTTGTGCAAGCTGAGAGTTGTAGTTTTACAACAGCTGAAGGTACACTTTTCCATAGAAAAAAATGTGCCTCCAGCTGTTGCAAAACTATAAGTCCCAGCATGCCCCATAAGGGAATGCTGGGAGTTGTGGTGGTCTGCCTCCTGCTGTTGCATAACTACAGCTCCCAGCATGCCCTTTTTGCATGCTGGGAGCTGTTGCTAAGCAACAGCAGGAGGCTGTCACTCATCTCCAACTGCTGATCCACGCTGTAGGTCAGTCCCTCGCCGCCGCCGCCGCTCCTGGGGCCCCGATCCCAACAGGGACGCCGGGGATCGGGGTCCCCAGTTGCCGGGGTCCACGTCCCGCACCCGCTACATCCTCCGGAAGAGGGGCGGAGCGGGTTGCGGGAGTGACACCCGCAGCAGGTGCCCCGATTGGTCAGCCAGTAAACCGGCCAATGAATCAGGGCGATCGTGAGGAGGCACCAGTGCCACCTCTCCCCTGCTGGCTATGGCTGTTCGGGGCCGGATCAGCCAGTAATTCCGGGTCACTGGAGACCCGATTCACCTGGAATCCGCCGCAGATCGCTGGGCTGAATTGTACAGCGATCTGCGGCCATCGCCGACATGGGGGATATGCCACTATGCCTGCTGAACGATTCCAGCAGGCATCGGGCACCGGCTTCGCTCCAGATGGCTGCAGGGGGCCGGGAAAGCGCATGGCGTTCTCATACGTCATGTGTCCTTAAGGACTCGGAAATGGAGACGTATGAGAACGTCATGTGTCCTTAAGGGGTTAAAGGGGTATTCCAGGCAAAACCTTTTTTTATATATATATCAACTGGCTCCGGAAAATTCAACAGATTTGTAAATTACTTCTATTAAAAAATCTTAATCCTTCCAATAGTTATTAGCTTCTGAAGTTTTGTGTCTAACTGCTCAACTATGATGTCACGTCCCGGGAGCTTTGCATGATGGGAGAATATCCCCATAGGAACTGCACAGCTCCCGGGACGTGGGTCATCAGAGAGCAGTTAGACAGAAAACAACAACTCAACTTCAGAAGCTAATAACTATTGGAAGGATTAAGATTTTTTAATAGAAGTAATTTACAAATCTGTTTATTTGCCAGTTGATATATAAAAAAAAGTTTTGGCCTGGAATACCCCTTTAAGTGGGGGTACTGCCTAGCCCGGGACGAACAGCGTGATAAAATATGGGGCGCATTTCCTCCATTTCAGAAGCAACATACCAAAATAATGTCCCACAAATAAAGCTCTCTTGAAAAAAAAAAAAAAAAGCTAATTTTTAATTTTTTCCACTGACTTTGAAATAATTCCAGCCACACAATAAGGGCTCAACGTACTTACTTTTTCCCTAGATGAATACTTTAGGGGGTGTAGTTTCGAAAATGGGGTCACTTCTGGGGGTGCGATATTGTTCTGACAACTAGAATGCTTTCCAAGTTGAAGTGCGGCCTATGATTTGTATAATAATATCCTGAAAGCTAAATGGCGCTCCTCTCCTATAGGGTCCCACTATGTGGCCATGCAACAAATTACGGCCTAAGAGGGGATACTCCCTAACATAGGAGAAGCAGCGTAATAAGATTTGGGGTGCATTTCATTCATTTTAGAAGCAATTTTTTTTTTTTAAGTATCCCACAAATGATGCATATGTGAAAAAAAACTGAATTTAACTATTTTACACTGACCTATGCTAATACCATCAACACAAAAAGGCCTAAAAGAACGTACTATTAACCTAAATGAATACATTTTGAGTGTAGTTTTTAATAAGGGGTCACTTGTGGACGTGCGGTTTGGATCTACCAGCTTCAATCCTATGCAGGTATGGAGTGGGACCTATAATTTTTTATAATGATGTCCTGAAATCCAAATTCCTCTCCTTTTAGGTCCCACCATGTAGCAAAGCAACCAAATATGGCTTAAGTGGTGATATTTCCGAACTCAAAATATGGGGTGCATTTCTTCATTTTCACACTAAATGAACAAAAAATAAGTCACACAAATTATGCATTTGTGGAAAAAAAAAAAGCTAATTTCAATTTTTTCTACTGACATTGTAACAATTCCAGCCACACAAAAAGGACTCAGAATACTCACTTTTGGTATAGGTGAATACTTTACGTGGTGTAGTTTCCAAAATGGGGTCACTTGTGTGGGTTCTGTATGGTTCTGGCAGCTAAAATCCTTTGCACTCATGAAGTACACCCTATAATCCTTTCGGCCTAAAATGCCCTATAAGCGGAATGTCGCTACTCTCCTTCTGGGTCCTGCCACGCGGCCATGGAACCAAATATGGCCTTAGAGGGTTATTTACGAACACAGAATGAGCAGCTCAATAAAATATGGGGTACATTTCCTCCTTTTCAGAGGCTAAATGACACAGCGTGGAGTTGTTGACAGCATGAGGAGACCATATAGTGGCACAGCCAGGAGTTGGCAGCAGCATGAGTAGACATTAGGCCTTCACAATCCCTAAGATTAAAAGATGAATTCAGAAATTTAAACCGAAGATTTTGGATAGCTAGTGCTACCTACCATAACAAATTTTTTATTCCCAGACTCAGGCCAAGCAGCGGCATCAGTAAACAATCTATTGCCTGAATGACATAGCCTGGAGTTGGCTGAAACATGAGGAGACCATTGAAGTGTATGATTTTTTATTTAATTTTAAGATTTAGAAATTTAAATCAATGATTTTGAAATTTAACTTTTAACTCCCAAGTTTTAAGTGTCCCGGACCCCGGCGTGTGGGTACCAAGGGCCAAATCTAACAAGCCCCCACAGGGCTCATGTGGCCTTGAGATGTAGACGCAACGTCTCCATTACCCTGACCAGCCATTGTTTCCATCACTTTTCGCCAAGGCAAACCATGTGAAGAACAGCATGACACAGCTGTGCCCTGCACAAATGGTATGCTGAAAGGCCACTGAGACTTGTTCGGTCAGTGGAGGCTGAGGACACAATGGAGGAGGCGGAGGCGCACACTGTCACAGAATCAATGGGCTGACAGAGTGGAGCAGGAAGCAGCATGAGTACACATGAGGGGTTCACAACCCCTAAAATGAATGGGGGTGAATGTTGAAATCTCTATTGAAGATGCATGTTAGGTAGTGCTACCATCCAAAAATGTAAGGCCCAAGCCCAGAAGCGTCAGTAAGCTAAGTAGTTCCTGAAAGACACAGTCAGGAAAAAGCATTAGCAGTACACAAGAGGATTTCATAACCCATAAGATTGAAAGATCAATGTTGAAATCTCAATTAAGCATGTATGTAAGCTAGTGCAAAACATACAAAAATTTAAGGCCCAAGCCCAAAAGCATTAATAAGCCAAGTAGTTCCTGAAACACACAGTCAGGAGCAGGCATCAGCAGTACCCAAGAAGACCCCTTACCCCTTACATTGAAAGATCAATGTTGAAATTTCTATTAAGCATTTATGTTAGCTAGTACTACCAGAACATGTTTGGAGTTAATATCCCAGTCCCAGTAGCATCAGAAAATGATATATTGGCAGAATTACACAGCCTAGAGGTGGGGGAACCATAAGGAGCCCATGTAGTGTCTGAATGGTACAGCCTGAAGGTGGCTGAAGCATGAGGAGACCATTGAAATACAAGAATTTTAAATAGAAATCTAAGATATTGAAATTAAGGAATTTGAAATGGAACTTTTAACTCCCAAGTTTTAGTGGCCCGGGCCCTGGCGTGTGGGTACAAAGGACCTAATCTAACAAGGAGCCCCACTTCACATGTCAGCACAATGACAGAGCCTGGAGGTGGTATTAGTACGAGACCATATAGTGTCTGAATGGCACAGCCTGGAGTTGGCTGAAGCATGATAAGACCCCAGTGCTTCCCAAAAATTGTCAGAATACCACCTGACATTCAAAATAATAAAATGATAGATACGTCCTCTGAAGAAAAGGATCCTTCATTAGATGACAATATGAGTATTGTGTGTTCCAGTGACATTAGCTCATCGGAGGAACAGAAAAACATGATACAACTTAATTCTGCAACTGAAGAACCACAACAAAGAATGAACGACTTCAAGCCTACTGGTACTGAGGAACTTCAAAATGGTAAATCTACCACCTGGGATAGTCAGTCATTTTCAACAGCCAGTGGTCAGTATCCACAGTTCCCTGTTTCTGCTAGTCCTTGGCAACATTCCTTTTATTACTGGTCTGGTATCAACATGGCAATAATGCTGGGAGAGTAACTCAAGGATAGCCACATGTTTCCTACAATACACAGTCAATATATAAAGATCATATAGTGTCTGAATGGCACAGCCTGGAGGTGACTGAATCATGAGGATACCATATCGTGGCTGAAAGGCACAGCCTGGAGGTGGCCCTAATGAAAGGAATATCTAAAACTGGGGATTAGCACCTTAATTATGTTTTGCAGTATCCATGGAAGCATAATGAGCATAAAAAACTCTGTATTTTTGTATAACACCAGCCGGTGAGTACTTGTGCTTGGACTTTCACAGTATGTAGACCCTTGACGGATTAACAGGTACAAAATGGTACACTACTTAGATGTAGGTATGAGGTATGCAGATACGAGAGCAAAAAAACGCGCTACAGTACACTTGGAAATTATTTTTTCGTAAAACACCAGCCGGTGATTACTTTCGCCAGGACTTTCCCAGTATCTAGACTTGTTACAGATTTACAGATAGAAAATAGTAGACTGCTTTGATGTAGGTATGTGGTATGCACGTATGAGGGCAGACAAATGCACTACAGTCAGCTGAAAAAAACGTATTTTTGCACAGCAGCAAAAAAGGGGATTAAACCCTAAATTGCACTCTGTCACAGAGTATTAAGAATGGTGTGAACTGGTTTTTATACAGTCTACAGACTAGTATAAGCAGAAGATGATTTCTTGTGGAAAAAATACACAGAATTGCACTGAAAAATCATTTCTGCCTCCTGTGATAGGGTTCATGAAGTTCAGGCAGCTTCTTGATATATATGAGGCAACGAAAAGCTATCTGCCCCTCTTTGATAAAATGTTGAATGAAGTGACTGGGAGCTTAATGGCTGGCGTCAAAATCCTTCTCAGTGACAACAAGCAAAGCACTGCACTTCTCTCTGTCCACAACACTGATGTGACTAGCAGTTGGCAGTGGAACGCTGCGGTATATTAAATTCAGCGTCTCTGTGTAACACACACAGACACGCAGTCCTCCTACCTCTGCAGTGTATATGGCCAATGGACCCCCCCCCACGTGACCCCATTTTGGAAACTACACCCCTCACGTAATGTAACAAGGGGAACAGTGAGCATTTACGCCCTTCAGGTGTCTGATTTTCTCCTGTTACCCCTTGTAAAAATGTTAAATTTGGGGAAAAACCAGCATTTTTGTGAAGAAAAAAAGTGTTTTTTTCATTTACACATCACACTTTAACGAAAAGTCGCCAAACACCTGTGGGGTGTTATGGCTCACTGTACACCTTGTGATGTTCATTGAGGGGTGTGGTTTCCAAAATAGTATGCCATGTGTTTTTTTTTTTTTTGCTGTTCTGGCACCATAGGGGCTTCCAAAATGCAACATGCCCCCAAAAAATCATTTCAGCTAAATTTGCTTTCCAAAAGCCAAATGTGGCTCTCTCTCTTCTGAACATTATAGTGCGCCAGCAGAGCATTTGACGTCCACACATAAGGTATTTCCATACTCTTGTCCGGAATTGAAGGCCACGTGTGTTTACAAAGCCCCCATAGTGCCAGAACAATGGACACCCCTCACGTAATGTAATAAGGGGTACAGTGAGCATTTACACCCCACAGGTGTCTGACAGATTTTTGGAACAGTGGTCCGTGAAAAGGAAAAATAAAATTTTTCATTTGTACAGCCCACTGTTCCAAAGATCTGTCAAACGCCAGTGGGGTGTAAATACTCACTGCACCCCTTATTAAATTCTGTGAGGGGTGTAGTTTTCAAAATAGAGTCACATGTGGGGGGGTCCACTGTTCTGGCAGCACGGGGGGCTTTGTAAACGCACATGGCCCCTGACTTCCATTCCAAACAATTTTTTTTCCCAAAAGTTCAATGGAGCTCCTCCTCTTCTGAGCATTGTAGTGCGCCAGCAGAGCACTTGATGTCCACACATGATGTATTTGGGGGGGGGCATTTTGTCCTATTGCCCCTTGTAAAAATTTAAAATTTGAGGGAAAACAGGCATTTTAGTGAACATGCCCCCCAAAAACCATTTCAGCAAAATTTGCTTTTCAAAAGCCAAATGTGACTCCTTCTCTTCTGAGCATTGTAGTTCGCCCGCAAAGCATTTTATGTCCTAACATTTGGTATTTCCATACTCAGAAGAGATGGCGTTACAAATTTTGGGGGGCATTTTGTCCTATTACCCCTTGTAAAAATTTTACATTTGAGGGAAAACTAGCATTTAAGTGAAAAAAAAAGAAAAATCATTTACACATCCAACTTTAACGAAAAGTCGTCAAACACCTGTGTTGTGTTAAGGCTCACTGGACCCCTTGTTACATGCTTTGAGGGGTGTAGTTTCCAAAATAGTATGCCATGTGGTTTTTTTTTTTTTTTTCTGTTCTGGCACCATAGGGGCTTCCTAAATGGGACATGCCCCCCAAAAACCATTTCAGAAAAACTCACTCTCCAAAATCCCACTGTCGCTCCTTCCCTTCTGAGCCCTCTACTGCGCCCGATGAACACTTGACATACACATGAGGTATTTTCTTACTTGAGAGAAATTGGGTTACACATTTTAGG
This sequence comes from Hyla sarda, assembly GCF_029499605.1. Lineage (NCBI taxonomy): Eukaryota > Metazoa > Chordata > Amphibia > Anura > Hylidae > Hyla > Hyla sarda. Next base: position 283,016,255 of record NC_079193.1, read on the forward strand.
AAGATTTCTCTCCTTTTACCCCTTCAAAAAAAAAAAAATCAACAACTGGGTCTACAAGAACATGCCAGCATAAAAAATTAAGATTTTGAATTTTCTCTTTCAATTTGCTGCTATTCCTGTGAAACACCTAAAGGGTTAACAAACCTTTTGTTGAGGGATGCAGTTTTCATAATAGGGTCATTTGTGGGGTATTTCTAATATGAAGGCCCTTCAAATCCACTTCAAAACAGAACTGGTCCCTGAAAAATTTCGATTTTGAAAATTTTGTGAAAAATTGGAAAATTGCTCCTATACTTTGAAGCCCTCTGATGTCTTCCAAAAGTAAAAACATGTCAACTTTATGATGGAAACATAATGTAGACCTATTGTATATGTTTATCAATAATTTATTTGGAATATTCATTTTCCTTATAAGCAGAGAGCTTCAAAGTAAAAAAAAATGCAAAATTTTCAATTTTGTCATCAAATTTTGGAATTTTTCACCAAGAAATGATGCACGCATCGACAAAATTCTACCACTTAATGTTTAAAGTGACAGTGGTCAGATGTGCAAAAAATGGCCAGGTCCTACAGTGAAAATTGGCTGGGTCCTTAAGGAGTTAAGAAAGTAACCCCGTCTCCCCGCTGATTTGCGACATTTCCTTGTGTCAACCGGAGATCTCGTGCGGCTTGTCCTGCGTCTTGAAGAATGAGGATGAGGACCACCCCGGTCTCTGGGAGAGGGAGAGTGATGAGATGGAGAGGGGGTGGTGCAGGCAGGTTCCCTCAAGAGCTCCGGTAAGGCAGCCTCCGCCCTCGTTTGGCAACCTCCGAAGAAAAGCCTTCAAAAGCAATATTTTCTTGTTGGGAAAGTGAGCGGGGAGGAACGCTTGCTGTAGGCCCTCAGGAGCTCCCCTTTATCACTATAATCCAGCAATCTGAATAGGATCTGCCAGGGGCGTGAATTCTCACCCTGTTGAGCCTGGGAGGGGCCTGTGTATGGTAGAAGTAGTTTACCCCTTTTCCCGAATTCTAAATTATGTGCAGAAGCGCTAAATTTATCAATCAAGCACAATGAGCTTCATAAATTGTGGGTAAATATAGTAATCTCCTCAATCCACTCTTTGGAAAATAGAAACGATGATTTAGAGCATCTTGCTACGTTAAGTCCAAGATGGCTTATATTTGCGCAAAAAAAAACAGCTCTTGCGGCAAAATTTTTGGTGTAAAGGAAAAGTATGCAGTTAATAAATCCATGTGTACTATAGATGTCACTCCAAGGTACCCTGATTCGGCCACATCTGGAGGCCATGCTCTACCAAAACGTGCGCAAAAAAATGCGCAAAAAAAGGGCTTGCGCAAAATTTTGCGCAAAAAAAACACACAAAACGGGTAAAATCTTTGATACATGTCCCCCAATGTGCTCTCTCCACTCTGCATTTATGCATAAGGCCAAGAGTCTTGGGTAAATCACTTTCGCAAAAGTCTTGCAGGTCTGAAGGAGGGAGAGATTCACTAATCCCCACTATTCGTAAATTGTTGCAGCGGGATCTGTTTTCCAGCTCTTCCAGCTTTTCACTGACATAACAGGTCTGTTTCAGTTTGGCGAAGTCTAGTACCAAGACCACTATTTTTATCTTCCAGCGCGATGATGCGCTGCTCTGCCTCATCAGGACGACCCACTTGAGCCCCCAAGTAAGTTTGCAGTTGTGTTAACGAGGAGTGCATGGTCTGAAGATCCATGGGGGAAGTACATGAGATCTCTGAGGCCCCCACCAAGGGAGGGATCTAAAGGGGCGCAGATGTCATCTGGGTGCCCTCCTCAGGGGGTGAACAATGGCTAGCTGCTGGCAACCTCCATATTAACAGGAGGGAGCTGGGCACCCTTAGAGGGCACTGATTTTGCAGCTGGGGCTGGTTGGAGCGTAGGTACAGTGGGGGTGCCACAGCTGGGGGACCAACTCGTGGGACCCTTTGTTGAGATAGCGGTCCATGAGAGGCTCGTACCGAGTGAGTAAAAGGGAGCCATCTGCAGCTTCAAAAGGAGAGGAGAAAGAGGACTGCTCAGTAGCTCTGGGGTAGTGATGTAGCCTGCACAGTGATGTCCTGGGGCAGTGATGGAGGCGGCTGCAGGGGGGTCACGTGACTGTGCTGCACAGAGAAGCTGCCCGTTCCTCTATATAGCGTGGCAGGAGCGTATTATGGCAGAGAAAGCAGCCCCTTATCTCTCCTGGGGCTGCCTGACGAAGGCCTGTCACAGTCCCTGGTGTCTGACCCCGTTGCGTACCTCAAAAGTGCCAGCGGCAGGCGGGAAATTCACTGTAGCCTTCACTGTGTCCCGCAGCTCAGAAGATGATGGCAGCTTCTGCTGTGAGGCCGCATGCGGCCGCCGGAGCTCCTGCTCCTGATGGCGGATAAGCTGTGGGCTTTCCTGCTGTCCCCCAGAGCTCCGGATCTCCTGAAAGACCGGTGAGTGGGGAAAGTCCCCTCCTGGCTGTTCGGTACGGTGTGGGTACGAGGTCCGGGGTGCGGGAGCTCCTGCCATGCGCTCCTAACATGCCCGCCCCAGAATTGGAAGTCCGCAAAAATTCGGTTTAATGAGTGTGCCCATTTAAATTTCAGTGTGCCCATTTAAATCTGTGTAACACTATTTAAATATGCTCCCTCTGACATGATTGCATATTCGACTGCAGGGCCTTTTAAGCAAGTACTCCCTCTCCCACTCATTCCAGCCGTTTCTATATAGCCAGCCACAGAAATCTCATAAGGCCCTTGAGGATTAAAGGGGTAATGCACCATAGGGTGATTTTAGTATGTACCTGCCAGACTGTAAATGGACATGCTTAGGAAGGATACGTGTTTGTCTTGGGGCTAAATGGCTATGTTGTGAGATTATCATAACGCTGAGGCTCTCTTTTTGTGATCTGGCTATTTTATGTTGAAGTTTGTTCCCTCAAACTACAAGTCCCATGATTCCTTGTTTGTAAGTGTGAGGTCACGTTCCTCTCTCCAACACATCAGCCACCCCACCCATTAAAACACAAGCAATAGACCAGTGTTTTCTTACCAGGGTGCCTCCAGCTGTTGCAAAACTACAATTCTTGTAGAATTATCTCCCTCCCACCTATCTCTCACTCCACCCATTAAAGAAAAGATTAATTTTCTATGCTGTTAAAAATAAACATTAGGGCAAAAATCACAGAAGAATTGCAAGACTGTATTACCATGACATTACTGTATATTATTATTATTATATTATTAACTAACTTTACAGCCCATGTAACATAGTCAAATAAAAAAAAAAAATCCAGAATACCCCTTTAAAAGAGGAATTCCGGTCTTAGACATCTTATTCGCTATCCAAAGGATGCCCTTGGACAAAATGCTGGGTGCTGCACGGAGATTGCAGGGGGTCCCAGAGGCAGGCCCCCGAGATCAGACATCTTATCTGTTATCCTTTGGATAGGGGATAAGAGGTCTAAGGCCAGAAAACCCCTTTAATCTACTCTCTTCTGTGTACCATAAAGTGGATACAGTACACAAGCACAAAGAGCAGCGTATGTACACAAGACAGCAGAGCATGAAGCTTGCAAATAAAGCAACAAACTGGACGCCTTCATAAACATGGATCATACTGCTTTTGCAAAATGACTTATTGATTTTACATGCATTGGGGAAAAGCAATGGTTGCAAAGGTGTACATACTGCTTAAATATGTATTCTTAATAATTAGATTACTCATTATTGCTAACGTGTTTTAATTGATCAGTACCTGTCCCTTTAATTCTCCCAGATAGGCTCGAAAGAGTTTCTCAGAATTGTTCAGCATGTCACTAGGTTGTACTTCGCCCAAAATTCCCAGAAGCTCATAAGTTTTTTCTAAAACTGTAGAATACATGCAATTAATCATATAAGACATAACAACATTGATAAACAGAAAGAAAAATATCCTAAAGCAATCAAATGTGCTACTCTTGAAACAGCAGTTTCAGTGCGCTGTATGAATGTTGTATACTATATACTAAAAACCAGAATGGATCCCATTTAAATGCCTTCTTCCAACAGAATTTAAATTTTTATTTAAAAAACCACAAAGTGTTTTCACCTATATGAGCATGTGAATGTCACTAAAAGGTGTTTTGCCACCATGGACACTTATCTTCTTACCAAAAGGCCAAAAGGGGATATGGGTCTGATCAAGGGGGGGTTCAACCACTGGGACCCTTGCAATCAGACAGAATGGGACTCCAAATGCTCCGGTCTGAATGGAGTGACAGTGCACATACTTAAACACTTCTCTATTCATTGTCTATGGGAGTGCTGAAGATAGCCACGCAACCTGTATTGAGATTCAACCTGTGATTGAGATTACAGAGGGTCCCAATGCCATCAAACACTTTTAACAAAATCTTCCGTACAGCGCCCCAGCTCTCCTCATGAATGGAGGCATGTCGACCACAGTGCAAAGCATTGGCCAACATCCCCCCTAATGCATTTCTATTGAAGAGCCAAAGATACTGCGTTCAGGTATCTAGGGCTCTCCTATAGACATGCATGGAGGGGGAATGACGTTCACAGCTACATGCTGTGGTCAACGCACTGCATTCATGCTCAGAGTGGGGACGCCAGGCAGGAAATTATGGAGGTCCCAGGGGAGAGGATATGTTTTGTTATACTGAAATACTCCTTTAGGGTCCAGACTAAACAACAACTTAAGCATGCAATCTGATAACACTCGTGTTTATAGGAATTTACTAAGCCATGAAATGTGATGAATGCACCAACACATGAAAAGGCCTAAGACAAGAGAGATAAGCTCACTACTTGATGGGAAAACTTAGTATTTTAGTCACTTGGCCTTCATAACATTTCTTAAAACTTTTTCTATGAAGAAACATAGAAGGTTTAGTCACATAGTCACAACCTAAAAAACAAAGGACTCTAGAGGCTATATAGTTGGCCATATACATAATGGTCACCTGACTGATCATTCCCCATTAACACGTCCATTTATCTAATGCAATTACAAAAATCTCATCTATCAGTAAATGCTCTACAGATAATGCTATAATTTTAGTATCAATAAAGGGGGCAGGTTAATATTATATATTACCTGTCACTACTTGTGCATACCAAAGTCTTAATTGTAGATGTGCCACATCTTACCTGTATCTGATAATTTGCTTTTATTAGCAAGTTCACCATAAAATTTATTGAAAATTTCGCCTATTTTAAATTCTTCAATTTTGTAGGATTTCTTTAGAAGCTGCAATAACAAAGTACATAAAAGAAAACACTAATCAAATTTACCCATTACTTAAAAATATAACCTATAAAAGAATAATCACCTTCTAGAAACATAACGGTACCTGACAACATACTTATTTCTCTGTCATTTTACACACTTATTCATTTATCTCCAATTTATATTCTGATACAAACTAAAGAAATTAATGGAGACCATGAAAACACTTTATTTTAGCAAAACTTTTTAGTGCTCATTTATGGTGCAAAACAATGCACCCTTATTACAGCCGCCATCATATTGGTTTAGAACATAACATCCACACTGTTAGTATTACGTACCGGGTTAGTTTTTTCACTAAACAGTGTAGTAATGCTATGAAAGTACATGCGAGTCTCAAGGATCTATTTACTGGCCAACATATGTATTTATCTTAGGATTAACATGGCTGCTAAGGTCCGATACCTTGTAGCTTCCTTTTGTTACGGCAGCTGACATGCAAACAGGAAACATTGCAGAGACATACATATAATATGTTATTGCTCTATTTATGGTACTGGGCGTATTGCCAATACCTTGCAAGAGCACTTATCCTTTTAGCCAGGCTGGCAACCATCTTATATATGTTTATATTGTCTACTTCCTCATGCATGGTATTTATATGAGTATTTACTGCTTTTGCACTTAAATGGATAAAAGAACCATGAACCCTCAGGAAGTCTAAGGCATATGAGCAAAGGAAGATGTGTGAGCGTCGAATCTCAACAGAAGGGAACAGGATACCCTGGTGGGGATGATTGAGATCCAAGGCACCTGCACCAGAGGTGGGAAGTTCTTTTGACTAGCATGAGATACAAAAGATGTTAGAACAAGAGAGAAATTCCAGGCAGTGGTGAGATAAATAGCAACTGGAGATATCCCACACAATTGTTTGTACTGTCTAAACCTCTGACTACTTAGTTATTTATGAATTATTCCAGTTTAACAAGTTCTACATCAGATTTTACTATAGCAGCTTTCCATTCAGTTGCTATGTATTGAGTTTTTTGGCTTGGAAGGTTGTGCCATTTAGATTTATGCTGTTTTTTGTAATGTTTTATAGTGCTTGTGAGTCTACATACTGCATATAAAAAAAAACTGTACACGAGCACTGAGCCCTCACGGGACCAGCGCCAATGAATATTCAAATTCACCGGATGGGCCCGTCTCCTTTGCACAATTCAGCGGGGATAGAAGAGGATATTCTTAGGGACACAGCTCCAGACTACAGGTACACATTTAACTCATTGACCCCTCATCAGTCTCCTGTTCACCCACACTGTAACAGTTGACAGTTTTCCTTTAAAAGGCAGTAGGGAAGTCTAATTGTAATTTGATCATTCATATTGCCCATATGGCTATAAGGGTTTTGTATTGTTCCTGACATGCTCCAGTTATACATTAGAGTTGTTATATTAAGCAGTGTGGGCAAACATTTAGAAAACTGTTTGAGCAAAAAGCGGTATAAACTCAGCACTAGACATGCATATAAAAACTATTTTTCAACACTGATTCACTGCATAACATTAACACAACATATCTACGGTATGTACAACAATGATCATAGATACCTTAATAAGAAGATCTAATGCAGCTACTTTACATTTTGCATATTTTTCCTTTGTGTATACGACGACACATATTCTCTGATGACAAAAAACAAAACAGTCAAAATTAACACTTTTTTGTTTATAACTAAAACCACAACTGCTTACTACAGTAAATATAGCAGTAATACAAGTAAAGGTTTATATATTCACTGCATTTGCAGTTTGCTGCTATAATATTTGTGTGTATGTATTTGTGTTGCAGTTTTGGCAGCGCGCACCTGTGCATTTACAGTATATTAGTTTTAGATGTTTTTTTTTTTTTTTTTGCATTACATGTAAACATATCCTTAAATGGGCACTGTCACTAAACTTTTTTTTTTTTTTTTATATGTTGTAGTACTTATGCACTACAACATATCTCTAATATACATTCCTTATTTTTTTTTTCCCATTAAAATAGATTAATTTACATTTGAAAACCGGCCACTAGGAGGGACCTGGCGTTAAGTCATGCTTGAATTCGGACCAATGCCTGCCGGGCAATTGGTCCTAATTCATTCAGCCTGCGCTCGCTCCCTGCCTGTCAATCAGACAAGCGGGAGCGAGCGCTTTTAACGAAGAGGATGTGCGCAGGTTCCCTGGCCTCGCACACCAGCCCCGGCTCCTGGTGTGAGGAAGGGCTGCCCTGCACTTTATTCTTTTTTGTGGCGGGGTTCGGGGGAGCGGGATGTGTGGCAGCTACGGCCATCACAGATACTGTTTTCACCACAGTGTGCCTCCAGTTGTTTCCCCACTACAACTCCCAGCATGCCATGACAGCCAACAGATGTCAGGGCAAGCTGGGAGTTGTAGTAGTCAAACAGCTGGAGGCACACTGTATAGGTAAACTAAGGGCGGAAGTCTGCAGTCCCCCCAGCAGGCATCAGTGACGTTGCGCCTGCTGGGGAAGTCTGCCTGGTAAGTGAGCACACTACCAGGCAGACAAAAAGGCATTTTTTATATAGTAAAAAAAAAAAAAAATTTAAAGGCAGTGAGGGGGTTAGGGATAGATGGGCAATAGGCAGGATATAAAAAAAAAAAATTTAAAAAAAAAGGATGGTGGGAGCTACTCTTTAATCACTTAAACCGAATAAATGACGTTCAGGGTTTTCCCGGCAGGGTCCGACTTTAGTGATGGCTCTTCACTGAAATGACAGGACACAGTAGCAGCGGAGAGTTGCTGTGCTAACTTTTTCTTCTCCAACGTATAGGTGCATGCAGAGGCATAAGAAGTAGTACAGGTGCATAAGGATCAAAGGATGACGTGCTACTAGAGGCAGAATCCTCTCTTCATCAGGTCCGATAACATAGCATATAATACATACATTTAATGCAGGGATGTGGAAATTGTATCACCAATGCACAGGACATGCAGTTCCGGGCGCCGGGCAGGTGAATTCTTCAGGCATTTAGCAAGCAGGGTTAAATGCCTGAGGAATTCACATATAACAGGGACCGTCACTAAACTCCTATAGACTGCAGCTGTATTCTGCAGCCTATAGCGAGCCGCGCAGGACATCATCATCCCGGCGTCCCGTTAGGACCGAGGATGCGGTCCAGCAAAATAAACAACTGCTGAGCCCCTGAGCCTGCCAGAGCGCACATGGGGACGGAAAAGCAGGGGATCGGGGGGGGGGGGGGTTGGTGAATGAGTAAATGATGTGGCACAGGAGGGGAGGGGGGCTGAAATATAAGGGCACGGGGGGGGCTGAAATATAAGAGTACAGAGGGTATGGGAGGGAATTTAATGGCACAGGGAGCATGAGAGCGAGGAGAAAAATAATGGCATATGGGCATCAGAGAGGGGAGAAATATAATGGCACAGGGGCATCATAGGGGGGAATATAATGTCAAATATAATGGAAATTATATGGCACAGGAGAGGACCAAGGGGGGAAAGATATGGCACAGGGAGTGATAAAGGGGGGGGGGGGGGGAGATGAACTGGCACAGGATGGTAGAAGCCACATTTCTAATGCTGATACTGGAACTACGTTGTGCATTGTCCACGTGCAATGCATGAAGTACAGTGTCACCTAACTATGCAAGGGTGTCACCATTAAAAGTTTGGAAAGCTCTAACTTAGGGATATAATTGCCCTACCTGATGGGGGTCATATCTAGCTGGGGGCCTGTCTACCTACTTGGGGAGCTCTACCTAATGGGGGTCATTTCTATCTGAGGCTCTGTCTGTGGTCAGACATAGTGGTCTGCCTATTAAGTTTCTATTCATAAAGACCTTATTTACAGACTATTTTGGTTGAAATTATTTTATTTACCAGGACAAGTGGATCGTCATAAAGGACAAGTAGATTGTGTTCCGTTTTAGTCCCTTGGACAAGAAGTTTATTTTAATTTATTTCTACACCCCTGTTATTGTATGCTATGTTATCGGACCTGATGAAGAGAAGATTCAGCCTCTACACCTGAACTACTTCTTATGCCTCTGTATGCACCTGTATTTTGGAGAATAAAAAGTTAGCAATTCTCCGCTGATATTGTTTCCTGTCATTCTAATGAAGCGCCAGCACTTAAGTCGGACCTGGGTGGATTTACTACTGGGAATACCCTGAACATCATTTATTCTGCATCCTGCACCACTACACGCGGTACAGACAGCAAGTGGCTCCCGGACCCTTCTGTCCCCCCACAAGTGTACCACAGTGTTGTGCTTGTTATTAGCGCAACACTATAAAGGTGAGCAGCTCCATACCTCTTTTTTTCTTAAAATATCCTTAAAGCGTACCCAACAGATCCATCAAAAAAAACTTTTTTTTTTATATATCACTCAGCACCTAATCCTGACCATGTACATCAACTTTTTGTGTCTAGCACTTTATTTTTTTATTACACTTAATTTAGCCCACTAGTCTGAATTCCTCTCAAAGGGAGGGGCGTGGCCTCACTGTGCAGGTCTCTGCCCCCTCCCTCAGTATGCTGTCTGCTCACATCTCCCCTAGTATTAGCAAAACTACAACTCCCAGCTTGTCCTCACTGACAGTAGCGGGACACAAGCTGACAGTGGGAGGGCGTTGTTTGACTGGCTTTTTCAGTATGAAATAATGCATGCTTTACAACATATCAGAAGTTTTTGTATCTGACAGTGCCCATTAAAAATGGATAACGGCACGGATCAGAGGGTCATCTGTTTCACCCCATCTTTTTTCTACTTGCCTGCACTTAACCCTTAATGACCATGGACGTCTATGCTTGTCCATGTGCCGTTAACAGGGTATGACACGGGCTCCCAACTCCAGCCCGCGTCATACAGGAAAGCCCCCAGCTCATTCTTCTAGCTGAGGGGTGGCGTTAATAGCCGATATGCGGTGCCACCGCGGCTGCCTATTAACCCCTTAAGGACCGGAGGTTTTTCCGTTTTTGCATTTTCGTTTTTTGCTCCTTGCCTTTAAAAAATCATAACTCTTTCAAATTTACACCTAAAAATCCATATGATGGCTTATTTTTTGCGCCACCAATTCTACTTTGTAATGACGTCAGTCATTTTGCCCAAAAATCTATGGTGAAGCGGGAAAAAAAATCATTGTGCGACAAAATTGAAAAAAAAACGCTGTTTTGTAACTTTTGGGGGCTTCCGTTTCTACGTAGTACATTTTTCGGTAAAAATGACACCTGATATGTATTCTGTAGGTCCATACGATTAAAATGATACCCTACTTATATAGGTTTGATTTTGTCGGACTTCTGGAAAAAATCATAACTACATGCAGGAAAATTAATACGTTTAAAATTGTCATCTTCTGACCCCTATAACTTTTTTATTTTTCCGTGTATGGGGCGGTATGAGGGCTCATTTTTTGCGCCGTGATCTGAAGTTTTTAACGGTACCATTTTTGCATTGATAGGACTTATTGATCATAAATGATATAAAAAGTGACCAAAAATGCACTATTTTGGACTTTGGAATTTTTTTGCGCGCACGCCATTGACCGAGCGGTTTAATTAATGATATATTTTTATAATTCGGACATTTCCGCACGTGGTGATACCACATATGTTTATTTTTATTTTTATTTACACTGTGTTTTTTTTTTTATTGGAAAAGGGGGGTGATTCAAACTTTTAATAGGGGAGGAGTTAAATGATCTTTATTCACTTTTTTTTTGCAGTGTTATAGGTCCCATAGGGACCTATAACACTGCACACACTGATCTTCTATGTTGATCACTGGTTTCTCATAAGAAACCAGTGATCAACGATTCTGCCGGATGACTGCTCATGTCTGGATCTCAGGCACTGAGCAGTCATTCGGCGATCGGACAGCGAGGAGGCAGGTAGGGGCCCTCCCGCTGTCCTGTCAGCTGTTCGGGATGCCGCGATTAGCCGCGGCTATCCCGAACAGCTCGACTGAGCTAGCCGGGAACTTTCACTTTCACTTTTAGCCGCGCGGCTCAGCTTTGAGCGCGCGGCTAAAGGGTTAATAGCGCGCGGCGCCGCGATCGGCGCTGCGCGCTATTAGAGGCGGGTCCCGGCTTCACTATGACGCCGGGCCCGCCATGATATGACGCGGGGTTACTGTGTAACCCCGCGTTATATCGGAAGAGCAGGACCAAGGACGTACCGGTACGTCCTTGGTCCTTAAGGGGTTAACCCTTTAGATCCCCCCCTGTCAAAGCTAACAGCGGCGTCTAAAGGTGCCTTAATCCCATCCCTGGTGGTCCAGTGGGGTGGGAAAAAAAAAGTTTAAAGACACACACATTAACCCCTTCCTTATTAAAAGTTTAAATCACCCCCCCCTTTTCCCAAATTCCATATAAAAAATACATAAACAAAATAAAAATAAAAACATATGTGGTATTGCCGCGTGCGTAAATGTCCGAACTATAAAAAATATATATTAATTAAAGCACACGGTCAATGGCGCACGCGCAAGAAATTCATAAGTCCAAAACAGCGTATTTTTGGTCACTATTTATACCATAAAAAAAGTAATAAAAAAGGGATAAAAAAAGTCTGATCAAAACAAAAATGGTACCGATTAAAACTTCAGATCACGGCACAAAAAATGAGCCCTCATACCACCATGTACGCAGAAAAAAAAAGTTATAGGGGTCAGAAGAGGACAATTTTAAATGTATAAATTTTCATGCATGTAGTTATGATTTTTTCCAAAAGTACGAGAAAATCAAACCTATATAAGTAGAGTATCATTTTAATCGTATGTACCTACAGAATAAAGATAGTTTCATTTTTACTGAAAAATGTACTGCGTAGAAACGGAAGCCCCCAAAATTTACAAAATGGCGTTTTTTCTTCAAATTTTGTCGCACAATGATTCTTTTTTCCCGTTTTGCCGTAGATTTTTGGGTAAATTGACTGATGTCATTACAAAGTAGAATTGGTGGCACAAAAAATAAGCCCTCATATGGATTTTTAGGTGCAAAATTTAGAGGGTTATGAATTTTAAAGGGTAGAGGAAAAAACGAAAGTGCAAAAACAGAAAAATGCTTGGTCCTTAAGAGGTTAAGGACACAGTGCGTACAAGTACGCCTTGACGTCCTGGGACACAGGGCGTAGGTCCCCGCCGCTCGCCGGGCGGGGACCGAATCGGGATGCCTGCTGACATCCCGTGACAACGCCTGTCAATCAGCGATTTGCAGCGATTCCGGGTCAATCGGGTCCCCGGTGACCCAGGAAAAAAGGGCAATTGATGCCATCCGAGATGGCACCTAACATCCTTTAGCAGCAGGAGTGAGGTGGCACTGGTGCCACCTCACGATCATCCTGCTGTGGGGGTGTACCTAAGGGCCCCTACTTCGCCCCTGTTCTGACTTATTTTTTGCGCCACCAATTCTACTTTGTAATGACATCAGTTGTTTTACCCAAAAATCTATGGCGAAACGGAAAAAAAAATAATTGTGCGACAAAATGGAAGAAAAAATGCAATTTTGTAAATTTTGGGGGCTTCCGTTTCTATGCAGTACATTTTATGGTAAAAATGACACCTTATCTTTATTCTGTAGGTAAATATGATTAAAATGATACCCTACTTATATAGGTTTGATTTTTATTACTTCTGAAAAAAAATCATAACATGCAGGAAAATTTATATGTTTAAAATTGTCCTATTCTGACCACTAACTTTTTTGATTTTCCACATATGGGGCAGTATGAGGACTCATTTTTTGCGCCGTGATCTAAAGTTTTTATCGGTACCATTTTTGTTTTGATCAGACTTTTTGATCGCTTTTTATAAATTTTTTTATGGTATAAAAAGTGACCAGAAATACGCTATTCTGGAGTTTGGAATGTTTTTGCTCATACGCCATTGACCATGCGGTTTAATTAATGATATATTTTTATAGTTCGGACATTTAAGCACAAGGCAATACCATATGTGTTTATTTTTATTTACACAGATTTTTTTTTTATGGGAAAATGGGGGTAATTCAAACTTTTATTAACTTATTTTTTTCACTTTATTTTTGTAATGTTATAGCCCCCATAGGGGACTATAACATGCAGTACATTGATTCAATACACTGATCAATATCATTGCATTGCAATGCATTGATCAGTGTTATGCATTGATCAGTGCAATCGATGGTTGATTGCTCAAGCCTGGATTTCAGGCATGGAGCAATCAATCGCCGATCGGACGCGCAGGAGGCAGGTAAGGCACACTCCTGCTGCGTGAGCCACATGAGGTCTAGCATTGTCTTGCATTAGGAGGAACCCAGGGCCAACCGTACCAGCATATGGTCTCACAAGGGTTCTGAGGATCTCATCTCGGTACCTAATGGCAGTCAGGCTACCTTTGGCAAGCACAAGGAGGGCTGTGCGGCCCCCCAAAGAAATGCCACCCCACACAATTGCTGACCCACCACCAAACCAGTCATGCTAGAGGATGTTGCAGGCAGCATAATGTTCTCCATGGCGTCTACAGACTGTCACATGTGCTCAGTGTGTACCTGCTTTCATCTGTGTAGAGCACAGGGCGCCAGTGGTGACTTTGCCAATCTTTGTGTTCTCTGGCAAATGCCAAACGTCCTGCACGGTGTTGGGCCGTAAGCACAACCCCCACCTGTGGACGTCGGGCCCTCATACCACCCTCATGGAGTCTGTTTCTGACCATTTGAGTGGACAAATGCACATTTGTGGTCTGCTGGAGGTCATTTTGCAGGGCTCTGGCAGTGCTCCTCCTTGCACAAAGGCAGAAGTAGTGGTTGTGCTGCTGTGTTTTTGCCCTCCTACGGCCTCCTCCACATCTCCTGATGTACTGGCCTGTCTCCTGGTAGCGCCTCCATGCTCTGGACACTACGATGACAGACACAGCAAACCTTCTTGCCACAGCTTGCATTGATGTGCCATCCTGGATGAGCTGCATTACCTGAGCCACTAACGTGGGTTGTAGACTCCGTCTCATGCTACCACTCGAGTGAAAGTACCGCCAGCATTCAAAAGTGACCAAAACATCAGCCAGGAAGCATAGGAACTGAGAAGTGGTCTGTGGTCACCACCTGCAGAACCACTTCTTTATTGGGGGTGTCTTGCTAATTGCCTATAATTTCCACCTGTTGTCTGTTCCATTTGCACAACAGCATGTGAAATTGATTGTCAATCAATGTTGCTTCCTGAGTGGACAGTGTGATTGACTTGGAGTTACATTGTGTTGTTTAAGTGTTCCCTTTATTTTTTTGAGCAGTGTAGTTCTGCAACAGCTGCCCCCCAAACTTTGTAACCCCATTTCTTCTGAGTATGGAAATACCCCATATGTAGATGTAAAGTTCTCTGTGGGCGAACTACAATGCTCATAAGTGAATGAGCGCCATTGGGCTTTTGGAGAGAGAATGTGTCCGGAATTGAAGGCCACAGGTGGTCTGACACATTTTTGAACAGTGGTCCATGAAAATGAAAAAAGGAGATTTTTTTTTGTGCTTACCGTAAAATCTCTTTCTCGCAGCCTTCATTGGGAGACACCTTACAGATGGTTAAATGATCTTGCCACTAGGAGGTGCTGACACTAGGAAAAAAAGTCGTCTCCTCCCTGGCAGGATATACCCGCCCACCTGCAGTGAGGTAATCAGTTTTGTCACAAAGCAGTAGGAGAAGCCAACAAGAAATGTCCGAAAGACCCTAGAAAGGAATCCCGGATAAACAACACAAGAACCGGAAAAAAATAATCCGGAAAAAAGATGAAGAAATGGGTGTCCCCCAATGAAGGTAAGCACAAAAAAAAAAATCTCCTTTTCTCGGTCGCTCTTCATTTGGGGGGGGGGGGGGGGGGGGACACCTTACAGATGGGACGTACCAAAGCAGTCCCCTATGGTGGGAAAAACTACCAGAAAAAAAGGAGTCCATCCCGAGACTGAACTCCCAAGACCACAAGGCCTGCGGACGAGCCCCAAGGCCAGAGACAAACGAGGCCCATAATTCGAGCTCCCGGAAAATCCCTGGTCCATGGAAATTGACTAGGACGCCAAAAGAAGGGACCGTCCTTTGTAGACTCAAGACACCAGGATCGTCCTTTGTAAACTCAAGACACCCGGTCCCTACAGAGAGGCCAGAAAGGGTCGACCAGAAAAACAGATGGGCCGAAACCATCCCGAAAGCAGATAGGGAAAAGTCCCAGGAACACAAACAGGGAGATCAGTGGACGCCTGATCTCCACAGGAGGTGGAGACCAGAAACTACAGGAAAAAAAGACGACAGAATCTGCTCTGGAGAGGTCTGGTGCAGAGAACAAAGAACAGAACAGCTGCAGACCCAAAAAACCATGACCCAGGGGCCCACCATGAGCACCTGGAAAGCGACAGTAGCCACACTGATGTAATCCGGAAGACCTGAACGCCCTCTATCTCGGGAGGACCTGGGCCCTGAAGGAAACAAGGAGTGGAAGGCCCTGAAAAGGGGAAATCCCAGATACAGGAGAGACCGACCTGGAAACTGGAGATGTCTGAGCCATCTGGAAGATGGACTTGTAATGGAAGACTCACACCTGAACCGAAGTCCACGAAAACTCCACGAACGACAAACGTCCAAGTCAAAAAATATTCCCCCAGTGGAGTGAAACAAGGGTGGATGAGAGAAAACTTAAGTACTGACTCATGCCAAGCACCCTGATCCCTATACTCCCTGTAGAAAGGGGACTGGCAAAGTGCGCCAGGCACTGTAGGAGCAGGGAAATGAACGTAGCTCCCAGGCCCAGCAACAACCCATCGCTGTCTGCAGGAGCCACCATGTGTACCCAGAGGGATGGAAACCCTTCACACTGGAGCTGTGCAAAAATACAAGAAGTGTTGAGAGCCATGCCAGATGGACCTGCAGAAAAAAAAAACACCCCATCTCCTAAAAGGTGCTAGACACCAAGCCTGCAGACACAGACACAGGAGATGAAGAATGTATGTTGAGCAGGAAACATGCAGACACAGTCTGACCTACCGGTAGAGGAAGTCCCAAGAACCCACAGATGCACACATTGCGGGACTACACCCGGAAAGAGAGACACCGGACTACAGCCGTGGCATCGGCAGAAACGGGGGAGGTGACCTGGCGGATTAGAAAACCAAGAGGAGACAGTCTGGTTATGTGGCATAGGGACGATGGCCACGCCGGGTCCAGCATACTGAAACACACAGTGAAGGGAGATACCAGCCTACAGATAGAGTAGCACGTACGCAGAGAGGGACCTAGTAAAGTAGGGAACCCTGCAAACAAGTAGGTGATGCGTTGGAGAAGGCCAAAGAAACAGCACGGGGTGACTCACTTGAAACTACCACTTGGCAGTGGGTTACCTGAAATACCGTCAATGGTGTGAAAGGTGTATGGTAGGTGACCCGACGTAGTCGTAAGCCATGCAGACAACCGTCTGGCCGATCGGTATCGGAGATCTTAGCGCGCAGTCACGCCATGCAAATTCCCACAGAAAGTGGGGTACCAGAGTGCGGCCTATCCAACGGATGACCTGGTAGTGTAGAAGACCCAACAGACAAAGGACTGTCCAACTGGCATCAATCCCATGTACCTGTAGGGACCCTCCTCCAGATCCCTCACCTAACTGTGAGGTACGGGAAACTTAGCTATGTCCACGGCAGCCCTGAGGTCAGAGACCGATGGCGGCAGAAACCGTGCAGACAACAGTCCGGCTGAACAAGAACACCTCCAGGTGCTTGATAAAAATGGAACAGTCAGATATGCGATAACTGAGCCCCTTTGTCCCCGGTGGGAGGACGTGGAGGCCTAGAAACCCCATCCCCTGGGAGATAGGAGGCAGTGGAGCCATAGAAAGCATCCCTGTCATCCTGAATAGGGTTCATAGACACTGGATCAATTCTACGTATACCACGCACAGCCGTGGGGTACCTTAAGTCCCGCCGCAAATACATCAGTCGCGTGACTTGTGACAGGTGGCAGAGAAAACCATGCAGATCACTGTCTGGCTTAGCGGTATGGATCCAGAGTCGATAACAAGCCATTCCGCCAAGCACCATGCACAGTAGTGAGGTATCGGAACTCCAGCCGCAGATATATCAGCCGGGTGATGTGTGACAGGCGGTGTAGGAAACCATGCAGACCACAGTCTGGCTTACTGGTATAGGTCCAGTGTAGACAACGTGACACGCCATCGGAACCTCGCACAGTACACAGTAGTGAGGTACCGGAACGCCAACTGCAGATACAACAGTCGTGTGATGTGTGACAGGCGGGGTAGGAAACCATGCACCCCACTGTCTGGCTTACTGTAGTGGGTCCATAGTCGACAACGAGTCATTCCGTCGGCACCTCGCACAGTAGAGAGGTATTGGAACTCCAGGAGCAGATACATCAGCTGTGTGATGAGAGACAGGCGGCAGAGAAAAACCATGCAGACCACTGTCTGGCTTACTGGTATGGGTCCATAGCATACAATGGGTCATCATTCGGATACCTCTCACCTAGTGGGGTACAGGAGTGCCAAGGGGAGACTATGGTCTGGCATAATAATATCGGATCCAACCCATGCCCCCGCCAGAATATTCCCATGGAGACCCCTTGCACTGGATGTGGGGATCCAGTGCACTAGCCGCGGATGAGGCAGCCTGTGAGGAAGGGAATCATAAAGCCTGACATGCTAAGGACACCCCAGGATGGGAGGCCGACAGACCTGACAGATGAGGAATCTCAAAGGAAACCGGAGCGTCTGCCAGGAATGCCAAAGAGTGGTAGTGGCACGTAGTGGTAGGAGAGAACAGTTTGCTTGAAAATATCCCCAGCAACAACCTGCCACTGCGGATGACATATGTTCCCCGACCATGAGCCACAGTGCAGCATCAGGGATATCAGAGGGATACCTTAAGTGGCTTATGTCGTTTGTGAATAGTAGGTCACCTGCCAGGGTGACTAAAACAAATAAAGCAGCCCTCAAAGAACATGTATGCCTACCAGGCTGCAATAGAATTTAGAGTACAATTGATGGCCACAAGAGGGTGCCAAAGCACCTCAAATAGCATGAGTTACCAAGGAACTTTAAAAAAAAATTTGCAGCTGGAATGGAGCATGGAGCTCAGGGCGCCCTGCAAAGTCTATAAAACTAACATGCAGGCAGACAGGAATCCCCTGGAGCAGCGACGGTTCATAACGGCGTGCTATAGAAGCATCTGCTATAACCGTCACAAGCTCCGAGGTAGGGGATATTTGTATTATAACGAGCCCCCTCCGGGCCAATGGCTCGGGAGCAAAAGAACTGCGCTAACGGAGAATTGCCGGCCCCCGCAGCAAGGAAGGAGGGTGGAGCTAGACGCCGCAAACACGTCCCCCAGCAGGGCGCGACCCAAAGAGGAGGAACTGTCTGACCTCCCGACTCGCGCGGGAAGAAGGGCGGTGTTACAGGCAAAGCTACTTGCCGCCATGGTCCCCGAACTCCCGCTGGCTGACCACCATGAAGCGCACCCCCGCCAGGTCCGCACAGCAGACTCGGCGCAGAGGTGAGGAGATGACTGCTCCAGCCGGCGGGACAGATGAAAGTTAAAAGTAGAAAGCTCCCGGCCAGAAAAAAAGCGAGCGCAGCTCCCTATTAACCCCCCACTATAGCACTGCGCAACATAGATGCAGCCGAGGCTGCATGAATAAAAAAGTAAGGGTTAACCCCTCACTGTTCAGACCCCCCCAAACAGCCCCAGAAACAGGGGCATAACACTGCACTACACAAAGGGGGAGGGATGTATACTCCCCTCAGTCGCCACATACTCACCTAGAGAAGTCTTCAGCCAGCTTTTTAGTCACCTGCATCATGTCAGGCTGGAAAAGCGGGACGAGCAGGGAAAATAGGCGGACCTGGACACAAGGTGCCACCCCAGGCGCTGGCGGGAAGGGGATAACGGTGCATTCATTAATGACCCGTGCCCCTCAGCCACATAATGGGGAAAAGGTAGCGCCATGCTCCTGAACCCCCACATGAAAAAAGGAAACAAAAGGGAGTAAAAAAAAAAAAAAAATACCTAACTAAACAGGCCTTACTAGAAAATAATAAAAAAAAAAGACAAGGTCTGGGGAGCTCCCACAGACCTGTGCCTTGCCTCCTGCTGACACTAGCTAAAACGGATTAACTCACTGCAGGTGGGCGGGTATATCCTGCCAGGGAGGAGCAGACTTTTTTTCCTAGTGTCAGCACCTCCTAGTGGCAAGAGCATATACCTATCTGTAAGGTATCCCCCAATGAAGAGCGACAGAGAAATTAATTTTTTTTTATAAACGCCAGTGAGGTTTAACCCCTTAAGGACTCAGGGTTTTTCCGTTTTTGCACTTTCGTTTTTTCCTCCTTACCTTTTAAAAATCATAACCCTTTCAATTTTCCACCTAAAAATCCATATTATGGCTTATTTTTTGCGTCACCAATTCTACTTTGCAGAGACATCAGTCATTTTACCCAAAAATTCACGACGAAACGTGTAGTTTTTATTAAAGATTTTACATGTGAAGAAATCCAAACAGGGATATAACACAAAAAACATTGCAGAGGCCGAGGCCCCAGATAATACCACAAAGTACGAAGCAGAAACAGGCAGGTAGGTAATCAGATCAAGCCCGTAGGCGGCAATAAAACAAACACCCAGCAATCAACAACTGGAAAATAGTCAGAATAATCAAGCAATCCACCGCCAGGTGAAAGAACTGAAAAGGCTTGGTAAGCCAAAAACAAGGGAGGGGGTAGAATGGAGTTAACAGACAGACAACACCAAAGACAGACACAACCGACCACAAAAGGGCAGAGGAAAGGGAGGAAAAAAGAAGGGAGAGAGAGAGGAAAAAGTCAAGGCGGCTGTCTATCGGAGAAGCGATCCCAGGGCTCCCAGACCAATAGGAATGAAGGGATGGTGTTATTCAAGGAGGCCGTAAGGAACTCCAACGACCGGATCTCACGGATCCGAGCTAGTAAGTCAGACTCCGAGGGAGGAAGAGGTTTTTTCCAACACCTAGCAATAAGGGTTTTAGCAGCCAACACCATATGCATAAATAGCTTAAAAGGTTTCTTAGCCAGCACAGGATAAGAAAGGTGAAGAAGATAAACCAGCGGGTCTAAAGGAACCAACACTCCCAAAGCCTCACAAACCAGTCTCTGTACCATAGTCCAGTATGGCCGTAAGAGAGGACACGACCAGAATATATGCTCCACCGTACCCAGCCCCACGCCACAACGCCAGCACTGAGGAGGGATAGCAGGATTCAATCTATTCAACAACTCCGGAGTGTGATACCAACCCATAAGCAGCTTGTACTGGGTTTCTTTGTAGGCAGTACAAATAGAGGCCTTAGAAGCCCTTTCCCAGATAACCTTCCACTGAGGGAGGGAGATAGCAGTATCAAGAGCGGTCTCCCAGCGCCTCATATAATTATGTGACACCGGAACACCCTCGGGAGGTTGGAGGAGGAGAGAGTAAATGTCAGAGAGGAGGCCCCTCGTCTGAGGCCCACTCCTGCAAAGTCTTTCAAATCCAGTCGGCAAAGATACCGACGTGGAGCACATCACAGTCAACATAAAATGCCTCAATTGCAGGTAATGGAAGCGTTCAGACGAAGGGAGATCCCAGCGAGACATCAACTGCTCAAACGGCAAGAGAGAACGTGTAAGAGGATCCACAACATCAGCCCAACAAAAAAGTCCCCGAGACCCCCATTCCCGTACCATCACAGATGTCAAACCAGAAGGAAAGTCAGGGTGGTAGAGAAAGGATATAAGAGGGGAAGGAAAAGAGGACAAATGAAACTTCAGAGAGCAGTAGCCCCAGACATATTTTGTGAAAGCCATGGGGCCTAGGAAAGGAGACAAAATAGTAGTTGATGCCGGAGGGGACCACAGAAGAGCATTAGGGTGATAAGGCGCTAGCCATAGGCGTTCAATTTGCATCCAGCGGCTGTAAGCATGATAGGAGGACCAAGCCGCAAGATGCCGCAGGTGGGCAGCCCAATAGTATTTAACTACATCCGGGACAGCTAAACCACCCAATTCCCGACTAGCCATCATAACCGACATCGGGAGCCGATGTCTCTTCCCATCTCATATGAAACGGAAAATAGCCGATTGAAAGGCGCGTAGGGCAGATAGCGGAACCCGCACCGGCAATGTCTCAAAAAAATAGAGCAATTTCGGGAGGATAGTCATTTTCACCGCCGCAATACGGCCAAAAAAAGAAATATACTGCAAGCGCCACTTATCTAGCAGGGCCCAAAAGAGAGGGAGATAGTTAGTGGAATAAAGAGAGGAGTAGTGAGAAGTAATATGAACCCCCAAATATCTAATAGCAGAGGAAGACCACCGAAAAGAGTAGTTAGAGCGTAGCTGGTTAGAAAGAGATAAGGGAAGATTTAGCGGAAGGGCCTCTGACTTAGAGAGATTAACTTTATACCCTGAAACCTCCCCATAAGCGTTTAGAGTTTTGTACAGATTAGGAAGGGAAATTAGAGGACGTGTGAGGGTAAGAAGAACATCATCAGCAAACAGGCATATCTTAAAGTCCTTATTATGTAAAGAAACACCAGTAATGTCCGGGTCCCTCCTGATCATGGCCGCCAGGGGCTCAATACACAATGCAAAAACCAGAGGGGACAGCGGGCATCCCTGACGGGTTCCATTAGACAGGGGAAAGAGAGGAGAAGGCGCATGCGGAAGCTTAAGAGAGGCAGTGGGGAAGGAGTATAGACCCATCAGAGCAGTTAAAAAGTTACCCGTGATCCCAAATTTCTGAAGGGTAGCAAAAAGGGAAAGGCCATCCAAGTCTATCAAAGGCCTTCTCAGCATCTAAACTAAGAAGTAGCGCTTGCTCAGACCTTCGATTGACTAAGTCAATGAGATCTATTACCCTCCTGGTGTTGTCCCCTCCCTGACGGCATGGGATAAACCCAACTTGATCCTTGTGTATGAGGGTGGGGAGAAAAGAGCAAAGTCTGGTCGCCAACACCTTGGAAAATAATTTCAAGTCGGAATTGAGAAGGGCAATAGGACGGTAACTAGAGCAATCGTGTGGGTCTTTGCCCGGCTTGGGTATCAGAGTGATAAGAGAGTGCAGAAAGGACTGGGGAATTGGCTCACCCTCCATAAAGGAGTTAAAGAGTGGCACAAGCTTAGGGATCAGGGTGGAGGAGAAGGTTTTATAATAAAGGTATGTGAAGCCGTCTGGGCCGGGGGAACGACCCGCAGGTAGAGACTTAAGCACCTCAAGGAGTTCCTCCCCCGCTATAGGTGCATTCAAGACACCCCGATTGGCCTCCGTCAGTGAGGGCAGGCCACAACGGGAGAGATAAGATTCAAGGGCAGCAGCCCGCTCCACCGGACCAGACGGCAATTGTGAGGGTAGAGAGTAAAGTTTCGTATAATAGTCCACGAAAAGGCGAGAAATAGTAGCAGGATGATAATGGAGAACCCCAGAAGAATCCTTTAAAGCAGAAGGGGATTGAGCAACCGCTCGGTCCCACAGGCGCCTGGCTAGCATAGTATGAGCTTTATTGCCCTTCTCATAAAAACGTTGTTTAGCAAATAGCAACTGACGTTCAACCTTATGAAGAGCCAGGTCACCCAGCTGGGCCCGCGCGGCCACCAAGCCCCGTAGAGTCGTCAAAGAAGGTGCAGACAGCAAGAGGGCCTCCAGGCGAGAGATCTCTGCGCGGAGTTCCTTGGAGCGAGTCACAGCATCACGTTTAAGTTTAGTGCCAAGGGCAATACAATGCCCTCTGACCACAGCTTTATGTGCCTCCCAGAGGACAGCCTGAGAAGTGACCGAACCCTCATTGGTAGCAAAATAGTCAGCGATGCTTTTCTGAATCGACTCCCGGGAAGGCAGCGATTTGAGGAGAGAATCATTCAATCGCCAGTGGCAAGACCGAAGAGAGGAAGGTGTGGAAAGGAAGGACAGGAGGACAGGACAGTGATCTGACCAGGAGATAGGATCAAGGGAAGCACCTGAAAGCATGCGCACCATAGGCAAATTACCAAAAAAGTAATCAATACACGTATGTAATTTATGGGGGTGGGAGTAGAAGGTAAAAGAGTGCTCCGTCCGGTGATTTATACGCCATAAGTCATACAATGAGGACGCCCTGATAAGTCGTCGAAAAAGCAACGCTAAGCGCAATTGGGAGGGGGGTGTTGGAGCATTAGTCAGGGAGTGACGATCCAGAGAAGGAGAGAAAATGAGATTGAAATCCCCCCCAAACAACCAAGCAGAGGAAGGGTATGTATGCAATTTAGCAACAACTCTACGTAGAAAGGGGATCTGAGAGGTATTAGGGGCATATACATTACAAAGCAACAGCGTGACACCACCCAGGACACCCTCCACCACCACATAACGCCCCTGAGGATCTAGAAGGGTAGAGGTAACCTGGAGGGGGCAAGTCCTAGAGACCAATATAGCCACCCCAGCAACTTTCCTACTAGATACAGCTGAGTATACCTGCGGGTAGAGGTGCTGAAGGAATTGGAAGGATCCAGAACAGTCGAAGTGCGTCTCCTGAAGGAAAACTATATCTGCTCGAAGCCCAATGAGCTCCCTCTGCAACAAGCGCCGTTTAGTAGGGGAATTGAGCCCCTTAACATTCAAAGAGACGCACTTAAGCATTGTGGAATGAAAGGAGAAATAAATAGCCAATAGGGATTTGGACTTACAAAAGCGTCCAGAGGGATCAGTGTAGAACAGTGAAGAGGCATTAGCGGGCTCAGCATCACAGAATCAATTCTCCAAGAGAAGAAACCTGTAGTAAAGGAAGAAGGAAGGAGAAGGGAAAGGGAAGAACATAAGGGGAGGGACACAGACCACAGACAAACCAGACAACAAGAAACAATAAAAAAACAACAAATAAGGAAAAAAGGAACCATTGACTGAAAAGCCAATGCGGAGGCCACGACCACAACAGTGGGCCCTAGACCTAAGCATGGGCACACCATTGCCATGACCTCAAGGGGGGAAATGGGAGACACCACCAATAGAGTGCAACAAAGAAGACCAAGACCCCGCTCCGAGGCCATAGCAAAACAAAGTATAAAGACTAAAACCATCAGTGACCGAAAAATGCAATAACAGAGTAAACAACAGCATATAATAATAAATCTAAGAGCGCCAACAGTAAAGGGAGGGGAAGGATCCCCAGCAGCTAGGGAGGCAAAGGGGTCATAGCAGGCCTAGGAGAGGCAAATCACAATAAAAAATAAGTAAAAAAAAAAAAACCCAGGCCACTCTCGTCAAGTCAGGGGGGAGCTCTGGAAGGACCCCCCCCCTGCCCGCGGAGGAGCCGACTTCTTCAGGGAACCAGCACGTCGGGACTGGACAGCCTGCCACACAGAAGGCAAGGGAGGAGGGGGTGACATCAGGTCCCAGTCCATCAGCTGAGGCGTCGGCAGGTTCAACGTGGAGCAGAAGTCCGGAAGGTCCGAGTAGGTACGCAGAACTGCAGAGCGTCCATCCCTACGGGCATGCAACCCAAACGGAAAAGTCCATCTGTAAGGCACCTGATGAGAGCAGAGAACAGCAAGGAGAGGTTGAAGCAAACGTCTCTTCCGGAGGGTCAGCCACGACAGGTCTTGGTAAAGCTGAATAGGGGCCCCATCAAAAACAAAATTCCTCAAGGAGCGCGCTTTGGACATGATAGTTTCTTTAAGTTGGAAGTCATGTATACAGCAAATCACATCCCTCGGAGCACCAGAGACAGACTTAGGAAGGAGAGCCCTGTGAGCCCTGTCCAACTTGTGAGAGGACGGTTCACCAAGTATGAGGTTGAAGATGGTTTCCAAGGTAGCTGGTAAATCCTCATCCTGGGAAGCTTCCGGCAACCCCCGGACACTGATGTTATTTCGCCTTCCACGATTGTCCAAATCTTCGACATGAGCATTAAGATCACATAGAAAGTCCCGTTGGGAGGCAATTGTAGAATGGAGTTGAGCAATATAGCCCCTGGTAGCATCATGGGCATCTTCTAAGTCACCCACTCGGTCGGAGACATGCTGGAGATCCCGACGCATTTCTGCAATCTCAGCCCTGCAAGCTTCCTTAACTTCATCAACCAGTGCACAGAAGTCATCCTTCGTAGGCATCCGGGAAATAAGCTGGCTCAGGTCGGCAAAAGCTGATGAGGGCAAAGGCAAGCCCGAGCAGGGGACATCCATCTCAGAAAGGGTGTCCCAAGAGTTGGAGACTGGCGTTGACACGGGGGGCCCCCCAGAGGGAGAGCAAGGGGCCCCCCGCGGAGACATGTTGGAGATCTCCTGCGACAGCATGGTAGGCAGCTCGCTCCTCTGCGACAAGGGCTGGGAGATAGGAGGCGGTATGTAGCAGGCAGCCAGGGGGTCCAGGTGAGCGGGTGAGGGCCCAATATGACCCACAGGAGTAGGGCCACTACGTGGGGACAATGTGGATGGGTGAAGTCCAGCACCTTTATTAGGAGGCACAGGTGAGGGGGAGGGCAAGCAGTGCGGAACAGCTGAGCACTGGGATGAGGGAGAGGAAACAGCCCAGTCTGTCACTGATGGGGACCCAGAGGGCCAAGCCACTGACCCAGGGGCCGGGGACACTGATTACAAGGGCAGCAGAGACAGGAGCAGCAGAATGCAGCAGGGGGCTGTGACTCACCACAGGCTGCGTCTGTGAGGAAGCAGCAGCAGGTCCCGGTCATTGTGTGCGCGCACCAGCGCGACTCGTGGACGGAGTATGCGAGGCCCCGGTCCCAGAAAAGCAGCAGAGGCAGGCAGCAGTCCCGGAGGGCTTCCAGCAGGCACAGACAGCAGCGGAGGGCAGGCCGCGGAGACAGCGGTCCGCAGGGAAGGACAGCTGCCGGACCGGGAGCGGAGTCCTAAAGCAGGCCCAGCAATGGCGGACCGAGATGAGGGTGCAGAGGCCGGAGGCTCCAGTAAGTACCTTCGGATGCCGCCCGGGGCAGGGGAGGGCAGCCGGGTTGATGTGGAGGGGTGATTAGCCCGTAGGGAATTCCTCCCCATGGGAGAGCAGGGTCACTGGGATGGTTCCAGAGCAAATTACAGGCCCACGTAGCAGGAGCCAGATCAACAAGCGGCCATCCCGGTCAAAAAACGCCATTTTGTAACTTTTGGGGCTTCCGATTCTACGCAGTGCATATTTCGGTAAAAATGACACCTTATTATTCTGTAGGTCCATATGGTTAAAATGATACCATATTTTTATAGGTTTGATTTTGTCGTACTTCTGGAAAAAATCATAACTACATGCAGGAAAATGTATACGTTTAAAAATGTCATCTTCTGACCCCTATAACTTTTTTATTTTTCCACATACAGGGCGGTATGAGGGCTAATTTTTTTGCGCCGTGATCTAAAGTTTTTATCGGTTTGATTTTTGTTTTGATCGGACTTTTTGATCACTTTTTATTCATTTTTTAATGGTATAAAAAGTGACCAAAATATGCTTTTTTGGACTTTGGAATTTTTTTGCGCGTACGCCATTGACCGTGCGGTTTAATTAATGATATATTTTTATAGTTCCGACATTTACGCACGCGGCGATACCACATATGTTTATTTATTTATTTTTATTTACACGGTTTTATTTTTTTTATGGGAAAAGGGGGGTGATTCAAACTTTTATTAGGGAAGGGGTTAAATGACCTTTATTAACACTTTTTTTTTACTTTTTTTTTTGCAGTGTTATAGGTCCCATAGGGACCTATGACACTGCACACACTGATCTCCTATGCTGATCACTGGCGTGTATTAACACGCCTGTGATCAGCATTATCAACGCTTGACTGCTCCTGTCTGGATCTTAGGCACGGAGCAGTCATTCGTCGATCGGACACCGAGGAGGCAGGTAAGGGTCCTCCCCGGTGTCCTGCAAGCTGAAATTTCACCGTGGCGGTCCCGAACAGCCCGACTGACTAGCCGGGATACTTTCACTTTCGCTTTAGAAGCAGCGGTCAGCTTTGACCGCCGCTTCTAAAGGGTTAATACCGCACATCGCCGCGATCGGCGATGTGAGGTATTAGCCACGGGTCCCAGCCGTTGATGAGCAGCGGGACCGACGCGATGTGATGCGGTGTCGCAGCGCGACCCCGCTTCATATCACGGGAGCTGGCGCAGGACGTAAATATACGTTCTGCGTCATTAAAGGGGTATTCCGGTGGAAAACATTTTTTTTTTTTTTTTTTTTTCATCAACTGGTGCAAGAAAGTTAAACAGATTTGTAAATTACTTCTATTAAAAAATCTTAATCCTTCCAGTACTTATTAGTTGCTGAAAACTACAGAGGAAATTATTTTCTTTTTGGAACACATTGCTCTCTGCTGACATCATGACTACAGTTCTCTATGCTGACATCTCTGTCCATTTTAGGAACTGTCCAGAGCAGCATATGTTAACTATGGGGATTTTCTCCTACTCTGGACAGTTCTTAAAATGGACAGAGATGTCAGCAGAGAGCACTGTGGTCATGATGTCAGCAAAGAGCACTGTGTTCCAAAAAGAAAATAATTTCCTCTGTAGTATTCAGCAGCTAATAAGTACTAGAAGAAGGATTAAGATTTTTTAATAGAAGTAATTTACAAATCTGTTTAACTTTCTGGCCTCAGTTGATTTAAAAGAAATAAAAAAAAAAGGTTTTCCACCAGAGTACCCCTTTAAGGACTCAGCCCTTTATTGCACATCTGACCACTGTCACTTTGAACATGAATAACTCTGGGATGCTTTTATTTTTCATTCTGATTCCGAGAGTGTTTTTTCATGACATATTCTACTTTATGTTAGTGGTAAAATTTAGTCGATACTTGCATAATTTCTTGGTGAAAAATTCCAAAACACCCCACAGGTGTTTGACGACTTTTCATTTAAGTCGGATGCGTAAATTATAATTTTTTTTCTTTTTCACTAAAATGCTGGTTTTTCCCCAAATTAGGAGAAAATGTCCCCCAAAATTTGTAACCCAATCACTTCAGAGTATGGAAATACCCCATGTGTGGACGTAAAGTGCACTGCGGGCGTACTACAATGCTGAGGAGAGAGGGTGTCACATTTGGCTTTTGGAAAGCAAATTTTGCTGAAATGATTTTTTAGGGGGCATGTCACATTTAGGAAGCCCCTATGGTGCCAGAACAGCAAAAAAAAAAAAAAAAGAAAAGAAAAAAAACACATGGCATACTACTTTGGAGACTACACCCCTCAAGGAATTTAACAAGGGGTACAGTGAGCCTTAACAGCCCACAGGTGCTTGACGTCTTTTTGTTAAAGTTGGATGTGTAAATGGAAAAAAAAAAATTTGTCACTAAAATGCTGGTTTTCCCCCCAAATTTTATATTTTTACAAGGGGTAACAGGAGAAAATGCCCCCAAAAATTTGTAACCCCATTTCTTTTGAGTATGGAAATACCCCATGTGTGGACTTCAAGTGCTCTGCTGGCGCACTACAATGCTCAGAAGGGAAGGAGCGCCAATGAGCTTTTGAAGAGAGAATTTAATTGGAATAGAAGTCGGGGGCCTTGTGCATTTACAAAGCCCCCTGAGGTGCCAAAACAGTGGATCCCCCCACATGTGACCACATTTTGGAAACAACACCCCTCACGGAATGTAATAAGGGGTGCAATGTGCATTTACACCCCACTGGCGTTTGACAGGTCTTTGGAACAGTGGGCTGAGCAAATGAAATATTACATTTTTCATTTTCACGGACCACTGTTCCAAAAATCTGTCAATACACTGCTCACTGTACCCCTTATAACATTCCGTGAGGGGTGTAGTTTCCAAAATGGGGTCACATGTGGGGATGGTCCATTGTTCTGGCACTATGAGGGCTTTGTAAACACACGTGGCCTTCAAGTCCAGACAAATGTTCTCGCCAAAGCCCAATGGCGCTCCCTCTGTTCTGAGCATTGTAGTTCGCCCGCAGAACACTTTACATTCACATATGGGGTATGTTCTTACTCATAAGAAATAGAATTACAAAATTTGGGAGGCTTTTTTTTCCTATTTTCCCTTGTGAAAATAAAAAATTTAGGGTAACACCAGCAATTTTTTTTTCGTTTTTCCATCCAACTTTAACGAAAATTTGTCAAACACCCGTGGGGTGTTAAGGCTCACTATACCCCTTGTTACGTTCCGTGAGGGGTGTAGTTTCTAAAATGGGGTCACATGTGGGTATTTTTTTTTTTTTTTGCGTTTATGTCAGAACCGCAGTAAAATCAGCCACACCTGCGCAAATCACTAATTTAGGCCTCAAATGTACATGGCACACACACTCCAGAGCCTTGTTGTGCGTCCACAGAGCATTTCACACCCACATATGGGGTATTTCCCTACTCAGGAGAAATTGCGTTACAAATTTTGGGGGTCTTTTTTTCCTTTTACCTCTTGTGAAAATAAAAAGTATGGGGCAACACCAGCATGTTAGTGTAAAAATGTATATTTTTTTACACCAACAGGCTGGTGTAGACCCCAAATTTTCCTTTTCATAAGGGGTAAAAGGAGAAAAAGCGACCCAAAATTTGTAACGCAATTTCTCCTGAGTACAGAGTGTGGCCCTAAACTGTTTCCTTGAAATACGACAGGGCTCCGAAGTGAGAGAGCACCATGCGCATTTGAGGACTAAATTAGGGTTTGCATAGGGGTGGACATAGGGGTATTCTACACCAGTGATTCCCAAACAGGGTGCCTCCAGCTGTTCCTAAACTCCCAGCATGCCTGGTCAGTCAGTGGCTGTCCGGAAATGCTGGGAGTTGTTATTTTGCAACAGCTGGAGGCTCCGTTTTGGAAACAATGCCGTACGGTACGTTTTTCATTTTTATTGGGGGGACCGTGTAAGGGGGTGTATATGTAGTGTTTTACCCTTCATTATGTGTTAGTGTAGTGTTTTTAGGGTACATTCACACGGGCAGGTTTACGGTGAGTTTCCAGTTAGGAGTTTGCGCTGCGGTGGAAAATTTGCCGCAGCTCAAACTTTAAGCAGGAAACTCACCTTACACCCACCCGTGTGAATGTACTCTGTACATTCACATTTTTGGGGGGGGGGGGGGGGGGGGCAAACCTCCAGCTGTTGCAAAACTACAACTCCCAACATGCACTGACAGACCATGCAGGCTGGTAGTTGTAATTTTGCAACAGCTGGAGGCACACTGGTTGAAAAATACTGAGTTAGATAACAGAACTTAACTTAAGGTTTTCCAAATTCCAACCAGTGTGCCTCCAGCTGTTGCAAAACTACAACTCCCAGCATGTACTGATCGCCAAAGGGCATGCTGGGAGATGTAGTTATGCAACAGCTGAAGGTACGCAACTACAACTCCCAGCATGGCGAAAAAGCAGTTTGCTGTTCGTGCATGCTGGGAGTTGTAGTTTTGCAAGATTGTGAAAAATTGGAAAATTGCGGCTGAACTTTGAAGCCCTCCGATGTCTTCCAAAAGTAAAAACAGGTCAACTTTATGATGCCAACATAAAGTAGACATATTTTATAAGTGAATCAATATATAATGTATTTGGGATGTCCATTTTCCTTATAAGCAGAGAGTTTCAAAGTTAAAAAATGCTAAATTTTTTATTTTTTTTAAATAACATTTTAGAATCTTTCACCAAGAAATGATGCAAGTATTGCCAAAAATTTTCCAATAACATAAAGTAGAATAGGTCATGGAAAAACAATCTCAGAATCAGAAAGAAAAGTAAAAGTATCCCATAGTGATTAATGCTTAAAGTGATAGTGGTCAGATGCGCAAAAAATGCTCTGGTCCTTAAGGTGAAAATGGGCTGGGTCCTTAAAGGGTTAAGGGCACAGCCTATTATTTTGTCCCAGAGAACAGAGGTTCCAGTGTTTGGACCCCCGCGATCAAACATCTTATCCCCCTATCCTTTGGACAGTGGATAACTCCTAGGGATGGAATACCCCTCTCAGGACACAAAACATTTCATTGTTGCATTTTTGTTTTTTCCTCCTCGCGTTCTAAGAGGCATAACTTTTTTTTTTCCCCCATCTACAGACCCATATGAGGGCTTTTTTAGGATTGCCCAATTGTACTTTGAAATGACACCTTTCATTTTACCATAAAATGTATGGGGTAACAAAAAATATCTTCCTATTGTTGCATTGTTTTTAATGTTTTTATAATTTTTTGGGGGGTTTGTTTTTATCGGTTTGCTTGGCTGCTGATGTCACTAGAGGGCTAATATTTCAGTACTGGCTAGCAGCAGAGAGGCAGGTCTGTAGAAGCGTAGTTATTACACGAAACAGCTGTCACCTGATTGCATTAGGAAAAGAGCACTAAGCTAACCAGCCCGGGGCATCTACATGGAGTTCATTTGTAATGGATTTGTTTTATCTTCATATGGAATAAAGGCATCATAAGGACTACTGATGAGTCGCTGCCCTCTTTTCTCTTTATGTACTGCTTATATACATTTGGACAACCAAATAAAAATTATTTGTGTGAGAAAATGTAAAGGAAAATCGCAATTTTGCAACTTTTGGGGGCTTTTATGTTTATACAGAACACTATACTGTAAACTGCAATGTTTTCTTTATTCTGTGGGTCAATACGAGTAAAATAATACCCTTGTTTACATGCTTTGCTATTATAGTACTGCTTTTAGAAAAATTTACTTTTTTACCTTAATAAGTATGCAGCAAACAGGGTATATGCCTGGCTAGATAGGGCTTCTGAACATAATTCCAGGCATACCTTTATTATCTTCATAGTCCTTTCCAGTGCCAAACTATAAGCCTATTTGTTAATATGTAAGAGGTGTATATATATATATATATATATATATATATATATATATATATATATATATATATATATATATATATATATATATATTAGTAATATATAAGGTTCCAAACCTCCACCCCACCTGCTATAGCCATGCGGAGACTGAACAAACAGGTATCCAACAGTACAGAAAAAGCAGAGCTTACTTTGCTACAATATTTCTGTAACTCCCATTTGTTTTTTTCAGGAGTTATTGAAACAGCGGAACACAGCACGCTCAGCTGTTTCGGTAACATAGGCCAACAGCAACCTCAGCTGGGTGGAAGGGAGATGGGGACACACATTTGAAACATTTATGGCACGTCCTGTGTGTATATATCTGGAGTGCTGTGGGCATTAACAAGGTAAGAGAAAATGCACTTGTCAAGCTTGACAATTAAGTTCTTACCTTTATATCTAAAGCATATGGCTGTGAATGCTTGTCTATTTTCTCGAGAAAGGTGCATAGGAATTTTAAAGCTTCTTCTCGACAATCTCGATACTAGTTAAACAGAATAAACAAAAAAATTTAAGCCAATATATGAAATTCCAAAAAGGGACCTGTCAGAAGTTTCATGCTAAGCGGGACATGCTTCCTCATTTCAACAAGGTGATTTATTCTAAAACTCTGACGTTTCAGAAAAATTTTAGCTTTAAAAAAGGGTTTATCCAGTAGGATGGGGGTTTTCAGAGGAATGTCCTTTCTCCAGCTCCAGTCCCTGATGTTTGGGTCCCGGGTGACCTCAGAGCCCAAAGTGTCATGCTGCCGCTCAGTCAATCACTGGCCGAGGCAGGACATTGCTGCTGCCAGTGATTGGCTAAGTGGCAGTATGACACTATGGGCCCAAGTGTCATGCTTTTTCACAGTAACATTTTTCACATTGAGAAAGAGGTAGTTTACCCCAAAACGCATTTGTGTACTGTTTGGCTAAATCAACTACTTGTTAAATATCTATCCTGCATGTCTTATGTAAGTTCTTCAAGTCAATTGCACCTGACTAAACCTGGACCCTTTTCTCCTTCTATTCAACACTCTGCATAGATCGGTCAGTGAACCTCGAAGTACCGATCCCCGGGAGGCAGCACCACCACTACGAAATTCTTCTCATGCCTAGTTAGTTGTTGTGTCTATTTAACACAACAAGCCCAGGTCACGTGAACACATCTGACCTGACGATAATCACTCTATGGGAAGCTATGCCTTCTTTTTCTGTCTATTCAGATTTTCCATTTATACAGAGGAATTCTCTACTACAAGCATTGAAGTTTGTTTTCCCGGACTCATCAGACCAAGTTTTGAGTCTCACTAAATAAATGTATTTATGCAAGAAATGGTCTAAAAACTAGTCACTAGATGACTACATTTGGAACATCAAATCGAATAGGCTTGCGGTCAATAAGCTGCGGTATGTGTCAGCTAACTATCAAACTGTGTAAACAGTGTGAATCCAGCATTACTCATCTAAAATATGGAAGAAAAAAAAATGTATGATGAAACCAACTTACTTCTTCGATGCTGAGGGATTTG
Source organism: Hyla sarda (assembly GCF_029499605.1). NCBI lineage: Eukaryota > Metazoa > Chordata > Amphibia > Anura > Hylidae > Hyla > Hyla sarda. Next base: position 283,049,812 of record NC_079193.1, read on the forward strand.
TGGATAAACACAAGCAGGCCATAATCCTTAGAGAAGACCAAGGATGTATTTAAAGCTTTAAAAAAAAAAAAAAAACATTTTGTTAGTCTATCTTGTAATTCATGTCCCATGATACCCATGTTATATGCTTTTCTATAATTGTACCGCTTAAAAAAAAATCTCAAACCATTTTAACAAAAGTAGTATGTTTGAAATTGCCCCATTTTGACCACCTATAACTTTCTAATTTTTCTGCATATGGGGCAGAATGAAGGCTCATTTTTTGCGCCATGATCTGTTTTTTTTTTAGTACCACTTTTGCCTAGGTTTTACTTTTTATAATTTTTTTATGGAATAAAATGTGACAAAAGAGCAGCAATTTTGGACCTTTTTTTTTTTTTTTTCACCGCCGTTCACCGCCGTTCACCGCCGTTCACCGCACGGGATGATTAACAATATATTTTAATAGTTCACATAGTTCATATTTTCATTGTATTGCACGCGGCAATACCAAATATGCGTCTCATTTATTTATTTTTTTACACTTTTTTGGGGGGTAATATGGGAAAAATGGGACGTTTTACCTTTTTATTGGGGGAGATTTTTCACTTTTTTTATTTTTTTTACACTTTAATAGTCCCCATAGGGGACTACTTATAGTAATCATTTGATTGATAATACTGTTCAGTGTTATGCATAGGACATAGCACTGATGAGTATTATCGGTGATCTTCTGCTCTGGTCGGCTCGATCTCAGACCAGAGCAGAAGACCCCGGGAGACATGTGAGGGGACCTCTGGCTGCCATGCTGGATGATCGGATCCCCGCGGCAGCGCTGCGGGCGATCCGATCATCCATTTAAAGTACTGCACTGCCGCAGATGCAGTGATCTGTGTTGATCACGGCATCTGAGGGGTTAATGGCAGACATCCGCGCGATTGCGGATGTCCGCCATTACCGGCGGGTCCCTGGCTGCTGATAGCAGCCGGGACCTGCCGCGCATGACACGAGCACCTGTCCAATGCTCGCGGTCATGGCGATGCGTAAATGTACGTCATTGTCCGATAAGTACCACGGCACCATGACGTACATTTACGTCCATTGTCGTTAAAGGGGTACTCCGGTGGAAAACTTTTTTTTTTTTTTTTAAATCAACTGGTGCCAGAAAGTTAAACCAGATTTGTAAATTACATCTATTAAAAAAATCTTAATCCTTCCAGTACTTATTAGCTGCTGAATACTACAGAGGAAATTATTTTCTTTTTGCAACACAGTGCTCTCTGCTGACATCATGACCACAGTCTAGAGCAGCATATGTTTGCTATGGCTATTTTCTCCTACTCTGGACAGTTCTTAAAATGGACAGAGATGTCAGCAAAGAGCACTGTGCTCATCATGTCAGCAGAGAGCTCTGTGTTCCAAAAAGAAAAGGATTTCCTCTGTAGTATTCAAAAGCTAATAAGTACTGGAAGGATTCATGTTTTTTAATAGAAGTAATTTACAAATCTGTTTAACTTTCTGGCACCAGTTAATAAAAAAAAATAATAAGTTTTCCACCGGAGTACCTCTTAAACCCCTTAACGACCAAGGACGTACGCGTATGTATAAGCTCCCTGGTAGTTAAGGACCAAGGACATCGCGTACGTCCGTTGGAATTTCGGTCCCTGCCGCACCCCGGGCGGGGACCGAACCGGGGTGACTGCTCATATCGATCAGCAGTCACGCCCCGCAAATACCCAGGGGGTCATCGGACTCCCCCCCATGTCGGCGATCGACGCAAATAGCCGGTGAATTCACACCAGCTATTTGCGCCGATTCCGGGTCATACGGGTCTATGGTGACCCGGAAAATAAGGGGGATCGGGGTTGCCACCCCTCCTATTGGTTGTCTAGAAGCGATGACCAATAGCACATCGGGGGCGGGAGGGGTTAACTTTCGGTTTACCCGTTCTGCCCACCCACAATAGGCGGGGCAGACCGGAGAAACCAACCAGCGCCAAAGTCAACTTACCGATCCGGAGGCAGGCAGCTATGATCGGCGGCGGCGATGTCATGCGGCTGGCTCCCTGGATCCTACGGAAGCCGGTGAGTTGCCTAGCAACATCTGGAGGAAGCCCTCCAGATGTTGCAAAACTGCAACTCCCAGCATGCCCTTCAGCTCTCTGGGCATGCTGGGATTTGTAGTTTTGCAACAGCTGGATGACTACAGTTTGGAAATCACTGTGCAGTGATCTCTTAACTGTAACCCTCTAGATCTTGCAAAACTACAAATCCCAGCATGCCCAAACAGCAAACAGCTGTCTCGGCATCCTGGGAGTTGGAGTTGCATACCTCCAGCTGTTGCATAACTACATCTCCCAGCATGCCCTTCGGCGATCAGTACATGCTGGGAGTTGTAGTTTTGCAACAGCTGGAGGCACACTGGTTGGAAAATACTGAGTTAGGTAACAGAACCTTAAGGTTTTTCAATCAGTGTGCCTCCAGCTGTTGCAAAAGTACAACTCCCAGCATGCACGGTCTGTCAGCACATGCTAGGAGTTGTAGTTTTGAAACAGCTGGAGGTTTGCCCCCCATGTGAATGTACAGGGTACATTCACACGGGTGAGTTCACAGTAAGTTTCCTGCTTCAAGTATGAGCGGCGGCATATTTTTCGCCGCAGCGCAAACTAGCAGGAAACTCATTGTAAACCTCTACCTGTGTGAATGTACCCTACAAACACTACATTAACACATAATAAAGGGTAAAACATTACATATACACCCCCTTACACTGCCCCCCCCCCCAATAAAAAAAATGAAAAACGTATTGTACGGCAGTGTTTCCAAAACTGAGCCTCCAGCTGTTGCAAAACTACAACTCCCAGAATTTCGAGACAGCCACTGACTGTCCAGGCATGCTGGGAGTTTAGCAACAGCTGGAGGCACCCTTTTTGGGAATCACTGGCGTAGAATACCCCTATGTCCACCCCTATGCAATCGCTAATTTAGTCCTCAAATACGCATGGTGCTCTCTCACTTCAGAGCCCTGCCGTATTTCAAGTAAACAGTTTAGGGCCACATATGGGGTATTTCCATACTCAGGAGAAATTGCACTACAAATTTTGGGGGGCTTTTTCTCCTTTTACCCCTTTTTAAAAGGAAAAGTTGGGGTCTGCACCAGCCTGTTAGTGTAAAAAAAATATATATATTTTACACTAACATGCTGGTGTTGCCCCATACTTTTTATTTTCACAAGAGGTAAAAGGAAAAAAAGACCCCCAAATTTGTAACACAATTTCTTCTTAGTACGGAAGTACCCCATTTGTGGGCGTAAAATGCTCTGCGGACGCACAACAAGGCTTAGGAGTAAGAGAGCACTATGTACATTTGATGCCTAAATTGGTGATTTGCACAGGAGTGGCTGATTTTACAGCGGTTCTGACATAAACGCAAAAAAATACCCACATGTCACCCCATTTTGGAAACTACATCCCTCACAGAACGTAACATGGGGTATAGAGAGCCTTAACACCCCACAGGTGGGATTAAAATTGGATGGGAAAATGAAAAAAAAATTCACTAGAATGCTGGTGTTACCCTAAATTTTTTATTTTCACATGGGAAAATAGGAAAAAAGCCCCCCAAAATTTGTAACCCCATTTCTTCTGAGTAAGAACATACCCCATATGTGGATGTAAAGTGCTCTGCGGGTGAACTATAATGCTCAGAAGAGAAGGAGCGCCATTGGGCTTTTGAAGAGAAAATTTGTCCGGATTTGAAGGCCATGTGTGCTTACAAAGCCCCCATAGTGCAAGAACAATGGAACCCCCCCACATGTGACCCCATTTTGGAAACTACACCCCTCATGTAATGTAGTAAGGGATACAGTGAGCATTTACACCCCATAGGTGTCTGAAATATGTTTGGAACAGTGGTCTGTGAAAATGAAAAAATTTAATTTTTCATTTGCTCAGCCCACTGTTCCAAAGATCTGTCAAACGCCAGTGGGGAGTAAATGCTTACTGCACCCCTTATTAAATTCTGTGAGGGATGTAGTTTCCAAAATGGGGGTCACATGTGGGGGGGTCCACTGTTCTGGCACCACGGGGGGTTGTGTAAACGCACATGGCCCATGACTTCCATTTCAAACAAATTTTCTTTACAAAAGCTCAATGGCGCTCCTCTTCTTCTGAGCGTTGTAGTTCGCCCGCAGAGCACTTGATGTCCACAAATGGGGTATTTCCATACTCAGAAGAAATAGGGTTACAAATTTTGGGGTTAATTTGATTCTATTACCCCTTGTAAAAATGTAAACTTTGGGGGGAAAAACAGCATTTTAGTGGAAAAAAATGTTTTTTTTCATTTACACATCCAACTTTAACAAAAAGTCTTGAAATACCTGTGAGGTGTTAAGGCTCACTGTACCCCTAGTTACGTTCCTTGAGGGGGTGAAGTTTCCAAAATAGTATGCCATGTGTGTTTTTTTGCTGTTCTGGCACCATAGGGGCTTCCTAAATACGACATGCCCCCCAAAAACTATTTCAGCAAAATTTGCTTTCCAAAAGCCAAATGTGACTCCTTCTCTTCTGAGCATTGTAGTTCACCCGCAGAGCATTTTACGTCCTAACATGGGTTATTTCCATACTCAGAAGAGATGGGGTTAAAAATTTTGGGGGGCATTTTCTCCCATTGCCCTTTATAAAAATGGTAAATTTGGGGGAAAAACTGCACTTTAGTGCAAAAATTTTTTTTTCCTCATTTATACATCCAACTTTAACGAAAAGTCGTCAAACACCTGTGGGGTGTTAAGGCTCACTGGACCCCTTGTTACCTGCCTTGAGGGGTGTCGTTTCCAAAATGGTATGCCATGTGGGGGGAGTTTCTGCTGTTCTGGCACCATAGGGGCTTCCTAAACGTGACATGCCCCCCAAAAACCATTTCAGAAAAACTCTCTCCAAAATCCCATTGTCGTTCCTTCCCTTCTGAGCCTGCCAAACACTCGTATGAGGTATTTCCTTACTCGAGAGAAATTGGGTTACAAATTGAGGATTTTTCTCCTTTTACCCCTTGTAAAAATTCAAAAACTGGGTCTGCAAGAACATGCGAATGTAAAAAATGAAGATTTTGAATTTTCTCCTTCACTTTGCTGCTATTCCTAAACACCTAAAGGGTTAACACACTTAGGCTTCTTTCACACTATGAAGTTCACCCGTTTTTAAACGTCTGTTTTCTGTGTAAAAAACAGACGTTTAATAACGGATGAAATATGAAAGTTAAAACACACTGATGCCGCCCACTCCCTTGCTTAATAACTTCAGATCGCATCGGGTCTCAGAAGTGAGACCCGGGGCGATCAATGCCTCAGCCCCTGTACTACAACCCCCATCATGGAACAGACTCTGTTCCATGATGGGGGTAGTAGTACATACACTAATGTGGCCTCCCCAGCTGTCAGCTCCCGCAGCCAGTGAATTACTAGTCCCATCATGGAAACAAGTCTGTTCCATCATGGGAAGAGTAGTAGTCCTGGCTGTGGGAGTTTGTACGCAGAGGTGTTCGGTCATACATGAGGGATAACGGGTCTTAACGGATGAATATTTATTCAGCCGTTAGCACCCGTTTTTTGAATCCCTCGCGGGGAGCCCTGAATGGCCGGTACTGAGGAGCCATTCAGGGCTCTCAGCGGGAGATTTAAAAATGAACATTGTCACTAGCAGGGGCCATATGTATATTAAAAGCGCTTTGGGGCAAGATATATAGCACTGCAGGGGGGGGGACAGACATATAGCTTATATCTAGCCCCCCAGCAGCGCATTAGATATGACCCCCGCCGGCGCATTAAATATATTCCTCCCTGCAGCGCATGTATAATGTAGCCTCACAGCGCTTCTATATACATATACCATTGCAGCGCTATATGTGAAAAGCATTCTAGCAGCAACATCGGCCGCCCGATGCTGCTGATAGAAATACTTTTCATACATAGCGCAGTGCCGGCATATGTATATAGAAGCGCTGTGGGGGGGGCAGATAACGCTATATGTCTGCCCCCCCAGCGCTTCTATATACATATATCCAGTGCTGTGGAGTCGGAGTCGAACGAAATTTTGGGTACCTGGAGTCGTAGTAGGCAAAAAAAGCAAGTTTAAATGTCCCAATTCACAAAAAGTTATAAATAATTACTTCTCTACTGTAAGAATAAAGACCAATGCATTCAGGGCCTCACGTAACCGCAAAACGAACATGTTAAGTGACCGCGAAGAAGCTTGCTTTTCATGTGCTTCACTATATGGCACGCAACGCACAATTAGGAGCGGCAATACTTATACTTTCCATAGTGTTGTGTTCTGCTGTTACAGGGAACCCATGGGTAACCTAGCCTCTTACTGATAAGGGATTAAGTAAATATGTTTTTTGCAGGACGAGAGACACTTTTATAAGTGAAGGGAATGGAGGGTCAATAGTACAAGACTGAAGCTGTAAACCATTGGAAAAACTGCTGTCATTCAGCTAAGGCTATAAAAACTTGTAAACTCCGATTGTTCGCTTAAACTTTAAAGGAGTATTACAGGAAAAAACTTGTTTTTATATATCAACTGGCTTCAGAAAGTTAAACAGATTTTTAAATTACTTCTATTAAAAAATCTCAATCCTTTCAGTACTTTTGACATTCTGAAGTTAAGGTTGCTCTTTTCTGTCTAAGTCTTCTCTGATGACACCTGTCTCGGGAAACGTCCAGTTTAGAAGAGGTTTGTTATGGGGATTTGCTTCTAAACTGGGCGTTTCCCGAGACAGGTGTCATCAGAGAAGACTTAGACAGAAAAGAGCAACCTTAATTCAGAAGCTCATAAGTACTGAAAGGATTAAGATTTTTTAATAGAAGTAATTTACAAATCTGTTTAACTTTCTGGAGCCAGTTGATATATAAAAAAAAGTTTTTCCCTGGATAACCCCTGTAAACATGACTATGGGATTCTACTAGGGAAATCATGTTTTATAATAAATACCCCTTCCTGGATCCTCCCACTGCCCTATCTTCTGCAGCAGATCAGCACACAAAAAGGAGAAGGCAGCAGCTTCTGCCCAACTTCCTCTCTCTCTGCTAGAAGAGCTTAGAAGAACTTGGTGGAACAGCTTCTTGGATTCAACTGTAAGTGTTTATAAATACATTCGCATATTAATAATACAGAGGAGTTGGAATCGGGTAGTCGGAAGCAGGGCTGTGCAGTCGGAGTCGAGGAGTCGGAGGAAATTTTGGGTACCTGGAGTCGGCAAACAATGCACAGACACCAACTCCTACTAAATTTAGATTGGAATAAAAAAAAGCAAGTTTAAATGTCCCAATTCACAAAAAGTTATAATTAATGACTTCTCTACTGTAAGAATAAAGATCAATGCATGCAGCGCCTCACGTAACCGCAAAACAAACACGTTAAGTGACCATGAAGAAGCATGCTTTTCATGTGCTTCACTATATGGCACGCAACGCACAATTAGGAGCGGCAATACTTATACTTTCCATAGTGTTGTGTTCTGCTGTTACAGGGAACCCATAGGTAACCTAGCCTCTCACTGATAAGGGGTTAAGGAAATATGTTTTTTGCAGGACTAGAGACACTTGTATAAGTGAAGGGAATGGAGGGTCAATAGTTCAAGACTGAAGCTGTAAACCATTGGAAAAAGGCTATAAAAACTTGTAAACTCGATTGTTAGCTTAAAGGGGTACTCCGCCCCTACACATCTTATCCCTTATCCAAAGGATAGGGGATAAGATGTCAGATCGCCGGGGTCCCGCTGCTGGGGACCCCCGGGATCGCCGCTGCGGCACCCCACTCATTACTGCACAGAGCGAGTTCGCTCTGTGCGTAATGACGGGTGATACAGGGGCTGGAACATCGTTACGTCATGGATCCGCCCCTCATAACAAGTCTATGGGAGGGGGTGTGGTGGTCATCACACCCCCTGCCATAGACTTGTATTGAGGGGGCGGGCCGTGATGTCGCAAGGGGCGGAGCCATGACGTAACGACGCTCTGTGCAGTAATGATAGCGCGGTGCCGCAGCGGCGATCCAGGGGGTCCCCAGCAGCGGGACCCCGGCGATCTGACATCTTATCCCCAATCCAAAGGATGTCTAGGGGCGGAGTACCCCTTTAAACATGACTATGGGATTCTACTAGGGAAATCATGTTTTATAACAAATGCCCCTTCCTGGATCCTGCCACTGCCCTATCTTCAGCAGCAGATCAGCACACAAACTGTTCAATACAGTAGACTGTTGGCTTCCCAGAAAGTAGTACTGTGGTAATGACATGTATGTTGCCTTTCTTTCCTTCAAGGAATGTATAAAATACATTCGCATATTAATACAGAGGAGTCGGAGTCGGAAGTACAAAAAACTCCGGAGTCGGAACATTTATCTACCGACTCCACAGCCCTGGTTGGAAGTACAAAAAACTGTGGAGTCGGAGTCGGAATATTTATCTACCGACTCCACAGCCCTGCATATATCCCTGCAGCACTATTAATGAGGAGTATTTCTATTAGCAGCGCATAGTGTCAGCAGCAGTCTCCTGGCACTATGCGCTCCTTATAGAAATACTTTTCATTCATAGCGCTGCTGCGGCATATGTATATAGAAGCGCTGTGGGGGGCAGATAATACTATATGTCTTCCCCCAGCACTTCTATATACATATACCCCTGCAGCGCTATGAATGAAAAGTATTTCTATAAGGAGTGCATAGTGCCAGGAGACGGCTGCCAGCACTATGCGCTGCTAATAGAAATACTTTTCATTAACAGCGCTGCAGGGATATATGTATATAAAAGTGCTGGGGGTGCAGACATATAGTTTTATCTGCCCCCCCCCAGCGCTTCTATATACATATGCCGGCAGTGCGCTATGTATGAAAAGTATTTCTATCAGCAGCATCGGGCGGCCAATGCTGCTGCTAGAATGCTTTTCACATATAGCGCTGCAGTGGCATAGGTACAGTATATAGAAGCGCTGCGAGGCTACATTATACATGCGCTGGCGGGGGGTATATATTTAATGCGCCGACGGGGGTCATATCTAATGCGCTGCTGGGGGGCTAGATATATAGGCTATATGTCTGTCCCATCCCTGCAGCGCTATATATCTTGCCCCCCACAGCGCTTTTAAGATAGATATGGCCCCTGCTAGTCACAATGTTCATTTTTAAATCTCCCTCAGAGCCCTGATTGGCTCCTCGGCACCAGCCATTCAGGGCTCCCCGCAGGGGATTTAAAAATGAAAGTTAAAACACACTGCTACATGGCAGGGTTTGCGAAGCATGCCGCCCGCTCCCCTGCTTAACAACTTCTGATCGCATCGGCTCTCAGAAGTGAAACCTGGTGCGATCAATCCCTCAGCCCCTGTACTACAACCCCAGTCATGGAACAGACTCTGTTCAGGGGTGTGGAAATGTAAAAAAAAAAAACTACTTGTCCAAGGGACTGAAGCGGAACACAATCTACTTGTCCCTCAAGAAAATCCACTTGTCCTGGTAGATAAAATAATTTCAACCAAAATAGTACGATCCACCCCACTAGACCAGCAGGGATGGTTATAAGATCCCTTTAGACACTGCTGTCAACTTTAACAGAGGTGATCTAATGGGCCGGCCATGGCTATTGCAGCATGCCAGACTATTAGCGGCGGGAGAGCTGTAGCTAGCTCCTTTTACGCCCGAGGCAAGCCCAGAAAATTGCCCCCCCCCCCCCCCCCCATCTGACCCCTATAACTCCAATTTTTCTATATACCGGGATGAGGGTAATCTTGTGTGACATGATCTGTAGTTTTTATCGGAACTTTTATTAGGAAAGGGGCTTATTCACATATATACGCACTTCTTAAAATATTTTAATCACTATTTTTCAGTTCTCATAGGGACTTCTATATGGAGTCTTTTGCTTGGAAAACACTGAACGCCGCTGTGTTACTGGGGGGGGGGGGGGTTCTGCTTCTCCAGTTTGTGTGCTGCATTTTATTTACTCTAATTAAGTGTCAGAAAATGCTGGAAGTTGCATTTAGTTACTAGATAACTACAACTTCCAGCATGCCCTGATACAGCCTATGGTTCTGTGGGTGTTGCAGCATGTTGCACTGTATAGTAGTACAGTTAAGGTTATTGTGTAACATGCTGGGAGTTGTAGTTTTGGTTCGTGTCAGCTGCAGAGCCATAGGATATGTCAAGGAATACTGGGAATTACAGTTAGTAACTACAACTCCCAGCATGCCCTGACACAGCCTATGGCTCTGCAGCTGACCCGAATCAAAACTACAACTCCCAGCATGTTACACTTTATAGTTTTACAGTTTAGGTTATGGTGTAACATGATGGAAGTTGTAGTTTTGGTTCGGGTGTGTTTGTGTGCATCCGTGAGGCTCTTGGTCGGCGGGCGAGCATGAAGGGTGGGATTCTAGTGGTGCAATTTAGTGCGGGGGACCAGAAGCCACTAAAAATAAATAAAATTGGATAGCACAACTGGCAACAGCACTTGTCAGTCCACCCCTGTACAAAACATACATGTATCATACATACACCGGCTACTGCCCCCTATATTATACATTACATACATACACCCGCCGCTGCCCCCCCATCATACATTACATACACATCACACATATACCATACATACATCATATAAACACATACACTCACACCATAAATATACACCATACATATGCACACATCCTACATACACCCGCCGCTGCTTCCCCCCCATCATACATTACATACACACATCACACATACACCATACATACATCATATAAACACATACACTCACACCATAAATATACACCATACATATGCACAAATCATACATACACCTGCCGCGGCCCCCTATATCATACATTACATACACACATCACACATACACAGACACCATACAGACATCATATATACACATGACACATACACCATACATATGCACACATTATACATACACCCGCCACTGATACACCCCCCCATATCATACATTACATACATATACAACCACCCTTCCTGCTGCCTGCATGCTTGGCCTTCTCACCTGAGCCAGTGTGAGGTGAAATCCCCAGCCCGGCAGTGCAGTCTCCTCACACACGTCCTCTCCCCGCTCTGTATTTTCCCCCGTGAATACTTGAAACCTCCCCGTGATAAATGAGGTCCTGTGTAGACAGAGCAGGGGGGAGGGAGAGGATGTCTGTGGGGGAGGGAGGAGCTGTGTACATCCTCATTCTCCCCCCTGTCTTCTTGTATTATGCAGAGCTGCGCTCTACATCCTCCGGGAGGGCGGGGGGGAGGGGGCGTGGCTTAATCATCTCCTGCAGACCGTCCTCGGGCTCTGCCCTCGCTCCTGAGATCCCCTCACACCGGCTGGGGGGCTCTGAGCAGCGGCCCCCGGCTACTGAAATCAGAACCCAAAAAATACTATTTGTATGGGGAAATTAAAAAGAAAAATGCAATTTTGCTAATTTTGGAAGATTTCGTTTTCAATTTATGGTACAAATGACATGTGTTCTTTATTTTTTGGGTCAATACGATTAAAATGATACTCATGATAACATACTTTTCTATTACTGTTGCGCTTAAAAAAAAAACGCTAACTTTTTAACCAAATTAGTATGTTTAAAATCCCCCTATTTTGAAGACCTATAACTTTTTCATTTTTCCGCACCTCACACCGGCATTAAAGAAAAATAAGGGAGAAGTCTGTCTGTCCCTGCTTGCCCGATACAGGGCTAAATCTATAAAAACATTCACCTGCCCGGCGCCCAAAACTACTTGTCCCGGGCATCGGGCGATAGGATTTCCACATCCCTGCTGTTCCATGATGGGGGTAGTAGTACAAACACTAATGTAGCCTCCCCAGCTGTCTGCAGACTCCCGCAGCTAGGGAATTACTACTCCCATCATGGAAACAAGTCTGTTCAATCATGGGAGTAGTAGTAGTCCCTCAGCACTGCAGGAGTCTGCTGATGTCACCTCTTCTGAGCATGCTCAGTAAAAATAACGTTTGTTTTAATAACGGGCATTAAAAGGTGTATTTACTAACGTCCATTGGCCATAGACTTCAATGTTAAAAATAGCGTCAGTTAATTTACCCGTTTCTTGTGACGGGTGAAAAATTTGTGCATGTCACGTTATTTCTCCCGTCACAACTAACGTCCGTTAGTCATGACGAGCTATAACGGGCGATAACGGATAAACGAAAAAACCCATTGACTTCAATGGGGTTGTTTAACGGGCGTTAATAATTATTTTTTCAAACGTACGCTTATTAACGGGTGAACTTCATAGTGTGAAAGCAGCCTTACTGAATGTCATTTTGAATTCTTTGAGGGGTGCAGTTTTTATAATGGGGTCATTTGTGGGGTATTTCTAATAAGAAAGCCCTTCAAATCCACTTCAAACCTGAACTGGTCCATGAAATATTCCGATTTTAAAACTGTTGTGAAAAATTGAAAAATTGCTGCTGAAGTTTGAAGCCCTCTGATGTCTTCCAAAAGTAAAACCATGTCAACTTTATGATGTAATCATAAAGAAGACACATTGTATTTGTGAATCAAAATATAATTTATTTGGAATGTTTATTTTCCTTACAAGCAGAGAGCTTCAAAGTTAGAAAAATGCAAAAGTTTACATTTTCTCATCAAATTTTGGAATTTTTCACTAAGAAATGATGCAAGTATCAACAAAATTTTTACCAATAACAAAGTAGAATATGTCACGAAAAAACAATCTCGGAATCAGAATGAAAGTTAAAAGCATCCCAGAGTTATTATTGCTTAAAGTGACAGTGGTCAGATGTGCAAAAAATGCTCTGGTCCTACAGCGAAAATTGGCCTGGTCCTTAAGGGGTTAAAGACTCAGCCCGTTTGGGCCTTAAGGACTCAGACAATTTTATTTTTACGTTTTCGTTTTTTTCTCCTCGCCTTCAAAAAATCATAACTATTATATATTTTCATCCACAGACTAGTATGAGGGCTTGATTTTTGCATGACCAGTTGTCCGTTGTAATGCCATCACTCACTTTACCATAAAATGTATGGCGCAACCAAAAAAATACTATTTGTGTGGGGAAATTAAAAAGAAAACCGCAATTTAGCTAATTTTGGAAGGTTTCGTTTTCAATTTATGGTACAAATGACATGTGTTCTTTATTTTTTGGGTCAATACGATTAAAATGATACTCATGATAATATACTTTTCTATTACTGTTGCGCTTAAAAAAAAACGCTAACTTTTTAACCAAATTAGTATGTTTAAAATCCCCCTATTTTGAAGGCCTAAAACTTTTTCATTTTTCCATATAAGCGGTGGTATGAGGGCCCATTTTTTGCGCTGGGATCTGTACTTTTAATTAATACCATATTTGCTTATATAAAACTTTTAATACATTTTTTATAATTTTTTGGGGGAATAAAATGTTATTAAAAAGCAGCTATTTTGTACGGTATCATTAACATTATATTTTAATAGTTCGGGAATTTACGCACGCGGCGATACCAAATATGTATAATATATAATTTATTTAATTTTTTATTATTTGATTTTTTTTTTATTTATTTATTTATTTTTCCACTTTTAGGGGAAGAAATAGGGAAAATTGGACAATTTACGTTTTTATTGGGGTAGGGTATTTTTTTTTATTTTTTTTTACACTTTAATAGTCCCCATACTAATACAATGGGACATAGCACTGATCAGTATTATCGGTCATCTTCTGCTCTGGTCGGCTCGATCACAGACCAGAGCAGAAGACCCGTGGAAGGCAGCGGAGGCAGGTGAGGGACCTCCGTCTGCCATTCTGGATGATCCGATCATCCATTTTAGTGACCACGATGCTGCAGATGCCGTGATCTGTATTGATCACGGCATCTGAGGGGTTAATGGTGCACATCCGCGCGATCGCAGATGTCAGCCATTACTGGTGGGTCCCTGGCTGCTATCAGCAGCCGGTACCTGCCGCGCATTACCCAAGCATCGCTCCGATGTTCCCGGTTATGTGTAGGACGTAAATGTACATTTATGTCCTGCGTCGTTAAGGGGTTAAGGTCAAAACGGGCTTGGCCCTTAAGGGGTTAAAAAGAGTTTTTCGGAATTAGAGAAACATAGCTACTTTCTTCCAAAACAGCATGTAAGTGGTATGACAATTCAATGCAATAGCAAACAAAAAGTGCTGTTTGTGGGAGGAAAGTAGACATGTTTTTCTAATCCTGGATAACCTCTGATCCCTTCAAGGGGTATGCCGGCGCTAAACGTTAGGTGGGGCGGGGGGGCCTTTTTTCCAGAGTGCACTACACAGCAAAAATATTGATGCTGACATTATCTTTATTATATGGTTAATAAGTTTACAATGATACCCATACCTGTACTACTTTTAAAAGTCTCTGAATACTTTTTATTAACTAAAAATATATTCTTAAAATTGCCCTATTCTGACCTCTCTCTTTTTTTTCCTTCTACATCTACAGGACTGTTTGAGGGCTCTATTTTTATTGCTATGATGTGCAGTTTTTATTGATAACATTATGGTTTAGATTGGACCTTTTTTATTTTTTTTACTTGTTTTATATATATATATTTTTTTTTGCTGATTTACAAAGTGACCAAAAATCCGCAATTATTATATATTTATTTTTATGGAGTAGTCTTAGGTGCAAGTAAAATGGACCTGAAAGAGTAAATGACAGACTGATATAGAAGGAGAGAGGGCACTGCCTGAGAGGGCTTAACCCCTTAAGGACCCGAGGTTTTTCCGTTTTTGCATTTTCGTTTTTTCCTCCTTACCTTAAAAAAATCATAACGCTTTCAATTTTGCACCTAAAAATCCATATGATGGCTTATTTTTTGCTCCACCAATTCTACTTTGTAATGAAATCAGTCATTTTACCCAAAAATCTACAGTGAAACGGTAAAAAATAATCATTGTGAAACAAAATTGAAAAAAAAAAAAAACGCTGTTTTGTAAATTTTGGGGGCTTCTGTTTCTACACAGTAAATTTTTTTGTAAAAATGACACCTTATCTTTATTCTGTACGTCCATACGACACTATTTTGGACTTTGGAATTTTTTTTGCGCGTACGCCATTGACTGTGCGGTTTAATTAAGATATATTTTTATAATTCGGACATTTCCGCATGGAGCGATACCGCACATGTATTTTTTCCTTTTTTTTTTTTTATGGGAAAAGGGGGATGATTCAAACTTATTAGGGAAAGGGTTAAATGATCTTTATTCACTTTTTTTGCAGTGTTATAGCTCCCATAGGGAGCATTGATCAATGGTTTCTCATAGGAAACCATTGATTGATGATTCTGCCACTTGACTGCTCATGCCTGGATCTCAAGCACTGAGCAGTCATTCGGCGATCAGACACCAGGAGGCAAGGTGTCCGATCGCAGGGTGCCTTTAGATGTGCCTGAGCTACGAGCAGACACACTGCACATGCACGGTGTACTCGCACACATAGCGGCCGCTCCCCCTGCTCACTGAGCTAGGCCAAGAGCAGCCGCGATGTGCAAGTATACTGCACATGCGGGCAGCGACTCGCACATCGCAGTGTGTCTGCTAGTAGTGGCAGAATTCGCTCGTGTGGAAGCTGAAGGACCGCTGTATGCTGCCTTTACAGGGGCCTGCTCGGAGCGGCAATCACACGGCTAAATTCAGCCAAAATTTACTGCTCATTATTTTCAATGGGATTCCACTGTCCCATTCAATCGGCAGAAATTCCGCATCCCACCAAAATATAGGACCTGGCTTTAATTTTGCAGAATTCTGCGGCGGATCCCTATTGAACAAAATTTTGGCAGAACTCTATGTTTTGAGCGCCAATAAATTCTGCCGGAATTCCGTTAAACTGCTGATAAGTAAGTCCCCACCCACTCTGCTTTTCAGTCACTCATTTGAGCGGAAAAGCAGAAATTCAGACTTGTGAACATGAAGCATGATACACTAGGAAACGCATAGGAGATTTATCATTCTTTATAAACGTATGGCTTTCATATGACAATTTTTATTAACTTCCTTTTGCTTACGTGCAACCTATTTATCAAGTAGTCGCACAACCTTGATAAATAAATCACACGAAAGCAAAACCCGGGAAACCCGCTTACAAAAGCATTTTTTAAAAGCAGAAAAGCTTTCCTTTATGTTAAAGGAGATCTGTAGTGCTCTGAACTTTATCCCCTATCCGAAGGATAGGGGATAAGTTTTAGATTGCGGGGGGTCCAAGTGCTCGGCTCCCCCGCGATCTCCTGTACGGGGCCGCAGCAATGTACAGGAAAGGGGACGTTCTTTCCCCACATGACGCGGAAGCCGGCACGCCCCTCCATGAATCCCTTAGAGATACATGGAGGGGCGTGCCAACTGCCACTTAATGCGGGGACGGAACGCCCCCTTTCCTGTACATTTCCGCGGCCCCGTACAGGAGATTGAGGGGGCCCCAGCGCTCGGACCCCCTGCGAACTAAAACTTATCCCCTATCCTTAGGATAGGGGATAACGGTCAGAGCACTGCAGATCTCCTTAAACCCCTTAAGGACGCAGGGTTTTTCAGTTTTTGCATTTTCGTTTTTTCCTCCTTACCTTTTAAAAATCATAACCCTTTCAAATATTATGGCTTATTTTTTGCATCACCAATTCTACTTTGCAGTGACATTAGTCATTTTACCCAAAAATCATTGTGAGACAAAATCAAAGAAAAAACGCCATTTTGTAACTTTTGGGGGCTTCTGTTTCTACGCAGTGCATATTTCGGTAAAAATTACACCTTATTATTCTGTAGGTCCATACGGTTAAAATGATACCCTACTTATATAGGTTTCATTTTTTCGTACTTCTGGAAAAAATCATAACTACATGCAGGAAAATGTATTCGTTTAAAAATGTCCTCTTCTGACCCCTTTAACTTTTTTATTTTTCCACGTACAGATTTTTTGCGCCATTCTGAAGTTTTTATTGGTACCATTTTTGTTTCGATCTGACTTTTTGATCACCAAAAATGACCAAAAATACGCTTTTTTGGACTTTGGAATTTTTTTACGTGTACGCCATTGACCGTGTGGTTTAATTAATTATATATTTTTATAGTGCGGACATTTACGCACACGGCGATACCGTACATGTTTATTTTTATTTACACTTATTTTTTTAATGGGAAAAGGGGGGTGATTCAAACTTTTATTAGGGAAGGGGTTAAATGATCTTTATTAACACTTTTTTTTTTTTTGCAATATTATAGCTCCCATAGGGACCTATAACACTGCACACACTGATCTCCTATGCTGATCACTGGCGTGTATTAACATGCCTGTGATCAGTGTTATCGGCGCTTGACTGCTCCTGCCTGGATCTCAGGCACAGAGCAGTCATTCGCCGATCGGACACCGAGGAGGCAGGTAAGGGCCCTCCCGGTGTCCTGTAAGCTGTTTCACCGCGGCGGTCCCGAACAGCCCGACTGAGCAGCCGGGATATTTTCACTTTCGCTTCAGACACGGCGGTCAGCTCTGATCGCCGCGTCTGAAGGGTTAATACAAGGCATCACCGCGATCGGTGATGTCCTGTATTAGCAGCTGGTCCCGGCCGTTGATGGCCGCCGGGACCGACCAGATATGACATGGGGTCACCGCATGACCCCGCGGGAGCCAGCAGAGGAGGTAAATATACATCCTTCGTCGTTAAGGAGTTAATAGCCGAAGTTCTTTATCTACCCTTTATTACCAGAAGTGTTGCTAGAGAGTGACGGGGAGGGGGGGGGGGGGGGGGCGTACCGCACGGGGCGACACCCTGACTGGCCGGCCTGGCACTAAATAGCTGCAATCCAACTATCCCGCAACAACCCATCCCATCCTCCTCAGAAATTAAAAAATATTAAAAACATACTATGCCGCACCATGTATATCCATACTCTGGAGGCTTTTTTTGTTTCATTTTGAGCACGCATTTTGTGACATTGGTGGGTGTAGTCTTCCGTCGCGGCGCTGAGGCCGGAGTTTACGTCAGGAAGGAGGACAGCGCAGCACCAACAGGCACGTAAACAATAGTGAAGCCACACACAAAAAAAAAAATCTCGGTACGTTACCCACCCCAAAATGTGCATGAAGCACTATGGATGTTATTATTTTATTTTATTTTTTTAAGGAAACATTTTTGTGCCACATATGGGTTATTTACGAGGTCTATAAAAATTCTTACACAATAATTTTGTGCCTTATTCTATTTTAACACAACATTCATTTTAAAAATTAGTGGGTACACCAGCATGTACGTGTCCTAAAATTAACAAGGTGTGCAGTGTGTATTTTCAACCTTAAAATTGAGTTATTAGTTATATGATTATTAAAATTATAATTTTTCTATAATTAACATTAACATTAATGTAGTAGCTTTGTTTCACAATGCAGAACAAGAACTGTTGTGTAAGTGGGTGTTAATGTCCTTTTCCCCAGATGTATGCACTTTCTGTAAGCCAGGTTGGACCTGGGATACATATGCGACTTTTAAATGGAGATGCAACTTTTTTTCTTCATATATATCGACTATCGCATTTGATAAATACATGAACTGCAAAGTAAAAAAAAAATTATTACTACAAGAGCAGATTTCAGAAGAGTGCTTTGGAATAAGCAAAAATAAAAGTCGCAGTATGTATAGAAAAGTCGCACGTGCGCAAGTACACGCAACTTTTTTTTTTTTTTACGCAAAAAAAATCTACTACAGAGCTTGATAAATCTCCTTCATAGATCTTGTGTCTGCACGCTGTGGTTTATGCTGTGGAATGTCTGTTTTTCAAGTGACTTTAGATAAAAGGAGTTTTTTTTTTTTTTTTTAACTCCTTAAAGGGGTACTCCGCCCCTGGCATCTTATCCCCTATCAAAGGATAGGGGATAAGATGTTAGATCGCCGCGGTCCCGCTGCTGGGGACCCCGGGGACTGCCGCTGCAGCACCCCCCCATCATTACTGCACAGAGCGAGTTCGCTCTGTGCGTAATGACGGGCGATACAGGGGCCGGAGCAGCGTGATGTCATGGCTCCGCCTCTCATGACATCACAGCCCGTCCCCTTAATGCAAGTCTATGGCAGGGGGCGTGACGACCGCCACGCCCCCTCCCATAGACTTGTATTGACGGGGCGGGCCGTGGCATCACGAGGGGCGGAGCCGTGACGTAACGATGCTCCGGCCCCTGTATTGCTCATCATTACGTGCAGAGCGATCTCGCTCTGTGCAGTAATGATAGCGGGGTGCTGCAGCAGCGATCCCCGGGGTCCCCAGCAGCGGGACCCCGGCGACCTGACATCTTATCCCCTATCCTTTGGATAGGTGATAAGATGTCTAGGGGCGGAGTACCCCTTTAAGCACACATGGCGCACCGGTACGTCATGTGTCCGCTCCCGATCTATAACGCGGGGCCACGGCTGGGACCCGTGGCTAATGGCGCGCGGCATTGATCGCGGTGCCGCGGGCTATTAACCCTTTAGATGCAGCGTTCAAAGTTGAACGCCGCATCTAAAGTGAAAGTACGCCGGTTAGCTCAGGGAGATCCAGGCATGAGCAGTCAAGCGGCAGAATCAATCAATCATTGGTTTCCTATGAGAAACCAGTGATCAATGATAAAGATCAGTGTGTGCAGTGTTATAGGTCCCTATGGGACCTATAACACTGCAAAAAAAAAAAAAAAAAGTGAATAAAGATTATTTAACCCCTTCCCTATTAAAAGTTTGAATCACCCCCCTTTTCCCATGAAAAAAAAAAGTGTAAATAAAAATAAACATATGGTATCGCCGCGTGCGTAAATGTTCGAATTATAAAAATATATTGTTAATTGAACCGCACGGTCAATGGCGTACGCGTAAAAAAATTCCAAAATCCAAAATTGTGCATTTTTGGTCACTTTTTAGATCATGAAAAAATGAATAAAAAGCGATCAATAAGTCCTATCAATGCAAAAATGGTACCGCTTAAAACTTCAGATCACGGCGCAAAAAATGAGCCCTCATACCGCCCCATACACGGAAAAATAAAAAAGTTATAGGGGTCAGAAGATGACAATTTTAAACGTATTAATTTTGCTGCATGTAGTTATGATTTTTTTCAGAAGTGCGACAAAATCAAACCTATATAAGTAGGGTATCATTCTAATCGTATGGACCTACAGAAGAGAAAGTGTCATTTTTTCCGAAAAATGTACTACGTAGAAACGGAAGCCCCCAAAAGGTACAAAACAGCAGGTTTTTTTTCAATTTTGTCTCACAATGATTTGTAGATTTTTGGGCAAAATCACTGACGTCATTACAAAGTAGAATTGGTTGACGCAAAAAATAAGCTATCATATGGATTTTTAGGTGCAAAATTGAAAGAGTTATAATTTTTTTTAAAGGCAAGGAGGAAAACGAAAATGTAAAAACGGAAAAACCCTTGGTCCTTAAGGGGTTAATAATATGAAAGTGTAATATTTAGTAAATTTAATACAGATATCTCACACTTCACCCTCGGACAGCCCAAGAGAGGAGACACTAGTGACTAGTCCAGTGTTATCCAAACATTGTCTTCAGCTGTTGCAAAACTACAACTCCCAGCATTCCCAGACAGCCGAAGGCTGTCCGGGCATGCTTGGAGTTGTAGTTTTGAAACAGCTGGAGGCACCCTGGGCTACTTAATGCACTTTGTGGGTGGAATTACTGACAGATCAGATGAAATGAGTGATGTCCACCAGATGTTATAAGACTACAACTCCTATCATCACCTCCACTGCCTGCTCTAGTCTGGACATGTTGGGAATGATCACTGTAAGGCTCTATCAGTCCGCACCCACCCAGCACGCTGCTCCCCGGCGCGGAGATCACGCACTCCTCTCCCAAGCTGCGCAAGAGGCCGAGGGCCGCCTCACAAGACCCGGGCTCACTGCTGCCGAGCAGGCGGTGTAGTTCGTGAAGACCGGCCATGATACCGCTCGCTAACTCAGGCGGGTTGTCGGGCACTCCATCTCCTCCATCAGAACGGGATGTCCCGGCGCCGGACGACGACATGTCAGCACCGACGGCGGCTCAGACCGCTGTGACAGGAGAGGCGGGAAGACAGCTAAGAAACCAGACGACGCTCAGCACTTCACACACTGGGCCACCGGGGGGCGCTGGATCTGGTTTATTCAGTCACACAATGAGGAAATGAAACCAACAGTACACGGCTTCCTGCCTATGTATTCACCTTGTCCTGACCCTAAAAACACCTGTCCCGGCATGTTGGTTATTGTTCGACATAAAAAATACATCATTTTCAGACACTCTCTGGAAATATTACTTTAACCCCTTCATGACCCAGCAAATTTTTTTTTCTGGCTCACGATTTGGCGATCTGGCGAAAACCGGGTGCTCCCGTATACCAGCCGGCAGCCATATACTGAAATCGTAGACTAAAGACCCATAACTTTTTTACTTTTTGACTGACAAAGTTGGGGCTTATTTTCCACGTGATGAGTTGTTCTTACCACTGATACATTATTTTGTTACTGTATATAACTAGCTGTGTACCCTGCGTTGCCCGGTTTTTCCTTCCTAATCCTTGTTGGGGAAGAAAAGCAACAAAGGAGGAAGCTTTTGACTTCATATCCCGTCCCCATATCTCAACCTTATATCCCGACCTCATATCCCATCCTCATATCCCGTCATCATATGTCGACCTCATAGTTTGACCTCATATCCCGTCCTCATATGCCGTCCTCCTATCCCGACCTTCTATCTCGACCTCATTTCCCATCCTCCTATCTCCACCTCCTATCCCGTCCTCCTATCCCATCCTCCTATCCCGTCCTCCTATCCTGTCCTCATAACACGTCCACATATTCCATCCTCATATCTCAACCTCATATCCCGTCCTCATATCCCATCCTCATATCTCGACCTCATATCTCGACCTCCTATCCCGTCCTCCTATCCCGTCCTCCTAACTCGTCCTCATACCACATCATCATATTCTGTCCTCATATCTCAACCTCTTATCCCGTCCTCTTATCCGTCCTCACATCCCGACCTCATATCCAGACCTCATATCCCTTCCTTATGTCTCATCCTCATATCCTGTCCTCAGGTGGGACTGATTTGTGATGAAGATATTGTAAGCTGAAGATAGAAGGGGACCTGGCTTTGTGGGACTGGGCATGATTTGCAAGTCAGGCCAATGAACAAAAAGGGTAGAGAATAAAAGGGGTGGGGCTTAAAATGTGGGCTGTTTTTTGTGAGATGGAGTATGGCTTTAAAGCCGGATTGACACATTCACCAGGAGATGCAGAGCGGAGCTAGTGGATTAAGGTACTGGAAGTCCCATATACTTGCATGGAACTTAAAAAAAAAAAAAACATCTTTTATATAAGGGTGTAGGTAAGGGTTAATTTAACTATCATATCTTTTTATTTGGCATATAAATAATATGTGTACCAGGTATTATTGAAATATCTCCAGCCGTACGGAAGTTATGTGGGAACAAACATTTCCCATTGATTTGCATGGGACTTTAAACAAAAACCCTGACCCTCACAAATGGGGGTAGTTAAGGGTTAAATTTACTATCCTCTATTTTAAGTGGACATATAAGCTGAGTACTTGGCGTTGCCTGGTTCTTCTTTTCTAATCCTTGTGTGGGAGGAAAAACAACAAAGGAGGAAGCCTTTGACTTCATATCCCATTTCCCATCCTCATATTCTGTCCTCGTATCTAGACCTCCTATCCAAACCTCATATACCGTCCTCATATCCTGTTCTCATATCCCGGCCTCATATTCCGACCTCATATGTTGTCCTCATATCCCGACCTCATATACCGTCTTCATGTGCCATCCTCATATCCCAACCTCATATCCTGTCCTCATAGCCTGACCTCATATCCCGTCCTCATATCACGTCCTCATATCCCGATCTCTTATCCCGTCCTAATGTGCCATCCTCATATCCCGACCTCATATCCTGACCTTCTATGCCATCCTCCTATCTCAACCTCATATCCCGACCTCATATCCCGGCCTCTATCCCGCCCTCATATCCCGTCCTCATATCCCATTCTCATATCCCGTCCTCATAGCCTGACCCTATATCCCGTCCTCATATCACGTCCATATATGCCGACCTCATGTCCCGTCCTCATATCCTGACTGTCACGATTCGGCTTCCAGGTAGTGGATCCTCTGTGTCAGCGAGGGATTGGCGTGGACCGTGCTAGTGGACCGGTTCTAAGAGGCTACTGGTGTTCACCAGAGCCCGCCGCAAAGCGGGATGGTCTTGCTGCGGCAGTAGCAACCAGGTCGTATCCACTAGCAACGGCTCTACCTCGCTGACTGCTGAGAAGGCGTGGGACAGAAGGACTAGGCAGAGGCAAGGTCAGACGTAGCAGAAGGTCGGGGGCAGGCGGCAAGGTTCGTAGTCAAGATGGATAGCAAGGGTTCAGGTAACACAGGCTTTGGACACACTAAACGCTTTCACTGGCACAAGGCAACAAGATCCGGCCGGGGAGTGCAGGGGCAGTGATCAGATATAGTCTGGGAGCAGGTGGGAGCCAATTAAGCTAATTGGGCCAGGCACCAATCATTGGTGCACTGGCCCTTTAAGTCTCAGAGAGCTGGCGCGCACGCGCCCTAGAGAGCGGAGCCGCGCGCGCCAGCACATGACAGCAGGGGACCGGGACGGGTAAGTGACCTGGGATGCGATTCGCGAGCGGGCGCGTCCCGCTGTGCGAATCGCATCCCCGACGGCCATGACAGTGCAGCGCTCCCGGTCAGCGGGACCGACCGGGGCGCTGCGGGGAGAGAGACGCCGTGAGCGCTCCAGGGAGGAGCGGGGACCCGGAGCGCTAGGCGTAACACTGACCTCATATGCTATCCTCATATCCCGTCCTTATGTTCCATCCTCATATCCTGTCCTCATATCCCGATCTCACATTCCGTGCTCATATGCTGTCCTCATATCTAATCCTCATATCCCGTCCTCAGGTGGGACTTATTTGTGATGAAGATATTGAAAGCTGAAAATAGAAGGGGATGTGGCTTTGTGGGACTGGGTGGGATTTGCAAGCCAGACCGATGCAAAAAAAGGGTGGATAATAAAAGGGTTAGGGCTTAAAATGTGGGCGTGTCTTTGTGAGATGGGGTGTAGCTTGCAAGCTGGACTGACACATTCACCAGGAGATGCAGAGCGGAGCTTGTGGAGTAAGGTACTGGAAGTCCCATATACTTGCATGGGACTTGAAACAAAGAACCATCTTTTATATAAGGGTGTAGGTAAGGGTTAATTTAACTATCATTAATTTTTATTTGACATATAAGTAATCTGTGTACCAGGTATTGAAATATCTCCAGCTGTACAGAAGTTATGTGGAAACATACATTTCCCTTTGATTTGCATGGAACTTTAAACAAAAACCCTGACCCTCACTAATGGGGGGGGGGGGGGTAGTTAAGGGTTAAATTAACTATTCTATATTTTAAGTGGACATATAAGTAACATGTGACCAAGTATTATCGAAATATCTCCAGCCGTTTGGAAGTTATGCCGTAACATTTATTTCCCATAGATTTGTATGGGACTTTAAATAAAAACCCTGACCCTCGCAAATGGGGGCGAGTAAGGGTTAAATTACCCATCCTATGTTTGTTGTTGACATATAAGTAACATGTTTGCCAAGTTTCATCTTAATATCTTTAGCCGTTTTGGACGTGATGCTGGAACATACACACACACATTGGGGGACATGTATCAAAGATTTTACCCCTGATATGTATTAAAATTTTTGCGCAAAATTTTGCGCAAGCTGTATTTTGGTGTCTTTTTTTGTAGCTTTCAGTGTGCCTTTGAGTGACATATTTACGCACAAATTTATTAACTGCGTACATTTCATTTACCCGCAAAATGCGCAATGAACATATTTTTAGCGCAAATATAAGCCATCTGCACTGCACGTAGCAAGATGCTCTAAATCATGGATTACATTTTTCAAAGAGTGGATTGAGGAGATTACTACATTTACCCGCAATTTATGAAACTCATTGCGCTTGATTGATAAATTTAACGCTTCTGCGCATAATTTAGAATTTGGCAAAAGGGGTAAACTGCTTCTACCATACACAAATAATGATACATGTCCCCCATTGAGTTTTATGTTGTTTTTCCTTTTACTTTATTATTCCTTTGGTTTATGTTTACTTACCAGTTGCTCGCTATGAAATAATAGTGGCAATATATGTAATGTTTTGTTTGAAAATTTTCAATAAAAATTATTTGAAAAGAAGACTAGCTAAGTACCCGGCATTGCCTGTTTTTTCCTTCCTAATCCTTGTTGGGGAGGAAAATCAACAAAGGAGGAAGCTTTTGACTTCATATCCCGTCCTCATATATTGCTGTCATATCCCAATCCCATATCCCGTCCTCATATCTCAACCTCGTATCCCGTCCTCATATCCTGTCCTCATATCCCGACCTCCTATCCCGTCCTCATTACTCGACCTCATATCCTGTCCTCCTATATTATTGTCATATCCCAACCCCATATCTCGTCCTCATATCTCAACCTCCTATCCCATCCTAATATCCTGTCATCATATCTCGACCTCATATCCTGACCTCCTATCCCATCCTCACATTTCGACCTCATATCCCGACCTAATATCCCATCCCAACTCCCTATCCCTACCTCATATCCCGTCCTAATATCCTGTCATCATATCTCGACCTCATATCCTGACCTCCTATCCCATCCTCCTATCTCGACCTCATATCCCGTCCTCATATGCCGACCTCCTATCCTGACCTCATATTCCGTCCTCATATCTCAACCTCATATCCCATCCTCATATCCTGACCTCCTATCCCGACCTCATATCCCGTCCTCCTATCCCGACCTCATATCCCGTCCTCACATCCCGTCTTCCCATCCCAACCTCATATACCGTCCTCATATCCTGACCTCATATCCCGTCCTTATGTCCCATCCTCATATCCTGTCCTCAGGTGGGACTGATTTGTGATGAAGATATTGTAAGCTGAAAATAGAAAGGGACGGGGCTTTGTGGGACTGGGCGTGATTTGCAAGCCAGACCGATGCACACAAAGGGTAGATAATAAAAGGGGTGGGGCTTAAAATGTAGGTGTGTCTTTGTGAGATGAAGCGGAGCTTGTGGAGAAAGGTACTGGAAGTCCCATATACTCGCATGGGACTTGAAACAAAAACCCATCTTTTATGTAAGGGTTAATTTAACTATCATATATTTTTATTTGACATATAAGTAATATGTGCACAAGGTATTATTGAAATATCTCCAGCCATACGGAAGTTATGTGGAAACATACATTTCCCATTGATTTGCATGGGACTTTAAACAAAAACCCTGACCCTCACAAATGGGGGTAGTTACAGGTTAAATTAACTATCCTATATTTTAAGTGGACATATCAGTAACATGTGACAAAGTATTATCGCAATATCTCCAGCCATTTGGAAGTTATGCAGTAACATATATTTCCCATAGACTTGTATGGGACTTTAAACAAAAAACCCGACCCTGGCAAATGGGGGGGTGAGTAAGGGTTAAATCACCTATCCTATGTTTGTTGTTGACATATAAGTAACATGTGTGCCAAGTTTGATGTTAATATCTTTAGCTGTTTGGACGTGATGCTGGAACATATACACACACACATTGGGGGAGATTTATCAAAGAATTTAGACCAGGGGTCTCAAACTCAAATTATCTGGGGGCCACTGGAGGTAGCAGCTGGGTGAGGCTGGGCCGCATGCATCCCTTACATATAATGCCCCCATCATGCACCCCTCACATATAATGCCTCCATCATGCGCCCCTTATCATCCACCAGCAACACCCCCCACCAGCAGTAGCAACCCAATAATCCACCAGCAACCCCCCCCCCCATTCCTCCTACCCCCGTGTGGTA
Organism: Hyla sarda; assembly: GCF_029499605.1. NCBI lineage: Eukaryota > Metazoa > Chordata > Amphibia > Anura > Hylidae > Hyla > Hyla sarda. The sequence continues at coordinate 283,076,710 of NC_079193.1, forward strand.
ATAGCATGAGCTGACGGATGATGGGGGTGCAACTTCTGGGGGTTCCCCACATTAGGTAGGCAGCATGTTCCCCCATTAGGTAGTAGTAGCAGGTTCCCCACATTAGATAGTAGTAGCAGGTTCCCCACATTAGGTAGTAGTAGCAGGTTCCCCACATTAGGTAGAAGCAGGTTCCCCACATTAGGTAGTAGTAGCAGGTTCCCCACATTAGGTAGTAGTAGCAGGTTCCCCACATTAGGTAGTAGTAGCAGCAGGTTCCCCACATTAGGTAGTTGTAGCAGGTTCCCCACATTAGGTAGTAGTAGCAGGTTCCCCACATTAGGTAGTAGTAGCAGGTTCCCCACATTAGGTAGTAGTAGCAGGTTCCCCACATTAGGTAGTAGTAGCAGGTTCCCCACATTAGGTAGTAGTAGCAGGTTCCCCACATTAGGTAGTAGTAGCAGGTTCCCCACATTAGGTAGTATCAGGCTCCCAACATTAGGTAGTGGTAGCAGGTTCCCCACATTAGGTAGTGGTAGCAGGTTCCCCACATTAGGTAGTAGTAGCAGGTTCTCCACATTAGGTAGTAGCAGGCTCCCCACATTAGCTAGTAGTAGCAGGTTCCCCACATTAGGTAGTAGTAGCAGGTCCACCCATTAGGTAGTAGTAACAGGTTCCCCACATTAGGTAGTAGCAGGTTCCCCACATTCAGTAGAAGCAGGTTCCCCACATTAGGTAGTAGCAGGTTCCCCACATTAGGTAGTAGTAGCAGGTTCTCCACATTACGTAGTAGCAGGCTCCCCACATTAGGTTGTAGCAGGCTCCCCACATTCGGTAGAAGCAGGCTCCCCGCATTAGGTAGTAGTAGCAGGTTCTCCACATTAGGTAGTAGCAGGTTCCCCACATTAGGTAGTAGCAGGCTCCCCACATTAGGTAGTAGCAGGCTCCCCACATTAGGTAGTATTAGCAGGTTCTCCACGTTAGGTAGTAGCAGGCTCCCAACATTAGGTAAACAGCAGGTTCCCCACATTAGGTAGTAGTAGCAGGTTCCCCACATTAGGTAGTAGGAGCAGGTTCCCCATATTAGGTAGTAGTAGCAGGTTCCCCACATTAGGTAAAAGCAGGCTCCCCACATTAGGTAGTAACAGGTTCCCCACATTAGGTAGAAGCAGGTTCCCCACATTAGGTAGAAGCAGGTTCCCCACACGTGACTCTCACCAACAAAGACATACAGACAGACACACACACAGACACCCACACATGCACACACAGACACCCACACATGCTCACACACAGACAGACACCCACACATGCTCACAGACAGACAGACACACATGCTCACACAGACAGACACCCACCCACACATGCTCACACACACAGACAGACACACATGCTCACACAGACACCCACACATGCTCACACACAGACAGACACCCACCCACACATGCTCACACACACAGACACACATGCTCACACAGACACCCACACATGCTCACACACACACAGACAGACACCCACCCACACATGCTCACACACACAGACAGACACACATGCTCACACAGACAGACACACGTGCTCACACACACAGACTGACACCCACACAGACAGACACCCACACATGCTCACACACAGACAACCTTACCTGTCCTGCGCTGCGCTTCTCTCCGGCGTCGGCTTGACGAGTGACGTCACTGATGTCCTCCTGTGCGGGTCTGCTGAGGGACGTCACATACGCGACGTCCCTCATCAGACTCAGGCTGGCCGGCCAACCGGAGACGGGGAAGTGAAGTCTTCACTTTAGTGCTGTTTGCCTGAAGCAACGCTAAATGCCTGAAGAAGTTAATTGCCGGCGCTCGGAACTGCATATCCCGGGTGTCAGGCAATACAAGTGACACATACCTGGTGCGGGCCACAAACTTTCGTTTCAGGCCGGGAGTTTGAGACCCCTGATTTAGATTGTTTTTTCCCGTCTAAATTTGTCGCACAGAAAGTCGTGACTTTTGCTTTAGAGCAGTGGTTCTTAACCTTGTTGGAGGTACTGAACCCCACCAGTTTCATATGCGCATTCACCAAACCCCTCTTAATTGGAAAAATAAAATATAATTTTTTCAAATTCAAAACATAGGAGGTATATATTTAAGTATATATTTATACATAGGTGCACAAAATGAACAAAACCATTAAGAACAAAGAACAAAACTATGAAAACATGATTTTCACAAAAAAATATAATGAATATTTACTGCAAATCAGTGTGACTTCTGCTGTTGTCTTTCAGAGACCAGTTCAGAAATGTGCGACTTTACCTTGACAAGTGCCACTCTCATGTCATTTTCGCAACAATGGTAGTGTTCCCCCACATTAGGCAGGCAGTGTTCCCCCACATTAGACAGGCAGTGTTCCCCCCACATTAGGCAGGCAGTGTTCCCCCACATTAGGCTGGCAGTGTTCCCCCACATTAGGCTGGCAGTGTTCCCCCACATTAGGCTGGCAGTGTTCCCCAACATTAGGCAGGCAGTGTTCCCCCCACATTAGGCAGGCAGTGTTCCCCCCACATTAGGCAGACAGTGTTCCCCTCCACATTAGGCAGACAGTGTTTCCCCACATTAGGCAGGCAGTGTTCCACCACATTAGGCAGGCAGTGTTCCCCCACATTAGGCAGGCAGTGTTCCCCCACATTAGGCTGGCAGTATGTTCCCCCACATTAGGTGCAATATAGTCCCCCACATTAAGCTGGCAGTATGTTCCCCCACATTAGGCTGGAAGTATAGTCCCCCACATTAAGCTGGCAGTATGTTCCCCCACATTAGGTGCAATATAGTCCCCCACATTAGGCCGGCAGTATGTTCCCCCACATTAGGTGCAATATAGTCCCCCACATTAGGCTGGCAGTATGTTCCCCCACATTAGGTGCAATATAGTCCGCACCATTAGGCTGGCAGTATGTTCCCCCACATTAGGTGCAATATAGTCCCCCACATTAAGCTGGCAGTATGTTAGCCCACATTAGGTGCAATATAGTCCCCCCACATTAGGTGCAATATAGTCCCCCACATTAGGCCGGCAATATGTTCCCCCACATTAAGTGCAATATAGTCTGCCACATTAAGCTGCAAGTATGTTCATCCACATTAGGTGCAATATAGTCCCCCTACATTAGGTGCAATATAGTCCCCCACACTAGTGTTGCTCGCGAATATTCGCAATGTGAATTTTATTCGCGAATATCGCATATTCGCGAATTTGCGAATATTCGCGAATATAGCACTATATATTCGCAATTACGAATGTTTGTTTTTTTTATGAAATTTTTTTTTTCACAGTACACATCACAGTGATCATCCCTCTCTGCTTCCAGCTTGTGTGGTGTAAAGAAGGCTCTAATACTACTGTGTTAGATTGGCGTGCGAATTTTCGCATATGCGAAAATAAGCATATGCAAATTTTTGCATATTCGAATTTTCGCAACTGCTAATTTTTGTATATGATAATTTTCCTATATGCGAACTTACGCATATGCGAATTTTCGTGTATGCGAAAATATACCGCGAATATTACGAATATGTGAATTTCGCGAATATATGACGAATATTCATCCATATATTCGCAAAATATCGCAAATTCGAATATGGCCTATGCTGCTCAACACTACCCCACATTAGGCCGGCAGTATGTTCCCCCACATTAGGTGCAATAAAGTCCCCCACATTAGGCCGGCAGTATGTACTCCCACATTAGGTGCGATATAGTCCGCACCATTAGGCTGGCAGTATGCTCCCCCACATTAGGTGCAATATAGTCCCCCACATTAAGCTGGCAGTATGTTCCCCCACATTAGATGCAATATAGTCCCCCCACATTAGGCTGGCAGTATGTTCCCCCACATTAGGTGCAATATAGTCCCCCACATTGGGCCGGCAGTATGTTCCCCCACATTAGGTGCAATATAGTCCCCCACATTAGGTCGGCAGTATGTTCCCCCACATTAGGTGCAATATAGTCCCCCACATTAGGCAGGCAGTATGTTCCCCCACATTAGGTGCAATATAGTCCCCCACATTAGGTCGGCAGTATGTTCCCCCACATTAGGTGCAATATAGTCTCCCACATTAGGCTGGCAGTATGTTCCCCCACATTAGGCTGGCAGTATGTTCCCCCACATTAGGCTGGCAATATGTTCCCCCACATTAGGCTGGCAGTATGTTCCCCCACATTAGGTGCAATATAGTCCCTCCACATTAGGTGCAATATAGTCCCCCACATTAGGCCGGCAGTATGTACTCCCACATTAGGTGCAATATAGCCCGCACCATTAGGCTGGCAGTATGTTCCCCCACATTAGGCTGGCAGTATGTTCCCCCACATTAGGCTGGCAATATGTTCCCCCACATTAGGCTGGCAGTATGTTCCCCCACATTAGGTGCAATATAGTCCCTCCACATTAGGTGCAATATAGTCCCCTACATTAGGCCGGCAGTATGTACTCCCACATTAGGTGCAATATAGTCCGCACCATTAGGCTGGCAGTATGCTCCCCCACATTAGGTGCAATATAGTCCCCCACATTAAGCTGGCAGTATGTTCGCCCACATTAGATGCAATATAGTCCCCCCACATTAGGCCGGCAGTATGTTCCCCCACATTAGGTGCAATATAGTCCCCCACATTAGGCTGGCAGTATGTTCCCCCACATTAGGCTGGCAGTATGTTCCCCCACATTAGGTGCAATATAGTCCCTCCACATTAGGTGCAATATAGTCCCCCACATTAGGCCGGCAGTATGTTCCCCCACATTAGGTGCAATATAGTCCCCCACATTAGGTCGGCAGTATGTTCCCCCACATTAGGTGCAATATAGTCCCCCACATTAGGCCGGCAGTATGTTCCCCCACATTAGGTGCAATATAGTCCCCCACATTAGGTCGGCAGTATGTTCCCCCACATTAGGTGCAATATAGTCTCCCACATTAGGCTGGCAGTATGTTCCCCCACATTAGGCTGGCAGTATGTTCCCCCACATTAGGCTGGCAATATGTTCCCCCACATTAGGCTGGCAGTATGTTCCCCCACATTAGGTGCAATATAGTCCCTCCACATTAGGTGCAATATAGTCCCCCACATTAGGCCGGCAGTATGTTCCCCCACATTAGGTGCAATATAGTCCCCCATATAGTTCGCGTATGTGAAAATATACCGCGAATATTACGAATATGTGAATTTCGCGAAGATATGACGAATATTCATCCATATATTCGCAAAATATCGCAAATTCGAATATGGCCTATGCTGCTCAACACTACCCCACATTAGGCTGGCAGTATGTTCCCCCACATTAGGTGCAATATAGTGCCCACACATTAGGTGCAATAAAGTCCCCCACATTAGGCCGGCAGTATGTACTCCCACATTAGGTGCAATATAGTCCGCACCATTAGGCTGGCAGTATGTTCCCCCACATTAGGTGCAATATAGTCCCCCACATTAAGCTGGCAGTATGTTCCCCCACATTAGGTGCAATATAGTCCCCCACATTAGGCTGGCAGTATGTTCCCCCACATTAGGCTGGCAGTATGTTCCCCCACATTAGGTGCAATATAGTCCCTCCACATTAGGTGCAATATAGTCCCCCACATTAGGCCGGCAGTATGTTCCCCCACATTAGGTGCAATATAGTCCCCCACATTAGGTAGCCAGTATGTTCCCCCACATTAGGTGCAATATAGTCTCCCACATTAGGCCGGCAGTATGTTCCCCCACATTAGGTGCAATATAGTCCCCCACATTAGGTGCAATATAGTCTCCCACATTAAGCTGGCAGTATGTTCCCCCACATTAGGCTGGCAGTATGTTCCCCCACATTAGGCTGGCAATATGTTCCCCCACATTAGGCTGGCAGTATGTTCCCCCACATTAGGTGCAATATAGTCCCCCACATTAGGCCGGCAGTATGTTCCCCCACATTAGGTGCAATATAGTCCCCCATATAGTTCACGTATGTGAAAATATACCGCGAATATTATGAATATGTGAATTTCGCGAATATATGACGAATATTCATCCATATATTCGCGAAATATCGCAAATTCGAATATGGCCTATGCTGCTCAACACTACCCCACATTAGGCTGGCAGTATGTTCCCCCACATTAGGTGCAATATAGTCCCCACACATTAGGTGCAATAAAGTCCCCCACATTAGGCCGGCAGTATGTACTCCCACATTAGGTGCAATATAGTCCGCACCATTAGGCTGGAAGTATGTTCCCCCACATTAGGTGCAATATAGTCCCCCACATTAAGCTGGCAGTATGTTCCCCCACATTAGATGCAATATAGTCCCCCACATTAGGCCGGCAGTATGTTCCCCCACATTAGGTGCAATATAGTCCCCCACATTAGGCTGGCAGTATGTTCCCCCACATTAGGCTGGCAGTATGTTCCCCCACATTAGGTGCAATATAGTCCCTCCACATTAGGTGCAATATAGTCCCCCACATTAGGTGCAATATAGTCCCCCACATTAGGTCGGCAGTATGTTCCCCCACATTAGGTGCAATATAGTCCCCCACATTAGGCCGGCAGTATGTTCCCCCACATTAGGTGCAATATAGTCCCCCACATTAGGTCGGCAGTATGTTCCCCCACATTAGGTGCAATATAGTCTCCCACATTAGGCTGGCAGTATGTTCCCCCACATTAGGCTGGCAGTATGTTCCCCCACATTAGGCTGGCAGTATGTTCCCCCACATTAGGCTGGCAGTATGTTCCCCCACATTAGGTGCAATATAGTCCCCCACATTAGGCCAGCAGTATGTTCCCCCACATTAGGTGCAATATAGTCCCCCACATTAGGTCGGCAGTATGTTCCCCCACATTAGGTGCAATATAGTCCCCCACATTAGGCTGGCAGTATGTTCCCCCACATTAGGCTGGCAATATGTTCCCCCACATTAGGCTGGCAGTATGTTCCCCCACATTAGGTGCAATATAGTCCCCCACATTAGGCCGGCAGTATGTTCCCCCACATTAGGTGCAATATAGTCCCCCACATTAGGTCGGCAGTATGTTCCCCCACATTAGGTGCAATATAGTCCCCCACATTAGGCTGGCAGTATGTTCCCCCACATTAGGCTGGCAATATGTTCCCCCACATTAGGCTGGCAGTATGTTCCCCCACATTAGGTGCAATATAGTCCCTCCACATTAGGTGCAATATAGTCCCCCACATTAGGCCGGCAGTATGTTCCCCCACATTAGGTGCAATATAGTCCCCCACATTAGGCCGGCAGTATGTTCCCCCACATTAGGTGCAATATAGTCCCCCACATTAGGCTGGCAGTATGTTCCCCCACATTAGGCTGGCAGTATGTTCCCCCACATTAGGTGCAATATAGTCCCTCCACATTAGGTGCAATATAGTCCCCCACATTAGGCCGGCAGTATGTTCCCCCACATTAGGTGCAATATAGTCCCCCACATTAGGTCGGCAGTATGTTCCCCCACATTAGGTGCAATATAGTCTCCCACATTAGGCCGGCAGTATGTTCCCCCACATTAGGTGCAATATAGTCCCCCACATTAGGTGCAATATAGTCTCCCACATTAAGCTGGCAGTATGTTCCCCCACATTAGGCTGGCAGTATGTTCCCCCACATTAGGCTGGCAATATGTTCCCCCACATTAGGCTGGCAGTATGTTCCCCCACATTAGGTGCAATATAGTCCCCCACATTAGGCCGGCAGTATGTTCCCCCACATTAGGTGCAATATAGTCCCCCATATAGTTCACGTATGTGAAAATATACCGCGAATATTACGAATATGTGAATTTCGCGAATATATGACGAATATTCATCCATATATTCGCAAAATATCGCAAATTCGAATATGGCCTATGCTGCTCAACACTACCCCACATTAGGCTGGCAGTATGTTCCCCCACATTAGGTGCAATATAGTCCCCACACATTAGGTGCAATAAAGTCCCCCACATTAGGCCGGCAGTATGTACTCCCACATTAGGTGCAATATAGTCCGCACCATTAGGCTGGCAGTATGTTCCCCCACATTAGGTGCAATATAGTCCCCCACATTAAGCTGGCAGTATGTTCCCCCCACATTAGATGCAATATAGTCCCCCACATTAGGCCGGCAGTATGTTCCCCCACATTAGGTGCAATATAGTCCCCCACATTAGGCTGGCAGTATGTTCCCCCACATTAGGCTGGCAGTATGTTCCCCCACATTAGGTGCAATATAGTCCCTCCACATTAGGTGCAATATAGTCCCCCACATTAGGTGCAATATAGTCCCCCACATTAGGTCGGCAGTATGTTCCCCCACATTAGGTGCAATATAGTCCCCCACATTAGGCCGGCAGTATGTTCCCCCACATTAGGTGCAATATAGTCCCCCACATTAGGTCGGCAGTATGTTCCCCCACATTAGGTGCAATATAGTCTCCCACATTAGGCTGGCAGTATGTTCCCCCACATTAGGCTGGCAGTATGTTCCCCCACATTAGGCTGGCAGTATGTTCCCCCACATTAGGCTGGCAGTATGTTCCCCCACATTAGGTGCAATATAGTCCCTCCACATTAGGTGCAATATAGTCCCCCACATTAGGCCGGCAGTATGTTCCCCCACATTAGGTGCAATATAGTCCCCACACATTAGGCCAGCAGTATGTTCCCCCACATTAGGTGCAATATAGTCCCCCACATTAGGTCGGCAGTATGTTCCCCCACATTAGGTGCAATATAGTCCCCCACATTAGGCTGGCAGTATGTTCCCCCACATTAGGCTGGCAATATGTTCCCCCACATTAGGCTGGCAGTATGTTCCCCCACATTAGGTGCAATATAGTCCCTCCACATTAGGTGCAATATAGTCCCCCACATTAGGCCGGCAGTATGTTCCCCCACATTAGGTGCAATATAGTCCCCCACATTAGGCCAGCAGTATCTTCCCCCACATTAGGTGCAATATAGTCCCCCACATTAGGTCGGCAGTATGTTCCCCCACATTAGGTGCAATATAGTCCCCCACATTAGGCTGGCAGTATGTTTCCCCACATTAGGCTGGCAATATGTTCCCCCACATTAGGCTGGCAGTATGTACCCCCACATTAGGTGCAATATAGTCCCTCCACATTAGGTGCAATATAGTCCCCCACATTAGGCCGGCAGTATGTTCCCCCACATTAGGTGCAATATAGTCCCCCACATTAGGCCGGCAGTATGTTCCCCCACATTAGGTGCAATATAGTCCCCCACATTAGGCTGGCAGTATGTTCCCCCACATTAGGCTGGCAGTATGTTCCCCCACATTAGGTGCAATATAGTCCCTCCACATTAGGTGCAATATAGTCCCCCACATTAGGCCGGCAGTATGTTCCCCCACATTAGGTGCAATATAGTCCCCCACATTAGGTCGGCAGTATGTTCCCCCACATTAGGTGCAATATAGTCTCCCACATTAGGCCGGCAGTATGTTCCCCCACATTAGGTGCAATATAGTCCCCCACATTAGGTGCAATATAGTCTCCCACATTAAGCTGGCAGTATGTTCCCCCACATTAGGCTGGCAGTATGTTCCCCACATTAGGCTGGCAATATGTTCCCCCACATTAGGCTGGCAGTATGTTCCCCCACATTAGGTGCAATATAGTCCCTCCACATTAGGTGCAATATAGTCCCCCACATTAGGCCGGCAGTATGTTCCCCCACATTAGGTGCAATATAGTCCCCCATATAGTTCGCGTATGTGAAAATATACCGCGAATATTACAAATATGTGAATTTCGCGAATATATGACGAATATTCATCCATATATTCGCGAAATATCGCAAATTTGAATATGGCCTATGCTGCTCAACACTACCCCACATTAGGCTGGCAGTATGTTCCCCCACATTAGGTGCAATATAGTCCCCACACATTAGGTGCAATAAAGTCCCCCACATTAGGCCGGCAGTATGTACTCCCACATTAAGTGCAATATAGTCCGCACCATTAGGCTGGCAGTATGTTCCCCCACATTAGGTGCAATATAGTCCTCCACATTAAGCTGGCAGTATGTTCCCCCACATTAGATGCAATATAGTCCCCCCATATTAGGCCGACAGTATGTTCCCCCACATTAGGTGCAATATAGTCCCCCACATTAGGCTGGCAGTATGTTCCCCCACATTAGGCTGGCAGTATGTTCCCCCACATTAGGTGCAATATAGTCCCTCCACATTAGGTGCAATATAGTCCCCCCACATTAGGCCGGCAATATGTTCCCCCACATTAGGTGCAATATAGTCCCCCACATTAGGTCGGCAGTATGTTCCCCCACATTAGGTGCAATATAGTCCCCCACATTAGGCTGGAAGTATGTTCCCCCACATTAGGCTGGCAGTATGTTCCCCCACATTAGGTGCAATATAGTCCCTCCACATTAGGTGCAATATAGTCCCCTACATTAGGCCGGCAGTATGTTCCCCCACATTAGGTGCAATATAGTCCCCCACATTAGGTCAGCAGTATGTTCCCCCACATTAGGTGCAATATAGTCCCCCACATTCGGCTGGCAGTATGTTCCCCCACATTAGGCTGGCAATATGTTCCCCCACATTAGGCTGGCAGTATGTTCCCCCACATTAGGTGCAATATAGTCCCTCCACATTAGGTGCAATATAGTCCCCCACATTAGGCCGGCAGTATGTTCCCCCACATTAGGTGCAATATAGTCCCCCATATAGTTTGCGTATGTGAAAATATACCGCGAATATTACGAATATGTGAATTTCGCGAATATATGACGAATATTCATCCATACATTCGCGAAATATCGCAAATTCGAATATGGCCTATGCTGCTCAACACTACCCCACATTAGGCTGGCAGTATGTTCCCCCACATTAGGTGCAATATAGTCCCCACACATTAGGTGCAATAAAGTCCCCCACATTAGGCCGGCAGTATGTACTCCCACATTAGGTGCAATATAGTCCGCACTATTAGGCTGGCAGTATGTTCCCTCACATTAGGTGCAATATAGTCCCCCACATTAAGCTGGCAGTATGTTCCCCCACATTAGATGCAATATAGTCCCCCACATTAGGCCGGCAGTATGTTCCCCCACATTAGGTGCAATATAGTCCCCCACATTAGGCTGGCAGTATGTTCCCCTACATTAGGCTGGCAGTATGTTCCCCCACATTAGGTGCAATATAGTCCCTCCACATTAGGTGCAATATAGTCCCCCACATTAGGCCGGCAGTATGTTCCCCCACATTAGGTGCAATATAGTCCCCCACATTAGGTCGGCAGTATGTTCCCCCACATTAGGTGCAATATAGTCCCCCACATTAGGCCGGCAGTATGTTCCCCCACATTAGGTGCAATATAGTCCCCCACATTAGGTCGGCAGTATGTTCCCCCACATTAGGTGCAATATAGTCTCCCACATTAGGCTGGCAGTATGTTCCCCCACATTAGGCTGGCAGTATGTTCCCCCACATTAGGCTGGCAATATGTTCCCCCACATTAGGCTGGCAGTATGTTCCCCCACATTAGGTGCAATATAGTCCCTCCACATTAGGTGCAATATAGTCCCCCACATTAGGCCGGCAGTATGTTCCCCCACATTAGATGCAATATAGTCCCCCACATTAGGCCAGCAGTATGTTCCCCCACATTAGGTGCAATATAGTCCCCCACATTAGGTCGGCAGTATGTTCCCCCACATTAGGTGCAATATAGTCCCCCACATTAGGCTGGCAGTATGTTCCCCCACATTAGGCTGGCAATATGTTCCCCCACATTAGGCTGGCAGTATGTTCCCCCACATTAGGTGCAATATAGTCCCTCCACATTAGGTGCAATATAGTCCCCCACATTAGGCCGGCAGTATGTTCCCCCACATTAGGTGCAATATAGTCCCCCACATTAGGCCAGCAGTATGTTCCCCCACATTAGGTGCAATATAGTCCCCCACATTAGGTCGGCAGTATGTTCCCCCACATTAGGTGCAATATAGTCCCCCACATTAGGCTGGCAGTATGTTCCCCCACATTACGCTGGCAATATGTTCCCCCACATTAGGCTGGCAGTATGTTCCCCCACATTAGGTGCAATATAGTCCCTCCACATTAGGTGCAATATAGTCCCCCACATTAGGCCGGCAGTATGTTCCCCCACATTAGGTGCAATATAGTCCCCCACATTAGGCTGGCAGTATGTTCCCCCACATTAGGCTGGCAATATGTTCCCCCACATTAGGCTGGCAATATGTTCCCCCACATTAGGCTGGCAGTATGTTCCCCCACATTAGGTGCAATATAGTCCCTCCACATTAGGTGCAATATAGTCCCCCACATTAGGTGCAAAATAGTCCCCCACATTAGGCCGGCAGTATGTTCCCCCACATTAGGTGCAATATAGTCCCCCACATTAGGCCGGCAGTATGTTCCCCCACATTAGGTGCAATATAGTCCCCCACATTAGGCCGGCAGTATGTTCCCCCACATTAGGTGCAATATAGTCCCCCACATTAGGCCGGCAGTATGTTCCCCCACATTAGGTGCAATATAGTCCCCCACATTAGGCTGGCAGTATGTTCCCCCACATTAGGCTGGCAATATGTTCCCCCACATTAGGCTGGCAGTATGTTCCCCCACATTAGGTGCAATATAGTCCCTCCACATTAGGTGCAATATAGTCCCCCACATTAGGCCGGCAGTATGTTCCCCCACATTAGATGCAATATAGTCCCCCACATTAGGCCAGCAGTATGTTCCCCCACATTAGGTGCAATATAGTCCCCCACATTAGGTCGGCAGTATGTTCCCCCACATTAGGTGCAATATAGTCCCCCACATTAGGCTGGCAGTATGTTCCCCCACATTAGGCTGGCAATATGTTCCCCCACATTAGGCTGGCAGTATGTTCCCCCACATTAGGTGCAATATAGTCCCTCCACATTAGGTGCAATATAGTCCCCCACATTAGGCCGGCAGTATGTTCCCCCACATTAGGTGCAATATAGTCCCCCACATTAGGCCAGCAGTATGTTCCCCCACATTAGGTGCAATATAGTCCCCCACATTAGGTCGGCAGTATGTTCCCCCACATTAGGTGCAATATAGTCCCCCACATTAGGCTGGCAGTATGTTCCCCCACATTACGCTGGCAATATGTTCCCCCACATTAGGCTGGCAGTATGTTCCCCCACATTAGGTGCAATATAGTCCCTCCACATTAGGTGCAATATAGTCCCCCACATTAGGCCGGCAGTATGTTCCCCCACATTAGGTGCAATATAGTCCCCCACATTAGGCTGGCAGTATGTTCCCCCACATTAGGCTGGCAATATGTTCCCCCACATTAGGCTGGCAATATGTTCCCCCACATTAGGCTGGCAGTATGTTCCCCCACATTAGGTGCAATATAGTCCCTCCACATTAGGTGCAATATAGTCCCCCACATTAGGTGCAAAATAGTCCCCCACATTAGGCCGGCAGTATGTTCCCCCACATTAGGTGCAATATAGTCCCCCACATTAGGCCGGCAGTATGTTCCCCCACATTAGGTGCAATATAGTCCCCCACATTAGGCCGGCAGTATGTTCCCCCACATTAGGTGCAATATAGTCCCCCACATTAGGCCGGCAGTATGTTCCCCCACATTAGGTGCAATATAGTCCCCCACATTAGGCCGGCAGTATGTTCCCCCACATTAGGTGCAATATAGTCCCCAACATTAGGCCGGCAGTATGTTCCCCCACATTAGGTGCAATAACCCCTTAAGGACCGGAGGTTTTTCCGTTTTTGCATTTTCGTTTTTTGCTCCTTGCCTTTAAAAAATCATAACTCTTTCAAATTTTTACCTAAAAATCCATATGATGGCTTATTTTTTGCGCCACCAATTCTTCTTTGTAATGACGTCAGTCATTTTGCCCAAAAATCTATGGTGAAGCGGGAAAAAAAATCATTGTGCGACAAAATTGAAAAAAAAAACGCTGTTTTGTAACTTTTGGGGGCACCTGATATGTATTCTGTAGGTCCATACGATTAAAATGATACCCTACTTATATAGGTTTGATTTTGTCGGACTTCTGGAAAAAATCATAACTACATGCAGGAAAATTAATACGTTTAAAATTGTCATCTTCTGACCCCTATAACTTTTTTATTTTTCCGTGTATGGGGCGGTATGAGGGCTCATTTTTTGCACCGTGATCTGAAGTTTTTAACGGTACCATTTTTGCATTGATAGGACTTATTGATCACTTTTTATTCATTTTTAAATGATATAAAAAGTGACCAAAAATGCACTATTTTGGACTTTGGAATTTTTTTGCGCGCACGCCATTGACCGAGCGGTTTAATTAATGATATATTTTTATAATTCGGACATTTCCGCACGCGGTGATACCACATATGTTTATTTTAATTTTTATTTACACTGTGTTTTTTTTTTATTGGAAAAGGGGGGTGATTCAAACTTTTAATAGGGGAGGGGTTAAATGATCTTTATTCACTTTTTTTTTTCACTTTTTTTGTGCAGTGTTATAGGTCCCATAGGGACCTATAACACTGCACACACTGATCTTCTATGTTGATCACTGGTTTCTCATAAGAAACCAGTGATCAACGATTCTGCCGGATGACTGCTCATGCCTGGATCTCAGGCACTGAGCAGTCATTCGGCGATCGGACAGCGAGGAGGCAGGAAGGGGCCCTCCCGCTGTCCTGTCAGCTGTTCGGGATGCCGCGATTAGCCGCGGCTATCCCGAACAGCCCGACTGAGCTAGCCGGGAACTTTCACTTTCACTTTTAGCCGCGCGGCTCAGCTTTGAGCGCGCGGCTAAAGGGTTAATAGCGCGCGGCGCCGCGATCGGCGCTGCGCACTATTAGAGGCGGGTCCCGGCTTCACTATGACGCCGGGCCCGCCATGATATGACGCGGGGTTACTGTGTAACCCCGCGTTATATCAGAAGAGCAGGACCAAGGACGTACCGGTACGTCCTTGGTCCTTAAGGGGATAAAGTCCCCCACATTAGGCCGGCAGTATGTTCCCCCACATTAGGTGCAATATAGTCCCCCACATTAGGCCGGCAGTATGTTCCCCCACATTAGGTGCAATATAGTCCCCCACATTAGGCCGGCAGTATATACCCCCACATTAGGTGCAATATAGTCCCCCACATTAGGCCGGCAGTATGTTCCCCCACATTAGGTGCAATATAGTCCCCCACATTAGGCTGGCAGTATGTTCCCCCACATTAGGCTGGCAGTATGTTCCCCCACATTAGGTGCAATATAGTCCCTCCACATTAGGTGCAATATAGTCCCCCACATTAGGCTGGCAGTATGTTCCCCCACATTAGGCCGGCAGTATGTTCCCCCACATTAGTTGCAATATAGTCCCCCACATTAGGTCGGCAGTATGTTCCCCCACATTAGGTGCAATATAGTCCCCCACATTAGGCCGGCAGTATGTTCCCCCACATTAGGTGCAATATAGTCCCCCACATTAGGTCGGCAGTATGTTCCCCCACATTAGGTGCAATATAGTCTCCCACATTAGGCTGGCAGTATGTTCCCCCACATTAGGCTGGCAGTATGTTCCCCCACATTAGGCTGGCAATATGTTCCCCCACATTAGGCTGGCAGTATGTTCCCCCATATTAGGTGCAATATAGTCCCTCCACATTAGGTGCAATATAGTCCCCCACATTAGGCCGGCAGTATGTTCCCCCACATTAGGTGCAATATAGTCCCCCATATAGTTCGCGTATGTGAAAATATACCGTGAATATTACGAATATGTGAATTTCGCGAATATATGACGAATATTCATCCATATATTCGCGAAATATCGCAAATTCGAATATGGCCTATGCTGCTCAACACTACCCCACATTAGGCTGGCAGTATGTTCCCCCACATTAGGTGCAATATAGTCCCCCCACATTAGGTGCAATAAAGTCCCCCACATTAGGCCGGCAGTATGTACTCCCACATTAGGTGCAATATAGTCCGCACCATTAGGCTGGCAGTATGTTCCCCCACATTAGGTGCAATATAGTCCCCCACATTAAGCTGGCAGTATGTTCCCCCACATTAGATGCAATATAGTCCCCCCACATTAGGCCGGCAGTATGTTCCCCCACATTACGTGCAATATAGTCCCCCACATTAGGCTGGCAGTATGTTCCCCCACATTTGGCTGTCAGTATGTTCCCCCACATTAGGTGCAATATAGTCCCTCCACATTAGGTGCAATATAGTCCCCCACATTAGGCCGGCAGTATGTTCCCCCACATTAGGTGCAATATAGTCCGCACCATTAGGCTGGCAGTATGTTCCCCCACATTAGGTGCAATATAGTCCCCCACATTAAGCTGGCAGTATGTTCCCCCACATTAGGTGCAATATAGTCCCCCCACATTAGGCCGGCAGTATGTTCCCCCACATTAGGTGCAATATAGTCCCCCACATTAGGCTGGCAGTATGTTGCCCCACATTAGGCTGGCAGTATATTCCCCCACATTACGTTGGCAGTATAGTTCCCCCCACATTAGGTGCAGTATGTTCCCCCACAGACATACAGCCTCCAGCCATACAGTATGGCTGGAGGCTGTATGCCTTTGTACTCCCCCACTTCAGTGTTCCGATCACCACTCCTCAGGTCCGGCCATAGCAGGACCGGAGGATCACTGGTCGGAACACCGAAGCGGACTCGCCTCTGGTAAACACTTACCTACTGCCAGCGCGCGTACTTCTTGCTTCTTCTCCACTCCTCCGCGCTCCGTTGCCATAGGTGCACGCATGGGACGTCAGTGACGTCCCTGCATGCGCTAGCTCCCAGCGGCCCCCACGTTTTTAAAGTAAACGCAGGGCCGCAGGAACTTAACAGAGGCGTCCCTGTGTTCCGAAAGCATGTTTCGGAACACAGGGATGTGCCGAGGCAAAAACATCCGGCGGGCCTCCCCGCCGAACCCCCAAGACTGACTTACTGAACCCCTGGGCTTCAGAACCAGGTTCAGAACCACTGCTTTAGAGGATTTTTAGAACATGAGGCATTCTAGTCTATTTTAGATGGAAAAATGCATTGGTGCTGAATTTATCAATAGCGACTTCTTGACAAAAAGTTGCATTGGCCGAAAGTACGCTGAAATGACGGGCCATGCTGGAGCAGGTTTAAATACAGTCTAAACCATAGATCCCAAAGTCTGTGTGCAGAATTTATCAAGAGCCTTGCGACTTTTGATAAATTAAGCGCACAATAGACCTGCCCAACCCTCTGTAGGTTGGTCTATATTGATGCAGGAAGTAGACAACTTTGATAAATCTCCCCCATTGAGTTTTAAATATATATATATACTAGCTGAGTACCCGGTGCTGCCCAGTTTTTCCTACCTTATCCTTGTGGGGGGAAAGCAACAAAGGAGGAAGCTTTTGTCCTCATATCCCGTCCCAAAATCCTGACCCCATATCCCCTCCTCATATCCTGTCCTCATATTTTGTTATCATATCCCGTCCTCATTTCCCATCCTCATATCCCGACCTCATATCCCGTCCCCATATCCTGTCCCCATATCTCGTCCCCATACCCCTCCTCCATATCCCGTCCCCATACCCCTCCCCCATATCCCAACCCCATATCCCGACCTCATATCCCGACCTCATATCCCGCCCCCATATCCCGACCTCATATCCCGTCCTCATATCCCGCCCTCATATCCCATCCTCATTTCCGTCCCCATAGCTAATCCTCATTTCTAATCCTCATATCCCGTCGTCAGGTGGGGCTGTGCTGTGGTAAAGATATTGTAAGCTGAAAATAAAAGGGGTGTGGCTTAAAAGGTGGGCATGTCTTTGTGAGATGGGGTGTGGCTTACCGGCCGGACTGACACATTCACCAGGAGATGCAGAGCGGAGATTGCGGAGTAAGGCACCAGAAGTCCTCTGTACTTGATTGGGATTTGAATCAAAACCCCCATCCTTAACATATAGGGGCAGGTTAGGGGTTAATTTTACTATTATTTATTTTTATTTCACATATAAGTAACATGTGACCAAGTATTATCGAAATATCTCCAG
Organism: Hyla sarda; assembly: GCF_029499605.1. Taxonomy (NCBI): domain Eukaryota; kingdom Metazoa; phylum Chordata; class Amphibia; order Anura; family Hylidae; genus Hyla; species Hyla sarda. The sequence goes on from NC_079193.1 coordinate 283,094,786, forward strand.
CTGTTTGGAAATTATGCTATAACATAAATTTCCCATAGACTTGTATGGGACTTTAAATAAAAACCCGACCCTGGCAAATGGGGGTAGGTAAGGGTTAAATTATCTATCCTATGTTTGTTGTTGACATGTTTGTTGTTGACAAGTAACATGTGTGCCAAGTTTCATGTTAATATCTTTAGCGGTTTGGCCGTGATGCTGGAAGATACACTCACACACACACACACATATATACACACATTGGAGGAGATTTATCAAACTTGTGCAAAGGAAAAGTTGCCCAATTGCCCATAGCAACCAATCAGATTGCTTCTTTCATTTTACAGAGGGCTTGTTAAAAATGAAAGAAGCTCACTTCTTTCATTTTTAACAAGCCCTCTGTAAAATGAAAGAAGCAATCTGATTGGTTACTAAGGGCAACTGGGCAACTTTTCCTCTGGACAAGTTTTGATAAATCTCCCCCATTGAGTTTTATATATATATATAGATAGATTAAAAAGCCAGAAAAAAATTATATGTAGGGCAAAATTGAAAAAAAATATGGAATTGCACAATTTTGTAGGGGAATAATTTTTTGTGATTTAACACGTGCGGATTTTCGCAGCGTATTTTGCTGCGGATCCACCGCTGAAGGACCTCTTATATGCCGTCGTTATATGTGCCTGCTCGAAGCGGCAATACACCGCTCCGAGCAGACACACTGCGATGTGCGAGTCACCGCGCGCATGCACAGTATACTGGCACATCACGGCAGCTCTCTGCCTAGCTCATTGAGCAGGGGGAGTGGCCGCAATGTGTGCGAGTACACCGCGCATGCGCGGCGACTCGCACATCGCAGTATGTCTGCTCGGAGCAGGCACATATAAAGACAGCATATAGGAGGTCCTTCAGCGGTGGATCCGCAATGAAATACACTGCGAAAATCAGCACGTGTGAACGTACCTTTAATCTGACAAGCTTACTTTATTTTATGGGTCAGTACAATTCCAATGATACCAGACTTGAAAAATTGTTTCCTTTTATGGTTAAAAAAAAAGTGAAAACTTGAAATGAAATAGGGAAAAAAAACTTTGTTTATTACCATGTTCTCACCCCTATAACTTTTTAAATTTTCCACCTATGCAGCTGTGTTAAGGTTTGTTTTTTGCGCCATAAAAAACAAACCACTTTTGTACCACTTTTGTGTAGTTCTGGCTTTTTGGTCACTTTGTAATACTTTTTTTTAAGATGTAACATAACCAAAAGTCTGTAATTCTGGCGTTTTGGATTTTTTTTTTGCATTTTACGCTGTTCACCGTGCAAGATGTAGAAAATTGTGAAACAAAAAAAAAATAAATGTTAATTAACCCCTTCTCTAAAAGCCCTTTCTCTTATAAAAACATAACAGCTTAATAGTTCGGACAATTACGCATACAGCGATAACAAATATGTGCAGTTTTTCTTATTTGTACAGTGCTTTATTTAATAAATTAGAAATGGGGGGTGATTTGAATGTTTATTAGGGGAGGGAATTTTTTTATATTTCAAAAAACATAAAAAAAAAAATTTACACACTCTTTGGCCCCCCCAGGGGCATATCATAAGCCATCATTAGATGGCTAACATAGATCAATGTAATGCTATTGCATTACATTGATTCATGAAATCTGTTGTCACAAGTAGTACTGCAGCCAGACGCGCTGGCTACGAACGCGCTCAGGCCCCATCCTCCTGTGCTGCTTCTGCCGCCGTTCCCATTGCGAGACGCGCCCGCACGCGAACGCTGGGCTCTGACTCTCCTCTCCACATCTCTGTCCCATCCACTGTTCCCTGCTGTCGGCATGTGTGTCCCCGCCTCCTAGGGCATGCACTGGCTTTCCCAGGTTTAAAGGGCCAGCGCACCATTGATTGGTGCTTGTCTGGTCCTTGTGTCTATTTAACCCCACACTTCCTTCCTTTCCTTGCTGGATCTTTGTGCTCACTAGCCCTAGAGAAAGCGTTCTGTTGTGTGTTGTCTACAGTGTTCCAGACCTGTAGCTTTGTTCCTGACCACGCTCCTGTGCCGCCTGCCCTGACCTCTTGCCTGTCCAGACTACGAGTTTGTCTCTTCCTACCTGTGCCACGTATCACCTCAGCAACCTGTGTCAACAAGTCGTATCAGAGGTAGCGACCTGGGTGCCGCCTTCCGCAGCAAGTCCATCCCGCTTTGTGGCAGGCGCTGGTGAAAACCAGCGGCACCTTAGACTCTGCTCCCTGGTACTGCCCACGCCATCATCCACACAGGTTCAGTGGATTCACTGCTCCACTGCCGTTTCAGTAAGATCCGGCCATAGATCCCGCTGAGGTGCCTCTGCCTGATGTTACGGATCTTTCCACCATCATGGCTCAACAGTCGCAACAGTTAGCTCATGAGGTGCAACAGCTGAATCAGTTGTCTGCTATGATGCAACAGCTTCTTTCCGTTCATCAGCAACAATTGCTACCACAACCTGTTCCAGAGGCTCCTTCACTCCCTGCAGTTTCTTCCGGCTCTAAGCTTTGTTTTCCTTGCCTACGAAGTATGAAGGAGATCCCAAGTTGTGTAGAGGTTTTGTGACCCAGTGCTCTATGTCTTTGGAACTCATGGCGGATCAGTTCCCGACGGAGCAAGCTAAAGTGGCATTTGTGGTCAGTCTGCTGTCTGGAAAAGCCCTGGCCTGGGCTACTCCTCTTTGGGATCATAATGATCCAGTGTCTTTTAACCTGCAGGCCTTTCTCTCTGAATTTCGCAATGTCTTTGAAGAACCTGCACGGATTTCCTCTGACGAGACTGCTTTACTGAACCTCCGCCAAGGGGACTCTTCAGTTGGCGATTACATGGTTCAATTCCACACCTTAGCTTCCGAAATGGCCTGGAATGATGAGGCCTTGTGTGCTACATTCAAAAAAGGACTTTCTAGTAGAATCAAGGACGCTCTAGCTGCACGTGATCCTCCGTCTACCCTAAGTGAACAAATCCTTTTGGCCACTCGGATTGATGTGCGTTTTGCCAAGAGGCAGGAAGAACTTAATTTGGAGAGGCACTGATCGCGGTGACGTGCGCTATTAACCGTTTAGACACAGCGTTCAAAAGTTGATCGCCTTGTCTATAGTGAAAGTAAACTACTCCCAGCTAACTCAATGGGCTGTTTGAGACCGCCGCGGTGAACCGAACAGCTGGAGCACACAATGAGGGCACCTACCTTCCTCCTTTGTGTCCAATCGCCGAATGACTGCTCCGTGCCTGAAATCCAGGCATGAGCAGTCAAACGGCAGAATCATTGATCAATGTTATCCTATGGGATAAAAATGATCAATGTAAAAGATCAGTGTGTTTAGTGTTATAGCCCCCTAAGGGGGCTATAACATTGCAAAAAAAAGTGGGAAAAAAAATTTGATCATTCAACCCCTTCCCTAATAAAAGTTTGAATCACCCCCCTTTTCCCATTTAAAAAAAAAGTGTAAATAAAAATAAAATTAATCATATGTGGTATCTCCGTGTGCAGAAATGTCTGAATTATAAAAATATATAATTAATTAAACCAAAGTCCAAAATAGCGTATTTTTGGTCACTTTTTATATCATGAAAAAATGAATAAAAAGCAATCAAAAAGTCCGATCAATATAAAAATGATTCCGCTAAAAACTTCAGATCACAATGCAAAAAAATAAGCCCTCATACCACCCCGTACGTGGAAAAATAAAAAAGTAATAGGGGTCAGAATATGACAATTTTAAACGTGTTAATTTTCGTGCAGTTATGATTTTTTCCAGAAGTACGACAAAATTATACCTTTATACGTAGGGTATCATTTTAATTATATGGACCTACAGAATAAAGAGAAGGTGTCACGTTTACCGAAAAAAAATTTGCATAGAAACGGAAGCCCCCAAAAGTTACAAAATGGCATTTTTTCTTAAATTTTGTCGCACAATGATTTTTTTGATTTGAACATTGATTTTGGAGTATCTTGATAAAAATAAATGTACGACTCCATATCAGCATGGATTTATGAGGGATCGGTCCTCAGGGGTGTGGAAATTTAATAAAAAAACTACTTGTCCACGAGAATAAAACGGAGCAAAATCTACTTGTCCCTCATGACAATCCACTTGTCCGGACCAACTGTTGCTTTTACAACATTTATAACATTTATATCTATATATTTGGTGAAGTGAAATTCAAACAGTAAAAGATAATTTAGCAAATTTGGTGGTTTTCTTTTCTACACCATTTACCTTGTGGTTGAGCTAACATGTTGTTTTGATACTATAGGTCACCTGATTACAGCAATACCAGATTTGTATAGTTTCCGTCAGGGACGGACTGACAACACTCTGGACCCCCAGACCAAAAAAAGGCAAGGGCCCCTGCTAGGCTCTGCAGCTCGTCAATCTTCTGCCACGCCCCTATTCCACCCAAATCCCACACACAATAAACTAAATAGACAAAAAGAAAAAGAGGCCGGTGCGCACCTCGTGCAGGTAAATGGAGTACAGTGAGGTATAAGGTTAGGTGAAAGGGGGCCAGCAAGATGGACCCTTACCTTAAGGTGTTATGCTAAGAGCATAACACCTAATGCAGCATGTAGAGTGTGTAGGTCGCAGCATCCTGGTTCCTCTGGAATGTCGGCTGGCAGATCCAGTGCATCAAGGAGAGAAGGAGTTGATCAAGTAGATCATCAAATGGCGGAACATCGGAAAGGAGCGCAGACCTCTTGGTGGTAGTAATTCTTTTATTGGTAAAATCGGTGCAACGCGAAATTAAAAGGTGTTTCCAACCTGTACCAGGCTCTTCTTCAGGGAATAATACAGTGATACATACACGTGTAAATTTATGATAGTACAGTGGTTTGCTTCCGGGTTCGGTACGGCAAGGGGCCAGACCGGAACCAAAAGGAAACGATCATAAAATCTATAAGATCATCTAATAATACAATTAAAATATAAGAATCCATATGTATATACAGATTACAGTACATAAACGAATAAAAATAGATACATAAATTGCTACCATGTGAAGAGTTTTCTAAGAAAAGGAGGTCAGCGCAGACGCAGACAGAAGTACAGTAACCCCCCGACATGCGATGGCCCCGACATATGATAAAATCGACATACGATGGCCTCTCAGAGGCCATCGCATGTCGATGTCAGCATCGACATACAATGCTTTTATATGTCGGGGCCATCGCATTAACTGCTATCCGACAGCGCAAAATGCTTAAGCTGCTGTCGGATAGCAGTTTAAGCATCCCTGACAGGTTCGCTTACCTATCCCCGCTGCTCCGGATCCACTTCACGATCCTCCGGCGTCTTCTGTATCTTCTCCAGAGTCCGGGCCTCGCTTTCCGACGTCATTATTACGTCACTACGCACGCCGTGCCGGCACAGCAGCGTAATAACGTCACCAGAAAGCGAGGCCCGGACCCTGCAGAAGATGCGGAAGAAGCCGCAGGATCCCGAAGAAGACACCGGAGCAGCGGGACAGCATCGGGAGCCCCTGGGACACCATCGGGAGCGGTAAGGACGCGGTCCGGAGCAGCGGGGACAGGTGTGTATAACTTCCTATACTTTACATTGCACGGATCCCTCAACATACAATGGATTCGACAAACGATGGGTCGTTTGGAACGAATTACCATCGTATGTTGAGGGACCACTGTATTGGAAACGGCTGGAAGTCAGCTGTCCAAAACATCTGACTTCCAGCCGTTTCCAATACCTTCATCTGCGCCTGCGCTGACCTCCTTTTCTTAGAGAACTCTTCGCATGGTAGCAATTTATTTATCTATTTTTATTCGACTGTAATCTGTATATACATATGGATTTCTTATATTTTAATTGTATTATTAGATAGCATGCCTTTTTACGATCGTTTCCTGTGCCCCCTGCCGTACCAAACCCGGAAGTAAACCACTGTACTATCATAAATATACACGTGTATGTATCACTGTATTACTGCCTGAAGAAGAGCCCGGTACGGGCTGGAAACGCCTTTTAATTTTGCGTTGCACCGATTTTACCAATAAAAGAATTACTACCACCAAGAGGTCTGCGCTCCTTTCCGATGTTCCGCCATTTGATGATCTACTTGATCAACTCCTCAGTACACTCATTAGTGTAATTCACCTGTAGGTCATTTATAAATTCCTTCTCACTCCCCTGCTGGATCTTTGTTGCCTTGTGCCTTAGAGAAAGCGTTGCTCAGTATTGCCTTGTATCTGATTCCTTGCTTTGTGACTTTGACCTTGCTCCTCTGCCAACTGCCTACTGAACTCCTGCTACGTCTTGACTACGCTACTGTGCCGCCTGCCCTGACCTTCTGCTATCCAGACTATGAGCTGTCTTATCCCTCCTGTGCCTTGCATCTCCTCAGTCACCTGTGTGGTCGAGCCATGCCAGGGGTAGCAACCTGGGTGCTGCCTCCCGCAGCAAGTCTATCCCGTTTGCGGCGGGCTCTGGTGAAAACCAGCGGCACCTTAGACTCCGCTCCCTGGTATGGTATGAGTCATCTGCCACACAGGTCCAGCGGATCTACATCCAACGGTGTTCCAGTCTTCTGAAACGTGAGTGTTACTGTAAGATCCGGTCATGGATCCTGCTGAGGTACCCCTACCTGATGTCGCGGATCTTCCCTCCATTGTGGTACGTCAGTCGCAGCAGTTGGCCCGACAGGCGCAGCAATTTTCTAAACTTTCAGCCATGATGCAACAGCTTTTGGCCTTGCAACAGAAGCAGGTACCACAATCTAGCCCACTCCCACCTCCAGATCCTGCAGTGTCTTCTGGCTCCCAGCTACGCCTGCCTTTACCTCCCAAGTATGATGGGGATTCCAAGTCATGCAGAGGCTTTGTTACACAGTGCTCCATGCACTTGGAGCTCATGTCTGAACTGTTTCCAAAGGAACGTACGAAGGTGGCCTTTGTCATTAGTCTACTGTCCGGAAAAGCCCTGGTTTGGGCTACACCCCTTTGGGACCATGGTGATCCAGTATCCTCTAATTTGTCGGCCTTCTTGGCAGAATTTTGCAGTGTCTTTGAGGAACCTGCACGTGCCTCTTCAGCTGAGACGGCGTTGCTGAACCTCTGTCAAGGGAATTCTACTGTTGGTGACTACGTGGTTCAATTCCGCATTCTAGCCTCTAAACTGGCATGAAAAGATGAGGCCTTGTGTGCCACATTCAAAAAAGGACTGCAGGATTAAAGATGCCCTTGCTGCACGTGATCCTCCATCTTCTTTGACAGAACTTATCCACTTGGCCACACGCATTGATGTGCGTTTTGCTTAGAGACAACAGGAACTGCGCTTAGAGAGGGAACCTGCCTGCCTGACACCCATGTTTCAAAGTCCACCTCTTCAGTTTCATGCGCCTCTTGCCGAAGAGGCTATACAAGGAGAGTTCTCGTCTTACGCAACAGGAGAGATCACGGCGACGCAATGATAATTTGTGCTTGTATTGTGCTAGCCCGGAGCACTTTCTCAAGGACTGTACAGTTTGCCCGCACCTAGGGTACGTGGGAGAGGCGTCCCTGGGTGTGAAAACTACCTCTCCACGCTTAACTATTCCTGTACAAGTCTTCGCTTCAGCCAAGTTTTTCTTCAGCGCTACAACATTTTTGGATTCTGGATCAGCAGTTGACTTTATTGATACGGCTTTAGTCCACAAGTATCATCTTCCCCTTACTCGGCTTGCCAAGACCTTGTTCATCTCCTCTGTTAATGGACAAAATCTGGACTGTAAGGTTCACTTCCGTACTGAATCTCTCGCCATGCAAGTGGTAGTATCGTATAAAGAAAAGATTGAATTCTATGTTCTGCCACACTGTACTTTTGAGATTCTTCTTGGCCTTCCTTGGCTGCAACGCCATTACCCACAACTGGATTGGAGAACTGGAGAAATAATTTGCTGGGTACAATCCTGTAAAAAAGTTTGCCTCCAACCAGTTCTGCATAAAGTTGTTTCTCGTCTTCCTTCTTTACCTGGCCTGCGCCACCATACCAAGATTTCTCTGATGTTTTCTGCAAGAAACAGACTGAATCTCTGCCTCCAAATCGTCCTTACGACTGCCCTATTGATCTTCTGCCTAGTACCACTCTTCCTCGTGGAAGGATATACCCTCTATCAGTTCCTGAGACCAAAGCCATGGCTGAGTATATCCAGGAGAATCTCCAAAAGGGATTTATCCGTAAGTCCTCTTCTCCTGCCGGAGCAGGTTTCTTCTTTGTATGGAAGAAGGATAGCTCACTCTGTCCATGTATTAACTACAGGGGACTTAACAAAATAACGGTCATGAACCGTTACCCTCTACCTCTTATCTCAGAACTTTTTGACCCTCTACATCAGGGGTCTCAAACTCAAATTACCCGGGGGCCACTGGAAGTAGCAGCTGGGTGAGGCTGTACCGCATGCGCCCCTTACATATAATGCCCCCATCATGCACCCCTCATCATCCAACAGCAACACCCCCCACCAGCAGTAGCACCCCCATCATCCACCAGTAACCCCCCATTCCCCATTGCCCCTACCCCTTGTGGTAATAGCATGAGCTGACGGATGATGGGGGTTCTACTTCTGGGGGTTCCCCACATTAGGTAGGCAGCAGGTTCCCCACATTAGGTAGGCAGCAGGTTCCCCACATTAGGTAGGCAGCAGGTTCCCCACATTAGGTAGGCAGCAGGTTTCCCACATTAGGTAGGCGGCAGGTTCCCCACATTAGGTAGTAGCAGGTTCCCCACATTAGGTAGGCAGCAGGTTCCCCACATTAGGTAGGCAGCAGGTTCCCCACATTAGGTAGGCAGCAGGTTTCCCACATTAGGTAGGCGGCAGGTTCCCCACATTAGGTAGTAGCAGGTTCCCCACATTAGGTAGTAGCAGGTTCCCCACATTAGGTAGTAGCAGGTTCCCCACATTAGGTAGTAGCAGGTTACCCACATTAGGTAGTAGCAGGTTCCCCACATTAGGTAGAAGCAGGTTCCCCACATTAGGTAGGAGCAGGTTCCCTACATTAGGTAGTAGCAGGTTCCCCACATTAGGTAGAAGCAGGTTCCCCACATTAGGTAGTAGCAGGTTCCCCACATTAGGTAGCAGCAGGTTCCCCACATTAGGTAGCATTGTCGTTCCCCCCTGACCTTACCTGTCCTACGCTGCGCTTCTCCTCTCCGGCGGCGGCCTGACGAGTAACGTCACTGACATCCTCCTGCGCGGGACGTCACATGCGCGACGTCCCTTATCAGACTCGGGCCGGCCAACCGGAGATGCAGAGGAGGGCGGGGTAAGTGAAGCCTTCCGGCATTTAGTGCTGCTTGCCCGAAGCAAGGCTAAATGCCTGAAGAAGTTACCTGCCCGGCGCCCGAAACTGCATGTCCCGGCCGTCGGGCAATACAAATTAAATTTATACCTGGTGCGGGCCACAAACTTTCGCAAATGGACCGCGGGCCGGGAGTTTGAGTCCTCTGGTCTACGTGGTGCCAAGGTCTTCTCCAAGTTGGACTTACGTGATGCATATAACCTCATTCGTATCCGCAAGGGAGATGAATGGAAAACGGCCTTCAATATTCAATACTCGTGACGGACATTTTGAGTATCTTGTAATACCTTTTGGTCTCTGCAATGCTCCAGCCGTTTTTCAAGAGTTTGTCAATGATATCTTCCGTGGTCTTCTCTACACCTGTGTTGTCGTATACCTACATGACATCCTGATCTTTTCTTCCAACCTAGAGGAGCATCAATCTCATGTTCGTCTGGTTCTTCAGCGACTACGGAAGAATCATCTCTACGCCAAACTGGAGAAATGCCTGTTCGAGAAATCTAGTCTTCCGTTTCTTGAATACATTGTCTCTCATCATGGGCCTGCAGATGATTGAGATAAGTTCTCAGCAGTATTGGATTGGCCTTGTCCTTCGGTCCTATGTGCTATTCAACACTTTCTGGGATTTGCTAACTATTATCGTCAGTTTATCCCATATTTTTCATCCTTGGTTGCTCCTATTGTGGCTCTCACTAAGAAGGCATCTAATCCTAAATCTTGGCCTCAAGAGGCTGAAGAGGCCTTCTCCCATTTAAAGTCTGCGTTTGCCTCTGCTCCCGTGCTTACAAGGCCTGATCCGGAGAGGCCCTTTGCTTTGGAGGTTGATGCCTCATCTATTGGAGCGGGTGCCGTTCTCACTCAGAAAAATGCCAAGGGCAAGAGTGTAACTTGTGGGTTCTTCTCCAAGACATTCTCTCCTGCTGAGAGGAATTACTCCATTGGAGAACGTGAACTCCTCGCTATCAAGCTAGCTTTGGAGGAATGGCAACATTTATTGGAAGGTTCTTCTCATCCGGTCAGCATCTACTCTGACCATAAGAATCTTCTATACCTTCAGTCTGCTCATTGTTTGAACCCCCGCCAGGCAGGATGGTCACAGTTCGTTTCTAGGTTCAACTTCTTCATTCACTTCCATCCAGCAGACAAGAACATCAGGGCTTATGTTCTCTCCAGGTCCTCTGATGTCATTGGTTTGGACTCCACGCCTAGGCATATTATTCCTCCTGACTGTTTGATTCCTGCCGCTCCTGCCGAGATTCAGCAAGTTCCTCAGGGAAAATCCTTTGTGCCCGCCAGATTGAGATGCAAGGTCCTGAAATGAGGTCATTCTTCCTTGACAGCAGGACATCCTGGAATACGCAAGACTCTACTTCTTATTTCCCGGCACTACTGGTGGCCCCATCTTGAACGTGATGTTTCTGATTTTGTTTGGTCCTGTGAAACATGTGCCCGTGACAAAACTCCTCGACAGAGACCTGCAGGACTCTTACAGCCTTTACCCATTCCAGAGACTCCCTGGTCCCATATCGCCATGGATTTCATCACCGATTTGCCACCATCTCATAATAACACTGTCATCTGGGTAATTGTAGATCAGTTTTCCAAAATGGCTCATTTAATTCCTCTACCAGGTCTTCTTTCTGCCCCGCAGCTGGCGAAGTACTTCTTGTTACATGTCTTTCGTGTACATGGTCTTCCTCAGCATATCATTTCGGATCGAGGTGTGCAGTTTGCCTCTAAGTTCTGGCGAGCCCTTTGTAACTGTCTGGACATCAATCTGGACTTCTCCTCGGCCTACCACCCTCAGTCCAACAGTTAGGTGGAGAGGGTTAATCAAATCCTTGAGACTTATCTTCAGCATTTTGTTTCAGCCCGCCAAGATGATTGGGTCGACCTTCTCCCCTGGGCTGAATTCTCATATAATCATAAGGATTCCGAGTCCACAAGGTCGTCCCCCTTTTTTGTTGTCTACGAACTCCATTTCCGTTCTCCTCTTCCTCTCCCAGTCTCCTCTGGTGTGCCTGCTGTTGATGACCTGGTCCGTGACTTCTCCACCATCTGGGAACAGACCCAACAGTCGTTATCCCAGGCTTCTTCATGCATGAAGGCGCAAGTGGATAAAAGTAGAAGACCTCCTCCGTCCTTCTCTCCTGGTGACGTGGTGTGGCTTTCATCCTTCCCTGCAGGTATAGGCAACATAGTTAACCCCCCCTTCCCTGTAAGTATAGGCAGCAGAGTTTAACCCCCCTTCCCCAAAGGTATAGGCAGCAGAGTTAGCCCCCCCCCTTTCCCCATAGGTATAGGCAGCAGACTCAACCCCCCTTCCCCATAGGTATAAGCAGAGTCAGAGTTCCCCCCCCCCTTTCCTCCCCTTTACCCATAAGTATAGGCAGAGTTGCCCACCCCCCTCTTCCCCATAGGTATAGTAAGAGAAAAGTTAATACCCCCCTCTTCCCCATAAGTATAAGTCGAGTTCCCCCCCCCCCCTTCCCCATCGGTATAGGCAGAGTTAAAAAAAAAAATTATGCTCACCTGATGTCCCACGCAGCGATCTCTTCAGCAGCAGGGGCCAGCGTCTTCTCCCCTCCACAGTACAGGTGGGTGACATCATCGACACCTGTGCTGCATGGGTCACGTCTCCTCTGTGTAAGCTGCAGATGTGGCTCAGACAGAGGGGACGCCTTCTCCTATATGTGCGTGTATCGCACATACTGGAGAAGGCAGTGCTGTCCACTGGGGATCTGGGACGAGTGTCCCACATCCTCAGTAGCGGTGGCGGTGGGCCCCTAACCCGGCCGGGCCCTCTAACAATGTCCGATCGGACCGGCCGGTCAGTCCGCCCCTGGTTTCCGTCATGTTTTACTCATTTAAAAAAAATGCAGAACTTTTTCGAATTTTTTTAATTGCCATTTTTTGACCCCTGTAGCTTTAAAAAAAATTTTTTTTTAACATACCAGGCTGGAAGAGGGCTAATTTTTTGCGCCATAATCTGTTTTTTGTATCACTATTTGTATCAGTTGATAAAAATTGCAATTCAGTGGTTTGGTATTTTTTTTACATTTACGTCGATTACCGTATGGGATGGGATACATAATGTTATATTTTAATAGTTCGTACAATTACGCACGCAGCGATACTAAATATGTTTATTTTAATTATGTTAACATGCTCTGATGAAAACCTGCGGCACCTTAGACTCCGCTCCCTGGTACGGCCCACACCATCATCCACACAGGTTCAGCAGATTCACTGCTCCACTGCCTTTTCATCTGTGTTCGATTGCTAAGGGCTGCAAAAGGCATCCTTAAGCAATCAAGAGCCAGATGGTAAGGCTTCGGGCTTCCCTATCAGCCCATAGCCACCCCGCAATTACATTACGGGGGCTATGGGACCACTAGACACCAGGGAATAGCAGCATTTAACCCCGTAGGCTACATTCACACTGCCGTTTGTCTCCAGCAGTGTGAAGCCCGTTATTTTAGGAGCGCGAATAGTGGGAGAAAAAATTGTGCTTGCACCGTCTTTTTCTCCCTCTATTCACTCTAAAAATAGCGGCGGCCTACGGACCCCAGTGACAATAATGGGGTCCATTGGGACCTGTTATTGCCCATTATGACCCGTCAAAATGATGGCCGTCAAACTCCAAAAATAAAAAGAGAGTTTGACGGACGTTATTCACAGGTCATAACGGTAGTGTGAAAGGGGCCTTAAGGACACAGCCCATTTTGGCCTTAAATGGAGACTGTCGTTAAATCTAATTTTTGCTATTGCACACCTTATGGTAAATAAAAAAAATCTTTCTAATGTACTTTGTTTTAAAAATGAATGTTATTAATAAGGAATGTTTTATTTGTGTTTGAAAAAAGCTGCCACTAAGCGTCTCCCTGCTTGTCAAGAGCACATTTCCCCCTATCTCTGGCACAGACTTTGGACTCCTGCTGGTGGCCTGGCAGAAGTCCAAAATCAGGAAATGCAGTCTGGAGTACTGAGGGGAGGTGTGCAATCTTAGCCAATCATAGCTCATCTCACTCACTGAACTACTCTTGGCTGTGTGTAGCAGAGTGAGGGAGAAAGTTCTGCCCTGTATGGCTTCAGATGATGTCACGCCTGCTGGGGCACGCCCCTTCCCAGTCTGTGAATCTGACTGAGACTGCGCAGAAAATACAGAGCAATATCAAGGAACAAAACAAAAATAAAAATGAAGGCAGGGGGTGGTTTATCATGATGGGGCAGTGATCTGGCAGTGATCTGGCAGTGAGAGGTACTCTTAGTTTTTAGTGATACCTTTTTTTTTTTTAATGGGATTTTTTATTGCTTTTTATTCGATTTTTTCTGTTATAAAGGCTACCAAAAATATGCAATTCTTGAAATTGGTATTTTTTTACGTTTACGCCATTGATCATGCGGTTAAAATAACATTTTGGCACATGGCAATACCACATATGTTTATATTTATTTTTGTTTACCTAATTTTATTTTCAAAATGGGAAAAGGCGTGATTCAAACTTTTATTAAGGAAGAGGTTAAGTCATATTTATTAACTTTTTTTTAACACTTTATTTAAAATTTTTAAGTCCCCATAGCGGAATATTACATACAATTTTCAGATTGCAGGAAGGAGGTAAGAGATTTCACCCGGTCCGTACAGCTGATCGGGACATCGCGATTTCCCTGTGATGGTCCCGATCAGCTACCCTGAGCTACTGGCAGTAGTTTTTGGCTTTTTTAGATGCTGTTACGCCGAGCGCTCCGGGTCCCCGCTCCTCCCCGGAGCGCTCGCAACATCCTTGCTACGGCAGCGCCCCGGTCAGATCCACTGACCGGGTGCGCTGCGATACCGCCTCCAGCCGGGATGCGATTCGCGATGCGGGTGGCGCCCGCTCGCGATGCGCACCCCGGCTTCCGTACCTGACTCGCTCTCCGTCGGTCCTGTCCCGGCGCGCGCGGCCCCGCTCCCTAGGGCGCGCGCGCGCCGGGTCTCTGCGATTTAAAGGGCCACTGCGCCACTGATTGGCGCAGTGGTTCCAATTAGTGTGTTCACCTGTGCACTCCCTATGTATACCTCACTTCCCCTGCACTCCCTCGCCGGATCTTGTTGCCATCGTGCCAGTGAAAGCGTTTCCTTGTGTGTTCCTAGCCTGTGTTCCAGACCTCCTGCCGTTGCCCCTGACTACGATCCTTGCTGCCTGCCCCGACCTTCTGCTACGTCCGACCTTGCTTTTGTCTACTCCCTTGTACCGCGCCTATCTTCAGCAGTCAGAGAGGTTGAGCCGTTGCTAGTGGATACGACCTGGTTACTACCGCCGCTGCAAGACCATCCCGCTTTGCGGCGGGCTCTGGTGAATACCAGTAGTAACTTAGAACCGGTCCACTAGCACGGTCCACGCCAATCCCTCTCTGGCACAGAGGATCCACCTCCTGCCAGCCGAATCGTGACAGATGCAGTGATAAACTTTGATTGCGGCATCAACAGGGTTAATGCCCAACATCGGCCTGATCGGCAATGTCCGGCATTAGCCAGAGGTCCTGGCTGCTGATAGCAGCCGGGATAATGCGGATGTGATGCAAGCTCAGCTACTGAACTTGCTTCATACCCCTGCTATGCCACTGCACCATTTATAAACTGCGTTTTGTGGCAAGGGGTTAAGGTGTTAAAGGGGAACTCCGGTACTTAAGTCCACACAATAGGAGATAAGTGTCTGATTCTGAGGCGTCTAAATGATTCTGAGAATGTTTTTTCATGACACATTAGAGGAGATTTATCAAAACAGCAATCTGATTGGTTGCACCACACTTCCTGTACACAGGTTTTGAGAAATCTCCACCATTGTACTTTATGTTAGTGGAAAATTTTGGTCAATACCTTTAGCTATCATTTGGGGAAAAATTAGCATTTTTCTAAATTTGACATTCTCTGTCTTGAAGAAATGATAGTCATTCCACATAAATTAGCTAAACATTCCCATTTGTAATACTTTCTGCTGTCATTTAAAATTTTAAATTAAATATGCCAGTTAGCTCAGGGAACTCATGAGACTCCCGTGATGTGGGCGTGGGTGTCCGATGAGCTATAATGGCATTGGAGGGTCCCTTTACCTGCCTCCAGATTGTCGATCCAATGATGCAGTGTGGCTTAGCCAGGCTGTATCAGTGGACTGCTGATCTCGCTGTACAGTGGTCCCTCAACATACGATGGTAATTCGTTCCAAACGAGCCATCATTTGTCGAATCCATCATATGTTGAGGGATTCGTGCAATGTTAAGTATAGGAAGCTGTACTCACCTGTCCCCGCTGCTCCGGACCGCGTCCCGCCGCTTCTGATGGTGTCCCCGCCACACCCGATGGTGACCCCGGGCCTCCGCTGGGCTCTCCGGTCCTCCGCTGTCTTCCACAAGGCCTTACTGGGCCTGCGTAGCAACGTCATTACGCCGCTCCTATTGGATGACGGGACGGCGTGCGCAACAGCGTAGTGACGTCACCGGAGAGAGCTGAGAAGACACCGGAGGACCAGCGCTGGACCCAGAGGGCACCCCGGAGCATCGTGGAGGGGTAATTAATACTCACTGCACCACACGGGGAACATTAAGCTGCTATCCGGAAGCAGCTTGAGCATTTTGCCATAGAGATGTATTGAGGGGGCGTGTCGGCCGCCGCTTCGTGCGGAGGTCGACACCCGCTATCTGGCCGGAGAGCCTGGCCCCCGTACAGAGAGATCGCAGGGGGCCCCAGCGGTTGGACCCCCCGCGATCTCAAACTTATCCCCTATCCTTAGGATAGGGGATAAGTTTTTCACCACTGGACTACCCCTTTAAAGTTTGTTTTTTAGTTTTCGCAGCCCGGGCACAGAGGTAATGAAAATATTTTCACTACAGTTCTCCTAAGGTGTTAAAGGGATTATCCAGCTTTTGTGTCTGATTGGGGGGATGAAGGGATGCAGCGTCTGAACTCTAATGTCCAGAATGGGGCCCCAAATCTCCCCGCTGCATGAAGCGTGAGGTCAGCACTGTCCTGTGTTGTTTGATACATGTGGATACTTCAGATACATCCTGTGGAGAGAGATCACTAGAAGCTTGTTTTGCCAAATACATAGGTAGAGATTTATCAAAACCTGTGTAGAGGAAAAGTGGTGTAATTGTGCATATCAACCAATCAAATAGCTTTTTTCATTTTTAAAAAGACCTCTGAAAAATAAAAAAGACAATCTGGTTGGTTGCTATGGGCAACTGCTTCACTCTTTCTCTGCACTGATTTTGATAAATACTTCCTATTTAGGCTAAGCGGCAGTGTGATATTCTGAGCCATGGCATAGGTCGCCTAGGCTCAGTGCATTAATCTGCCGCACAACCGATCACTGGCCGAGGTGGGACAATTCTGATCACAGCCAGACCAGGAAGAAGATGCGGGAGGGGGAGCGGAGCGATATACTGGGACAGCGGAGGCAGGTGAGCCCTCTGTATTGTTTTATTTTAAAGGAATACTGTTGTGGAAAATAACTTATAAGTTATAGATCATGGGGGTCTATAGTCCGTGATCTATAACTATTCCCCTATCCAAAGGATAAGTTATTTTCCACTACAGTATTCCTTTCACCCCTTAAAGGGGTACTCCGCCCCTAGACATCTTATCCCCTATCCAAAGGATAGGGGATAAGATGTCAGATCGCCGGGGTCCCGCTGCTGGGGACCCCGGGGATCGCTGCTGCAGCACCCCGCTATCATTACTGCGCAGAGCGAGATCGCTCTGCACGTAATGACGGGCAATACAGGGGCCAGAGCATCGTTACGTCACGGCTCTGCCCCTCGTGACGTCACGGTCAAATAAACATATGTGGTATCACCGCGTGCGGAAATGTCCGAATTATAAAAATATATCATTAATTAAACCGCTCGGTCAATGGCGCGCGCAAAAAAATTCCAAAGTCCAAAATAGTGCATTTTTGGTCACTTTTTATATCATTTAAAAATGAATAAAAAGCGATCCATAAGTCCTATCAATGCAAAAATTGTACCGTTAAAAACTTCAGATCACAGCGCAAAAAATGAGCCCTCATACCGCCCCATACACAGAAAAATAAAAAAGTTATAGGGGTCAGAAGATGACAATTTTAAACGTATTAATTTTCCTGCATGTAGTTATGATTTTTTCCAGAAGTACGACAAAATCAAACCTATATAAGTAGGGTATCATTTTAATCGTATGGACCTACAGAATAAAGATAAGGTGTCATTTTTACCAAAAAATGTACTACGTAGAAATGGAAGCCCCCAAAACTTACAAAACGGCGTTTTTTTTTTCAATTTTGTCGCACAATGATTTTTTTTTCCGTTTCACCGTAGATTTTTGGGCAAAATGACTGACGTCATTACAAAGTAGAATTGGTGGCGCAAAAAATAAGCCATCATATGGATTTTTAGGTGCAAAATTGAAAGAGTTATGATTTTTTAAAGGCAAGGAGCAAAAAACGAAAATGCAAAAACGGAAAACCCCCCGGTCCTTAAGGGGTTAAGAGGATGGGCCGTGATGTCGTGAGGGGCGGAGCCATGACGTCACGCTGCTCCGGCCCCTGTATCGCCCGTCATTACGCACAGAGCTAACTCGCTCTGTGCAGTAATGATGGCGGGGTGCCGCAGCGGCGATCCCCGGGGTCCCCAACAGCGGGACCGCGGCGATCTGACATCTTATCTCCTATCCTTTGGATCGGAGATCGGAGTACCCCTTTAAAGATGCAGGGTTTTTCAGTTTTTGCATTTTCGTTTTTTCCTCCTTACCTTTTAAAAACCATAACCCTTTCAATTTTCCACCTAAAAATCCATATTATGGCTTATTTTTGGCGTCACCAATTCTACTTTGCAGTGACATTGGTCATTTTACCCAAAAATTCACGGCAAAATGGAAAAAAAAATCATTGTGCGACAAAATCAAAGAAAAAATGCAATTTTGTAACTTTTGGGTGCTTCCGTTTCTAAGCAGTGCATATTTCGGTAAAAATGACACCTTATCATTATTCTGTAGGTCCATACGGTTAAAATGGTACCCTACTTATATAGGTTTGATTTTGTCGTACTTCTGGAAAAAATCCTAACTACATGCAGGAAAATTTATACGTTTAAAAATGTCATCTTCTGACCCCTATAACTTTTTTATTTTTCCACGTACAGGGCAGTATGAGGGCTCATTTTTTGCGCCATGATCTGAAGTTTTTATCGGTACAATTTTGTTTATATCTGACTTTTTGATCCCTTTTTATTCATTTTTTAATGGTATAAAAAGTGACCCAAAATACGCTTTTTTGGACTTTGGAATTTTTTTACGTGTATGCCATTGACCGTGCGGTTTAATTAATGATATATTGTTATAGTTCAGACATTTACGCACGTGGCGTTACCACATATGTTTATTTTTATTTACAGTTTTATTTTTTTTATGGGAAAAGGGGGGTGATTCAAACTTTTTATTAGGGAAGGGGTTAAATAATCTTTATTAACACTTTTTTTTTTTATAACACTGCACACACTGATCGTTTACACAGATCACTGGCGTGTATTAACATGCCTGTGATCGGTGTTATCAGCGCTTGACTGCTCCTGCCTGGATCTCAGGCACGGAGCAGTCATTCGCCGATCAGACACCGAGGAGGCAGGTAAGGTCCCTCCCGGTGTCCTGTAAGCTGTTCAGGATGCCGCGATTTCACCGTCCCGATCAGCCCGACTGAGCAGCCGGGATACTTTCACTTCAGACGCGGCGGTCAGCTTTGATCGCTGCGTCTGAAGGGTTAATACAGGGCATCACCGCGAACGATGATGTCCTGTATTAGCCGCGGGTCCCATCCGTTGATGGCCGCCCGGACCGACCCGATATGACACGGGGCCTCCGCGTGACCCCGCGGGAGCCAGCGGAGGACGTAAATATATGTCTTTTGTCGTTAAAGGGGTACTCTGGTGGAATACTTTTTTCCACATGTTTGTATCGTAATTTTATTTCATTTTACACTATTTATAACATATTTTATACATATATACATCCATTTTTAGCGTTGATTATTATACTTTTAGCTAATAACTATTGGAATGATTAAGATTTTTTAATAGAAGTAATTTACAAATCTGTTAAATTTTCTGGCACCAGTTGTTTGGAAAGAAACAACAAAAAAAAACAGTTTTCCACCGGAGTACCCCGCAGTACAGGTGTTATAGCTTTTTTTTCCCAATGGGACTTTTGCTTTAAATAAGTAGTCCCATTTTATCTAAGACCGCTAAACCTGTAGGGCACTTCAAGTAAAATATTTTCGCAAATAAATTCCTTTGGCAAATTTGCTACCTTCTTAATTTTTTGCTCCTTTCTGCCCTTGTTGACAGCTTGTTACCTAAAGGAGAGGCTGAGAGGTCCTAATTGTTCTTCATGATAACGTACACTAATGCTAATGAATGAACAACTGAAAAGTTCCAATTTATGTAACTACTGTTGACACCATGACACCGGAAGTAGCGAGCCGTCACGTGCTCTCAGCACTGCATAGTCCGCGTCACGCTCGGCTTTGTTGTGAAGCAGAAGTCGGAAGTTGTGGCGACTGAACCATTAGGGAAATCAAGGAGACATAGTGGTATCCTGAACATGTCAATTGAATGCCTAATTGAACTGATACTGCCTACATATGTCCATTATAACACGATTCCCGTTTGTGTTTTGGTTAAAAACGTAATATATGTTGTAGTAGATTAACTTTAACCCCCCCCCTCCCTCCGATGGAACATTCCCTGCATCTACCCTGTAATTAGACGAAAATTCCCGCGAAACTTGTCACGTGACACTCGGATTGGCGCGAATTCTTCTGGCGGGAGAAGAAGCTGCAGTAGTTGGACGGGAGCGTGATAGACCTTGCGATCTTACTCTGTTAGCGTCACCGCGTCCACGGGTGAGTGTCCGGAGAGGAGTGCAATCTGTCTTATGTCACAGTCTACATTAGGAAGCGTTATCTTGTGTTAGCGCAGTTACTGTGCCCGAGCTGACTCCAGCATGGTGTGGTGTTATACCGCGGAGCTCCTCTTCAGCTGTTGTAGAAGAGTGTGCCAGATAGACTAAGGTTATATACCCCCTCCCCCCACGGAGTTAATAAGACGAGTCACTTCTATTTCTATATCACAATTCATGTTTAGCTTTATAGTCCTAGGACTAAAATAAAAGGGAAAAAAACTTATTGCTGTAGGTTCTATATTTTGGTGTCTGACTTTTCAGGATCTGCTGCAGATTTCAATGTAAACTAAATGACTGAAGACTTCATCAAATCTGCTGCAGTCCTGAAACAACCGAAGGGTAGTCTACACTCTGCAGAGTGGACTTCAATGAGGAGCAGAATGTGCACATACCCGAAAGGTTCACTTGTACAGTATCCTGTACATGAATTGAAGCTGCAGATTTAATGCTGTTCAATTTAGTTTAGTCTGTCAAATCCTGTGCATCAATTATACGCAGGATACTTTCCATGTGATTAGACCCTAAATGGGTGTATGATGGCTTTATGTATGCATAGTAGGAGCTGTTTGGGTGCGTGGACACTAAAACCTACCATTGTGACAGTCACAAGAGACTTTTACAGAAGTTGCTATACAAAAAAATGATCAGTTTGCTCCACCCCTCAATTTTTTGGGGAAAAATTGTATTTTCCATATGGATTGATGCTATTCTCCACAAGGAAGAGAAAGTGTCCAACTTCTTTAACCCCTTAAGGACTCAGCCCATTTTGACTTTAAGGACTATGTTTTCGTTTTTTCCTCCTTCTAAAAATCATAACTCTAATATTTTCATCCACATACCAATATGAGGGCTTGTTTTTTGCACAGCAGTTCTTTGTGATGACATCACTTATTTTACCATAAAATGTATGGCACAACCAAAAAAAATACTGAGTGGGGAAATAGAATAGAAAACCGTGATTTTGCAAGTAGAGATGAGCGAACTTACAGTAAATTCGATTCTTCACAAACTTCTCGGCGCGGTAATTGATGACTTATCCTGCATAAATTAGTTCAGCTTTCAGGTGCTCCGGAGGGCTGGAAAAGGTGGATACAGTCCTAGGAGACTCTTTCCTAGGACTGTATCCATCTTTTTCAGCCCTCCGGAGCACCTGAAAGCTGAACTAATTTATGCAGGAAAAGCCATCAACTGCCGAGCCGAGAAATTCGTGACGAATCAAATTTACTGTAAGTTCGCTCATCTCTATTTGCAAGGTTTCATTTTCATGCTGTACAATTTATGGTAAAAATTACATGTTTTCTTCTGTGGGTGAATATGATAAAAATGATACCCATGATCATTTTTCTATTATTGTACTGCTTGAAAAAAAATCACAAACTTTTTAACCAAATTAGTACCGTATATACTAGACAGGGGTGTGGAAATTTGAAGAAAAATTACTTGTCCAAGGAACTAAAGCGGAACACTATCTACTTGTCCCTCAAGAAAATTCACTTGTCCTGCTAGATAAAATAATTTCAACCAAATTCTGCCACCAGTTGATTTAAAAGAAAAAAGGTTTTCACCGGAGTACCCCTTTAAGGTTATTGTGTAACATGCTGGGAGTTGTAGTTTTGGTTTGCGTCAGCTGTAGAGCCATAGTCTGTGTCAAGGAATACTGGAAATTACAGTTAGTAACTACAACCCAGCATCCCCTGATGCAGCCTATGGCACTGCAGCTGACCCGAACCAAAACTACAACTCCCAGCATGTTAAACATTATAGTTGTACAGTTCAGGTTATGGTGCAACATGCTGGAAGTGGTAGTTTTGGTTCGGGCGTGTTTGCGTGCATCTGTGGGGCTCTTGGTCGGCGGGTGAGTATGAAGGGGGGGGGGGGGGATTCTGGGGGTGCAATTTAGTGCGGGTGACCAGAAGCCACTAAAAATAAAAAATTAGCACAACTGGCAGCAGCACTTGACAGTCCGCCCCTGTACAAAACATACATACACCGGCCACTGCCCCCTATATTATACAGTATATACATACATCATACATAGACACATCATACATACACTGGCCACTGCCCCCTATAATATACTGTATATACATACATCATACATAGACACATCATACATACACTGGCCACTGCCCCCTATATTATACAGTATATACATACATCATACATAGACACATCATACATACACTGGCCACTGCCCCCTATATTATACAGTATATACATACATAGACACAACATTCAAACATACACCGGCCACTGCCCCTATATTATACATTACATACATACATCATACATATAGACACAACATACATACACCCGCCGCTGCTTCCCCATCATACATTACATACACACATACAGACATCATACACATGCACGCACCATACCCCCCCCCCCCTAATTATACATTACATACATATACAACCACCCTTCCTGCCGCCTGCATGCTCGGCCTCCTCACCTGAGCTTCACACTGCTTCACACTCTCTTGCTTCTACATTACACAAGAAGCAGGGGGAGAGTGGGGACGAAAACAGCTCCGAACACAGCTCCATCCCCCTCCCCCTGATCTGTCTCCACAGGACCTCATCTAACATGGAGAGGCTGCAAGTTTGCACGGGGAAAACACAGAGTGGGGGGGGGGGGGGGGTTGGAGAGAGGACGTCCGTGCAGAGCTCCTTCACCTCCATAATGACTGCTGTGTGTGAGGAGGACAGACTGCACTGCACAGGGCTGGGGAGGATTTGTGTGTGAGGACAGACTGCACGAGGAGGATTTCTGTGTGAAGGAGGACAGACTGGGGCACGGGGTGGGTTCTCTGAGCAGCGGCCCCCGGCTACTGAAATCAGCTGGGGCCGACGCCCCCTCCATACACCCTGAGCGCGGGTGTGTGGTGAGATTTCCGAAGTCAGTCCGGCCCTGCTAGCCCGATACAGAGCTAAATCTCTGAAAAATTCACCTGCCCGGTGCCCAAAACTACTTGTCCCAGGCGTCGGGCGATAGGATTCCCACATCCCTGCTAGAGTATAAGCCGAGGCCCCTAATTTTACCCCCAACACCCAGGAAAAGTTATTGGCTCGACTATAAGCCTAGGGTGGGTAAGAAATCTCCCCCACCCCCCCCCCCCCCCCCTTTGCAGCCATCGGCTGTCCGGGCATGCTGGGTTTTGTAGTTTGAAACCTCTGGAGGTTGAAGACCACTGCGGCCTTCATCATCATCCAGCCCCCCCCCCCCCCCTTTTTTTTTGTTTTGTACTAACCTCCCCTCGGCGGGAAGTTAGGGGGAGCTGGTCTGGGCCATCTATGCAGCAGGGACCGTCCGGTGGGGATGGTTAGTCGTTGCGGGCTGTCCATTTTCACGGGTGGGGCCTCTTCTCCGCGCTTCGGGCCCGGACTAGTGACGTTGCCTTGACGACGACGCACAGGGATGTTGCACATGAACGTCCCTGTGCGTCATCGTCAAGGTGAAAATGTACAGCCCACAACAACTAACCATCCCCACCCTGCAGCATAGATGGCCCGGACCAGCTCACCCTAACTTCCCGCTGAGGGGAGGTGAGTACAAAGCAAAAGGGGGGCTGGATGATGGTGAAGGCCGCAGTGGTCTTCAACCTGCGAACCTCCAGAGGTTTCAAAACTACAACACCCAGCATGCTGGAAGTTGTAGTTTTGCAACATCTGGAGGTCCGCAGGTTGAAGACCACTGATGAAGGGATTGACAGGCGGAGATTTCACTCGAGTATAAGCCGAGGGGGGGGCGTTTTCAGCTTGAAAAATCGTGCTGAAAAACTCGGCTTATACTAGAGTATATACGGTACATTTAAAATCCCCCTATTTTGCTGACCTATAACTTTTTCATTTTTTCCATATAAGCGGATGTATGAGGGCTCATTTTTTGCGCTGTGATTTGTACCTTTTATTGATACATTTATATGTATAAAACTTAATAAATGTATACATTTTCTAGGAATAAAACGTTACAAAAAGCAGCAATTTTTTTTTTTTACATTTTTTTTCACTTTCAAACCATTCACCATACGGGATTAACATTATATTTTAATAGTTCGGATATTTACGCACGTGGCGATACCAAATATGTGTAAAAAAAAGTTATTGCCCTTTTCTGGGGTAAAATGGGGAAAAGGTACAATTTACATTTTTATTGGGGGGGGGGGGGATTTATTTTACATTTTTTTTTTACTTTTTCACTTTTTTTATTTTATTTTTTTACTTGCACTTTAATAGTCCCCTATAGGGGACTATCTATAGCAATCACTTGATTACTAATACTCTTCAGTGCTATGCATATAGGTCAGTATTATCGATCATCTTCTGCTCTGGTCACAGACCAGACCAGAGCAGGAGACGGCCGGAGGCAGGTGAGGGGACCTCCGGCCTCTGTGCTGGATGATCTGATCCCCACGGCAGCGCTGCTGGCGGTCCGCTCATCCATTTTAGTGATGCACTACCACACATGCTGTGATCTGTATTGATCACGGCATCTGAGGGGTTAATGGCACACATCAGCGCAATCGCTGATGTGCACAGTTATCGGCGGGTCCCTGGCTGCTGATAGTGGGATTAAAACAAATATAAATCAAAACTTTTTGAATATAAAGAGGTGCTTTCTCACAGCTAACGAATATTTTGACTATCCTAAGGAATAGGAACAGTATGCATGTATTTAATTTCTACAGCAATTAAGCTTTTTAACCTAAAAGATACCTTTAAGTTTATCCTTAGTAACAATTCTTTTTCTTGCTCTTCTCCAGCACCATGTCTTCCCCATCATCCACACCAAGCCGTAGAAGGAACAAGCGAGGACGAGGCAGCAATCCACCAACTCGTAAGTGGTTCCTAATTTTTGAAATGCTAAGTTTAGTTCTTTTATTTTTCAGCAGTATTCTCTTTGTGGTATTTAGTATTTCAAACATAATGAGCAAGATTATTCTGTTTTACAAGCACAACTGTTTAACTAGTTTCAACAAGTGTTTTTTTGGACAGCTAGTCTTATTATTCTTTTCACTCCTCCTCTGTTTCCATTGACTAATGGGCTTTTCCAAGCAGATTCCACCAAAAGAATTAACATTGAGGAACTTCCACTACAGGAGTTCCATAGTGTGCACTAAGCAGCAGAATCTCACTGAGATCAGAGATTCTGCTGCAAGCTGATTCTGCTAAGTATTAATTCTGAGCAGAATATCCGTACTATGCATCGGCCCTTATTGTCCTTCAGTCCCATCCATCATTTGTTGAAATGAGAATGAATAGTTTCAAAGATTTAAGTAGTCACAATTGTAAGATTATATTGAGGTATCTAGTAATAGCATAATGATTGGATTTACTTTTATAGATCCTAATGAGCCTATCCTGAACAAAAGGGAGTGGTTGTCTAAAGGGATGTCTTGAGTTAACTGCAAAGAATGAAAAGGAAGTACAGTGACCCCTCGACCTACGATGGCCCCAACATACGATAATTTCAACACGCGATGGCCTCTCGGAGGCCATCGCATGTTGAAGGCAGCATCAACATATGATGCTTTTGTATGTCGGGGACATCGCATAAACGGCTATCCGGCAGCGCTGACTGCTTCAGCTGCCGCCGGATAGCCGTTTACGGTGCCCCGTGAGCTCCGGTGATGGTCACTCACCTGTCCTCGGGGCAGCGGCGCGTCCTCTTCGGGATCCCCTGCATCGTCGGCGCTCTCCATCCCGTCATCCAATAGGAGCGGCGTGCGTAGCGACGTGATGGCGGCGACGGAGAGCGCGGATGTCGGGGAAGCAGAGGCCTTGCCGAAGCGTCTGGGACGCGGCGACAGCGATGGACGGCGACATCCCGGGCAGCGGTGACGGCCAACGGCTGTCCGGGCATGCTGGGTGTTGTAGTTTTGCAACATCTGGAGGTCCGCAGGTTGTAGACCACTGTCCTATACTTTACATTGCACTGATCCCTCAACATACGATGGTTTCAACAAACGATGGTCCATTTGGGACGGATTACCATCGTATGTTGAGGGACCACTGTAGCCAGTGGTAACGATGAAATTCTGTTTATTCGGATCCCATAAAACCGCATGCAAGCGGGATTCAGCCAGCAAACAACCATAAATCAGCGTTGACGGGTTTCGGGAATGCACCCCTTTCTTAGCACTTAAGTTAATTGCTTTTATTTTAATTTTTATCAAGCTCGCAGTGAGGAAATTCACTCTCCTCCATCCCAGAGACGAAGGACTGAGGACTCCACATCAATTGGTGAACTTCTGCCCATGCCAACTTCACCATCTGGTGATCTCCAGAGTCCCAGTGGACAAGAGCTACTATTTTCTAGCCCAGCACCATCACGACATTCAAGTATGTTTAGGTTTCTGTGCAGATTTATTTTGTGCTCTTAAAATGTACGGTTTAATAATGTTAACTATGTAAACATGTTACTTTTTTAAATTTATTTATTCAGTTGTTCAGAGTGAACTTGATTTGAGTTCTCCTTTGACATATGGAACTCCAAGTTCTAGGGTGGAGGGAACTCCTAGGAGTGGTATCAGAGGCACTCCTGCTAGGCAGAGGCCTGATTTAGGATCAGCTCGCAAACTCAAGCAGGTGGATTTGCAGTCAGACCAGGTAGGTCCATTTCAATGTAGTAATGTTGATCCTCTATAGTTCCATGTCTTTCTCTACAATATATATTTTTGTACTTTATTTGCAGCCTGCTGTAGAGGAGCTTGTGACAAATGAACAGTCTATGGAACAAAAGCTGGTGATTTGGGGAACTGATGTCAATGTAATTACATGCAGAGAAAAATTCCAGGTGAGTGTACATTAAAAGGATACTTACAAAGCTGGTCAGCGGTTGCAGTTTCTCTTGTTACATAACTGTTCTCAGAAGGGGGTTATTCTAGTAAAAGGATTTTCTTTTAAAGGAGTGTTTCAGCATAAAGCATTTATCGCCTATCCACTGCATGGGTTATACATGCTTGATCATTGAGGGTCTAGTTACTGGAGCCCACCAGCAATCATGAGATCACAGCTAGGAGTTGTTTGAATGGAATGACAGGATACATGTTTGACATTGATAAGAAAAGCAATTCATAGCCATTTCCAAGAGTGCTTAAAGGGTTATCCTGGCTTTAGACATTTTATCCCATACCCAAAGGATAGAGGATAAAATATCTGATCACGGGGGGCCCACCGCTGTCTCCAGGCTTAGAAACCGGAAGTTTTCGGGACTGGAGAAGTGACGTAATGCCATGCCCCCCATGTGATGTCACTTCACTCCCCCTCCCTTCATGTCTATGGAAGGGGGTGTAACGGCCGGTACCCCCCCCCATAGACATGAAGGGAGGGGGCGTGGTGTCAAGTCTCCAATCCTGGAAACTCCAGATTTCCGAATCTGGAGATGCAGCGCCGTACCCCGCGATAAGACATCTCAAAATGTCTAAAGCTGGAATAACCCTTTTAAGATGTTTGTGGTGCAAATGCTTAACCTCGGCTTCATTTAACCCCTTAAGGACCCAGGGTTTTTCCGTTTTTGCACTTGTTTTTTTCCTCCTTACCTTAAAAAAAAAATCAGAGCTTTCAATTTTGCACCTAAAAATCCATCTAAAAACGCAATTTTATTAGTTTTGGCGGCTTCTGTTTCTACACTGTACGTTTTTCCGGTAAAAATGACATCTTATCTTTATTCTGTAGGTCCATACGATTAACCTGTTCAGGACCCATGTCGTACCGGTACGTCATGGGACTTTGGTAGTTAAGGACCCATGACGTACATGCACGTCCGTGGGAATTTCTGTCCCCGCCACGCAGCGGGTGGGGACCTGACCTGGGTGACTGCTGATATCGATCAACAGGCACCCCGCGCAAATGCCCAGGTCAGCGATCGCTGTAAATCGCCAGTGTAAATTCACACCGGCGATTTGCGTAATTCCGGGTCATACGGGTCTATGGTAACCTGGAAAATAACAGGGATCGGGGTTGTCCAAGACACCCACAATCCCCCTGAAGGGGTAGAAGTGAGGTGGCATCCCTCCTATCCCGGCTATTGGTCATATAGACGCGGCGACCAATATCAGATCGGGGGGGGGGGGGTGTTAACTCTCGGTTTCCCTGTTCTGCCCACCCATAGTAGGCGGGGCAGAACGGGGAAACCGAAGAGGATCGGCGCCGAAGTCCACTTAATCATCCGGTGGCAGCGGAGGCAATGATCGACGGTGTAGATTGGCGGGCGGCGATGACGTGCGGCTGGCTCCCTGGATCCTACGTAGCCGGTGTTTTGCCTAGCAACATCTGGAGGGAGTTTGAGACCACTATAGTGGTCTCTAAACTGTAGCTCTCCAGATGATGCAAAACTGCAAATCCCAGCATGCCCAAACAGCTGTCTCGGCATGCTGGGAGTTGTTGCGTACCTCCAGCTGTTGCATAACTACATCTCCCAGCATTCCCCCTCGGCGATCAATACATGCTGGGAGAAGTAGTGTTGCAACAGCTGGAGGCACACTGGTTGGAAAATACTGAAGGTTTTCCAGCCAGTGTGCCACCAGCTGTTGCAAAAGTACGACTCCCACATGCACGGTCTGTCAGTGCATGCTGGGAGTTGTAGTTTAGAAAAAACTGGAGATTTGGGTACAGGGTACCTGTACAGGTACAGGGTACATTCACACGGGCGAGTTTACAGTAACTTTCCTGCTTTAAAGTTTGAGCTATGGCAAATTTTTCGCCGCAGCACAAACTCCTAGCGGGAAACTTGCTGTAAACCTGCACCAGTGCGAATGTACCCTAAAAACACTACACTAACGCATAATAAAGGGTAAGACACTACATATACACCCCCTTACACTGTCCTCCCCAATAAAAATGTATTGCATGGCAGGGTTTTTCCAAAACGGAGCCTCCAGCTGTTGCAAAACAACTCCCAGCATTTCCGGACAGCCACTGACTGTCCAGGCATGCTTGGAGTTTAGCAACAGCTGGAGGCACCCTGTTAGGGGTATTCTACGCCAGTGGTTCCCAATGTCCACCCCTGTGCAATCCCTAATTTAGTCCTCAAGTGCGCATGGCGCTCTCTCACTTGGGAGCCCTGTCGTATTTCAAGGAAACGGTTTAGGGCCATATATGGGGTATTTCCGTACTCGGAAGAAATTGCACTACAAATTTTGGGGGGCTTTTTCTCCTTTTACCCTTTATGAAAAGGAAAAGTTGGGCGCTACACCCCATCCGGTTAGTGCAATTTATTTATTTTTTTTACACTAACAAGCTGGTGTTGCCCCATACTTTTTATTTTCACAAGTGGTAAAGAGGAAAAAAAAAATTTGTAACGCAATTTCTCCTGAGTACGGAAATGCCCCATATGTGGGTGTAAAATGCTCTGCGGGTGCACCATGTACATTTGAGGCCTAAATTGGTGATTTGCACAGTGGTGGCTCATTTTACAGCAATTCTGACATAAACGCAAAAAAATAAATACCCACGTGACCTCATTTTGGAAACTACGCCCATCACGGAACATAACAAGTGGTATAGTGAGCCTTAACACCCCACAGGTGTTAGCCGAATTGTCGTTACAGTTGGATGGGAAAATGAAGAGAATTTTTTTTCATAAATGCTGGTGTTACCCTAAATTTTTCATTTTCACAAGGGAAAATAGGAAAAAGCCCCCTCCCAAATTTGTAACCCCCATTTCTTCTTAGTATTGAAGTACCCCATATGTGGATATAAAGTGCTCTTCGGGTGCACTACAATGCTCAGAAGAGAAGGAGCTCCATTGGGATCTTGAAGAGAAAATTTGTCCGGAATTGAAGGCGACGTGTGTTTACAAAGCCCCCATAGTGCCAGAATAATGGACCCCCTCCATGTGACCCCATCTTGGAAACTACACCCTTCACGTAATAAGGGGTACAGTGAGCATTTACACCCCCCAGGTTTCTGACAGATTTTTGGAACAGTGGTCCATGAAAATAAAAAATGTAATTTTTCATTGGCACTGCTCACTGGTCCGAAGATCTGTCAAACGACAGTGGGGTGTAAATACTCACTGTACCCCTTATTAAATTCTGTGAGGGGTGTAGTTTCCAAAATGGGTTCACATATGGGGGTCCACTGTTCTGGGTCTTTGTAAACCGACATGGCCCCTGACTTCCATTCCAAACAAATTCACTCTCCAAAAGCTCAATGGGGCTCCTTCTCTTCTAAGCATTGTAGTGTGCCAGCAGAGCACTTGACGTCCACACATGGGTTACAAATTTTGGGGGTCATTTTCTCCTATTACCCCTTGTAAAATTTGGGGGGAAAACCAGCATTTTAGTGAGAATTTATTTTATTTTTCATTTACACATCCAAGGCGTAAATCACCTGTGAGGTGTTAAGGCTCACTGTACCCCTTGTTACTTCCTTGAGGGGTGTAGTTTCCAAAACAGTATGCCATGTGGGTAGTTTTTTTTTTGCTGTGCTGGCACCATAGGGGCTTCCTAAATGCGACATGCCCCCCAAAAACCATTTCAGAAAAATTTGCTTTCCAAAAGCCAAATGTCACTCCTTCTCTTCTGAGCATTGTAGTTCGCCCGCAGAGCATTTTACGTCCTAACATGGGGTATTTCCATACCCAGAAGAGATGGGGTTGCAAATTTTGGGGCATTTTCTCCCATTGCCTTTTGTAAAAATGGTAAATTTGGGAAAAAAAACTGCACTTAAGTGAAATTTTTATTTTTCATTTACACATCCGACTTTTACAAAATGTTGTCAAACACCTGTTGGGTGTTTAGCCTCACTGGACCCCTTGTTACGTGCCTTGAGGGGTGTAGTTTCCAAAATTGTATGCCATGTGGGGGGTTTTCTGCTGTTCTGGCACCATAGGGGCTTCCTAAATGTGACATGTTCGCCAAAAACAATTTCCTCAAGATTCACTCTACAAAATCCCATTGTTCCTCCTTCCCTTCTGAGCCCACTACTGCGCCCACCGAACACTTGACATACACACATGAGATATTTCCTTACTCGAGAGAAATTGGGTTACAAATTTTGGGGAACTTTCTCCTATTACCCCTTGCAAAAAATGTAAAAACTGGATCTACAAGAACATGTGAGTGTAAAAAATGAAGATTTAGAATTTTCTCCTTCACTTTGCTGCTATTACTGTGAAACACCTAAAGGGTTAACACACTTACTGAATGTCCTTTTTGAATACTTTGAGGGGTGCAGTTTTTATAATGGGGTCATTTGTGGGTTATTTCTAATATGAAGGCCCTTCAAATCCACTTCAAAACTGAACTGGTCCCTGAAAAAATTCAGATTTTAGAAAATGTTGTGAAAAATCTGAAAATTGCTGCTGAACTTTGAAGCCCTCTGATGTTTCCCAAAAGTAAAAACATGTCAACGTTATGATGCAAACATAATGTAGACATATTGTATATGTGAATCAATATATCATTTATTTGGAATGTCTATTTTCCTTACAAGCAGAGAGCTTCAAAGTTAAAAAAGATTCAAAATTTTCTATTTTTTTCATGTTACTTTTGCATTTTTCACCAAGAAACGATGCAAGTACTACTAACATATAGTAAAATGTCACGAAAAAACAATCTTGGAATTAGAATGAAAGGTAAAAGCATCCCAGAGTTATTAATGCTTAAAGTGACAGAAATGGCCGTGTCCTTAAGGGGTTAAAATGATACCCTACTTATATAGGTTGCATATTGTCTTCTGAAAAAAAATCATAACTACATGCAGGAAAATTTATACGTTAAATTGTCATCTTCTGACCCCTATAACTCTTTTTATTTTTCTGCGTTTGGGGGCGGTATGAGGGCTCATTTTTTGTGCCGTGATCTTGTTTAGTGGTACCATTTTTGTATTGATCGGACTTACTGATCGCTTTTTATTTATTTTTTTCATGATATAAAAAGTGACCAAAAAAACGCTATTTTTGACTTTGGATTTTTTTTGCGCGTACGCCATTGAACGTGTGGTGTAATTATATATTTTTATAATTCGTACATTTCCGCACGCGGCGATACCACATGTTTGAATTTTTGTTTTTATTTACACTGTTTTTTTTTTTTTTTTTATGGAAAAAGGGGGAGATTCATACTTTTATTAGGAAAGGGGTTAAATGATTAACTTTTTTTTTTTTTTTGCAATGTTATAGCTTCCATAGGGGGTTATAACACTGCACACACCAATCTTTTACATTGATCAATTGTTTCTCTTAGGAAACCATTGATCGATGATTCTGCCACTTGACTGCTCATGCCTGGATCTCAGGCACTGAGCAGTCATTTGGCGATCGGACACCAGGAGGCAGGTAAGTGGACCCTCCTCGTGTCCTACAGCTGTTCGAAATCGCGGCATCCCAAACAGCCCCCTGAGCTAACCGGCATTAGTTTAGTTTCACTTTAGACCCGGCAATCAACTTTGAATGCTGCGTCTAAAGGGTTAATAGCGCGCGGCACCCCAATCAGTGCCGCGCTATTAGCCACAGGCCCTGGTCATTGTTAGAGGCCGGGCCCGACCCGCTATGACTTGGGGCCACGCGTTATACAACGGGAGCGGACTCATGATGTACCGGTACATCATGGGTCCTTAAGAGGTTAAACTCCTAGCTGTGGTCTTGTGGCTGGGGGACCAGGGCACCCTGTACTGGCAGTAGATGGGGTACTGACAACTGCATTCACTCCATTCCAGCATG
Organism: Hyla sarda; assembly: GCF_029499605.1. Taxonomy (NCBI): domain Eukaryota; kingdom Metazoa; phylum Chordata; class Amphibia; order Anura; family Hylidae; genus Hyla; species Hyla sarda. Next base: position 283,127,729 of record NC_079193.1, read on the forward strand.
TATTGCCTATCTGTTGGGTGATAATGTTTTAGACTGCATTACAATGCTCATACAGAGTTTTTACAAATGTTTTATCACAGACCTTTTCAATTTCCTGTAGCGTTTTATCCAGCGATTTATTGATCCATCTGCCAAAGAGGAGGAAAATGTTGGATTGGATTTGAATGAACCTATTTACATGCAGCGTCTTGAAGAGGTAAGGGAAAAAACTGATTTCCATCAGCATTTCCATTGGTATTAACTCTATGCAATTTTAAACATTCATAATATTATTCTACTTTACCCCTAATCCCTGGTTTTGTTTTTGATATGTTTAGATCAATGTGGTTGGGAACCCGTTCCTAAATGTCGACTGTGAGCATCTAAGAACGTTTGACCAAGATTTATATAGGCAACTAGTTTGCTATCCACAGGTAATCATGCATTCAATAAATGTTACCTACTTAGTTTTGTTCTAGGTTTTTATTATTTTTATTTTTTCTTCCCTCGGTCACATTGGGGCACACAGATACTGATGGGTATATGCTCTTGCTACTAGGAGGTGCTGACACAAGGAAGAAGTCAGCTCCTCCCTGGTAGGTAACCAGTGTCAGTAGGCGGCAAGACACAGGTCTGGGAGCTCCCCAGACCTGTATTTTTTTTTATTTTTTCTTCCCCTAGTATAGGCTTCATTTTGTTTCCCTTTTTCAGGTGGGGGTTCAGGAGCATGGTGCTACTTCCCCCATAGACAAAGGGGCACGGAACATAACAGTATGGGCGGTCAACCTGCTATCGCCAACGGACAGCGCCTAGAGGTTGTACCCTGGGTCCTGGTCCCTTACTTGCCCATTCTTAGCCTGGCATGAATCAGCATGGCCATAAGCTTGCTGAAGCCATCTAGGTGAGTATATGAAGATGAAGGGTGAGTATGTTTCTCTTCTCTCCCCCCACACCGCTTTTGGCAGGGCCTCTGGCAGGACTTGAGGGGTTAATATTTTCCCTGTGAGGATAGCCGGTCCTCAACGGGGGACTTAAGGGGCCATGGTCCCGATCTTACATGGGATCGGGATTCCCACCAGTAGTCTCGCTTGTCTCTAGTTGGAAGTTTATGACGGCTGTCTATCTCAGGGCAACCGCCGTACTTCGGGGCGGCTCCCTGTACTTTCTGCTACAGTATGTTGCTCGCTGCTCCTGTAAGGCAGCTGGGCACCCTGTTCTCCCCAGTGCCGGCTACTTCCGCAGCAGATGCCCACATATCGTGCCTTCTATTTCCCCAAGAGCAGCTGGGATTGGCTGCTCTCTTCCACTGCTGGCTGGCCGAGGACTCAGAGCTTAGCTCTGCCCCCTTTTCCTTCAGAGCGGGACCAGGGGTTTTGTTTTCTTCCCTGCCAGTGGCCATTGTGGCTGGGGGGAGATGCCTTTGCCTTCCTTTCACCTCACAGGTGCCAGCGGCTGAGCTGCCTGTCCCCTGCCCCCTCCTTTGCAGAGCGGGATAGTGGGAGAGGGAGGGTATGTGTGTCTCTCATTTCCATGGCATTATGCTCCCTTTTCCCCTATTGCCTGTTACCACGCCCCTGTGCCTAGGAAGCCCGCCATGCGGTTTTTCTTCCAAAAGGGTACCGGGCATCCGGAGCAGTGGTTCCTCCTCTGCCTGTCATCCATTGGGGAAGGGTTTCTCTGGTGTGTGCACAATCTCATAGCGGCCGCATCCGCGGCTGGCATTCCGGTACCCCACTGCTAGTTTTAGATGTCTGGAGGAATGACCCGTTATATATTGTGGACCCATACAAGTAAGCCAGACGGTGGTCTGCGTGGTTCCCTCCACCACCTGTCATTTCTCACATGGCTGTATCTCCCCTGATCTCCCAGTGGGGTGGAGATTCTGTCCATGGCTCCTAGGCCTCCCCGCCCCTCACACATGCATCAAAGGGGCACAGTTCTCACCTATCTGCCTGTTGTCCCCTTTTCGCCAGCACTTGGAGGTGTATTCATTAAGCTAGACTGTTGTCTTCCGCCGCAATCGGTCTCCCATCTCTGGGCTGCTGTGTGCATGGCTGGGGTTTCCCTTATGTCTCTGGTGGGAGGAATCTGCCCAAGGGTTCCGGACGGTACACAGGTCCGATGCCAGAAATTCGTCTGGATGGTCTCCTAGAATTCAAAGGAGTGACCCTGTGCGTTAAAGTATCCTATTCCAGCCAACGAGGCGGTTGTCTGCATGGTTTACTACTACGTCGGATCACCTGTACATTGCCCAGACCTTGGCAGAAGTTCAGATAACACACTGCCATGCTGTGGTTCCGAGTGAGTGACCCAATGTTGCTCCATGGGCCTTATACAATGCACCACATAGTGGTTTGCAGGGTCCCCTACTTTCCCAGGTCACTCTCCACATGCCTGATTCTCACAGCTTGATGGCTGGTAACCCACTTTTCAGTGTGGGGTTCTGAATGCAAGACTTCACTATGTTAATGGTCTCTGCCATTTAGCTAGACTGTGTCTGCTTGGGTTTTCTAATCCTCCAGGTCACCTTCTCCATTCCTGCCGCTGAAGTCCGGTGACTCACTTTAAAATGTGCAGTTCCAGACGAATGACCTTCTGGATTCATTGCTCATTTATACCTGTAAGCCGGACACTATAAGCATGTTTGCTGTTCCGCATGCGTCCTTTATCTCTTTCGTCTGGGACCACAGTGCTGGTGTGTTGCACCATTGAGAGATGGGGTGCAGCATTTTCCTCCGCATCAACAACTGCACTCTGTTCCCCTTTCTGGAGGTGGTGTTGGTCTGCTAAGGGCATTGGTGTGACACACCGTTGGATGCTGAGCCTGTTTTCCGTACTGCTGGACATTGTGGCTGCATTCTTGGTACCCCACTACTATCGTACGGTACCCTTGTCGGTGTCCCTGCATAGGCTTTGGACACTCTGCACAGTTGAGAACTCCACCCTTCCTTTTCGGTGGGATGTATCCCCCCCCCCATGCCTCCAGGTGTATTCCTGGGCTCCTGTGCAGGGTGGCTCAGGCACCTGCTCTGTTGCCTTAGACAATGACCAGGATGGCTGACGGGGGTGTTCCTCCCAACGCTTCTTGCTGCGTGGGCTTCTTCTTTGCATTTGTAGTCACGTCTTGCCCAGCTCCAGTATTCAGGTTTCAGTTCCCTTTGGGGACTCTAATGGCTCCTCCATGCCTTGATTTGCTTTTGCAGGGTTCCTGGGAGCTTTGACCACCCAGTACTAGAGATGAGCGAACTTACAGTAAATTCGATTCGTCACGAACTTCTCGGCTCGGCAGTTGATGACTTTTCCTGCATAAATTATTTCAGCTTTCAGGTGCTCCAGTGGGCTGGAAAAGGTGGATACAGTCCTAGGAGACTCTTTCCTAGGAATGTATCCACCTTTTCCAGCCCACCGGAGCACCTGAAGGCTGAACTAATTTATGCAGGATAAGTTATCAACTGCTGAGCCGAGAAGTTCGTGACAAATCGAATTTACTGTAAGTTCGCTCATCTCTACCCAGTACCGTAGGGACGGCATTTCCCTGCTCCTACAGTACCTGGCCACTTTTGCATTCCCACTTCCACGGGGGGTTTGGGGATCAGGGAGTTTGACACGGTCAGTTCCTGAGTTTCATCCCCACCACCCCTTGTTTTTTACTCCACCAGGGGAACTGTTCCGCTGAGTGCTTTCTTCTGCCGAGATGATGCCATCTTTCTCCCCTACGTGGGTGGGGTAGCTGGCTGGGCCCATGTGTTTTTTATTTTATTTATTTTATTTATTTTGTTTTGTTCTGCGAACAATCAGAAGAGCTTTCCGCCGGCTATGCTTGTGGGCTTACTGCCCAGCCTGACATGCATTTTTCAATGTCAAATAATATCCAAGGTTATCCACGTGCTCACCAGTTTTCATGTCAAGGATCTCATGTCTATAGATAGACAACATGACACACTATATACTATTTCAGTATATATGTATCAGGCGAATAGTCACGTCGAGACTTCAGAGAAGTACCATATTTGTAGAGCTAGTAGGATCCAATCGGATAACAATGTAGCCATGACATAATGTATACACCCACAAGTTAAATATATACTTTTAATAAACCATATTTGTATATTTGTGGACTGTAGACACAGGATCACTTGGGATAAACACGCCCACATATATAAAGGACACACTTCAATTATAATAAACGCACCCATAGTTATGGTATATAAGTTTGGGACTTCAAGGCTGAAGGAGCTAAGGAAGGCACGGTCAAGCCAGCCTGAAGGAGGATGACAGCTAGAGGATGCTAACAGAGGCGGCCATCTTAAAAGCACATTTCAAAATGGATCCATCACACTGGATGGAGTACTTAAGAAGAAATCCCAGCTGGTGAGACAAGATTTATGGACATTTACTAATGCTAAGGACTTACTTTACGTGAAGATTTTTTGTTTTATGTAATCTCTGCAATGATGTCAAGAAGATTATAATAGAATACATTTTTATTTTTTTTATTTATATACAAACAAGAACTCTCTTTCTCCATTGTCAGACGGGCTTATATTTTAGTGTTCCAGTTATATTTAACAGCTCCCCTCCTGTTTTCTTGGTGGTCTCTGCTGCTCATTCAGCCAAGGCACTCTCCTCTTTGGGAGGGGTTTATGCATTTCTTTGGACCAGTGACAGATGGTCTAGCCACAGTCTGTTGTTTGGGTCCTGCCATTGCTCTCCTCCTTCCTTTGTGCACTCTCCCTGGGAAGGGTGTGTTCCTCCTTCCCTTTGACAGTGTCAGTTGTGCTACACTGGTGCAACTGTCTTTTTGGAGAAACCATCCTGTGCCCAGAACCTGGGAGCCCCGGTTGATTTTTCTTTTTGCTTTCCCCTCAGTTCCTGTCCTGACAGGATGTTACTTCGGAGCACTCTGGGGTCCGAGACCGGTTAGTCTCTTTGTACTGGGCACTTTTCTAGACTGCTGTGGCGTGCCTTTCTTTCTAAGTCGGCTCTCCTGCTTCTTCAGGCTAACTTAGTGATGGTTGCGGTCTCGGGCATGCCCGGACTTCTCCGCAATCCCATTTGCGGGTGGGCTTTCTGTGCCACCCTTGTCTCGACATAGTCTCCTGGAGCATTTCGCAGATGTTGGGGGTGCTCTTCCTACAGGTATAGAACCTCCTACTTTACTTTCAGTCTCCTTCGGGGTACGTGTGCTCCGAGGGATGGTGGGCTATCCGGTCTGCCGGGTTTTGCCCTTTGGCGGTGGATCTGTTTTCTTTCCCGCCGTTCAGGCTCGGTCATCCTCTAAGCCTGCTTTTCCCCCTAGGTGTTATCACTGTGCTCTGGGACAGTGATTTTTGGAGCCTACTGTTGTGGGGGTTTTTTTGTTTTTTTTTCAGGTCTTCGATAGTCTGCACTGTGCCTGTCTAGAGGACTGTTTTCACATCTCTTCCTCTTTTCCAACAGTTTCTGGTCTTCACCTTGACTATGCTCGCCTTCGACTCAGGTGTCCACAGCTTTCCCTGGCGTTTTCTTGCCTTGGTCTCTGGTTTTGGTTGGTGCTCCGTATGTTGTCATATTTTCGTTTTTTGTTTGCCAGCCAGGCTCTCCTCCTGTCTGGTTTTGCGCTTCTTGGAGTTAGTTTGCTACCTCCTTCCACATTGGTTACGGCCCATCGGGTCTCCGTAACGCCCTTTCTTGTCTCTATGTGGCCTATTGGTTTAGAGTCTCTCCTAGAAAGGTCCCTTCCCGGCGTCCTAGTCCATCTCCATGGACGGTGGGCACTGCTGGACCCTCAGTTCCAGGCTTAGGTTGCCTTTTGGCCCAGGGTCTTGCCTGTGAGGCTTACAGCAGCCTGGGGTTCAGTCTCCGGACTGATCCCCCTTTCCTCTGTTGGTAGTGCTTTCCCACCCCAGGGACTGCTTTTGGTACGTCCCATCAATGTGTCCCCCAATGAAGAGCGACTGAGAAAAGGATTTTTTTTTTGTTTTGCGCTCACTGTAAACTTTCTCATAGCCTTCATTGGGGGACACAGCACCCATTTCTTCATTTCTTGTCCGGAAATTCTTTTCTGGCTCCGGTGTTTTTTATCTGGGATTCCTTTCCAGGGCTTCTCCTACGGCTTTGTGACAACTGATTACTTTCACTTCCAGTGGGTGGGTATATTCTGCCAGGGAGGAGCTGAAATTTATTTCCCTAGTGGCAAGAGCATAAACCCATCAATATCTGTGTCCCCCAATGAAGGCTACGAGAGATTTTACGGTAAATGCAAAAAAGTTTTTCCCTAGGGAAAACAATTGATGGTCTATACTGTGGATAGGCCATCAATAGCTTAACTGGCATGCAAGCATCCACATCAATCAGCTATTGTGCGCAGCCTCAGTGTCCAGATGTGAACAGCTTATGGAAGCTGTATTCCTTGGCTCTGTAAACTGTATAGTGGTGAAATTGTGTTAATGCTGCGCAGTTTCTATTCACTTCAATGGGAGTTGCAGTATCCCAGCACCACCACTACGCATTTTATGGAGCTGTGGCCTCTTTTGTTCACATCCTGGAAGCAGCTGTGCAGAATGGCTGACTGGGGTGAGGGCAGGTGTCGGCACCCTACTGATCAGTTAATAATGGGTTCTACCTAAAAATCCACTTGCTTTGCTGTGCTCTTGTTGTTAATAGATGTATACAGCTCCTGTTAAGACTCTTGAAAGACCCTGAAAAGTTTTATTAATCAGGGTCTGTATTATTAGCCTGCAGTAACCCATTTCCTTATCAGTGAGTGATAACCAGTCATTTTTGGTTCTAGCATGTTGAGAATTTTTTTTTTTGTTTTAACCCCTTAAGGACCCAGCCATTTTACCACTTAGGACCCGGCCATTTTTTGAACATCTGACCACTGTCACTTTTAACATTAATAACTCTGGGATGCTTTTAGTTATCATTCTGATTCTGAGAGTTTTTTCGTGACATATTCTGCTTTATTTTGGTGGTAAATTTTCGGCGTTACTTGCATCCTTTTTTTTTTTGGTGAAAAATCACCAAATTTCATGAAAGTTTAGCATTTTTACTAACTTTAAAGCTCTCTACTTGTAAGGAAAATGGATATTCCCAATAAATTTTATTTTTATTCACAAATACAATATGTCCACTTTATGTTGCCATCATAAAATGGACATATTTTTGCTTTTTGAAAAAATTCGAGGGCTTCAAAGTATAGCAGCGATTATCAAAAATGTCATGAAAATTGCTAAATCTGAAGGGACAGATGTTACAGAACTAAAACTCCCAGCATGCCTGGGCAGTCTAGGCATGCTGAGAGTTGTAGTTTGGCAACATCTGGAGGGCTACCGTTGGGGCGACACCCCCCCCCCCCCCCCACCGTCGCTTCCCTACCTGAGCAAGGATCCAGCAGTCTCCAGCGACGATCAGCTGTTCCAAGGCATCTTCAGGTGAAGTACCCGGCCTCCATCTTCTTCCCACAATCCTCTCGACAGCCAGGGGTGGCCAGAACGGGGGACTATAGATGAAAAATTAAAGGAGTTATGGATTTTAAAAGGCGAGGAGGAAAAATCGCTGAGTCCTTAAGGGGTTAAGAATATCAGGCAGATTAATCTCAGGAAATGTTGACCAGTTGCCCATAGCAACCAATCAGATCACTTTCATTTTTGAAAAGGCCTCTAAAAAGTTAAAGAAGCTATCTGATTGCTTGCTGTGGGCAACTTCTTCTTCCCTGCACAGGTTTTGATGAATCTCCCCCATCATGTGTCTTTCAATGGTGATAAGTCTTTCCTTAGTCTCTGTGCAGTTAGACCTTTAGCGATTGGCTGACGACTGGTTCACTCTCCAGTCTGTAACCCTTATTATTTATATAGTATGCCTGGACCATTGTATTAACCTAGTCCTTTATGCATCCTGTCTCAACCCCATTCCCTCGCTCCTCTTGTTTAAATAGTTGTGTACTATTATTTGATACTTGTTTTTATTTGTACCCTATTATTGTAAAGCGCTGCGAAATCTGTTGGTGCTATATAAATAAAATTATTATTCTAGGAAGTCATTCCGACCTTTGATATGGCAGTAAACCAGCTTTTCTTTGAGCGCTTCCCTGATTCTATCTTGGAACATCAGATCCAAGTGAGACCTTACAATGCCTTAAAGACAAGAAATATGAGAAGTTTGAATCCAGAAGGTAATGTTTGCTACAATAATTGTACAGATATTTCAACTTTTCCTTTCATTTAAAAAAAAAGTTTGTAAGGGCGGGTTCACAATAAGATTTTACTCTGCAACTGCCAGATCTGGTTGGGGGGGGTGGAAACTGTATCCCAGCCACACCCGGCCCAAATCTAATTCACTTCAATGAGCCGACTGGAGTCAAACAGCGACTCTGGTCGGCACGTTTTCACCTGTATCCGGTTTTCTGACCGTACCTAAATCTGCGGCATACCACAGTGTTGGGTCCGGTCAGAAAACTGGATACAGGGCAAAAATCTGCTGACCGAAGTCAGTTTGACTCCAGTCGGCTCAATGAAATGAATTAGATATGGGCCTGGTCCGGCTGGGATACAGGAGCACCCAGTTTTTGTGCCGGTTCTCGTGTCTGATCCGGTTCCTGTAATAACAAAACAGTATCCCTTAGATAATGAGCAACTTCAAAAGTTTTGATCGGTCATGGTGCCGAGACCTGTTGGACATCACTGATTGTGGAGATGCCCGGCATTAACCCTTTTAGACATCGAGATCAAAGTTGATTGTGGGGTTTAAAATTAAAAAAAAGTAATAAATGTGAATTAAAGGGAACCGATCAACAGATTTTAGCATATAGAATGCTTGATAACGCCTTATATATGCTAAAATCTTTATCCTCACGTTTTTGCCCCCAGGGATGTTGAAGATATGAAGTTATAAAGTCCCCCTGGGCGGGAACTTATACTTACCGGGTCCCATCGCTCCAGCCGTCGTCCCACCCCCCTCTATTCGATTGACTTTAATCCCTTCCCTAATAAGTTTGAATTCCCCCCCCCCCTTTTTCTCCTTTAAAATGTGGTATCACTGTGTGCATAAGTATTCAAACTATAAAAATATAACGTTAATTAAACCACACTGCAAATGGCGTATGCTTAAAAAAATATATACTTAAAAAATTAAGTTATAGGGGTGAAAAGATGACCATTTTAAATTAATACAAAATCAAACCTATAGAATTTGGGTATATTTTTATTTAAGGTCCTGCAGAATAGTTTTTTTTTTTTTTTTTTTTTTTTTTTTTTTTAAAGTGCACTGCATAGACACGAAAGCCCCCAAAGGTTACAAAATGACGTGTTTTTTGTTTTCAATTTTGTCCCACAAATTTCGCCGTAGATTTTGTGGTTAATGATTGATGTTGCAAAATCAAGCCGTTATAGAGGTCTGTAGGTGGAAAATTGAGTGTTATGATTTTTAGTAAGTGAATAGAAAAAAAACTAAAGTGCAAAAATTTAAGTCCTGAGGGGTAAAAAAAAATCCTCTGAAAAATTATTGAAGTGATCTGATTGGTTCCTATGTGCAACTGGTTAGCTTTTCCTTGTTACTAAATACGTATAGGGGGGGGGGTGTATATGTATGTATGTATGTGTATATATATATATATATATTATATTATATTATATTTCTCTATCGGCTCCATTGGGGGACACAGACCTTGGGTATATGCTGCTGTCATAGGCTTGACACTATGGTAACTAAAAAGTCAGCTCCTCCCAGCAGGTTATACCCGCATCCAGGCCACTGAGCTAATCAGTTTCAGCTTTTATCCTTTTTCTTTCTGTTTTCAGGTGGGGACTCAGGAACTGCGGTTCACTGTTTCCCCATTGCGAGTGGTGGCAGGCATCTTGGATGTACTGTTAACCCCCCTCTCGCCAACAGTCAGTGCTTGGGGGTTGTACCTCATGGGTCCGGGTCCCCCTACCTCCCTGATCGCTTCGCTATGAGCTTGGCTTGCTGCAGGTGACAATGCTGACTGAAGACTCCATGAGGTAAGTTCTTTAGACAAGGTGAGTATATCTCCCTCTTTCTACAGGTCCTGGATGAGCCCTTGCAACCTCTGGAGACCCCTTACTTGTGACCCACTCTTATGCTAGTTTTTGGCGTCTGCCTGGAGGGTATTGTTCCCTCCTTATTCTCTTATGGAGGCCCCCCCCCCCCTTTTTTTTTATGGGAAAAGGGCTCTCTTTCTTCATATTTGGAATGTTGCCAGTCTCCCACCTCTCTAAGGCTACGCTGCTGCCGCTGGCGGATGCGGCTGCTTTCAAGGATCCGGCAGACGAAAATGTAGAGACCTTGGCGAAGTTTGCATTCGAAGCAGCTGGTTCCTCCCTGCTTCCCGCCTTTGCTTCTGCCTGGGTGTCGAAGGCACTCTCAGTTTGGTCCTCCCAACTCCGTCAATGTGTTCTTTCTGGATCTCCTCTGGAGGAACTGTCTGACCTAGCGCTCCAGTTCTCCAAGGCTGGAGACTTTCTATGTTCTGCTTCCATGCAGCCAGCCCGCTGTGCTGCCTTTGCCACTGGTAACCTAGTGGCCCTCTGTCGTTCCATGTGGCTTAAGGCATTGGACGCGGATGCAGCTTCCAAGAAGTCTCTTACCGAGCTCCCATTTGCTGGCTCCCGACTTTTTGGCAAGCGCCTTGATGAGTTCATCTCTGAGGCGACGGGCGGCAAGAGTTCCTTATTACCTCAGAATAGGGCTTGCACTACTTCCTGTAGGAAGTCTTCTTCTTTTCGGTCCTTTCGGACTTCTGGTCCCAATAATGGGTTGGGGCAGGCGCCCTCGCGGGACAAAAAGGTTCCCTCCTTCTGGGCGCGCCCCTCTTGGAAATCGGATAATCGTTCCAGCCTTTTGCAGCCAAGTCTGGCACCCGCAAACCCACTTCCGCATGAAGGGACGCCCCCACCCGCAAATTTTTCTCGAGTGGGAGGTAGTCTTTTACTTTTCCGAGACGTCTGGGCGGCGCACATTCAAGACTCCTGGGTCAGGGACATGGTGTCCAACGGATACCGGATCGAATTTGCTTCTCTTCCGGAGGATTGATTATTTATTTTTTTTCCTGTCCCGAGCCCCCGGTCCCCTTCGCTAGCGAGGGAATTTAAGGGGGCGCTTCAGTCCCTTCTTATCCAGGGAGTCATTGTCCTGGTCCCTTCCAGGGAGCGATTTTGGGGTTTCTATTCCAATCCTTTCGTGGTTCCCACGAAGGGCGGGTCTGTGCGGCCCATCTTGGATCTCAAGCGTCTCAACACCTTCTAATCCGCCATTTCCGAATGGAATCTCTCCGCTCAGTGGTGGCGTCTATGGATCAAGGGGAGTTTCTTTCCTCGGTGGACATCAAGGATGCCTACCTCCACGTTCCGATATTTCCTGGCCATCAGCGGTACCTCCGCTTTGCGGTTTCGGAAGGGCATTTTGAATTTGTGGCCCTCCCCTTCGGTCTGGCCACTGCTCAGCGGGTCTTTACCAAGGTCTTGGCACCCGTCCTAGCCCTACTAGGGTCGAGGGGTGTCTCAGTGTTTCCTTACTTGGACAACCTCCTCTTCAAGGCCTCCACCAGAGCCCAGGCTCTGGAGAATGTGAGCCTCACTCTTCAGACCTTATGTCTCTTCGGGTGGATGGTCAACAGACAAGTCTGTTCTTTCCCCCACCCAGTCTCTGGTCTTTGCCTGGTGGGTCAGGTCTCCTCTCTCTCGATCACAAGATTGTTCTCCCTCTTCGGACCAGTCAGTCTCTGCACTGGTGGCTGGGCCCCCCTCTTCTTCTTTAGGGGGCGTTCGTTCCTTCCCCTCCACTGGCAGGTGGTCAGGACAGATGCCAGCCTGTCGGGCTGGGGGGGGGGGGGGGGACGGGTGTTTTCAGGGATCAGACGGTTCAAGGTCTCTGGTCTCCCCAAGAAGCCCTTCTTTCCATAAACATCCTGGAACTGAGGTGATATATCTTTGTTTGAAGCATTGGGAGTCCCTGCTTCAGGGCCACCCTGTCCGTGTCCAGTCGGACAACTCCACGGCTGTGGCGTACATCAATCGGCAGGGCGGCACTCGCAGCTCAGCAGCCATGTCCGAGGTGACAAAAGTCCTCCTCTGGGCGGAACACGAAGTTCCGGCCATTTTGGCGATTCACATTCTGGGAGTGCTCAACTGGGAAGCGGATTTCCTCATTCGGTCCTCAGCCGACCCCGGAGAGTGGTCTTTTCTTCCGGAGGTGTTCGCACAGATCTGCGACCTCTGGGGGACCCCAGACGTGGATCTTTTCGCGTTTCGACACAACCGGAAAATTCCGACGTTTGTGTCAGTCTGTGGTCTGGCTTTGTCCTGTCCAATCTGTTCCCTTCCCTCCTCCTTCCCAGGGTTCTGAGGAAGCTCAAGGCGGAAGGAGTCCCCGCCGTTCTGGTGGCTCCAGACTGGCCCCGAAGGGCATGGTACGCCGACGTGGTCTGACTTCTGGACAACCTTCCGTTCCGTCGTCCACTTCGTCCAGACCTACTGTCACAGGGTCCCCATTGCCACCCCAATTTACAGTCGCTGCGTGTAACGGCTTGGCGGTTGAGACCGCGTTTCTAAGGGCCCACGGTTTCTCTTCCCATTAATTTGCACCATGCTCAGGGCTTGCAAGCCGCCCTCTGCGAAAATGTATCACCGTACCTGGCGGTCTTACTTTCGTTGGTGCGAAACTCAGACCTTTACTCCAGTTACCTTTTCCGTTCCCTGTTTCATCTCCTTTTTTGCAGTCGGGGTTGGAAGGGCTGGCTCTCAGCTCCCTTAAGGGTCAGGTTTCGGCCCTTTCCATTCTCTTTCAGTGTCCTCCTGGCTTCCAATTCGCATGTCCGGACCTTCCTTCAGGGTGTGGCACACGCTGCCCCTCCTTACTGGTCCCCTTCTCTCCTTGGGACTTGGACTTAGTTCTAGGTGCTCTCCAAGATGCACCTTTTGAGCCTCTTAGGGAGGTTCCCCTTCGCCTCCTATCCTGGCAGGTGGCTTTTCTTATAGCCATTACTTCCATTAGGAGAGTATCTGAACTGGCAGCTCTCTCCTGCGGTTCTCCTTTCCTGATAATTCATCAGGACAAGGTTGTTTTCCGGCCATATCCGTCCTTCTTACCTAAGGGCGTTTCGGCTTTCATCTCGACGAGGACATCGTCCTTCCGTCCTTTTTGTCCCGCTCCTTCTCATCCCAGGGAGCACTTACTCCACAAATTGGATGTGGTACGGGCTGTTCGGACTTATCTTTCTGTCACCTCTTCCTTTCGTCAGGGCTGTTCTTTTTTCGTCCTTACGGAAGGTCATTGAAAGGGACAGCCTGCTTCCACGGCCACCATTTCTCGGTGGATGTGCTATTTCGGAAGCTTACCACTGTAAGGGGAAGATCCCACCCTTCAGGGTTTTGGCTCATTCCACCTGTTCTGTGGGGGCATCCTGGGCACTCCGAAACAAGGCCTCGGCCTCGCAGATCTGTAAAACGGCCATCCGGTCGTCTTTGCACACTTTTTCGAGATTCTGCCAGGTTCATACTTTTTCATCTGCTGATGCTAGTCTGGGCCGTAAAGTGTTGCAGGCGGCGGTGGTACAGCAGACGGCCTGACCTTTTTTCTCTGCCCACCCAAGGGACGGCTTTGTGGTCTGTGTACCCCCCCACCCCCCCACCCCCCATGGAGCCGATAGAGAACAGGAGATTTTTTTTTTTTTTTTTTTATACTTACAGTAAAATCTTTCTCGAAGGATCCATTGGGGACACAGCTCCTGCCCTTTTCTAGGGTTCCTATTCGGTTATCTGTCCGAGGGAGTGTCCAGTTAATTCTTCTTCTCGTTCTCGGACAGTTCATGTTTTTTCCTTTGACCTGTCGGTCTCCCCCTATTGCTCTGGGACTAAAACTGATTAGCTCAGTGGCCTGGAGGCAGGTATATCCTGCTGGGAGGAGCCGACTTTTTGGTTACTGTAGTGTCAAGCCTCCTAGAGACAGCAGCATATATCCAAGGTCTGTGTCCCCTAATGGATCCTTCGAGAGATTTTACAAAATCTCCTTTATATTTAGTGTGTATGCATTGTACAGAAGTAGTATCTGACAAAATAAAGATTCACTTTTTAAGCCTTTTCTAATTATACTTTTTGTATCACTCTGTACTTTCTAACCAACTGAAAGAATTTTAATGGGAGTGCTCCCCTTTCTAAACTGTTTTTAGATATTGATCAGTTGATCACGATTGGTGGAATGGTCATCAGGACTTCACAGATTATTCCAGAAATGCAAGAAGCTTTCTTTAAATGTCAAGTGTGCTCCTTTACCACAAGAGTTGAAATTGACAGGGGCCGCATTTCAGAGCCATCCGTCTGCAAACACTGTAACACCACACACAGCATGGCGCTCATTCACAATCGCTCCATGTTTTCAGACAAACAAATGGTATGTCTTCTGATTTTCTGTATGTAACATATTACTTAAAATGTATAGAATACTATTAGCACTCGGGGCTAGACCAGCAGATTGTATGTCTTGTATAGACCACGTTAAAAATGAAAGCTCACCTGCAAGTCTTTAAGTGACTGAGGCCTTATTAACTGTTTGCAAGCAAACATCTATCATATTCTAAATTACGTGGGCAGAAACCATATGGTTTCCCCTAAAGTGACACCTGTTAAAACCTCTATTGCAACTGTTTGCAGTAAAACTGTATACACAGCCTGCTGTACCGTTCTTGACCACACAGGAAAAAAGTAGCACCATCTGAATATACAATTAATTGCTGAAAACCCAGCCAGTCCATGTTGTGTTTAGCAGCTGTTAGGTTGTTTTATAATATTGGAGTCCTGCCTCGCGTAAGTGTTTTTAATGTTTATGATACTATATTTTAGATAAAGCTACAAGAGTCTCCTGAAGATATGCCAGCTGGACAGACTCCTCATACTATTGTTTTATATGGACACAATGACTTGGTGGATAAAGTGCAGCCTGGTGATAGGGTCAACGTGACCGGTATGTACTGTCTTACATTGCATTATAAGAATTGTTTACAACTATAGATGAAGTTAGTAAATTATCTTACAGTATACAGAACCATGCAAACCGTAAATGTGGCATGTAAAATCTCATGCATTTTGTTTAGAATCTAATGTATTAATAATTCCATAAAGTCTTGGGATGCAAAGATCAAAATACCCTTGGGGCTGATATACTAAGGTTGTCTTTAGTAATATGCCAGAAGCCATAGCTCTCTCATGCCTCACTTTTAAAAGTGTTTTTTTTTCTCCAATATATGTCAGCTTCATAAAATGTTTACATTTATTAATAGGTATTTACAGAGCAGTTCCCATTCGTGTAAACCCCAAAGTCAGAAATGTCAAATCTGTTTATAAAACTCATATTGATGTCATCCATTATCGAAAGACTGACTCCAAACGTCTGCATGGAATTGATGAGGATAATGAGCAAAAGTTGTTTACCGAGGAACGGATTCAGATATTGAAAGAACTGGCTGCTAAACCTGATGTTTATGAAAGGCTAGCTGCAGCTTTAGCACCAAGTATATATGAGCACGAAGATATCAAAAAGGTGTGTATTTTAAGCCATCCCCGTTTTAGTCCTATAGCAAGGAGATGCTACATTTGTTTTTAAATCCTGATTATTTCAAAGAAAATTAGATTGGAAATCTTGATATAGTGCCAGATACAGTTTTGTTTTTATTTAAAACAAAAAAAATCATTCCATTTCAATATATCTTTTGTAAGGAAACACATGGCACTTTGTGTGAAAATTCCTCCCAAATAATGATTTTGTCGGACCAAGAGTCGGAGAGGCGGCTGTGCTCGGGACCCACACTGCCTCTCTTGGGCTATGTGGCACTGGTACACACAGGGTTTGCACTTAATGTAGCCAGAAAGAGGCGGTGCAGAGCTCAGGCCCGCTGACTCCCAGTGGAATTACAAAGACATTATTTGTAAAAAAATAAATAAAGCAGCCCGATTCATCATTTTTTGTTGGGTGGGAAATTGATGTATATTCTGTTCAACTTGTAACACACATTTGTCTTTGCAGGGGATTTTGCTGCAGCTGTTTGGTGGCACACGCAAGGATTTCAGTCATACAGGAAGAGGAAATTTCAGAGCTGAAGTAAATATTCTTCTGTGTGGTGATCCTGGCACAAGTAAATCTCAGCTTCTGCAGTATGTGTACAACCTTGTACCTAGAGGCCAGTATACTTCTGGGAAGGGTTCGAGTGCTGTAGGTTTAACAGCCTATGTGATGAAGGATCCAGAGACGAGACAGCTGGTTCTCCAAACAGGCGCTCTGGTGCTAAGTGACAATGGCATTTGTTGCATTGATGAGTTTGATAAAATGAATGAGAGTACAAGATCTGTACTTCATGAGGTCATGGAACAGCAGACCTTATCAATTGCTAAGGTATGTGTGCATACAGCCTAAAAGCAAGTTTGGGTTAATATTTTTTTTTCTCGACAGCTAAATAAGCTTAATGTAAAATTGTGTGCTTGTTAGTCTGTGCTGTATGCCTTCATTCTTAATTGTTTACCACTATTTAGGCTGGGATAATCTGTCAGTTGAATGCACGTACATCTGTTCTAGCAGCAGCAAACCCTGTCGAGTCTCAGTGGAATCCTAAGAAAACCACAATAGAGAACATCCAACTCCCACACACTCTCTTATCAAGGTAAATTGGGTCAAAAGTATCTCTCTTGCAGTGATGCTTCATAAAACTGAGGTTTCAAGTAGACAAATTGTTAAAAATATTTTCTTCCTCTCCTTTCTTAGATTTGACCTTATATTCTTGATGTTGGATCCACAAGATGAAACTTATGACCGGCGCCTGGCTCACCATCTTGTGGCCTTGTATTATCAGAGTGAGGAGCAGTTAAATGAGGAGCAACTGGATATGGCGGTATTAAAAGATTACATTGCATATGCTCGCACTTATGTCCATCCCCGCCTTAGTGAGGAAGCGAGCCAAGCTCTCATTGAGGTAATGGCTATGGAGAATTCCTAAAAATCATAGGTCTTTCTACTAGTACTTGTGAAAGTATTTAAATCAGTGGTCTCAAACTGCGACCCTCCAGATGTTGCTAAACTTCAACTCTAAGCATGCTGGACAGCCAACAGCTGTCCGGGCATGCTGGGAGTTGAAGTTTTGCAACATCTGGAGGGCCACAGTTTGAGACCACTGATTTAGATTATGGATGCATAACTGGGTGCTTTTTTTTAGTTCCGACAGGAAAAATTGTAATTACAACAGTTTAATCCTGAGGGGTTTAGAAAAAGTCCTCTATATTGCTTGTGCCACACTAATACAAAACTTAACTTTTATTAAACCAAATAATATTGTGTGTGAGGAAGAAAAGTTGTATTAAAAACACATCTCCACTGCAGTCAGATATTGAACTGTTCTTATTAGAGATGAGCGAACTTACAGTAAATTAAATTCGTCACGAACTTCTCTGCTCGGCAGTTGATGACTTATCCTGCATAAATTAGTTCAGCTTTCAGGTGCTCCGGTGGGCTGGAAAAGGTGGATACAGTTCTAGGAAAGAGTCTCCTAGGACAGTATCCACCTCTTCCAGCCCACTGGAGCACCTGAAAGCTGAACTAATTTATGCAGGATAAGTCATCAACTGCCGAGCCGAGAAGTTCGTGACGAATCGAATTTACTGTAAGTTCGCTCATCTCTAGTTATTATGCCTAGGTCCTGTGTCGGTAAACCTTAGAAGTGGATAATGAGACTCAATGAAAAGGACTCCTCTCTCAATTTTAGAGATAAATGGCTATTTTAGTAAAGGTAAACAGCCATCATACCGAAGGTCACTTATATATGTGACACTAAATCTACCTTTTGTAATGTGATGTATCTCAAGGTATAACACCAATGGGCACCTCACGCCTGCTGTGCCCTGCAGGCACGAGTTTTTAAGCCCGGACCTTGTGTATCGGCTATTGGAACGCCTAGACTGCAGGAGAGTTGCTGATTAAAACACAACACTGTCACAGCCTGACATGTTTCGCCACTTTAGTGGCTTTATCAAGGAGAAACTGACAGTAAATGTAGGCCTCTAATCCGTATTTGTGAGGAAAAATTGTCATGCTCCATTGCATGCCCTATGTATAGTACTATTCACATAACAGCATTAGGTTTCCTGCACACACAAAATGTAGTTTACTAATACTTGCTTTTCTGCTTTAGTTTTGCTGTTTTCACAATGTGTGGTGTAAAATGTGCCATTTATTTTTTTAAAGCTTTTATTTCTATTTTAAAGGCTTATGTAGACATGAGAAAGATTGGCAGTGGTCGCGGAATGGTATCTGCTTATCCAAGGCAGTTGGAGTCTCTGATCCGTCTTTCTGAAGCTCATGCCAAAGTGCGCTTTTCCAGTAAAGTGGAAACAATTGATGTAGAAGAAGCTAAACGTCTTCACCGTGAAGCTTTAAAACAGTCTGCAACAGATCCAAGGACTGGAATTGTAGATATTTCAATTCTTACTACAGGTAAAGCTTCCTAATGAATTACATTTACCCAAATTAGGGCTCTATTACATTATTGGCCAAAAAGATCAAAAATTGCTGTTTGTAATGACCCAGCAATTAGCAGATAAGCAGTTGTTTGCAGGGTTTTGACACGTTTAAAAAAATCTTTGTTCATTGGATGCATGTATCTGTGTAAAGGGGAATGTATTGCTGACAAATGATAGAAGTTTAGGCGCACACGTACCACCCAGTGATAGTTTGTGCATCCCTGCGCACATGATTACCAAAGGCCTTTAGTTTGCTTCCTTAGCTGAGGCCTTAAGGAGTAACACAAAAAACAAACATTGCTGCTTTCTTAGGAAAACAGCACCACCCCTCTCCCCTGGTTGTATGTGGAATTACAGCTAGATTCCATTAACGTCAATAAAACTAAGCAGTGGCACACAAACTGAGGGGGGTAGTGCTGTTTATATAAGAAAGCAGATATATCTTGCTAATCCTGCATAAGACCTTTTTAAGTGGTTTCAGATGGAGAACTGTCAGCAGCGTATTTAGACAAAAACAATTATATGCCCGTTAACAGTGTGGGTTGTGAACCACACATCCAGTCACGCATGGATGTATGACTAGCTGAATGCTTTGTTTTTTTTTTTGTTTTTCTCCTAACCTGTATTAATATTTTCTAGGAATGAGTGCCACAGCTCGCAAGCGCAAAGAGGAACTGGCTCAAGCACTGAAGAAACTGATCCAGTCTAAAGGCAAAACACCAGCATTGAAATATCAGCAGTTGTTTGAGGATCTTCGAGGGCAGTCTGATGCAGTAAGTGGACAGCACTTTATAAAAAAAAAAAAATTCTGCAACTCCTAAATTAGAGTAGCCACATTTTTAGAGACATCTACCATTTCACAATGGGGCTTTCCTTTATGGAGGTTATGCAAGTGACCATAAAGTCCAGCATAAAATAGTCATAAGTTATTTTCTATAAATAGGTTGGTGTGAATTCACATGGTCTTTGATACTAGCTGTGGCCAAGGTTTTTTTGTGCAATGTTAGAGTATACTGAGAACTGTGTGATAAAGGAAAAACATACAAACGAAGGGGATCTTATGGATGTAAACATCTCACTGATGAAACGGATCAGTGGAAGATTTCACAAATTGTTCTGACAAACAGGCTGTGAACAGTCGTAGACAGCAGCCAAATCCAATGCTGACACTGCATGTAATGTGTCTGCATGACTTTACTTTCCTTAGCACTGATGGGCTTTAACAGCTGACAGCCACTTTGTGTCATTGTAGTCTGTGGTAAATGGAAAGGCCTTTTTAGATTTCTGTGGTAACATACAGATGGTAGGGTCAGAAGCAGCATGATTCAAAGAATCAATCTTAAGTCAACAGTTCATACTGTTTTAATGGTGCAGGGAATGTTTTCTTGTCACACACTGGGGCTTGTGATACCATGCAACTATTTTTATAAAATTTGGTATACATACACATTGCAAACACACAAATTAATGGTGTAGAAAAATCGTTTGCCTACACTACCCTTGATAAATTCTCCTCAATATGTGTTGTGCTTGGCCCCCTCCCTCCATCACGTCTTGGGAAGTACAGAACACTAACCACTTCATGACCCAGCTATAAAAAAAAATTCTGGCTCACGTTCTTTCCTTCTTTTACTTTCTAATTTTTTTTTTCGACTGACAGTTGTATTAGGGCTTATTTTCTGCATGGTAAGTTAGACTTTCCACTGATTCACTTTTTTTTATCATACAATGTATTGCAAAGCCAGAAAAAAAAAATTTATATTCAGGGCAAAATTTAAAAAAATATGGAATTGCACAATTTTAAATACGGTAAATCTGACATTCCATCTTTATTCTTTGGGTCAGTACAATTCCAATGATACCAAACTTGAATAGTTTTTATTTCGTTTTATGGTGAAAAAAAATTGAAACCCTGAAAAAGAAAAAAAGAAACTTTACCATGTTCTCACCTTTAGAACTATTTTACTTTCCACCTACAGATGTGTTAGGGTTTGTTTTTTGCGCCAGGAGCTGTAGTTTTTTAAGGTACCACATTTGTGTAGTTCTCTCTTTGATCACTTTTTATGGGATGTAATGTAACCAAAAATCAGTAATTTTGGCGTTTAAAATTTTTGGGCGTTTATGCTGTTCATTTTGCAAAGTACACTTCAGTGCACCACTTTATATAGGTCCTTCTCTGCAACATTTTCTTAACTTAATTGTGACAATGGTGTCCATAGCCAGTTCTGTAAGGCCCCTTTCACACTACATAATTCGAAGTTCCTTCAGAAAATCGGCAGTAAAACGAAAGTTACAAAATCCTATACGGCCGTTAGAAAATCCCATTTATAGTCTATGGGATTTTTCTAATAGCCGTTTTTAACCCATTATAGCCCGTTATTATTAACGGCCATTATTTTGTAACTGGAGAAATAGTTCATGAACTAAGCCAGGTCATGACTGGTGTAGATTTGCAACAAGTTGAGGGCTTTGCAATTTATTGCAAGAAGCTATTCTATCCACGTGGTCCAATATTCTTGCAGAACTATTTTAACATTTATTGGAATTTATTCCACAATTTCTTCAGTTCTAAAGGTCTAATTCGCTACTAGGTGGATGTGCCTAATATATATAGGATCTTGTCTAATAAATCATGTATTAAATAACCTTGCACTAGCAAAAAGATTCCCCTTGGGGGTCTCAGTGCAACTAATAATATACAACAATATTCCTTGGGGAAATAAATCCCCTCAGGGATAATCCTGATTAGAGGCACCCAAGAATAATTAATAAAACTTGACTTTTACTATAACAAAATTAACAAAATTGTGCCCAGTGGCCACTAGGTGGCAATGACGTATTAAAAATACAGCACTGTGCATGTACGTTTTTATAGATATAAATGTATGTATAGAAGTTGTGCTAGATAGCATGTATAGGTTCATTAGCTGGTTTTATTCTGGTATTGTTTTAAACAGCTAGCTGGCTTGAGTGCCACTATTTACACTTTCAATGTACCATGTATCCAGCATTGGTATGTATTAGCTGGCTGATTATTCAATATTTCTGCCGCTTGCTGTACAGCATCCCCTATATAACTCTTGAATCCAATGTCACAGTGTTGAGCTAAAATTGATGTCCCTCCTGCCTAACGTTTTGCCATTGACTGGCTTTTTCAAAAGCGCGAGGTCAATGTCGACACGTTAGGCAGGAGGGACAGAAATTTTAGCTCATTACAGCTAATGAACCTATACATGCTATATAGCACAACTAATATATATGTCCATGCACAGTGCTGTATTTTTAATAAGTCACTGCCACCTAGTGGCCACTGAGCACAATTTTCTTTCTTTATTAATTTTGTTATAATAAGTCAAGTTTTATTAATTTTGGGTGCCCCTAGTCAGGGTTATCCCTGAGGGGATTTATTTCCCCAAGGAATTTTGCTGATCTTAATGTGGATCCTGATGATTCCTGCAGTGACAACATCTTGCTTGTGTAGCCATTTCACTATTGAAATTAAGAAATTCTAAATATATAGGTTTATTCTTGCTCATGGATTAACATACCTGCATTGAATGTCAATGTGAGTTCTCAAATTTCTCTTCAAAATTTTTTTTTTTGTAGGCAGTTACAAAGGACATGTTTGACGAAGCTTTGCATGCGCTGGCAGATGAAGACTATTTAACAGTGACTGGGAAGACTGTTCGCTTGTTGTAAAAAAAAAAAAAAAAAAAAAAAAAAAAGTATTTCAGCAATAGTGTTTGCTGCTGTCCCTTAGCATTTCTGTTGCTCCACTTGTAAGAATATCTGTATGTACATATCAACTTTGCCTTTTATGATTGGTTGATTCATACCATGCATAGTAACCAGTGGTTTGCCATAGTTCATCTTTTGTATCTGTTTTAGGCTACTAAGCAAAGCACTGTTATATAATTACAGGATAACTATTTTCAATTTACAATGTTACATACTTGTGATGCTAATAAGTTAGTTTATTACCTGCAATAAATAAACTTTTGCAAACATGGTAAAAATGGTAATTTATTTTTTATTTTTACTTATGGCTGACATCAGGATGTAACAGTACAGAATACTGACCTTGTGTAGTCATTAAAGGGGTTATTCACCATAAGGTGATTTTAGTACGTACCTGGCTGACAGTAATGGACATGCTTAGAACGGATCTATGCTTGTCTTGGGGCTAAATAGCTGTCATGAGATTACCATACACACAAAAACATCCAAGAAACTCAGGATCTAGCAATGGCGCATGGAACTCAGGTGAGGTAAAGGTTTATTACCCGCAATGCAACGAGTTTCGCGGACAACCACTTCATCAGGCATGCCTGAAGCAGTTGTCCGCGAAACGCATTGCATTGTGGGTAATAAACCTCTCCTACCTCAACTTAGTTCCATGTGCCCTGCTAGATCCTGAGTTTCTTGGAGGTTTTTGTGTGTTTGCTGTTTTTCCCAGGAGCAGCTGCTGGATCCATGATCTACTGATCTTTACATGCTTTTCCATTGTTGCACTTGGATTAGTACAATCACCGAGGGTGAGCACCCAAATTTTGATGTCATCTTTCACATGTGCCTACGTTATCACACTATGGAGCGCTTTCCTTTGTTTTAGCTGATGAGATTACCATAACACTGTGGCTAGCTTTTTATGAACTTGTATTTCCTGTTTGACTTTTCTTTTTTTGACTACAAATCCCACAATTCCATTTTCCTCCCTCCCACACATCAACCACCCATTGAAACAAAAGACCTGTGGTTTTCAATCAGGGTGCCTACAGCTGTTGCATTAGTTGCAGATTGATCCCTCCACCAATTGAAGCAGACAGGCTCCCTGTCATCAGCTGACTAGTGAGTCAGGTCTCTACCGCATTGCAAGCTGGGAAGAATCCAAGACAGCAGTCATTTTGTATTCTGCTAAAAATAAATATTGGGGTGAAAATCACAGAATTGTGAGAAAACTGTCACACACAGGTTACAGACACTATATTAAGAACTACACTAACTTTACAGCCCCTGTAACAGTCAAATAAAAAAAAAATCCTGGAATACCCCCTTCATGACCTGGGGTTTTGCAGTTTTTGCATTTTTTTCCTCCTTACCTTAAAAAAAAATCAGAACTTTCAATTTTGCACCTAAAATTCATATGGCTTATTTTTTGCGGCACCAATACTACTTTATAGTATACTTGCATTTGGCCAAAGGCGGGACCGGCACATCCGTGCACAGGTGGTCCGTATTTCCCATTTGGCGGTGAGCGGAGCTAGTACCTAGTACAAGCAATTCTACTTTGTAATGACATCAGTCATTTTACCCAAAAATCTACGGCGAACAGGAAAAAAAATAATTGTTTCTACACCATTGTGTAACTTCCGTTTCTACGCAGTACATTTTTTGTTAAATGACAGCTTATCTTTCTTTTGTAGGTCCATACGATTAAAATGATACCCTACTTATATAGGTTTGATTTTGTCGTACTTCTGGAAAAAATCATAACTACATGCAGGAAAATTTTTGAAATTGTCATTATGACCCTTATAACTTATTTTTCCGCATACGGGGCAGTATGAGGACTCATTTTTTGCGCCGTGATCTGAAGTTTTTAGCGGTACCATTTTTGTATTGATTGGACTTCTTGATCACTTTTTATGGATTTTTTTCATGATAAAAAATGACCAAAAATACGCTAGTTTGTGCAGTTTAATTAACGATATACGTTTAATACGTGCAGCTTAATTAACGATAAGCGGCAATACCACGTTTATTTTGAATTACACTTTTTTTTTTTTATTGGGGGGGAAAAGGGGGTGATCAAACTTTTATTAGGGAAGGGGTTAAATGATCTCTTAACATAGAATAGAATTTTTATTTTTTTTGCAATGTTATAGCCCCCACAGGGGACTATAACATACAGTACATTGATCTCTCATACTGTTCAATGCTATGCCATAGTATTTATCTGTGTTTGTCGCTTGACTGCTCATGCCTGGATCTCGGGCGCTAAGCAGTCATTCCGCGATCGGACACAGAGGAGGAAGGTAAGGCGCCACCTCATGTCCTCCAGCTGTTCAAGACGCTGCGATTTCGCCTCGACGGTCCCAAACAGCCCATTGAGCTAACCGGCACTTAGCTTTCACTTTAGACCTGGCGATCAACTTTGAAGGTCTCGTCTAAAGGGTTAATAGCGTGTGGCCGGAGTATCGTGATGTCACGGCCCCACCCCCTCAATGTAAGCCTATCGGGGGGGGGGGGACAGGTGCCATGGCCCCTCCCATAGACTTTCATTGAGGGGGGTGGGGCTGTGACATCATGATACTCAGGCCCCTGTATCGTGAGACATCAGACACGGAGCGCTCTTTGCTCCGTGCAGCTAAGTGGGTGCTGCAGGAGAGATCACGGGGGTCCCCAGCGATCAGACATCTTTTCCCCTATCCTTTTAAATTTGCCACAAAATGTTTTGGTTTCAGGTTTTTCAAGGAATTGGGGATTCGCAATGTTCAAAAGCACATACTGCTGTTGATATGCCCAAATTTAATGTGAAATACTCTGGCTGAGACATTCCTGGGAAACCCTGTGTGTGGGTGAGCATTATCCAGCTGAAATGCCAGTTAAAAGCCCTGCCATGAGGAGCAACACATGAGGCTACAGGATGCCCTGCACATATTGCTGAGCTGTTAGGGGGAGATTTATCAAAACCTGTCCAGAGGAAAAGTTGCTCATAGTAACCGATCAGCTCACTACTTTCATTTTTAGCAAGGCCTCTGCAAAATGAAAGAAGCGATCTGATTGGTTGCTATGGGCAACATTTGCTTGGTACAGGTTTTGATCTCCCCCTTCGTGTTCCTTATATCAGTACTAGGGGTGACGGTTTGATGATCTGGGGAATCTTCATACAACTAGCAGTTATTGCAGTGTGTAGCCCACCTCGAGGCCTCCTACCTGAATCCTGACACTCATCGATACCTAACAGAACCCGGATTCATTGCTAAAGTTGATACATTCCAATCCATAGCAGAAGTTTTTGTTTCCTTTTGTTCACAACATATGAAGGAGACTGTGGCAGCCTGTGAATGGCTGGGCCCATAATGAGTGCCATGACACCATATTCCCTTCTGCTAAGTGCCTGGAAATGGTCTGGGCAGTGAAGGTACCACTACTATATGGGCGATGGACAAGAAAATGAGCGGCTTGTGCCTGTTGGATGAAACTATTCTACCCACTAGTGGTCTGTCTTAGCCTCCCACGGCATAGATGGTGGGCAATTTGAGGAAACTACCATCCTGCAGTCAATGATCTCTCAACAAGTGGTACACTACTAAAAAGTAGCAGCTTAGATTTGTCTAGTGCAGCATGGGAAAACTTGATGCACTTTTTCTGGCAAGACCCAGGTGGAGACTTATAAACCTGTGTTAAGAGTGGTGCAGTTGCCCATAGCAACCAGATTGCTGCTATATTTAATAGGCCTCTGAAAAAAAAGGGGGGGGGGATAATTTTGCCCCGCATAATTATTTTTTGTTTCGCCATAGATTTTGTGGTGAAATGATTGATGTCCTTACAAAGTAAAATTGGAGGTGCAAAAAACAAGCCCTTAAATGGTTCTGTAGGTAGAAAATTGAAGGAATTATGATTTTTTTTAGAAGGGGAAAAGGAAGAAAGTGCAAACATTTTAAAATTGCCTGGTCGGTCATCAAGGCATTTAAAGGGGTACTCCACTCGTAGACATCTTATCCTCTAACCAAAGTATAGGGGGATAAGATGTATGATTGCAGGGGGCCCACCTGCTGGGACCCCCTCACGATCTCCAGCCGGCACCCTGGAATTCTGAATATTTATGTTCAGAATGCCTGTTTTGTGCGTCAGTGGCCGCTCCCATAGACATGAATGGAGGGGGCATGACATCATGACCACGACTGCCCAAAACTGGCGTTTTGTACAAAAATATTCCGAATACTGGGGTGCCGGGCCTTTAACACCTTGCGATCTGACATCTCAAACTGGTGGGTCTCTAGATGTTACAAAACTTTAACTCCCAGCATTCACTACAGCCATTAGCTGCATCAAATATTTGTGTCCAGGCATGCTGGGAGTTTGAAGTTTTGCAACATCTGGAATGTGTTTCACTCCTGTATTTTAGAGACATGTCACTGTTTTTTTAATGGAGGATCGGAATAAACCCCTTAAGGACCCGGGCTTTTTCCATTTTTTTCATTTTCAATTTTTTCTCCTTAACTTCAAAAAATCATAACTCTTTAAAATTTTCACCTAAAATTCTATATAATGGCTTATTTTTTGCGTCACTAATTCTACTTTGTAATGACTAGTCATTTTACCCCAAAAACTACGGTGAAATGGGAAAAAAAAAATCAATGTGCGACAAAAATGATGAAAAAACACTTTTGTAAGTTTTGGGAGCTTCTGTTTTTACGCAGTACATTTTTCGGCAAACATGATACCTTATCTTTATTATATAGGTTCATACGGTTAAAATGATACCCTACTTGTATAGGTTTGATTTTGTATCACTTCAGAAAAAAAATAATACATGCAGGAGAAAATGTATACGTTTAAAATTGTCATATTCTGACCCCTATAACTTTTATATTTTTCTGTGTTCAGGGCGCTATGAGGGCTCATTTTTTGCGCCGTGATCTGAAGCTTTTATTGGTACCATTTTTGTTCTGATCAGACTTTTTGATCACTTTTTATTCACTTAAAAGTGATCAAAAATGCGCTATTTTGGACTTTGGAATTTTTTTTGTGCGTACGTCATTGAACATGCGGTTTTAAAAAGCGGTATATTTTATAATTCAGACATTTCCGCACGCGGCGATACCACATATGGAATGGATCAATCAGTGTTTTTCGGCTATTGAATGCTCAAGCCTGGATCTCAGGCTTGAAGCATTCAATCGGCGATCGGACTGCAGGAAGGAAGGTAAGAGACCTTCCTCCTGTAGTACAGCGGTTCGGGATGCCGCGATTATACAGCGGCGATCCCGAAGAGCTCCCTGAGCTAACTGGCAACTTTCACTTTCGTTTTTTAGCCCGCGCGGCTGAGCTTTGAATGCGCGGGTAAAAGGGTTTAATAGCACGCGGCACCGCGATCAGTGCCGCGCGCTATTAGAGGCGGGTCCCGGCTTCATTATGACGCCGGGCCTGCCGCGATATGCGGGGTCACCGTGTGACCCCGCGTTATATCGCAGGACCAGGACCCAGGACGTACCCATACATCCTGGGTCCTTAAGAGGTTAAATGTTATGTCTTATTGAATTTTTTCTGGGAGCTGGATTTTCTACTTTCTACATGCCTCTATGCAGCCATGCTTCCAGACCAGATATTAAGAGTAGTGAGCTGATCTATGACCCTTTTTCTGTTCCTATATTGTTACATTTGCTAAGCCTCTGAAGTGCGAGTACAGCCAGATTGCTCTCATTGAGATATTCTTATGGATAGGGCTCACAGGGTACTAAGGACCGACCCCTGTCAGATGAAGCGCCTGGAGATGTTCTCGCCAGAGTCTCTTTTCCTTATTAAGGATCCCCTAATGTTTTGCACCTATAATAAGGACTCTCTTCCTGACCAATACAGCATAGTAGTGATGACTGTTTTATTCTATGTGGTTCCTCTCCATCTCTCAAGAAACTGTTACCGCCTCCCACCCTGATGTTGCTATAGTCATATCACTTGTCCTTTCTGTGATTTTTTTTTTTTGCTCCTTGTGCTACCATGGAGCCTTCGTTTAGTTCCTCTGTTTTTGCTGTATTTTATTTTCTTTTCATTCCAGATATACGCATGCTCATTCGTTCTTCAAATAAGATCATCCTCATTTTTGCAACCTTTCAAGATATCCTACGTTTTGTGAGTTCTAAGTGCCCTTTCATTGGTTTTAAGGTTGCTGTTTCCCAGAAGAGGGCTTTTTTTGTGAACTGAGGAGAGAGAGACAAATTGTAATTTGCTGTGCTCTCAGGAAATGCATATACTTCAGAAAGATGCATTCAGGATTAGAAATTCTGGTTTTCATCCTGTATCAATCTGTTATGTTAGTAAGTATGGAAGGGTATTGCTTGCTATAAAAACTCTGTAGCATTCCAGCAGGTCTTTGTCTTGACAGACCCGAATAAGGCTGGGTTCACATCACGTTTTCAGCCATACGGGACCGCATATTGCTTGCTGTGGGGGGGGGGGGGGGGGGGGGGGAGGAGGAGCTAAAACAGGGCCCTCCTGTATCCTGCCTGCATGTAATTCATTTCAATGAGCCGACCGGAGTGAAACGCTGACTCAGGTCGGCTCATTTTTGCTCCGTATGCGATTTTACACCAGACCTAAAATAGTGGTCTTTTAATAAAATGTTTAGGCTTGTGAATAAACACAAACAAGGCTACCTACTCAAAAGTGGCAATTTTGGATACCTCCTCTTCCCCGAGGAGTGCTCCTGTGTCTCTCTCCAAGCTGTTCCATCCATAGGAAGTGTATAATACTTGGGGGGGGGGGATCCTGCATGCCTCTTAACGAGACTACACAATACCATTCCTCTGTAAGTTAATTCTTTTTTTCACATATTGATCTATTTGTGGTAGACAGAAAACTACCAGGAGCTGTAAAATATTCCTACATTCACCGCAAGGACCTATCCCATCGGCGCCCTGCCTTTTGTACCATGCAGCCGCCTGCACATGATCACTCAGTTGCCTACTGCTACTGATATTATTGCAACATGACATGATAGTACGAGCATATCTTCTTATATATATGATTAGAGCACACGGTTCTGTTTTTGTTATGTTTCCTTCCTTTAATTGGAATTTGTTCTACAAGAGTACATGCATGCTGATATCTGTCACTTTCATGTAGATGCTGTGGACAAAAGAACGGTTGACATTGTACTATTTTGTGCTTAAAAATAATAAAAATTGTTATTGGAAAAAAAAAATTCTTCAAATCTACCTTTAAATGGTCAGGCCATACTCTGATTGTCCTAGAATTACATGAACAAAGACATGCCTTTATCCACATATGTGTGGCATTGCACTGCTTTTCTTATGGACCATTTCCTGTATGGAAAAGAGTAGAGAGAGACCTGACAATGTATTTTTCCACAAATGTATGTTACCCCAGGATGTATTAGCAATGCCCATAAGGCTTACATAAAAGGGTTGTTTATGAAGTTAGGATACACTTACAAAAAAGCGATGGAGGTTAAAGCTAAATATTACACCAAGATAAAAGAACAGGTAAATTGCTAACTGTCCATTTAAAGGAAAGAGAAAAATATGGCACTCTCCAATTTCTTGGTGCACTAGTAGGTCCCCAAACCGTCTTATCCAGATAGAAGAAGAAAACTTGGCACTCAAGGTAGATGAAATATAGGTGAATTTTTATTAGCAATCTTACATATACAAGTTGACATTTCAGTCCTATTCTCGGACCTTCCTCAGAAATCTGTAAAATTGACAAATATACAGATAATAAACGTAATTAATTATAGTAATAACTGCAGATTACATATTTCTCACATGATGATAAAGAGTGTGAGCAAAGCAGAAATGGGATTCAAAATATAAGTAAGGCGATGTGTGTCTAATAAGAATCTATACCAGTATATAGCTATGTATATATAGGAGCATGTTATGTACATCTATATTTCATGAGCACAAGACCTATAAAATTGTCATAAGGTCTACTACAATGTCCATTTAAAGGAGAAACGTGAAATCAAGAATCCCATATTTGCTGGATAGTAAATCACCTGGTAAATGACATCATCCCCAGTGGATTGCAGATGAGCAAATTAATTAATGGAATACTACTCTCAACTCTATCTTAGACAGGACAAAGCTACCTCCCAGTCGACTGAGCGCAACATTCCGACCTTTCTGGAGGGGCTTGCCTGTTCGCAAATGTCTGAGTCTCAGCTTTTATTGTAAATTCTTCGATAACCATGGAGGAAATCCATAAGCTTATTTGCATCCTCCCAATGGGTAAGTCACCTGGTCCCGAACAGCTTTTCCACCTCCTATTATGGAAGATATTACTCTATATTGCTTCCTCACTTGTATGCTTTCCTTACCAACCCCTTTCTTAGGAAAATCAGGCATCCCTAATAATAACCCTATCAAATCTAGGAAAACCCCCAGATATAACCAGTAATTTCCATGGATTTAACATTTTACATGGATTTAACATTTTTTGCTACATTATTGGCTAGCCGTCTTGCCCCACTTTATTAATCGTGACCAAGTGGGTTTTTATTAACCCTTTAAGGACGCAGGGTTTTCCATTTTTGCATTTTCATTTTTTCCTCATCACCTTCTAAAAATCATAACGCTTTCAATTTTGCACCTAAAATTCCATATTATGGCTTACTTTTTGCACCACCAATTCTACTTTGCAGTGACATGACCAAAATATCCACGGCGAAGCAGGAAAAAAAATTCATTGTTCGACAAAATTGAAGAAAAAATTCTATTTTGTAGCTTTTGGGGGCTTCCATTTCTATGCAGTAAAAATGACATCTTATCTTTATTCTGTAGGTCCATATGGTTAAAATGATACCCTACTTATATAGGTTTGATTTTGTATTACTTCTAAAAAAAATCATAACTACATGCAGGAAAATTTCTACGTTTAAAATTGTCAACGTCTGACCCCTATAACTTTTTTTTATTTTTCTGCATATGGGCGTACGAGAGCTCATTTTTAGCACCGTGATCTGAAGTTTTTATCGGTAGCATTTTTGTATTGATCAGACTTTTTGATCGCTTTTTATTAATTTTTTCATGATATAAAAAGTGACCAAACATACGCTATTTTGGACTTTGGAATTTTTTGGCACGTACACCATTGACCGTGCGGTTTAATTAACAATATATTTTTATAGTTTGGACATTTCCGCACCCGGCAATACCACATGTTTTTTTAAATGGGAAAAGTGGGGGTAATTCTTACTTTTATTAGGGAAGGGGTTAAATGATCTTTATTAACTTTATTTTCACAATCGGCGGTGGATTTCAGGCTTGGAGCAATCGGACACGACAGAGGCAGGTAAGGGGACCTCCGCTCGCGTTCTAGCTGATTGGGACATCGCAATTTCACCGCATTGGTCCCGATCAGCCCGACTGAGCTGCCGGGCAGCTCCCACTTTCATTTTAGAAGCGGCGAACAGCCCAGCTATTAGCCCAGGGTCCTGGCTTTCATTAGCCGACCAGGTATGACCCCGCATTATATACCTATGAGGGCTATAACACTGCAAAAAAAAAAAAAAAAAAGTGTTAATATGTGGGATTTAACCCCTTTCCTAATAAAAGTTTGAATCACCCCACTTTTCCCATATAAAAATTTAACGTATACATTTTCCTGCATGTAGTTATGATTTTTTTTCCAGAAGTACAACATCAAACCTATATAAGTAGGGTATCATTTTAACCGTATGGACTTACAGAATAAAGATAATGTGTCATTTCTAACGAAAAATGCACTGTGTAGAAATGGAAGCCCCCAAAAGTGTAAAAATTGCATTTTTTCTCCAATTTTGTCACACAATGTTTTTTTTTCCGTTTTGCCATGGATTTTTGGGGAAAATGACTGTCACTGCAAAGTAGAATTGGTGGCGCAAAATTGAATGGGTTCTGATTTTTAAAAGGAAATGAGGAAAAAAAGGAAAATGCAAAAACTGAAAAACGCTGAGTCCTTAACCCCTTAAGGACCCAGCCATTTACACCTTAGGACCCGGCCATTTTTTGAACATCTGACCACTGTCACTTTAAACATTAATAACTCTGGAATGCTTTTAGTTATCATTCTGATTCCGAGATTGTTTTTTCGTGACATATTCTACTTTAACATAGTGGTAACATTTTGTGGTAACTTGCATCCTTTCTTGATGAAAAATCCCAAAATTTTATGAAAAATTAGAAAATTTTGCCTTTTTCTAACTTTGAAGCTCTCTGCTTGTGAGGAAAATGGATATTCCAAATATTTATTTTATTTTATTCACATATACAATATGTCTACTTTATGTTTGCATCATAAAATTGACGTGTTTTTACTTTTGGAAGACACCAGAGGGCTTCAAAGTTCAGCAGAAATTTTCCAATTTTTCACAAAATTTTCAAACTCACTATTTTTCAGGGACCAGTTCAGGTTTGAAGTGGATTTGAAGGGTCTTCATATTAGAAATACCCCACAAAAGACCCCATTATAAAAACTGCACCCCCCCCCCCCAAAGTATTCAAAATTACATTCAGTCAGCATTTTAACCCTTTAGGTGTTTCACAGGAATAGCAGCAAAGTGAAGGAGAAAATTCACAATCTTCATTTTTTACACTCACATTTTCTTGTAGACCCAATTTTTGAATTTTTACAAGGGGTAAAACGAGAAAATTTATACTTGTGTTTGTAGCCCAATTGCTCTCGAGTAAGCACATACCTCATATGTCTATGTAAAGTGTTCGGCAGGCGCAGTAGAGGGCTCAGAAGCGAAGGAGCGACAAGGGGATTTTGGAGAGTAAGTTTTTCAGAAATGGTTTTTGGGGGGCATGTTGCATTTAGGAAGCCCCTATGGTGCCAGAACAGCAAAAAAAAACACATGGCATACCATTTTGAAAACTAGACCCCTTGAGGAACGTAACAAGGAATAAAGTGAGCCTTAATACCCCACAGGTGTTTCACGACTTTTGCATATGTAAAAAAATAAAAATAAATGTCACTAAAATGTGTGTTTCCCCCCAAATTTCACATTTTTGCAAGGGTTAATAGCAGAAAATATCCCCCAAAATTTGTAACCCCATCTCTTCTGAGTATGGAGGTACCCCATAAGTTGACCTGAAGTGCACTACGGGCGAACTACAATGCTCAGAAGAGAAGGAGTCATATTTGGCTTTTTGAGAGCAAATTTTGCTCGGGGGCATGTCGCATTTAGGAAGCCCCTATGGTGCCAGGACAGCAAAAAAAAAACACATGGCATACCATTTTGGAAACTAGACCCCTTGAGGAACGTAACAAGGAATTAAGTGAGCCTTAATACCTCACAGGGGTTTCACGACTTTTGCATACGTAAACAAACAAAAAAAATGTCACTAAAATGCGTTTCCCCCAAAAATTTCACATTTATGCAAGGGTTAATAGCAGGAAATACCCCCAAAATTTGTAACCCCATCTCTTCTGAGTATGGAGGTACTCCATAAGTTGACCTGAAGTGCACTACGGGCAAACTACAATGCTCAGAAGAGAAGGAGTCATATTTGGCTTTTTGAGAGCAAATTTTGCTCGGGGGCATGTCGCATTTAGGAAGCCCCAGGACAGCAAAATAACCTCCACATGGCATACCATTTTGGAAACTAGACCCCTTGAGGAACGTAACAAGGGGTACAGTGAGCATTTACCTCCACTGGTGTCTGTCAGATCTTTGGAACAGTGGGCTGTACAAATTTTTTTATTTGCACAGCCCACTGTTCCAAAGATCTGTCAGACACCAGTGGGGTGTAAATTCTCACTGCACCCCTCATTACATTCCGTGAGGGGTGTAGTTTCCAAAATGGGGTCACATGTGGAGTTTTTTTTTTTTTTTTTGCGTTTGTCAAAACCGCTGTAACAATCAGCCACCCCTGTGCAAATCACCTCAAATGTACATGGTGCACTCTCCCTTCTGGGCCTTGTTGTGCGCCCCCAGAGCACTTTACGCCCACATAGGGGGCATCTCCGTAGTCAGGAGAAACTGCAATACAAATTTTGGGGGGCTTTTTTCCCTTTTTACCTCTTGTCAAAATGAAAAGTATAGGGCAACACCAGCATGTTAGTGTAAACATTTTTTTTTACACTAACATGCTGGTGTAGACCCCAACTTCCCCTTTTCATAAGGGGTGAAAGGAGAAAAAGCCCCCCAAAATTTGTTAGGCAATTTCTCCCGAGTACGGCGATACCCCATATGTGGCCCTAAACTGTTGCCTTGAAATACCACAGGGCTCCGAAATGAGAGCGCCATGTGCATTTGAGGCCTGAATTAGGGATTTGCATAGGGGTGGACATAGGGGTATTCTACGCCGGCGATTCCCAAACAGGGTGCCTCCAGCTGTTACAAAACTCCCATCATGCTTGGACAGTCAACGGCTGTCCGGCAATACTGGGAGTTGTTGTTTTGCAACAGCTGAAGACTCCATTTTGGAATCAGTGGCGTACCAGACGTTTTTCATTTTTATTGGGGAGGGGGGCTGTGTAGGGGTATGTGTATATGTAGTGTTTTTTACTTATTTTATTTTGTGTTAGTGTAGTGTAGTGTTTTTAGGGTACAGTCACACGGGCGGGGGATTACAGCGAGTTTCCCGCTGCGAGTTTGAGCTGCCGCGCAAAATTTGCTGCATCGCAAACTTGCAGCCTGATACTCACTGTAAGCCCCTGCCCATGTGAATGTACCCTGTACATCCACAGGATAGGGGATAAGTGTCTGATCGCAGGGGGTCCGAACACCAGGATCTCCTGCGATCTCCTGTATGGGGCCTTGGCATTGCCGCGTTGTGCCCCAGCTAATGGGTGTGTCGTCAACCTCACTGACCTCACTCAGATCTATGGGAGAGGTGGAGATGCAGAACACTGCATACCCGCCTCTCCCATAGAGATACATGGAGGGGGGGTGTCGTCCATGGCATCATGCTGCTGTCGGCACGCCTCCTGCACAGGAGAGCCACGGCCCCATGCAGGAGATTGTGGGGAGTCCAAGAGTTCGGAGCCCCACGATTAGACACTTATTCCCTATCCTGTGGATAGGGGATACGTTTATTTAATTGCAGATTTCCTTTAAAAGCTGTCTTAACCCCTTAAGGACATAGGGCGTATCCATACGCCCACGTTTCCAAATCCTTAAGGACCGAGGGCGTATGGATACGCCCTGAGCATTTCCGGCCCCCGCCGCTAGCCGGAGGGAAGCCGGGGCCGGATGCCTGCTGAAATCGTTCAGCAGGCATCCCGGCATATCGCCCAGGGGGGTCATTATGTCCCCCCATGTCGGCGATTGCCGCAGATCGCTGGACAATTCAGTCCAGCGATCTGCGGCGGATTCCGGGTCAATCGGGTCTCCAGTGACCCGATGACCGGGAATTACTGGCTGATCGGGGCCGTCAGACACGGCCCCGAACAGCCAGAGCCAGCAGGGGTGAGGTGGCACTGGTGCCACCTCACGATCGCCCTGATTCGTCGGCCGGTTTCCCGGCCGACCAATCAGGGCGCCTGCTGCGGGTGTCACTCCCGCAACCCGCTCCGCCCCTCTTCCGGAGGATGTGAGCGGGTGCGGGACGTGCACCCCGGGTGCTGGGGACCCCGATCCCCGGCGTCCCTGTTGGGATCGGGGCCCCAGGAGCGACGGCGGCGGCGAGGGACTGACGTGTGCGGCGGCATCGTGGAGCAGCAGCAGGAGGTGAGTGACAGCCTCCTGTTGTTGCTTAGCAACAGCTCCCAGCATGCAAAATGGGCATGCTGGGAGCTGTAGTTATGCAACAGCAGGAGGCAGACCACCACAACTCCCAGCATGCCCTTATGGGCATGCTGGGACTTGTAGTTTTGCAACAGCTGGAGGCACATTCTTTCTATGGAAAAGTGTACCTTCAGCTGTTGTATAACTACAACTCCCAGCTTGCACAAACAGCTAAAGTGCATGCTGGGAGTTGTAGTGGTGCATCTGGTGGTTGCATAACTACAACTCCCAGCATGCCCGTTGGCTGTCGGTGACTGCTGAGAGTTGTAGTTTTGCAACAGCTGAAGGCACACTGAGTTAAGTAGCAAACCAGTGTGTCTCCAGCTGTTGCATAACTACAATCCCCAGCATCCCCAGCCAATGTAGTATGCCTCCGGCTGTTGCATAACTACAAGACCCAGCATGCCCTTCCGCTGTCCGTACATGCTGGGGGTTGTAGCTTTTGCAACAGCTGAAGGCACACTGGTTACAAAACACTGAGTTTGTTACCAAACTCGGTGTTTCACAACCTGTGTGTCTCCAGCTGTTGCAAAACTACAACTCCCAGCATGCACTGATAGACCGTACATGCTGGGAGTTGTAGTTTTGCAACAGCTGGATGTTCCCCCCCCCCCCCCCCCCCATGTGAACGTACAGGGTACACTCACACGGGCGGAGGATTACAGTAAGTATCCGGCTGCAAGTTTGAGCTGCGGCAAATTTTCTGCTGCTGTTCAAACTGCCAGCGAGAAACTACTGTGAACCCCCGCCTGTGCGACTGTACCCTAAAAACACTACACTACACTAACACAAAATAAAAAGTAAAAAACACTACATATACACATACCCCTGCACAGCCCCCCTCCCCTCCCCAATAAAAATGAAAAAACGTCTGGTACGCCACTGTTTCCAAAACGGAACCTACAGTGGTTGCAAAACTACAACTCCCAGCATGCACTGATAGACCGTACATGCTGGGAGTTGTAGTTTTGCAACAGCTGGATGTTCCCCCCCCCCCCCCCCCCCAATGTGAACGTACAGGGTACACTCACATGGGCGGAGGATTACAGTAAGTATCCGGCTGCAAGTTTGAGCTGCGGCAAATTTTCTGCTGCAGCTCAAGCTGCCAGCGAGAAACTACTGTGAACCCCCGCCCGTGCGACTGTACCCTAAAAACACTACACTACACTAACAAAATAAAATAAAAAGTAAAAAACACTACATATTCACATACCCCTACACAGCCCCCCTCCCCTCCCCAATAAAAATGAAAAAAGTCTGGTACGCCACTGTTTCCAGAACGGAGCCTCCAGCTGTTGCAAAACAACTACTCCCAGTATTGCCAGATAGCCACTGACTGTCTAGTTATGCTGGGAGTTTTACAACAGCTGGAGGCCCCCTGTTTGGGAATCACTGGCGTAGAATACCCCTATGCCCACCCCTATGCAAGTCCCTAATTTAGGCCTCAAATGCGCATGGCGCTCTCACTTTGGAGCCCTGTCGTATTTCAAGGCAACAGTTTAGGGCCACATATCGGGTATCGCCGTACTCAGGAGAATTTGGGCTTCAAATTTTGGGGGGTATTTTCTGCTATTACCCTTTTTCAAAATGTAAAATTTTGGGGAAACCAAGCATTTTAGGTAAAAAAAAATTATTTTTTTTACATATGCAAAAGTCGTGAAACACCTGTGGGGTATTAAGGTTCACTTTACCCCTTGTTACATTCCCTGAGGGGTCTAGTTTCCAAAATGGTATGCCATGTGTGTTTTTTTGCTGTCCTGGCACCATAGGGGCTTCCCAAAAGTGACATGCCCCCCAAAAACCATTTGTCGCTCCTTCCATTCTGAGCCCTCTACTGCGCCCGCCGAACAATTAACATAGACATATGAGGTATGTGCTTACTCAAGAGAAATTGGGTTTCAAATACAAGTAAAAATGTTCTCCTTTTTACCCCTTGCAAAAATTCAAAAATTGGGTCTACAAGAACATGCGAGTGTAAAAAATTAAGATTTTGAATTTTCTCCTTCACTTTGCTGCTATTCCTGTGAAACACCTAAAGGGTTAATACACTTACTGAATGTCATTTTGAATACTTTGGGGGGTGTAGTTTTTATAATGGGGTCTTTTATGGGGTATTTCTAATATGAAGACCCTTCAAATCCACTTCAAACCTGAACTGGTCCATGAAAAATAGCGAGTTTGAAAATTTTGTGAAAAATTTCAAAATTGCTGCTGAACTTTGAAGCCCTCTGGTATCTTCCAAAAGTAAAAACTCATAAATTTTATGATGCAAACATAAAGTAGACATATTGTATATGTGAACCCCCCAAAAAATTATTTTGAATATCCATTTTCCTTACAAGCAGAGAGCTTCAAAGTTAGAAAAATGCAAAATTTTCATTTTTTTCATCAAATTTGGGGATTTTTCACCAAGAAAGGATGCAAGTTACCATAAAATTTTACCACTAAGTTAAAGTAGAATATGTCACGAAAAAACAATCTCGGAATCAGAATGATAACTAAAAGCATTCCAGAGTTATTAATGTTTAAAGTGACAGTGGTCAGAATTGCAAAAAACGCTCTGGTCCTTAAGGTGAAAAAGGGCTCGGTCCTTAAGGGGTTAAAAACTAGCCTATGTTGGTACCTCACACCAACTCGTCTTCATCCTAAAGTTTTACCTTTGTGCTGGAGACATGGCAGTCAACATGGCACATTATATCATACATCATGGTTATGCCCTCTTCTTACTCCCTTTGGACAGCAGTGTAGGCCCTCATTACTATCTCAAACTGGAGTTTCTGTTAACCCCTTAAGGACTTTAATTTTTACGTTTTCATTTTTTCCTCCTCGCCTTTTAAAAATCATAACTCTTTTATATTTTCATCCACAGACTAGTATGAGGGCTTGTTTTTTGCGCGACCAGTTGTCCTTTGTAATGACATCACTCATTATATCATAAAATGTATGGCGCAACCAAAAAACACTATTTTTGTGGGGAAATTAAAACGAAAAACGCAATTTTGCTAATTTTGGAAGGTTTTGTTTTCACGCCGTACAATTTGTGGAAAAAATGACGTGTTCTTTATTCTGAGGGTCAATACGATTAAAATGATACCCATTATTTTATACTTTTATATTATTGTTGCGCTTAAAAAAAATCACAAACTTTTTAACCAAATTAGTACGTTTATAATCCCTTTATTTTGATGACCTCTAACTTTTTTATTTTTCCGTATAAGTGGCGGTATGGGGGCTCATTTTTTGCGCCATGATCTGTACTTTTTTTTTATACCACATTTGCATATAAAAATTTTTAATACATTTTTTATAATTTTTTTTAATAAAATGTATTAAAAAAGTAGGAATTTTGGACTTTTTTTTTTCGTTCACGCCGTTCACCGTACGGGATCATTAACATTTTATTTTAATAGTTCGGACATTTACGCACACGGCGATACCAAATATGTCTATAAAAAATGTTTTTTACGCTTTTTGGGGGTAAAATTGGAAAAAACGGACGTTTTACTTTTTTATTGGGGGAGGGGATTTTTCACTTTTTTTTTACTTTTACATTTTTTTACATTTTTTTTTACACTTGAATAGTCCCCATAGGGGACTATTCATAGCAATACCATGATTGCTAATACTGATCTGTTCTATGTATAGGACATAGAACAGATCAGTATTATCGGTCATCTCCTGCTCTGGTCTGCTCGATCTCAGACCAGAGCAGGAGACGACGGGAGCCGGACGGAGGAAGGAGAGGGGACCTCCGTCCGGCGTTCTGAATGATCGGATCCCCGCAGCAGCGCTGCGGGCGATCCGATCGTTCATTTAAATCGCGAACTGCCGCAGATGCCGGGATCTGTATTGATCCCGGCACCTGAGGGGTTAATGGCGGACGCCCGCGAGATCGCGGGCGTCGGCCATTGCCGGCGGGTCCCTGGCTGCGATCAGCAGCCGGGATCAGCCGCGCATGACACGGGCATCGCTCCGATGCCCGCGGTTATGCACAGGACGTAAATGTACGTCCTGGTGTGTTAAGTACCACCTCACCAGGACGTACATTTACGTCCTGCGTCCTTAAGGGGTTAATAGGTATTCAGGACATTCCCCCACCCTATCGATATTTGTTATGTAAATTGTTGGTTATAGCAAAATTGGTCATCACGTGTCACTGGAAATCCGCAGTTTCTTCAGCAGTGAGGTCATCTTTTTTAGTAAATGTGGCCTGTAAATATGAGTGCGCCATAGCCTATGAAAAAAAAAAAAAAAAACACAAACTTTATTTTTACCCGCATATGTACTTGATGGTTGTCCTCTACATATTTTATCACCTAAGTACATGTTATCCAATGGACGATCAATGTTTCCCAGATATACCATTATGACCACAATTTGACATTTGTTGCCTACTAGTTTGCACTAAGATCTAGTAACTGAAATAGTTATACCTTTTTCTTCTCTTTGTTTGAACATCTTTCTTGTATGATTATGTGAATGTA
The DNA here is from genome assembly GCF_029499605.1 of Hyla sarda. Classification (NCBI taxonomy): domain Eukaryota; kingdom Metazoa; phylum Chordata; class Amphibia; order Anura; family Hylidae; genus Hyla; species Hyla sarda. The sequence continues at coordinate 283,168,144 of NC_079193.1, forward strand.
ATTTATATGCTGTATAACAAGGAGCATGTTATTGTTTTATTCTACCCTGTATGCCACATTTCTCTTCTTGCTTCTAAGCAAGCTTTTCTTGGCAGATGATATGGAGCCTGGTAGAATGTAAAGAGGAGAAATAGGCACATTGCTTCTGATAACTGTAATGGGTTGAAAAGACCATCTTGCAGCAAGATTGCAGCAGTAGACAGACCCACCAGACATGCAGCATAGCCTCCTTCCCAAAACCACAGTGCCAAGATACCTTGTGTCCCGGGAGGAAGATGTTACAAAGGAGAACAGGATACCTGTTCCATGTTTCATTAGTTTGTAGTTCTTTTCTCCTAAGCTTTACAGACAAGAAGTATTTTGTGAGATAAAACTAAGGATTTAAACTGTAATCTGATAACTCATGTTCTAAAGAGACAGTGGTAACTGCTCCAAGGAGATTATAAATGAGACTGAGATACGAGGGTAATGACTGAATGAGAAAGTGGTTTGGGAAGAAGTAAAACTGTTCCTTCTTACAGCTGCCCCCCCCCCCCCCCAAAAAAAAAGGGTATGTATAGTTGGTGGATGCCTCAAGGGCTTTTAGTTTACTGTATGGTATAGTCTCCCCTCTTGAAAGGACAAAGGCAACCACTCCCACCTCCACTTACTGCATATGGTGCGCCTGTGGACAGGTTTATCCCTGATTGGCTTACTTGTGTGGAAGCTGTCACCGCAGTGGATACCTTATGCTTGCGCCCTGCTCTCCTGATATGTCTTTTGGGGAATGCGGATGTCTGTGTTACGTTATGCGCTCTGGCCGCACACGCTGGCCGTGAGCGCATGGTCCCCTTACCTGCTGCTGCCGACGGGGCTGGGACTCGCATTGTGGGACGCGCACACATGCAAGCCCCAGTCCGTCACTCTCCGGTTGTTTCTCCTGCCTCCGCCTCTCTGCTCAGGCGAGCGTGTCCCCGTCCCCTAGGGCACGCGTGCCGGAGCTTTAAAGGGGTACTCCGCCCCTAGACATCTTATCCCCTATCCAATGGATAGAGGATAAGATGTCAGATCGCCGGGGTCCCGCTGCTGGGGACCCCGGGGATCGCTGCTGCAGCACACCGCCATCATTACTGTGCAGAGCGAGATCGCTCTGCACGTAATGACGGGCGATACAGGGGCTGGAGCATCGTTACGTCACGGCTCCGCCCCCCATGACGTCACGGCCCGCCCCCGTCAATACAAGTCTATGGGAGGGGGCGTGGCGGTCGTCACGCCCCCTGCCATAGACTTGCATTAAGGGGACGGCCTTGATGTCATGAGGGGCGGAGCCCTGATATCACCCTGCTCCGGCCCCTGTATCGCCCGTCATTACGCACAGAGCGAACTCGCTCTGCGCAGTAATGATGGCGGGGCGCCGCAGCAGTGATCCCCGGGGTCCCCAGCAGCGGGACCGCAGCGATCTAACATCTTATCCCCTATCCTTTGGATAGGGGATAAGATGCCAGGGGCGGAGTACCCCTTTAACTGAGCAGTATTACTGGAGCCCAAATGCATTAATAAACACCCCACAGACCAACCTATTTATTAGGAATTTTGGAAGAGTTATATCCTAATATCCAATGCACAAATTAACACTACATACCCAAATACTGGCAGGAATAAAAATGTTTAATAAACAATCAACTAAACACATTCTAACTAAGAAAAAAGAAACATACAATACTAAGCTATTTAGACCCTTAAACCTGAAGTAAATGAACACATATTCAACAAGTATAGTAGACACGCTATCTGTTGACTATTTGGGTGGACTTTCCTTAAAGGTACAACTATACTATATAAAAACAGACAAAAGAATATAATACTGAAATACTTCGCTTCTGGGAATCCATACGGCAAGTATGAAACTGGAACAAAGGACAGCATGGAGGAAAAACTTCATCCCTTTGTTGCAGAATCAGGACCCACCAAGAAGTTGAAAGGGCGTTGGTGTGGAGTTGTCTAGAAGAAGAAAGAGAGACCTCCATTGTCCTTGCAATTGTTTTTATTGTTTGTCTTTGCTCCTTTTTCAGCCCACCTGTGGGTTGGCTTTGTTTACAAAAACACCTTGCCTTACAGTTATGCCTGGGAGACCCCATTTACCTGTGGGATAGACTCCATTTTGCCTTTGTCTAAACAAACTCCATGTGGCTTTCTGGTATAGGAACACAAAAAATTGTTCTTCCCTAACATTCCACCTCTTGGTCCTATACCACAAAACCACATTAAAGCAGCTTGCTGGATCAGTAACCGTCTAAGTTCAGTATTCACAATTTTTTAAGCTTACAATAGGTATCCCTTAGAAAAACATATTTCCCAACCACCCAAACAGTCCAAAGTTCGGTGTTCCATGGAGTTATTTCCTTGATTTCTGTCAGCTTACATAGATCATGGTTAATATCGCCCTCATTGTTCACTATGTAGCTGCATTAAAAATCTAGGGCTTAGGTGATTGTTAGAGCTACCACCCTCATTTGTAGCTTCTCTTGAGAGAGTCTCTTTAAAATGTCCATTGTGGTGTCCAAAGCATTTTCCAAAATGTGTTGATGCTTTGCTTTTCACTGGGTTCTCCTGTCTCGTGATGTCATCCAAACCCAGTCTTGTCGACTTGATCCTTGTCATGATCCAACCACAGTACGCCGAGGAACGGGTAACCTTCTTCCCTCAATTAGACGCGTTCGTCTGGTCATCATCTTTGTGCAGTGAGCCTGGATTCTTATGGATGAGATGGAGGCAGGGGCGTAGCTATAAAGCGGGGTTACACTGCCACTAATCAGCAGAATGGAAAATAAACAGGTTTAGAATCACTTTCCAACAATACAATTTTAGTATTTCCAGGCCCATCAGAGATTCTCTCTCCCTTCTGCCTGTGCTGATCAGGTGACCATGGTAAAACCCACACATTAGACTCTATTTGTTCTAGTCAAAGTTGCACTCCACTCTGCATATCCATACTCACTCTCCCAGCAGTATTCCAACTATTGCTAACTAATGAGTGTTACCTCAGTATCTCTAGGCCTTTTGCCTTCTATTGGAAGGACTAGCTTTTGCTAACCCTCCCTCACCTTCTGAAAAATCTAAGTGGTTAGTTAGTTTATTACTAATTTGTTTTCCCCACTAATTTGGGGAGGCTCCTGTAAAAATCAACCTTAAACAAATGGATTGCTATTTTTACATGTAAGCCTATGGTATGGCCCTAGTGGCCTGTAGAGACTTAAGCTGCACGCGGTCAGGATCATCTTTACATGTCTTCATTTCTTCCCTGAAAGACAAAAAATGAAACATTATTTACTTGCAAAAGGAAGGTGGCAATTTTTACTCTTTGTTGATCTCCCTTCCTCCATTTGCCCAAAATATCTGCTTGGGCTGGAGAAACTTTGGTGACTTTTGTCTGCACATCCAGATCATCAACAAGGGGCATAGGAGTCTCCCCCCGTATATACGTTTTCTGTAAGAGTATTGCTACCTGTGCACATAAGTCCTTTAGGTTACCTTGAACATGTCTCTTGTGATGTTGTCTTTCATGGGACCAAACAGATGACATTTATTTGGGAAGCTGAGAGGTTTCTCTGGAAAACGTTGCTTGGAGGAAGAATGTGTAGTTCCTTTCCCAGTCTGTCTGGATTTACCTGGCTTCCTCTGCTTCATATTTTCAGTAGAACAGCAATTTGTGGAGATATGGCTACTATTACCACATGTATTACATTTAGCTGAACGGTGTTTAGGCTTGTTTCACACTAGCAAATTACTCCGTTTAGCAAGTTCCGTCCTAAAATCGGCAGTAAGCAAATCCTATACGTCCGTTAGAAAATCCCATTATAGTCTATGGGATTTTTCTAATATCCGTTTTAATCCATTATAGTCCGTCATTGTAACGGACATTATTTTGTGACGGAAGATAGTACGGAAGAAAATAGTTCATGAACTATTTTCTTCTGTACTATCTTCCGTCACAAAATAACGTCGGTTATCAATAACGGACTATAATGGATTAAAACGGAACAGTTTTGTATCCATACATTGTTTTTCCCATTCCAGTAACTCTGATTCCAGCATGCGTATCTGACTATCTCTATCAAGGATATTCTGGGTTTTGACCAGCAACTCTTTCTCAAGTGCCTCATTTCTTCTCTGCACCATTTTTAAGGCATGTAAAAGAATCCAACCAACTTCTGCTACAGCTCCGCTCTCATTTTTGGGATAAACCCCTAAATCCAACTTTAGAGCCACGCTTCCTATTTCTTGCCCCACATCTGGGTACACAGGTACGCTAAAACGTATTAGCTCATCCGCTATGGCATTCCATCTGCCCATAGTGGTAGCCCAATGTGGTACAGCCCCAAATTTGGGCCTTCTATCCTCCATTAACGCACTCAACTTCTTCCTAATGAAACTCATTCTGAACAACAGAATCTCAAGTACAATCAGATGGCAGAACAATAACATGTGTTTGTAGTGAGCCTTACTAGTATATATTGTACCACTAACACAAACAAACAGGCTACACTGGGGTATCTCGTACAAGCGTGTATGCCCTCTCACACTAGTGAAACATAGAAAATATAGTGTAGAGTTACAGCACACACAACGAAAGGTACAATCACAATCTAGCAACACATGTACAACAGGAGACTTTCTATATGCTTTACAATCTGTGTCTAATAACTATCATGTATGCAATACAACCAACCATTACCTACAAAAGCAATGCTATTGATTACCAGTGACGAATCACTAAAGCAGTACACAGTCTTAGTACACAGCACAGTATAACTAGTACAGTGCTACATGTGATAACCACATCTAACAGATTAACCTTTTGTATCCTACAACAAAAATCGTTAAGAGCTTCCTCCTGTTCAAGGCAATAATCCTTAGGTCACCGTTTATGAATAAGTCTCTTGTAGACTCACTCAATCACACTGGGAACATAAAATTAATCGTCAAAAATTACACCAAATTATAAGTAATTAAACTACTATTGTTAATTTGTACAGCAATGACGTATCCAGCTTACCAATCCGCCTCGTGTGCACGGATGCGTGGGGACTGTACACGCAAGACAACTGGAACAAGGAATATCCAGCAGCACAATCTCGGATAAGAACGTTGCTCTTTATTGTAGAATCATCGACAGGAACATAAAACACAGAAAGCACGCACCAAGGAGTGACGCGTTTCGGCGGACGAGCCACCTTAGTCGTACTACACTAGGAATCCATCTCCTCTATATAGGGGGAGGGCTCCAACCACCACCAGATGCAACACCTGTGACGGTGAGGATGGAACACTCCCACAACACAGATGGGGATTCACATTAATTAAACACCTTCAGTGCAACATTATACACTATACAAATCAACAAGCATTGTATACAGCATAAAATATTACTGTTATAAATATTGGTGTACGTATAGGTGTTATGCATAAATGTGCAGGAATCACACATAATAGTGAAAGGAGGAAAAAGATTACTATGGACACAAAGATTACTATGGAGTCCTAATACCGGAGTTTTGTATATAGTGATGGAATAACAACAAAATATAATATATAAATAAATATAAAGTGTGTACTATGAATTCCCAACATATAAGTGTTGTATGGAAAATAATAAACACAAAAGTGTAAAAATATATACTACTACGTAAATATTCATTTTTTCATGATATAAAAAGTGACCAAAAATACACTATTTTGGACTTTGGAATTGTTTTGCGCGTACGCCATTGACCGTGCGGTTTAATTAATTATATATTTTTATAATTTGGACACTTCCGCACGCGGCGATACCACATATGTTCATTTTTATTTACACTGTTTGTTTTTTTAAATTGGGAAATGGGGGGGGGGGTGATTCAAACTTTTATTAGGGGAGGGGTTAAATGATCTTTATTCCCTTTTTTTTCCACTTTTTTTTTTGCAGTATTATAGCTCCCATAGGGGGGCTATAACACTGCACACACTGATCTCTTACATTGTTCGATGGTTTCTCATAGGAAACCATTGATCAGTGATTCTGCCAATTGACTGCTCATGCCTGGATCTCAGGCCCTGAGCAGTCATTCGTCGATCGGACACCAGGAGGCAAGGTAGGAGACCCACCTCGTGTCCAAGAGCTGTTCGGGATGTCGCAATTTTGCCGTGGACATCCCGAACAGCCCTCTGAGCTAACCGGCAGTGATCTACTTTCACTTTAGAGGCAGGGTTCAAAGTCTAAAGGGTTAATAGCGTGGCATCAGTGCTGCGGGCTATTAGCCACGATGCGGCCGTGGCCCTGCGTTATAGAAAGGGAAAGGACTCAGGACGTACCGGTACGTCCTTGGTCCTTAAGAGGTTATATGTGCAGGACTCGAGTTGTGGAAACAAGAATTACTGCAGAGAAAAAAAATCTATCATAAATCCCCAAAAAAGGGGCAATAATAAACCCACTCTTGTCCTGCACATATATCTAAAAAGGAGTAAGGAGCTGTCTAGAAGTTACTTGCAGTCCAAATTGTATAAACGACTACACAACAATATATGTTACTACCGCTTTTGTGAGAGATTCCACAAACGCATGGATCAAGAAAAAAAGAGAGAAAAACCAATAAATAGCCATATTGTATTATCATGGTGGGTCTGTTATAATTCTCAACTTGAAAAACATGCAATTCTGTGGGAGAATTCAGAATACTAGCTAAAAAGAATGAAAAAATGAAAATCAATATATTATTAACCTGTTCTAGGTACGACCTCGCGTCCTGGTACTTAAGGACGGAGGGCGTACCTGTACGCCTGTGGGAATTTCGGTCCCCGCCGCGTGTGGACCGGGATGACTGCTGATATCTATCAGCAGGCATCCTGTGGCAATGCCTAGGGGGTCCTGAGGCGATTTGCGGCGATTCCGGGCCAATCAGGTCCGACCATCCTAAAGGATAGGAGCGAGGTGGCAGTGCTGCCACCTTCTCCTATCCCCTGCCATTGGTAGATCAGTGTGACTGACCAATGGCAGTTGGGGGCGGGGGGTTAAAGTTCATTTCCCCCGCACTGCCCACCGATCGAAGTTCGGGCAGTGCGGGGGGGGGGGGGGGTTGGCAACACGTGCGACGAGGGGGGGGGGCATGAGTGACTTACCGGACTGATGGCGGCATGGAACAGCGGCGTCATTGGAGCGGCGGCCGGAAAGTGCGGCGGTGGAGGAGGCTGCAGTGAAGATCGCCGGTAAGTGATCTTCACTGTGGCCTTCTAAAAGTTGCAAAACTACAACTCCCAGCATGCCCAGACAGCCTTTGGCATGCTGGGAGTTGTAGTTTTGCAACATATGGAGGGCCACAGTTTGGAAACCACTGTGTAGTAGTCTCTAAGCTGTGGTCCTCCAGATGTTGCAAAACTACAACTTTCATCATGCACTGACTGTCTGGGCATGCTGGGAGTTGTAGTTTTACAACTTCTGATGTGGCACAGTTTGGAGACCACTATTTGGTGGTTTTCAAACTGTAGCCCTCCAGATGTTGCAAAACTACAATTCCTAGCATGCCCAGACAGTCAGAGATTCTAGGCATGTAGTTCTGCAATATCTGGCCCTTCATATGTTGCAGAACTACAACTCCCAGCATTCCTGGACAGTCTGGGCATGCTTAGAGTTGTAGTGCTGGGAGTTGTAGTTCTGCAACATCTGAAGGGCCAGATATTGCAGAACTACACCACCCAGCATCCCTGATTGTCTGGGCATGCTGGGAATTGTAGATTTGCAACAGCTGTAGGCACACTGGTTGGGAAACACTGAGCTAGAGTCTGTTTCCTAACTCATTGATTCCAACCCGTGTGCCTCCAGCTGTTGCAAAACTACAATTCCCAGAATGCACTGACAGACTGTACATGCTGGGAGTTGTAGTTTTGCAACAGCTGGAGGCACATGGGTTGGAATCACTGAACTAGAGTCTGTTTCCTAACTCAGTGGTTCCCCGCCAGTGTGCCTACAGCTTTTGCAAAACTACAACTCCCAGCATGTAGCAGTTTGCAACAGATGAAGGTTTGGGGTGCCCCCTCCCCTATGTGAATGTACAGGGTACACTCACACGGGCGGGTTTACAGTGGGTTTCCTTCTACAAGTTTGAGCTGCGGCAAATTTACCGCCGCAGCTCAAACTCCCATCGGAAAACTCACTGTGAACCCCCGCCTGTGTGAATATACCCTAAAAACACTACACTACACTACACTAGCACATAATAATAAGTAAAACACTACATACACACCCTTACACGTCCCCCGTCCCCCCCAATAAAAATGAAAAACGTCTCACACGGCATTGTTTCCTAAACGGAGCCTCCAGCTGTAGCAAAACAGCAACTCCCAGTATTGACGGACAGCCATTGACTGTCCTGGCGGGCTGGGAGTCTTGCAACAGCTGGAGGCACCATGTTTGGGAAACACTGCTGTAGGGTTTTGGTGGAGACAAGCGCCATCCTTGTATCCGGGTCTATTGAAAATTCCTCATTTAGGCCTCAAATTCGCATTGGCGCTCTCTCACTTCAGAGCCCTGTAGTATTTCAACAGTTTAGAGCCACGTATGGGGTATTTCTGTACTCGGGAGAAATTGCGTAAATTTTTTTTCTCCTTTTACCCTGTATGAAAAGGTAAATTTTTACACTAACATGCTGGTGTTGCCCCATACTTTTCATTTTCACAAGAGGTAAAAGGAAAAAAAGACCCCCAAAATTTCTAACGCAATTTCTTCTGAGTACGGAAATACCCCATATGTGGACGTTAAATGCTTTGCTGCCGCACAACAAGGCTCAGGAGTGAGAGAGCGCCATGTACATTTGAGGCCTAAATTGGTGATTTGCAGATTCTGACATAAACTAAAAAAAATAAAAAACACCCACATGTGACCCCATTTTGGAAACTACACCCCTCACGGAATGTAACAAGGGGTATAGTGAGCCTTAACACCCCACAGGTCTTTGACAAATTTACGTTAAAGTTGGACATGAAAATTAAAAAAAAAAAATTTCCCTGAAATGCTGGCATTACCCCAAATTTTTTATTTTCACAAGGGGTAATAGGAAAAAAGCCCCCCATAATTTGTAACACCATTTTTTCTGAGCATGGAAATACCCCATATGTGGATGTAAAGTGCTCTGCGGGCAAACTACAATGCTCAGAAGAGAAGGAGCGCCATTGGGCTTTTCAAGAGAGAATTAGGCTGGAGTTGAATGCCATGTGCGTTTACAAAGCCTCCATGGTGCCAGAACAGTGGACCCCCCCACAGGTGACCCCATTTTGGAAACTACACCCCACACGGAATGTAATAAGGGGTACAGTGAGCATTTACGCCCCACAGGTATCTGACAGATTTTTTTGAACAGACGTAAAAATGAAAAATTTTATTTTTCATTTGCACAGCCCACTGTTCTAAAGATCTGTCAAATTGTCAAATGCCAGTGGAGTGTAAATGCTGACTGCACCCCTTATTAAATTCTGTAAGGGGTGTAGTTTCCAAAATGGGGTCACAAGTGGGGGGGGGGGGCAAGGGGTCCACTGTTCTAGCACCATGGGGGCTTTGTAAATGCACAAGGCCCCCGTCTTCCATTCCAACCAAATTCTCTCTCCAAAAGCCCAATGGCGCTTATTCTCTTCTGAGTATTGTAGTTCACCCGCAGATCACTTTATGTCCACATATGAGGTATTTCCACACTTAGAAGAAATGGGGTTACAAATTTTTGGGGGCTTTTGCTCCTATTACCCCTTGTGAAAATGAAAAATTTGGGGTAACATCAGCATTTTATTGAAATTTATTTTTATTTTTACATCCCAATTTATCGAAAGTTCGTCAATCACCTCTGGGGTGTTAAAGCTCACTATACCCCTTGTTACGTTCCTTGAGGGGTATAGTTTCCAAAATAGTATGCCATTTGTTTTAGTTTTTTACTGTTTTGGTATCATGGGGGCTTCCGAAATGGGTCATGCCCCCCCAAAAACCATTTCAGCAAAATTCACTCTCCAAAATGCCATTGTCGCTCCATCGCTTCTGAGCCCTTTAGTGCACCCACAGAGCACTTTACATTCACATATGAGGCATTTCCTTACTCGGGAGAAAATTAATTACAAGTTTTGGGGGGCCTCTTTACCTTTTACCCCTTGTAAAAATGAAAAAAATGGGGCTACAATAACATTTTACACCTAAAGGGTTAATAAACTTTTTGAATGTCATTTTGAATACTTTGAGGGGTGCAGTTTTCATAATGGGGTCCATTATAGGGGATTTCTAACATAAAGACCCTCAAATTCACTTCTAAATGTTACGATTCGGCAGGCTGGATGTGGATCCTCTGTGTCAGCGAGGGATTGGCGTGGACCGTGTCGGTGGACCGGTTCTAGGTTGCTACTGGTATTCACCAGAGCCCGCCGCAAAGCGGGATGGTCTTGCTGCGGCGTTAGCAACCAGGTCGTATCCACTGGCAACGGCTCAACCTCGCTGACTGCTGAGAAGGCGTGGGACAGAAGGACTAGACAGAGGCGAGGTCAGATGTAGCAGAAGGTCAGGGCAGGCGGCAAGGTTCGTAGTCAATGGTGATAGCAAGAGGTCTGGAACACTGATATGGCAAACACAGTAAACGCTTTCTCTAGGCACAAGGGCAACAAGATCCGCCAAAGCAGGGAAGGGGAAGTGAGGTTATATGGACGTGGAGCAGGTGGAAGCTAATTAGACTGATTGGGCCAGGACGTGACAGCCGGGGACTGGGACAGGTGAGTAGCTTGGGATGCGATTCGCGAGCGGGCGCGTCCCGCTATGCGAATCGCATCCCCGCCGGCAGTGTCAGTGCAGCGCTCCCGGTCAGCGGGTCTGACCGGGGCGCTGCAGAGTGGAACGCCACGAGCGCTCCGGGGAGGAGCAGGGACCCGGAGCGCTCGGCGTAACACTAAACTTAACTGGTCCCTGAAAAATTCAGATTTTGAAATTTTCTGGAAAAATTGGAAAATTGCTGCTATACTTTGAAGCCCTCTGATGTCTTCAAAAAGTAAAAACATGTCAACTTTATGATGCAAACATAAAGTAGACATATTGTATATGTGAATCAATATGTAATTTATTTGACATGTCCCTTTTCCTTAAAAGCAGAGAGCTTCAAAGTTAGAAAAATGCAACATTTTCAAATTTTTCCTGAAATTTTGGAATTTTTCACCAAGAAATTATGTGAGTATCGACGAAAATTTACCACTAACATAAAGTAGAATATGTCACTAAAAACAATCTCGGAATCAAATTTTTAAGTAAAAGCATCCCAGAGTTATTAAAGGAGTACTCTAGTGCAGAGTATTCCTGCTCCGTCCTGCCTGGGCTGCAAAATAAATGAAAATGATTCATCACTCACCTCCCTGGGTTCCCGCGGAGCGCCACTACAGCTGTTCAGTCCTCCGGTGCATCTCCTTCATACTTCCGGGTGTAACGAAGCGTCACATGGCGCTCAGCCTATCGCCGGCCGAGGCTGAACATCGCGGCGGCCGGCGATAGGCTGAGCGCCATGTGACGCTTCGTTACACCCGGAAGTATGAAGAGGATGGACCGGAGGACCGATCAGCTGTAGTGGCGCTCCGCGGCAACCCAGGAAGGTGAGAGATGGTTTATTTTCATTTTTTTTTGCAGCCCGGGCAGAACGGAGTAGGAATACTCTGCACTAGAGTACTCCTTTAATGCTTAAAGGAGTACTCTGGTGTAGAGTACTCCTGCTCGGTCCTGCCCGGGCTGCAAAAAAAATGAAAATAAACCATCTCTCACCTTCCTGGGTTGCCGCGGAGCGCCACTACAGCTGATCGGTCCTCCGGTCCATTTTCTTCATACTTCTGTGTGAACAAAGCGTCACATGGTGCTCAGCCTATCACCGGCCGCCGCGATGTTCAGCCTCGGCCCATAATAGGCTGAGCGCCATGTGACGCTTCGTTTCACACGGAAGTATGAGGAAGATGGACCGGAGGACCGATCAGCTGTAGCAGCGCTCCGTGGGAACCCAGGAAGGTGAGAGATGGTTTACTTTCATTTTTTTGCAGCCTGGGCAGGACGTTGCAGGAGTACTCTGCACCAGAGTACTCTTTTAAAGTGTTAGAGGTCAGATTTGCAAAAAATGCTCCCGTCCTTTAGGTTATAATGGGCTCCGTCCCCAAGGGGTTAATAATGCAGGATAACATCTTGTCTTTTGTTCATTCCTGCTGGGAATCTAATTCCCAGCTTCAGTATACAAAAGACCTCTCGATCAAGCAATTTTTGTTTGTGATCACCCCATGTACAGGAATACTGACCCACTCAATCCCCTGAACAGAAATGCTGGGAAAATATATTTTTAATTTGTATACCAACTGCCAATACTCAATTTCCGACAAAATCCTGCCCGACTACGCCATTCGTTGTGGTTCTAGGGTGATAATCCTGTCTGCAGTTCCACTTATTGTGGGAAATCCTGCTGACTACACCAACTGTGGTTTTTAGGATGAGTACAACAAAACTTGCCCCTCCCCCGACCATGTGCTTTCTTTGTTAGAGTCCCCAAAATGGCCACCAACTATATGAAACGGAAGCAGGAAGTACAGGCTAAATTTATAGGGCCTAAATATGTTTGTAAACACCCAGAAACACTGATTAAGTTTTGTACAACTATGATCCCACCAAATTATCCCAGTGTATCCCACCAAATTAACAATCACTCGGTAACCAGCAAAGTTGATAACATTTAATAAAACATTAATTAGCTAAACCAAATAAGACATACATACAAGCATTAATACAATAGTACATACTCTATGTTTAGCAAACTAGCATGGATCTACCCGAGTTATATAAATATTTAGTATAGAAATGATACAGTCATGGGGGAGATTCTCAAAGAATTTTGTGCCAAAAAAAATAAATTTCACGCCAAAATTTTGGCGCCAAAAGTATCGTCCACATTTTCAAAGAGCTTTGTGCCGCAGTTTACACTGCTCATGGCAGTTTTGTAAAAGTGGGCGTGTCCACGTATATTGTCTGCTTTACATGAGAGTCCAGTTTACATTAAAAATTTCACGTCAGCTCTTTGATAGTGTAGAAATCACAGAAATGGTTGTAGTTTTATTTTTTTGTTTGTTTTTTGCTTAGTTTTTTGGGAAAAGGTGTTATTTAAGTAATTATTAAAGAAAAAAAAATTATTATTGAAAAATGTTATAAAAAAAAAAAAAATATATATATATATATATATATATATATATATATATATATATATACTAGCTGAGTACCCGGCATTGCCCGGTTTTTCCTTCCTAATCCTTGTTGGGGAGGAAAATAAACAAAGGAGGAAGCTTTTGACTTCATATCCCATCCTCATATATTGTTGTCATATCCCGTCCTCATATCACGACCTCCTATCCCGTCATCATATCCCGACCTCCTATCCCGTCCTCCTATCTCAACCTCCTATCCCATCCTCCTATCTCGACCTCCTATCCCATCCAGGTGTACCAGGTATTGAAATATCTCCAGCTGTAGGGAAGTTATGTGGGAACATACATTTCCCATTGATTTGCATGGGACTTTAAACAAAAAACCCAACCCTCACAAATGGGGGTAGTTAAGGGTTAAATTAACTATCATATATTTTAAGTGGACATATAAGTAACATGTGACCAAGTATTTTCGAAATATCTCCAGCCGTTTGGAAGTTATTATATTTCCCATTGACTTGTATGGGACTTTAAACAAAAACCCCGACCCTGGCAAATGGGTGTGAGTAAGGGTTAAATCACCTACCCTGTGTTTGTTGTTGACATATAAGTATCATGTTTGCCAAGTTTCATGTTAATATCTTTAGCTGTTTGGACGTGATGCTGGAACATACATACACACACACACCCACACACACTGGCCCTCATTTACTAAGAGTGGAGTGTCGGTTTGTGTTTTGTAAGTCCTTTACTCCATTTTTTTCTGATGCTATTTACTAATCTGTCGCCCAATTTCCCTTTCTTTCTGTCGCAGGTTTTTTTTCTGTCGCACAAAATGTATTCTGTGCGACAGAAAAAAGTCTCTGCAAATTCTGACTACATTAGTGCTTGTACTACTACCCCCATCATGGAACAGGGTCTGTTCCATGTTGGGGTTGGTAGTAGAGGGGCTGAGGGATTGATCGCACCGTGTCTCACTTCTGAGACCCGATCCGATGTTATTAAGCAGGGGAGCGGGCGGCATGTTCTGATCCCCTGCAATGTACTGTAAACTTTAATTTTTAAATTCCCCACCAGTCCACCAGGAGCCCTGAATAGGCGGGACCGAGGAGCCAATCAGGGCTCCTGTCGGGGTTTTAATATAGAAACGCTGTGGTGGGCAAAGGTGTATAGAATCGCTGGGGGGGGTATATATCTTTCCCCCTGCTGCGCTATATCAAACTTAGTGCCTGCTGCGCTTGAATAAATGTACTGCCCCCCCCTGCGCTATTATATATCTATACTGACCCCCGCTGTGCATATTTATGTATATACTGACCCCCCCCCCCCCCCCCAGCTGCGCATATTAATATTCATGCTCTCCCTCCCCTGGCTGCCAATGAATGAAAACTCTATTAGCGCTTCTATATTAAAACCCTGACAGGAGCCCTGATTGGCTCCTCGGTGGGGAATTTAAAAATGAAAGTTTACTGTACATTGCAGGGGATCGGAACATGGCACCCGCTCACCTGCTTAATAACATCTGATCAGATCGGGTCTCAGAGGTGAGACCCGGTGCGATCAATCCCTCAGACCCTCTACTACTACCCCCAACATGGAACAGACCCTGTTCCATGCTGGGGGTAGAAGGATTCAGTCAGTTTTGAGGAATTTACCGACAGCTCTGAGCTGTCGGTTTTCTGTGAAGCAAAACTCACAGGTTTTCCTGTGAGTTTTCTTCACACTCGGAGTGTTTTTTCTCTTTTTGTCGGGAACATGCCCCTTTTATCGGGAAAAACGCCCCTTTTGTTGTTGTTTTTTCACTCTGAGTGATTTTGATTTTGTCGAGTTGTGCGCCAGATTCTGGCGCAAATTCTGGCGCAGATTCTGGCGCAAAACCCGACAAAAAGTGTCGGGATCCTGTTAGTAAATGAGGGCCATTGAGTTTTATAGATATTTATTTCTTGATCACTGCACCGGCACTCACGAGGGGACGGAGCCATGACGTCACAATGCTCTGTAGCCCTGTATCGCCCGACATTACGTGCAGAGCGAACTTGCTCTGTGCAGTAATGATAGCGCGGTGCCGCAGCAGCGATCCCGGGGGTCCCCAGCGGCGGGACCCCGGCAATCTGACATCTTATCCCCTATCCTTTGGATAGGGGATAAGATGTCTAGGGGCGGAGTACAACTTTAAGCTCAAAAATGTTTTATTTATACAGTTATCGCTTGTCTTGACACTAGTAACCAGCAATTTTTGCGCAAAAAAATCCAATATGGCTGCAACAAAAAATATATATTTGCGCTTAGGCCCCACCTACTTTCCTCACATAAAGCGAAAAAACTAGTTCTTTGGCCATGCCTACTGTGGCTGTGTTTGAAACTAATCTTTAGACTGTGGGGGCAGGGAAATGTATACTAAATGGTATATAATGGATGTAAAAACACATAATTTCAATATCAATAACAGTAATTTACAAATCTGTTTAACTTTCTGGCACCAGTTGATTTAAAATAAATTGTTTTCCAGTGGAGTACCCCTTTAAGATTGATTTTTATTGCGGGAGAATTTTTAGCTTTTATGCACAAAATGGGAGGGCGAGTGGCACTGTATGCAAAAACTCCTAAGGCAATTACAGCCGGACATCAATTTCAACCAGGCTTCCAGGGAATCACTGGTATAAGAGCAATACCTGAGGGTGCAGAATGTGTTTAGAAGAGAATAAATCTGCACTCACCCACTGTAATTGCTTGAAATCATTTAAATACTCAGATCATCTAATTGCTGGAGGCAGGAACAGGACATGGAGGGAACAAGGGACAAGCGACCGGTTTCGCGCACGCAGGCACTTTCTCGTATTTCTTGAATGCAGGCTTCATTTTTCCAGCACAGAAACCTTTTTGCAGAGAGCCTAGGGGAAGGTAGGATTAGGCTATGTTCACACGGGGGGAATGTCTGCATGAAAAATTCTGCTATGTGAACAGCACAGCAGAATCCCATAAAAATTAATGGGACTCAGAAATTCCATAGTGTGAACATAGCCTTACAGAGGAGGGGAGTGAGCAGGACATTTTTGTGGGCAATGACTCCTTTGGTCTAGAAAACTGGAAGTGAACAGGAAGTGGTTCAGGCCTTATGGTCTACTACAGTGTTTCCCAAGTACCCCCAAAGGTCATGTTTTCAGGATTTTCTTAAAGGGATACTCTGCCGGAAAACATTTTTTTTTTTTAATCAAGTGGTGCCAAAATATTGAACAGATTTGTAAATTACTTCTATTAAAAAATCTTAATCCTTGCAGTACTTATCAGTGGCTGTATGTGACAGAAGAAGTCCTTTTCTTTTTAAATTTCCTTTCTGTCTGACCCCAGTGCTCTCTGATGACACCTCTGTCCATTTTAGGAACTGTCCAGAGTAGAAGCAAATCCCCATAGCAAACCTCTCCTGCTCTGGACAGTTCCTAAAATGGACAGAGGTGTCAACAGAGAGCACTGCGGTCAGGCAGAAATGAAATTCAAAAAGAAAATAACTTTCTCTGTAGTATACAGCAGCTGATAAGTAAAAGGATTAAGATTTTTTTTAATAGAAGTAATTTGCAAATCTGCTTAACTTTCTGGCACCAGTTAAGTTAACAGTTTTCCAGTGGAGTATCCCTTTAATGGTCAGGCATCACCACAAGTGTTCACTTTATGGAATATCCTCAAATCATGACCTGCTGGAGGTACTTGAGGACTGTGTTTGGGAAGGAAGGGTACAGACAAGTTTTTTTTTAGAGCCGAGGCAAGTGCTCTCTATCACCCAAAGTGCAAGAAAAAGTGCAAACGTGTCACACAAAAAAAACGTGCACAAAGGATGCGGTTTATTGCTAAGCCCTTCTCCAACAGGAGAGAGGCCCCCCAACAAGCCTACCCTTCACCTCCGGGCCAAAAGGCTCCTGCAAGGTTCCAGGTTCGATGCCCCTTTTCGCAGAAGCTACTAAGGAGTGACAAATGCCCCTGGCTTTAACCTAGGCTTTAACCAAGGTATCAGCCAGGAGCCGTATACTGATGGTATCTTAACCAAAGCCAAGATGCCCAGGGGTTGCAGGGAGGTGAGGAACCTAATGGCCACACACACCTCCCCTAGACCGCCAGGAGGGACACCCAGAAGGGCTACCGCATCCTGACAATCCTGTGTACAAAGAAAAACACGAACGCGGCACAGTGACATACAAAAATAATAAATAAGTGAATGAGTGCAGATATACTGCCCGGTCATCCGTCCGGATCTATAAAAATTTCCCTGATCCTAGCCAGAAGGCCGGGATACCAAGGGTGAGTGCCAAAAGGTGAAGAGTATGGTGCAGTGCTTTCACTCAGTGAGTTAACACCCAGTGAGTTTCGGCACCTCAGGGTCACCACTCCCCGAGGCACAGAAGCACCTCGGCTCTACACCCCTCTACCTCATGGCGAGACCTGAAAGAAGCAGGTCATATCGGAGCAGCCCCAGAATGCCCTGGTTCACCTGTCTCCTACCATGCAGCACCCATCCCCACTAACTCCATAACGGCGTAGTCTGCCACCGGCATGAAACTGATAAGAACAGATACTACACTTGATCTTAGTCAAAAGGCCGAGAAGCGAGAAGGGTACAGACAACTTGTTGGACTAGAGTGGGTTCTATAATGATCCACTGTATAGAGCCAGAGTGAAAATGGCAAACAGTGTACATATCCGCCTCTCCCTCTTCATTACAGAGTGGGGAAAAGAGGGAGAGGTGGAGGGAGGGGGAGGCATATTGATGAGCAGGGCAGCACTGCGGCTGGCGGCGGTGAAGTCAGAGTGCCAGTTACCCCGCCTGTGCCAGTTAGAACTTAATTAGCATATACGGAAAAACTTAAATATCAGCCAGTACTACTGGTAAGTGCAGGGAGAGCAAGCTGACCATTTTCCTTTAAGAGTTAAAGGGGTCAGAAGAGGACAATTTTAAGTATACTCATTTTCTTAGAAAACATTATCATTTTTAAAAAGTACTAAAATAAAATAAAAACTATATAAATCAGGTATTGTGTGGCCCTAAAGAATAAAGATAGCATCATTTTTACGGTGAAGTTCACTGTGTAGAAATTAAACCCCCCAAAAGTTGCAAAATTTCGTTTTTTTGTTGGTTTCTTTTTTTTTTTTTCATTTTGCCCCAGAAATATAATTTTTTGGGCTTAGTCATAGATTTTGTGGTAACATGAGTTATGCCACAGATACATATGGCTATGTGCATATGGATAATTGAGTTATATCTGTAGATGGAAAATTGAGTTTTGTACTTTGAAAGGCAAGAAGAAAAAAAAATGCAAAAATGAAAAATCACTGCGTCATTAAAGAACTGTGGCTAATTATATTTCATTATACCTGTGCCCGGGCTGCTGCAAAAACTAACAAAACAAACTTTAACTCACCTTCCTACGTTCCTATGTTGCGCCGATATCGGCGTCCTGGTCCTCCGGTGCTGGTCTTCTTCCGGGTTTCTGGACTCATACCGCGCTTAGCGTATCGCCAGCTTTAGCGATGTCCTGCCTCGGCCGGTGATAGGCTGAGCGTACTGTCATGTAAGGAGCCCGATCATCAGGGAGAAGGCGGAGCCCAGGTTCCTTATATGACAGTGCACTCAGCCTATCACCGACCGAGGCAGGACATCGCTAAAGCTGGCGATATGCTGAGCGCAGTACGAGTCACCAAGCCCGGAAACCAGGAAGAACACCAGCACTGGAGGACCGAGATGCCGATATCGGCACAACGGGGGAACGTAGGAAGGGGAGTTAAAGTTTGTTTTTTTTAGTTTTTGCAGCCCGGGCACAAGAGTAATCAAACACATTTCACCACAGTTCTCCTTTAACCCCTTCCCGACTTATGACATACATGTATATCATGGGTCAGGTGGGCAGACATGACGGGGGCCCGCGGGTCGGGTCCGCGTCATGACCGGGAGATGTCCGCTGCTATCAGCAGCTGACATCTGCTGGAAATGACGGACATCGGAGATCGATCTGATGTCTGTCATTTAACTGCTTAAATACCATGATTTATACAGATCAAAGCATTTAAACATTAAATGCCACTATTTCCTGGTGTCTAGTGGTCTAGGTTAGTGCTGGGCGGTAAACCGTTTCATACCGAATACTGAAATTTTTTTCTTGCACGATATGAATTTTTCCCATACCGCAATACCCCTCGAATGAATGAATTATCAGCCTCAGCGCGCTGTCCACCACACACATCGGGGAACTAATCATATGTGAACCGCGGGTGCTGTTCTGTTTCTCTTCCCCCCCCCCAATTAATTATCAGCCCAGCGCTGCACTGTCCCCCACATCGGGTAACTATTCATATGTGACCCGCGAGCGCTGCCTCTCTCCCCCCCCCAAAATAATTATCAGCTGCTGCGCTGTACTGTACTATCCTTGTGCCCGGGCTACAATAATAAACAAAATAAACTTTATTTCACCTTCCTACGTTCCCCCGTTATTCCGGTACTGGCCTCACACTGGGGATGGGAATGTCACAGAGCCATCAGCGTTTCACCGGCCGCAGCGATGTCCTGCCTCGGCCGGTGAGACGGCTGAGCGCTATGTCATGTAAGGAGCAGGCCAGCTTCATACATGACAATGCGCTCAGCCTATCACCGGCCGAGGCGGGACATCGCTGTGGCCGGTGATACGCTGACGGCTCTGTGACGTTCCCATCCCCAGGAAGCAGCAAGAGGACCGTGAGGCCGGTACCGGAGCAACGGGGGAACGTAGGGAGTGAAAGTTTATTTCTGCAGCCCAGGCACAGGATAGTACAGTACAGTGCAGCGGCTGATAATTATTTGGGGGGGGGGTAGAGAAGCAGCACTCGCGGGTCACATATGATTAGTTCCCCAATGTGGGGACAGCGCAGCACTGGGCTGATGAACCGGGGGGGGGGGGGTCAGCGCCCAGGGGTCAAATAATTGGGGGGGTTGAAAATACTGTGGAACTGCCATAACTTACTAAAATACCGTGATACACATTTTTGGTCATACCGAGCAGCTCTAGTTTAGGTGTCTAGTGGTCCCATAGCCCCCCTGCGATGGGGCTATGGGTTGCTAGGGAAGCCTGAGGCCTCACATTGTTCTCAGCATCTTCCCTGGCTCTGTGATTGCTTAGGGCTCCCTTTGACAGCCCTTGGCAATCGAGCACAGATTTCATAGATCCATGTAATGCAATAGCATTACATTGATCTATGTAAGCCATCTGATGATGGATTATGATAGGCCCTAGGGGGGGCAAAAAGTGTGTATAGAAAAAGCAAAAAAAGGTTTTTAAAAATAGAAAGAAAAATCGCTCCCCTAATAAAAATTTTAATCACCCCGCTTTTCCCATTTTTTAAATAAAACACTGTACAAAAAAACACATGTATTTTTCTGATTATGTTTCTGATCCTGCCCGGTGAACGACGTAACGCAAAAAAATTCCAAATGCCAATATTGCTGATTTTTTTTTATTACATTAGATCCCAAAAAAGATGTGATAAAAAGCCAGAACTACACAAAAGTGCTACTGTTTAAAATTGCAGCTCATGGCGCAAAAAACAAATCCTAAAACAGCTCCATAGGTAAAAAAATTTTTTAAAGTTATAGGGTTGAGAAGATGGAAATGAACAAAGTTTTTAGTAAATTATTCAAGGTTTACATTTTTTTTGTAACCATAAAATGGAACAAAAATTATTCAAGTTTGGTATCATTGGAATCGTACTGACCCATAAAATAAAGATGGAATGTCAGATTTACCGTATTTTAAACTCTGAACAAATTATTGCCCTACAAAATTGTGCAATTCCATATTTTTTTCTATTTTGCCCTACATATAATTTTATTCTGGCTTTGTAATACACTGTATGAAAAAAAAGAAAAAAAAAAAAAAAAGTGAACCAGTGGAAAGTCCAACTCGCCATGCAGAAAATAAGCCCCAATACAACTTTGTCAGTTGAAAAAGAAAAAATGTTATGGGTCTAAGGGTGCATTCACACCACGTTTTGTACATACGGGTGCCGGATCCGGCGGGGGGAGGGGCAAACCGGGCGCTCCCATACCCTGGCCGGATCAGCCCGTGACTCCATTTATTTTAATGATCCGACCGGAGTCAAACGGTGACTGCGGTCGGCTCAGTTTTGACCCGTATGCGGTTTTGGACCGGACCTAAAACCATAGTATACTACGGTTTTAGGTCCGGTCCAAAACCGGATACGGGTCAAAACTGAGCCGACCGCAGTCACCGTTTGACTCCGGTCGGATCATTAAAATAAATGGAGTCACGGGCTGATCCGGCCAGGGTATGGGAGCGCCCGGTTTGCCCCTCCCCCCGCCGGATCCGGCACCCGTATGTACAAAACGTGGTGTGAATGCACCCTTAGAGGGTAAAGCAGAAAAAGAAAATGTGAGCCAGAAAAAAATATATATAGCTGGGTCATGAACGGGTTAAGGGGATAATATAATAATGTGACTAAAGAGAGAGAAAAAAAACATTTGGAGAATGCGGGCATCGATCCCGCTACCTCTCGCATGCTAAGCGAGCGCTCTACCATTTGAGCTAATTCCCCGACTACAGATGACTCTTTCCCCACATCCCCTTTCTCCAGTATACCGCCCTATCCGGTCACACAAACTCATTCTGTAGTAATATCCCAGCCATTTCTTCATCACACCTAATAACGTGATGTCGCCGGTCACCGCTCTGCAGCAGACCCAGGAGACGTCCGGACGGTCTCCTTGTTGGCGGAAATGACGCCGACCGGTAGAGGGCGTGCAGCGTGCTGACATCAGCTGCGTGGGCTCCGGTGCTCGGCGGCGGAGAAGATGGCGGTGAACGCAGGTTGGTGGTGGAGGAGAGGCTGGGGAATGGATACAGATGCGGGAGAACTTTTCCTTCTTGTCGGTCCAGTTCAGTGTGCTGCGGTCTGTGCAGCCGCCTCGGTCACCTCTGCGATGGTGTCTCCGCCGGAGGCTTCACCATTCATTGATTGCAGTGCTCCGTCATGTCCGCCCTCACCTGTGATCCCCGCACTGCCCTGTACCGCTGGATATGTATATCTGTATATATATCCTCCCTAAAGAGCCCCCTCATGTATGAATGTATACTTACATAGATGTGTACTGCTGTCACATGACCATCCCTATAGCGCACCCTATATACATGTGTATACACATAGGTGTTTGCTCCTGTCACATGACTCTCCCTATACAGCACCCTTATTCATGATACATGTGTATACATATAGGTCCTGTCACACGGCCCTCCCTATAGAGCCCCATATATACATGTGTATACATATAGGTCCTGTCACACGGCCCTCCCTATAGAGCCCCCTATATACATGTGTACACAGGTCCTGTCACACTGCCCTCCCTATAGAGCCTCCTATATACATGTGTATATACAGGTCCTGTCACACTGCCCTCCCTATAGAGCCTCCTATATACATGTGTATATACAGGTCCTGTCACACTGCCCTCCCTATAGAGCCCCCTATATACATGTGTATATACAGGTCCTGTCACACTGCCCTTCCTATAGAGCCCACTATATACATGTGTATACACAGGTTATGGCACTCCCTATGGAGCCCCCTATATACATGTGTATACACAGGTCCTGTCACATGGCCCTCCCTATAGAGCCCCCTATATAAATGTATACACAAATCCTGTCACATGGCCCTCCCTTTGGAGATCCATATATACATGTGTATACATATAGGTCCTGTCATATGGCACTCCCCATAGAGCCCCCCTATATACATGTGTATACACATAGATCCTGTCACACAGCACTCCCTATAGAGCCCCCTGTATACTGTATACATCAGGGCTGTGGAAATAAAAAAAACCAAAAAAAAAAAACTACTTGTCCAAGGGACTAAATCGGAGCAGAATCTACTTGTCCCTCATAAAAATCCACTTGTCCTGGTACAAAATAATTTTAACCCAAATAGTATGTAAATAAGGTATTTTATTATTAAAACCTTTGATAGGCAGACAAGTATGTCACCCCATTAGGTGGATAGGGTCCCTGATAAGTAAGTCCGCCCCTTTAAAGGAGTACTGCATAGCAAAATAACGTATCCTGACTGCTGGGAAACCCCTCCCCCCGATCTTTTCTAAGGGGCCCCAGCAGGAATGAGGGCTTGTCCGCATGACGCAGCAGTCGACACCCCCCCCCCCCCCCTCAATTATCCCATAGATACATGGAGGGGGCATTTCATCAGCTGTGTCATGCAGGGACGGTCTTCTGGGGCCTCATACAAGAGATGGGAGGGTTGTCCCAGCGGTCAGACCCCCGCGATCTATTACTTATGGGGATAAATTATTTTGCACTGCAGTATTGCACCCCTCTGATGCCCCCTGCGCCATTATATTCCCCCCTCTGATGCCCCCTGCGCCATTATATTCCCCCCTCTGATGCCCCTGTGCCATTATATTCCCCCCTCTGATGCCCCCTGCGCCATTATATTCCCCCCCCACTGATGTCCCCTGCGCCATTATATTCCCCCCTCTGATGCTCCCTGCGCCATTATATTCCCCCCTCTGATGCCCCCTGCGCCATTATATTCCCCCCCTCTGATGCCCCCTGCGCCATAATATTCCCCCCCTCTGATGCCCCCTGCGCCATTATATTCCCCCCCTCTGATGCTCTCTGCGCCATTATATTCCCCCCTCTGATGCCCCCCTGCGCCATTATATTCCCCCCTCTGATGCCCCCTGCGCCATTATATTCCCCCCCCCCCACTGATGTCCCCTGCGCCATTATATTCCCCCCTCTGATGCCCCTGCGCCATTATATTCCCCCCTCTGATGCCCCTGCGCCATTATATTCCCCCCTCTGATGACCCCTGCGCCATTATATTCCCCCCCTCTGATGCCCCCTGCGCCATTATATTCCCCCCCTCTGATGCTCTCTGCGCCATTATATTCCCCCCTCTGATGCCCCCTGCGCCATTATATTTCCCCCTCTGATGCCCCCTGCGCCATTATATTCCCCCCCCACTGATGCCCCCTGCGCCATTATATTCCCCCCTCTGATGCTCCCTGCGCCATTATATTCCCCCCTCTGATGCCCCTGCACCATTATATTCCCCCCCTCTGATGCCCCTGCGCCATTATATTCCCCCCCTCTGATGCCCCTGCACCATTATATTCCCCCCCTCTGATGCCCCTGCGCCATTATATTCCCCCCTCTGATGCCCCTGCGCCATTATATTCCCCCCTCTGATGCCCCTGTGCCATTATATTCCCCCCTCTGATGCCCCCTGCGCCATTATATTCCCCCCCTCTGATGCTCTCTGCGCCATTATATTCCCCCCTCTGATGCCCCCTGCGCCATTATATTCCCCCCTCTGATGCCCCCTGCGCCGTTATATTCCCCCCCTCTGATGCCCCCTGCGCCATTATATTCCCCCCTCTGATGCCCCCTGCGCCGTTATATTCCCCCCCTCTGATGCCCCCTGCGCCATTATATTCCCCCCTCTGATGCCCCCTGCGCCGTTATATTCCCCCCCTCTGATGCCCCCTGCGCCATTATATTCCCCCCTCTGATGCCCCCTGCGCCGTTATATTCCCCCCCTCTGATGCCCCCTGCGCCATTATATTCCCTCCGTGTCATTATATCCCCCCAATGACCCCTGTGTCATTATATTCCCCCCCCCCTCTGATGCCCCCTGCGCTGTTATATTTTCCCCCCTTCTCTGATGCCCCTGTGTCATTATATTCCCATCACCCACCCCCGATGCGCCATCATATTCCCCCCCCTCCCATCTGATGTCCCCGGTGCCATTACTCTCTCCCCCCCCCCCCCCCCCCCCACCAGTTTCTCTGATGCCCCCGTGTAATTTTATTTCAGCCCAACCGTCCTATCCTGTACTCTGATCCTGATCCCCTGCTACCTGTCCTCTGGCCCCATGTGCGCTCCGGCAGGGTCAGGGGCTCGGGGGTCACTGTTGTTACTGGACCGCATCCTCGGTCCGGACGGTGGGGCGCGCGATGAGTGATGTCATCACACGC
Source organism: Hyla sarda (assembly GCF_029499605.1). Classification (NCBI taxonomy): domain Eukaryota; kingdom Metazoa; phylum Chordata; class Amphibia; order Anura; family Hylidae; genus Hyla; species Hyla sarda. The sequence goes on from NC_079193.1 coordinate 283,193,360, forward strand.
GCCTGCCGGGACGCTGTCGTCCTGTGTGGCTCGCTATAGGCTGCAGCGCACATCTGCAGTCTATAGGAGTTTACTTACAGGGCAAAACCGATTGCCCCGTTATATGTGAATTCTTTAGGCATTTAGCCCTGCTTGCCCGAAGCAGGGCTAAATGCCTGGAGAATTCACCTGCCCGGCGCCCGGAACTGTATGTCCCGGGCGTCGGGCGATACAATTTCCACATCCCTGATACATGTGTATACACATAGGTCCTGTCACACAGCCCTCACTATAGAGCCCTCTATATACATATGTATACACCTAGGTGTGTGCACCTGTCACATGACCTTTCCCAAAGAGCCCCTTATATCTGTAGTGGCTGCCTGTACTCTGCTCATTAATGGACATTATAGGCCAATTTAGCTGCCATGTTGTCATCTTAGAATCTTGCTGACAGTGCAGTCAGATCTTCACCAGTCATGCTTACACCCCTGTTCACACTATTGTTGCATTTGCTGTTGTGGTGATTAAGAACAATGGGGACATGTATCAAAGATATTACCCCTGTTTTGTGTTAACATTTTTGTGAAAAATCGTGTGCAAGCTGTTTTTTTTGCGTCTTTTTTTTCCTCCAGATGTGTAGGTTTCGGTGCACCTTTGAGTGACATATTTAGTATGCACAAATTTTTTAACTGCGTACATTTCATTTACCTGCAGAAATCTTGCACAATGACCATATTTTTTACGCAAATATAAGCCATCTTGGACTGCACTTGGCAAGATGCTCTAAATCATCAAGTTCATTTTTCAAAGAGTGGATTGAGGAGATTACTATATTTTGCCCGCAATGTATGACACTCATTGCGCTTGATTGATAAATTTAGCGCTTCTACGCATAATTTAGAATTCGGCAAAAGGGGTAAACTGCTTCTACCATACACAAATAATGATACATGTCCCCCAACGATACTTGTGGTAATGGCAGAAGGTTTCATGTGCCAGTGATGCGTATGGTAGCAAAAGATCAGCATCTTGCCATGTTTTCTGGTCTGTTCGGCAGTATGACAAGCCTCCTGTACACCAGATCAGTCAGATGGCCCCTGTTCCTATTCCAGGACCCCCTGTACACCAGATCAGTCAGATGGCCCCTGTTCCTATTCCAGGACCCCCTGTTCACCAGATTTCACTTACTGTTAGTGGGCATCTCTATATCAATGGGCATAATGAAATACATTGGGGGAGATTTATCAAAACCTGTCCAGAGGAAAAGTTGCTGAGTTGCCCATAGCAACCAATCAGATAGCTTCTTTCATTTTTGAAAAGGACTCAGAAAAATTAAAGAAGTGATCTGATTGGTTGCTATGGACAACTCAGCAACTTTTCCTCTGGACAGGTTTTGATGAATCTCTCCCAATGTGCCTCCTCCTCTTTTCCCCAACATCTGCCATCACATGACCCCCATACATGTCGGCCAATCACACTGAAGTAAGCCACTTCTGTCCGCTCGTATGTTGTGCGTTGCCATGATATTGGTGACATCTGTTCTAGCGGACCGCCACTCTGCAGAACAAAAGGACTCTGTCCAGCTGTTTTGGCATCGATGGAGGTTTGTTATAGGGTATTAATTTTCTCCCAGGTAATTTTGCCTCCACGTCAGTGCCCTCTGCCAGGCCTGCCATGATGATGTAAGAACCATTCGGCCCATCTTGTCTGCTCAATATTCTGAATAATAGTCCCTGCCCCTATCTTATATGAAGGATAGCCTTATGCCTATCCTATACAGTGGTCCCTCAAGTTACAATATTAATCCGTTCCAGGATGGCCATTGTATATTGAAACCATTGCATGTTGAGACCATAAAAGTGTAAGTAAATAACTAATACAGATAAAGCAAATTCTTACATTTAAAAATAAGAAAGAGCTGCTGGAAGCTGTAAATCACTGTGGTACAGCTAAAAGGTAGTGCAGAACATGTAGTACCACCCTGTACTGCAGGGAGGCGCTACCAGACAGCTGGTCAGTACATGCACTTCAGTAATACAGGGGTTTTACCAGTGAATGCCCATTCTGATTGGTCGCTTCTTCCAGCCATTGACACGTTTCAAAGATCTGAACTGTGTAGCATTGTATGTTGAGTCTGGTTTCACGTTACAATGGTCCAAAAAAGACCATTGTATGTTGAGGCTAGTGCTGGGCGGTATGACCAAAAATGCATATCACAGTATTTTTGTAAGTTATGGCGGTTCCACGGTATTCAACGATATCCCCCCCACCCATATCCCCCCCCGTCGCTGCTCTTTAAATTAATGAGATGCTGGCCGCTGCGCTTTAAATGGTTAAGTTGCCGGCCGCTGCGCTTTAAATGAATGAGATGCCGGTGTGAGGTTGCAAAATCCCACCTCACACCGGCCGCAACGCTGGAAACTATAAAGTTGCAAGCCGGAAGCTGTCACCCCCTCCTTCAAGCGCTAAAAGCCAGGCTTTTAGCGCTTGCAGGGGGAGGTGACAGCTTGCTGCGGCTCGCATCTCATTCATTTAAAGCGCCGCGGCCGGCAACTTAACCATTTAAAGCGCCACGGCCGGCAACTTAACCATTTAAAGCGCCACGGCCGGCAACTTAACCATTTAAAGCGCCGCGGCCGGCAACTTATCCATTTAAAGCGCCGCGGCCGGCAACTTATCCATTTAAAGCACCGCGGCTGGCAACTTATCCATTTAAAGCGCCACGGCCGGCAACTTAACCATTTAAAGCGCAGCCGCCGGCAACTTAACCATTTCAAGTGGCTGGCAACGTAATCAGTTAAATCGCAGCGGCCGGCATCTCATTAATTTAAAGCGCCAATGGCTCACAGGAGGACAGGGAGAACATATGATTATTTCCCCGATGTGGGGACAGCCGCTGCGGCTGATCGTTCATTCATTCGTTTGAGGGGCCCGACCGGTATTGCGGTATATGAAAAATTCATATCGTGCAGGAAAAACAAACCGTTATTCGGTATGAACCGGTATACCGCACTAGTTGAGGCCATTGTAAGTTGAGGGATCACTGTACATGCTAAAAGGGGTACTCCAGGGAACTAAACCCATAGCCCATCCCTTCCCTCTCACCAACCTATTGATTTGTCTAAATATCATTCATTAGCTATATAAAGCAGTTTTCCTCTTTCAGCTGTCACGTACATACAGGGTGAGTGAGAGAAAGACGTCCTTCTCAGATCCTGCTTGCCTTGGTGTAAACCCCTAAGTGAGTCTAGCCCCCACCCTTCAACACAGCACCACGTGATTTCTGTCTGGTCTAGAGCTCTTAACTTCCCCGGAGTACCCTTTTGCCCTGTAATATAAAACTATGTCCTCTTGTAATATTTTGTTTTATTAAATTGAATCTATTATGGGCTAAAAACATTGTTATTTTTTATTTGCCATCCACATGTTGCTTGTATTACAATACCATAGCAAGCTGTTTAGTGCCAGCTAAGTCAGATGGGCTCTCTGATGGCTCAGTCGCCAACCTTTTTTCTCCAAAAAGCTAATCTAAGTTCAGCTCAGATCTGCGTTTATGTGTATGTGTTGTTATTATTATTATTGATAATAATAAACAATTCTTTACTATGCTCTGTATGAGTGTTTGCTTCGTAATACAGTGAAATTAAATTAGAAATAGGTTTTTACAATAAAAATACTGTAAAGTGCACCAAAGGTGCATTTAGTCTCCTGTGTTCGATCAGATAAGTACTATTATATTAAAAAATTGTCAATGCAGTGAAGCCAAGATATGTGTTGGGAGCCACACTGTACAGATACATGTATGTGTATATACAGTAGAGCTGCAACTATTAATCGATAAAATCAATTAAATTCGATAACAGGATTCATTGTAGACAAATCCTGTTATCGAATAATTGCCCGATTCGTTGTCTGCAGCCAGGAGGCTGCTGCGGTCAGCCGCGAGTCCCGAAAACTTGCAGCAGCCTCAGTGACAGAGAGTCACTGTGGAAATTGTATTGCCCGACGCCCGGGACATGCAGTTCCGGGTGCCAGGCAGGTGAATTCTTCAGGCATTTAGCCCTGTTTTGGGCAAGCAGGGCCAAATGCCTGAGGAATTCACATATAACGGGGCAATCGGTTTTGCCCTGTGACTAAACTCCTATAGGCTGCAGCCTATAGCGAGCCGCGCAGGACGACAGCGTCCCGGCATAGGCGCATGTGATGACATCACTCATCGCGCGCACCTCCGTCCGGACCGAGAATGCGGTCCAGTAACAACAGTGACTGCCGAGTCCCTGAGCCTGCCAGAGCGCACATGGTGGCGGAGTACAGGTAGCAGGGGATCAGAGAGAAGAGGATGTTTTGTAATAATGTGGTACAGGAGAGGGGAGGGGGTTGGGCTGAAATATAATGACACGGGGGGCATCAGAGGAGGGGTATAATGACACAGGGCGTCGGGGGAGGGATATAATGACAGGAGTCATTAGAGGGGGGAGGGGGTATAATGGCACAGGGAGCATAAGGGGGGGGGATATGATGGCACAGGGGGCATCAGAGGGTGTAATATAATGGCCCTACTTAATAAAGTGTGTGCAGTGCACACCGCTTTACCCGTTGGGTATGTGAAGAGCATTGCACCCTTGTGCCTGTAGTACAGACACAAGGGTGCAATGCTCTGCACATACCCCCATGGGTAAAGCTGTGTGTATGTAGTACACATACACTGCTATACACATGGTAGTATGTGCAGAGCATTGCATCCTAGTGTTTGTAGTACTACAGAGTCTGTACTACAGACATGGGTCGGGTGCAATGCTCTGCAGTCTGCACATACATAGGAGGAGTGTATAGGAGTGCTATGTAAAAAAAAAGGAACATTTTTTTTTTTAAATCACTCAACCAATAAAAATTAGCTCCCCTTTTCCTATTGCTATACAAAAAAAAAGTTTAAAAATTTTTTTTTCCCCCGATTAATCGATGAAATAATCGACAACGAATCGATTATTAAAATAATCGTTAGCTGCAGCCCTAATATACAGTCTGTATATCTTTACACTTAATTTTTCTGTTGGAATAATCTATTGCGAAATCTGTGGCTGTAGTTTGAAGCATACCTTCCCAGTGTTCATACTGCGGATTTAGCTAAGGTTTTGGAAGCAGGTTAGCACTATTCAATGGGACTAATCCACCTCTGGGTTACCTGACATGGATGTCAAATCTGTGTGGAAAAATAAAAAAGTGAAATATGAAAATAATGGGAATCAGATTCTGCTATTATTCTGCAAAACAATAATAAGCTAGTGTAGGCAAGAGGAGGGAAATTGTATAGATAATTATATCGGAAGAATGGTTATTTGTATATTTTGAGTTAATAAAGCCCAATATATGCTAATGGTGTGAAGCCCCATTTTAACACACATTTGCAAATAAATGAACCGCTGCATATGTGTTTTTGTATAATGCATAACTTCCTCTTTTTTTCTGTAACAGTTACAGTTCCTCGTAATTTCCAGTTACTGGAAGAACTCGAAGAAGGCCAAAAAGGAGTTGGAGATGGTACTGTTAGCTGGGGCCTTGAGAATGATGAAGATATGACTCTTGCTAGATGGACTGGAATGATCATTGGGCCTCCTCGGGTGAGCTGGTTAGGGATTTTCCTAGCAGTCCTTAACACACACATCACAAACTTCTCTTAACTGAAAAAAGTGTGTACTCAGTTAAACCAGGGTGTGTAGCAATACCACTTATACTGTGGGGAAAAAAAGTATTTAGTTAGTCACCAATTGTGCAAATTCTCCCACTTAAAAAGATGAGAGGCCTGTAATTTTCATCATAGGTATACCTCAACTATGAGAGACAGAATGAGAGAAAATCCATAAAACCACATTGTCTGATTTTTAAGAATTTATTAGCAAATTATGGTGGAAAATAAGTATTTGGTCACCTACAAACAAGCAAGATTTCTGGATCTCACAGACCTGCAACTTCTTATTTGAGTCTCCTCTGTCCTCCACTCGTTCACTGTATTAATGGCACCTGTTTGAACTTTTTATCAATATAAAAGACACCTGTCCACAACCTAAAACAGTCACACTCCAAACTCTACTATGGCCAAGACCAAAGAGCTATCGAAGGACACCAGAAACAAAATTGTAGACCTGCAGCAGGCTGGGAAGACTGAATCTACAATAGGCAAGCAGCTTGGTGTGAAGAAATCAACTGTGGGAACAATTATTAGAAAATGGAAGACATACAAGACCACTGATAATCTTCCTTGATCTAGGGCTCCACGCAAGATCTCACCCTGTGGTGTCAAAATGATCACAAGAATGGTGAGCAAAAATCCCAGAACCACACAAGGGGACCTAGTGAATGACCTGCAGAGAGCTGGGACTAAAGTAACAAAGGCTACCATCAGTAACGCACTACGCCGCCAGGGACTCAAATCATGCAGTGTCAGATGTGTCCCTCTGCTTAAGCCAGTACATGTCTGGGCCCGTCTGAAGTTTGCTAGAGAGCATTTGGATGATCCAAAAGAGGATTGGGAGAATGTCAGATGAAGCCAAAGTAGAACTTTTTGGTAAAAACTCATCTCGTCGTGTTTTGAGGATAAAGAATGCTGAGTTGCATCCAAAGAACACCATACCTACTGTGTTGCATGGGGGTGGAAACATCATGCTTTAGGGCAATTTTTCAGCAAAGGGACCAGGACGACTGATCCGTGTAAAGGAAAAAATAAATGGGGCCATGTATCGTGAGATTTTGAGTGAAAACCTCCTTCCATCAGCAAGGGCATTGAAAATTAAATGTGGCTGGGTCTTTCAGCATGACAATGATCCCAAACACACCGCCTGGGCAATGAAGGAGTGGCTTCATAAGAAGCATTTCAAGGTCCTGGAGTGGCCTAGCCAGTCTCCAGATCTCAACCCCATAGAAAAACTTTGGGTTGAGATCTGGAGACTGGTTAGGCCACTCTGGAGACTGGCTAGGTCCCCTCGTGTGGCTCTGGGATTTTTGCTCACCATTATTGTGATCATTCTGACACCACAGGGTTAGATCTTGCGTGGAGCCCCAGATCGAGGGAGATTATCAGTGGTCTTGTACGTCTTCCCTTTTCTAATAATTTCTCCCACAGTTGGAGGGAGTTGAAAGTCCGTGTTGCCCAGCGACAGCCCAAAAACATCACTGCTCTAGAGGAGATCTGAATGGAGGAATGGGCCGAAATACCAGCAACAGTGTGTGAAAACCTTGTGAAGACTTACAGAAAACATTGACCTCTGTCATTGCCAACAAAGGGTACATAACAAAGTATTAAGATGAACATTTGTTATTGGCCAAATACTTGTTTTTCACCATAATTTGAAATTATTTTTTTTTTTTTAAATCAGACAATGTGATTTTATGGATTTTTTTTTCCTCATAATGTCGCTCATAGTTGAGGTATACCTATGATGAAAATTAGAGGCCTCTCTCATCTTTATAAGTGGGACATATAAAGATGGAAGCATATAAAGATTGCATTTAACAAACTACACATACAACATGCTTGCAGCAGCTTTTTTTCCCCTTTAACAGTGATGCCTGATATCTAGTGATCACCAATCAGTGTGGTTTAACAGTGAAGGAGTCACACCACACAAAAACAAAAGTTTTAGAAAAACAGACTTTTCAAAAATGAGATTAGTCATAAATGAGTCCCTATCAGACTGGAACAAATTACATGGAGTTCAGGAGAAATGGGACTACTTAAAAGACGCTTTATTGAAGGCAACAGAAAATTGCACTAGACTTGTCAGTAAAAGCAGAAAAAGGAAGAGACCACTGTGATAGCCAGCAGAAGTGGCCAAAATCATAAAAAACAAAAAACTAGCATTTAGTAATTATAAAACAACCCAGAGCAATGAAGATAGGGAAATCTACAAGACTAGGCAGAAAGAGGCCAAGCAAGTTATAAGAACTTCTAAAGCGCAGGCAGAAGAAAAACTAGCTTAGTCTGTGAAAAAAGGGGATAAGACATTCTTCAGATATATAAATTAAAAAAGGAAATCAAAACAAGGAATAACTAAATTAAAAACAAAGGAAGGAAGGTATGTAGAAGAGAATAAGGGGCTAGCCGACTGCCTTAATGAATACTTCTGTTCAGTTTTTACAGAAGAAAAAGGAAAAGGACCTCCATTAGTGAGAAAAACTAAGGAATCGTTTGATGCATGTGTCTTTACAGAGGAAGAGGTTCTACGTTTGCTTTCTAAAGTGAAGACAAATAAATCACAGGGGCCTGATGGGATACACCCAAAATTATTAAAAGAGTTTAGTGGTGAGCTAGCAAAACCGTTAGCAGATTTATTTTACCAATCAATGGTAACAGGAGCCGTCCCGGAAGATTGGAAATTAGCAAATGTTGTGCCCATTCACAAGAAAGGTAGTAAGGAGGAATCAAGCAACTATAAGTCAGTAAGTCTGACATCAATAGTGGGGAAATTAATGGAAACCCTACTAAAGTATAGGATTGTGGAACATCTAAAATCCCATGGATTGCAAAATGAAAAACATGGGTTTACTTCAGGGAGATCATGTCAAACAAATCTTATTGATTTTTTTGACTGGGTGACTAAAATAATAGATGTCGGAAGGGCAGTAGACATCGCATATCTAGATTTTAGTAAGGCTTTTTGACACTGTCCCACATAGAAGACTTATCAATAAACTACAGTCATTGAGCTTGGACTCCAATATTGTTGCGTGGATTAGGCAGTGGCTGAGTAACAGACAACAGAGGGTTGTAGTAAATGGAGAATATTCAGAGCAAGGTCTTGTCACCAGTGGGATACCTCAGGGATCTGTACTGGGACCATTATTGTTTAATATCTTCATTAGCGATATTACAGAAGGTCTCGATGGTAAGGTATGTCTTTTTGCTGATGACACAAAGATATGTAACAGGGTTGATGTTCCTGGAGGGATCCGCCAAATGGAAAAGGATTTAGGCAAACTAGAAGAATGGTCAGAACTCTGGCAACTGAAATTTAATGTGGATAAGTGCAAGATAATGCACCTGGGGCGTAAAAACCCTCAGGCAGAATATAGATTATTTGACACAGCCCTGAACTCAGTATCTGAGGAGAGGGATTTGGAGTAATTATTTCAGAAGACTTAAAGGTAGGAAGACAATGTAATAGAGCAGCAGGAAACGCTAGCAGAATGCTTGCATGTATAGGGAGAGGTATAAGCAGTAGAAAGAGAGAAGTGCTCATGCCGCTGTACAGAACACTGGTGAGACCTCCATTGGAGTATTGGGCGCAGTGCTGGAGGCCGTATCTCCAGAAGGATATAGATACTCTAGAGAGCGTTCAAAGAAGAGCTACTAAACTAGTACATGGCTTGCAGGATAAAATGTACCAGGAAAGGTTTAAGGACCTTAACATGTATAGCTTGGAAGAAAGAAGAGACAGAGGGGATATGATAGAGACTTTTAAATACATAAAGGGAATCAACATGGTAAAGGAAGAGAGCATATTTAAAAGAAGAAAAACTACCACAAGAGGACATAGTTTTAAATTAGAGGGGCAAAGGTTTAAAAGTAATATCAGGAAGTATTACTTTACTGAGAGAGTAGTGGATGCATGGAATAGCCTTCCTGCAGAAGTGGTCGCTGCAAATACAGTGAAGGAGTTTAAACATGCATGGGATAAGCATAAGGCTATCCTTCATATAAGATAGGGCCAGGGACTATTCATAGTATTCAGATTATTGGGCAAACTAGATGGGCCAAATGGTTCTTATCTGCCGACACATTCTATGTTTCTATGCCATTGGAACCCCACTTTAAAGGGGTATTCCGCCCCTAGACATCTTATCCCCTATCCAAAGGATAGGTGATATTATGTCAGATCGCCGCGGTTCCGCTGCTGGGGACCCCCAGGATCCCCACTGCGGCACTGCGCTATCACTACAGCACAGAGCGAGTCCGCTCTGTGTGTAATGACGGGCAATACGGGGGACAGAGTAGCGTGACGTCATGACGCCGCCCCTCGTGACATCACGGCCCGTCCCCTTAATGCAAGTCTATGGGAGGGGGCGTGACGACCGCCACGCCCCCTCCCATAGACTTGTATTGAAAGGGGCGGGCCGTGACATCATGAGGGGCAGAGCCGTGACATAACGATGCTCCGGCCCCTGTACCGCCCATCATTACGTGCAGAGCGAGCTCGCTATGTGCTGTAATGATAGCGCGTTCCGCAGCGGGGATCCCGGGGGTCCCCAGCAGCAGGACCGCGGCGATCTGACATCTTATCCCCTATCCTTTGGATAGGGGATAAGATGTCTAGGGGTGAAATACCCCTTTAAGATAAAATTGATAACCATACATAACCCCCATTAATAAGAGCAATGTGAGCTGCTGTTCTGAAGCACCAGCATTCCTTGTATTTATTAGTTCAGCCCTGCATACCTGTAGATTGTCACAGTATAGCTCAGCTGTATTATAGCTCGCAGTATTATACTTGTGTGTTCATGTTGTGTTCACTTTTTTCAGACAAATTATGAAAATAGAATATACAGCTTGAAAATAGAATGTGGACCTAAATATCCCGAAGCCCCTCCGACAGTTAGATTTGAAACAAAAATAAACATGAATGGTATAAATAGCTCCAATGGTATGGTGAGTATGCATCATCTTGGTTTCTCATTTTAGGAATGTAAAATTCAAATTTAAAAGCAATACTTTAACCCCTTAAGGAATCACCGTTTTTCAATTTTTTCATTTTCGTTTTTTCCTCTTTACCTTTTAAAAATCATAACCTTTTCAATTTTCCACCTAAAAATCCATATGACGGCTTATTTTTTGCACCACCAATCCTACTTTGTAATGACATCATTCATTTTACCCAAAAATCTACTGCGAAACAAAAAAAAAAAAAAATCATTGTGCGACAAAATTTAAGAAAAAAATGCCATTTTGTAACTTTTGGGGGCTTCCATTTCTACGTCGTACATTTTTCGGTAAATATGACACATTATCTTTATTCTGTAGGTCCATATGATTAAAATGGTACCCTACGTATAGTTTTGATTGTCTTACTTCTGGAAAAAATCATAACTGCATACACAAAAATTAATACATTTAAAAAAAAAATTATTTTCTGACCCCTATAACTTTTTTATTTTTCTGCATACGGGGATGTATGAGGGCTAATTTTTTTGCGCCGTGAGCTACGTTTTTATGTTTTGATTGGACTTTTTGATCGCTTTTTATTCATTTTATTATGGTATAAAAAGTGACCAAAAATACGCTGCTTTGGAATTTTTTTCCATGTACACCATTGACCGTGTGGTTTATTAAGGATATATTTTAATAGGTCGGACATTTATGCACGTGGTCATACCACATATGTTTATATTTTTATTTACATTTTTTTTTTTTTTAAAAAGGGGAGTTATTCAAACTTTTATTAAAGGCCATCTGTGGCCAAAAACAACTTTATCCCCTATCCACAGGATAGGGGATAAGTGTTTGATCGCCGTGGGTCTGACCACTGGGGCCCTCCTCGCTCTCCTGCACGGAGCCACGGCTCTGCTGTGCAGGAGGTGTGCCGGCTGCTGCATGACGTTGCGGCCGACACGCCTCCTCCATGTTGTTCTATGGGAGAGGCGGGGAGGCAGCGTTCGTATGGGGAGAGGGCATATTGTCGGCCTCTCTAGGTCGACCCTACACGCATTAGTTCTCTCACTGATCGGGCCCGTTCAGGAGATCACAGGGGGTCCTAGCAGTCGGACCCCCTGCGATCAAACACTTATCCCCTATCCTGTGGATAGGGGATAAGTGTTATAACGCTGCAGGTGTCCTTTTTTTTTTTTGTTGCACTTTTTTTTTGCAATGTTATAACCCCCATAGGGGACTATAACATGCAATACACTGATTGCAGGCACTGATCAATGCTATGCCATAGCATTGCATTGATCAGTGTTATCGGCGGTAGATTGCTCAAGCCTGATTCTCAGACTTGGAGCAATCAGTCATCGATCGGACACGCAGGAGGCAGGTAAGGGACCCTCCTGGTATGTCCTAGCTGATCGGGACACCGCAGTTTCAATGCGGTGATCTCGATCAACCCGACTGAGCCGGGAATGTTTTTTTAATTTTTAACTTTTTTTAACTTTAGACGCGGCAATCAATTTTGAGCGCCCGTTCTAAAGGGTTAATACCGGACATCACCATGATCAGTGATGTCCTGTATTAGCCCCGGGTCCCGGCTACCGTTAGCCACTAGGACTGACGCGATATGACACGGGGTCACCGCGTGACCCTGCGTTATATCGCGGGAGTGGGCACAGGACTAGAGATGAGCGAACTTACAGTAAATTCGATTTGTCACGAACTTCTCGGCTCAGCAGTTGACTTTTCCTGCATAAATTAGTTCAGCTTTCAGGTGCTCCGGTGGGCTGGAAAAGGTGAATACAGTCCTAGGAAACTCTTTCCTAGGAATGTATTCACCTTTTCCAGGCCACCGGAGCACCTGAACGCTAACTAATTTACGCAGGATAAATCATCAAATGCCGAGCCAAGAAGTTTGTGACAAATCGAATTTACTGTAAGTTCGCTCATCTCTACACTGGACGTACAGGTACGCACTGCGTCCTTAAAGGGGTATTCCAGGCCAAAACTTTTTTTATGTATCAACTGGCTCCGGAAAGTTAAACAAATTTATAAATTACTTCTATTAAAAAATCTTAATCCTTCCAATAGTTATTAGCTTCTGAAGTTGAGATGTTGTTTTCTGTCTAACTGTTCTCTGATGACTCACGTCCCGGGAGCTGTGCAGTTCCTATGGGGATATTCTCATATCATGCACAGCTCCCGGGACGTGACATCATCATTGAGCAGTTAGACAGAAAACTTCAGAAGCTAATAACTATTGGAAGGATTAAGATTTTTTAATAGAAGTAATTTATAAATCTGTTTAACTTTCCGGAGCCAGTTGAATATATATATATATATATATATAGGTTTTGCCTGGAATACCCCTTTAAGGAATTAATGGTTGGGATCATTGTAAATCACACTGGGGAAGAATTAACAAAACCTGAGGAAAAGTTGACCAGTTGCCAGTAGCAACTAATCAGATCGTTTTTAAAAAGACGTCTGAAAAATCAGAGGCAATCTGATTGGTTGCTAAGGGAAACTTGTGAAGCTCTGCACAAGTATTAACCCCTTAAGGACCACGGGCGTACCTGTACTCCCGTGGGAATACCTGTCCCTACCGCTTGCCAGGCTGGGACCGGACTAGGATGCCTGCTGAAATCATTCAGCAGGTACACCGTGCAAACCCCTGGGGGACCCCCCATGTTGGCGATTAATTCAGGTTTTTGATTTTCGGCGATTCCGGGTCAGTCGTGACCCGGAAAAAAAGGATGATAGGTGCCGTCCGACACGCTGGGAGTTGTAGTTTTGCAACAGCTGGAGGCACACTGGTTGTGAAACAAAAAAGTTAAGTAACAAACTGTGTTTTGCAACCAGTGTACCTCCAGCTGTTGCATAACTACAACCCCCAGCATGCACGGACAGCCAAAGGGCATGCTGGAAGTTGTAGTTTTGCTACAGTTGGAGGTTTTCCCCCCATGTGAATGTACAGGGTAAATTCCCACGGGAGGGGGTTTACAGTGAGTTTCTCGCTGCAAGTTTGAGATGCAGCAAATTTTACGCTCAAACTCCCAGTGGGAAACTCGCTGTAAACTCCCGCCCATGTGAATGTACCCTAAAAACACTACGCTACACCTACAAAAAATTAAAAAGTAAGACACTACATATACCCCTACACAGTTACTCCCCCCCCCCCCCCCCCCCTAATAAAAATGAAAAACATCTGTTACGGCACTGTTTCCAAATACTAGGGGTTGGAAAACAACAACTCCCAGTATTGCCGGACAGCCATTGGCTGTCCAAGCATGCTGGGAGTTTTGCAACAGCTGGAGGCACCCTGTTTGGGAAACACGATTTTGGAATTGGAGGCAAGTGTAATTCTTACATCCAGGTCCGTCCCTATGCAAATCCCTAATTTAGGCCTCAAGTGCGCATGGCGTTCTCTCACTTCGGAGCCCTGTTGTATTTCAAGGCAACAGTTTAGGGTCACACATGGGGTATTTCTGTACTCGGGAGAAATTGCCTAACAAATTTTGGGGGTCTTTTTCTCCTTTCACCCCTTATGAAAAGGTAAAGTTGGGGTCTACTCCAGCATGTTTTTGTAAAAAAATTTACGCTAACATGCTGGTATTGCCCCATACTTTTCATTTTCACAAGAGGCAAAAGGAAAAAAAGACCCCCAAAATTTGTAACGCAATTTCTCCTGAGTACGGCAATACCCCATATGTGGATGAAAAATGCTCTGTGGGTGCACAACAAGGCTCAGGAATGAGAGTGCCATGTATATATGAGGTGATTTGCACAGGGGTGGCTGATCATTACAGCGGTTCTGACATAAAACACATTTTGGAAACTGCACCTCTCAAGAAACATAACAAGGGGTATAGTGAGCCTTAAAGGGGTATTTTATATATATATATATATATATATATATATATATATATATATATATATAAATATATATATCTCAACTGGCTCCAGAAAGTTAAAAAGATTTGTAAATTACTTCTTATAAAAGATCTTAATCCTTCCAATAATTATCAGCTGCTGAAGTTGAGTTGTTCTTTTCTGTCTGGCAACAATGCTCTCTGCTGACATCTCTGCTTGTCTCGGGAACTGCACAGAGTAGAAGAGGTTTGAGTATGGAGATTTGCTTCTACTCTGGACAGTTCCTGAGACAGGTGTCATCAGAGAGCACTTAGACAGAAAAGAACAACTCAACTTTAGCAGCTCATAAGTACTGAATGGATTAAGATTTTTGAATATAAGTAATTTACAAATCTGTTTAACTTTCTGGAGCCAGTTGATATATATATATATATATATATAAATATATATATATATATATAATATATATATATAAAAAGTTTTTTCCTGGATAACCCCCTTTAACATTTAAAGTTGGACGTGAAAATGAAAAATAATTTTTTTCACTAAAATGCTGGGGTTATCCCAAATTATTATTTTCACAAGGGGTAATAGGAAAAAAGACCCCCAAAATTTGTAACACCATTTCTTCTGAGTGTACAGATACCCCATATGTGGACATAAAGTGCTCTGCGGGCGAACTACAATGCTCAGAAGAGAAAGGAGCATCATGGGGCTTTTGGAGAGAGAATGTGTCTGAAATTGAAGGCCATGTGCGTTTACAAAGCCCCCTTGGTGCCAGAACAGTGGCATGTGACTACATTTTGGAATCTACACCCCTCACGGAATGTAATAAGGGGTGCAGTAAGCATTTACACCCCACTGGTGTCCGACAGATTTTTTGATCAGTCTTCCGTGAAAATGTGTTGTTTCCCAAATGTGTTTTTTTTTGTTGCTGTTCTGGCACCATAGGGGCTTCCTAAATGCGACATGTCCCCCAAAAACAATGCTTTCAAAAAGCCAAATGTGGCTCCTTCTCTTCTGAGCATTGTAGTATGCCTGCAGAGAATTTTACATCCTAACATGGGGTATTTCCATACTCAGAAGAAATGGGGGTTACAACTTTTGGGGGGCATTTTCTCCTACAGTGGTCCCTCAACATACGATGGTAATCCGTTCCAAATGAACAATCATTTGTTGAAACCATCGTATGTTGAGGGATCCGTGCAATGTAAAGTATAGGAAGTTGTACTTGCCTGTCCCCGCCGCTCCGGACCGTCACCGCTTGTCACCGCTGCCCTGGATGTCCCCTCCATCGCTGTCGCCACATCCCCATGGTGTCCCCGACGCTCCGGACGTCTTCTTCCCCGGGATCCTCGCTCTCTGTCGCCGTCATCACGTCACTACGCACGCACGCCACTCCTATTGGATGACGGGAGGGCGTGCGCGGCGACGTGATGACAACAAAGGAGAGCGCCGGCAATGGAGGGGATCCCGAAGAGGAGCTCCGGAGCCCCGCGGACAGGTAGGAGACCATGACCGGAGCACACGGGGCACCGTAAATGGCTATCCGGCGGCAGCTGAAGCAGTCAGCGTGCCGGATAGCCGTTTATGCGATAGCCCCAACATACAAAAGCATCGTATGTTGATGCTACCTCTGAGAGGCCATCGCATGTTGAAATTATCGTATGTTGGGGCCATCGTAGGTCGGGGGATCACTGTATTACCTCTTGTAAAAATTTTAAATTTGGAGAAAAAGATAATTTCATTTACACATCCGACTTTACCGAAAAGTCGTCAAACACCTGTGGGGCGTTAAGGCTCACTGTACCCCTTGTTACGTGCCATGAGGGGTGTAGTTTCCAAAATAGTATGCCATGTGTTTTTTTTTTTTTCCTTTGCTGTTATGGCATCATAGGGGCTT
Source organism: Hyla sarda (assembly GCF_029499605.1). Classification (NCBI taxonomy): domain Eukaryota; kingdom Metazoa; phylum Chordata; class Amphibia; order Anura; family Hylidae; genus Hyla; species Hyla sarda. The sequence goes on from NC_079193.1 coordinate 283,209,751, forward strand.
CCTAAATGTGACATGCCCCCCAAAAACCATTTCAGGAGAGCACTTTCCATTCACATAGGAGGCATTTCTTTACTTGAGAGAAATTGGGTTAAACATTTTGGTGGGCTTTTTCTCCTTTTTACCCCTTGTAAAAATTCTAAAACTGGGTCTACAAGAACATGCGAGTGTAAAAAAAACACACTTTCTGAATGTCATTTTGAATACTTTGAGGGGTGCAGTTTTTATAATTGGGTCATTTGTGGGGAATTTCTAATATGAAGGCCCTTCAAATCCACTTCAAAAACGGAACTGGTCCCTGAAAAATTCTGATTTTGAACATTTCGTGAAAAATTGGAAAATTGCTGCCCTCTGATGTCTTCCAAAAGTAAAAACATGTCAACTTTATGATGCAATCATAACGTAGACATATTGTATATGTGAATCAACATGTAATTTATTTGGTTAGGACTATTTTCCTTACAAGCAGGTAGCTTCAAAGTTAGAAAAATGCTAAATGTTCTAGTTTTTCATGAAATTTTGGAATTTTTCACCAAGAAATGATGCAAGTATCGACGAAAATTTACCACTATGTTAAAGTTCAATATATCACGAAAAAACTGTCTCTGTATCAAATTTATAAGTAAAAGCATCCCAGAGTTATTAATGCTTCAAGTGACAGTGGTCAGATGTGCAAAAAATGCTCTGGTCTGAAGGTGAAAATGGGCTTGGTCCTTAAGGGGTTAATAAATCTCCCTGAAATGTTTTCTTCTCAGTCACACACGGCACATACGTAGTGTATTTGAAGCCGCAAGAAATCTTCTGGGCAGTGGGAAATATGCTATGTATGCACTAGAACCGCAGCCCTGTGTGTGTAGTAAGGTTCAGAGGCAGGCGGAGTGCACCAATTAAACAGTGATGTGTGGCCGCCTCCTAACCTCACTGCACACACAGGGCTGCGGCCCTGTGTGTCTGCTTCTAGCGCATACGCAGCTTATTCCCTGCTGCCTGTCAGATTTCTTGCAGCATCAAATACCCTGCATATATGCTGTGTGGTACCCTACCCTAAAGCTAATTTTAAGACTGCTGGTTTCCTGTTGCAGTGACAAAAAACTGGTACAAAAACAGTGCATCATTATTATTCTTAGCATTTTCCAAGTTAGGTAAAATTGGATTAAACAACTGAAATGTTAAAATGACAAATACATCATAAGGAAATTAAATGTTTTCCTCTTATACATTTTCTAAAGTAAAAAAAACAGGGGAGTAGATCTGTTGCTGTAGTTATACCAATTTGCTTGTGGAAAAATGTTACAAGGTCCAAGACATCAAAATTAGGAAGATTAAAATGAAATTTTTATTGCATGAAAAATTACAACATAGCGGCAAATATAAAAGTTTCAGCCAAACATGCCCCATTTCAACAACCAACAGTAATGATATTTTCATTATTAATAGAGGAGAACGTAGCACACCACTTGGAATGAAAAGAGAGGTATTTTTATTTATGAAATCAAATAAACAAAGTAACTGAAGTTTCAATCAATTAAGAACTTCCTCAGACCTATGTGAAATGACCTAGTAAGAATACATATGTATAAGTAACATAGTCCATATTGCGTATACATAGCAAACATATACAGAACATATGTGGTACACATCAAAATAAGGATATAAGAAAACTAAATCTGACTAAATACAGATACTTTGCTGTTGTAAAGCGTATTACAAAGCCATATAAAGTAGGACTAGAAAAGCGAGCTAATGCTTCAGGGGGTATAGATATGTATGCGGGGTACATATGGTATATTGCTCTAGAGAACACAGCGTTACAATACAGAGTACAAATTGCAGGCAACATACCATGGATAACTGAGAATGAGGTGTAAAATAAATTCAAGCAGGCTAAAGGTAGTTGGATGGCGGAGATGGCGACTCACCAGATTGCTGCGGAGGAAAATGGAGGACAAGGCAAAAGTGACGGTCAAGAACCGTGGCTTGTGGAAGGCGACCTCAGTCGCAGGAGGCTGTGTGGGTTTAAAAGGTGCAGTATAAAAAAGGACGCCAGGGAGCACTTCCGGTTCAAGGAAACCGGAAGTGAAAGTAGAGGTGAAGCAAAGTAGTTAAAAGTAAAAGGAGGGGTTAATAAGTATCCAGAGATGGATGAAGGATGATGTGGAAGTGGGAACATCTCTGGCATTTACCTTTGGTTTGCCGCTCATCCCGTTCTGCCCCTTTTCATCAGCCAACAGTAATGATATTTTCATTATTGTCAGCCTTGTTTTGCTGAGAAATTGCTGCTATTTTTGCAGCTTTGTAGTAAAATTTGAATTTTTAAACACTAATTTCTTGTTACTTGGATTTTGTTGTATTGGATTGTTATGCAATCTGGTAAATAAACGCTTCATATACTGGTGCAATGGTCCAACAGTTAGCTTAAGGCTCTCATCACTAAAAATGAGGAGCAGTTTGGCATCACAGCTCGCAGTAGTTTGCATCAGAAATGGGCATAAGATTCAGCAGAAATCTATACCATCTCTAAATTTGGTGTAGATTTCAGTGTGTGGCATACGGACAGGACAAAATGTACCAAATGTATTAAAAACCTGCGCATCTTACTCCAGCGCGCATTGCTTTAGGCTGGCTTATGAGATACCGGTCTAAGTGAATACCAATATGTGTGTTAGGGCTTTCACAGGAAAGTTATAATGTCGATAGCCTGTCCAAACCTGGCACCCTGCCTCTTAGCTGTTCAGCAGAGCCATGGCTCTAGCACATACACAGTGAAAGGCCAGAAACAGATGACTGTTCATTGTGTAGTAGTGGCGCTGGGTTACTTGAGCACAGCTAATGTTTACTTCAGTGGGACCTGTACTGCAGTAACACACAGCTCCACCACTACACAATGAACTGAGCCATCTGCTTGCACAGAAAACCCCTTTTAAGGGCCCATGCACACTATATTTCTGCTTGTAGACATTCATACTGAATTCCACTTACAGCAGCCTCCCGTTGTGTTCACTAAGATTCTGCTGCTCTGTGTGTACTAAGGAATTTCTGCAGCAGAAATTCTGTATTCCAGAATGTGCATTCTTTTGACTGAATTATGCCAGGGACTGCATTGCCATCAATTAGGGTGGCACGTAATGTCCACATGGACCTTATCCCTGACTCTGCTGGTGCCTATTAAATTCCATAGTGTGCATGGGCCCTGACTCTACAGGAAATAGCAGCAGACTACACTTACCTTTACAGTAGAAAAAAAGATATTGTGATGCTCACTGACCCAGAGTCTGACAAAAGGGCACTCTTTGACTATGTCACCTGCATGGGGATCTATCTATACATTTGGTGTTTATGTCCTGAACTTTTCAAGCACATCCGGTTAACGTAATAAAGAAACAAGCATCAAACAGAGACAAACACTGCAGTGAATGCTCTCTCCACAATCTGGACCATATTGATATATGTGCTGAGCTGTGTTCCAGGGTTACAAAGTGTGATAAAGTAAGAGCTAGCCTTATGTATAAAAGACCAAAAATTGTAAGTTAGATGTACTCCAGACTGGGCAGTTTTGTTTACAGTTTCTATTTTTTTTCTTCCCTATCCTTTAGGTGGACTCACGATGCATACCTGTTTTAGCTAAATGGCAAAACTCATATAGCATTAAAGTTGTTCTTCAAGAACTTAGACGCATGATGATGTCCAAAGAAAATATGAAGCTCCCACAGCCTCCAGAAGGACAGACCTACAACAATTAGTTGATATGGGAATGTTTCCATACTCCTCCCAACCCCCGCCATGAATTTCTATAAGGCCTGCAATATGTATTGTTGCATGCCTCTCCAGCTCTGAGAGGGAAAAGCCCTTTCAGCCCTGACAACTATAAACTGGGCACAGTTTGCACATGACTCGTCCTTGTTGGCTTGGATGTCTCCTTGTTTTGACTCCCATTGGTCATGGACTTATGCAATGTGTGTTGCAGTGAAACCCCTATACATCTGCACAAAAGAGAGAAAACGTTTGACAGGAGTGTAGGGGTTCCAACGTAGTATTATTTTTTTGGATGTAGTGTTGTTTGATCATTGGGATTTACACATTCATGAGATTTTTGTTTCTTTCAAGAGCAGCATCAATTTCTTTTTACGTAATATAGGGTTCCTTTTACTAAGATTTGCTGTGTGACATTTACATTTCTGTGAGATCATCCATAGCAATATAGTTCATACTGCTGGTGTGTCAGCATGTACTGCTGTTAAGAGGTATGATGCAGCGTCTTACAGCAGTTTAAATTATATTTTTATCTATGAACATCCAGTTATATGTAGATATAATCTACAAAGAGAGAGATGGATAAGTTTGTAAATGCTTTGCATTACTCTTCTTGTGCTAATCCTGGAAACAGCCTGATCACTTAGGTTCGCTGTACTTTGCCAGGACATATTGGAATTTCGGCACAATGGTATGTCAACATATATTGTAGTGTGCCCATTAAAGGGTTACTCCCGTGGAAAACTTTGTGTTTTTTTTTTGTTTTTTTTTTCTTAAATCAACTGGTGCCAGAAAGTTACAGATTTGTAAATCACTTCTATTAAAAAATCTCAATCCTTCCAGTACTTTTTAGAAGCTGTAAACTAAAGAGAAATCCCAAAAAGAAATGCATTTCCTCTGATGTCATGACCACAGTGCTCTCTGCTGTCCATTTTAGGAACTGTCCAGAGCAGCATATGTTTGCTATGGGGATTCTCCTCTGCTCTGGACAGTTCCTAAAATGGACAGCAGAGGTCAGCAGAGAGCAATGTGGTCATGACATCAGAGGAAATGCATTTCTTTTTTGGATTTCTCTTTAGTATACAGCCGATTAAAAAGTACCGGAAGGATTAAGATTTTTTTTAATAGAAGTGATTTACAAATCTGTTTAACTTTCTGGCACCAGTTGAGTACCCCTTTAACTTTAATGAACCGAACAGTGCACGTTCAAGAAAGAAGGCCAGTCACTAGTAGACTGTTAGGCCCCTTACATTAAATGCAGCAAATTTGTATAAAAAAAGGAACAGAAGAATGACGCTATCTTAAGTGCAATTCATTTTACCACAGAGCTTGTGGGAAAAAGAGTGGATATGCACTTCCCTGATGGTGTTGCGCCTACAAGCACAACACTAGAACGAGCATTTAGCTCTTGCAGGTCCTTATGGCTGCCAGGCATCTGCGACCGATCATCAGTCAGAGCGTTGGTAATGGTACATATGCAAGTTGCAAGGATTTTGTTGAATCATTTGAAAATGGAGATGCAGCAATGGTGCCTGAGGTGTGCAGTGGTGATCAAGGAACGAATTCCTGGTGCAAATAAATGAAATGGGTTGAGAATTAAAAATAAGCTTAATTTATCCACATTGCAATTTGTTCCTAGATCACCACTGCACGCCTCAGGCACCACCGCTGCATCTCCATTTTTGAGTGAATGTACTAACTCCTTGCAACCGGCGGATGTGCCATTCTGCAGTAAACATTGTAATTAAATACCTTTTTATGCTTATATCCCAATACTACAAGTATAAAGCATCATGAATGTGGCCTCAGCTGAGTTCCTATAATGCAGTTTATTTATGATTTTTGCATCAGATTGCCAGCGCCTGGTGTAAATACAAAACCTCCCAGAAATTATCACCAAGGCAAATGAACATGAAAAGGATGCTGGGAGATTTCTGCTCTGAAGCATACATCTTTATAAGAGCAGCTGTAATACAATCTGTAGAATAACATTATATGTAAACTTTTAAATGCTGTTCACCGCTGGATATTCTCTTTAAATGTCATGCAGGAAATATTAGGAAAGTTCTCCTATTAAAGTGTTACCGTCATTAAAAAGAAAACTTTTCATGTGTCACATGCAGACATCTCAAACGTTTTGATCAGTTGGGGTCTTGGTCTCAAGACCCCCACCGATCTCTAGATATAGCCATAAAAAACATGCGGCGGCACAGCTCTCTACCTAGCTCAGTCCTTCTGATTGCAGGAAATGGGCTCTAGTCTATGGACTTCTGCAATTGGATGGACTGGACGTCCTGCCATTCCATCCTAGCTATATCTAGAGATGAGGGGGGACTCGGCACTGAGACTGACTGATTAAATAGTTTTTATTTTTATTTTTTATGACTGTAACGATTTAAGGTGTCACAGTAAACACAGGTTCAGAACAATCACGCCTAAATGAACTGAATGTACTTTAATACGTTTCTCCTAGCTAGCACCTGATATTCACCCAGTTTTTAGAGAAATGTTTTTCAAAGATGGTTCTTTTCTGAGATGTGTATTAACCATGAAGCAATATGATTGTGTAAAGTGGGTCATTGCCAACTAGACAGCCAACACTTACTGTGAACAGATGAGACCTCTGCGCATCCCCTAAGAGTCTGTCTCTTATTAGCTCCGAGACAGAAAGCTCTATAGTCCAAAATCCCTCAGGCCCAGTTTTCAAGCCTTAGATTGGGCACATAAATTGTGCCATTCATAACCAGCTTTAGTCCTGTAGCATCTCTCACAATCTGGCCAGCTCGCCTATATATAGATGGAAAGAATTATTTTGAACAGGATCTTTTTTTAGCTGTTTGTGGAACATGAAAATGCAGAAAATTGCCTTGTTCTTATTGTTTCCTAAACTTAGCTACTTCCCTCATACGTGTTATATATGGGGCCAAGTATAGAATCATATTTTAATGTTCATGATTTGGGTATGATTGGTTGTACAGTATTATACTGTGGTATGGTTGGCATTATTTCAGGATGGGGTCATTAGCTTCAAAGTGCAAAGTGTCACAGTTACTATGGATATTTGCACTTTTGGCAATTGCACTTCTACACATTGTCAGTAAATAGACCCTGTTGTGTTGTATTCATTTACAGGGCTTAGAGATGAGCACAGCATGAATATCTTCTTACATGTAAAGGGATCATTGGACACTGGCGGGGCAGATAGACGGGCTACACGTGTTGCTTTTCCTGTTCCTAGGGCCGTGTTAGAATGTTTTTGTTTGCTTCAAGCTGTCATGCATCTGTCACAAGAGAAAAGTGTGAAGATATGGAAGTTAATATATATTGCACTTAGACAAATATCTGAAAAGAAAACCAATTCTATATGCACCCTGTTTGGCAAAGGGAATGCTGTTATTAAGTACATTGCAGTGAGAACATACGCTGGTGTTTCTTTTGCGAGAGTCATAGAAGCAGACTAGGAGACCATGTTGTGTCAAAGTGTGTTCAAACCGAATCTTGTTCATTGAATTTGAGATAGTTAACTCTAAAGCAGCTCGTGTTTGTTACTTGTAACAGACAGAAAACATTTGTTTACAGCCTTTATTCCAATAAACTGCATTCTTATACAGCAGATGTATATGAAAAGGATATGGATAATGTGACCTGAGGCTGAAGCTAGTCTTACAATGTAAATAAAATGTTGAAAGTGACAGACTTCTGTGTTATTTTTATTTGAAGGGAATCCCACAGCAACATCACCAGCACTTACCGTATTTTTCGCTGTATAAGACGCACTTTTTCTTGCGTCGGGGGGGAAAGTTGGTGCGTCTTATACGGCAAATACAAATTAAAACCCTGTCCTAACGCGGCGGTCCCGGCGGCCATCAACAGCCGGGACCCGCGGCTAATACAGGACATCACCGATCGCGGTGATGCCCTGTATTAACCCTTCAGACGCGACGATCAAAGCTGACCGCCACGTCTGAAGTGAAAGTGACACTAACCCGGCGCGGCATCCCGAACAGCTTACAGGACACAAGGAGGGACCTTACCTGCCTCCTCGGTGTCTGCTCTGTGCCGGGATCCCCTGCATGGCCGGCGCTCTCCTTCGTCGTCATTGCGCACGCCGTCCCGTCATTCAATAGAAGCTGCGTGCGTAGCGACGTGACGGAGAGCGAGGATACCGAGCAGCAGAGACGTTCCGGAGCGACGGGGACACCCAGGGGACGCGGCGACAGCGATGGAGGGCGACATCCAGTGCAGCGGTGACGGGTCCGGAGCGGCGGGGACACGTGAGTATTACTTCCAATACCAGTGGTCTTCAACCTGCAGACCTTCAGATGTTTCAAAACTACAACTCCTGGCATGCCCGGACAGCCAACGGCTGTCTGGGCATGCTGGGAGTTGTAGTTTTGCAACATCTGGAGGTCCGCAGGTTGAAGATCACTGTCCTATACTTGACATTGTATTTGGTTCAGAATCTTTTTTTTCTCTAGATTTTCCTCCTTTAAAATTGGGTGCGTCTTATATGCCGGAGCGTCTTTATATGGCGAAAAATACGGTACCTGAATATACAGTTTATTACTGTGGGTAATGCTGATTCAAATGCAGTTAAGGTTCAAAAAAAATCTGTGCTGCTGAAAACATGCAAATTGGCCTTTCAACACAATGGAGGTGTTGTTTATGCTGTACTAGCAATGCTTCTGGCCTATAACCTCACCCCTTCATCAGTATTTATCTCCTATTCCTCATTGTGTCCGTGAAGGGGGCAGAGTTATTGGTTAGAGCACCTCAGCCACTTCGTTGATACCACGGTCAATGAAAAATGCTGTCGTTTTTATGGCAGATTTTCAATCAGGTTTTTTCTTAAACTAAAACCAGGGGTGAATTCAATAGGAAATATAAAGTAAGGACTTCTGGGTTCACTTCTGACATTAACTAATAAAAACCCTGCAGTGGCAGCTTTTGAAATAGTATTGTGTGTGACACTAGCATTAAAGTTTGCTGCGGCTGTTTTTGTTCATATATAGGGGTATTTATTATTGGTTTTACCCCTGTTTTTTGACGGTTGTTTGTCGCTAATCACGTGCGCAAACTAGGCACATCTCAACGCCATGATAAAATACACCTTGGAAATATTCTAAATCTATGCCATTGCAACTGGACCCCTATTCTTCTTCTTCTTAAAAAGCTTGTTCTATCTACACATTTCAAGCTTAGTATTGTAATTGACCTTAACATTAGTTTAGGTAAATTCGGGGCTTTTCTATGAAAGATTGCGATCCTGAAATATGAAAGGGTTGGAAATGTCCCCCCAATTAAGCCCTATAGTTGATCAATAACCAAACTAATTGCTCCAAACGATGCTTTAAACATTACTGCAGAAAAACACAAGGATATCTTACCACAAAGAAAGCTGAAAAGACGACTGGCAAGCCTGCTAGCAGCGCGGGAGAAATGGCGGCCGTTTCTGACTGGAAGACGCTGTGGTCTGTTAGTTTCGGAATTTGCCCCAAAATTAGTAACGGACGTGCGACAATTGATAAATTTGGCGCATGTCTGTGAAAAACACCGCAGGAAAAAACGAGGTAAAAAATGACTACACACAGCTAATATTAATAAATACCCCCCATAGCTCCCAGTTCCTGTCATTCTCAACTTTTTACTCTGCTTGTTGTCCCTGCAGGCACTGTTTGCCCAGCTAATCACTAACTGAGATGGGTCACTGTTATGGTCAGTGATTGGCTAAGCAGGCAGTTCCCAGTAAGTGGATAGCCGCGATGGGTCGGGCAGGTGAATATGGTTGATTTATTATTATGAAAACACCTTGACCTTTCTATAAATAATTTTGATCGCTGAAATAACTCTAAGGTTTGAGCAAGAACATCCAGGAAAAGTGTCTCTAATAGGTGGCACCAGTGAGCAAGTTTCGTTATCAGCAAGTCTATAGGCTGCCAATAGTGAAGACTGGGGTTACAAAATGTTTAAATATTGTGGTTAAAGGAAATCTGACCGCAAGGTCACCTGCACAAACCTGAATATACAGGTAGATAATTTTATTAGATCTGTGAGCTGGGATTTATAGCCATAATGCATATGCTATATTACAGCTGTCTAAGACCTTAGACTAACCAACATAAGCTGCTGTTTTTCAGCTTTCATTAACAGCTTTTTAAAAAAAAAATTTTTTAAAAGAACCCCTCTAATGAAAAGGGGTGGTCCAATGGTAATAGTAATGGTCAAAGGTTTTGGATTAACAAATAATTTGGAGCAGCTTGAGGACTGAGCTGCATAGCAGATGTGTCTGCTTGAAGTAAATTGAGACATGCCCTTCAATCAGCTGATCTATGAGGTGCCAGGAGTCAGTCTCCAGCTGTCAGTATAAAAATCCCAGAACCCCTTCTTCTGACTATACATTTTAATGACTTTGTGCTAGAGAGAAATATTAATCACAAATGAAGCAACTAATATTGTGCTCAAACATAAAGGTCTGCCTAATACTTAACTTTTATTCATAAGTATTTAAAAATAACCAAAATATGTGCCTTTGTATCAATCACCAAGTAAAACGCAATGGTCACCAGGTCATCACTAATAGCAACCGCACAGGTAGAGCTCTGCTGGGCCCTGCCAGCTCACCTGTGCTTTAAACAAACTGCCGACGCGTTTCTACCGCTATTTTCTGAGCGGCGTCATCAGGGAGGCAAGTATATCAGTTCGAAAAACAATGTGACCAAAATCATTCAGACAACATTCCTGTAAGGAAAGAAAAAGCGGTCCCATCTGATATCCTGTGGAATAGAAATGCTGTCCCTTTAAGGTCCAATGTCAAGCTATTCCACCTGCAAAATACAAAAAACAGGCAAAAGAGCCGTTCAGTATGTATTCCTGCAAGGCAAAAACAGGGAGAGGTTTGTTCCCTGTAGGTACTCACGGTTAGGAGTGCTGAAGGTCGGGCTCAGTAAGACCTGCTGGTGCGCAGGGAGCCGGAGACTGCTCATGCTCAACTCGCCTGGTGCGGCGAGGTGCCAGCATCTGACGTCCCTACCGGAAGTCTTATGCGGGGCAGCACCGTCCCAATATTCGCTGCCGCGCATGCGTTTAGACTTCACTCATATAATGCCAGTATTTTAACAGAAATATGGGTTTGACTGACCGGTAGGAAAACTTCACGCAGAAAAGATTAAACATAGTTTTGCAACACACCAGGGAGACTGTCTCCCTGCATGTCTATTCCACAGGATATCTGATGGGACTGCTTTTTCTTTCCTTACAGGAATGTTAGGGATAGCTTTTCCTTTACTGCGGAGTTCCATCTTATGAATATATAACCTGTATAGAGCTGCCACACATGGCCAATGTATATGCAATTCTGTCTGTATGATTTTGGTCGCATTGTTATTTGAACTGATATACTTACCTCCCTGATGACGCCGCCAGGAAATAGCGGTAGAAACTCGTCGGAGGTTTGTTTAAAGCACCGGTGAGCTTGCAGGGCCCAGCAGAGCTCTACCTGTGCGGTTGCTATTAGTGATGACCTGGTGTCCATTGCGTTTTACTTGGTGATGGATACACAGGCACATATTTTGGTTATTTTTAAATACTTATGAATACAAGTTAAGTATTAGGCACACCTTTATGTTTGAGCACAATATTAGTTGCTTAATTTGTGATTATCTTATGCTTAGGTGAGACAATAAGAAACTTGGTTAACAAGCAAGACCATCTAACATTTATTGCGTCCAATTATTTAGAGAGAACTATTACAGTAGTCTATAGTGGTCTATAGTGAGCCCAACTGCCAGTAAATAAACTTAAAACAGTGGGGTGTACACTGCTAAAACCTAACTTTTATTGACCTATGGCAAGGAAATATACCCCTCAATACAAGCAAATGTAAATGTCTGTAAAAGCCACAATAGGGTTAACAAACAGGTTACCTTATATGAACACCTTGAAGACCCTACCACACTTAACATAGAATGAGAAGAAACTAGAATAAACAGATAATCGCAGCCGATGGGATCTTTAAGAGAACAATGCAGGGGTTAGGCCTTTCATGACTCCTAAGAAGAAAAAAAAGAGGGCTCTCTCATTGCAGCCTGAGGGATGTAATGTGTCTGCTGGCCCTCCTTCATCTTCTGATTGCAGTCATCAGGGGCTAAAAACAAGAAGGTGGTTGGTTAACCAAAGAGAAATAACAAAAAGTGCATATACAAAAATAAAGTGTAAACAGATAATGGTTTGCACGCAAGATGTTGCCTATGAGTCTGGGTCTATGCAGTCGCGGGCCAACAGTAAGCATGATACTTAGGAGTACTAATAGACTATCTACAGGTAAGTGTGCCTAGTCGCTGAGACTGCCAGTTACTGTAACTGATCGTAATGGTGCAAGTGCTGAGACTCTGCCTTACCCAAAAATAAACTAGAACAAATGGGCTTGCAGCTAGTAGGTTTAAAGCAGTCTGTTTAACCAGGGACCAACAACTAATAAAGGTGTTTTTAAACAACATGAGTAGATCTCCTGTTTATAATATCTCAATGAGTGAGTCTACAGGCATATACTTCCTAAAAGACAAAGGGAACAGAACCTAAGCCTAATAGTAACATTCTTAAGCTAATGGAGTTCCCGTGCTAAACATGGTAAGGAAATTGGACATATGTGGAAACGTTAAACCAAGATGTGTATTAAAGGGTTACTCCGCTCCCCAGTGTCCGGAACATGGAGTTCCTGAACGCTGTGTGCGGGCTTCCGTTCACGCCCGCCCTCTTGTGACGTTCACGAGGGGGCGGACGTGAACATGGAAGCCCTCACACACAGCGTTCAGGAACTCAATCTTCCGGATGCTGGGGAGCGGAGTAACCCTTTAAAGGATCAAGCAGCATGAAAAGAAGAAAGAAGGGATGAAAATAAAAGATCTGTAAATTGAGAAGCATACAAAAAGAAGACCATATACATTTTTGAGAATGAGTCCTAGTAAACCTTTAATTCCATAAGCTACCTCTGTGCGGGATTCCTTTTTAGGTTCTTATATCCCTCGATTCAACAACAGATTAAAGCTCTTGGTCTGGTAGTGATCCAAGTCCAAGTTATCCACATTACCCCCTTATCTGAGAGCTTGATGACTATGCCTTCATCCTTTTGACAATATGTCATCCATTGCCTTTTTGGAGTGTCTGGGTGGATTTCTCCTTTTTACATGCGCAAGATCCTTAACCACCAGATCAATAAAGACATCCACACATAGGATTTTACCTGCTGGTGGTATTTGGTCTTTCTATTTCTTAAAGCATCACGGTCATGGTGGAAGATACAGAGATGGGAGCTCTACAAAAAATACTTAAAAGAGGACCCAGGCCGAGGATACTGCGTTGCACACACCCAATGTGCCTATAGATACTAATAATTAACAATAAACGGAGCAGTCCTACTAGGCTAGGGGAAAAAAAGGTTATAGAAATCAGAAGAATTGAAATAATAGGAGAGAAAAAGGTTTATGTCAAATGTTGGACATTTTTTTAAATATTGGACATTTATTTTTAATTACAATGATACTCTTGATGACTCAATGGTGATGTCCTTGGCAGGGCCCTTGCTTTGGACAACACACAATATAATACAAATGATATATAAAATGTAAAATACATAAAGACACACTTGGTAGCTAAAATTGTACTAATGAGGTGGCTGGGACACAGGGTCTGTGCTATAGTAAGCACAGTGGGACAGTCTGGAAATTGCAAATGTCCTATTTGTTATAGGTGATGATTGGTGTGAATTGTAGTCTCAGTGAGGGTATTTAGCGCAAATAGCGCTGGAAGATTAAATCCATAGTGTTGGCCGTAGTTGCAGCGCTCGATAGCGCTGGAGAATCCCAGTACTGAGCCCACTCTCCCTGTCTGTTCAGGACTGTCTGTAGAATAGGCAGATGCATGTGGTAGCGCTGAAGCTTCACCAAGTTTCACACAGTATCACAAAGTTACTCCTTCTGTACCCCGATGGCACGGGGACAAGTTAAAGAAGGTGATGAAGGATAGGCACTATGTGCCTCTTACCGGCTCTTCAAATGCTCAGTGTTCTGTGCCTATCGGCGTTGGAAGTCCTCCGGGCTCTGCCTTCTATACCCCGGTGGCACGGGGAGGATAAGCAACAAGGACAGAGGTCCAAGGCTACCAACATGCAAATTAAAGAGTACATTTTTATAATCCTCCCAGTTCACTGCCCCCCATCATGATAAACCACTCCCTGCTTTTATTTTTATTATTTGTTAGTTTTCTACCTTGATATTGCTCTGTATTTTCTGCTCAGTCTCATTCAGATTCACAGACTGGGAAGGGACATTACCCAGCAGGCGTGATGTCATCTGAAGCCATACAGGGGAGAACTTCCTCCCTCACTCTACTACACACAGCCCATAGCAGTTCAGTGTGTGAGATGAGCTATGATTGGAAAAGGCTGCACACACCCCCCTCAGCATTTCCTTATTTTGGACTTCTGCCAGGCCAGCAGGAGTCCAAAGTCTGTGCAAAAGATGGGGGAAAATGTGCTCGGGACAAGTAGGGAGACACCTAGTGCCAGCTTTTTTAAACACAAATAAAACATAGAAAACTTTTTGTTTTTAACAAAGAACATTAGAAAGATATTTTATTTATCATAAGGAGTGCACTAGCAAAAATTTGTTTTAATGAAAATGCCCATTTAAAGGTGTAGAAAAATCGTTCACCTCCACCACCCTTGATAAATTAACACAAAAAGATCAGTGAAACAAACTCTTTTGCTGTACAGTTTTGTATCAATCACATTAGCATCTGTCTTGGATGACCTTCATTATCTAATTTCACTACTTGGTGACACTTTTTTTTGGTATTATGCATACACATTACATTGTTAAAAGCCCCCAATAATTCCTGTCCACAGGCTTAAATTGGCATTAAGAGAGCTATTATGACTTTTCCCGATTCTCCTCATTCATCACGATGACGCCTGGTCCCTGCTGAGCAGCACCTCCTGCTTTCATCTCAGCCACTATCCATAGCAGAAGCCCAATTCAGCCAATGATTTACTATGTGGGTGCTTCCTGTAGCCATCGTGAGGCTGCACTAGGCCTGTGGGATGCTGAAGTTTGTAGTCCTCATGCCAGTTCTGGATGGTGGCTCACTGGTTATTATCGCTTGGGAGAGGCTCCCACACTGCTTGAGCTGGCATTGGTGATAAGGGGGCTGCACAAAATATTGTGTTACTGCTGTTCCTCCAGGGCACGCCTTGTGTAGAATCTGGGTTTGTGTTTGGGGTGCCCTTGGTGGTTAAGGGCAAAGATGAGGCCAGGCATCATAGTTATCTTTAATAACTCACAATTCCTTTACTGGAAAAAAGCAGATTTGTCCACAAGGAAAGCACAGTTTTCCATTATTTACATATTAGCATATTGCAGCAGGGTAACCCGCCCTGTTGGTGTTCCTAAGGTACTTGTAATTGGTCCACTGTCGGGCTTATAGCTTTACAGTCAGTCTTTCATCAAAGCTCAGAAGTGAATCCACATGTCCCACCGGTTTAGCAATTTCTAATGGTGGGGTCCAGGTCCCAAAGGTTCTGCGGTATCTAGACAGTTAGACACAGTGGCGTGGTATATGGTATATGGGAAAATAAGCTTTGCATGAAAAAACTGGATAAATTAAACAGCAGAAAATGTTAGATTTGGTTAAAAATGTAAATGCTGTGACAAGAGTAGACATTCTCTTTTAATATCGAGATTCACTGTTTTCTATAGGGGTTAAATTGTCCAATGCCCTTTTGTGGAAGATAGCATACAATTAAAGGGGTACTCCGGTGAAAACCTTTTTTCTTTTAAATCAACTGGTGGCAGAAAGTTAAACATATTTGTAAATTACTTCTATTAAAAAATCTTAATCCTTCCAGTACTTATTAGCTGCTGAATGCTACAGAGGAAATTCCTTTCTTTTTGGAACACTGATGACATCACGAGCACAGTGCTCTCTGTTGACATCTCTGTCCATTTTAGCAGCATGGTGGCTCAGTGGTTAGCACTGCTGCCTTGCAGTGCTGGGGACTTGGGTTCAAATCCCACTAAGGACAACAATAAATAAAGTGTTATTATTATCATAATAACGTCAGCAGAGAGAACTGTGCTAGCTATGTCATCAGAGAGCATTCCAAAAAGAAGAGAATTTCCTCTGTAGTATTCAGCAGCTACTAAGTACAGGAAGGATTAAGATTTTTTAATAGAAGAAATTTACAAATACGTTTAACTTTCTGCCACCAGTTGATTTAAAAGAAAAAAAGGTTTTCACCGGAGTACCCCTTTAATGTACTGTTTATACAATAGTAACAACTAAAATATTTCTATTTCTCCGCCTCAGTATTTCTACAGAAGGTGAGTACATTACTGTCACAGTACAAGTGGCTGGTGCAAACCAGTTCATGGGAAACATTACACATATATTGGTAGTGACAACATCTGCTAATGAGGGACCTGAACATTCCCTTAAAAACAAGGCATTTACAGTAAACATCTGAGGATTTTCCTGTTCTGCCTGACAGATTTACAGAAAGGTACAAAATGGGTCATGTTAATCATTATAAAAATGGCCCAGATTTACCAAAACCATCTAGTGGTAATTTTGGACTTTCCACTTTTATTTTATAAGTCAGATATACATTTCTGGCACATGGGGATTGCATATGCCCTTTACTTTTAGAACATTTTTATCTAGTCTTAGGAGTCGGACCCTACTAGACATCCCGATGCTCGCTGTACACAAGTGCTGATCTTGTAGACTCGATCATTTTTGGGGGATAGACGCTTGAGTGATCAGTAGTTTAAGGAGCCCTAAATCCCTTATTACATAGGGAGATGTTTGGCTGATGGACAACGATTTTTTGATGTTTGTCAGCTGATCGCTGACCCTATTAAATGGGTGATGTTGGCCTGTTCACCCGATACTCGCCCCTGGTAGTAGGGCCCTTATTTTTTTATTATAATAAATCTAGGCTATTGTGGACAAAAACATAAGCATGTGCTCCGAAAATGTGTCCACTAAAATAAATTTGAGGGAGTTTCGATTAGTGTTTTGAGAAGATATGTCACATAGAAAATGTCATGAAGGGCTTAATTATATGGTCAGAGCAGCGCTCATGCAGCTACCTTGAAAAGCTGAGTACTTTAATTGGCACTGGTCAGGAAAGAAAGGTCTCTCAGACCTGTCAGAGAGGGGTACAACCCTACAAAACGTGTTGTCTGCTATCCAATAAACCAAGAATCATATTTCTGGAATCTGAAGGGAACTTTCTTTCATTCATGATCGGCAGCAACTAGCATACCCAGCTTTTCTAGGTGGCTGCATGATCACTGCTCTGACCATCTAAGAAGGACCACATTGGTTCCTGATCTAATTGTTTTTCATTCCCAGACTTAACCCCTTAAGGACTCAGCCCATTTTGGCTCAGACAATTTAATTTTAACGTTTTCATTTTTTCCTCCTCGTCTTCTAAAAATCATAACTCTTTTATATTTTCATCCACAGACTAGTATGAGGGCTTGTTTTTTGCACGACCAGTTGTCCTTTGTAATGACATCACTCATTATATCATAAAATGTATGGCGCAACCAAAAAACACAATTTTTGTGGGGAAATTAAAACGAAAAACGCAATTTTGCAAATTTTGGAAGGTTTTGTTTTCACGCCGTACAATTTATGGTAAAATTGACATGTGTTCTTTATTCTGAGGGTCAATACGATTAAAATGATACCCATTATTACATACTTTCATATTATTGTTGCGCTTAAAAAAAATCACAAACTTTTTAACCAAATTAGTATGTTTATAATCCCTTTATTTTGATGACCTCTAACTTTTTTATTTTTCCGTATAAGTGCCGGTATGGGGGCTAATTTTTTGCGCCATGATCTGTACTTTTTTTTGATACCACATTTGCATATAAAAAACTTTTAATAAATTTTTTATAATTTTTTTTAAATAAAATGTATTAAAAAAGTAGGAATTTTGGACTTTTTTTTTTTTCGTTCACGCCGTTCACCGTACGGGATCATTAACATTTTATTTTAATAGTTCGGACATTTATGCACGCGGCGATACCAAATATGTCTATAAAAAATATTTTTTACGCTTTTTGGGGGTAAAATAGGAAAAAACGGACGTTTTACTTTTTTATTGGGGGAGGGGATTTTTCACATTTTTTTTACTTTTACTTTTACATTTTTTTACATTTTTTTTTACACTTGAATAGTCCAGTCCCCATAGGGGACTATTTATAGCAATACCATGATTGCTAATACTGATCTGTTCTATGTATAGGACATAGAACAGATCAGTATTATCGGTCATCTCCTGCTCTGGTCTGCTCGATCTCAGACCAGAGCAGGAGATGCCGGGAGCCGCACGGAGGAAGGAGAGGGGACCTCCGTGCGGCGTTATGAATGATCGGATCCCCGGAGCAGCGCTGCGGGCGATCCGATCGTTCATTTAAATCGCGAACTGCCGCAGATGCCGGGATCTCTATTGATCCCGGCACCTGAGGGGTTAATGGCGGACGCCCGCGAGATCGCGGGCGTCGGCCATTGCCGGCGGGTCCCTGGCTGCGATCAGCAGCCGGGATCAGCCGCGCATGACACGGGCATCGCTCCGATGCCCGCGGTTATGCACAGGACGTAAATGTACGTCCTGGTGCGTTAAGTACCACCTCACCAGGACGTACATTTACGTCCTGCGTCCTTAAGGGGTTAAAGGGGTACTCCCGTGGAAAACTTTTTTTTTTAATCAACTAGTGCCAGAAAGTTAAACAGATTTGTAAATCACTTCTATTAAAAAATCTTAATCCTTCCAGTACTTTTTAGGGGCTGTATACTAAAGAGAAATCCAAAAAAGAAATGCATTTCCTGTGATGTCCTGACCACAGTGCTCTCTGTTTACCTCTGCTGTCCATTTTAGGAACTGTCCAGAGCAGGAGAAAATCCCCATAGCAAACATATGCTGCTCTGGACAGTTCCTAAAATGGACAGCAGAGGTCAGCAGAGAGCACTGTGGTCATGACATCACAGGAAATGCATTTCTTTTTTTGGATTTCTCTTTAGTATACAGCCCCTAAAAAGTACTGGAAGGATTAAGATTTTTTAATAGAAGTGATTTACAAATCTGTTTAACTTTCTGGCACCAGTTGATAAAAAAAAAAAAAAAGTTTTCCACGAGAATACCCCTTTAAGTCTGGAAATGAAAAACAATTAGAAATGTAACATTGCCTAAAATCTGGTAGATAAGATAGGTGGAGTCTGCATTGATATGCTGGGGAGGGGGGGGGGGGTGACAGGACAAGTACGGGTGCTTTAGTCTGGCTCCTGTTATGACAATAAACAAGACAAAATGAAACTTAGTTATTTTTTTACCCAGTAAAACTGTTGACGGTATAACAGAGGGGGCTTCCCAATTCTGCTTTAGGACTGGACACACCGCACCTTACAAGAAACTAAAGTTTTATTTCACAAGGAAAGGGGTCTTTGTGATTCATCCCGCACAACATGTTTTCAGGTAACAATTTATTATATATATATAGTGAAGCTTTAGAGTTTTTACAGACATTGCTCATAGTGTAAATACATGTGGGGGCGCACATCAGGTAAGTGGGCAATTGTAGAAATGTTTTTACAGATTCATGTAAAAGATCTGTTGTCACATGTATAAATCTCTTTTCATGTTTAACACATTAATGTATTCCATGTATGAATCACTTAATATAGTCTATAATATCTACAGCAGTGTTTTCCAAAGAGTGTGTCTCCAGCTGTTGCAAAACTACAACTCCCAGCATGCTGGAAGTTGTAGTTTTGCAACAGCTGGAGGCACACTCTTTGAAACTCACTGATCTACAGTGTATAGCTTTGGCAGAGGTGATGTTTTGTAAAGGGGTCTTTTTGTGAAACAAGATAACTGAGTAGTTTTTCCTGCAGTCCAATGTAAAACCTATATATAATAATAATAATGAAGATTGTACAGGGTGGGCCATTTATATGGATACACCTCAATAAAATGGGAATGGTTGGGGATATTAACTTCCTGTTTGTGGCACATTAGTATATGTGAGGGGGGAAACTTTTCAAGATGGGTGGTGACCATGGCGGCCATTTTGAAGTCGGCCATTTTGAATCCAACTTTTGTTTTGTCAATAGGAAGAGGGTCATGTGACACATCAAACGTATTGGGAATTTCCCAAGAAAAACAATGATGTGCTTGGTTTTAACGTAACTTTATTCTTTCATGAGTTATTTACAAGTTTCTGACCACTTATAAATGTGTTCAATGTGCTGCCCATTGTGTTGGATTGTCAATGCAACCCTCTTCTCCCACTCTTCACACACTGATAGCAACACTGCAGGAGAAATGCTAGCACAGGCTTCCAGTATCCTGTGCTGTATGCTGTCAGTTGTCCTCCTTGATAAAGCCACTTGGTGGCGAAACATGTCGGGATGTGACAGTATTATATTTTAATTTGCAAGCCCCAAGTGTCCTATATAAAATGCAATAATAAGAGGTTATATAACACTGGTTTTGTGACCTCCAGTGCACAGCAGGTTATTGGAATACCTCTATAGCTTATATGAGAGCACACTACATATGGAAGACATCAGATGTCTCCAATATTTGATACAATGGTGTATTTAATGGTGTACATATAAACCCCTATGAGTGCTCTCGTATCACATTGAGGCCACCAGTGGTTCTTCTCCAACTTACAACTTTTAGAGACACACAAGAGGGCTGTGTTTTTAAATAGTGAGATTCTCACCCTTCACTATATTATTTAATAATCAATAAAAGTTATGTTTTAGTTTAGACACATTATATATAGAGGTCTTGTTAACCCCGGTGGGGTTAAATTGTTGTTATTGTTTAATACCTCTTTATGTGTTTTGAGGCCAGATTATAGTAGGTTTTTCTGCAGCGCGGGAGACCCCTCAAATGTGGACCACTCTACCCCAGCGGCATGGGGAAAGTTTGAGTGGGTTTAGGGGCTTGGCACATTGTGCCTCTTACCAGCAATGTCTTGGAGCGAGGTTACCGGGCATAGGTTTTCACCGGGGAGACGTCCGCTGGAAGGCGGGATACGTGCAATCCTGGGAGAATGCTCTGATATAGTTTTTGCAGTCCGATGGATGATGTAAAGTTTGCCAATACTGGGGTACAGGTGGTGGAAGCTAGACGCGTTTCGAGGTACTCATCTACCTCTTTTTCTATTGAAAAAACACAGAGATATCGCTGCTCAGATCATAACACATTGTATTCCACCCGGCATAGCACGATCCCCGTGAATGCACCTATAGCGCTACCTATTATTTGCCTAACTGGGATACCAGCACCTATTACTTATACATATATGCCTATTTTATTTTTATTTTCTAATTTATGTACATCTACTACCAGTCTTATCATGGTGAGGCCGATGTAAGGGCCCTACAAAGGACATCACAAGAAATATCACTATTGTTGTATTAATAAATAGTTTTAATTCAATCTATGGTAACTCACTGGATCTACATTATATATATATATATAATCATATATATTTTTTATACATCTATACCTTGGTTTTAATCAAGCCCAGACTTGAGGAAAGTGTACCCCCACTACATGCATCATGTACTGTGACATACTGAAGCAGAGCTCGATCCCCTCCCTTCAGAGACTGGGCCGGCGGGCACTATTCCAAAATGTTAACAACCCCAAACACACCTCCAATATGACCAATGCCTTGGAATGAAAAATTGCAGGGAGCATTGGTGTCTAGGTGCTGTGTTATATGTAATCATAAGGAACTATGGCCAGGATTGTTCAGCTGAGATAGCCCTTTTAATACATGCTTGTGAAAGTAGTACCTAGCAGTTGGGGTGTATGCCGGAAGCGTAGAAGGAAAAAATATGATCATGCAACAGTACTTCAAAATTGGCCATGTTGTGTAAGCTGTGTACATGGTACTGGGATAAAATTACAATTAGCTATATACAGTGCTCCCTCAAGTTACATTATTAATTGGTTCCAGGACGACCATTGTATGTTGAGACCATTGTATGTTGAGACCTTAACTCTATGGAAACCTGGTAATTGGTTCTGAAGCCACCAAAATGTCATCCAAAAATAGGAAAAAGTGAGGATTAAAGATAAAAAAGCAGATAACTATAGATAAAGCAAATCCTTACACAAAAAAGTAAGAAATATCTGCTGGGAGCTGTAAATCATTGTCTATTTCAGTGTTTCCCAACCAGGGTGCCTCCAGCTGTTGCAAAACTACAACTCCCAGCATGCCAGGACAGCCTTCGGCTGTCCGGGCATGCTGGGAGTTGTAGTTTTGCAACAGCTGGAGGCACACTCTTTGGAAAACACTGGTCTATGTAGAGGACAGAAGCTTCTTCAGGGTCCTGTACAGAACATGCAATGTCCTAAAAAAGTAACATGGAGTCACCCTCACCTGGTGTCCAAAGGAGCAGGTAACCCTGGTACAGGTAAAGTGTACAGAACATGTAATACCTCCCTGTACTGTAGGGGGCGCTACCAGACACCAGTCAGTGCATACACTGCAGTAATACAGGGAAATAGTACAGAACATGTAGTACCTCCCTGTACTGTAGGGGGCGCTACCAGACAGCCAGTCAGTGCATGCACTTTAGGAATACAGGGGTTTTACCAGTGAAATGTCCATTCTGATTGGTTGGTTCTTCAAGCCATTGACACATTTCGCAGATTCCATAGCATTGTATGTTGAGTCTGGTTTCAAGTTACAATGGTCCAGAAAAGACCATTGTATGTTGAAACTATTGTATGTTGAGCCCATTGTAAGTTGAGGGATCACTGTATAGCTATGTATAGTGCTAATAGGATTGAAGAGTACTACCATATATTGGAAAGTCTCTCTTTTAATTTACATCACATTGTGACATCCTTTAAACTTAAAAAAAGAAAGGTGTGTTTGTTTTCTTCACCCATGTCATGGCATACTTCTGTATGGACAACTGTGACATCTCCATATGATGCTCAAATGCTATGAAGAGGATATATCAACACATAGGCCCAGATTTATAAACTGTGTGAGAGAAAAAGTGGAGAGATTTTCCCACAACAACCAATCACAGCTCAGCTAACGTTCTGAGGTAAAGTGAAACCTGAACTGTGATTGGTTGCTGTGGGAAAATCACTCCACTTTTTCTCTCACACAGTTTGATAAATCTGGGCCATGTTACCAGTTGCATGTTGAGTTTCCATAGCTATCTCAGCTGTATAGAATCATTGAATACTAAACTTATGTTTTATCTCCGCAGTTTGTTGGAGGTCTGGATACACTCGAATCAGGGGCTCCTACACATCCACCCAGTGAGTTCAGTCTGGTAGTATAACATAGTAATGAGGGGAAAAGTGAATGAGCGTTTTCTCTCCAAATGTTCTTCTCTGGATGGTGTCTCTCGTCTCCATTACTGTCAGTGACATTTGTCTGGTTTTTCCACTTTATACAATAGCGATATTATATTTCAATTATTGTACTTGACAGTTGTTTTCTCCTTGGCAAGTCGCCCAAAATATGTAACTCAGCAGGAAGGATAATGAACATAGCTAAAACCATCTCACTAGATAGATAGACTCGGCACTCATATGCAGTTGAATATGTGCAGGTTTTATTCCGCGTATAAAGCAATCCAGAGAAATAGTGACGTTCTGAGTACTGGGAGCTGTTAAAGGGGTATTCCAGGCCAAAACTATATTTTATATATCAGCTGGCTCTGGAAAGTTAAACATATTTGTAAATCACTTCTATTAAAAAATCTTAATCCTTCCAATAGTTATTAGCTTCTGAAGTTGAATTGTTGTTTTCTGTCTAACTGCTCTCTGATGACTCACGTCCCGGGAGCTGTGCAGTTCCTATGGGGATATTCTCCCATCATGCACAGCTCCCGGGACGTGACATCATCATTGAGCAGTTAGACAGAAAACTTCAGAAGCTAATAACTATTGGAAGGATTAAGATTTTTTAATAGAAGTAATTTACAAATCTGTTTAACTTTCCGGAGCCAGTTGATATATATATATATATATATATATATATATATATATATATATATATATAAAGGTTTTGCCTGGAATACCCCTTTAAGGAAAGATGACTGCTAAAGCTTATGACACTCACAGGTAAAAATAAATTCAAAATAAAATGTTATTATTGATTCTGACTAAAAGTACAAGAACTAAAAAAACTGACAGTGAAATTAAATAAATTAAGAAAGTACGTTGAGGACGCAGCTGCCTTCTCTTTCCCCCCAGTCCCTCTTGGACTTGGAACGCCCCTTTTCCCAGGAAGAGGTTGCAGAGGCCATAAGGTCTATGCCCTCAGGGAAGGCACCTGGCCCTGACGGGTATACTGCCAAATTTTATAAGCTTCTTGCTTCAGATTTGACTCCGTCACTGATGGCCTCCTTTAATTCAGTATCCGCCACTTCCCCATTCCCCAGCACCTTTCTCCAGGCATTTATTACTGTGATCCCGAAGGAGGGTAAGGACCCGAACCTTTGTCAAAGCTATCGCCCGATATCCCTTATTAATGTGGACACGAAATTATACGCTAAATTACTAGCCCTCAGACTGAACCCATTATTGGGGACCCTCATCCACCCTGACCAGACGGGCTTCGTACCTGCTAGAGAGGCCAGAGATAACACCCTGAAGACTTTCTCTGTGATCCACCACGCTCAAACTTCTCGGTTGCCATGTGTTTTATTGTCCCTGGACGCCGAGAAGGCTTTTGACAGGGTGGCGTGGGGGTTCTTGAGGGGTGTCCTGTCTCATCTGGGTTTAGGCCCGCTTATGTTGTCACGTATCTTTGCCTTGTATACTCACCCACAGGCTAGGATAAGGATAAATGGTTCCCTTTCCTCTCCTATCCCTATCCGCAATGGCACGAGACAAGGGTGCCCCCTGTCCCCTCTCCTATATGTCCTAGCCATGGAACATCTCTTGCAAGCTATCAGACAGAGTGAACAGGTTCGGGGGGTGCCGGTCGGGGGAGAAGTTGTCAAATGTGCTGCCTTTGCTGATGACTTGTTATTGTTCCTGTCAGACCCTTGCGGTAGCATCCCTGCCCTCTTCACTCTTTTGGATGACTATGGTCGTTTTAGCAATTATAAACTAAATATAACTAAGAGTGTAGCCCTAGACGTGTCATTAGGTCCTGGAGGCGTCGCAGAGCTCAGGAAGCAGTATGCCTTCCGTTGGGCGTCCAACTCCTTCAAATACCTAGGGATCCAGGTCCCCAGTGACTTGACCCGCCTGTATGACTTGAACTTCGGCCCCCTACTTACCTCCTTTTCCTCTGACTTGACCAAATGGGACAGATGAGACTTTTCCTGGATCGGACGAGTTAACATACTTAAAATTAACCTATTGCCCAGACTGCTTTACCTCTTTCAGACTATCCCTATCCTTCTTCCCCGCTCCTTTTTTCTGACCATTAACAAACTATTTACTAAATACGTGTGGGGCCTCCGGGGTCACCGCATGGCCCGGAGGGACTTGATTCGCCCCAAATCGAAGGGAGGTCTGGCTCTGCCGGACCCTCATCATTATTACATGGCTTCTGTTGCAACTAGAATAATGGACTGGTTTCACCACCCCACCGATAAGCTGTGGGTGCGTTTGGAGGCCCTCCTTTCCCCTATCCCGCTCACGTCCCTACCCTGGACGCGTGCGTCCTATTGGACCTCAGCATTTCAGGCGAAACTCCCGTATGTGGCGCGTTCCGTGCTTCGGGTGTGCCTGCGCCATTTGGGCAAGGCGGGTCTCCTACGCCCCAATGGTCCCCTGACGTCTATACGTGACAACCCTGACTTTACACCGGGTGGCCGGATGGGACCCTTCCTAGGTAGGTCCCGTGGACAGATTTTTTTATTTGCTCACGTTCTTCACTCGGGCTCCTTGAAACCATTGGCGGAGGTCCTACGGGAGGAACATCATACACCTGCTCAGGTTTGGCAATACACCCAGCTCACCCATTTTTACTCTTCTTGGAAACAGTCCCTTGACCTACATAGGCTTCCCCTTCCATTTGAATCTTTATGTCTGGCAGATGAGTCTCCGGGACACCTGATATCTGTTATCTATGCTCTTTTGATGTCTGCATGCACCACACAGGTCCCGACTCATCAGGAGGGGTGGTCGCGGGAGCTGGGTCGCACCCCTGATCCCCTAGACTGGAGCAAGGCATATGCCTTGTGCCATGGGTCCTCGGTTTCTGTTCAGTTGCAAGAAACTAATTTCAAAGTCTTGTCCAGATGGTACCGTGTCCCAGCTCTGCTGCATCGGTGCTTTCCATCTGTGCCTAATGTCTGTTGGAGGTGCGGCTTGGCCCCCGGGACCATGCTTCATGTTTGGTATGATTGCTCGCTTTTGCAATCTTTCTGGTCCGGTGTCTTGTCTGCCGTGTCCAGGATTTCAGGTTCCGTAGTACCCCATACCCCCCAAGTAGCCTTACTGTCGATGGTGCCGAGCCAATTGAAATCTCTGAAAAAGGGTCTGATCGGCATATTACTCTCTGCTGCCCGAAGGGTGCTCCCACGCAAATGGAAGTCAGTCCTGCCCCCGACCTTGGCTGACTGGATAGGTGAGGTGCAATTTATCTACGGGATGGAGGAGTGCATGGCGGATATGGCATCCAAACCTGAGCGTTTTCTGCAGCGCTGGACTCCGTGGACCGACTTCCTGTCATCCCCTGAGTATCAGGCCATGTCTCTGTCGTCCCCCCATTTAGTTTCGCTACCATCCACCACTGATACTGCCCTTCCTCTCCTGTGAGGGTCTCCCCCCCCCCCCTTTTTTTTTTTTTTGCTAGTCTCCCTTCCTTTGCTTTGGGCTCCCTCCTTCCTTCTCCTCTTTCCCCCCCCCCCCGGACTATTCTCTTTGGGTCTTTGTGGCATCCTTTACCCCCACTCCCCCTCTCCCTCTCAACTCTATTCCGACTGCTTCTGCTCTGTTCCTTCCCCCTCCATTCTCCCCTTTTGTGTCTTGTCTATCTGTGGTTCTTTTCCTTTTTTTTTTTTTTTTTGGTTTACATTGGTAGTGTATTAGGCCTCCCCACCAGCCTGACCCATTTAGACTTAGGTTGTAATATGCTAGTTTGAGTGGCTGGGACCTGGTTTGGATGGCATGGGTTCCAGCGGTTGCCTACTCTAGACCCTTAAATGGATACTCGAATGAGACATCGCTCCCCACCACGTTGGCTAGATGTCCTTGATTGTTTGTTTATTTCTTTCACATTGTCAAAGGTTCCCCCGACCTTGCTAGTTATACGTTATCCCCGCTGTCTCTCTCTATCTGGCCTTCACCTATGGCATCATGGCCTACGTCAGTGTACTGCATTGACTGGGTCTTACTAGCCTGCCTATTTAGTACTATCCAGCGCATGATGGTGATTGTTTATGCTTCAGTACTGATTGCATGGAATCCTGATACCAGCTATCTGTATTCGATTGCCCGCTTCTACCGCCCTGGGGCGGATGTTGTATATGTTATCAATGTTTAATAAATCTTTTGAACCGTTAAAAAAAAAAAAAATTAAGAAAGTACTTGCCTACTAAATCCCTCAATGGCCTTTTATTTATGCCAGCAACAATGATTGATGTGCTGGATCGGCATTTCATTGTTACAGCCAATCACTGGCTACAGTGGTCATGTCTGTGCCTTACAGCCATCACCACTGCAGCCAATGAAAGACGACAGGGGTCACATGCTGGTACAGCAGGTCATAGCTGGTGACGTGTAAACAAAGACCAGTGGGGACCATAGTAGCATTGGGCTTTTAACAGATTATTATTATTTTTTTTTTATTACTGCTGACAGTTTCTTTAGTATCTACTTGAACACCCGTTAAAGACATTGTCTTATTTTGACAACTTCTTTATAATTCTGGCTATGTAGGCCCATAGTGATCAAATACTGTCGCTGGTGGAAACTGATAACCATAAAAATCCCTTGTGGCAGAAGTATTAAAATGAATGGTGGACCAGGTCTTCCAGAGCAGGAACCACTCTATTAGTGCATATATGGCATATGGAAAGGGGTTCTTCTGGTTAGATAACTCCTTCCACTGTGAAGGGAAATAAAATGTCACATGCTGGGCTATATTTACAGTAAAACAATGCATGATATAGTATTTGTTTACACATTTTAGTCTAAAGTCAGTGGAGATCAGATATGCTATAAAATGACGTTTGTGTGAATGTAGCCAAAAAAGGTTTACATACAATATAATAAAAATACGGAATGGGCTCCTGCATATATATTATGTGAATGTAGCCGAAAAAGATTTACATACAGTATGGTAAAAACACAGTATGGGCTCCTGCATGTATATATATATATATATATATATATATATATATATATATTTGGGGAGATTTATCAAAACCTGTGCAGAGGAAGAGTGGTGTAGTTGCCCATAGCAACCAATCAGATCGCTTCTTTCATTTTCCACAGGCCTCTTTAGAGGCCTGTGGAAAATGAAAGAAGCAATCTGATTGGTTGCTATGGGCAACTACACCACTCTTCCTCTGCACAGGTTTTGATAAATCTCCCCCATTGTGTGTGAATGTAGTCAAAAAAAGGTTTACATACAACATGGTAAAAATAGGGTATATAACGTCTGAACACCCATCAAATATCCTTAATCCTTAAAGGGGTACTCCGCCCCTTGACATCTTATCCCCTATCCAAGGATAGGGGATAAGATGTCTGATCGCGGGGGTCCCGCTGCCGGGGACCCCCACGATCTCTCCTGCAGCCCCCCGAGTCACCAGCTCTCCGGAGCTAAGTTTGCTCCGTGGCTGATGACAGTGACCGGCGGTTTGTGACGTCATGGTTCCGCCCCCTCATAATGTCACACTCCGCCCCCTTAATGCAAGTCTATTGGAGGGGGTGTGGCAACAGTCACGCCCCCTCCCATAGACTTGCATTAAGGGGGGGATCATAACGTCATGAGGGGGCAGAGCCATGACATCACAAACCGACGGTCCCTGTATCGTGAGTAATCAGCCACAGAGCAAACCTAGCTCCGGAGAGCTGATGACTCGGGGGGCTGCAGGAGAGATCATGGGGGTCCCCAGCAGCGGGACCCCTGCGATCAGACATCTTAACCCCTATCCTATCCATCTTATCCCCTATCAGTTGTTGGCAGTGATGCAAACACAATACAATGCAACGGAATGTAATATAATATTAATTTCACAATGAAAAATACCTGCCCTACTTTTAAAGGGGTACTCCAGTGGAAAACATTATTTTTTTAATCAACTAGTGCCAGAAAGTTACACAGATTTGTAAATGACTTCTATTAAAAAAAATCTTAATCCTTCCTGTACTTATTAGCTGCTGAAAACTACAGCGGAAATTCTTTTCTTTTTGAAACACAGAACTGTCTGCTGACATCACGAGCACAGTGCTCTCTGCTGACATCTCTGTCCATTTTATGAACTGTCCAGAACAGCATATGTTTGCTATGGGGATTTCCTTTTACCCTGGACAGTTCCTAAAATGGACAGAGATGTCAGCAGAGAGCACTGTGCTCATGATGTCAGCAGAGAGCGCTGTGTTTCAAACGGAAAAGAATTTCCACTGTAGTATTCAGCCGCTAATAAGTACAGGAAGGATTAAGATTTTTAAATAGAAGTAATTTACAAATCTGTTTAACTTTCTGGCACCAGTTGATTAAAAAAAAAAAGTTTTTCACCGGAGTACCCCTTTAAACAAATGAAAAAATAATTTAATAGCAAATGTTCTGTTATAGATGCCCATACACTGCATGTTTGGCTTTTCAAAGAGTGGAAGGGGCACAGAAGTTAGGTGCTTCTGTCCCTTTGTTTTAGCAATCAATGGGGGTCTCAGTTCTTGGACCACCACCCATAACGAGATTGTTTAACAGTAAACCAGTAATGCATTTTTATTTCTTTCTAAATTGTTATACAGTGGTCCCTCAAGTTACAATATTAATTGGTTCCAGGACGACCATTGTATGTTGAAACCATTGTATGTTGAGACCAGAACTCTATGGAAACCTGGTAATTGGTTCTAAAGGCACCAAAATGTCATCCAAAAAAATTAGGAAAAAGTGAGAATTAAAGAATAATAAGTAGATAACTAATATAGATAAAGAAAATACTTACATATAAAAGTAAGAAAGATCTGCTGGGGGCTGTAAATCACTGTCTGCGTAAGTGTTTCCCCAAGCAAGGAGCCCCCAGCTGTTGCAAAACTACAACTCCCAGCATGCCCAGACAGCCTTCGGCTGTTCGGGCATGCTGGGAGTTGTAGTTTTGCAACAGCTGGGGGCACCCTGCTTGGGAAACACTGGTCTATGTAGAGGACAGGAGCTTCTTCAAGGTCCTGTACAGTACACGCAGTGTCCTAAAAAAGTAACATGGAGTCGCCCTCACCTGGTGTCCAGAGGAGCAGGTAACCCTGGTACAGGTAAAGTGTACAGAACATGTAATACCTCCCTGTACTGTAGGGGGCTGTACTAGACATCAGTCAGTGCATACGCTTCAGTAATACAGGGGTTTTACCAGTGAATGCCTATTCTGATTGGTCAGTTCTTCCAGCCATTGAGATGTTTCACAGATCTGGACTGTCTGTACATTGTATGTTGAGTCTGGTTTCAACTTACAATGGTCCAGAAAAGACCATTGTATGTTGAAACTATTGTATGTTGAGGCCATTGTAAGTTGAGGGATCACTGTACATTTTTTCTTTTTACTCTGTTCTATGAATTTGCATTTTTGTCAGCATCAGAGCAGTACATCTTACAAAACACAGCTCACCAGGTGTGATAGCTGGTTCGGGTGAGAAATACACGTATTTGGGCTTGTTATATACAAAAGCAAAACAACAATTTCCTGGTTTACAGTAAACACAGAGTATCCTTTTATGTAATGGTAGTTGTGCTAGAATTCTCATAGAAGTTACAAAACAATGAAAGAAAGGAAAGAACATGTTGAAATAGATAGTTGTATCAGTATAGAAGCCAGGAGCAAAAGTGTATCTGAATCAAAAATGTCTGCCCAATTATGATGATCAGCAGCACCCCCACATCCTGAGGCCAGGGGCGGATCCAGAGTCGAGTCTCGGGAGGGGCACTATTAGAGTATTTTGTGTTGGCGGACAGAAAATAAGATGTTGCTTACGGAACTTACAATATTATTAAATGTATCATACAGTCCTAACCTTGTTTAAGACTCTTAGGCCGTGTTCACATGTCAGAATAATTATCAAATATACCAATTGCCACAGAATGGGAAAGTGCTAAAGAGGTTTTTACCATTTAAAACTACAGCTCCCAGTATGACCTAAGTAGTGGTAAGGGGATGATGGGAGTTGTTGTTTCACCCATCATTACTGCAGAACTTCTTCAGTGACTACAGCTCTGATGGGACACACACAGGAGGATACAGAATGATATCAGTGAGTACAGGTGACGTCTTCTCTATAGTCTTTCCTTATCTAATTCAGATGTACATACCACCGGGACTTGTTTCAGCTAAATGTTCTCCCTGCAGAACTTGATGCCCAGACGTCTCCTCACTATGTCAGCGGATTCTGATCCTCTATATGAAAACAATAATTATTATAATACTGCCAAACACTGTATTCTTCGAATATAATACTGGCACATACCTTCTGAATATAATTCTGACACACTGTACCTCCTGAATATACAACACACTGTACCCTCTGAATATAATACCGCCACACACCGTACCCTCTGAATATAATACTATCACACACCGTACCCTCTGAATATAATACTACCACACACTGTGCCATCTAAATATAATACTACCACACACTGTGCCCTCTGAATATAACACTGCCACACACTGTGCCCTCTAAATTTAATACTAACAAACACTGCACTCTCTGAATATAACACTACCACACACTGTGCCCTCTAAATTTAATACTAACAAACACTGCACTCTCTGAATATAATACTACCACACACTGCACTCTCTGAATATACTACCACACTGTGCCCTCTAAATTTAATACTACCACACACTGCACTCTCTGAATAGAATACTACCACACACTGCACTCTCTGAATAGAATACTACCACACACTGCACTCTCTGAATAGAATACTACCACACACTGCACTCTCTGAATAGAATACTACCACACACTGTACCCTCTGTATATAATACTACCACACACTGCACTCTCTGAATATAATACTACCACACACTGTACCCTCTAAATTTAATACTACCACACACTGCACTCTCTGAATATAACTTGCTGTGCAGTGCACCCTCTGAATAAAATACCCAAATGTATTGTGGCCCATAAAAAAATGTACCACCCCAGAAATTCCTCATAATCTACAATATACTTCTGAAATGCAAAACACTCTGTGCCTTCACATATAGTAATAATGCCCAATCTTGTGCCCCTACATATAATAATTATGACCCGTCCTGTTCCCCCCACATAATAATGCCCTGTGCCCCTAACATATATTGCCCCCTGTGCTGTGCCCTTCACATATAATTCCCCGTTCTTTGCCCCTCACATATAATGCCCCCATCATGCGTCCCTCACATATAATGCCCCTTGTGCTGTGCCCCTCACATATAATGCCCCCCGTGCTGTGCCCCTCACATATAATGTCCCCTGTGCTGTTCCCCTCACATATAATGCCCCCTGTGCTGTGCCCCTCACATATAATGCTCCTGTCATATGCCCCACACATATAATGCCCCGTGCTGTGCCCTTCACATATAATGCCCCCGTTCTTTGACCCTCACATATAATGCCCTCATCATGGGCCCCTCACATATAATGCCCCCTGTCCTGTCCAGTCAGGGGGCATTATATGTGAGGGGCACAGCACAGGGGGCATTATATGTTTGGGGCACATGACAGGAGCATTATATGTGAGGGGCACAGGACAGGGGGCATTATATGTGAGGGGCGTATGATGGCGCATTATATATGAGGGGCACAGGATGGGGGCATTATATATGAGGGGCGCATGATGGGGGCATTATTTGTGAGGGGCACAGCACAGGGGGCATTATATGTGTGGGGCACAGCACAGGGGGCATTATATGTGATGGGCACAGAACAAGGGGCATTATATGTGTGGGGCACAGCACGGGCATTATATGTGAGGGGAACAGCACAGGGGACATTATGTGTGGGGCACAGCACAGGGGGCATTATATGTGTGGGGCACAGCACAGGGGGAATTATGTGTGGGGCACAGCACAGGGGGCATTATATGATATAATGCCCCCTGTGCTGTGCCCCACACATAATGCCTCCTGTGCTGTGCCCCACACACATAATGCCCCCTGTGCTGTGCCCCTCACATATAATGCCCCCTGTGCTGTGCCCACACATATAAATTATATGTGTGGGGGGCACAGCACAGGGGGCATTATATGTGTGGGGCACAGCACAGGGGGCATTATGTGTGTGGGGCACAGCACAGGGGGCATTATATCATATAATGCCCCCTGTGCTGTGCCCCACACATATAATACCCCCTGTGCTGTGCCCCACACATATAATGCCCCTTGTGCTGTGCCCCCCACACATATAATTTATATGTGTGGGCACAGCACAGGGGGCATTATATGTGAGGGGCACAGCACAGGGGGCATTATATGTGGGGCACAGCACAGGGGGTATTATGTGTGGGGCACAGCACAGGGGGCATTATATGTGAGGGGCACAGCACAGGGGCCCCCCCCTGTCATGTGCTCTTAACATATAGTGCCCCCAGTGCTTTGCCCTGCAGCACCTCACATTAAAAATTCCCCTTTCTCTTCCCCCCCCCTAAGTTTTTAAATCCCCCTCCCCCTCCGATACAGTGCCCTTAACAGTGGCACATATTCTGTCCCCCAAATCCCCTGGGCCCTGAGCATACTTTTCTTATTTACTGTATGCTGGCCGCGGGGACGGGATTTCCGGGCGCCGGCGCGATGATGTGACGTCATCGCGCCGGCCTGCAGAGGATCGCGTCCCCGCAGCTCACACGCTGTGTACTCACAGCGTGTGACTGCCTAGGTTAGTGAATGGTGGAGCGGAAGCTTACAGCTTCGGCTCCACCATTCTAGGGGGCGGGGGACAGCAATCTCGGGGGGGGGGGGGCAATTGCCACGTTGCCCCCCCCCCCTTGGATCCGCCACTGCCTGAGGCTAGGGGAGCAGTCATAATAGCTCATTTTTATCTGTATCTGATGCTTTCATGCTTTTCACAATTCATTGTAAAGTAGATATGAACCAGATACAAAATTCAGGAGATTAACCTCTTAAGGACCAGGGTTTTTTCCATTTTTGCATTTTCGTTTTTTCCTCCATGCCTTTAAAAAAATCATAACTCTTTCAATTTTGCACCTAAAAATCCATACGATGGCTTATTTTTTGTGCCACCAATTCTACTTTGTAATGAAGTCAGTCATTTTGCCCAAAAATCTACGGTGAAACGGAAAAAAATAATAATTGTGAGACAAAATTGAAAGAAAAACGCCATTTTGTAACTTTTGGGGGCTTCCGTTTCTACGTAGTACATTTTTTGGTAAAAATGACACCTTATCTTTATTCTTTAGGTCCATAAGATTAAAATGATACCCTACTTATATAGGTTTGATTTTGTCGTACTTCTGGAAAAAATCATAACTACATGCAGGAAAATTAATTTTTCCGCGTATGGGGCGGTATGCGGGCTCATTTTTTGCGCCGTGATCTGAAGTTATTGATCGCTTTTTATTCATTTTTTCATGATATAAAAAGTGACCAAAAATGCACTATTTTGGACTTTGGGATTTTTTTGTGCATACGCCATTGACCGTGCAGTTTAATTAACAATATATTTTTATAATTTGGACATTTCCGCACGCGGTGATACCATATATGTTTATTTTTATTTACACTGTGTTTTTTTTTTTAGGGGAAAAGGGGGGTGATTCAAACTTTTAATAGGGGAGGGGTTAAATGATCTTTATTCACTTTTTTTGCAGTGTTATAGCTCCCATAGGGACCTATAACACTGCACACACTGATCTTTCACATTGATCACTGGTTTCTCATAGGAAACCAGTGATCGATGATTCTGCCGCTTGACTGCTCATGCCTGGATCTCAGGCACTGAGCAGTCATTCGGCGATCGGACAGCGAGGAGGCAGGTAGGGACCCTCCTGCTGTCCTGTAAGCTGTTCGGGATGCCGCGATTTCGCCGCGGCTATCCCGAACAGCTCCCTGAGCTAACCGGCATGCTTTCACTTTAGACGCGGCGTTCAACTTTGAACGCCGCATCTAAAGGGTTAATAGCGCGCGGCACCGCGATCAATGCCGCGCGCTATTAGCCACGGGTCCCGGCCGTTGTTAGAGGCCAGGCCCGACCCGCTATGACGCGGGGCCACACCATGGCCCCGCGTTATAAATCGGGAGCGGACTCATGACGTAACGTTACGTCATTGGTCCTGAACAGGTTAAAGGGGTTATCCAGGAAAAAACTTTTTTTTTA
The DNA here is from genome assembly GCF_029499605.1 of Hyla sarda. Lineage (NCBI taxonomy): Eukaryota > Metazoa > Chordata > Amphibia > Anura > Hylidae > Hyla > Hyla sarda. The sequence continues at coordinate 283,245,065 of NC_079193.1, forward strand.
TATATATATATATATATATATATCAACTGGCTCCCCAAAGTTAAACAGATTTGTAAATTACTTCTATTAAAAAATCTTAATCCTTTCTGTACTTATGAGCTTCTGAAGTTAAGGTTGTTCTTTTCTGTCTAAGTGCTCTCTGATGACACGTGTCTCGGGTACCGCCCAGTTTAGAATAGGTTTGCTATGGGGATTTGCTTCTAAACTGGGCGGTTCCCGAGACACGTGTCATCAGAGAGCACTTAGGCAGAAAAGAACAACCTTAAGTTCAGAAGCTCATAATTACTGAAAGGATTAAGATTTTTTAATAGAAGTAATTTACAAATCTGTTTAACTTTCTGGAGCCAGTTGATATATATAAAAAACATTTCTCCTGGATAACCCCTTTAACTATATCTTACTACGGTCTCAGGATCTTCATGCAGCTCATTCTGCCTCATTTATAGCCATGGTAATTGTAAGTATGGTTAGAGCATTAAGGGTCTATTCACACGTACAGTATTCTGTGCAGATTTGATGCGCAGGATTTCAAGCTGTATTCAGTCATTCAGTTGAATCATACATTGAAATCTGCAGCAGAAAATCCTGCACATCAAATCTGCGCAGAATACTGTACGTGTGAATAGACCATTAGGGTACATTCACACGAGCGGACCCACAGCGTATTTTACGCTGCAGATCCGCCACTGAAGGACCGCTGCATGGTGGCTTTACATGTGCCTGCTTGGAGCGGCAATATGCAGCTACGAGCAGACACACTGCGATGTGCGAGTTGCCGCGCATGCGCGGTGTACTCGCACACATCGCGGCCGCTCCCTCTGCTCCATGAGCTAGGCCGAGAGCTTCCGCGATGTGCGCGTATACAGTGCATGCGCGCTGTGACTCGCACATCGCAGTGTGTCTGCTTTTAGCGGCGTATTGCCGCTCCAAGCAGGCACATGTAAAGCCACCATGCAGGGGTCCTTCAGCAGCGGATCTGCAGCGTAAAATACGCTGTGGGTCCGCTTGTGTGAACGTACCCTTAGGGTCTATTCACACGTACAGTACTCTGTGCAGTTTTGATGCGCAGTATTTTCTGCTGCAGATTTCAATGTAAACTGAACACAGCTTGAAATCCTGTACATCAAATCTGCACTTCAAATCTGCGCAGAATACTGTACGTGTGAATAGACCCTTAAGGTGTATTTAAATATTATAGTATATTTTGCAACACTGCAAAATACAATTTGGCAAAACTTTTTGGTTTCACTGTTAATCACTGTGGTAATACAGTACAAGCTACATAGCTAGTACAGGTGAAACAAGTTAAAACGACTTACCACATTGCAAAATTAGGCTCATTCCTGGTAAGACAAGCTTAAAAGTTTTACATAAAAATACATCTTAAGGGCTCGTTCACACAAGCAGATTTTTGTAAGGATTTTACGCAGCTGATCTGCTTTTTGTTTTCTGCTGCTTATTTTATCATTGGCTTACTGGCAAAAAATATGCAGCAGAAAAAAAGTAGTAGAAAATAAGCAGCTGAAAATCCGCAGCCAAATCGGCACTAAAATATGCAGCAAAATTCGCTTGTGTGAACGAGCCCTTAGGGTCAGTTCACACGTGTGTATTTTCTGCGCAGATCTCCTGCAGATTTACTCCAGCAGATTTTGCTGCCCATTGAAGTCAATGGGCAGCAAAATCTGCAGCAGCAAATCCACAGCAGATCTGCAGCAAAAATACGCACGTGTGAACTGACCCTAATGGTACGCTCACACAGGCGGATTACCTGCGGATTGTCTGCTGCATATCTGCTGCGGAAAATCTGCAGTGGATCTTGCTACCATTGACTTCAATGGGTCCGAAGAAAAATCTGCCTCTGTTCCGGATTTTCTGCTGACCCATTGAAGTCAAAGGTAGCAAAATTCACTGCGGATTTTCCCAGCAGATACATAGTGGAAAATCCGCAGGTAATTTCCCCTACTGGTGTGGTAGAGCTGGCAGCATTGTTTCCATGAACATCAAAATTTTTATGCACAAAAAAGCTTAATCTCTTTAAAGCGCAACTGTCATGAGGTTTGGGGCATATAACCTAACCACAGTGTGTGTATGGTGTGTAAAATATGTCTGCAGCCTTGCTTTTATATCTCTTATTACGGCTTTTATTAGCTCAAAAACACTTTTATATGCAGCCAGTTGGATAGGTGTGGCCAGGGGTTCGCTATGCCCCGCAGCCGCCACGCCTATCCCCCGTACACCAGCGCTGGGACCGCTGTGTGATTGACACACAGGTCCCAGTGCATGTGCCCCTTATCTTTTGTATGTAAGTGCTGACCAATATTACAGAGAGAGTGCTCTGTCTGACACTTCTGAGCTCTGTAAAGAAATGTAGGTCGGCACTTACATATGAAAGATAAGGGGCGCATGCACTGGACCTGTGTGTCCCAGCGCTGGTGAACAGGGGATAGGCGTGGCGGCTGCGGGGCATAGCGAATCCCTGGCCACGCCTATCCGACTGTCAGTGGCTGCATATAAAAGTGTTTTTTGAGCTAATAAAAGCCGTAATAAGAGGGATAAAAGCAAGTCTGCAGACATATTTTACACACTATACACACACTGTGGTTAGGTTATATGCCCCAAAACTCATGACAGTTGCGCTTTAAAGAGATTAAGCTTTTTTGGGCATAACAATTTTGACATTCATGGAAACAATGCTGCCAGCTCTACCACACCAGTAGGGGAAATTACCTGTGGATTTTCCACTATGTATCTGCTGGGAAAATCCGCAGTGAATTTTGCTACCTTTGACTTCAATGGGTCAGCAGAAAACCCGGAACAGAGGCAGATTTTTCTTCGGACCCATTGAAGTCAATGGTAGCAAGATCCGCTGCAGATTTTCCGCAGCAGATATGCAGCAGACAATCCGCAGGTAATCCGCCTGTGTGAGCGTACCATTAGGGTCAGTTCACACGTGCGTATTTTTGCTGCAGATCTGCTGTGGATTTGCTGCTGCAGATTTTGCTGCCCATTGACTTCAAGAGAAATGTTAACAATCAAACCATGACGCTTTTATTAAAGCAAAAAAGTTCACATAAGAACAAGGTTACAAACCATAAAAGAAAAAAAAAGGTCAACATTACCAAAACATAAGGCTGAAATGAGGTGCACATCACAAGGCACAATAATAGCAATAGCATTTAGTGTCAAACATAATATATAAAATTAAATAAAGCAAAAAAATACAAAAAAATTAAAAAATTAAAAAAACTGACTGGCCTGTCTAGCTCCACTAAAAGAAAGTGCTCCCAATCAGTACAGAGTAAAACAATGGTGCATATCAGGGCTATGTGGTGAAGAGAGCCATGGCTCCCATACTACTTCAAACTGGTCCACCGCATCCTTTTAAGAGAAATTTTAGGTGGAACTCTGAGGCAATTTTAACACTGCAGATTTTTTTTACGGAATCCTGCATGAAAATTCAGCATGAATTTCTGCAGCAGGGATTCTGCTGTGTGAATGGGACAGCGGAATCCCATTGCAGTGTATTGGCTTTAAATTCATGCTAAATTTTCATGCAGAATTCTATGCAGAAATTCTGGCATGTGAACATAGCCTTAAACCCATATCAAAATCCTAATTTAGAGAAGAGCTAATTTGCGAGATTCTATGATAAAAAAAAAATATATATATATAAATATATATTTTGCGGCATAGGTATAGGGGAAAGGTCATGCTAGGTTCACACCGACATTGTATTTTCTATTGTTCTTTTCTGTCATTGGAGCAGAATAACTTAAAAAAATATATAAAATAAAAAAATAGTGCATGAATAGCACCAGACCCCTTACCTACTCTTCATATCCATTGTTCCAGTTTTACAAGTAATCCACGTTCATTTATTTCTGGAACTTCTTTTATATTTGGCTAAAGTAAATATCTTTGTTTTTAAAAATACTACTAATGTTTTTAATTAAAATATGGTATAAAAAAAAGTGAAGAAAAGGAATACTTTGATGAATTGGTAGTATATGAGCTTGTAGAGAACACATCTACATGAAGGTTACATGTGACAGAAGCTATCAATTATCTTACTAATGACTATTTTATATTAAAAGTCCTGATCAAAATAAAACAGAAAATGGGTGGTGTGTCCTAGTAATGTATAATAAAAAACAGTTGTAGCCAATCCCTGTGATGGGCAAGACATCATTTTTGGTTTATTCCATGACTGATATTTGTCTCATAAATGCTAGTCTCGGCAGTGATCCCTTCCTTGCAGGAAGGATTCTTTCAGTCACAAATTTTATAGTTATTACAAGGATTAGGAAAAGTGAAAACCATTTTGGGGGATAGTGTTGTTTATGGGACTAAGAACAATATGTCTTTGAAATCCAGTAGAAAGCAGAATGAAAAATCTGAAGATGTGGAAGATGGAACCAATCACAGAGTACCCAGCAAGGTGAAGAGGGTCCCCTCAGGAACTCATGAAAGTCTGGACTACTTACCTTCTCACAGTGAAGTCTACAAAACTTGGCTAAAATTGAAGCCCCACAGGTAACATCATTACTACTAGAAGTTAAAGTGACTGTATCTACACCATGTTTATCATTTATCAAATTTATCTCTGCATTTAGAGTTTTTTTTTTGCTTACTTTGGGCGCACAAAATGTTGCATGTGCGCCTAAGCACTTTTGCAACTTTTGTGGGTACACATAAAGAAGCAAACAGCCTTACCTAAGCAATTTTCAGTTTTCTCTTTGCATTGGTCACACATTTATGAAGTGCAAATGTCACACGTAGCATAAAAAAAGTCGCAAACCCCCCTTCAAAAAGTAACAAAACTGCCTTTGTCGGGTACTTTTAAAAAGTCTCACAAAAAGACGCAATTGAGACTTTTTGTGCAGAAAAGTCGCAGAGGAGAGGAGGAATCATACAAAGTTGTTCTCTCAAGTTATTGTTTTTTGCTTATGTGAACCAAATGTATAAACCCCTTGTGATAGTATGATAAATGTGTCTGACATAAGCAAAACTAAAGCAAAAAAAGAATTCAAAACTCACTTTTCAGAGACAACAATGATAAATCTCCTCCCATACTTTACATTTCTTATAACAGAAACTTGTTGCTGTAAATTCATCTGTTAAGCTTCACTTTAAGTCTTTCCGTTCATATAACCTAACTGAATGTCCTATCCCCTGGGCACGTAGATGTCATGGAAGAGGTCCACCACTTTTAATTTAGATAGTCTTTGGATAATTTTTCGTTAAATGCCTTGTTAGGGTATAAGTTATTATAGAAGTGTCTCCACCTGGCCCTGTTGTGCAAAACTTTTTCATCAGCCAGACGAGGGCACATTACACCCTAGGAATGTGTGCAAACATAGCATAAAATATCATATGAGGTTTAAGAGAAACTATTAGAGCAAGGCAGATGTAGATAGAAGGTTCCTTATCTAGAACATTTTCTTTGGAGGACAAAATAGCAATAAGCTGACTATGTTTTTAAAAAGAAAATTGAGAAAGGAAAAACACACAAGGAGGGAAACGTGAAGGCAATAGAGAATACAATTAGTGTTAGGCAATTTGGTAATGATTTTTATCACAGGTGAGTGAAATTGCAGTAACTAATGGATAAAAGAAGACTAGTTTAGTCTAGCCAAAATAGTTCCGCTTATAAAGCGCTCCAGTTCCCTGGAAAAGTCCAGATGGGCAGCCTGAGGTCTTCTATGACTGTATCTATCTTTTTCAAGCAAATGTAGCAGTTTGCAAGGTTTCCAAAATGCCAATAAAAATGCCAAATCTGCCGCACTGTGTTTTTATAGTGAAAAAAGGCTGTGGTCAAATGTTAACTTTAAATCAATAGGAAATAGCAAAATGCTATTTCCACTTGGCTTTTTTCTTCTTGCCAATTTTTTTCACTCCTTCTTGGTGTTTTTCGGCTCCTTGGCAGTTATTTAAAATCAAAGCATGTTGAGATGCAGTAGGGATGGCCAATCACAACTCTTAGTGGGAAATATGGATCTTCACATCACTGCTCTGGAGTACAGTACAGTCCAGGGTCTCAGCATCTGTCCCTTAGTGCAGGTACTACTGCTACCAACATGGAACATACTCTGTTCCATGCTGGGAGTAGTGGTAGCACTGCAAATAAGGACTACTACTGCATCCTTTTTATTCGGTACCCAACAAAATTCAGAAAAAAAGTCTGCAAGGAAACTGCCAAAGGGGCCAAAAAATGCAATTTCCACAGAAATGTAAAAGTGTCTGATGTTTTTTACCTTAAAAAAATGCCAGAAAAAAACAAAAACCTAGCGGAAACCTAGCCTAAGGGTACTTTCACACTGTCGTTGGCATCCATCTGGTTCAGGGTCCCTAAAACTAGAAGGAGCACAACAGAAGCTGCCTTGTCCCGCCGGTCCTCATTCACTTGAATGGGTACTGTCAGGGATTCGGTAGTGTAGCAGAATTGCGCATGCACTATTTCTTTACTCCGCTAAACTCCCATCATTCTGACAGAGTTGCCAATGGAGCTTTGACTAGCGGAGTCCATTGTCAGTGTAAAGGTAGCCTAAGCTATTTGGCCATTGTTGTTATAATTTTGCTCACATTTTAGCTAAGAATCCAAATCCAAAAAAGGCCTCAGCATCCACATATAGTGCAAAAAATACTTTGAGACTTGTCTTGGTCCTGCAGACAAAATGAAGAGTTTTTTTTTTATTTTTTTTTATCTATTTTGATGTCTTCTAAATGAGAGAGATAACAGATGAGTGATCTCTTTACATATAATGTATGGTATTGTCTTTCATATTCTGAAATAGGATCAGGAAAGAAAACCTGTAAGAAAGTCTCTATATTAATGTTAGCAGTAGATGATACTATAGGTCTAAAGATGAACCCGTAGCAAGGTTTAGTCTTTAGCAAGGTTCCCTGGCTGACAATTCCTGAAGTTCTCCTAGATGTTTGGCTGAGGTAATTGTTATCAGAAACAGTAAATCCATAGACAGCCACTTGAGATCTGTATTTGACAGAGGTTTAAAGGGAGGCATTGTCAACCTGTTTAGGACCAATGATAAATCTGAATCTGGTGATTAGTGGCTGCCCAGAAATTTACTATTTATAATTGCCTTCATGTGGATAGCAAGTCATTAAAGGAGTAGGATAGTGACATTTTTCTTCATCCTATTGTACCCGGGCTGCAATAAAAACCCTAAACAAACATTAACTCACCTTCCTCTGTTCTCCCGTTGCTCTTCAGTCCTCCCGTCCGGTCTTCTTCCCTCTTCTTTGTGCACATATCGTCACACTGCAGTCAGCGTATCGCCGGCAGCAGCGATGTCCCCCTCGGCCGGTGATAAGCTGAGTGCAGTAAGGAGCCCGCGGAAACAGGGAGAAGGCAGGCCCAGGCTCCTTACAGGACACTGCACTCAGCCTATCACCGTCCGACATTGCTGCGGCCGGCGATATGCTGACTGCAGTGTGACGATTCATGCACACAGAAGAAGGAAAAAGACTATAGTGGTGCAACAGGGAACGGAGGAAGGTGAGTTAATGTTTTTTGTTTTTTTTAATGAAAATGTTCACTATACTACTCCTTTAAGTCCTTTATTATACCATACCTGTAGGAATTGCAGGATAGATGAAACAGATATTTCCAGACCCGCATGAGACAGCCAGGATGAGAACCTTCTCCACAACCTTGAGTATAGAAAGTTTGTTGATGACCTTCTAGAAGATAATATGGTAGCTACTACTCTCTCATTGAGTCCCATATGCCTTAGTTTCTCCACCTGAGAAGTCATGCAGTGATGATTTGGGGATGTAGAAACCCTTTCTGGAGCAATAAATCGGGAAATAGAAACTAGAGTTTCCAGAACATTCCCCTCAAAAGTTGAAATAATATGGAAAACCAAGCCCTGCTGGGCCAATATGGGGCTTTCAAGATTACTCTTGGCTCTTCTGTCAAGATCTCTTTCAGGATTCTTGATATTAAAGGGGTTATCCACCATAAGGTGATTTTAGTATGTACCTGGCAGGCAGTAATGGACATGCTTAGGAAGGATCTGTGCTTGTCTTGGGGTTAAATGGCCATGTTGTAAGATTACCATAATACTTTGGCTAGCTTTTTGTGAACTGGTATTTCTTGTTTGGCTTTTCTTTTTTGACTAAAAATCCCACAATTCTATTTCCTCCCTCCCACACATCAGCCACCCCATCCATTGAAACATAAATGAGCTGCATCCATTCAAAGACCTGTGGTTTTCAATCAGGGTGCCTAGAGCTGTTGTATTAGTTGCACATTGATCTCTCTCCCACCAAGCGATCCCTCCACCCATTGAAGCAGACAGGCTCCCTGTCATCAGCTGACTAGTAAGGTCAGGTCTCGGCCGCATTGCAATCTGGGAAAAATCTGAGACAACAGTAATTTTGTATGTTGGTAAAAATAAAAATTGGGGTGAAAATCACATAAGAATTGTGAGAAAACCGTCACACACAGGTACATACACTATAATATGAACTACACTAACTTTACAGCCCCTGTAGCATAGTCAAATAAAAAAATTCCTGGAATACCCCTTTAATGGGAACAGTTAAAAGAGCTACACACAGATCCTGAATTTCTGGGTGAACCCATTTCCTCAGCAAACCGAACTCCAATTGCAGCAGACCCCACTTGCTGACTAACAAGTATTTCTTGTTCAATGACAATTCTTCTGTCAGAGAAGTTTGACGACTTAAGAGATCCACATGTTATGGCCTGCCAGAAGATTCTTCAATCTTGGCCCTGCTCATTACGTGATCTGGGCGCAAAGTAACTGTAGGGATGGGCTGCAAGTACCCCCTTGCATGTTTATAAAGCATACTGCAATGGCATTGTTGGTTTGCACACACATTTTCCACAGAGAGATGAGATGAAGTGGTGGAGGGCTAACTGAATCGCTTTCATATCTAGAAAGTGTGAAAATCTTCTCACTACACTTGGTCACCATGATCCCTGGAACTACCTGTCTCCTAAGTGGGCACCTCTGTTTGGTGTTAAATGAGAAATTCTTTGCCCATCATCAAATCCACTATAGTAGATATTTGTCAGTTGTTACCGACATCTTGACCTAGTGTTTAGAGATGCTGATTTCTTGTTCCAAGCAGATAAGATCTCTTTCTGTAACCTTCTGAAATGTGCCTTGGCCCATGGGACCACTTCTGTGGTGGCTGCCAGTAAATCTAGAACACACATCCCGGTTCTGATAGATATAGATTGATGGTGTTGAGTACAATAAGGATTAAAAAAAATAAAAAAAAATAAAAAAAAAATATATATATATCCCACAATGCATGTGTTTGTTATGCTTAAAAAAAAGCCCTAATGACGGGGCTGAAACATTGCAACTTTCAAAATAGCATGGGTAAATAGGCATCTCTATATTTTGCACTACTACATGTGAGTACTGAGACCTTTTCTGGATTCTTGTTGATTCTTATACCCTGAACCAGGGTTTGTGCAGATTATTAGCACAAAATCTTTTTTTTCCTCAGCTTGAGTGCTGTGGTGACACATTTGGAGTATGAACTGTAGCTCGGTTGCTTATGCATATGAAGTTTACTAAGCTATTACTGTTATATTAAGATAATAAGATCAATAACTGATTTTAATCCATAGGTCTGACTGGGATCGCTGGCTGATGATGGGATTCATTGGAATTGTGGTGGGCACAGCAGGATTCTTTATGCACCAAATATTAGACACCTGTTTTGAAAAGAAGTGGGAACTTGTTGAAAGCTATATCAGGGTAAGGGATTCCTCATTATGTAGGACTGATATTTACATGTGGTGTTTAGAACTCCTTTATAGGGGGTACAACACTGGAAAAAAAATTTTTATATCAACTTGTGACAGAAAGTTAAACAGATTTGTAAATTAATTCTATTAAAAAATCGTAATCCTTCCAGTACTTATCAGCTGCTGTATGATCAACGGTAAGTTCTTTTCTTTTTGAATTTCCTTTCTGTCTGACCACAGTGCTCTCTGCTGACACCTCTGTCCATTTTAGGAATTGTCCAAAGTAGGAGCAAATCCCCATAGCAAACCTATCCTGCTCTAGACAGTTCCTGACATGGACAGAGGTGTCAGCAGAGAGCACTGTGGTCAGTCAGAAAGGAAATTAAAAAAGAAAAGAATTTCCTGGAAGGATTAAGATTTTTTAATAGAAGTAATTTACAAATCTGTTTAACTTTCTGGCATCAGTTGATTTAAAAAAAAATTTTTGTTTTCCAGCGGATTACCCCTTTAAGAACACTAGATGCAAATAGTGAGGCCCAATTCTATGTTTTAGTTACCAATATGTTAGGAATATTTGGCTAATACTAGATTGGAAGTGCTTAGAGGTTATGAATTCTGCAATAACCTGGAGGGTAACAGTATTCCAAAACCCTATCACCATATAAAACTATTAATATAGTGTTCCTTGTGTAATTAGCAGACACTTTCCCATTCACTTGCTTTTAAAATTATCAACATAAATATGTTTAAAATGTAATATAAAAACAGCCACTAGGTGGCTCTGTTCTGTTCCCTGCCACAATTAATACAGTGAGTTTGGTCTCCTCCCGGCCTGGCAGGAGTCCAAACTCAGGAAATGCTTCTGACTGCACTGAGCTTGATTGACAGCTGCACAGAAAGTGAAAGCTCCACAGATTCTCACAGACATCTGCACAGAATGAAAACTGCAAAGAACCTCATTGAAATCTGCACAGACTGAAACATGCACATAGCCTGGGGTTTCTATTCATCACAGCACTGTAACCATGTGAGGGCGAAAGTGGTCCCCCGGCAGGCTTCAGTGATGTCATGCCTGTTGGTAAACGCCCACTTTCTCCTGCTGGGAGATTGCACTATGTGAGCAAGAAAAAAGGTAAGATACAGAGCTTTTTAAAGCTCTGAAATTGTTTTTAAGGGTTGGAGGGGTGTTAGGAGTAGTTAGGGAACATAGCCTGAGGTAATTAAGAACAGTTTATTTGGTGACAGGTACTTTTTAAGTACCAGGGTATCAGTCTATTATGCAGCTACCGTTAATGTGAATTTTAAAAATTAAAACCCATTATAAAAAGAATACCAACATTGGCATCATGCACCACCTTAGGTCCTGTGCTAGGCAAAATAAAATGTAACAGTATTACCTAGGGAAATAAAATAGTAAAATATTTATACTATCGGAAAGAAACAACAACAGAGAAAAATGTATACCTCATAAGATGTAATTAATTATGTATGATTTTTCCAGCATGGTGATTTCTGTACAACATGGCTTTTTGTACTTGGCATTGGATTTGCAATGGTTATTGGTGCATCTGGTCTAGTTGTGGTAAGTAAAGCTTTATCATATATTGAACAAAATTAAAATGTCATTTCTGACTGATATAACATCCTGGGTGTTTATGTTCAAGAATAAAAGGCATGTATCTTAGGAAAATAGCCCATTTAAGTCATTTTTATGTTAAAGGGAACTCCGGTGGGATTTTTTTTCCTCCAAATCAGCTAGTGCCATAAAATTAAACAGATTTGTAAATTAGTTCTATTAAAAAAATATAAAAAAAATCTTAACCTCTCTAGTACTTATCAGCTGTTGTTAACTACAGATATACTTCAGAGAAATATGTAAAGTTCTTTCCAGTCTGACCACAGTGCTCTCTGCTGACACCTCTGTCCGTGTCAGGAACTGTCCAGAGCAGGGGAGGTTTTATATGGGGATATGCTTCTAATCTGGACAGTTCCTGACAAGGACAGAGGTGTCAGCAGAGAGCACTGTGGTCAGACTGGAAAGAACTTTACATATTTCTCTGTAGTATACAGCAGCTGATAAGTACTGTAAGGCTTCAGATTTTGAAATAGAAGTAATGTACAAATATGTCTAACTTTCTGGCACCAGTTGATTTGAAAACTTGATTTGTTTTCCACTTGTTTCTGCCAGAGTTCCACTTTAAACATTTATTTTTATGACTCAGCCCATTTTGACCTTAAGGACACAGCCATTTTTTTTGCAAATCTGACCTGTGTCACTTTATGCATCAATAACTCTGGGATGCTTTTATTTATTAATTTGATTCTGAGATTGTTTTTTTCGTGACATATTCTACTTTAAGACACAAGCAAAAAGAAAAAAGAAAAATAGCCAGCACAACAACCTAATACACGGGTGCACACTGCTGTGGCAAATACAGAGTATACAAAAAAGAGGATTGCAGCAGCACACATTGGTCAAAAAATTGAGGCTCTTAGCGCACCTTTTGATCAAAACGTGTCCCCCATCCATCACGGGGAGGTGGCCTCATTTAGGATGGGACCTTTTTTTGTTCTACTTTAACCCTTTAAGGACCCAGCCATTTTACACCTTAGGACCCCGCCATTTTTTGCACATCTGACCACTGTCACTTTAAACATTAATAACTCTGGAATGCTTTTAGTTATCATTCTGATTCCGAAAGTGTTTTTTCGTGACATATTCTACTTTAACATAGTGGTAAAATTTTGTGGTAACTTGCATCCTTTCTTGGTGAAAAATCCCAAAATTTGATGGAAAACTTGATAATTTAGCATTTTTCTAACTTTGAAGCTCTCTGCTTGTAAGGAAAATGGATATTCCAAATAAAAAAAACATTTTATTCACATATACAATATGTCTACTTTATGTTTGCATCATAAAATTGACAAGTTTTTACTTTTGGAAGACATCAGAGGGCTTCAAAGTTCAGCAGCAATTTTCCAATTTTTCACAACATTTTCAAACTCACTATTTTCAGGGACCAGTTCAGGTTTGAAGTGGATTTGAAGGGTCTTCATCTTAGAAATACCCCACAAATTACCCCATTTTAAAAACTGCACCCCTCAAAGTATTCAAAATGACATTCAGTAAGTGTTTTAACCCTTTAGGTGTTTCACAGGAATAGCAGCAAAGTGAAGGAGAAAATTCACAATCTTCACACTCTTTTTACACTCGCATGTTCTTGTAGACCCAATTTTTGAATTTTTACAAGGGGTAAAAGGAGAAAATTTATACTTATATTTGTAGCCAAATTTCTTTTGAGTAAGCACATACCTCATATGTCTATGTAAATTGTTCGGCGTGCGCAGTAGAGGGCTCAGAAGCGAAGGAGCGACAAGGGGATTTTGGAGAGTACATTTTTCTGAAATGGTTTTTGGGGGGCATGTCACATTTAGGAAGCCCCTATGGTGCCAGAACAGCAAAAAAACCCACATGGCATACCATTTTGGAAACTAGACCCCTTGAGGAACGTAACAAGGAATTAAGTGAGCCTTAAGTGAGCCTTAATACCCCACAGGTGTTTTACGACTTTTGCATATATATTTTTTCACAAAAATGTGTGTTTCCCCCCCAAATTTCACATTTTTGCAAGTGTTAATAGAAGAAAATACCCCCCAAAATTTGTAACCCCATCTCTTCTGAGTATGGAGGTACCCCATAAGTGGACCTGAAGTGCACTATGGGCGAACTACAATGCTCAAATGCTCAGAAGAGAAGGAGTCATATTTGGCTTTTTGAGAGCAAATTTTGCTCGGTGGGCATGTCGCATTTAGGAAGCCCCTATGGTGCCAGGACAGCAAAAAAAAAAAAAACCACATGGCATACCATTTTGGAAACAAGACCCCTTGAGGAATGTAACAAGGGGTACAGTGAGCATTTTTAATTTGCACAGCCCACTGTTCCAAAGATCTGTCAGACACCAGTGGGGTGTAAATTCTCACTGCACCCGTGATTACATTCGGTGAGGGGTGTAGTTTCCGAAATGGAGTCACATGTGGGGTTTTGTTTTTTTTGCGTTTGTCAAAACCGCTGTAACAATCAGCCACCCCTGTGCAAATCACCTCAAATGTACATGGTGCACTCTCCCTTCTGGGCCTTGTTGTGCGCCCCCAGAGCACTTTGCGCCCACATATGGGGTATCTCCGTAGTCGGGAGAAATTTCATTACAAATTTTGGGGGGCTTTTTCCCTTTTACCTCTTGTCAAAATGAAAAGTATAGGGCAACACCAGCATGTTAGTGTAAAAAATGTGTTTTTTTACACTAACATGCTGGTGTAGACCCCATTTTCACCTTTTCATAAGGGGTGAAAGGAGAAAAAGCCCCCCAAAATTTGTAGTGTAATTTCTCCCAAGTACGGCGATACCCCATAACTGTTGCCTTAAAATACGACAGGGCTCCAAAGTGAGAGCGCCATGCGCATTTGAGGCCTGAATTAGGGATTTGCATAGGGGTGGACATAGGGGTATTTTACGCCAGTGATTCCCAAACAGGGTGCCTCCAGCTGTTGCAAACGGCTGTCCGGCAATACTGGGAGTTGTTGTTTTGCAACAGCTGGAGGCTCCATTTTGGAAACAGTGACTTACCAGATGTTTTTCATTTTTATTGGGGAGGGGAGGGGGGCTGTGTAGGGGTATGTGTATATGTAGTGTTTTTTAGTGTTTATTTTATTTAGTGTTAGTGTAGTGTAGTGTTTTTAGGGTACAGTCACACGGGCGGGAGATTACAGCGAGTTTCCCGCTGCGAGTTTGAGCTGCTGCGCAAAATTTGCTGCATCGCAAACTTGCAGCCTGATACTCACTGTAAGCCCCCTGCCCATGTGAATGTACCCTGTGGACCTCCAGATGTTGCAAAACTGCAACTACCAGCATGCCCAGACGCCAAGGGCTGTCTGGGCATGCTGGGAGTTGTAGTGTAAGGGGACCAGATGCAGCAATCCAGATCGCTTTACGGCGGTCTGGACTGCTGCAAAGGTCCCGCAACGCCGCCGAAGATCCACTCACCTGTCGCCACCGTCGTCGTCTCCGTCGTCTCAGGGACAAGGTAAGTATCGGGGCCGGGCCCCAGCACTCCCCCGCCCTCCGCCGCATCCTCTGGTCTTCCTCCCATTCTCTCCGGACTTCCAGGGGCCGGGCAGGGTGGGAGGAAGTAACCGCCCCCCCCCCTGCGATTGGTCGGTTAGCTAACCGAGGAATCGCAGGGGATAGGAGGAGGTGGCAGGCTTGCCACCTCGCTCCTATACTTCAGCATGGTCCTGGTTGTCTGTGACAACCGGGATCATGCAAAAATACCGGGCGGTCAGGTCCCAGAGACCCGATCAGCCCGGTATCGCCGAAGATCGCAAGGGCGATTTCCCTCGCAATTTGCGATGATCGCCGACATGGGGGGGCCTACATGGCCCCCCTCGACGTTTGCCCTGGATGCCTGCTGAAGCATTTCAGCAGGCATCTGCTTCCGATCTCTGCCCGGCGCGCGGCAGGGACCGGAAACCACCAGGATGTCCTGGGTCCTTAAAGCCCAGGGTGCCAGGACGTCCCCTGACGTCCTGGGTACTTAAGGGGTTAAGATAGTGGTAAATTTTCATTGATCATTGCATCATTTCTTTGTTAAAAATTCCAAAATGTCATGTAAATTTAGCATTTTTCTGACTTTGAAACTCTTTGCTTGTAAGGAAAATGGACATGCCAAAATACATTATTTATAAATTCACATATACAATATGTCTACTTTATGTTGGCATCGTAAGGTTTTCATGTTTTTTATTTTTTGAAGACATTAGAGGGCTTCAAAGTATAGCAGCAATTTTCCAAATTATCACGAAAAGTTCAAAATCTGTATTTTTTTTATGACCAGTTCAGTATGAAGTGGATTTGAGAGGCCTTTCTGTAATCCTCCATAAATTACCCCATTATAGAAACTGCACCCCTCAAAGTATTCAAAATGGCATTAAGAAAGTTTGTCAACCTTTTAGATGTTTCAAAGGAATAGAAGCAAAGGGATTTTTTTTCACTAAAATGCTGGTGTTATCCCAAAAAGAGGTAATAGGAGAAAAAAAAAAACGGGCTCCGAAGAGAAGAAGGAAAATTTGGATTTTGGGCAGAGAATTTTGAGGAAATGGTTTTTGGGGGGCATGTGGCATTTTGGAAGCCCCCATGGTGCCAGAACAGCAAAAAAAAAAAAAAAAAAAACACAAAAAAAACACATGGCACACCATTTGGGAAACTACCCCCCTCAAGGAATGTAACAAGGGGTACAGTAAGCCTTAACACCCCATAGGTGTTTGACGTATTTCTGTTAAAGTTGAATGTGAAAATGAAAACTTTTATTTTTTTGCACTAAAATGCTGGTGTTACCCCAAATTTTTCATTTTCACAAGAGTTAATAGGAGAAAAAACTAAATGTGTAACACTATTTCTTCTGAGTAAAGAAATACCCCATATATGGACGTAAAGTGCTCTGCGGGCGCACAACAAAACTCATAAGAGAAGGAGCGCCATTGGGCTTCTGGAGAGATAATTTGGTTGTAAAAAAAGTCGATGGCCATGTGCATTTACAAAGCCCCCCCATGGTGCCAAGAAAGCATAAACCCTCCACATGTGACCATTTTGGAAACTACACCCCTTACTTAACAAGGGGTGCAGTGAGCATTTACACCCCACTGGCATTTGACAGATCTTCGGAACAGTGGGCTGTGCAAATGAAAAATCAAATTTTAAATTCTCGCGAACCACTGTTCAAAAAAACTGTCAGACACCTGTGGGGTTTAAATGCTCACTGCACCCCTTGTTACAGTCTGTAAGTTGTGTTATTTCCAAAATAGGGTCACTGGGGGGGGGGGTCCACTTTTCTGGCAGCATGGGGGCTTTGTAAACGCACATGGCCTTCAATTCCAGCCTAATTCTCTCTCCCAAAAGCAAATTTAGCTTCTTCCCTTCTGAGCATTGTAGTGTGCCCGCAGAGCATTTTACATCTACATATTGGGGTATTTCCTTACTCAGGAGAAATGGTGTTAAAAAATGTGGGGGGCATTTTCTACTATTACCTCTTGTGAAAATAAAAACATTTGGGGTAACATCAGCATTTTAGTGAAGAAAAAAATTTAATTCTTCATTTTCACGTCCAACTTTAACGATAATTAGTTAAACCTGTAGGGTGTTAAAGGGGTACTCCAGTGGAAAACTTTTTTTTTTTTTTTTTAAATCAACTGAGGCCAGAAAGTTAAACAGATTAGTAAATTACAATGTGGGTTTGGAGAGGCTCTTGTCAATGAAATAACCATACGACCTGGGCTACCCAATTGTATCACCTATACCCAAGGTGATGAATTAGTTAAATGTAAAATAGAAGGTAAATTGGGGCTCAAGGTCTTGAACAAATGGCCATAGAATATATTTTGATAAAAAACTGTTTATTATATATGTAAAAAACTAGTGGAGATAGGTGTATCACAGGGCCCTTGTGATGGCACCACTCCAACAAGTATAACAATAAAATGGTATAGTAAATAATATAAAAAATGGTATAGTAAATAATATAAAAATGTGACCACTATAGGAAGGTAGATAAATTCCTCTAAATGATGCGCTCGTTTTTTTCTTTTTCGATTGGCGCAATACTATAAAAATAGCAACTTAATGGCTGTAACCCGTAGCAACCATATGTGAGACTGTCAGCCGGCAGTAGTAATTCTTAATAAGTTCCTTCAGTCCTTAATCAACAATAGATATAAAAAAAGGATATAGAAAATGCTGGCCAGCATAAATATTTCGTTTCAACACATACTTTGAGTTCACGTCTCTCGCGCAGTCAATTTGTGACAAGTTGTACAGATTTATACTGCTGCAGCAAATAAAGTCTATGATGTTTGTCAACTATGCAAGAGATACTGGCAGTTATGACAGGTAATTTTGTATCTCACCACTCCCGGGTATGTTTCAGGACTGTCTCAGTCCTTTCTTCAGCAGCTATGTATCTATACATAGCTGCTGAAGAAAGGACTGAGACAGTCCTGAAACGCGTCCAGCGTCCCCTGTGACTACTGAGACCATATTCATATGGAATTCATATAGTTACATTCCATCTCTAAAGCAACCAGAGAGTAGCGGAGATACCTGTCAATCAACCTACTATCTCTACGCGCGCCTCGCTACCACGAGGACGCTACCAGCATTGCCACTTACCTGCTGTCGGCGGTACTGCGGATTCACCATCTGGGGATTCACCATCTGGCGATCACCGCCACCTTCTGCTGTCCGGACGTGGGAGCTGTGAGACCGCTGCCTTGACGCCACATGCAGGCGCTGCAGGTCCGCATCCGCCGCCACCTATACGTATACAATATACTGCGAGGACTGCATCTTAGAAGGGATCGCAGAGGTGATCGCAACATACCCGGGAGTGGTGAGATACAAAATTACCTGTCATAACTGCCAGTATCTCTTGCATAGTTGACAAACATCATAGACTTTATTTGCTGCAGCAGTATAAATCTGTACAACTTGTCACAAATTGACTGCGCGAGAGACTTGAACTCAAAGTATGTGTTGAAACGAAATATTTATGCTGGCCAGCATTTTCTATATCCTTTTTTTATATCTATTGTTGACTAAGGACTGAAGGAACTTATTAAGAATTACTACTGCCGGCTGACAGTCTCACATATGGTTGCTACGGGTTACAGCCATTAAGTTGCTATTTTTATAGTATTGCGCCAATCGAAAAAGAAAAAAACGAGCGCATCATTTAGAGGAATTTATCTACCTTCCTATAGTGGTCACATTTTTATATTATTTACTATACCATTTTTTATATTATTTACTATACCATTTTATTGTTATACTTGTTGGAGTGGTGCCATCACAAGGACCCTGTGATACACCTATCTTTACTAGTTTTTTACATATATAATAAACAGTTTTTTATCAAAATATATTCTATGGCCATTTGTTCAAGACCTTGTGCCCCAATTTACCTTCTATTTTAGATTAGTAAATTACTTCTATTAAAAAATCTTAATCCTTCCAGTACTTATTAGCGTCTGTATGCTACAGAGGAAGTTCTTTTCTTTTTGGATTTATTTTCTGTCACAAACACAGTGCTCTCTACTGACACCTCTGTCCATTTCAGGAACTGTCCAGAGCAGGAGAAAATTCCCATAGCAAACATAGATTTTTTAATAGAAGTAATATACAAATCTGTGTAACCTTCTGACATCAGTTGATTAAAAAAAAAAAAAAAAAAAGTTTTCCACTGGAGTACCCCTTTATGGCTTACTGCACCCATTATTATGTTCCTTTGGGGTTGTAGTTTCCAAAATGGGGTCCCATGTGGGTGTTTTTGACATATAATTAGTTTAGGCCTCAAATGTACATGGTGCGCTCTCACTCCTGAGCCCTGTAGTGCGCCCGCAGAGCACTTTGCATCCACATATGGGGTATTTCTGTACTCAGTAGAAATTGCTTTACAAATTTTGGGGGTCTTTTTCTCCTTTTTCCTCTTGTGAAAATGAAAACTATGGGGCAACACCAGCATGTTAGTGTTAAAAATGATTATTATTTTTTTTACACTGACACACTGGTGTAGACCCCAACTTCTCCTTCTCATAATGGGTAAAAGTAGAAAAAGACCCCCAAAATTTGTAACACAATTTCTCCTGAGTCCAGAAATACCCCATATGTGGCCCTAAACTGCTGTCTTGAAATTTGACCCAGATGCAAGCATTACACTTGCCTCCGTCACCAAAAATACCCTATGGCAGTGTTTCGCAAACAGGGTGCCTCCAGCTGTTGCAAAACTTCCAGCATGCCAGGACAGTCAATGGCTCAGTTTAGGAAACAGTGGTGTACAAGGCATTTTTAATTTTTATTGGGGGGGCACAGTGTTAGGGTGTGTATATGAAGTGTTTTACTCTTTATTTTGTGTAGTGTTTTTAGGGTACATTCACACGGGCAGGGGTCTACAGCGAGTTTCCCGCTGGGAGTTTGAGCTGCGGTGGAAAAGTTGCCACAGCT
This sequence comes from Hyla sarda, assembly GCF_029499605.1. Lineage (NCBI taxonomy): Eukaryota > Metazoa > Chordata > Amphibia > Anura > Hylidae > Hyla > Hyla sarda. The sequence goes on from NC_079193.1 coordinate 283,264,864, forward strand.
CAAACTTGCAGCGGGAAACTCAGTTTAAACTCCCGCCCATGTGACTGTACCCTGTACATTCACACGGGTGGAGGATACGCAAACCTCCAGCTGTTGCAAAACTACAACTCTCAGCATGCACTGACAGACCGTGCATGCTGGGAGTTGTATTTTTGCCACAGCTGGAGACACACTAGTGGGGAAACACTGAGGTAGGTAACAGACTCATTGTTTTGCAACCAGTGTGCCTCCAGCTGTTGCAAAACTTCAACACCCAGAATGCACTGACAGACCATGAATGCTGAGTTGTACTCCCAGCATGAACAGACAGCCAAAGGGAACAACTCCTAGCATGCCCTTTGGCTGTCAGTGGATGCTGGGAGTTGTAGTTATGATGCAACCGCTGGAGGCACACTTTTTCATTGAAAAAACGTGCCTCCAGCTGTTGCATAACTACAACACCCATCATACACAGACAGCCAAAGGGCATTCTGGGAGTTGTAGTTGTGCCTCCAGCTATTGCATAACTACAACTCTCAGCATGCCCTTTGGCTGTGCATGCTAGAAGCTGTACTAATGCAACAGCAGGAAGCACACAGGCTTTACCTCCTGCTGCTGATTCTCCTCTGGACCCTCCGCCGCTGCCCGCTGCCTCTGTCCACCGCCTCTGCTGCCCACTGATGCCTGCCGCTGGTGACAGTCGCCGGGACCCATAGCGGGACCTGTTATTGGTCTCAGCCGATCAATCACGGGCATCGTGAGGTGGCACCAGTGCCACCTCACTCCTGCTGGGCAAGGGTGATTGGCGCTGTCTCGGACAGCACTAATCACCCTTATTTTCCAGGTCATTGACCCGAAAAAGCCGTGATTCGCCGGTCGGAATTGACAGGCGAATCACAGTGATCGCCGACAAAGGGGGATCCCCTGGCTGATATGCCGGGGTGGCTGACGCGGAGAGGCGGTGATCCAGGAACGCAGCACTGTAAATGTACAGCGCTGTGCGCTAAGAACTTCTTAGCATCGCCGTACATTTACGGCGCAGGTCCTTAAGATCTTAATATTGTTTTTTTCTTTGTCATATAGTTATCTATATTCAAACAAAATTAATTACTTATTTTAATTTGATTATTTAGAAATCTTAATCCTTCCAGTACTTATCAGTTGCTGTATGCTCCAGAGGAAGTTCTTGTCTTTTTGAATTTATTTTCTGTCTGACCACAGTGCTCTCTGCTGACACCTCTGTCCATGTCAGGAACTGCAAAGAACAGGATAGATTTGCTATGGGGATTTGCTCCTGCTCTGGACAGGTCCTGACATGGACAGATATATCAGCAGAGAGCACTGTGGTCAGATAGAAAAGAAATTAAAAAAGAAAAGAACTTCCTCTGGTGTATACAGCGGCAGATAAGTCTTGGAAGGATAAAGATTTTTAGATAAAAGTCATTTACAAATCTGTTTAACTTTCTGGCACCAATTGATGTAAAAAAAATTGTTCCCTGCTGGAGTTCCCTTTTAATGTTCTCTATAGGAGGTATATCCAGGTTTTTGTGCTGAATGTTTTTCGTGGAGTGTTTTAATCTCTGTGTGTTAGATGTCCACACTTTATTCAAACAAAATGAAAACACACACAATTTATTTATTCCCTTTATTTATCAGCAGAGCATATCACATAGCTCCCTTATTTTAGAATGATCGGGTGTAATGTTTTACCGCAGTAACTGACAGGGTTCCCACTGATATCTTCCTATCCACTCTCACTCAGATTTGTAAAAAGCAAACAAACAAAAGAAAACTAGACTTTCTATCTAGCATCATCTGAAGCCATACAGAGGAGAACTCCCTCCCTCACTCTGCTACACAAAGCCCAGAGCAGTTCAGTGTGTGAGATGAGCTATGATTGGCTAAGGCTGCACACACACCCCTCAGCACTCCAGACTGCATTTCCTGATTTTGGACTTCTGCCAGGCCAGCAGGAGTCCCAAGTCTGTGCAAGAGATAGGGGGAAATGTGCTCTGGACAAGTATGTAGACGCCTAGTGGCATCTTTTTTAAACACAAATACATTTTTTTTTTTTTTTAACAAAGTGCATTAAAAAGATTATTTACTTACCATAAGGTGTGCAATAGCAAGAATTAGTTTCAATGACAATGCCCATTTAAAATTCCGCCATAGGTCCTATGTGTTTCCTTGTGTACTCGAATCCCCAGAAATCTTGTTCACATTTGTTTATGAGGATTAGATATACAGCATGTAGATCCATGCCGCACTGATGGTGACCATACGCCAGCTGACTTGGAGCTGGCTATTAACACTAGTGACTCCCTGTTTTGATATGTGATATATCATGTAATTCCTCCCACCTACACGATGATAGCCTCTTAGTGACATCTAAGCGGGAGAGGTACCAGATACTGTACCTATTCTCATATGCTCACTATGATTGCGTACCATGCATATCAAAGTTACTGGCTGGCTTATTTGCATTGAATGCATTTTATGCTACTTTCTACTCCATTAAAATATCACGTTCCAATTGTTTCATTCTTGTACTGTGGCCTAATGAATGTCCATTGTTATTCTTGTTTCTATAATCCAGCAATTTTCTCCAAAAGAATGGACACCGTAATGTCAAAACCTACTGGAAAAACCTTGCAATTTCATTCATTTTTGTCCATTATTCTGTAGTTGATATCTTCCCATGTTTTGCTATTGACATGTCATTTGCTGTCTCTAACAGTTTATTAAGGTATAGAGCTGTTATACAATGTTAGGCTATGTTCACACGGCGGGTATTCCGATCAGAAATTCCGCTCAAATTGATTTCAGTGGAATTCTGCTGCACTGTGCACACGGCCGAGATACCAATTCTGCTGTCCACAGAAAAAATAGTCATGTCTATTCTTTCTTCATGTTCCGTTCGGTAATGCATTGACGTCTATAAAGCTGAGCATTTCCAAGTTGTCCTAGAGCCCGCCAGAACTATAATATGTGCAGAATGACCGCACATATTTTCTGGTTGGACATTCCGCACGGAAATAAACGTGTGAATATAGCCTTAAAGGGGTACTGCGGTGGAAAACTTTTTTTTTTAAATCAACTGGTGCCAGAGGAAATTGATTTATTTTTGGAACACAGTGCTCTCTGTTGACATCACGAGCACAGTCTTATCTGCTGACATCTCTGTCCATTTTAGGAACTGTCCAGAGCAGCATATGTTTGCTATGGGGATTTTCTCCTACTCTGGACAGTTCTTAAAATGGACAGAGATGTCAGCAGAGAGCACTGGGTTCCAAAAAGAAAAGCATTTCCTCTGCAGTATTCAGCAGCTAATAAGTACTGGAAGGATTAAGGTTTTTTAATAGAAGTAATATACAAATATGTTTAACTTTCTGGCACCAGTTGATTAAAAAAAAAAAAAAAAAAAATCAACTGGAGTACCCCTTTAACCACATAGGGATCTAGGGTGTACAGATATGCCTTCGCTCCTTGGTACTTAAGGACCCAGGGCGTACCTGTACACCCGTGGGAATTTTGGTCCCCGTCGCGCACCAGGCGGGGACCGGACCAGGGTGACTGCTGATATCGATCAGCAGGCACCCCGCGCAAATGCCGAGAGGGTCATCAGACCCCCCATGTCGGCGATCGCCGCAAATCGCTGGTGAATTCACACCGGCGTTTTGCGCCGATTCCGCGTCATATGGGTCTATGGTGACCCGGTGACCCGGAATATAAGGGGGATCTGGGTTGTCCAAGACACCCATGATCCCCCTGAAGGGATAGGAGTCAGGAGGCAGGGGTGCCACCCCTCATATCTCTGCTATTGGTCCGTAGGATCCAGGGAGCCACATCGCCGTCCTTTTCTGCCACCGATCACCGCCGTCATTCGCCGCCCTCTGCCACCGCCGACGGGTGAGTGGTCTTCGGCGCCGGTCCCTGTCGGTTTCCCCATTCTGTCCCGCCTATTGTGGGTGGGCAGAATGGGTAAACCGACAGGGACTGGCGCTGAAGACCACTCACCCTTCGGCGGCGGCAGCGGGCGGCGATCGACGGCAGAAGAGGACGGAGATGCGGCTCCCTGGATAATACAGAAGCTGGCTCCCTGGATCCTAGCAACATCTGGAGGGCTACAGTCTGAGACCACTATACAGTGGTCTCTAAACTGTAGCCCTCCAGATGTGGCAAAACTACAACTCCCAGCATGCCCAGACAGCTGTTTGCTGTTTGGGCATGCTGGGATTTGTAGTTTTGCAACATCTGGAGGGACACAGTTTGAAGATCACTGTGCAGTGGTCTCTAAACTGTAGCCCTACAGATGTTGCAAAACTGCAAATCCCAGCATGCCCAAAGAGCAAACAGCTGTCTCGGCATGCTGGGAGTTGTAGTTGCGTACCTCCAGCTGTTGCATAACTACATCTCCCAACATGCCCTTCGGCGATCAGTACATGCTGGGAGTTGTAGTTTTGCAACAGCTGGAGGCACGCTGAATTTTCTCCTTCACTTTGCTGCTATTCCTGTGAAACACCTAAAGGGTTAACACACTTACTGAATGTCATTTTGAATACTTTGGGGGGGGGGGGGGGGGTGCAGTTTTTATAATGGGGTCATTTGTGGGGAATTTCTAACATGAAGACCCTTCAAATCCACTTCAAAACTGAACTGGTCCCTGAAAAATTCCAATTTTGAAAATGTTGTGAAAAATTTGAAAATTGCTGCTGAATTTTGAAGCCCTCTGATGTCTTCAAAAAGTAAAAACATGTCAGCTTTATGATGCAATCATAATGTAGACATATTGTATATGTGAATCAATATATCATTTATTTGGGATGTCTGTTTTCCTTACAAGCAGAGAGCTTCAAAGTTAGAAAAATGCTAAATTTTCTATTTTTTCATCAAATTTTGGAATTTTTCACCATGAAATTATGCAAGTATCGACAAAAATTTACCACTGACATGAAGTAGAATATGTCACGAAAAAACAATCTTGGAATCAGAATGAAAAGTAAAAGCATCCCAGAGTTATTAATGCTTAAAGTGACAGTGGTCAGATTTGCAAAAAATGGCCGGGTCCTTAAGGTGAAAATGGGCTGGGTCCTTAAGGTGTTAATGTGTTCCATACCTCTAGGTGACACTGTGTTTTTCCCATTTTTTTATGTACAATGTTCACAGGCTAATTTCTGCATGGAAAATCGTTGTGCGGACATTGCCCTGACAGCGGAGCGCCGGCATAACATAATCATTTCCGTGCAGAGTTTGCAGAAAGAATAGACATGTCTGTTCTTTCTGCGGACACTGGAATTTTAATTTCTGCGCCAGATGTTTCCACATGGAAATGTAATTGTGTGAACATAGCTTTACTGTGATAGGAAATACAATTCTGCCTTGCTCCATGAGATGGTATATGGATGCTAAGCTTTGGTCATTAAAGAAAATACTAGATCGGCGCATATGTAGGCAAAAAGAAAAAGCTCCAGCATTGTGATGTCGACAAAATCCAATACTTTTTGTCGACATCCCAAAGGATAGGGAATACAATGTCTGATTCATGTCTATGGGAGGGGGCGTGATGGCTCGTAGTCTCCTAGCATAGACATAGAGTGGAGTTCGCTTTGTGCACCTGATAACTGGGGTGCCACGCTGGAGATCACGGAGAACTCCTATAAGTGTACGCCCATCTGACTGATTCATGAATTGTCAGACAAACTATAAACCTTAAAGGGGTACTCCAGTGAAAACCTTTTTTCTTTTAAATCAACTGGCTCCGGAAAGTTAAACAGATTTGTAAATTACTTCTATTAAAACATCTTAATCCTTCCTGTACTTATTAGCTGCTGAATACTACAGAGGAAATTCTTTTCTTTTTGGAATGCTCTCTGATGACATCACGAGCACAGTGCTCTTTGCTGACATTATTATAATAATAATAATAATAACAAGTCTTCATTTATTGGTGTCCTCAGTGGTATTTGAACCCAAGGCCCCAGCACTGAAAGGTAGCAGTGCTAACCATTAAGCCACCATGCTGCCCTTAGCATACATCTGCTATGCACGGTTACTAAAATGGACCGAGATGTCAGCAGAGAGCACTGTGCTCGTGATGTCATCAGTGTTAAAAAAATAAAGCATTCAGCAGCTAATAAGTACTGGAAGGATTAAGATTTTTTTTAATAGAAGTAATTTACAAATATGTTTAACTTTCTGGCACCAGTAGATTTAAAAGAAAAAAGGTTTTCACCGGAGTACCCCTTTAATATCTTGGGAACAGGAGGGCATATCAAGAAAATGAAAACAAGTTTTTTTGATCAGGACACCCTAAGCTGTTTGATGAGAGTAAACTTGCAATTTGTTTTACATCCTCATATACATGGTAAGGTAAAGAATATCCCATGAATGTGCAATTAAAATTATTTTCCTGCTCAATGTAGTTTATGTTTTAGAATTATTTACACTTTTTCAGTTTTTATGTCCAGCCTCATCCCCAAGTGGCCTCCCGGAAGTCATTGGCTATTTAAATGGCGCAGCAATGAGACTCATCTTTAACTTAAGAACTTTTATTGGGATTTTTTTCTCATGTGCCTTATCGGTGTCAGCAGGACTTTTTTGTGGACCAGAAGCACCAATGATCTATATAGGGTAAGAATAGTTATCTCTTAATATATTATAACAAATCCTAAGCTCAATAAATCGAACAACTTATCAGCATATTGCTTTAATTTGATATATCTAGAGATGAGGCCCATTCTTTATATCATTGGATGTGCTGTTTTCTTTCAGAGTGATACCATGTATATGATATTGAACTAACCTTTGTTACTGATGTTATACTGTTACGTAGTTACTAACTTCTACGACTTGTAGTTTTACTATACATATTACTAACATAGTCTTATAATTCTTTATGAATATTTTTTATATATATTCAAATTTTATGATTCATATCTATATATACATGTACATGTGTTTATATACTAATTTATGTTTACTTATTGTAACAAATAAATCTACATCTTTTATTATACAGCAAAAGGTACCTACTAGCGCTATGTCAGAATAACTAAAAGATAGGGGGGGGAGGGAGGGACGCCCTGGCATCTAGGTTTTTGCAGAACACAGGCATTAAACTGTGATCAGTGTTCTTAACTACTTGTTGGCATCATTGTGGATTTTTTTTGTGTGCATCTTTTCATTGTTTTTCAATAATTTAAAGGGGTATTTTTTTATATCAACTGGCTTCAGAAAGTTAAACAGATTTGTAAATTACTTCTATTAAAAAAATCTTAATCCTTCCAATATTTATCAGCTGCTGAAGTTGAATTGTTCTTTTCTCTCTGGCAACAGTGCTCTCTGCTGACATCTCTGCTTGTCTCGGGAACTGCACAAAGTAGAAGAGGTTTGCTATGGGGATTTGCTTCTACTCTGGACAGTTCCTGAGACAGGTGACATCAGAGAGCACTGAGACAGAAAAGAACAACTCAACTTCAGCAGCTCATGAGTACTGATTTTTTACAAATCTGTTTAACTTTCTGGAGCCAGTTGATATATACAATTTTTTTCCCCTGGATAATCCCTTTAATATATTTGTTTACTACAGTTAACGCCTGCATGCCCATGCTGTAGTTATGATGTATCTGACCAGTAGCTGTTACTGGTCTGAGGAGTTTATTTTTATTACGTGGGATAAGTTGGTTAGTGTCAGAGTATGTTCACATTACAAAATGTCTGTGAATTAAACATGCTAAACCAAAATTGTTATAGATCGACATGCACTAAATTATAAGTGTATATCTTGGTCTAAGTTACACTGGACAACATTTTATTTTAAATCAACTGGTGGATGGGGTGTGGTCGTACCCCCGCTATCTAACACTTATCCCCTCTCCTTAGGAGGGAATAATTTGTACATCCCGGAGGTATCCTTTAATCCTTCCAGTACTTTTCAGCTGCTATGTTCTCCACAGAAACTTATTTTCTTTTTGAATTTCCTTTCTGTCTGACCACAGTGCTCCCTACTGACAGCTCTGTCCATTTTAGGAACACTCCAAAGCAGGATAGGTTTTCTATGGGGATTTGCTTGTACTCTGGACAGTTCCTAAAATGGACAAAGTTGTCAGCAGAGAGCACTGTGGTCAGACAGAAAGGAAATTCAAAAAGAAAAGAACTTCCTGTGGAGAATATAGCAGCTGATAAGTACTGGAAGGATTAAGATTTTTAAATAGAAGTAATTTACAAATTTGTTTAACTTTCTGGCACCAGTTGATTTGAAAAAAATGTATAAATAAATAAATTGTTTTCCAGTGGAGTACAACTCCATGTGGACATTTAGCATCCTCCCGTTGATGTCCCATTGACTGTTCATCTTTTTGGCAAAATACAATAGCACGTCAAAACTTTTGCTACGAAACTGTTCAGTGGAATCTCCTTGACAACAATGGGAGGCTGCTGCATGCAGATTCTGCTTGGAATCTCCTTATGAAAATTCAGAGCGTAATCTTCATAGTGTTTAAACATACCCTTAATGTACAAGCTATACAAAATATGACTGGAAAAATAGTGAAAAATCATGTTTAAACAACCACGTCTCAAAAATCGCTCTATTAGTTTAAAAGAAAAAATCTGTCTCCTAACTTTTTATGCTGGCTCCTAAATATAAAGCAATTTTATCAAGCTCATGGGTAAAGGAACAATGTATTGCATGTACAGAACCTACCTATAATATGGTAATCACATTATGTCTACCAAACATGAATTATTGTTTCTATAATGCTAATCTGATGATTCAATTATTATTTCAGAGCGGTGGTTGGATATGGTTTAAGCCAGTTTAAGTCTGACACATTGCGGATAAATCTCCCATTTTTTACAAGGTTTCGAAATTCAGCAGATAGGTAAGTACAACCCAGTTTCTTTGTTGGTAATAACTAGGGATCGACCGATTATTGGTTTGGCCGATATTATCGTCCGATAATCACGATTTTGGTCATTATCGGTATCGGCAATTACCTTGCCGATAAGCCGATAATGCCCCGCCCCCCGCACCGCCCCCTCCGCACCGCGACCGCCCCCCGACCCGTCGCACCGCACCACGACCGCCCCTCCCCCGACCCGCCGCACCGCGTCGCACCCCCCACCGCACCGCCCCGGCCCCATTGCCTCCCCCATCCCCGGTTTTATTATTACCTGTTCCAGGGGCTCCTGCTGCGTCCTGCGTTACGCTGTGCGCAATGGCAAGTGACGTGACGTGCGCGACGTGATGTCACCGTCAGTGCGCACAGTGACAGCTCAGGAGGACGCCACCGGAGCCAGATGTAGAGTGGACCCCGGGCACAGGTAATTATAAAACCGGGGATGGGGGAGGCAATGGTGGTGGGGGGTGCGATGCGGCGCGGCGGTGGGGGGAGCAATGCGGGGGTGACGGTGATAGGACCCCCGGACAGGCAGGGGGAGAGTAGCGGGTGGCGGCGGCGGTCTATGGCACCGCAAAAAAAAAGTGAAAAAAAAAAGTGAATAAAGATCATTTAACTCCTCCCCTATTAAAAGTTTGAATCACCCCCCTTTTCCAATAAAAAAAAAAACACAGTGTAAATAAAAATAAAAATAAACATATGTGGTATCACCGCGTGCGGAAATGTCCGAATTATAAAAATATATCATTAATTAAACCGCTCGGTCAATGGCGTGCGCGCAAAAAAATTCCAAAGTCCAAAATAGTGCATTTTTGGTCACTTTTTCTATCATTTAAAAATGAATAAAAAGTGATCAATAAGTCCTATCAATGCAAAAATGGTACCGTTAAAAACTTCAGATCACGGCGCAAAAAATGAGCCCTCATACCGCCCCATACACGGAAAAATAAAAAAGTTATAGGGGTCAGAAGATGACAATTTTAAACGTATTAATTTTCCTGCATGTAGTTATGATTTTTTCCAGAAGTCCGACAAAATCAAACCTATATAAGTAGGGTATCATTTTAATCGTATGGACCTACAGAATACATATGAGGTGTCATTTTTACCGAAAAATGTACTACGTAGAAACGGAAGCCCCCAAAAGTTACAAAACAGCGTTTTTTTTTTCAATTTTGTCGCACAATGATTTTTTTTCCCGCTTCACCGTAGATTTTTGGGCAAAATGACTGACGTCATTACAAAGTAGAATTGGTGGCGCAAAAAATAAGCCATCATATGGATTTTTAGGTGTAAATTTGAAAGAGTTATGATTTTTTAAAGGCAAGGAGCAAAAAACGAAAATGCAAAAACGGAAAAACCTCCGGTCCTTAAGGGGTTAAAAGGGATCTGGATGCATTTTTGGAGAATAATATCATTATAGGTTTTGGATTCTAGATCTATATCAACTCAGTAGGGACTCATTAGGATTATAGGTTGAACTTGATGGACTCTGGTCTTTTTTTGACCTTATGAACTATGTTACTATGTTACCACAGTGCTCTCTGCTGACACCTCTGTCCGTGTTAGGAAGTGTCCAGAGCAGGAGAGGTTTGTGATAGTAATGTGCTCATGCCCCTGACAGTTCCTGACACGGACAGAGGGACAGAGTTTTTACAGCTACAGTATGTTATAAACAGATTTGTAAATTACTTATATTAAAAATCTTAATCCTTCCAGTACTTATCAGCTGCTGTATGCTCCAGAGGAAGATGAGTAGTTGTTTTATCTGTCTGACCACAGTGCTCTCTGCTGACACGTCTGTCTGTGTCAGGAACTGTCCAGAGTAGGAGCATTCCCCATAACAAACCTCTCCTGCTCCGGACAGTTCTTGGCAAAGACAGACGAGGCAGTAGAGAGCACTGTGGTCAGACAGAAAAACTACTCAACTTCCTCTTTAGCAAACAGCATCTGATAAGTACTGGAAGGATTGAGAGTTTTTTTAATAGAAGAAATTCACAATTCTATTTAACTTTCTGGCACCAGTTGATTCGATTTTTTTGTTTTCACTGGAGTATCCCTTTAAGCTTACTTAACATATGTTAAATTTAAAGGGGTATTCCAGGAATTTTTTTTATTTGACTATGCTACAGGGGATGTAACGTTAGTGTAATTCATAATATAGTGTCTGTACCGGTGTGTGACGGTTTTCTCACAATTCTTCTGTGATTTTCACCCCAGTATTTATTTTTAACAGCATAAAAAATGAATGTTGTCTCAGATTTTTCCAAGGCTGCAATGTGGCCAAGACTTGACTCACTAGTCAGCTGATGACAGGGAGCCTGTCTGCTTCAATGGGTGGAGGGATCGCTTGGTGGGAGAGAGATCAATCTGCAACTAATGCAACAGCTGAAGGCGACCCTGATTGAAAACCACAGGTCTTTTGAATGGATGCAGCTCATTTATGTTTCAATGGGTGGGGTGGCTGATGTGTAGAAGGGAGGGAATTGTGGGATTTGTAGTAAAAAAAAAAAGAAGAAAACTCAAGCAGGAAATACCAGTTTACAAAAAGCTAGCCACAGTATTATGGTAATCTCACAACATAGCCATTTAGCCCCAAGACAAGCACAGATCCTTCCTAAGCATGTCCATTACTGTCTGGCAGGTACGTACTAAAATCACCTTTATGGTGGATAACCCCTTTAAATGAACATATCATCATGTGTGTAATTCTCCATACTAATAAAATATAGTTATTGATCTTGTACAGAATTACATCCTAGAAAAAATATTAAAAAATTGATGAAAAAGTCTGAAATTATGAAATAGTACCGATGAAAATGATAAAAAACATGCAAAAAGCAACCCCATAAATGGCCCCATCAATAAGCTACAATTATTGCAAAAGCCACAAGCAGTTTTGCACTTACTGATGCTTGTGGCATGTACAGTATCAGATTTTATGTACTTTACTGTGATGTGTTGCGAAACAGCATCAATTACTGTATGCAGTATTTCACCACCTTCTTCTTTACTATGTAGTGACAGCCCCACAGCCGCTATGTGCTGAGCGGCCAATCAATTGTTACTTCGTAGGATCCATCACATGAGAGACACCACTGGTACCTGATGGAGCCCTGTGAATAGAAATAGGGTTTGTTCTCTTACTGCCAGGGTGTCTGTCACCATTCAAATGTCTGTCATTTTCTGCATCATGTGGATGAGATCTTTTAAAATGTCTTCCACTTTGCTGTCACATTGGGCAGGAAATAGTGCAGCCCTGAGCTGCCTATTTGATTATCCACACTAAGTGACGGACCCCCAACTAGACTACAGTCCCTACTGGATAAGTGAGGGACACATCAAAACCAAAAACAAGGAACAGGTCAGGGCACAAAGAGTTAACAATGCAACAGACCAGGGAGCATAAAACAGTTATGCAAAAAACTGACAAACAGACGAATAGAGCGAAGTCAGGCAGACCATAGTCAAAACCAGAAAGGAGCAGAGGTACAAAACATTAGGCAGATGGCATAGTCAAAGGCAAGCAAGGGTCAGACCAGATGGACTACAAGGCAGGCAGAAGAGAAGTCAGAAAACAAGCCAAAATGGTCAGAGCTCAGGCAGGACAAATAGGAATACAAAATCTAGTAAGACAGGAGAGCTGCAATCATAAGCCAAACTTGATCACACTGCAGGGATTTAAATATCTGGGAGGTGTGCTTGCCAGGGCCTGAGCTAATTGGCCTGGCTAATAACACTTCCTATTGACCAGAGTGACCATGTCAGAGCATGACAAACAACCCTGCAACTCGCAGGGGTGCTGCCCATAGTCTGTAGCGTCTATATGTTACCACTGTGCAGACACCAACACATTGCTTTGATCACATACATAAGAGTTAGGTCACCAGGAGGAGGAGATGCAAGGCCAAACTTACTTACTTTCCTTTCCCACATTCTCAGGTCATCTAGTGACCAATACTTCAGAGCTTTTTTGGGGGGATATGGAGTCATTTTTATTAAATGATAAATTATTTATGAACATGTTAGAAATCACATGGTTAGATGGAGGAAAGTTCTTATGAATGACAAACACAAATAGAGAAACATAGCCGCACATCCACCATTTGCATTTTGATCTACTTGCTTAGCATAATAAAAAAAAACTAACAGGTTGTTAGTATACATTTTGATCAAAAAGTACAAGCCCACTCGCCACGTCAAGGCCACCTAGTCAGAGTGGGTCCCTAACCTAACACTGGTGTAGCGCCGGGCGGCGACCACTGCCTCCGAGACACCATGCCCACAGGGAGAACGACCCAGTGGCCAGACAGCCCCACTGCTGCCCGACCAAGCCCCTGGCTTTGGGCCGCACCACCCCACAGACAAAGCATCACAGAAACAATGGCCGCCACATAGAAACGCACCAGTGTGAACACCTACCGTGTGCTCCCTAACAAAGGGCTGGGAGAATGTATGGAGGAAACCCTTATGCAGTCTCCTGCTAATTAAAAACGCCAGGGCCGAATGGGTGGAGTGCTGGCCATGGAAGAAGGGAGAGACTACAAATGTACAACACAAATAGAGAAGCTTAGCCGCACATCTACCATTTGTATTTTAATATACTTGCTTCTCAGCATAATTTAAAAAAACTAACAGGTTGTTAGTATACATTTTGATCAAAAAGTACAAGCCCACTCGCCACGTCAAGGCCATCTAGTCAGAGTGGGTCCCTAACGTAACACTGGCGTAGCGCTGGGCGGCGACCACTGCCTCCGAGACACCATGCCCACAGGGGGAACGACCTGAACGACCAAGCAGATCAAAATACAAATTGTGGATGTGCGGCTGTGTTTCTTTTTCTCTATTTTTGTTTTACAATTGTAGTCTGTCCCCTCTTTTATAGCCAGCACTCTGCTCCACCCATTCGGCCCAGGTGTTTTTAATTAGCAGGAGACTGCATAAGGGTTTCCTCCTAGCATTCTCCCAGCACTCTTGCAGGGAGCACTTGGTAGGTATTCACATTGGTGTGGTTGCACTGCAGCGGTCATTGTTACTGTTTTGCTTTGTCTGTTGGGTGGTGTGGCCCGAAGCCAGGGGCTTGGTCAGCAGTTGGGCTGCCTGGCCACTTGGTTGCTCCCACTGTGGGCATGGTGTTGCGGTGGTGATGGCCGCCGCTCGGCCCTATACCATTGTTGGGTTGGGGACACACTCTAAATAGGTGGCCTTGACATGGCTAGTGGGCTTGTACTTTTTGATCAAAATGTATACTAACAACTGTCAGGATTCGGATGGGTATACTGTGAGGATACTGGTGTTGGATCCTCTGTGTCAGTGGGGTGATGACGTGGGCCGTACCAGGGGAACGGAGTCTAAGGGGTTACTGGTTTTCACCAGATCCCGCCGCAAAGCGGGATGGACTTGCAGCGGCAGGTAACCCCCAGGTCGTTCCACCCGATAGCGACTCAACCCCAACTGACGGCTGAGACAGGCGCGGTACAAGGGATTAGGCAAGAGCAAGGTCGGAGGTAGCAGAAGGTCAGGGCAGGCAGCAAGGATCGTAGTCAGGGGCAACGGCAGAGGGTCTGGAACACTGGCTTGGAACATACACAAGAAATGCTTTCACTGGCACTGAGGCAACAAGATCCGGCAATGCTAGGAAGGGGAAGTAGCTTTTTAAAATGAGGCCACAGGTGTGAGTACTGATTGGGCCAGGCGCCAATCAATGGCGCACTGGCCCTTTAAATCTCAGAAAGCCGGCGCGCGCGTGCCCTAGGGAGCGGGACCGTGCGTGCCGGGACTGAGCCGACGGAGGACAGGTGAGGGGATTGGGATGCGAGCCGCTACGCGGGTGCGTCCCGCTACGCGGGTGCGTCCCGCTACGTGGGTCGCATCCCCGCCGGTGAGACTAATCAGCGGGTCTGACAGGGGCGCTGCATGGAGGTGAACGCCGCGAGCGCTACGGGGAGGAACAGGGACCCGGAGCGCTTGGCGTAACAACAACCTATTAGTGTTTGAATTTATGCTGAGAAGCAAGTAGATCAAAATACAAATTGTGGATGTGCGGCTGTGTTTTTTTTCTCTGTTTTTGTTTTACCATTGTAGTCTGTCCCCTCCTTCATAGTCAGCACTCTGCTCCACCCATTCCGCCCAGGCATTTTTAGTTAGCAGGAGACTGCATAAGGGTTTCCTCCTAGCATTCTCCCAGCACTCTGGCAGGGAGCACTTGATAGGTATTCACATTGGTGTGGTTGCACTGCAGCAGTCATTGTTACTGTTATGCTTTGTCTGTGGGGTGGTGTGGCCCGAAGCCAGGGGCTTGGTCAGCAGCTGGGCTGCATGGCCACTGGGTCGCTCCCCATGTGGGCATTGTGTTGCGGTAGTGGTGGCCAACGCCCGGCACTATGCCAATGTTGGGTTTGGTGGCCTTGACGTGGCGAATGGGCTTGTACTTTTTGATCAAAATGTATACTAACAACCTGTTAGTTTTTTAATTATGCTGAGAAGCAAGTAGATCAAAATTCATATGGTAGATGTGTGGCTATGCTTCTCTATTTGTGTTGTACATTTGTAGTCTCTCCCTTCTTCCATGGCCAGCACTCCACTCCACCCATTCGGCCCAAGCATTTTTAATTAGCAGGAGACTGCATAAGGGTTTCCTCCTTACATCCACCCAGGCTTGGTCGGGCAGCAGTGGGGCTGCCCGGCCACTGGGTCGTTCCCCCTGTGGGCATGGTATCTCGGAGGCAGTGGTCGCCGCCCGGCACTACACCAGTGTTAGGTTAGGGACCCACTCTGACTAGGTGGCCTTGACATGGCTAGTGGGCTTGTACTTTTTGATCAAAATGTATACTAACAACCTGTTAGTGTTTGAATTTATGCTGAGAAGCAAGTAGATCAAATTACAAATTGTGGATGTGCGGCTATGTTTCCTTTTCTCTATTTTTATTCTTATAAATGATAGTGACCATTAAAAGTGTTACCCCGCAAGGAGGCTGTCTTGTGCAAAGAACTGTACACTTGGACTGACTACATGTAGGCTACATGTTTGTCTGGAGCTGCACTGTTGCTCCCAACAGGTAGAGGAGATGAAATATACCTTCAGAGGCCTTGTGGCATGTTGCAAAGCCCTTGAAGATGATACACAATTGTTGAGAACATACAGTATGTCTTCTGATAAAGGGACTGTTGTCTGTGTAACTGATGTAACTGTCAAGCATGTTTGCCTTTTTAGAAAATAAAAAAAGAGTAGAAGTTGTCTGTACCAAAGAACCATGTCCAAACATTTACAGTGGGGTCCCAGATCCTGAATCCCATCCCACATACATAGTCACTGTTAAAACTTACAAGCTTTGTTTCATTCCACAGGCGGCAATTTACTACAGCTGGTGCAGCAGCTGGCATCGCTTCTGTATTTCGTGCTCCCGTTGGTGGGCTTCTCTTTGCTCTAGAGGAGGTGGCATCTTTCTGGGACATTAAGCTGGCCTGGCAAACATTCTTTTGCTGTCTAATAGCAACATTTACTACTGAGGTTCTCTCTTCTTCATTTGGGGGATTTGAATATCAAGGCTATTTTGGTTTTTTCAAAGCAGAGCAAAGGATCCTATTCTGGGTATGTATTGACTATACAATTCAGATAAAAGTTTAAGTCGTTGTACTCCCAAGTTTCAGTAAAAGTGCAACCATAGGTCTTAGCAAGAGTATCCCTACAAATGTCCCAGCCAGAACACCCCTATAAGGAATGCTGGAGTACTCAGTAATGATCTGACTATTTACCCTGTTGCCCCTGTACACTCTATAGAATGCTCTTGCTCTCATTGTCTATAGTCGCATTATGGTATGTGTACACTGAGTCATTTCAGGGAGAATCCCTGCATGTTCTCTAATTCAGTCATATCGCCCCTGGAATCTGCCCCCATCAATTTCAGTAAGATTTCTGTAAATTTCTTATGCTGATCTAAATATCATCTGAAGAATTGACATATCAATTAGGCGAGAAGATATCCAATAGGACGTTGTAGTTCTGCTTTAAATTTACCACAAAAAAAGAATTTCAGCTAAAAAATTTCAATGAGGTAAACTGTTACTGCAGATTTTGAATCAAAGCTAAAAATGGGAAATATAGAGGAAGAATTTATACTTCTCCTTCCTGGTGTATCCACTTCTGGCTTTGGCTCAAAAACTGCTATGATAGTTTTCCAAAAAATGCAAGAAAAAGACCTGTGCGGAAACCTAGCCTAAGTAAGATCATCTACCCAGTCAGGCTGAGAGGCACATCCCGTTGATTTATAAATAACACCTACTGCTGTGTTTCTTAAAGAGCATCTTATACATTTTCTCACTTAAAGGGAATCTGTCACCACCTCCATGTTTCCTGAACCACAAGTCATAGGGTCTGTCCCCAGTGGTTTTCACTGCCTCACCAGCTATGATTGATAGATGTCTTCCTTTTTGGTGTATAGGAAGCGATCTATCATTTAAAGGGGTGGAAAACAATATTTATTTTTTAATTAACAGGCGCCAGAAAGTTAAACAGATTTGTAAATTACTTCTATTAAAAAATCTTAATCCTTCCAGTACTTATCAGCTGCTGTATACTACAGAGAAAGTTCTTTTCTTTTCTAATTTCTTTTCTGTCTGACCACAGAGCTCTCTGCCAAGAACTGTCCAGAGCAGGAGCAAATCCCCATAGCAAACCTTTCCTGCTGTGGACAGTTCCTGACATGGACAGAGGTGTCAGCAGAGAGCACTGTGGTCAGACAGAAAAGAAATTCAAAAAGAAAAGAACTTCCTCTGTAGTAGACAGCATCTGATAATTCTGGAAGGATTAAGATTTTTAAATAGAAGTAATTTACAAAAACGTTGAACTTTCTGGTAGCAGTTGATCTTAAAAAAAAAAAATAGTTTTCCGCTGGAGTACCCCTTTAAGGCTCGTAGAACAGGCAGAAGTTACAGGGAACCACCCCAATGCCTTATGATCTGGCAGCATGTAAGTAATAGACAGGTTCCCTTTAAGGTCCTGAGGATGTATTCCCTTTAACTGTATGGTCTTGTGCTGTATGTTGGGTTCTTTCATATGTGTGTATAACCCATTCAGAGAATCAATCAGCCATCATAACATCATGTGTATCTGCCTTCATGTCGTGGTTACAAGCTTTGTTAGAAAAAGCATAATAGATGGATCTCTGTATTGGCATTTGTGGTTAGTTATGTTTGTTTATCAATATGGGAAACTGAAAAACTGAGTATATTGATATAATAAATAAATATTGATATTATAAATACATGAAAATATTGATACTTCTATGTGCAGGCAGCAGACTAGTTATAAAGTATTGTTTAATAAAAAAAAGTTAACATCTGTCTTGTAGTAATTGTCTTCAAAGCATATATAAAGTAAGGAAGGTTGCAGATCTATGATGTAACATTACACAGGAGTATTGTCCCTAAATTAACTGTCTTTTCTTTTGTTTATCTGAAGGTGAAAAACCTACTGGATATGAGTGTTTTGGCCTTTATCCCCAGTATTATCCTTGGCATTATTGGTGGCTTACTGGGTGCTCTGTTTGTGTTTCTGAATGTGAAGATCAATAAATTACGTATGAAGATATTTAATTCAATTTCTATCAAACTTTTAAGACAGCTAAGCAAGATCCTTGACACTTGCTTAATATTGGTAAGTTGAATAAGATACCTAATATATATATATATATATATATATATATATATATATATGTATGTGTATAGTGTGTGTAAAAAGTTAAAAGTAAGGCAAATGTAAAAGGGGTTGTCTAATGTAGAAAATCACAATATTCCACAATTAGTTGGAAGATAATTGATAGGAGTCCCCAGAAGTCTCATATATTAACCAGAATCTAGGTATACAAAGCATATATATTTCTCTTTAGAGGACTTGGCCAGTCCATTTATTACACAGACAACATGTTAAAGGAGAACTCCAGACCATAAAAATTGTCCCCCCATAGTGCCAGCAGTAAAAAAATATAGATGTACACTCCCCCGGGGCCTCCGGTAACCGGCTCCGGTCTCCGCCGCAATCCACTTCCTGGTTGCCGGTGGTCGGATGAATCAGCCAATCACCAGCCGCAGCGCAGTCCGACTCGGCCGGCGATAGGCTGAGCGGCAGTGTGATGTTTTCGGCCCCGGCCGCAGGTGCCGCTGTAGTGAAGAATTTTGTGTCCTGAAGTGTTCTCACACTGCCGCTCAGTCTATCGCCGGCCGAGCCGGACTTCACTGCGGCTGGTGATTGGCTGATTCATCCGACCAACGGCAACCAGGAAGTGGATCGCGGCGGAAACCGGAGCAGGTTATCAGAGGCCCCGGGGGAGCGGAGGAAGGTATGTACATCTTTATTTTTTTACTGCCGGCACTATGGGGGACAATTTTTATGGTCTGGAGTTCTCCTTTAACTTTAGTGGGCACTGTGCAGTAATACTTGCAGTATCTCACATAAATGAGTACACCTCTTATTTTAGTAAATATTTTATTATATCATTTCATATGATAATGCTTAATGTTGCTGTATTTTCAAATTAACTTAACATACAGCCATTAAAGGGGTACGCCGCTCTAAATATCTTATCCCCTATCCCAGCGGCGAGACCCCCGCGATCTCCGAGCCGGCAGTGATGGTGTCCAGAACATGGAATCTTGCAACTTCCCAGTTCGGGACGTCACACCACGCCCCCTCCATTCATGTCTGGGGGTGGGGGCGTGACAGCCAGGTCATAGCCGTCACGCCTCTTCCCATATAGGTGATTGGAGGGGGCGCAGTGGCCGTCATCGCCAGTCATCGGACATGGAGTAGAGTTCACTCTGTACACCGATTGACTGGGGTGCTCGCGGTGGAGATCGCGGGGGTTCCCAGTGGCAGGACCCCCGTGATCTAGGGGGGATAACATTTTTACAGTGGAGTACCCCTTTAATGTTCAAACCATGGCAACAAAAATTAGTTCACCCCTAAGTTGGGGTGTTCAAATTGGGCCCAAAGTGTCAATATTTTGTGTGGCCACCATTATTTTCCAGCAATGCTTTAAGCTTCTGGGGCATGGAGTTCACCAGAACTTCACAGGGTGCCACTGGAGTCCTCTTCTACTTCTCTATGACAACATCACAAAACTGGTGGATGTTGAAGCCCCTGCGCTCCCCCACCGTCTGTTTGAGGGTGCCCCACAGATGCTCAATAGGGTTTAGGTCTGGAGACATGCTTGGCCAGTACATTAACCATTAACAGACAGGTTTCAAAATAATGAAGTATTTTATTATTGGACTATGTGTTTCAAAAGGTTGAATCCTCTCTTTGTCTGGTCCTTGTTATGTTTTGCCTGATTTGAAGAAGATGTCCAGCAAAATAAAATTTCTGACTTGCTGGGAATGAAACTCACATTAGCAGAGCCGGGGCCTACCCGGGACCCTGTTCGGGAGGGGATACATTCTTTTCACTGGACATCTTTAACACAGTTGATAGTTGGCAGATGCACACAGTTGTATCACAGCTAAGCTTTTCACAGGGTAGTAAGAGTTTCCTGAATTTTTTTATTTTTTTAAATTTTAATGTTTTTTTCATATCCACCATCAGGTTGCTTTGGCACAGTTATCCACTGCATGGTTGTCGATAGCATAGCCCGTGCTTCTGTTTTCCAATAGCCGTTTTAACCCGTTATCGCCTGTTACTTATAACGGCCATTATTTTGTGACAGGGGAATGAACGGAAGAAATAGTGCATGTACTATTTCTCCCGTTATTATCGTCCGTCACAAAATAACAGCCATTATTAATAACGGCCGTTATTATTAAAATCCCATAGACTATAGTGGTATTTTCTAACGGCTGTTTAACGGCTAATTTCCAGGGTTTTTATAACGGGTGTTTAAAACAGAGGTATTTTTATAGTGTGAAAGAAGCCTAACAATGCCACAAAAGAGAACAAGCCAAAAATACAAGGAAAGCATAAACAGTAATGGAAATGTAAACGAAAGACTGAAAGCTAAAACTTTCACCTGATGGTTACTGTGGTTTTGCCACATGATTGTAAGGTACATAGTACAATCTACTTTAAGACCTCTATCTTTCATTCCAGGTAGTAACTATTACTATTACAGTCTATCTGCCATATCTCTTCTCATGTACTCCAGATCCAACCTCGTTCCATATTACAAACTCATCTCATGAGTAAGTATGTACCTTTATTTAGCTATAAATATTCTTCTATGACAGTAAAAGCTCAAATATAAACTTCTTGTGCATGTAATGTTCTTACAATGATAAACTTTTACACTAAATCTGTGCTAGAACACCTAAATTTGCAGTAGTGATTACTATTCATATGACTGCTGCTGATCATTTCCTTCAGGTCAGTAAAACATGTGCAATATAAAATATAACACTAGTGGGCACTATTTGACTGCTTTTGACAATAATATACATCTAGTATAATTTTTAGTGTTTGCTCCGAAATGAACATCAATTGGTTTAAGTCTATGAGTAAAGTGCTGGTCATACAGTATCAGATTAATAATGTAACATTTTTTATTAAATCTTAGTTGGACCTAAGCAAAGAAAACCTCATTACTGGCCACCGTAGGATGAGACTTATGGTGTATATTTCCATTTTTTTTTTTGCCTTTGATGTTTAAATAATTCAATTTGAAGTATCCCCCTGCAGCTTTTTCGAGCGCTGATAGCTGCTTTTACTTTTGTTTTTGCACACAATATATTGGCTTAATTTCCCAGTATATACCATTAAAGGAGAACTCAGGTGGTAGTTTTTTTTTTTCTAATTATGGCCTTTGTGTTGGATACATAAAAAAAGAAAAACTCCAGTGCTCCTGCAGTGCCTTCGGTGTTCTGCTCCAGTTCCATGCAGCAATCGTCTTCCAGAAGCTGCATCGTGACTGCTGTCTATGGAAGCATCCAGGCCCAGTGTGTAATACTGTAGCTCAACTACGTCCCACCTCTGCCAGCAATTTGCTGAGCTGCAGTATGATGCATTGGGCCCGGGTGCTTTGTAGCAGGGCCATGTAGCCTGCACGGCTGGCCGGTCCAGGACTCGTTTAACTATAAGTGTGTCTTACAGAAGCGCCTATAATTAATTGTGGTACTCAGCTGATTGACAGAGCAAAGAGCCATAGGCTCCTTGCACTGTCAATCTCTCTTCTGGCTACCTGCGATATGCCAACAAGAGGCCCGAGCGTCCAGCCTCTGTGCACATGAGTGACTTAATCGCGCAGTGCAGCACAGACCAGAGAAGACAGAAGAGAGGACACTAGTGATGAGTGAACTTTTGAAAAATTAGATTTGGCTGATTTTTAGTTTCGGACCGAATTTATTTGCGGCGAATCGCTATTAAAAACGGCTATTTCTGGCCTACAGAGAGCCTCAAAAGGGGTGTAGAGCACTTTGCCTTGTCCTAACATGCATAGGGAGTATGCTGTGTTAGTGAAATAATACTGTTATTCAGTATTACATTAAGGTTACAGGCATCGCTATTAGAATCACTGCTGCAGAGCGTCGATGTGGCAGCAGGGAGACCATATGGTGTCAAAATCGAAGAGAATAAAGAGATTTTTTATGTAATTTTAATTTAATTTACTTTGAATTTATTTAAATGGGTATTCCAGGAAAAAACTTTTTATTTTATTTTTTTATATCAACTGGCTCCAGAAAGTTAAACACATTTGTAAATTACTAGTATTAAAAAATCTTAGTCCTTCCAATAATTATTAGCTGCTGAAGTTGAGTTGTTCTTTTCTGTCTGGCAACAGTGCTCTCTGCTGACACCTCTGTCTCAGGAAATGCACAGAGTAGAAGAGGTTTGCTATGGGGATTTTCTTCTCCTCTGGACAGTTCCCAAGACAGGTGTCATCAGAGAGCACTTAGACAGAAAATAACTCAACCTCAGCAGCTCATAAATACTGAAAGGATTAAGATTTTTTTTATAGAAGTAATTTACAAATCTGTTTAACTTTCTGGAGCAAGTTGATATATACCATCATGGCTGTAAATGTTGGCACCCCTGAAATATTTCTAGAAAATGAAGTATTTCTCACAGAAAAGGATTGTAGTAATACATGTTTTGCTATACACATGTTTATTCCCTTTGTGTGTATTGGAACTAATCCAAAAAAGGGAGAAAAAAAAGCATATTGGACATAATGTTACATCAGACTCCAAAAATGGGCTGGACAAAATTATTGGCACCCTTTCAAAATTGTGGAAAAATAACATTGTTTCAAGCATGTGATGCTCCTTTAAACTCACCTGGGGCAAGTAACAGGTGTGGGCAATATAAAAATCTCACCAGAAAGCAGATAAAAAGGATAGAAGTTCACTTAATCTTTGCATTGTGTGTCTGTGTGCCACACTAGGCATGGACAACAGAAAGAGGAGAAGAGAACTGTCTGAGGACTTGAGAACCAAAATTGTTGAAAAATATCAACAATCTCAAGGTTACAAGTCCATCTCCAGAAATCTAGATTTGCCTTTGTCCACAGTGCGCAACATTATCAAGAAGTTTGCAACCCATGGCACTGTAGCTAATCTCCCTGGGCCTGGACGGAAGAGAAAAATTTATGAAAGGTGTCAACGTAGGATTGTGCAGATGGTGGATAAGCAGCCCCAAACAAGTTCCAAAGATATTCAAGCTGTCCTGCAGGCTCAGGGAGCATCAGTGTCAGCGCAAACTATCCGTCAACATTTAAATAAAATGAAACACTATGGTAGGAGACCCAGGAGGACCCCATTGCTGACACATAAAAAAGACATTAAAAAAAGAGACATAAAAAAGCAAGACTACTTTTTGGTAAAGCACATCATTCTACTGTTTACCAAAAACGGAATGAGGCCTACAAAGAAAAGAACACAGTACCTATAGTGAAATATGGTAAAGGTTTAATGATGTTTCGGGATTGTTTTGCTGCTGCTGGCACTGGTGCCTTGAATGTGTGCAAGGCATCATGAAATCTGAGGATTACCAACAGATTTTGGGTCACACTGTACAGCCCAGTGTCAGAAATCTTTGTTTGCGTCCGAAATCTTGGGTCTTCCAGCAGGACAATGACCCCAAACATACTTCAAAAAGCACCCAGAAATGGATGGCAACAAAGTGCTGGAGAGTTCTAAAGTGGCCAGCAATGAGTCCAGATCTAAATTCCATTGAATACCTGACGAGAGATCTTAAAATTGCTGTTGGGAAAAGGCGCCCTTCCAATAAGAGAGACCTGGAGCAGTTTGCAAAGGAAAAGTGGTCCAACATTCCGTCTGAGAGGTGTAAGAAGCTTATTGATGGTTATAGGAAGCGACTGAAAAAAAAAATCATTGTGCGTCAAAAGTGAAGAAATAACGCCATTTTGTAAATTTTGGGGGCTTCCGTTTCTACGCATTAAATTTTTTGGTAAAAATTACACCTTTTCTTTATTCTGTAGGTCCATATAGGTAACCCTCCATTTCACTATATCATATGGCTCTGCAGTGCCATTAATGTTTAGGTCCGTGCTGATATGCTAAAAGTAAACTACTAAACTACCTTACGGCCCAATGACACATGTAGAGGTAATATATAGTACAACAAAATAACCCCTAGGGGTCCAAAAAAGCCTCTATATTCCATGTGCAAGGCAGGTGGTTGGTGTTGAGGTGTGGGACCTCCTCTAACACCTCTCTGAGGGGAGATAAAAGATCATAGTATTGCCACATTTATAAGTGGTCTAATAGCAACTTCTGTGACCTTTGCACTAGTAGGCACTTTTGAGTCACTCCGATTTGTCACCTCAGGGATCCAATACAATGTGAGGTGCAATTAATATTCTTGTATAGATTTAAGAAATAGGGTCGTCCCACCGACACTGATAGGCTCATCTCATAGACGTCTATGAGTACAGTGGTATTGTGATTTTAATACTTGTATTCCCTACTTTATTATTTGCTCACAATAAAGGTTAAGTTTTAACATTTAGTGTGACACATGGAATATAGAGGCTTTTTTTGACCCCTAGCGGTTATTTTGTTGTACTATATGCTAATTGCCCGCCTCTACATATTTCGCCATCTCTACAGAGTTTTCAAGAGGCGAGTGGCAATCATGGCAACAAAATGGCTGGGGAGGTATTTATAATTACTGTTGTCCACATCATTGTCCTGCGCCCGGTCCAAAAGCCATTCACAATAGTTGTTACAACATATGGTATACCTTATCCAATCCGATCCCAGCAGCGCTAATCGCTACCTTGGTCATCTGTCAACATTCACCTATCATGACAGGTAGCCGGTCTATGTCACTGTTGATGTCCGTGCGCTATCCTATCAACATCATCTCCGTGCGTGGCGCATGTCCTTTCATGCACTCGGAGAACTTCCGCTTCTGCCGGCACTGTATCGCTTGTTGCGCAGTCTCTCTCTTAGTCTCAGAGTCTGTGATAGCAGCCTAGTGCGCATGCAGGCTCCAGTTATGTCTATTCTCATGATATATTGTGCATGATAGCTATCATGAGCCTGGACCGCACTAAATGGAGTTTACTGAAGCGATAGAACCCCGGCAATATTCGCATTCTTTGTAATCAAATTTTTCATGAAATTCGAATTCGTCAGCTTCGATTCGCTCATCTCCAGAGGACATGCTACACGGGAGCCAGGTGTGTATGTGTTTTTTTTTTTTTTTTGGTTACATGAAGGGGGCTACCATCACTACCTATGGTGGGGGCTACTATTTCTACATAAGAGGGGGTACTTTTTCTACCTAAGGTGGGAGCTACTATTTCTACCAAAAGGGGGCTACTGTTTCTACCTAAAGGGGGCGCCTATTACTACCTAAACAGGGCTCCTATTTCTACCTATATGGGGATACTATTTCTACCAAAAAGGGGCTCCTACTGCTACCTAAAGGGGACTCCTATTACTACCTAAAAGGGGTATTGCTACCTAAAGCAGGCTACTTCTACTACCTAAAGGGGGCTCCTATTTCTACCTAAGGGGGCTACTCCGCCCACCGGCCACTGATTGGCAGCTCTTTGCCTATACACAGTGTAGACAGATGGCTACCAATTGATGACTGATGGATGATGCACATGCACCTAATGGGAAAGACTACTTCCCTGTAAAAGATGTTCTTAATATTTATAAAGATATCAAGAGAATAGCTGTGCAGAGTGGTGTAAGTATAGATCGTTCTGTTCAGGGACTCTATCACTAGGTTATGTTGCCCTCAGGTAGGGTAAAGACTTAAAGGGGTACTCCACCCCTAGACATCTTATCCCCTATCCAAGCATAGGGGATATGATGTCTGTTCGTGGGGGTCCCATCGCTGGGGCAGGGCATGATGTCTCGAAGGAGCAGGGCCGTGATTTCACGAACCGTCGTCCCCTGTATCGTGAGTCATCAGGCACGGAGCAAACTTCGGCTTCTTGCTGCATATGAGCTTTCATATCTCATAGCGCTCAGGTAAAATGAAAGTTGTGCTGTGAATGGTTGGTATGGGCAATGTGATAGGTTGCTATAGGCAGCAAAGATAATATTGCTATAAGGCAGCTTAATAAATCTCCCCATTTGTCTCATCAGAAACAACTCCTGTCAGATATTACCTGCAGCAACCACTGCAATGAAAATGTAAAGTCATATGATGGCATTTCAGATGAATATATGGTTGCCTTGAGTCCTCCAGAGCTCATGGGCAGTAACAAGCATTTTGGCCCATATTGGTGGGTTCTTAAACAGTAGACCCCTCTCTGACATGTCAATATTCCCTAATAGGATATATGGACAGGGATTGTACTCATGAGACAACCCCTTTAATATGTTTCTCACATAATATCCAATTGAAATGCTTCTCACCTCTAATTGCCATCCTTTATACTGCATTTGCTTGCCATGAGGTGATATAAAGAAAAGAAAATTGTCTAACATGCATAATTCTATTCCGTCACTGTCTGAAAGTTGTGATTTACATCCTACAACGCTCCCTAAATCTTTCAGTCTTCAAATTCATGTTCCTTTTAGTCTGCTCTTAAATTATTATCCTTTTTATTTTTATCCTCGGATAGATATAAGTTTATCGCAGGCATGCTTAATGCGGACCTGTCAGCAGAAAAAGGAGTTTCAATAGGCATTTGCCTACATAACATTAGTCATCACAAATCTTAATCTCCATAGTCCTTTCCTATTTATCTAGTAGCTATCATTGAAGCAGGGTAGGCGGATATAAGATGGCCAGTGGATGTTGATAAAGATGACATGGGATGGACTTATCTGGGCTTTTGCCATGTTAGGGAATGATTACGTAGAAAATGATTCCGGTAAGTTACAACAACAAATAGATGTAGATATTAACAACATAGCTCAAATTTCATATGCTTAATAAAGCCTTCAGCCTTTCATAACTACGAATTCACATTGGTAATTTTTATGTTAAACATTTAGTATCTTTAGGCTAAATTATGTTATGACATAAACAATCATAAGTTTATATATAATGCAACATTTTTACAACACATGCATTATTAAAGGGGTATTCCAGGAAAAAACTTTTTTATATATATCAATTGGCTCCAGAAAGTTAAACAGATTTGTAAATTACTTCTATTAGAAAATCTTAATCCTTTCAGTACTTACGAGCTTCTGAAGTTAAGGTTGTTCTTTTCTGTCTAAGTCCTCTCTGATGACACCTGTCTCGGGAAAGGCCCAGTTTAGAAGCAAATCCCCATAGCAAACCTCTTCTAAACTGGCCGTTTCCCGAGACAGGTGTCATCAGAGAGCACTTAGACAGAAAAGAACAACATTAACTTCAGAAGCTCATAAGTACGGAAAGGATTAAGATTTTTTAATAGAAGTAATTTACAAATCTGTTTGTTCTATATTACATTCCAAATTCATTGTTGAAATGTTCCTCTTGTCTAATCCTTTGAAAAACCCAATAAAAATCAAGTTAAACGGGAATGCCCTGCAGGCTTTTGAGCCTCACTTGCAATATGAAAAAGGTGTATATCTCAGCACTGGAAAGAACTATATAAATAGAAAAAAATTGCCTGGAATTCAGATAACATCCCTATCTAGCCATGAATTTATTGACACCCATGTTTTTCTGCTGACAGGTCCACTTTAAATTCACTTCCTGTGGACTTACCAACCTCATTTCCTGGCAGTTTGTTTCAAGCATCTACTGCTCTTTTAGCAATAATATTTTCTTACTTTTCTTCTGATCATCTTAATTAACCTCAGCATGGGCCTGTCTTCTGTGCTACATGAGAAGACATCAGTTCTGTAAATGACACTTGGTAGGTGGGGGGCCTGTTGCAAAAATGACATTGGGTTCTAGCAGCTTCAAGTCACTTTTTTGCAACTAGAAACCAATTTTCTAAAATACATGTTGTGAGAATACAGATACCAGTTCAATATCCTATCAATTCTATTTATACAGCACACATGAATTGTGGGATGTCTCTGAATACAACTGCCCAGCTGGGTCCACGGTTCTGACATCAGATGGATTTCTAAACCCAAATCGTACTATAAATCAAGGTAATGCATCTATATAGAAAACTACATATCAAGAGGAAATGTTTCTCTAGGGTTTTGTGAATGTTACCATTTTAACAAAATGTCCTTCCTTTTATAATTGCATTAGGATTCAAAATTAGATTCATTTAATTCGGACTACGGTAGTTCAGCATGTGGAATCCTTAAAAGCTACAGAACTTCCTGAGGAATCATGGAGATCCAGATTTAGATCCCTGGTGAGAGTAGAGGAGTTCTGTAGTATCATTTATTAGCTGGCACTCTCCATTCAAACATATTGTGACTCGATATTTCCTTCCATTGAAATTAATCATTACCATTGTTGCCATTGGTATCAAGACATGAGGTGCCATGTGGACATATTTGTGCTTTTTAAAATTTTGCATACTATTCCAGGTATGAATTGAAAAAAAAACCCAAGAAATATGTCACATAGAAGTGAGGAGGGAATAGAGAGCATGGAACTCTGTATTTACCCTGAGGAACTGGGTGACCACATTTTGTGTGCAGTCCTGTAGAATAGGTTGATGCTACATAAGTTATAGACAATAAATAATATAAAAGATGTATTAAAGTAGATAATGTATAGTTATACTGTGAAACTCTAACATATTAAAGCATACCTGTCATTTGCAAAAACGTTTTATATATTGTAGATAATAACATTATGTGTATATCTGTAATATACTTTGGTTAAATATTTGTACAGTATATTTTTGGGTCCCTGCAGATATTACCTGTGTTTTCTGTTTGAAGACAAAATACAGGAAGTGTGGACTGGACAAGCAGGGCTCTCCTGGCATGCCATAGAGCCTCAGTGCACAGAACCATGTTTGTCCTCAGTGTACAGAGCCCTGCTTGTCCTCAACGCATAGAGCCCTGCTTGTCCTCACTGCACAGAGCCCTGCTTGTCCTCACTGCACAGAGCCCTGCTTGTCCTCACTGCACAGATCCCTGCTTGTCCTCACTGCACAGAGCCCTGCTTGACCTCAGTGCACAGAGCCCTGCTTGTCCTCAGTGTACAGAGCCCTGCTTGTCCTCAACGCATAGAGCCCTGCTTGTCCTCACTGCACAGAGCCCTGCTTGTCCTCACTGCACAGAGCCCTGCTTCTCCTCACTGCAAGGAGCCCTGCTTGTCCTCAGTACACGGAGCCCTGCTTGTCCTCAGTACACAGAGCCCTGCTTGTCCTCAGTACAAAGAGCCCTGCTTGTCCTCAGTGTACAGAGCCCTGCTTGTCCTCAGTACACAGAGCCCTGCTTGTCCTCAGTACACAGAGCCCTAGCTTGTCCTCAGTACACAGAGTCCTGCTTGTCCTCAGTGTACAGAGCCCTGCTTGTCCTCAGTGCACAGAACCATGTTTGTCCTCAGTGCACAGAGCCTTGCTTGACCTCACTGCACAGAGCCCTGCTTGTCCTCAGTACACAGAGCCCTGCTTGTGCTCAGTGTACAGAGCCCTGCTTGTCCTCAGTGCACAGAGCCCTGCTTGTCCTCAGTGTACAGAGCACTGCTTGTCCTCAGTACACAGAGCCCTGCTTGTCCTCAGTACACAGAGCCCTGCTAGTCCTCAGTACACAGAGCCCTGCTTGTCCTCAGTACACAGAGCCCTGCTTGTCCTCAGTATACGGAGTCCTGCTTGTCCAGTGTACAGAGCCCTGCTTGTCCTCAGTGTTAAGAGCCCTGCTTGTCCTCATTGCACAGAGCCCTGCTTGTCCTCAGTGTACAGAGCCCTGCTTGTCCTCAGTATACTGAGCCCTGCTTGTCCTCAGTGCACAGAGTCCTGCTTGTCATCGGTGTACAGAGCCCTGCTTGTCCTTAGTGCACAGAGCTCTGCTTGTTCACCCACACTTCCTGTATTTTGTCTCTGTACATAGACAATAGCTGCAGGGACAAGACAGCATTTTTTCACCCAAAAATAGACACATTTTTAACTCGTGTATATTAGAAATATACATATAATGTTATTATACATTATATATACAGTGGTCCCTCAACATACAATGGTAATTCGTTCCAAATGAACCATTGTTAGTTGAAACCATCGTATGTTGGGGGATCCGTGCAATGTTAAGTATACGAGGTTATACTCACCTGTCCCTGCCACTCTGGACCGTCACCGCTGCCCTGGGCGTCGCCCTCCATCGCTGTCGCCACATCCCCGGGGTGTCCCTGCTGCTCCGGACCATCTCTGCTGCCGGGGATCGTAGCTCTTCATCGCCATCATCACGTCACTGCGCACGCCGCTCCTATTGGATGACGGGACGTCGTGCGCGGCGACGTGATGACGATGAGCGATGGCAATGCAAGGGAGCCCGAAGAGGACGGTCCGGAACGTCGGGGAAAGGTGAGTGACCATCACCGGACCACACGGGGCACCTTAAACGGCTATCCGGTGGCAGCTGAAGCAGTCTGCGCTGCCGGATAGCCGTTTATGTGATGGCCCGACATACAAAAGCATTGTATATTGATGCTGCCTTCAACATGCGATGGCCTCTGAGAGGCCATCGTATGTTGAAATTATCGGGGCCATCGCAGGTCGGGGGATCACTGTATATATATTTTTTTGCAAATGACAGGTACACTTTAAGATTAAAGGGGTACTCCGGGGCCATCGCAGGTCGGGGGATCACTGTATATATATTTTTTTGCAAATGACAGGTACACTTTAAGATTAAAGGGGTACTCCGGCGCTATGACATCTTATCCCCTATCCAAGGGATAGGGGATAAGATGCCTGATTGTGGGGGTCCCGCCGCTGGGGACCCCCGTGATCTTCCACACCGCACCCCATTAGAATCAGCCTCCAGAGCGTGCTAGCTCCGGGTCTGATTACTGACGATCACGGGGGCGGAGCATAGTGACGTCACGGCTCCCCACCCTCGTGACGTCATGCTCCGCCCCCTGAATGCAAGCCTATGGAGGAGGCGTGGCAGCTATCACGCCCCCTCCCATAGTCTTGCATTGAAGGGGCGGAGCGTCATGTCACATAGGGGCGGAGCCGTGTCATCACTATGCTCCGTCCCCGTGATCCCCAGTAATCAGACCCGGAGCGAGCACGCTCCGGGGCTGAATCTAATGGGGTGCGGCGTGGAAGATCACGGGGGTCCCCAGTGGCGGGACCCGCACGATCAGGCATCTTATCCCCTATCCTTAAGATGTCTTAGCGCCAGAGTACCCCTTTCATTTCATTCTTTATTTGTTATCCATTGAAGATACATATTTTCTTGTTATTCAATAATTTCCACTCTCAATTTTTTCTGTTTTTAGCTGCTGCTCTTCTAGTTAAAAATGGGAAACAAGGGATTATGCTTTTGTATCAACGTGGAACTCATGAAAAATTTGGATTTCCTGCACTGTTTATCACTCTTGTATTCTACTTTATTATTTCCTGCTGGACCGCTGGAACTGCGGCTGCAACTGGGCTTGTTGTACCCATGCTGTAAGCAAACTGTTATTCAAATGATGTTATTTATGCTGTTATCCTGATACTCTGGGCAAAGCTGAAAATGTAACTATACCTCAAATTGAACAGGTACAGGTACCAGGTATCAAGGGGGGTCATGCCAATGACTGCTCAAGACCTAAACCTACAAGCGGGCTGCAATGGTGGCCTGCCTAAAAATATTTGTAGATTCCCAGAGGCAAGGACCCTACAACTAGAATTTTGAGGCTTATTTGTGTGTGCCTTCACTCTTGGTAATAGTTGTATTTTTATTTTTTGTATGAAGGATTAATCTAATCACCCTCATGCTGCCTGAACCACTGCCTGAGTTATTGTGATGTTCCAGAGGCTTTTCCCTGCCTCATCAGCCTTGATTGATGGATCTCTATCTGTTTGGATATAGGGAGAGATCTCTTACTCAAGGCCTGTGGGGCGGGCAGAAGCCACCAGGGACCGTTCCAATGACTTGTGGTTCAGGCAGCATGAAAATGATGACAAGTTAACTTTCAAAAGCATTACTTAACTTTGCTTTACCTGAGGAAAAGGTTTAGTGTGATGCTTCTGCCAAAGTAAAACTTAACTTTACAAGCTTGTAGGAGGGAGAGTGTTTTGCTGGTGCCCACAAGACCCCCTATGCCCTGGCTCTTCCAAAGGTACTTTGTGTCTAAGGGAATTTCTGTTTAAATGTGAAACTTTTCACAAGTAGCAAAAACCATCACATATACTATATATTTGTAATTATTAATAGCTATCTAAATGAGGGATGATGTGCTATTCCACAGTATTAAACAAATCACAAACAACATATAAATGTAATATTTTTATTTTTAATGTAGCTAATTACAAATGAAAACATATCTGTTTTAGCTTTGATGATTTTTAAACAAACTTCAGGCAGTTTTCTGTTACATTAAGAGCAGAAGCAAATAACTAAACGTAATATTTTTCATGACATGTGATTTGTAAACTCAACTACAGCTCATTGAAATGCACATAATTGGATCCAGGCCCTGTCAAATGCCTGCAATACTAAATGAGTTAATTTGTTCATAAATGTAGGTAAAAAATATTCTATACCGAGATGTACAAAGTCCTTCTACTTTATTATTGATAGGCCATAAGTAACCCCCACGAATCTGCTGATTGCAGGGGCCTTTTCACTGTGTACCAGGACCAGCACAATACTTAGTAGGCTACATTCACACAGCACAGTTTCTGTTTTCCGCTTAAATTCTGCTCAGAAAAGAAGACTGCGGATTATTATTCACAGTTTTGCAGAGTTTGACTGGAATTCTAGCGCCACAGATTCTGCTCTAAATAAGACTCCCATTAACTTCAATGGGGCTCTAAATGGAATTCCACAAAATTTTAAGACATGTCAAATAATTTTGCGGATTCCATAATGTGGAATTTCTGCATCGGAATGTCTGCTGTGAAATTTCTGCTGTGTGAACGGGACAGTGAAATTCCCATTCTAGATAATGTGCATCTCAGAGCAGAATATTTCTGTGGAATTCTACTTGGAAATTCCGACATGTAAACATGTAAGCCTTATAGTTATTGAGCCCAGTACTGCAGTTTACCACAGTCTCATTTAAAAAGTACCTGTCACCAATATAAACTTTTCTAAACTAACTCAGGCTATGTTCCCTAACGACTCCTAACACCCCTCCAATCCTTAAAAAAAAAATTCCGAGCTTTAAAAAATCTTACCTTTCTTCGTGCAATCTCCCAGCGGGAGAAAGTGGGCATTTCCCAGCAGGCATGACATCACTGAAGACTGCTGGGGGACCACTTCTGCCCTCACATTGTTGCAGTATTGTGATGAATAGAAGACCTCAAGCTCTGTGCATGTTTCAGTGAGGCTCTATGCATGTTTCAGTGAGGCTCTGTGCATGTTTCAGTGAGGCTCTGTGCATGTTTCCGTGAGGCTCTGTGCATGTTTCCGTGAGGCTCTTTGTAGCTTTCAATGAGGCTCTGTGCTGCTGTTAATCAAGCTCAGTGCAGTCAGATCCAATTCCTGATATTGGCTCCTGCCAGGCTGGGAGGAGACCAAACTCACTGTATTAATTGTAAAAGGGAACAGAACAGAGCCACCTAGTGCCGGAAGTTGGAGCCCCACAAATCTGATATTCAAAGCCTATCCTGATAAAACCTCATTTAATTTAATAAGCCTAATTTTCAGATTAGAATCAGTTAATGTTTCTGTATATAGAAAATAGAAGTGTGATGTGTGATGTACCCTGAAAAAAGATAAAAACACTTTTGCTGATTTGGGACATACAGTATGTTTTACCTATCATGTCTAGTTGTCCTTCATAAGCTCTCTATAGTAAGGCTGTGCCTACACACAGGTTTTTATTGAATACAAAGTCAGTAATGGATCATAAATAGAAGACACATATAAAAAGGAAAGACTTCTCCTTTTTTCAAATCCTTTCTGTACTTTGTATTCAGTAGTTGCAATTAAAAAGCTGAATGTGTGAACACAGCCTAAGTGATGAAAACTAGTGCAGACAGAAAGTTATGATATGACAACATTTCTAGAATTTGTAATTTGGAGACTATTTCTGATTCTTACCACTAGGGCACATCATTGAAACCTTTGAAGCAGAATAATTAATTTATTGTCCCTGTACCAATTAGCAGACAAAATAATATAAACCATAATGTTCATTATTTTATATATATATATATATATATATATATATATATATATATATGCATGATTAGCTAGATATTTTCATATATAAATGATATGCAGGCTTTCTTATGTCAAAGATGCTTTTTTGCAGGTACACAGGTGCCTTGTTTGGCAGGATTGTTGGGTTAATCATGGTGTACTTGTTTGGAGTCCAAACTGATGAGTATGGTGCATGGATTGACCCTGGGCTGTTTGCAGCAATTGGTTCAGCTGCTTATTTTAGTGGTGTTTCCAGACTGACCATATCACTCACTGTTATCATGGTAAGTACAAGTGGACTGTTTTACTGTTTGCTAAACAAATTGTCATCTATTTGAACCTGATACTCACTTAATTTGTGTCATGTAAGTTGATTTGGAGCTACTTTAAATATAAGGAGAAATATAGTAATCTCATCAGCGATCGTTTGTGTGGCCTGGTCTGCAATTGATTAAAGCCATGTGAAGGCTTATTAAACAAGTGCGATCAATGAGAACAGTGATTTTTATTGGGAACTGCTTAGGCAATATAAAAAGTCTCTACATTTTAGACCACTTAGTTGGCGTACTTCATGCCAAAAGTGTGCACCAAATTTTTCATTACATATTCGTTTCCAGTGTAGTCACGTTTCTTTACTGCTAATCCACATACACTTTTAGAGCAACAAGCAACAGTGTCTAAAAATCTTTAAAAAATGGGTAGATGTAGCGCAAGCATATATATGGCGGTTTTCAAATAGCACATTTACATAAGTAAATCTG
Organism: Hyla sarda; assembly: GCF_029499605.1. Lineage (NCBI taxonomy): Eukaryota > Metazoa > Chordata > Amphibia > Anura > Hylidae > Hyla > Hyla sarda. Next base: position 283,300,130 of record NC_079193.1, read on the forward strand.
TCTCATTACACCCTGAAAATGAACACACAACTATGCAAAGTACATAAGTGACTGACAGGACATAGCTGAGTGTAATACTAAGTACACGATTTTAGGCAAAGTGGGGCCCCAAATGCTTAAACATTGTAACAATATGATCACATTCAGCCAATTCAGGTAGAGTGGCATGCTAGAAACATTGCTTCTGTCTTAAACAATCAGGGGCACACACTACAAGAAATATGTCCCCTCTAAAAACACACAAAATATTTATATGCATAGTTATAAAATAATAACACTACAGAGGTGTGGAATTCATGTCACCTAACGTTCCGTATATGTGGTTCCGAGCACTGGGCAGGTGCATTTTTTTCATGTTTAGCCCCGCTTCAGGCAAGCTGCAGAGCCAGACAGAAATCCAGTGGCAGCTGCAAACATATTGGCCCAGATTTATCAAACTCTGTGAGAGAAAAAGTGGAGTGACTTTCCCACAGCAACCAATCACAGCTCACCTATAGAGCTGAGGTAAAGTGAAAGCTGAGCTGTAATTGGTTGCTGTGGAAAAATCTCTCCACATTTGCTCTCACACAGTTTGATAAATCTGGGCCATTTAGTGTATGTCCACATAGCGGACTGTCCGTGCGGAATTCCGCAGGAATATTCTGTACGGACATTCGGCTGCAGCAGATCCCTATTGATTTCAATGGAATTTTGCTGCACTGTTCACATGGTGGAATTTCTGCGACAAAAACATGTTTCTGCCATGGAAATCGATCGGAAATCGATTCCGGAGTCCACAAAAAGAACAGACGTGTCTATTCTTTTTGTGGATTTAGCTTGGAAATGCATTGCCGTCTATTTCAGAGCGGTCCTAGTGGATTGATTATTCAAATGTGCGAAAAGTCCGCACATGTTTTCCAGGTGGCCATTCCGGACATTTTACACTGTGTTAACATAGCCTTACAGCCACAGCTATTACTGCATGCCCCCTCCACAGAAGATTACTGGGCTAGAGGGTATGGAGTGATGTTCAACAGGTGTAGGGTTAACTTACTACATGTCCCGTTTCTTTAACCCCTTAAGGACCGAGGGTTTTTCCGTTTTTGCATTTTCATTTTTTCCTCCTTGCCTTTAAAAAATCATAACTATTTAGATTTTGCACCTAAAAATCCATATGATGGCTTATTTTTTGTGCCACCAATTCTACTTTGTAATGACGTCAGTCATTTTGCCCAAAAATCTACGGAGAAACGGAAAAGAAATCATTGTGACACAAAATTGAAAAAAAAACAGCCGTTTTGAAATTTTGGGGGCTTCCGTTTCTACGTAGTGCATTTTCCGGTAAAAATGACACCTTATCTTTATTCTGTAAGTCCATACAATTAAAATGATACCCTACTTATTTAGGTTTGATTTTGTCGTACTTCTGGAAAAAATCATAACTACATGCAGGAAAATGAATACGTTTAAAATTGTCATCTTCTGACCCCTATAACTTTTTTATTTTTCCGCGTATGGGGCGGTATGAGGGCTCATTTTTTGCGCCATGATCTGAAGTGTTTAGCGGTACCATTTTTGCATTCATAGGCCTTTGCATTGATAGGACTGATTGATTTTTATTCATTTTTTCATGATATAAAAAGTGACCAAAAATGCACTATTTTGGACTTTGGAATTTTTTTGCGCGCACGCCATTGACCGTGCGGTTTAATTAATGATATATTTTTATAATTCGGAAATTTCCGCACACGGCGATGCCATATATGTTTATTTTTATTTACACTGTGTTTTTTTTTTAATGGGAAAAGGGGGGTGATTCAAACTTTTAATAGGGGAGGAGTTAAATGATCTTTATTCACTTTTTTTTTTGCGCTTTTTTTTTTTGCAGTGTTATAGCTCCCATAGGGACCTATAACACTGCACACACTTATCTTTATCATTGATCACTGGTTTCTCATAGGAAACCAGTAATCAATGATTCTGCCTCTTCACTGCTCATGCCTGGATCTCAGGCACTGAGCAGTCATTCGGCGATCGGACAGCGAGGAGGCAGGTAAGGACCCTCCGCCTGTCCTGTAAGCTGTTCAGGATGCCGCGATTTCGCCGTGGCTATGCCGAACAGCTCCCTGAGCTAACCGGCATACTTTCACTTTAGACGCGGCGTTCAACTTTGAATGCCGCGTCTAAATGGTTAATAGCGCGCTGCACCGCGATCAATGCCGCGCGCTATTAGCCACGGGTCCCGGCCGGGCCCGACCCGCTATGATATAGATATCGGGATCGGGAGCGGACACATGACATACCGGTACGTCATGTGTCCTTAAGGGGTTAAATAGCACCCAGCTTTTCCAGGCTCTTGAATGGCACATCTGCTTACAGCAGTGTTTTACAGTCAGACTTTGTAATGATTACAGAGTAAAGAGTCTTTACAGGGTCTGACTGTCACACACAGCTTTATCAGGCTCCTAAATGGCACATCTGCTTAGAAAAGAAACCATATGACCAATATTTAACCCCTTAAGGACTCAGACAATTTTATTTTTACGTTTTTGATTTTTCCTCCTCGCCTTCAAAAAATCATAACTCTTTTATATTTTCATCCACAGACTAGTATGTGTAGTTTTTTTTTTTACACTTTTTGGGGGTGAAATAGGGAAAATGGGACAATTTTCATTGGGGGAGGGGGTTTTTCATATTTTTTTTACTTTTTTTTTACTTCTTTTACTTTTATTTTTATTACTATTTATACTATTTATAGCAATCATTCGATTGCTAATACTGTTCAGTGCTATGCATAGGACATAGCACTGATCAGTATTATCGGTCATCTTCTGCTCTGGTCTGCTTGATCGCAGACCAGAGCAGAAGACCCGTGGATGGCAGCGGAGGCATGTGAGGGGACCTCCGGCTGCCATGCTGGATGATCGGATCGCCACGGCAGCGCTGCGGGCGATCCGATCATCCATTCAAAGTACCGTGATGCTGCAGATGCCGTGATCTGTATTGATCACGACATCTGAGGGGTTATTGGCGTGCCCGCTGTCCTCTTGATGGGGCTGCGTTAAGCGACGAGACATGTCGAGGGGGGCTGAGTTTTTAATACAGTGAACACTCCAACCTGAATTGCACACTGCAGGTGCACATGGGAATCATATACATTGGGACATAGTAGCCTGTCTGGCACTAATTTAGATGTGTTCCTTTCCTGTATGGCCACCCATACGCTCCAGCTTTCTCTGCCTTATATGACTCTGAGCAGAAGGCAGACTGCCAAATATGAAACATTATTAAAATCATTCAAATATTGAAACAATAACTAGTGTCAGTGCTAAACTCCCTATAACATGTTGAAGGTTATTATCAGAACCAGTGGGATAGAAATTGCATTCTTCCTAATAAAATATATTTAGAATTGACTATTCATGCAATATACATGCTTTTCGGAAGGCTGCCCTTAAGGGGTATTCCAGGAAAAACTTTTTTTTATGTCAACTGGCTCCAGAAAGTTAAACAGATTTGTAAATTGCAATCTTATAGAGAGGGACTCGGCACCACCTAGACTTGCACTAGGATAAAGCAATCTATTCGAATATAGCAGGCTATTCGGTCTTTCAGTGTCTTCCCTTGCAACAGCTGGAGGGACTTCAGTGGTGCTCAACGTATAAGACAAATCCATACAAAATGCAAGCAATAGAAGAAGGTAGAAACGGAGCAACTCACCACACTGACCCAGGTATTCTATGCAAGTGGTTCTTCAACCATGGAAGACAAGAAGGGGAGAGTGAGAGCGGGATGCTGGGGTGTCCACTCGGTGACGGGACCGTTTGGCGCCGTTTGGCGCCTGAACGCTTCGCTTTTGTTTTGTATGGCGAAAAGACAGTAACCTGGAGACACTATTACAGTCAATCTCACGGCCATGGTGTTAAGTGACGACCTGATACTAGTGTTGAATAAAGGGTTAAATTTGGTTTGCAGGAACCATTTGAATATTTAGAATTTGAAGAAGATATGGCTAAAGCCATCCGCAGATTAGCTTTAAAAACAAATACAAAAACAAAACAAAAGCGGTAAAAAACCATACAACGTTGTGAAAAAAGAGGGGGAAACTAAATGAACGATAGGCCCTATAGGGTTTAGAGTAGTCTCAGGGCATTCCATACAAGATGAGAATATTATACATACTTTATTCTCATTAACGGAAGAAGAATTAGAGATGGAACACATTGACATGGGGGAGGAAGACCTCTTTCGCGGAGGCAACCCCTCCCATTTCAATCCACCCGTCTTCCCGGGCAGCTCTGTGGATTTATTCCACAGAGCAGTATGTCAAGACGTTAAATCTCTGATCTACCCCCCTATTGTACATAATATCTCCAAGAAAGAGAAAGAAGCCCTAAGTAAGTTAGCCGAAAGAGAAGACATAGTTCTGTCTGGAGCTGACAAAGGGGGCTCCGTTGTTCTTTGGTACAAAAAGGATTATGATTCCGAAGCTGAGCTTCAGCTCGGAAACATAACCATTTATGAGAAGCTAAAAAGCGATCCTGTCCACAAAATTATAGATAATCTGCGTACATTACTACATAAATATGTCAATCTTAATATTCTGACAGAAAAAACAGCAGAAAAACTTCTACCAGAAACCCCATCAAAACCCAAATGGTATATCCTGCCAAAAACCCATAAAGCTGTAACACCTCCCCCTGGGCGACCCATAGTGGCCGGAATAGGGTCCCCCACTTCCTACCTCTCTGGCTAGGTAGATTGGCTCATATCCCCACTTCTTCCTCATATTCCATCCTATCTAAAAGATACTGGAGAACCTATTTCAGCCCTGGACACTTTCCATTGGCAGAATACTTACACCTTGGCTTTGATTGACGTAGAGAGCCTGTACACCCGCATACCTCAGGGTGCGGGTGTGCAGGCTCTCCGTCAGTTTCTAACTACATCAGATAAATCCCCAGCCTTTATAGAGTTTGTCACGGAATCCACTTCATTTATTCTAAATAATAATTGTTTCCAACATGGCGAACAGTGGTTCAAACAAAGGCTTGGGACGGCCATGGGTACGCCCATCTCTTGTTCCTTTGCGAATATTTATCTTGCTTTGTTGGAAGCTAAGTATGTATTTACCACCAGTAACCCCTTTGTAAAAAAACATTAAACTTTTCCTGCGTTACGTTGATGATATTTTTGTGGTGTGGGATGGGACAGACAGTTTGATGCATTCGTACATCATCTTAATCATGAAAATGACATGAATATGACTTTTACTTACACTTTTGGTAATAAGTCTCTTGAATTTCTGGATGTGCAAATAGACATTATTGACGATTGTATCGTCACATCAGGATTTAGAAAATCCACATCTAGAAATTCAATACTACACTACTCCTCTTCCCATCCCACGCATACAAAAAATGGGATCCTGAAAAGTCAGTTCTTCAGACTGAAAAGAATTAATAATAACCATGATAAATATAAGGTACAAGCTGACACCCTACAGAACAGGCTGAAAAAGAGGGGATATCCAGATAAAGTACTTAAAGATGCTAGAAGGACCGTGGACCAAATCCTAAGACATTCTTTATTGAAATCACAAAAAATAAAAATAACAATAATAGGTTTACTTTTACCTTCAAAAATACTAACATGAACGAAATAATTAAGAAATCAATCCGAAAACATTGGTTTATGTTACAGCAAGATGAAGACCTCAAATCTCTGACAGAACTGAATCCCATAGTAACACATAGAAGAAATGTAACTATTCAAGATTTTTATAACAAAAAGAAAAGGCTTAAAAAACCTAATACTAATTGGTTAACAGATTCTCGCCCTGTAGGTAACTTTGCTTGCGGTTCCTGCAAACAATGTAAAAATAATCTAAAGGTAACATAGTCAAGTTAGGTGGGCATGACATTAAGTTGAAACAATATTTCACCTGCAAGACAAATTATGTGGTCTATTGCCTGGTTTGCGCGTGTGGGCGATATTACGTGGGAAAGACTATTCGGCCTCTCTATCACAGAGTAAGGGAACACCTAAAATCATTAACCACTGGAGTAGGGGCACCCCGTCTTATCGCCCACATGCGCTCACACCATAACAATAACCCTGATGATATTAAATTTGCCGGAATAGAACGTGTAGAAAACGCCCCTAGAGGTGTGAACAGACACCAACAACTCCTAAGAAGTGAAGCCAGGTGGATCATCCGGACGGATGCCACTGGTCCCCTAGGACTTAATGAAAAACAAGAATATGGTGCACTCTTATAGTAGTTAACTACATAGTACTGGAAGTTCGCATAATAGGAAGTTGCTTTTAATGTTTGTATAACATGTTTTATTATATATTTTTGTATCTAAGTTAAGAACCAATGACCTGCAGTTCACCTGCAGCGTTATCAGGATTTACCTGTATTAAAGCACTCCCCTTCCTGTGACCTCACTATCCCGGTCTGATGAAGCGCAAAGGCGCCAAACGGTCCCGTCACTGAGTGGATACCCCCACGTCCCGCTCTCACTCTCCCCTGCTTGTCTTCCATGGTTGAAGCTTTGGAATAAAGAACCACTTGCATAGAATACCTGGGTCGGTGTGGTGAGTTGCTCTGTTTCTAAGATTTGTAAATTACTTCTATTAAAAAATCTTAATCCTTTCCATACATATGAGCTTCTGAAGTTAAGGTTGTTATTTTCTGTCTAAGTGCTCTCTGATGACACGTGTCTCGGGAAACGCCCAGTTTAAAAGAGGTTTGCTATGGGGATTTGCTTCTAAACTGGGCGTTTCCCGAGACACGTGTCATCTGAGAGCACTTAGACAGAAAAGAACCAACTGTTTATAGTTTTTTTTCTTCTTTTTTTACCCTTTTCAGCATTTTATTAGTAATATTTAATATACTAGAAATATTAATATAAGATAGATTATAAGATCAGGGTAGATGTTTCTGGAGGTGTTGTTAAGAAGAGAACATTTTGGTACCTGTAGTTAACTACCTTCCACAGAATCAATCCCAGCCTACCTATAAACCAAAACACAGCTTCAGGTAGATATATTATGGGATGCTTTACCTAGTTATATTCCTAGTAGTCAGATTGTTACTTGCATTATACCATTGGCTCTACTGCTTTGTTCTAATGTTATAATAAATGACAGCCCCTGAAAAAACATGTAACTTTTTGGCTGAAATGTAAAAGGCTGTGTTATGGGACAGAGGATTTGTATGTGGCAAAAATCTCTTAAAAGGATGTCTGGTACATACATATTGTCTATTTTTTCTAATTTGGTCAAAAAATGTTGTTATTCTTGGCTTTTAATTTATAATCTTCCATTTGGAGATTGTAAGCAATCTTAAAGACATTGTGTGAAAGGAAATAATCAGCTTTTTATAATACATGATAGATGCATTTTATATGCGGTGTTGAAGGATATTTTTCCAAATCATACATCGATGTACACAAAACACAAAGACACGTGTTATTTAACCCCTTAACAACCAAGCAAATGCAAATTTTTGGATTTACATTTTTGTCTCTTCTCGTTCTAAGGCCATTTTCACACAGCAGAATATTTGCAGAATTTCGGAAATGCACTGAATTTACGAGCAGTTTACGCTGAACTAATTGACATGTTAATTCTTTCTGTGGAGTCTGGAATAGGGATTTCTGCAGCAGAACTCTGGAATTCTTCGGCCAGATTTTGCTCTGAAATTCTGTTCTATGAATATGGCCCTAGTGTCATAACTCTTTTATTTTTTCATCTACAGAGCCATATGAAAGCTTTTTTTTTTTTTTTTTTGCAGGACCGGTTGTACTTTTTAACCTTATTTTACCTTAAACAAGCAAAACAGGAAAAAAAATGTTTGTTAGAGAAAATTGAGAAAAAAACAAAACAATTTTGTAAATTTTGGGGGATTTATTTTAATGTCATTCATTGTGGAGTAATGTCATTCACTGTGGAGTAAAAAGTTTTTTTTTTTATTTGTCAGTTCTATACAATTAGAATGATATACAATTTTTATAGGACACATTGGGCTATTTACTTATTTGTTTGCAATGTTTTTTTATTCGGTTTTGGGGCCAGTTTGCATGATTTTCGCTATTAAAAAAAACAATAAACCCGACCAATTTTCCACTTTTCTCAGAAAACCTGTAAACGGGTGTGACCCCGACAAAAGGGTGTGTTCCTGACAAAAGGGCCATGTCTAAGGTTTCCACATAAATGTGGTGGATATGAGCTCTGGAAAATAACAGTTGTTAAAAAAGCAAATCGTAAAATTAGTAAATCCCATGGAAAACTACCTGTTGGGGAAAAAGAAAGAAAACTACACACCACTCTTAGTAAATCAAACCCATTTTGTTTTATTCCTTAAAATAAATTACAAACTTAAAAAAAAATCGCCATATGCTAAAGATGTACAAGTAAAACACTGGGTCTGTTTTTGTCCTGCTGTTCCAGTTGTCAGTAAATGCACCTTGACTGAGAAACAGAGAAGTTGTTGGCAGATTACCCATATAACATTGCCTGTAACTGGCCTGACACAGAAGGTCCATGCCAATGTACATGGACCTTCTGTGTGATACATGAAAGTAGGAAAACACTGGCCAGGACCTCTTGTTTTGGGTAGGTAGAGGTGTAGTTCCATGGTAAAATACTAAAAATAGAGCCAATTTTATGTATGTTCATAATAGAAAGAACATTTTCAGTATTAAATGTAGTCATACATTGGGCAGTGGGCGCCATAAACAATGTCACCTAAATATTGTAATTCAGAAATCGTTCATATTCAAACTTCTAATACCTAAGAAAGTGACCTGAGTTGATGACAATATACTCTGTGTGTACATAGTTTCACTGCATGGGTACATTGATGTCCAATTTAAAAGGACCTTGTTTGTAACCAGAATCAGTATAAGTACACCTCTTAAAGTAGTAGCAGTGGCGATTTGGAAGTGAATCAGTACAATTTACAGTTCTGGCCAACACATTTTTTAAAAGGTGCATAAAAAGATATACAAGTAAAACATTGGTCTTTGTCCTGCTGTTCTAGCTGTCAGCAGGGCCGGCATTAGGGGTAGGCAAACAGGGCATTTTCCCAGGGCCCCCATCCACCAGAGGGCGACCTGCAGCTTCCCTGAATCACATGGCTTTGGCAGAGTGCATCAGCAGCAGCCTGCAGCATTTGGGAGTGCACCTCGCTATAGTTGATTACTGATAACAGCAGAGGTTCACTCCACACTGCAGTGTGTGCTGCAGGTGCTCTGCTCCTTTAGGAACTCCCCCTTCCTTCCCCTAGCTCCTCTCCTCTTCCATCTTCCTGCTGCTGGTGTAACACAGCTGAGCAGTCGAGACGAAGAGGACGGGAGGTAGTGTACAGCACCATGAAGCTTAGAGCCTTGCCCCCATAGCTGCTTCTCCACTGCACACAACTATTTTTTTCTAGTAAGTGTAATTATATGTGGTGTGTAACTTGTATTTACTGTATGTTTACACAAATAATGTGTTTATGTATGTGTGAATAATAATGCGTTTTAATGTGTTTACAATAGTAGAGCTGGTCTGGCAGAGTAATCAGGCAGTGTTCACATATAGGGTGTGCAAAAACGTTTACCGCTATCTACATTCAGGGTGGTGCTCAGTAACAGGGCATCAAACAATCATAAGGTAGATTGAAATAAGGGCACTCACCCACTGTAGATGATTATTACAGTTTTTAAATTTTCGGTGCATAATAAAAATTCAGCGGGGAGCTGCGTACCAATGGGCAGGGGAACCGGAATCAGCGTACTGCTCCAGCCATCTGGAACACAGTAGTGTCCCTCCATACCCAGTGGATCGACACTGTACAACCCTGTAAGGCCCATTATCATTACAAATCACACGTATATGTGTGTATGTAAATTTAAGAAAAGGCGTGATTACACTATAAATATTATCATTAAATGTAAATGCTGCTTATGGTGATATTTACACAACACCATTTGAGCAGGGCATCAGCTGTATAATACTGCAGGCACCTGCAAGTTATTGCGTAGGTGTAATTGCTATTCTCACACTGCACTGTAGTAATATAGCAGTATGCAGGAACAGCCTACTTACTGTAAGGTACTATTACAGTGCTGCGTCTGCTCCCAATACATTTTTGAACATTACTGTCCGCCCCCACCATGTGTGCCCAATCCTGCCCACTTCCTGCAACATGAGTGTCCAATCCTGCCCACTCCCTGCAACATGTGTGTCCAATCCTGCCCACTCCCTGCAACATGTGTGTCCAATCCTGCCCACTCCCTGAAACATGTGTGTCCAATCCTGCCCACTCCCTGCAACATGTGTGTCCAATCCTGCCCACTCCCTGCAACATGTGTGTCCAATCCTGCCCACTCCCTGCAACATGTGTGTCCAATCTGGCTAGCTCTTGCTATTATTTATGCAAATAACCCCATTTACATTATCCACCAGCTTTTCTAGGCTTCTGAATGGCACATCTGCTTAGTACAGCAACCACATGGCCACCATTGCAGGGATAATTAAATTATTTCAGAAGTTGTTCAGCATGTGCATAAAGGGATTCAGCTATAAGCAGATATGCCATTCAGGAGCATGGAAAAGCTAGGTCAGATATTCTCATCTAGATTTTATATTCTCCTGAATTGCTTATCTTCATATAGCTGGATCCATTTATTCACATGCAAACTCCAGAAATCATATGATTCCTTAAATAGCGGTCATTTGGTTGCTGTTCTAAGCAGATGTGCCATTTAGGAGCCTAATAAAGCTGTGTGTGACAGCTCCCACTGCCGAAAGGCAAATCTGCACCACTATATAAATGTCACTGCTGTAGTCAGTGGTCTGGTCGGTGGGCAGTTGGGCACTGTATATATATATGTACCGTATTTTTCGCCGTATAAGACGCACTTTTTCTTCCCCAAAACTGGGGGGAAAAAGTCGGTGCGTCTTATACGGCGAATACACCCCTATCGCGGCGGTCCCTGCGGCCGTCAACGGCCGGGACCCGCGGCTAATACAGGACATCACTGATCGCGGTGATGCCCTGTATTAACCCTTCAGACGCGGCGATCAAAGCTGACCGCCGCGTCTGAAGCGAAAGTGACACTAACCCGGCTGTACAGTCGGGCTTTTCGGGACCACCGCGGCGGTCATGAACAGCCCGACTGAATAGCCGGGTTAGTGCTTACAGGACACCGGGAGGGACCTTACCTGCCTCCTCGGTGTCTTCTCCGTTCAGGGATCCCCTGTATGGCCGGCGCTCTCCTTCCTCGTCATCACGTCGTCGCGTATGTGCGTCGGCGTGCGTAACGACGTGATGGCGGCGACGGAGAGTAGTATTACCTACTATGCAGTGGTCTTCAATCTGCGGACCTCCAGATGTTACAAAACTACAATTCCCAGCATGCCCGGACAGCCAACGGCTGTCCGGGCATGCTGGGAGTTGTAGTTTTGCAACATCTGGAGGTCCGCAGGTTGAAGACCACTATTGGGTTCAAAATCTTGAATTTTTTAGATTTTGCATCTAAAAATAGGGTGCGTCTTACACGCCGGTGCGTCCTATAGGGCGAAAAATACGGTATATATATTTAAGTCCAGTCAGTGGCCGTTGTACAATGTCACACAACATTCTGGTACACTTGTACCAGATGATGGTGGGTAGAGGAGACAGCAAGAAGTTGCATGTCCGCAGTGGACACAGCATGACGCCAGCCCCGGGTGAGCTCAGTCAGCTGGGACTCTGGACGGAAGTTTGAGGGTGGGAAATAACATATAGAGGCCAGGTCTGTGGTGTGGGAATGTGTGTGGAATTTGCGGGACATTATGTTATGTGTGTGGACAGATGTACAGAATGACAGATTCTGTACTGGGCCACCACATTACCCTGTGCTACTTAAAGAAACGGGGCATGTAGTAAATTAACCCCACACCTGTTGAACATCACTCCATACCCTCTAGGACAGTAATCTTCTGTGGAGGGGACATGCAGGGATAGCTGTGGCTGTAAGGCTATGTTCACACAGTGTAAAATGTCCTGAGTGGCCTGGAAAACACGTGCAGACTTTTCGCACATTTGAATAATCTACTAGGACTGCTCAGAAATAGACGGCAATGCATTTCCAAGCTAAATCTACAAAAAGAATAAACACGTCTGTTCTTTTTGTGGACTCCGGAATCGGGATTTCCATGGCAGAAACATGTTTTTGTCGCAGAAATTCCACCATGTGAACAATGCAGCAAAATTCCATTGAAATCAATAGGAATCTGCTGCAGCCGAATGTCCGTCCAGAATATTCCTGCAGAATTCCGCACGGACATTCCGCTGTGTGAACATACACTAAATATGTTTGCAGCTGCCACTGACCTTCTGTCTGGCTCTGCAGCTTGCCTGAAGCGGGGCTAAACATGAAAAAAAATGCACCCGCCCAGTGCTCGGAACCACATGTCCGGGACGTTAGGTGACATGAATTCCACACCTCTGTAGTGTTATTATTTTAGAACTATGCATATAAATATTTTGTGTGTTTTTAGGGGACATATTTCTTGTGGCGTGTGCCCCTGATTGTTTAAGACAATAGCATCGTTCCTAACATGCCACTCTATCTGAATTGGCTGAATGTGACCGTATTGTTACAATATTTTAGCATTTGGGGCCCCACTTTTAGTTATACACTTTGCCTAAAACGGCCCTGGTTGTCAGTAAATGCACTTTCTCTCAAGGACAAACAGAGAAGTTACACTGTGACAGATCTTTATGTCAGTGGGATTTTCTCATATTGTCACTAGATTAACAATACCTGGCTGTTTGCCTTTTAGATAGGAAGGTAGGGAGGCAGGGGTAGTCAGATAAATGCGGAATTTAATAGCCAGTAAATCAAATGTAAAAGCCAACTGGATTTTAAGGCACCAGAAAAAAAAAACATTCCTCTAAAAACATTCACTCTAAAATTGCTATTCAACATTGACTACCTGGAATTTGTTGTTCAATGCAAATAGATTTTGCTGGAAATAATGAAAAGACTTTTTACCTGTAAATATAATGAAAATACTTTTTTCCCATTCTACGGCACTACTTTGATGGCAGTTCTGATGAAAACTGGAGTTACGCATATTATTACTTTGGGATTAATGTTGAGCGGCATAGGCAATATTCGAATTCGTGATATTTCGCAAATATATATAAGAATATGCGATATTCGCGAATAAAATTCGCATTGCGAATATTCGCGAGCAACACTATTTGGGATACCTTCAGGGTCCCCAATTAACACAATCTTACAGTCTAACAAGTATATATCTTGTTAGGTAGTGTCTGAGGGACTTTAAAGGGGTACTCCGGTGAAAACATTTTTTTATTTTTTTTAAGTCAACTGGTGGCAGAAAGTTAAACAGATTTGTAAATTACTTCTATTAAAACATCTTAACGCTTCCAGTACTTATTAGCTGCTGAATACTACAGAAAAAATTCTTGTCTTTTTGGAACACAGAGCTCTCTACTGAATCACGAGCACAGTGCTCTCTGCTGACATCTCTGTCCATTTTTAGAACTGTCCAGAGTAGGAGAAAATCCCCATAGCAAACATATGTTGCTCTGGACAGTTCCTAAAATGGACAGAGATGTCAGCAGAGAGCACTGTGCTCGTGATGTCAGCAGAGTGCACTGTGTTTCAAAAAGAAAAGTATTTCCTCTGTAGTATTCAGCAGCTAATAAGTGCCCGAAGGATTAGGATTTTTTAATAGAAGTAATTTACAAATCTATTTAACTTTCTGTCACCAGTTAATAAAAATAAAAAAAGTTTTCCACCGGAGTACCCCTTTAAGATGTTGGCCATTAAAAAGTGCAGAGGTTGTAGTTGCACCCAAGCTTTGATATCTAAAAGGCCAGTGACCCTTCTGCTAGATCAGCATTTTTCAATCGTGTGCCACGGCACGAAGTGTGCCATGTCACATCGGTAGGTGTGCCGCTGAGCTGACGACACCAAGGGCATGCAACCACACCTTCTCCATCCCTGCCCGTACTGGCATCACTGACAGAGGACTGGGACTGTCTGTCTGCTGCAGTTCTGTGCCTGCTATAGAATGAATGACTGGGGACTGGCAGCTGTTACCTGCTCTCTCTGCCTCATCAGTAGAATGGGAGGGTAGGAGACAATGGGGAAGATTTATTAAAACCTGTGTAGAGAAAGATCACTTCTTTCATTTTTATAAAGGCATTTGAAGAATTTCTTTACTTCAAATTCAAGTATATTGTAAAGACTCCTAAATGCTTATAATAATATTGTGCAAATAATAACTAAATATTTCCTGCCTAGTGCTCTAGTATTACTGACTTACTGAATTATGAATCCGTTCTACATTACCCAATACTTAATAATAAATCTGGAAATAATACAGGGATTTGTAGCTGTTAGTATACATGCCATCTCCATGTATGGTGGCATGGGTGTATGATGGCTGAAACTTTCATGACATTAGTTTGCTCAGATACAATCCTTTGTGCATATCTACTTAACCCTGTTCTAACTCCTAATAAGCAGTATTCTTACAGGGTTACAAGGAATCCCATTACTTTACCCTTTCCAGTCATGTGGCTATACACACTTATAAATCCAGATTTTAGTCTGTGGCACATGGACAGCCACAGATGCAGTAAATTTATTAAGAGGTGTGTACCTCTTAATAAATTTGTACTAACTTAATCCAGCAGAGATTAAAGGGGTACTCCGTTTATTTTTTAAATCAACTAGTTCCAGAAAGTTAAACAGATTTGTAAATTACTTCTATTAAAAAAAAATCTTCATCCTTCCAGTACTTATCAGCTGCTGTATGCTCCACATGGTGTTATTTTCTTTCTGAATTTCTTTGCTGTCTGACCACAGTGCTCTCTGCTGACACCTCTGTCCATGTCAGGAACTGTCCAGATCAGATAGGTTTGCTATGAGGATTTGCTCCTGCTCTGGACAGTTCCTGAGATTGACAGATGTGTCAGCAAAGAGAACCGTGGTCAGACAGAAAAGAAATTCAAAAAGAAAATACCTTCCTCTGGAGCATACAGCAGCTGCAAAGCAACTTACAAATCTGTTTAACTTTCTGGCACCAGTTGATATAACAAATTGTTTTCCAATGGATTACCCATTTAACTAAAGATCAGTATGTATATGGTGGGGGTCGGCAATGAGAATATCCACACAGGAAGTTCATTTCAAACGTCCAAGAGGATGTTTATTTAAGAGATTTTCAGCACAAAGCACTGTGGTGGTCTTGGGTGTTGCGGTGATAGTGTAGGGTATATTGGTGTTAACCCTTAATTGTCGTGATGCCAGGGTGAGGTTTCCTAAATGTAGTAATCCTACCGCCAACCGTCCCACAAATGGCAGGTAGAAATAACGGAATGTCCACAGCAGATTTTCTGAAGTAAACTTGAAGTAACTTTACTGAATATTTTATGCAGCGGCATGGAACATAACAGTCTTTTAAGAGAGAACCGTAGTACAGGTTCCTCACAGGTTTGCTGGGACTCCGAGATCAATGAGCTTTGATGCTAGCCACTGTGCTACTATTTTTGGGAGATTTGAGTTTCTAGTAGTCACGCAGGATTTAGTAGATTGAGCTTGGATAACTCAGGGTTCTGTGGCTGCTAGGTATTAGGCTTCACGCCTAGCTTGAATTGATGCTGATGAGATGATGAGATGTGTTGCTTTCATGTACAGGTCTCAAGAGAGTACGTTCAGACCTGGTGGGTTTTAGCTGCAGTCCTGTTTGTGTTTTCTCCTCTGTCTCTCCAGCAATCAGCAGCCACCCATCCTCACCTGAGGACACCTTGAAATAGGGAACCCATAGTGGACTAGGGGTGTGGATTGGAGCACTCCCACATCCAACCTGTCCTCCAGTACAGGAAACCCAGCCCATGAAACTTAACAAGAGAGCCGTAACAGACTATGCTCTGCTAAAGCAGCATATATCCTCCTGGATTTCCTTTATCGTGCCTGGCTGAGAAAACCAGCCGAAATATACACCCCATCCACCACTTTCCCGTACACTTTACCACAGTAGGAAAGCATCTCACAGGACTCTGTTTACTTTTTTTTTTATACATTGTTTAATTTTTATGCTCATTGGGAAAATGCTACTTTTTCAAATGAAGTTTTTTTTTTTTACTCAATAAAGTTAATGTATATATCTTATGGTTGGTTTCATCATAAAAAAGAACTTGAGGACACATTTTGCAGGATGAAAGCAGATGGCGCTGTTAAAGTACCTGCAATCCGTAAAAGGGCAATAAACAAGTCCCCAGGTGGCCAATTGAAATAGAAAGCTATTTAATTCTTATATTAAAATAGCAAACTATGCATTTGATTTTCTTATAAAGATAGCTGTGTACATAGATCTGTTCTTAATTAAATACACATATCAAGCATTAAGACAATTCTAATAAGACAGCCATGACAAATAAATATAAAATTATTGGTATAGTTAAAAAGATCCCAAAGCAATCATTGTCACTAAAGGAGCCTGCAAAGACAACAATGAAAGCAAAGATACTGGCTAAAAAAAAAAGAGTATATCTTTTTATATATATATATATATATATATATATATATATATATATATGTATACTTGAGAAAGCCAGTGTGAGGCTGGTGAAACTTTGTCTCTTACACATTATGGAATAAATCCACCTTTGGGTCATATTTCTTTAATGCAGACCAGACATTAATGGAATATTTGCATTTATACGTCTGTGTTTGAATTCTCTTATCTTTTTTGGAAAAAAGGAAATTATGTCTCACACATATAAGTGATAAGAACTTATAGGGATTCATTATAAGGAAAGCATGTTACCTATAAAGAAGACTTCACCTGTAGTTTCCAATGGATATGTTCTTACTGTATTCTTGGTATGCTACTGAGTATACTAGTATTATAGGGGACTGCACATGGAGCAATTTTCAAATATATACCATTTAACCAAATACATTTTTAAAAGCATACTTTCTACTGCACTGCTATTCACATATAACAGGGCAATCAGTCTTGCCCTGTCACTAAACTGCTATAGACCGCAGCTGTATGCTGCAGCCTATAGCAAGCCTTCCTGGTAGAGGTTCGAGTGATGAGTGACATCATCGCACGTGCTGCGCAGGACCCCGGGACGCTGATGTCCTGCGCTGTGCGTTCGATTACACTACTCACCATGCGCACCCCCGCCAGCAAGTCCCTGCAGGGAACAGGGAGATGTAAGTAGCAGTGAGTTACTTACTCAAACTTAGCTACTTACTACATAAGGGAGGATCTGCCTACCACAAGGGGCTAACCTATCTACTTAGGGGGTATAATTGTTTAAATGGGAGCCCTACCTGCCGGGGGTCAAATCTATATGGGGCCTGTCTACCTACTGGGGATCCCTACCTGATGGGGTTTCATATCTATCTGGGGCCCTGTGTACCTACTGGGGAGCTCTACCTGATGATTGTCATATCTATCTGGGGGTCTACCTACTGGGGAGCCCTACCTGATGATGGAGGTCATATCTATCTGGGGGGCTGGCTACCTACTGGGGAGCCCTACTTAATGGGAGACATATCTATCTGGAGCTCTGTCTCCCAACTGGGGAGCCCACCCTTCCTTCAGGGACTTAGGCCGCAAGCTTAAGGCAAGGACCTCCAAGGTAATATTTTCTGAAATATTACATGTACCACGAGTCACACCAGAGAGGCAGTGGGAGATTAGAGAGGTAAACAAGTGGCTAAGAAGCTTGGGTAGGAAGGAGGGGTTTGGGTTCATGGAGAACTGGGCAGACTTTACTGTCGCATACCGGCTCTACCGTAGGAATGGGCTGCACCTCAATGGATTGGGTGCATCTGTTCTTGGGGAGAAGATGGCTAGAAGGAGTGTTTAAACTAGGGACTGGGGGGGTAGAAAACCTACAACATAGAGGGGGAAGATAGTGTAGATAGAGAGGGGGGACCTAAGGATAGGCTTAGAATTGCATGTTAACTAATGCCAGAAATCTGTCCAATAAAACAGAGGAACTGGAGTGGTTGATGTCTGTGAAAAATTATGACATAGCGGGTATAACAGAGACTTGGTTGGACGATAGCTGTGACTGGGCGGTCAACATACAGGGTTATAGTCTATTCAGGAAGGATTGGACAAAACGGAATGGGGAGGAGTTTGTCTTTATGTGAAATCGAGTCTTAAGGCCACTGTCAGGGTCCGGACTGGTATGCGGAGAGGACACGAGAGTGGATCCTCTGTGTCAGTGAGGCGATGGCATGGGCCGTACCAGGGGAACGGAATCTAAGAGGTTACTGGTTTTCACCAGAGCCCGCCGCAAAGCGGGATAGACTTGCTGCGGCAGGTAACCCCAGGTCTTTCCACCCGATAGCGACTCAACCTCACTGACAGCTGAGACAGGCGTGGTACACAAGTACAAGGCAAGGCGAGGTCAGACGTGGCAGGAGGTCAAGGCAAGCGGCAAGGTTCATAGTCAGGGGCAACAGCAAGTGTCTGGATACACAGGCTAGGGATACACACAAAACGCTTTCTCAGGGCACTAGGGCAACAAGATCCGGCTAGGAGAGGAAAGGGAAGTGGGTTTATGTAGTGTTTGGAGGTAATAACACTGATTGGGCCAGGCACCAATTAGTGGTGCACTGGCCCTTTAAATGTCATAGAGCCGGCACGCGCGTGCCCTACAGAGCGGGGCCGCGTGCGCCGGGACGGAGCTGAAGGAGGACGGGGCAGGTGAGAGGATCGGGATGCGACCCGCGGGCGGGCACGTCCCCCCACGCGGATCGCATCCCTGTCAGGGACACCAGAGCAGCGCTCCCGGACAGCGGGACTGCCCAGGGCGCTGCAGGCAGAAGAACGCCGTGAGCGCTCTGGGTCCCTGTCCCTCCCCGGAGCGCTCACGGCCGCACTGCGAGAGGATTTATGGGAGGGAAACGATAATGTGGAGTCATTATGGGTAGAAATATATGGAGATAAAAATATAATAAAATTCTGATAGGGGTTTGCTATAAGCCACCAAACATGATGGAAGAGGCAGAAGATCAATTACTGAGGCAAATAAACAAGGCAGCAAATCAGAATGAGTTGATAATAATGGAGGACTTTAACTATCCTGATATAAACTAGGAGACTGAGACCTGGGAATCTCATAAAGGAAACAGGTTTCTGACTTCAGCTAATTATCTGT
The DNA here is from genome assembly GCF_029499605.1 of Hyla sarda. NCBI lineage: Eukaryota > Metazoa > Chordata > Amphibia > Anura > Hylidae > Hyla > Hyla sarda. The sequence goes on from NC_079193.1 coordinate 283,319,319, forward strand.
CCCAAATGGTGCAGTGCCCGACCAGAGGGGGCGCCGTACTAGACTTAATATAACCAACAGACCTGACAGAGTAACTAATGTGCAAGTAGAAGGACACCTAGGAAATAGTGATCATAAAATAATACATTATAACTTGTTCTTCTATAAGGGAATCTCTCGAGGGGCCACAAAAACAATTAACTTTAGGAAGGCAAAGTTTGATCAGCTCAGGGAAGCCCTTAACAATATAAAATGGGATAATGTCCTCAAAAACAAGAAAACTGACACTAAAATAAAGCATTTAAACTACTAAAACAGGACGGCAGTGAAGAGGCATTAAAAAACTATAGAGAAAAATGTAAAGTATGTAAAAAAAATTGATAAAAGCCACAAAAATAGAAACAGAAAGACTCAATGCCACAGAGAGTAAAACTAACCCCAAAATGTTTTTTAACTACATAAATAAGGGGTAAAAAGGGGACCCCGGGAATTATAGGCCTGTTAGCTTAACCTCCGTTGTATGTAAATTGTTTGTGGGTTTTCTAAGAGATGCTATTTTGTAGTATCTTGATCAAAATAAATGTATGACTCAATATCAGCATGGCTTTATAAGGGATCAGTCCTGTCAAAGTAACATGATCAGCTTGTATGAGGAGATGAGCTCCAGACTGGACCAGGGGCAATTGCTGGATGTCATATATCTGGATTTTTCCAAAGCATTTTATACAGTGCCACATAAAAGGTTAGTGCATAAAATGAGAGGGATTGGGCTGGGGGGAAATGTGTGCAAGTGGGTAAGTAACTGGCTCAGTGATAGGAAGACTAAATTTAGTATGTTAATTTGTTTTCCCTTAGTCTCCTTGGCACCACAATATGGGGTATCTCCGCCCCTGTGAGCCAATAGGACAAGGGAATTTTTCATAAAAAATTAATCAGGCACCTCCCCAAGAACCTATATAAGATCTCCTCCTACCTAGAACAGTGAGTTGATTCTAAAGTAAATAACAGAAAATTATATGGAAGGGAAGTTTGTGCTGCCAAGGAGACTAAAGGAAAACAAATTAACATACTAAATTTAGTCTTCCCTGTCATCTCTTGGCAGCACAATATGGGGAAATAGCAAGCATAACCCCCATTAGGGAGGGCTCACCTGCCGGGCAGAATTCAAAATAGATCTAGCGAACAAAGTTTCACTAGAAAGAAAAATATCTATTCTGTAGTGTTTAATGAAGGTCAATGGAGTACTCCACATAACTGATTGACAAATCTGTTCTAAAGGAATGGAACTCTGCTCCGCCCAGGATGTAGAAGCTGACCTAGAACAATGGGCTTTCGTGAATTGATGTGGAATAAGATTCTTAGATCTACAGCAGTGTTCAATACATTCACAAATCCACCTAGAAATGGTTGGTTTAGATGCTTTAGATCCTTTCCTAGATCCCTTCAAAAATGATTTGACAACTGAATCCTGAGAAAATTTAGTATGGAATGAGGCTGATAAAGCTAACAGTTAAACTTTAATAGAATTTGGAGAAACCTTTATCATATCCTTGTTGGTGAAAATCCAGAACAATTGGAACAGTAGGATTAGAGGCATCCATCTTCCTGGTGGTACACCAGTTCTGGAAAGCATGTTTGACTCTGGCATATACTCTTGAGGTCGCCACACTCCCAGAATGAGATAGCATCTGTAAAATACGGTCCATAAACCCTCTGGCTTTTAATAGGGACCTATCAACCTCCATGCAGACGGATTGAAGGACTTGAGGTTGGGGCAGAGGTGCGTGTCCTGAGACACCAGGTTCCGCCTGAGTGGAAGCCTCCAAAACTGCCCCATGCTCATGGTTATGTGCTGAGACAACCAGGATCTTTTGGGACAAAATGGAATGACCGCTATTACTGAGGCCTGATCCTGTCTTATCTTCATTAATACCCTCGGTATCATTGAAGTTGGAGCTAAGATGTAAGCCAGAGTAAAGTTCCATTGGATTGTCATGGCATCCAGTCTGGAGGGGTTGTCTGTTGGATAGAGGGAGCAGAAAGCTTCTAGCTTGCGATTGGCTCTTGTCGCCATTAGGTTTATTTCTGGTAACCCCCAACGTTTTACCAGCTGCCAAAAGATCTCCTGGTGTAAATGCCACTCCCCTGGAACTGTGAGATCACAACTCAAATGATCAGCCATGACATTCTGGACTCCCTTGATGTGAACAGCAGATAGTCTGAGAATCCTGGATTCTTTGTTAAGAAGTGTTAACAACCTTGTTCCTCCCTGCTTGTTTATATAGTAAACCGAAGCCATGTTGTCTGTTCTTATCTTCACTGTTTCTCCTTCTAGCAGGGGGGCAAAATGGAGAAGTGCATAAAATATCGCTCTTAACTCTTTTGCATTGGAGGATAGAAGCAGCTCTGTGTGACTCCATTTTCCTTCTACTTTCTTTCCCAAGAGGTGAGCCCCCATCTGGATCCTGAAGCGTCTGTAGTTAGGATCAACCAGTGAGGATCCGGAAGGGACATCCCATCCTGAGGAACAGCCCACCAGGCTAAAGATTTGAGGACTGAAAGGGAGAGGCTGTGAAATTTGTCCAGGGAAAAAAATGTTTGATCCCAAACTCGAAGGACCTCTGCTTGGAGAGGTCTCAGATGCCATAATATCTACGGCACAGCTTCGGCTGCTGAGGACAAGAAACCTAGAAATCTCATGGGAGTCCGGAGAAATTGATATGCCTTGGATATCCTGTCCTTCCTTACTGCAGAGAGATTAAGTCTCATGTTGTGGGAATCTATGCAGAAACTCAGAAAGACTTTCTCCTTGTTGGGGGTCAGAATGGGATTTCTCCCAATTTATAATCCAACCTAACCTCTGTAATAGGTCTATGGTTAGGGAAGTATGGAGGTGAAGTTCCTGTGGGAATGTGGCTAGAATCAGCCAGTCATCTAAATAGGGAACTATTCTGATCCTCTGAATTCTTAGATTTACCATCAATGCAGAGACCACCTTTGTAAAAATGAATGGAGCGGTTGTAAACCCGAAAGGGAGAACACGAAATTGGAGATGATGGATTATACCTCCGATATATACTGCTCCCGCAGGGAGGAAACACCGCAATCCAGCTGGACCCGGCGTCGCACAGAAGAAAAAAGGGTAACAACAAAGTCTGGCTCACAAGAACAGAAAAAAACTCACTGTTCTAGGTAGGAGGAGACCGTATATAGGTACTTGGGGAGGTGCCTAATTATTTTTTTATTAAAAATTCCCTCATCCTATTGGCTCACAGGGACGGAGACACCCCATATTGTGCTGCCAAGGGACGACAGGGAAACAGAGGGTGGTTATTAATGGTACTTATTCTGATTGGGTGGCTGCTACTAGTGGGGTACCCCAGGGGTCAGTCTTGGGTCCTGTTCTATTTAATATATTTATTAATGACCTTGTAGAGGGGTTGAAGAGTAAAGTAGCAATCTTTGCGGATGATACTAAACTCTGTTAAGCGGTAAACACTAATGAGGACAGTGCACTATTACAAATGGATCTAGATAGGTTAGAGGTTTGGGCTGGGAAGTGGCAGATGAGGTTCAACACTGATAAATGTAAGGTAATGCACATGGGGAGATAAAATCCAGGCTAGGATTATGTATTAAATGGGAGCACACTTGGGATGACTGATGTGGATAAAGACTTGGGAGTCTTAGTTAACAGTAAATTTAGCTGTAGTGACCAGTGTCAGGCAGCTGCGGCCAAGGCAAATAAAATCATGGGGTGCATCAATAGGGGCATAAATGCCCATGACAAGGAAATAATTCTACCGCTGTACAAATCACTAGTCAGACCACACATAGAATACTGTGTACAGTACTGGGCACCATTGTACAAGAAAGATATAGTGGAGCTGGAGAGGGTTCAAAGACAGGCAACCAGAGTAATACAGGGAATGGGAGGACTACAGTTCCCTGAAAGATTATCAGAATTAGGGTTATTGAATTTAGAGAAAAGTAGGCTTAGGGGAGTCCTAATAACTATGTATAAAAATATCAGGGGACCTTATAGAGATTTCTCCCATCATCTATTTATACCCAGGACTGTATCTATAACAAGGGGGCATCCTCTATGTTTAGAGGAAAGAAGGTTTCTACACCAGCACAGACGGGGGTTCTTTACTGTAAGAGCAGTGAGACTGTGGAATTCTCTGCCTGAGGAGGTGGTCATGGTTAACTTGGTAAAATAATTTAAAAGGGGTCTGGATATATTTTTGAAGAATAATAACCTAACAGGTTATGGATTTTAGATCTGTAGGGACAGAAGGGTGATCCAGGGATCTATTCTGATTGCCATATTTGTAGTCGGGAAGGAATTTTTTACCTCCAGTATGAGGTTTTTGTCTTCCTCTGGATCAACTTGGTAGGGACTCATTAGGGATATAGGCAAGGCTGTGGAGTCGGAATCGAGGAGTCGGAGTCGGACAAAATTTTGGGTACCTGGAGTCGGAGTTGGAGTCGGCAAACAATGCACCAACTCTGACTAAATTTAGATTGGAATAAAAAATAAATAAAAAAAAGCAAGTTTAAATGTCACAATTCACAAAAAGTTATAATTAATGACTTCTCTACTTTAAGAATAAAGACCAATGCATGCAGTGCCTCAAACCGCAAAACGAACACGTTAAGTGACCGTGAAGAAGCATGCTTTTCATGTGCTTTACTATATGGCACACAACGCACAATTAGGAGCGGCAATACTCATACTTTCCATAGTGTTGTGTTCTGCTGTTACAGGGAACCCATGGGTAACCTAGCCTCTCACTGATAAGGGGTTAAGGAAATATGTTTTTTGCAGGACTAGAGACACTTGTATAAGTGAAGGGAATGGAGGGTCAATAGTTCAAGACTGAAGCTGTAAACCATTGGAAAAACTGCTGCCATTCAGCTAAGGCTATAAAAACTTGTAAACTCGATTGTTAGCTTAAAGGGGTACTCCGCACCTAGACATCTTATCCCCTATCCAAAGGTCCCGCTGCTGGGTTCGCTCTGTGCGTAATGACGGGCGATACAGGGGTTGGAGCACCGTTACGTCATGGCTCTGCCCCTCGTGATGTCACGGCCAGCCCCCTCAATACAAGTCTATGGGAGGGGGCGTGGCAGTCTTCACGCCCCCTGCCATAGACTTACATTAAGGGGACAGGCCGTGATGTCACGAGGGGCGGAGCTATGACATTACGCTGCTCCGTCCACTGTATCGCTCTGTATCCGTCCCCCGAACTTGCTCTGTGTAGTAATGAAAGCGCGGTGACGCAGTGGCGATCCCGGGGGTCGCCAGCAGCGGGACCCCGGGGATAAGATGTCTAGGGGCGGAGTACCCCTTTAAACTTTAAACATGACTATGAGATTCTACTAGGGAAATCATGTTTTATAATAAATGCCTCTTCCTTGATCCTCCCACTGCACTATCTTCAGCAGCAGATCAGCACACAAACTGTTCAATTCAGTAGACTGTTGGCTTCCCAGCCAGTAGTCCTGTGGTAATGACAGGTATGTTACCTTTCATTCCTTCAAGGAATGTATAAAATACATTCGCATATTAATACAGGGGAGTCGGAGTCGGAGTTGGAAGTACAGAAAACTCCGGAGTCGGAACATTTATCTACCGACTCCACAGCCCTGGATATAGGTTGAACTTGATGGACACTGGTCTTTTTCAATCTTATGAACTACCAACTGGTAGGGGGGGGGGGCATTATTTAATTACTAGGGGAGCCCTACCTGCCTACCTACCTGATGAGGGGACATACCTTCCTGAAGGGGGAATACCTGCTTAATGGGGCGAACTTATCAGACCTTATTTACATACTATTTTGGTTGAAATAGTTTTATGTATCAGGAAAAGTGGATGGTCATGAGGGACAAGTAGATTGTGCACTGTTTTAGTTTTAGTAGTTTTTTTTTTTTTATTCACTCCCCTGCACCATTTACAGTACCCAGGATTGCCAGGACTGGCCCTTGTGTGCCCTTTGCTCACCCTGGCTACTCCATCCTCTTTATGAAAATAATGGTGCAAAGCATAGTGTAGTACTTTTAGTGAAATCAATACAAAAATCAAGCAGTAAAGCTTTTTCAGTTGTATGTATCATTTGACAAAGGGACAATCCTTAAACACGTTATGTATATAGGCTTCATCTGTCTATTAATATTGTTAGTAATATTTTCCTGGGAGTGCAGAGAATTCTCACACATTTTTGTTGTGCTGTTTACATTGGCCATCCTCTGTATGGCAAGAAAAGGGCGTGTTTCTCAGATAACATTGAACACTCTGACAGCATGTTTTAGAGCAGGACAAACTGAGCAGGTTATTCTAGTGTTTTTCTAAAATACTCTTGTCTTGCAATTAATCAAATTAATAAGGGATCCCTGAGGAAGGAAGCTGTTCAACTTCCGAAAAGCTTTGGATTATTCTTGTCCCTCGCTGTGCCCAGTAGTGACGTCACTCTGCCAGGTAATAGCAAAAAACACTTTGGCGGGATGGAGCTAGGTAGAGATGCCACTGGCTGGGGCTGTCTCCCAGCTCTTCCCAGACATCGTAACTGCATTCATTTAAGGATTGAAGATTCACTATCAAGCTACGCAATTTGGATTCAAGTAATACGGACTACAGTGAACCAGGCAGGACATCACACCTGAAGTCTGCAGAACATGGCACTGTATGGGAGTAAACATCTAAGGCTGGGTTCACACTACGTTTTCTCCCATACGGGAGCGCATACGGCAGGGGGGAGCTAAAACCTCGCGCTCCCGTATGCGCTTCCGTATGTCATTCATTTCAATGAGCCGGCCGGAGTGAAACGTTCGGTCCGGTCGGCTCATTTTTGCGCCGTATGCGCTTTTACAACCGGACCTAAAACTGTGGCCAACCACGGTTTGAGGTCCGGTTGTAAAAGCGCATACGGCGCAAAAATGAGCCGACCGGACCGAACGTTTCACTCCGTCCGGCTCATTGAAATGAATGACATACGGGAGCGCAAGGTTTTAGCTCCCCCCTGCCGTATGCGCTCCCGTATCGGAGAAAACGTAGTGTAAACCCACCCTAATAAAGTTCACATCTAATACAATGTTTAACATTGTCACGCCGAGCGCTCTGGGTCCCGCTGCTTCCCCGGAGCGCTCGCGGCGTGCTTCTGTATGCAGCGCTCTGGTCGGCACCGCTGACTGCGAGTGCTGCTTCCATGTTCCCGGAGGGGACGTGATCCGAGGTGCGGGACGTGCCCGCTCTCGGATCGCGCCCCGTGTCTCTCACCCACCACGTCTTCCTTCACTGCCCTCCCGGCGCGCGCGGCCCTGCTCTCTAGGGCGCGCGCGCGCCGACTCTATTAAATTTGAAGTGCCAGCGCACCACTAAATGTACTCTTGTGTAGTAGTCTATCTTGACGTCATCCTCATTTTTTCCTCCAACCTAGAGGAACATCGCCTTCATGTTCGTCAAGTGCTCCAGCGACTACGCCAAGATCAACTTTACGCCAAAATCGAGAAGAGTCTTTTCGAACGCAGCAGTCTTCCCTTTTTGGGTTACATTGTGTCCGGACAAGGTCTTCAAATGGACCCTGTTAAGCTTTCTGCGGTAATGGATTAGCCTCGTCCCACTGGCCTGCGAGTAATCCAAAGATTTCTCGGATTTGCTAATTACTACCGCCAATTCATTCCCCATTCTCCACCATCGTTGCTCCTATTGTAACACTGACTAAGAAAAATGTTAATCCGAAATCCTGGCCGCCACAGGCAGAGGAAGCCTTTAACCACCTCAAAGCCGCCTTCTCCTCTGCTCCAGTCTTGTCCAGACCTCATCCTCAGAAGCCCTTCTTCCTCGAGGTTGACTCCTCCTCTGTTGGAGCCGGAGCTGTTCTCCTACAAAAATCCTCTAAAGGAAAAATTGTCACTTGCGGATTTTTCTCCAAAACCTTTTCACCTCCAGAAAAAAATTATTCCATCGGAGACCGTGAACTGTTGGCAATTAAGTTGGCCCTTGAGGAATGGAGACATCTTTTGGAAGGATCCCTTCACCCCATCACCATTTTTACAGATCACAAAAATTTGTCTTATCTTCAATCCGCCCAGCGGCTAAATCCTCGCCAGGCTAGGTGGTCATTCTTTTTTGCCCGTTTCAACTCTCAGATCCATTTCGTCCCACAGTCAAGAATGTCAGAGCTGATGCTCTATCTCTTACCACCGATGCCTCTGAAGCCGAGACCCTTCCTCAGCACATCATTCCCCCTGAGTGCCTGATCTCTTCTGCTTCTGCTTCTCTGGTACCTGTCCCTCCAGGAAAGACTTATGTTCCTCATCGTCTTCGCCTCCGGATCCTCAAATGGGGCCATTCCTCCCTTCTGGCTGGTCACACTGGAATAAAAAAGTCTTTACAGTTGATTGCCAGACACTATTGGTGGTCCTCCTTGGAAAAGGATGGGACCGATTTCGTACGAGCCTGTACTATATGTGCACGTGACAAGACCCCACGTCAGAAACCTTCAGGGCTTCTCCATCCGCTGCCGGTGCCTGAACAGCCTTGGTCCCACATAGCCATGGACTTCATCACTGATCTTCCTGTATCCCATGGCAACACTGTCATCTGGGTGGTCGTTGATAGTTTTTCCAAAATGGCTCACTTTATTCCGCTTCCAGGCCTTCCTTCTGCGCCACAGTTGGCGAAGCAATTTTTTCTGCAGATTTTTCGTCTTCACGGGCTTCCCACGCATATTGTCTCAAATAGAGGCATTCAATTTGTGTCTAAATTTTGGAGAGCTCTCTGTAATCAATTAAAGATCAAATTAAATTTCTCGTCCTCCTACCACCTACAGTCCAATGGACAAGTCGAGAGAGTGAACCAGAACATTTTGTCTCCTCCCGCCAAGATGATTGGGTCGATCTGTTACCCTGGGCTGAATTCTCATACAATTTCAAAAACTCTGAGTCATCCACCAAGTCTCCGTTCTTTGTGGTGTACAGCCGTCACCCACTTCCCCCCCCCTCCCCATCCCCACTTCTTCTGGAGTTCCTGCCGTAGACGAATTGATCCGGGACTTTTCCACTATCTGGAGGGAGACTCAAAAATCGCTCTCACTGGCCTCTTCTCGCATGAAGAAACATGCGGATAAAAAGAGAAGAACTCCTCCTGTCTTTGCCCCTGGTGGCTCTCTGCCAAATATATTCGGTTTCGTGTCCCTAGCTACAAGCTGGGTCCTCGTTACCTTGTGCCATTCAGAGTCAAAAGTCAAATTAACCCTGTCTCCTACAAGCTCCATCTTCCTCCTTCTCTTCATATTCCTAACTCCTTTCATGTATCCCTTCTCAAACCTCTCATTCTTAACCGCTTTTCCCCCAAGGTCACCGTTCCTGCTCCTGTCACTGGGTCCTCTGACGTCTTCTCGGTAAAAGAAATCCTCGCCAAGGTCGTCAGAGGTAAAAAAAAAAATTCTTGTTGACTGGGAGAATTGTGGCCCCAAAGAGAGGTCTTGGGAGCCCTAGGACAATATCCTCGACAAAGAACTCATCCATAGGTTCCTGGGCTCCAAAAAGAGGGGGAGACCCAAGGGGGGGTACTGTACTGCCAAGCGCTCTGGGTCCCGCTGCTTCCCTGGAGCGCTCGCGGCGTGCTTCTGTATGCAGCGCTCCAGTCGGCACCGCTGACCGCGAGCGCTGCTTCCATGTTCCCGGAGGGGACGCGATCCGAGGTGCGGGACGTGCCCGCTCTCGGATCGTGCCCCGTGTCTCTCACCCACCATGTCCTCCTTCACTGCCCTCCCGGCGCGTGCGGCCCCGCTCTCTAGGGCGCGCGCGCGCCGGCTCTATGAAATTTAAAGGGCCATTGCACCACTAATTGGTGCCTGGCCCAGTCAGTTCAAAACATATAAAAAGCCACTTCCCCTTCCTGTCCTTGCCGGATCTTGTTGCCCTAGTGCCCTGAGAAAGCGTTTTGTGTATCCCAAGCCTGTGTATCCAGACCCTTGCCGTTGCCCCTGACTATGAACCATTGCTGCCTGCCCAGACCTTCTGCTACGTCCGACCTTGCTCTTGCCTTGTCCTTGTGTACCGCGCCTGTCTCAGCTGTCAGTGAGGTTTAGTCGCTATCGGGTGGAACAACTTGGGGGTTACCTGCCGCTGCAAGTCCATCTTGCTTTGCGGCGGGCTCTGGTGAAAACCAGTAACCCCTTAGATTCCGTTCCCCTGGTACGGCCCACGCCATCACCTCACTGACACAGAGGATCCACCTCCAGTGTCCTCTCTGCATACCAGTCCGGATCCTGACAAACATATCTTAGTAAACTATTGTTTTACTAATTATAAGTCCCACATAGCGCTTATCTATTTATAACAATTAATCAAATTACTGCTTATTCTGGGCTCAGGAATCAAGTGCGAAATATCTTGCTCAGAACTGCCATCTCAAATTTTGGGGTTCCTTACATACATCAAGGCCTAGGCCCCCTATGGCCGGCCCCAGAGTCCATCCTCAGAGGCAGCCCTCAACTTTATTTTCCAATAATATATTTCTAACTAGATTATAGCAGAATGGAGTGCCGTACAAAACACTGTTCTGCACTGCACTGCGCTATAGTTATATATATATATTTAAAAAAAAAAACAACCCTCTCTAATATATTATTGATAAATATCTGATAATATAGAATAATCAGAATAATAATCATAAAAATGATGATTTGTATGCTACTAGCTGGGTTCCTTCATTTAGTCCTTGCGGTAGTCCTGTACCATTTCCACCACTTGGCTGTGCTAGAGGACACAGTATAGCAGCAATTCAGGCATCTTAACAAGGCAATGTTAACAGGAGAAGAACAAAGACAACAAACCGCAGCCATCCTACAGTAAAGAGAACTTCAATCATTGAAGGTTCAGTGATTGAACTGATAACAAATGTGTTTTCTTTCCCTTGACATCTAGTGAAATGTAAGGGAATATATGACCCACTGAGTTTCTTTTTTTAACACATACTGCAGTAAGAGCCTCATGAATAGATGTCTAGATTTACTGCATATCCAGCACTGTGTTATTGACAGCAAAGGGGGGTGTGAGGAATAACTGAACAGAATGGCACAGCGGTGCCAGATACACTTTATGAAAATCAAGTCATTTAAACAATGTGACCAATAATAGGAAAACTGATACCACTGAGCTGTGTAGTCAGAGAGCTGAGCTTGAAAACTTTACAGAGTTTCATGTCGGGGAGGAAGTATGGGGCCTATCAATATTTTGTGTAGCTGTCAACTTCAAGTCCCCTATACATGTCAGGAATAGTAATAGGCTGCTTTCTATTACTTCTGAAATGTTTTGTGCCGTGTCACATTTGTATATACATTTGAAAGGCAGAATGTTAAGAATTGCATTTCAGACAGTAGTAAGTTTAGATTACATTAGAGTCCTGCTTACTTGTTACTATATTGATTCATAATAAAGGTTATTGTATCTATGCATGTGTCCACCCTTCCTGAGATAGAGAGAGAGAGAGAGAGAGAGAGAGAGAGAGAGAGAGAGAGAGAGAGAGAGAGAGAGAGAGAGAGAGAGAGAGAAGGCTTAAAGGGAATACGTCACCTAAATTTGTATATCTTATTTGTTTTTATTTTCTGTTTGAAGATTTTTTTGGATTCTGTTTTCTGTACATTATTAGGGGGGCAGCAATTTTGCGTAAGCTGCTTTTAATAGCACCTAGAGATATGTTTTACATCATCCACTCACCAAAGGACACAATAGTCTAGAGCTGGCTCATTTACTTCTATAGGATAGTTTTTAGGCATGCTCTGTGACCTGTACATAGGTCATTATGCAGGGAGAATGGGGAGGTTACATGGGCATGGAGAAAAATGTAATAAAATCAAACCCTGTTGAACAATAATTCAATTCATATATACTGTAATAGTTTAAAGTGCAATGTGCAAAGCATATTCAGTTAATATAAAAGTATGCCATGGTACCTGCTGTATTGTGCCTGATCTCTTTGTGTCTGATTTTTTGTTTTATCAAAACCATCTAACATCCTTCACTTTGCCTCCATAATGGGATAGCCATAGGGAATATTCCTTGGAGAAACCTATAGTGATGCATGTACATTATAGTTCCAATAAAATCTCAGAATTCCATCAACATACATGTTAGATCTGAAATCTTTGGAGATGCAAGATTTTCTTGCTGTAAACCAAAGAGACTCAATACTCATAATAGGGCTGCCCTTTTACTCTGCTGAAATATACGATTTAACACAGGCCACTGACCATATTTGTGAACCCCTTATGGTACTGTGTCCAACATGTATGATGCTACATGGAAAAGTGGATATGGCTTTAGAGTCTCACTGAATATAGCTTAAAGGGGGAAAACTTTTTTTTAAATCAACTGGTGCAAGAAAGTTAAACAGATTTGTAAATTACTTCTATTTAAAAATCTTTATCCTCCCAGTACTTATCAGCTGCTGTATACTACAGAGAAAGTGCTTTTCTTTTTTAATTTAATTTCTGTCTGACCCCAGTGCTCTCTGCTGACACCTCTGTCCATTTCAGGAATTGTGCAGAGCAGGAGAAAATCCCCATAGCAAACCTATCCTGCTCTGGACAGTTTCTGGCATGGACAGAGCTTGTCTGCAGAGGCACTGTGGTCATACAGAAAATAAATCTAAAAAGGAAATAACTTCCTGTGGCGCATACAGCAGCTGATAAGTACTGGAAGTACTAAGATTTTTAAACAGAAGTAATTTTCAAATCTGTTTAACTTTCCGGCACAAGTTGATTAAAAAAGTTGTTTTCCACTGGAGTACCGCTTTAAAGGAGAACTACAGCCAAAATTAACTTGTCCCTTTGCCACAGGATAGGGGATGAGTAGCTGGTTGCAGGGGGACCGACCACTGAGACCCCCATGATCTCCGGAACAGGACACGGCTCTTAGTGAGGAGTGCCTGCGGTAGACGACACACACTCCATTTATATCTATGGGAGTGCCAAAGAGACCGGAGTACAGCATCGGCGCTCCCATAGAAATTAATGGAGCACGTGTCATCTACGGGTGTCGTCCCCCTAGTGTTCGGACCCCACGCGATCAGCTACTTATCCTGTTGATAGGGGATAAGTTAATTTTGGCTGGAGTTCTTCTTTCATCATCCTAACAGGAAAAGTTGTGGGGAACAACACTGGGCTTTCCCTACCATTGTTTCACCCTGCACCACATTGACCAACATATTGTGCCAGTATGAACAAACTGTCCCTGATATGTATACAAAGATTATTGCTGTTGCATCAAGAACACTTCCATCCTATGTATTAGTTATTAGTGCATGAATTTAAAAATTCAAAATATCTTGGACTAATGTTAAAATGTATGGTCATGGTATTTTTTTTATGTATTTACATATTACAAATTATGAACTTAACCTATTCTGGTTTGTCAGTCTTTGTTTATTATATATTATTAAAGGTATTTACTGGCATACTTTTACCTAACACAGGGTTAACTTGATTGCATCACTGAAACATTCCCTTTTAAACACATACCATACAAGAAAGCCTAATGTATTTTCTTACTGTTCTATTTATTCCTGAAATATTATCTCTCTATGTACTATTCCAGTCTGCATAGTCCAAGAGAAGTTAAAAAAACTCTCAGTCTCGGTCCTAAATGAAACCGTATCAAACACCATTGAGGGAGATTTACTGAAGCTAAGATTTTTTGGCATTTTGAAAACCCACAATATTACTTTTTTATGGAGCTGATTTTGCACTGGCATTTTCCCAGCTGAATGTAAAAGAATATTTATATTGTTAAATCAAGCTGTCCTTAGCTAAGGAGTAAAGCTGGAGAATGTCTTTGATTAATTCCCCTAAACCTCCCCAAAAGAACAAGTCATTAATTAAATTTATCTAACAGATGCTTGGAAGATTTTTTTCATTCATATGGCAGTTTATATGATTTTTAGCCTCTTATACGGTAGCTTTTTGCATTTATAGTGGCCACAAATATGTGGTTAATGAAAATCTGCATAGTAAATTCTCGCTATAAAATTCAGATCTGTTCTCTACTCGCATATAGAAAAGGTACCAAGCCTTCTTGTCTCTGGCTATTAAACTCATTTCAAAGCAATCAATGTTTGTCGATATCTACCACTACTCATAACCTGTGTAATGAACTATTCCTCTCACTGTTACTAAATTGTAATACCGTATTTTTTTGGGCGAAAAAGTTGGTGCATCTTATACGGTGAATACACACGTATCGGGTCGGTCCCTGCGGCCATCAACGGCGGGGACCCGCGGCTAATACAGGACATCACCGATCGCGGTAATGCCCTGTATTAACCCTTCAGACGCGGCGATCAAAGCTGACCGCCGCGTCTGAAGCGAAAGTGACAGTAACCCGGCTGCTCAGTTGGGCTGTTCGGGACCGCCGCGGTGAAATCGCGGCGTCCCGAACAGCTTACAGGACACCGGGAGGACCCTTACCTGCCTTCTCGCTGTCTGCTCTGTGCCGGGATCCCCTGCATGGCGGCGCTCTCATTCGACGTCATCACGTTGTTGCGCACGCTGTCATCCAATAGGAGCGGCGTGCGTAGCGACGTGATGACAGCGACGGAGAGCATGGATCCCGGGGAAGAAGACGTCCGGAGCGTCGGGGACACCCCGGGGACGCGGCGACAGCGATGGAGTGACATCCAGGTCAGCGGTGACGGGTCCGGAGTGGCGGGGACAAGTGAGTATCACCTCCTATCCAGTGGTCTTCAACCTGCAGACCTCCAGATGTTGCAAAACTACAATTCCCAGCATGCCCGGACAGCCAATGGCTGTCCGGGCATGCTGGGAGTTGAAGTTTTGCAACATCTGGAGGTCCGCAGGTTGAAGATCACTGTTGGGTGCAGAATCTTTTTTTTCTATATTTTGCACCTTTAAAATTGGGTGCGTCTTATATGCCGGTGCGTCCTATAGGGCGAAAAATATGGGTATGTTAAATACTGTGTATATAGAGTAAAATAAAAGTCAACACCACCTATATATTTTTAAGAATCTTAAATTTAAATTGAACTCATCTTGCCATTATCTATAAGGCCTTGAGATAGATTTTTTTTGTGGTTATTTTAACTAACCTACTAGAAGAACAAGAGCAAGTCCATGTGACATGCTTTGAATGCAGCTTTTAAACTTTTTTAAGACACCCAATTATACCCAACCATGTTATTACTATCAATGAGCTACAAATCTCACCACGACTGAGAACTGGTAAACTTGGAAACACGGTAGAGATTAATTTTGTGGGTTTTACTGTGTCATTCATGGCCTATTTTTCAAATAAGGTTTAGCCGATTTTATAATAATTTTTCTGGAGCTATAGGATACAGTTTTTCCTTTGTTATCAAAAGTAACTCTGTTACAATTAGACCAATGGCACTAGCTCAAGACTAAAGGTGTCCATATACTTTCAATAACTTTGTCTGATGTTTGTCTGACAGTTTGTAGTAATACCAGTAATTCCGCAAGCGGAAATTCAGAAGTGTGACTGGGAGTGCGGAATCCCATAGAAGTCTATGGGCTTTAAATTGAGGCAGAATTCCGCAAGCGGAATTCTGCAAGCGGAAATTCTGCCGTGTGAATAGACCCTAAGGCTGTATTAGACCAATGGTTATACTTCTGCCATCATCTACGCTGTTATCTCAACAGTTTATTAACATCTTAAGGACCCAGGGCGTACCTGTACATCCTGAGTCCGCTCCTGTTCTATATCGCGGGCCACGCCATAGGTGGCGGGTCAGGCCCGGCCTCTAACAACGGCCAGGACCTGTGGCTAATAGAGTGCGGCACTGATCGCGGTGCCGCGCGCTATTAATCCTTTAGACACGGCATTCAAAGTTGATTGCCACGTCTAAATGAAACTAAACTAATGCCGGTTAGCTCAGGGGGCTGTTCGAGACTGCCGCAAAAAGCTGTAGGACATGAGGAGGGTCCCCTTACCTGCCTACTGGTGTCCGATTGCCGAATGACTGCTCAGTGCCTGAGATCCATTCATGAGCAGTCAAGCGGCAGAATCATTGATCAATGGTTTCCTATGAGGCACCATTGATCAATGTAAAAGATCAGTGTGTGCAGTGTTATAGCCCACTATGGGAGCTAAAACATTGCAAAAAAAAGTGAAAAAAAAGTTAATAAAGATCATTTAACCACTTCCCTAATAAAAGTTTGAATCATCCCCCTTTTCCAATTTAAAAAAAACTGTGTAAATAAAAATTTAAATAAACATATGTGGTATCGACGCGTGCGGAAATGTCCGAGTTATAAAAATATATAATTAATTAAACCGCACGGTCAATGGCGTACACGCAAAAAAATTCCAAAGCCAAAATAGCATATTTTTGGTCACTTTTGATATCATGAAAAAATGAATAAAAAGCGATCAATAAGCCCAATCAATACAAAAATGGCATCGCTAAAAACTTCAGATCACAGTGCAAAAAAAATTAGCCCTCATACCACCCCATACGCAGAAAAGTTTTAACGTTATAGGGGTCAAAAGATGACAATTTTAAGGCTAGATGTCCACTTGGTTTTTTTCTGGCAGTTTTTGGAATACTGTCACTGCAGTTTTTGAGCCAAAGCCAAAAGTGTATTCAAAAGGAATAGGAAATATAAAGGAAGGACTTACACTTCTCCTCCCTTATGGATCCACTTCTGACTTTGGCTCAAAAACTGCAGTGGCAGTATTCCAAAAACTGCCAGAAAAAAACCAAGTGGAAACCTAGCCTAAACATAAAAACTTTCCTGCATGTAGTTATGATTTTTTTCAGAAGTACGACAAAATCAAACCTACATAAGTAGTGTATCATTTTAATCGTATGGACCTACAGAATTAAAGAATAAAGAGAAGGTGTCATTTTTACTGAAAAATGTTCTGTGTAAAAACGGAAGCCCCCAAAAGTTACAAAATGGCGTTTTATTCTTCAATTTTCTCGCACAATGATTTTTTTTCCATTTCACCGTAGATTTGTGAGTAAAATGACTGATGTAATTACAAAGTAGAATTGGTGGCACAAAAAAGAAGCCATCATATGGATTTTTAGGTGCAAAATTGAAAGAATTATGATTTTTTTAAATGTAAGGAGGAAAAAACGAAAGTGTAAAAACTGAAAACCCCCGGGTCCTTAAGGGGTTAAATATTTGAACTCTTGGTGATTGTAAAGTATATATTTGTGTATATAATTATTTATATAAAATTTTTTTCTGTTTAATAAATGATTGATTTGCATTTTTTAGGCTCACATTTTAAATATTTTCGTTTTAACAGGATACATTCAGAAAGCCACCTTTTCTTTCCAAAGCACATGAAAATAAAGTAAAACATATAAGTGAATATAATATAAATCTAAAAGAAATATACAGAAGGTTAGATGTTTGCATAGAGATTAGTAGACCAAGCAAGCTGTGCATTGTGTGTGGCTACAGCTAACGCTATTTACCACAATGAGATGAATGCTTTCACACTTCATCTAAAACCACACTTAGGTTAAATGTTAACGGCAACTCTTTACGTGTGCATCTAGTCAGTGCAAAGCTGATTCACATCAGGTTTTTTCCTCAGCAAAGCAAAGCCAAAAAAGCACTTACTGTGAAGGAGGGCAGATGTCTCTGTTTCATAAAATCAGTGGTAAATGTTTGGATCAACTCCCTGTTTTTCTTTCCCAAGAGAAAATCCAAAAAAAGTACATTCTTCACGATTGTAGTTTACAAAAGTATTATTGAAATAAATGAGCCGAACCTTTAAGAAACATAAATAGAAATTGAAGCTTTAGTGTTTTTCTGAATTACTTGGTGGACTGAATCTGGTGTACATATAAACACAAGAAAATTTGAGGGAAGATTTTCAAAAATGGTCTGTTTTTCTACTTACAGTCCAGCATTCACAAGGGATCGTAGGGACAAAACTGAAACTGAAATCACTTGTTACTGCTCCTATTAATAAATAATAATAATATATATTTATTTATAATATTTTCTATTGTGGGAACTTCATAAACCTGAAAAACAACCTGTCAACCATAGTAACTAAGGCTGCTTTCACACTATAAAAATGTATCTGTTACAAATGTTCATCAGAAAACCAATGTTAAACGGCCATTAAACAATCCCATTAAACAAGTCTATGGGATTTTTTTTTATTACCCGTTATGAACCGTTATAGCCCGTCATGAATAATGGCCATTAGTTGTGACGGGAGAAATAACGGGACATGCACAAATTTTTCGCCCGTCACAAGAAACGGGTAAATTAACGGCCGTTATTTTTAACATTGAAGTCTATGACAAACGGATGAGCCTTTATGTCATCTGTTTGCACCTGGTTTATAATATCCGTTATTACTTCTCAGCATGTTCAGAAGAGGTGACATCAGCAGACTCCTGCAGTGCTGAGGGACTACTACTACTCCCATGATGGAACAGAATTGTTTCCATGATGGAAGTAGTAATTCCCTGGCTGCAGGAGTCTGCAGACAGCTGGATTGTGAGTAGCAGGGGGCCATATCTATATTAAAAGCGCAGTGGGGGCAAGATATATATAGCGCTGCAGGGGGGGGGGCAGATATTTAGCCTGTATATCTAGCCCCCCCCAGCACATTTATAATATGCCCCCTGCAGTGCATTTATATAAATATATATCCCCCCGCTGGAGCATTAATTAATATATACCCCCCGCCGGCGCATTAATAATTATATACCCCCCGCCGGCGCATTAATATTTATATACCCCCCGCTGGCGCATTAATAAATATATACCCCCCCCCGCAGCGCATGTATAATGTACCCTCGCAATGCAGTCATCTATATACAAATGTCACCGCAGCGCTATATGTGAAAAGCATTCTAGCAGCATCGGCCGGCCCGATGCTGCTGATAGAAATACTTTTCATTCATAGTGCTGCGCCAGCATATGTATATAGAAGCACTGTGGGGGAAGATAACGCTATATATCTGCCCCCCAGTGCTTCTATATACATATATCCCTGCAGCCCTATGAATAAAAAGTATTTCTATTATAGCAGCGCATAGTGCTAGCAGCTGGCTGCTGGCACTATGCACTGCTAATAGAAATACTTTTCACTCATAGCGTTGCAGGGGCATATGTGTATAGAAGCGCTGGGGGGTGCAGACATATAGCGTTATCGGCCCCCCACAGCGCTTCTATATACATATGCTGGCGCAGCACTATGAATGAAAAGTATTTCTATCAGCAGCATCGGGCCGGCCGATGCTGCTAGAATGCTTTTCTCATATAGTGCTGCGGTGACATATGTATATAGATGGCGGCATTGCAAGGGTACATTATACATTTGCTGCGGGGGGGGGGGGGGGGTATATATTTATTAATGTGCCGGCGGGGGGTATATATTTATGAATGCGCCGGCGGGGGGGTATATATGATTATTAATGCGCCAGCGGGGGGTATATATTTATTAATGTGCTGGCGGGGGGTATATATTTATTAATGCGCCGGCAGGGGGTATATATTTATTAATGTGCCGGCGGGGGTATATAATTATTAATGCGACGCCGCTGGGTATATATTTATTAATGCGCTGACGGGGTGTATATAAATCTTATTCCTTCTAGTACTTATCACCTGCTCTATGCTCTAGAGGAAATTGGGTAATTCTTTCCAGTCTGACCACAGTGCTCTTTTCTGCCACCTCTGTCCATGTCAGGACCTGTCCGGAGCAGGAGAGGTTTGCTATGGGAATTTACTCCCACTCTGGACAGTTCCTGACACAGACAGAGGTGTCAGCAGAGAGCTCTGTGGTCAGACTGAAAAGAACTACACAACTTTCTCTGCAGTATACACAGCTGATAAGTATTGGAAGTGAGGTGTCGGAAAGGGTAATGTGTGTTAAACGTTTTGTGACGCAAGGGCGTGGTTGACCTATACACCACCCAAGGTAGGCCAGCTTCACCTGTGCCAGGCACCGGGCAAATAATCACTCCAACACAAGGTTACGGTTAACTGGCTTGCTTTACTGAGGTTGGGAAGATGGTACAACCTGTTACAGCTCAGATTAGCGTGAAGAAGTTGCAGGGTGAACTTCGGGAAGCTTTTTGGCTTGCTGGGACTTATAGTTAATTGTGCTGTATATAATTGACTTGACTGGTATGCAGCCCACCCTATACTTTAGGGACATGGACTTGACTAACTTGCTGGACTTGACTTGTATTATATCCCCAAGACTGTAGGTTTACCGCAAGGCTTTGACTTTTACCTGGGTAGTGAGGTTAACTTGTAGTTGATGTGTGGTTGCTGGACTAGGCCTCAGGCCTCCTTTCAGATCCAGCTCACAGACAGACTTCACACTTCACCAAACTGTGCCTCAGCAAGAGAGCGAACCGATCCCTGACCTCACTATATATGGGAGCAATTTAGAGAGATCCCATTGGCCGGATAAGTCACCTGATTCACCTCTGCATACTCCCCTTAACAACAAGGTCCTTGACAACAGGTTTCTTAAAATAACAAGTGCATAGAAAATACAATACATTAACCCTTATGTAACATTACATTTTATAGTGCATTATAGAGAGTTATAAGGAGAGTGGGCTCAAGACGGACATTGAAGCAGCATCTGCCACACAGGATGGGCAGGAGTACAGAAGAATACGTGATTCTGTACTGGGTCACCACAGAAGGCTTAAAGAGGCACTGTCATTGTTAAAAATTTTTCATATATTGCAGGACTCATTATAATATGACATTTCACAATATACACCTGTAAAATTTTTTTTTAATTTTCACCTGAAATTCAAGCTCAAAATAGCCACCACTAGGGGTCGCCTGTCTTTTAGCCAGACAGACTAATCTAGATTTTACAGCATACTGGATACCGGCCGTAAAGCATACCGGTATCCAGAATAGGAGATGTCTATTGTGTATGCAATACTACAGATAAAGGATGTGTGGACATGCTGGGAGCTGTAGTTTTAAAACAGCTGGAGGCAACACTGCTCTAACACAGTTATTTACAAACATTGCAGCTTCAGTTGTTACTAAACTACAACTCCCAGCATGCTGAAATAGTCAAAGCTTTCTCGGACTCCTGAATGACAAAAAAGTTGATTAGACATTCAGGAGTCTGTGAAAGATGAATGACACACATAGTGACAGCTATGCTGATTAGCATCCAGCTTTACTAGGAGAAGATAAAACAGATAGAACATGCATTCATGTATCTAAAAAATCCTTGCACTAATTTTATAAAGATCTATTCTTATATTTATACATTTTATTGATTATGTCTTCTGATTAGTGCAGGCAAGCTCCAAGTATCTTCCTCTGACACATGACACAGCATAAAACCAGAGAGGAAAGGGTTACAGAGTAGAGAGTACTGATTGGCTGACTGCCCAGGCTTGCTCTTGTGATGGAGACAGACTGACACGCCCCCTCCAGCCTGCACAATGAAAAAGTAACTCACCAGCAGATAAATGCTTATACTTCTGGATATATAGGTCCGAGACACATACAAATTATATGCACATGATCAGGATTGGGTCCTGAGTAACATATCACTTTTTTTCTTTTTTTTTGCACTATGACAGGTACGCTTTAAGATTTTTAAATAGAAGTAATTAACAAATCTGTTTAACTTTCTGGCACCAGTTGATTTGAAAACATTTGTTTTCCACCAGAGTACCCCTTTAAAGCTGGATTCACACAGGCATATTATAGCGTTCAATTTTTTGTGTCTGTACTATGGTTGCAAGTGGCAACCAGACTGCAGGACTAATGACAGCTATCAGTTTGGGTCATTGTAAACACACTCAGGCCCAGGTTTGTGGCAGTTGGGATAGGTTTCCACACAGGTTTTTTTCTGGCATTTTTTGGAAAACTCTCACAGCAGACAGAAGTGGATCCATGAGGGTGGAGAAGTTGAATACACTGGCTTTGGCTCAACAACTGTAGTGGCAGTTTTCCAAACAACACCAGAAAAAACCTGTGTGGAAACCTGGCTTTATAGGAATGCAAAAATGTGTCTGTAAACCAGCCTTAAAGGGGTACTCTGGCAATAAGCATCTTATCCCCTATCCATAACATAGGGGATAAGACGTCTGACCGCTGGGGACCTCTGTGATCACCGGGCCGGCAGCGTCATCCGGAACACGGAACCTTGGAGCTTCTGTGTTCGTGACTTCACGCCACGCCCCTCCATTTATGTCTATGGTAGTGGGTGTGACGGCTAAGTATGTAACCGTTGCGCATCCTCCCATAGACATGAATGGAGGGGGCGCTGGGGCTGTAGACCCCAGTCATCCGGCACGGAGCTGAGTTCATGCATGGATGACTGGGGTGCCACGCCGGAGATCGTGGGGGTCGCCAGCGGCGGGACCCCCACGATCAGACATCTTATCCCCTATCCTTCATATAAGATGTTTATCGCCGGAGTACCCCTTTAAGGTACAGTTTTGCATTGGGGTCCCATTTATACAGTAACTATTTCTTGCTTGCTCTCAACCATCTGATCTTCTGTGCGTTAACAACCTTAGCCATATTAACATTCTATTGTGGTAGCTGTGAGGAAATCCTCTGCCACAGTAGGTTGTTACTCTGGTTACATCTAAGCAGCTTGTTTGTGAACACATAGGGGGAGATTTATCAAAACCTGTCCAGAGGAAAAGTTGTCCAGTTGCCCATAGCAACCAATCTGATTGGTTACTATGGGCAACTGTTCCTTTGCACAGGTTTTGATAAATCTCCCTCATAGGGGTTAGGCTAGTTTTCCACACTGGTTTTTTTCTGGTGTTTTTTGGATATCTGTCATTTCAGTTTGTGAGCCAAATCCAGAATTGTATTAAAAAAAAAAGGGGAATTTAACCCCTTAAGGATTAATTTTTTCCTCATCACCTTCTAAAAATCATAACGCTTTTAATTTTGTACATAAAATTCCATATGACAGCTTATTTTTTGTGCCACCAATTCTAATTTGCAGTGACATTAGTCATTTTACCAAAAAATCTACGGCGAAACGGAAAAAAAATTAATTGTGCGACAAAATTGAAGAAAAAATATAATTTTGTAACTTTTGGGAGCTTCCATTTCAATGTAGTGCATTTTTTGGTAAAAATGACACCTTATCTTTATTCTGTAGGTCCATACGGTTAAAATGATACCCTACTTATATAGGTTTGATTTTGTCATACTTCTGAAAAAAATCACAACTACATGCAGGAAAATGTATATGTTTAAAATGGTCATCTTCTGACCCCTATACCTTTTAAATTTTTTCGCGTATGGGCCGGTATTTTTTGTGCCATATTCTGAAGTTTTTATCAGTACCATTTTTGCATTGACTGGACTTTTTGATCGCTTTTTATTCCTTTTTTTATGATATAAAAAGTGACCAAAAATACGCTATTTTGGACTTTGGAATTTTTTGTCGCGTATGCCATTAACCGTGCAGTTTAATGAATTATATATTTTTATAGTTCGGACATTTATGCACGGGACGATACCACATATGTTTATTTTTATTTACACAATTTTTTTTATTGGAAAAGGGGGGTGATTCAAACTTTTATTAGGGAAGGGGTTAAATGACCTTTGCTAACTTTTTTTTCACTTTTTTTTTTTTGCAGTGTTATAGCTCCCATAGGGGGCTATAACACTGCACACACTGATCTTTTACCCTGATCCCTGCAAAGCCATAGCTTTGCATGGATCAGCGAGACAGGGGCTCGATTGCTCAAGCCTGTAGCTCAGGCTTGGAGCAATCAAACGCCAATCGGACACGACAGAGCAAGGTAAGGGGGCCTCCGCTCACAACTTTGATCGCTGCGTCTGAAGGGTTAATAGCGCGCGTCATGACGAGCGGTGCCACGCTCTGTTAGCCCAGGGTCCCGGCTATGAATAGCAGCCGGGACCGACCCGGTGTGATGCAGGGTCACAGCGTGACCCTGTTTTAAACACCGGGACCGGGCGCAGGGCGTACAGGTACGCCCTGCATCCTTAAGAGGTTAAAGGAAGGGCTAATATTTCTTCCTTCTAGATCCACTTCTGACTTTGGCTCAAAAACTCCAGTAGCAGTTCTCCAAAAAACACCAGAAAAAAACCTGTGTGGAAATCTAGCCTAAAAATACTTTGCCTTTTGACTGAAAAAGGATAAATTCATATTATGTATTATTTGTTAGACCTTTTGAATTATTATATTTTATTTTTTCCTGAACTTTTTTGATCATACTTAAAGGGGGTACTCCTGTGAAATTTTTTTTCATATGAACTGGCTATACTTCTATTAAAAAAATCTTAATCCTTTCAGTACTTATCAGCTGCTGTTTACTACAGTTTACTATGAGTTGTTAACTTTTGTCTGACCACAGTGCTCTCTTCTGCCACCTCTATCTGTGTCAGGAACTGTCCAGAATAGGAACAAATCCCCATAGCAAACTTATCCTGCTCTGGACAGTTCCTGACAGGGACAGAGGTGTCTGCAGAGAGCACTGGGGTCAGACAGAAAAGATCAACTCAACTTCCTCTGGAGCATACAGCAGCTGATAACTACTGGAAGAATTAAGATTTTTATATAAGTAATTTATCAATCTTTTTAACTTTCTGGTGCCAGTTGATATGAAAACAATTGTTTTCCACCAGAGTACCCCTTTAACTTTAGTATAGTTGAATATGAATATGTAGTTTTCCATAAATGAAGGGTTAAAGAGGCTCTAAAAGCCAAAACTTGCAGATGGATGTATGTTTTTTTAAATTAGACAAAAGATAACAAATATATAAAACTATGACTGTGATTGAAACCAGTTGAGCTAGTCTAATAATGAGATCTAAGGCTGGGTTCAGACCATACGAAATTAAAGTAAAACATATAAGTGTGAAGGCTATTCGTTCTTTCCCTTTGTATAAAGAAACATTCCGTTTTTTTTGCACTAATCATACAGTGCCATTTGATTTTTGCGTTGCATTACACTAATTGGGTCATGTGATCGCCAGCACAACACAGTTACTTGGCTCAGGATACGTTCACAAATGCATTTTTTTGCTGCAGCAGATTTTGTTACCTGTAGAAGTTGAAGGGTAGCAAAATCAGCAGCAGAAAATCACCTAATAAACTGTACCTGCTAGCTTACAAACCCCTTCCAGCTCTTATCTGAATACTGCTTCTATTATCTCTCTAAGACCGGCTTAGAGATAATAGAAGATAATAGAAGAAGTCCGGCTGGAGATTTCGCGTGCAGGCAGTGCCGACCAGTGCCCACTGAGTCAGTCGGTACTGGATTCTGCAGACATTGCCTCCCCAATGGATGGCAATGTCTGCAGAGTAGAGACCTGCTAGAACATTGAGCGAGTTTAATGTTGTGGCAAAATTTTTGAAGGGATTTTCCTGGTGGAAATTCCGCCTCAAAAACTGTGCAGTGTGCACTGGAATCCCATTGCCAGCAATAGAAATCTGCTGCACCAGAATTTTGTAGTGTGAAACTGGCCTTAAGGGATCTGGATATATAATAGATATTCACCTATCCAGAGGCTTTGTTCACACTGTTCTGTCTGTAATTTTCCCAACATTACACAGGCTAAAGACTTCAAACCCTTTAAAACACTTCAAATGTGATTTTAGGTCAAATCCCTTTTGCCCAGTCAATGATTGCATTGTGTGTTATTTTGTATAATAAAATACCGGACACCATCTTAGAAACCTGATGGTCCCAATTAAAGAGTTACTATTATAAAAAAACAAAAAAAAACATATGACATGTCAAAAGTTTCAATCAGTCAGGGCCTCATTGCTGAGACCCTTCAGACCACTAAATATATCTAGATGAATTCCCCTTTACTCCCCGCCTTGGCATGCAATTCCTCACTTTGCAGGTGATGAGCTCAATAGACTATATTGGAGCCCGTCTCCTGCAATTGGCACAGAATCAGGGAGTGAAGCGTGCTTCTGTGTGCTTATTTCAGTCATACCTAACACTGAGACCCCGGCTGATCAAAACTTTTATCATATCTGCTTGACATGTCAAAAGTTTTTTTTCTAATGACAGTAATGCTTTAAATTCATTGGGGTCTGTTGAGCGCTGTTTGTGTTCACTGTTTAATGACCTGTCAGTGCCATTTGTTTAGTTGTTCTGATTCACTGACCAAGCCAAATAAAAAAATAAAAATGGAAAATATAAGGCAGTGTGAGCCCAGCCTAAGCAAATCGCCAGTCAATCACTTTTTTTTTTAGTCCTGTCCAAACTGTGACCTGTGTTGATTTCTGTAGATATTGTGATAGGAAATATTTAGGTACTACTCTGCCTGGACCTTCCTCCTCCATGGCATTACAGAACTACATTTTCATGCACTGCTTGATATTGAAGTATAGATATTCTTGTAAATTGTGTATATATCGGCCCTTCATTCTGTATAAATCCACCCAATAGACAGCATTAAAGTGGTACTCCGCCCTTATACATCCCCAGGGGATAAGATGTCTGATCGCGGGGTTCCTTCTGGGACCCCCGCAATCTCTGTGCGTTCCGATCATAATGTTGGGTTTGGGCGGCCATTAGCTGCGACGTCACAACAATAATCCCCCGCCTCTTCTCCATTCATACCTATGGGAGGGAGCATGACGGCCGGACCCCCACAATCAGACATCTTATCCCCTATCCCCTATCCATAGGGGATAAGTGTTTGATTGTGGTGGGTCCCAGTGATAAGAAACCCCCTAGCTCAACACCACCTATTATGTATACCAAATACTGTTATGCTGGTTTATGTTTCCTTTTAGGTGGAAATAACAAATGATGTACAGTCGATCCTGCTGATAATGGTGGCTGTGCTGGTTGGAAAAACAGTCGGAGACTTCTTCAACCATTCTCTCTTCAGCTCTTTATTGCATCTTAAGTGTATCCCACATTTGGTGGCTGAACCCTGTGTTGTCCATGGTAAAAAAAAGTAAGTCCTTTTTTAGGTTCTTATTTAGAGTACTGTAAACAACCTAGTGGGGTACATTGACAGGTTACTTTCAACATGATTGACAGGAGCAGTCTCAGAGTACATCCTGAAGTTTAAC
This sequence comes from Hyla sarda, assembly GCF_029499605.1. NCBI lineage: Eukaryota > Metazoa > Chordata > Amphibia > Anura > Hylidae > Hyla > Hyla sarda. Next base: position 283,346,358 of record NC_079193.1, read on the forward strand.
ATATTGTTCAGTTTGTTACACTATTCCATCACACATATTTAGCTACTATTCACAAGTTGACACTAGTGTTTGAGTACTATGGATGGGAAAATTATAGTGAAGCATTGGATGGTATACATGTGTGATGTCCCAGTACAGGACATGGTCCTGCACTACACTTAGGCCCTGCCTCGGTGACCTGCGGGCTCTCCTGCAGTGTCTCCCCTGCTGTTATTATAGTGTTAATGTTATAGGATTGTAGTCAGTGTATTAATGTATAGTTAGTATTAAGGACCTGTGCGAGGTCATCTAAAGGACCTGTGAGATGTCACATGTTATGTTTCTGTTATCACATGTTACCCAGAGGGCACCAGTTTAACACATGACCCGCAGCTTGACCAATGGGCTTTGGCTCAGCCCCCCTCTATATAAGGGGGCGGCCATTACAATTCTCTCTCTTATGTACCCTGCTGAGGGACAGTCAAGATCCGATGTCTCAGTGCTAGTGTCCAGCTACCTGGAAGGCCTCAAATCTACAGTCATTCCAGTAAGTCAAGTCTATGTCTGCTGTCACTGCCTACAGTCTAGCCAAGCCTAAAGTAAAGCATCTAAAGTCTATTATAAGTATAATTGGTCCCAGCAAGCTGCAAGGTCCTTCTGTGTCCCTGGCCACCTCTCTGGGTTTCTGGCCTAGCTGTGAAGATAATAACACCTGTCTTAACTCAGTAAAGCCTCCGTTAAACCATATCTTGGTTGTGGACTCTCCTTTCACTGCCTAGCCATTGGAATAGTGGAGATACCGTTCGTGTGGTTCCAGTACCCAAAAACCCCTCTGGCCTCACGATCATTTGGGGTTTATAACACCTTGCCCCTGGGGTTAATACCACCTCGGCCCATCCACCTACACCGCTACACCCTGTGGTCCCGCCATCACCGTGGGTCACCACATGTGTATTGTAAATGCTATATTTACATGGGCATTATGCCAAGAATCTGGTTGGTGAGCTGAATTATGGACAGAGGTTATTTGGTGCAGAGGTTAATTATTCAAAACTAATCCGAATTCATGTGTAATATGGTTGGTAAAACCTGTGCTGTGCAACAAGTCAACACAGCAGAACTTTTAGTTTGTTTGTATTTGATTATTAATGGTCTGATCTGATGGATAATTTATTTTGACCCTGAATATTTTAACAATTATTATTTTCCTACCTAAAGTATTCTTAAAAATGTTCTTCATTATATAGATACATAACATTAGTCACAAACTAAATTAAAAACTGCATGTCACATTTTTTAAAGAAAACTGTACAAGATGAGATATGGTTGGGCATGGATGTATACATGTTGTCTCAAACAGCTTTCATTGTAGTTAGGGACACATGTCTTACAAAGCCTTGAAGGGAGACGGACAGCAGGGTCACCCGCACTAACCTGAATATACAGTTAGATGTTACAGTTAGTGTGGCTAATTAAAATGCTTCTTACCAGGTGAATATTGGTGCAGCTGTTGTGGAGATATTCAACTTGTTGTTAATATGGTTTTTACTTCTTAACTACACTGGGAGGCTGCTGCTGTACGTGCAATGCTTTCTCCCACCCCCTACAGCCGATAATCCACGCCCTTCAGACAATAACCCCACCCCTTTGTAAATATTTATCTCCTCTTCCTCAGCATGTCTGAAGGGGCGGAGTTATCAGCTGAAGGGGACGGGTATTTGCCAGAGTGGGCGGGAGAAAGCTTTGCACATACAACAGCAGCCACCTCCCAGTGCACATAATAAGTAAAAACCATGGGGGTATTCATTAAGGGGGTACTCCACTGGAAAACATTTTTTTTAAATCAACTGATGCCAGAAAGGTAAATATTTGTAAATTACTTCTATTTAGAAATCTTAATCCTTTCAGTACTTATCAGCTGCTGCATGCTTCACAGGAAGTTCTTTTCGAATTTCCTTTCTGTCTGACCACAGTGATCTCTGCTGACACCTCTGTCCATTTTAGGAACTGTCCAGAGTAGGAGCAAATTCCCATAACAAACCTCTCCTGCTCTGGACAGTTCCTGAGTATACCTACATGCTCAACCATATCTCATCTTGTACAGTTTTCCTTATTTTTTTTTTATCCTTTTGCTCTAGTATTGTAATCGCTTACATCTATCATCATTATAGTCACGCAAATAAAGTTTCATTCTATTCCAACCGCTTATTCTTGATGAGTTATCTTATTTCTTTTGTCAATGAGTGTAGTTACCATACATTGATACCTTTATTAGTATTATAACAATGGACTTTTGTCTTTTACTTTTAGAGTAAACCTGGAACTCTTTACTGCTAGAGATGTCATGCAACCTTGTACAGTTATTCACTTACGGGAAAGTGTCTCTGTGTTGGCGGAGCTGCTTACTACCAACAGTCACAATGGCTTCCCAGTTGTCCATAGCCCCGCACCAGGCCAGGATGAGGTATTTTTAGGAACGATTACAAGGTATGCTTAACGATATATCCTCTATATTTGTTAAACATGTTATTTATGAATATGGAGAGCAAATAATGGGTCTCACTTAAAAAAAAAATCTTGAGAAAAAATGGCTTTGGATGTGTGTTTGCTCAAGAAGGTATAAATATATATATATATATATATATATATATATATATATATATATATATATATATACAACCATCAGAATCTAAGTGAACTTGATGTTTCTGTGCTGTTTCATGAGGAACAATGCAGTTATTTATTTTACGGAATTGCTATGAGTGACGGAATAACACCAACTATGAGATGAGTTGTAAACTTTATACTGCAGTGATACCCTTTCCTGACTGGAAGATGGCATAAAAGTCAGCTGTTCAGTTGACCTTTTTTTCCGTCTACCATTTGGTGTGCCAATTCATTAAACCTCATGTACCAAAAAGCTAGCAGCATCCATGGGCAATAGTACCACTGACACTTTTGCTTGTACAGTATTTTTTGATTAGTTAAGGTTCTGTGCACCTGCCATTTGCAGTGAGTGCCAGCTGGATGTTACAGCTTACACTCTGCTGGAACACCTGGTATTGGAAAAACTCTGGCCACCATTGGAAGCATCTGTCAGAGGGATCCTCACTACTTGTACCTCGAATGTACTGTATGCAGCCACCCTTACAATGACAGGCATACATAGCCATAGAGAAGTATTCAAATGTATAATGTAAATTATAAACTGTTAACATAGTGAACATGTTACCATAAAATGAACATGATGGATGCCCTAAAAAGGCCAATGGCAAAACAAGAAACAATGGCAGAATAGGTTTTTCAGGCTTTAAAAAATACAGTTTCTAATATGACTACTCACCATTCCTGAAAGGTAAACACAAACTGACTAGGGAACTTCTTTTGGTAGATTATTTAAAGTTAAAGGGGTACTCCGCCCCTGGCATCTTATCCTCTATCCAAAGGATAGGGGATAAGAAGTCATATCGCCGGGGTCCTGCTGCTGGGGACCCCGGGGATCGCCGCTGCGGCACCACGCCATCATTACTGCACAGAGCGAGTTCGCTCTGTGCGTAATGAGGGGCGATACAGGGGCCGGAGCAGCGTGACGTCATGGCTCTGCCCCTCATGTCATCACAGCTCGTCCCCTTAATACAAGTCTATGGGAGGGGGCGTGGTGGTCGTATTGACGGGGGCGGGCCGTGACTTCACGAGGGGCGGAGCCGTGACGTAACGATGCTCCGGCCCCTGTATTGCTTGTCATTACGTGCAGAGCGATCTCACTCTGCGCAGTAATGATAGCGGGGTGCTGCAGCGGCGATCCCCGGGGTCCCCAGCAGCGGGACCCCGGCGATCTGACATCTTATCCCCTATCCTTTGGATAGGGGATAAAATGTCTAGGGGTGGAGTACCCCTTTAACCATGGTCTCTTTCCTTTTGCTAATACAAATTCAACAGTATGTTATAGTGTTTTCTTCCATTATGATACTACAGAAATGTTTTATTTATTGGTTGTCACTTCTTTGTTATGGACCACCCAATAGTCCACATTGCATGTTGTCCCTATAAAGTTACTCCCCTTTGCTGGGATCTCCCACAATCAGCTGCTATTGCCTGTGCAACCACAATGTACAAAATAAGACATTGCATTAAATCAAAGCCTGTTCATTGTATTCTAGAAGTCCTTTAGAATCACAGAACTATAGAAGTTCTCAGCTCTGGTTTGTTCCATTATATGTAGTTATAATATTTACAGTATAAATCAGAATTGAAGTCAGTATAATTAAATAACTTTAATAATATAACACTGATAACACACATGGACTTTTTAAAGTGTTTTGATCTCGTTTTAACCAAAACATGACTGGTTGAATTTAGATGTTGATTTACCAGGAAATGGTAAATTTTTGCTAAAGTTAAATATTAGTATAAAGAAGCTCTTCATTTTTTGAATGTTTTGTCTGTTTACAGCTGCTGCCACTGTTTTTACTGGTTGTATTTCTTTTCATATAATCCTGCCTGCCACAACATATTTTATGATGGATTCTTACAGTGTACATTGTAGTAACAAACCCCATGTGTGAATCAATCTGTCATTCCTAAATGGGAAAGTTAAGTGATTTACACTTTGCATAGATTTTCAAATATGGTTCTTGGCAATAAACAACATTTGTCTGATGCTTCTGTGACATCATACTAGTTACTTAGTCAATGTCTTCTTTATTCCATATGTTAATGTATCATTCATTTTGCTTAATAATACTGTTGTCACAGGATTTATCAAAATACAATGTAAACTAGTTTATTGCATTAAAGGGGTACTCTGCTGCCTAGTGCTTATTTCACCAACTTTTTACCTCTTACTTGATGACTTCACATAACACCCCTGTACTGTATGCGCTTTATCCATTAGCGTTCTTGTTCCCTGAGTTGGCGTTCTGTCTGGCTCACGTTGTTGCTTATTTCCTGTTGTTCGGTCCATGAAAATTACCATTCCCCTAATACTTTGCGGCCTGATTATGCCTTTTGGTGCTACCTATTTTTCCTTGTTATTCCGCCCATCCTTTTTTTTGATCACACCTATGTGCATGCCCCTTTTTTTTTATTTCCGCCCATAGGCGTCCTAGTTTCCGCCTCTTGTTTCTTCTTTCCACGCCCAATATGTTCCATCGTTCGGTAGAGAAATGTGCGCCTGCGCATCCCTACACTGTCAGCGTAGTGCTAACCTAGCATACGTTAGTAGCGTAGCCATGCACAGTTCTCCTTCCAGTTCAGGGCTTACGTTCCTAGCGTAGCCCTGCGCATGCACAGTTATCCTTACAGCTCAGGGCTACGCTACTAAAGTAGACCCTTATCTGTAAGGATTACTGCGCATGCGCAGGGCTACGCTACTGACGTAGCCGATGTTAGCACTATGCTGTAAGCGTAGTGCTGAGAACGCAATTCACAAAATGACCAGACATGCGCACTATGCGCCGAAGACGACTCTCAAAATATACATGACGCATGCGCTTGGCGCAAAGGACGATTGGACCAGACTAGGACGCTCACGCAAGGGGTGGCAAAGAAAGTGAAAAACGTCATTCCCACACAATTTCAAAGAATGAATATTCAAAAAGTGGCCCGGTTTGACTACGGACACGGGAGGAGGGAAATGTGGTCGTCAACGCCGACACTGCAGGGTGGGCTGACAACAACATGGCCACAAAGTTGTCAGCAGTCACGAAGCACAAAAAAACTACACTACTTCCTGCACATAGGAACAGTAAATATAACGTAAATAATATGCATTATTGACACAGCAAGCATATTAGAGAGTTGAACAACTTTAAACAATGGGAAAATGTATTGATAAAGTCATAGCAGCAGAGTACCCCTTTAACATTTATTCCAATTTTAGTCTTAATACACATACCAGTTGGGCCCTTGGATACATGACATTTGGGGTACAGGCTTCTGGTAATTGGATTTTGGAGAACCTTCCTAACAACTTCCTGACACTAGCTAGTTAGGTCTTTTTAAAAGTTGGAAGAAAGTAGACACACACACACACACACACACACACACACAGAAGGGCACAATTAGTTCCTTTGTTTTGTTTCTTTGCCCATTGAATCCTGGTAGAGTTTCACAATAGAATAATAGGGTGTTCTCCTGCTCCAAGCATAAAAATAAATTACATATTTTATTAATCGATAAAAAAAATTAAAAATAAAGCACTGATGTGCAATAAAAATAGCAAATAAAACCCATTCTATTATAAAAGCCTACAACCTAGAGTAACCCTGCTTCTACTGCACTGCTATATGATCTGCTCCCCCCCCTCACCTGTAGATTATGTTTCCTTGCAGGCATGGTTGACTCTCCTTCTCTGTACCAATTGGTCTTTTATTTCATTTTTTATTCTACTTGCTCTTGTCTTACATTATGTATTTTAACTCCCCTCTAAAACATGTAAATGTCTATGATAATAATAGGAATAATAATAATCCATATACATTCACACACATATAGAAGTGTATAGACTGTCTAAGAAAAATATGACTGAGCAGTTCGTAAGATGTAAAATGTCCATTTAAAATAACTATTTCCAAACATACAGTTTCTGCAAAAGAGAAGACCTAGTTTACCCCCTTACAAAGTGTTATTCTACAGAGTGTGGCAGACCAGCCAAGCAAGCACAGGGCAAAGCTTTCAAGAACACCAACCAGCTTTGAAATTGTCTGTTTCTTTCTTCATTCACTTGTGACCTTCTTCTCATTTCTGAGAACCTCAAATTATATTGCTCCAGGGCTAGACTACAAGTCATTCAGGCAATGTAAAAGATGAATAAATCTTTCATCTTTATATATTTGTGAAAATATATTTAGCAGAATGGCAACAAAGCAGCATCCTAGGATGTGAGATCCTATTTTATATCAAGTAGATTTATTGCTTAGAACCTCAACATTACTTTTATTTGGTTTACTATTTGTTTGAATAACTGCCTATTTACATATTCCACAATTTTATTTTCATTGTGTTTTTTTTTTGTTACTTATGTTATCTTTTTTGGTGTGTTCACCTTTCACAAATGAAAGGCATAATATGTATTGACTTTATATAATGTGCGATAAATAGCACCATACCATTAACTCCTTCCTGCTATAAGACTTGTATACAGGTCATAACGGGAAGGTAACTTATGCTATGTGACTGGTATTTGCGTCATAGAGCGTTCATGGGCTCAGGGGCTCAGCCCACACGATCAGGGTGGGAGCCAGTTGTCCTACTTAGCCAAGCACCTGCCGCGACTGTAAGGAGTAGAGCTCTGATCCTGACAGTTAATCCCGTAGATGCCGTGGTCAGTGAGACCACCCCATCTACAGTGCTGACAAGGGGAAGGGAACTCCCCCTGTTGCCCATCGAATATACCAGTGATCAGAAGATCATAGCTTCAAGACACCTAAGGGGACAAAAAAGGTAAAAGTGTTAAAATAACATTTTCAATAGATAAATAAGTAAAGTGTAAAAAAAATTAAAAAATAAGTGCCCTTCTCAATAAAGCTTAACCCCTTAAGGACCGGGGTTTTTTCCGTTTTTGCATTTTCGTTTTTTGCTCCTTGCCTTTAAAAAATCATAACTTTCAATTTTGCACCTAAAAATCCATATGATTGCTTATTTTTTGCGCCACCAATTCTACTTTGTAATGACGTCAGTAATTTTGCCCAAAAATCTACGGTGAAATGGAAAAAAAAATCATTGTGCAACAAAATTGAAAAAAAAAAACGCCATTTTGTAACTTTTGGGGGCTTCCGTTTCTACGTAGTACATTTTTCGGTAAAAATGACACCTTATCTTTATTCTGTAGGTCCATACAATTAAAATGATACCCTACTTATATAGGTTTGATTTTGTCGTACTTCTGGAAAAAATCATAACTTCATGCAGGAAAATTAATACGTTTAAAATTGTCATCTTCTGACCCCTATAACTTTTTTATTTTTCCGTGTATGGGGCGGTATGAGGGCTCATTTTTTGCGCCGTGATCTGAAGTTTTTAACGGTACCATTTTTGCATTGATAGGACTTATTGATCGCTTTTTATTCATTTTTTAATTATATAAAAAGTGACCAAAAATGCACTATTTTGGACTTTGGAATTTTTTTGCGCGTACGCCATTGACCGAGCGGTTTAATTAATGATATATTTCTATAATTTGGACATTTCCGCACGCGGTGATACCCTATATCTTTATTTTTATTTACACTGTGTTTTTTTTTATGGGAAAAGGGGGGTGATTCAAACTTTTAATAGGGGAGGGGTTAAATGATCTTTATTCACTTTTTTTTCACTTTTTTTTTGCAGTGTTATAGCTCCCATAGGGACCTATAACACTGCACACACTGATCTTTATCATTGATCACTGGTTTCTCATAGGAAACCAGTGATCGATGATTCTGCCGCTTGACTACTCATGCCTGGATCTCAGGCACTGAGCAGTCATTCGGCGATCGGACAGCGAGGAGGCAGGTAGGGACCCTCCCGCTGTCCTGTAAGCTGTTCGGGATGCCGTGCTGAGCTAACCGGCAGTTTTTACTTTCACTTTTAGCCGTGTGGCTCAGCTCTGAGCGCACAGCTAAAGAGTTAATAGCGTGCGGCACCGCGATCGGCGCTGCGTGCTATTAGCGGCGGGTCCTGGCTTCACTATGACGCCGGGCCCGCCATGATATGATGCGGGGTTACCGTGTAACCCCGCGTTATATCACAGGAGCAGTACCAAGGACGTACCGGTACGTCCTTGGTCCTTATAGCTTAATATTATCATGAAAAAAAACATACCATACGTATTGGGTAAATTGCGTTCATAATATATTGTACTATAAAGCTATGATGTTATTTATTTCACTCGGGGGGAAAAAAAACTATAAAATATCGTAAAAATGATCAAAAGGTAGCACGTATCATAAAAATTATACCAATAAAAGTACAGCTCATTCTATGAAAAATAAGCCTTCACACAACTCCGTTGACCGAAAATAAAAATGTTCTTGCTGTCAAAATATGGCAAAACTAAAACAAATTTGCTGTGAAAAGTAAAAAAAACTATATAAATTGATTATCACCATAATCATACTGACACGTACAATGAAGATAACATGTCTTTTTAACCACATGGTAAACGCCATAAAAAAAAGTCAAAAACAGTATTCTTATTTTTTCCTCTTGCCACCCCCCAAGAAATATAATAAAACCAGACCAGAAATTCATACGTACCCCATAATAGTATCAATAACATCTGCAGCTTGTTCCACAAAAAAACAAGACCTCATACACAGCTCTGTCAACTGAATATGGTGCTTGATAAATACCCTAAGAAAAAGAAGGCCCTTGAGTCCTGTGTGCAAGTCAAGCAAAAAAAAGTTTTTCACAAATGATAGCTGAAGGCATTGACAAAAATTACCACTATTAAAAAGTATAATGTGTCAGCAAAAAACTCTCAGAATCAGTAGGATATGTTACAGCATCCCAAAGTTTTTAGCACTTAAAGCGTACTCGTCAGATCCAACAAAAAAAAACATTGTTTTTAACCCCTTCCCGCAGAATGTCATATATAAACGCCGGGTTGTGCAGTGCGTTCGCGCATCCCGGCGTTTATATATGCCATTCAGTTAACCCGGCGATGAGCAGCATCGCACGGGTTAACTGGCAGAAGTCCCGCTGTTTCCAGCAGGGGACAACTTCTGCTTCACCCCCAGGACCATCCATTGATGGTCCTGGTCAGCGATCACTGTGATTGGTCCCTGTGGACCAATCACAGTGATCTGGGGTGAAAGTTCAGATCCCCCGCACTGCCCGCCCCTGGAAGTCGGGCAGAACGGGGGACGATGGCTGCGGGGGCTTGCGGGGACCTGCGGCATAGGGGGGGAACACCAGGGGACCGGCGGACTTACCTGGCGGGACCGAGGAGCAGCGCGGGACCGGCCACGTGGAGGAGCAGCGACGCGACCGGCAGGTAAGTACATGGTCCTCAGAAGCAGCAGTGAAGATCTTCACTGCTGCTTCTAGGAGTCTGAAAACTACAACTCCCAGCATGCCTAGACAGCCTTTGGCTGTCTGGGCATGCTGGGAGTTGTAGTTTTGCAACATCTGGAGGGCCCCAGTTTGGAGACCATTGTATAATGGTCTCCAATCTGTGCTCTTCCAGCTGTTGCAAAACTACAACTCCCAGCATGCACTGACTGTCCAGGCATGCTGGGAGTTTTAGTTCAGCAACATCTGGCCCTTCAGATGTTGCCGAACTACAACTCCCAGCATGCCCTTCAGCTGTCTGGGCATGCTGGGAGTTGTAGTTTTGCAACAACTGGAGACACACTGGTTGGGAAACATTGTTTCTAACTCAGTGTTTCCTAACCTGTGTGCCTCCAGCTGTTGCAAAACTATAATTCCCAGCATGCACTAACAGACCATGCATGCTGGGAGTTGTAGTTTTGCAACATCTGGAGGGCCCCAGTTTGGAGACCATTGTATAATGGTCTCCAATCTGTGCTCTTCCAGCTGTTGCAAAACTACAACTCCCAGTATGCACTGACTGTCCAGGCATGCTGGGAGTTTTAGTTCAGCAACATCTGGCCCTTCAGATGTTGCCGAACTACAACTCCCAGCATGCCCTTCAGCTGTCTGGGCATGCTGGGAGTTGTAGTTTTGCAACAACTGGAGACACACTGGTTGGGAAACATTGTCTGTTTCTAACTCAGTGTTTCCTAACCTGTGTGCCTCCAGCTGTTGCAAAACTATAACTCCCAGCATGCACTAACAGACCATGCATGCTGGGAGTTGTGGTTTTGCAACAGCTGGTGCACCCCCCCCCCCCCCTGTGAATGTACAGGGTACATTCACATGGGCGAGGCTTTTACAGTGGGTTTCTCGCATCTTGAGATGCAGCAAATTTTGAGCTGGGAAACTCGCTGTAATCCCCCGCCCGTGCGACTGTACCCTAAAAACACTACACTACACTAACACAAAATAAAATAAAAAGTTAAAAACACTACATATACACATACCCCTACACAGCCCCTCTCCCCCAATAAGAACGTCCGGTACGCCACTGTTTCCAAAGCAGAGCCTCCAGCTGTTGAAAAACAACAACTCCCAGTATTGCCGGACAGCCGTTGACTGTCCACGCATGCTGGGAGTTTTACAACAGCTGGAGGCACCCTGTTTGGGAATCACTGGCGTAGAATACCCCTATGTCCACCCCTATGCAAATCCCTAATTTAGGCCTCAAATGCACATGGCGCTCTCACTTTGGAGCCCTGTCGTATTTCAAGGCAACGGTTTAGGGCGACATATGGGGTATCGCTGTACTCGGGAGAAATTACGTTATAAGGTTTGGGGGGCTTTTTCTTCTTTAACCCTTCATGAAAAGGAAATGTTGGGGTCTACACCAGAATGTTAGTGTAAAAAAATTTAATTTTTTACACTAACATGCTGATGTTGCCCTATACTTTACATTTTCACAAGAGGTAAAAGGGAAAAAAGCCCCCCAAAATTTGTAACGCAATTTCTCCCGACTACAGAGATACCCCATATGTGAGCGCAAAGTGCTCTGGGGGCGCACAACAAGGCCCAGAAGGGAGAGCGCACCATGTACATTTGAGGTGATTTGCACAGGGGTGGCTGATTGTTACAGCGGTTTTGACAAACGCAAAAAAAACAAAACCCCACATGTGACCCCATTTCGGAAACGACACCCCTCACGGAATGTAATGAGGGGTGCAGTGAGAATTTACCCCCCACAGGTGTCTGATGGATCTTTGGAACAGTGGTCCGTGAAAATGAAAACTTGTACAGCCCACTGTTCCAAAGATCTATCAGACACCAGTGGGGGGGCAAATGCTCACTGTACCCCTTGTTACGTTCCTAAAGGGGTCTCGTTTCCAAAATGGTATGCCATGTGTTTTTTTTTGCTGTTCTGGCACCAGAGGGGCTTCCTAAATGCGATATGCCCCCCGAGCAAAATTTGCTCTCAAAAAGCCAAATATGACTCCTTCTCTTCTGAGCATTGTAGTTCGCCCATAGTGCACTTCAGGTCAACTTATGGGGTACCTCCATACTCAGAAGAGAAGGGGTTACAAATATTGGGGGGTATTTCCTGCTATTAACCCTTGCAAAAATGTGAAATTTGGGGGGAAACACACATTTTAGTGGAAATTTTTTTTTTTTTTTTTTACATATGCAAAAGTCGTGAAACACCTGTGGGGTAATAAGGCTTACTTTATTCCTTATTACATTCCTCAAGGGGTCTAGTTTCCAAAATGGTATGCCATGTGTTTTTTTTTTGCTGTTCTGGCACCATAGGGGCTTCCTAAATGAGACATGCCCCCCGAGCAAAATTTGCTCTCAAAAAGCCAAATATGACTCCTTCTCTTCTGAGCATTGTAGTTCGCCCATAGTGCACTTCAGGTTAACTTATGGGGTACCTCCATACTCAGAAGAGAAGGGGTTACAAATATTGGGGGGTATTTCCTGCTATTAACCCTTGGAAAAATGTGAAATTTGGGGGGAAACACACATTTTAGTGAAAAAAAATAAAAAAATTTTACATATGCAAAAGTCGTGAAACACCTGTGGGGTATTAAGGCTCACTTTATTCCTTGTTATGTTCCTCAAGGGGTCTAGTTTCCAAAATGGTATGGCATGTGAGGGTTTTTTGCTGTTCTGGCACCATAGGGGCTTCCTAAATGCAACATGCCCCCCAAAAACCATTTCAGAAAAACGTACTCTCCAAAATCCCCTTGTCACTCTTTCCCTTCTGAGCCCTCTACTGCGCCCGCCGAACACTTTACATAGACATATGAGGTATGTGCTTAGTCGAGAGAAATTGGGCTACAAATATAAGTATAAATTTTCTCCTTTTACCCCTTGTAAAAATTCATACAAGAACATGCGAGTGTAAAAAATGAAGATTGTGAATTTTCTCCTTCACTTTGCTTCTATTCCTGTGAAACACCTAAAGGGTTAAAATGATGACTGAATGTCATTTTGAATACTTTGGGGGGTGCAGTTTTTATAATGGGGTCTTTTGTAGGGTATTTCTAATATGAAGACCCTTCAAATCCACTTCAAACCTGAACTGGTCCCTGAAAAATAGTGAGTTTGAAAATTTTGTGAAAAATTGGAAAATTGCTGCTGAACTTTGAAGCCCTCTGGTGTCTTCCAAAAGTAAAAACTCGTCACTTTTATGATGCAGACATAACGTAGACATATTGTATATGTGAATAAAAAAATTTTTTATTTGTAATATACATTTTCCTTACAAGCAGAGAGCTTCAAAGTTAGAAAAATGCAAAATTTTCAAATTTTTCATCAAATTTTAGGATTTTTCACAAGGAAAGGATGCAAGTTACCATAAAATTTTACCACTAAGTTAAAGTAGAATATGTCACGAAAAAACAATCTCGGAATCAGAATGATAACTAAAAGCATTCCAGAGTTATTAATGTTTAAAGTGACAGTGGTCAGATGTGCAAAAAACGCTCTGGTCCTTAAGGCCAAAATGGGCTTGGTCCTGAAGGGGTTAATATATCACTCAGTACCTAATCCTGACCATGTACATCTGATTTTTATGTGTCTAGCACCTTTATTTATTTTTTTATTACACTTTTAATTTAGCTCACTAGTCTGAATTCCTCTCAAAGGGAGGGGGCGTGGCCTCACTGTGCAGGTCTCCGCCCCCTCCCTCAGTATGCTGTCTGCTCACATCTCCCCTAGTATTAGCAAAACTACAACTCCCAGCTTGTCCTCACTGACAGTAGCGGCACACAAGCTGACAGTGGGACTAGTATGTGTCCAAGCAGGCGGGGGGTGGGGATCCCCTGGGTGGTAGGGGATTGTTGTTTGACTGGCTCTTTCAGTATGAAATACTGCAAAATTTCTAATGAATAAAGCAATTGCATAACCTATTGGTTATACATGCTTTTCAACATATCAAAAGTTTTCGTATCTGACAGTGCCCATTTAAAGTAGGTCAAATTTGAAAAAACTACTGTACAATATATGGGTACAGTAGATTAAACATCTAGAGAACCTGGACCTGATGAAGGAGGGGGAGCCCTCAGAAACACATAGTCCTGGCAGTTCTATTATTCCACTGTACGATATTGACCCTTACCTAATATAATGGAACTATATAGTTAAATCTCTATCCTCTTCTTCCTTCTATATTATTTCTCAAAATAACTCACCACACAGCCATTAATATCTAAACTTTGGCAACAAAAGTGAGTACACCTCTAAGTGAAAATGTCCGAATTGGACTGCTTTAAGTCTCTTGGGTATGGAGTTTACCATAGCTTTACTGGTTGCCACTGAAGTCCTCTTCCATACCCCCATGATGACATCATGGAGCTGGTGGATGTTAGAGTTCCTTCACTTTCCACTTAAGGATACCCTACAGATGCTCAATAGGGTTCAGGTCTGGAGAAATGCTTGACCACTCCATCAACTTCACCCTCAGCCTCTTCAGCAAGGCACTGTCATCTTGAAGATGTGTCAGGGGTCATTATCATGTTGGAATACTGCCCTCCCGCCAAGTCTCTAAAGGAAAATGATCATGCTCTGCTTCAGTATGTGTTGGCATTCATGGTTCCTTCAATGAATTGTAGCTCCCCAGTGCCAGCAGCACTCAAGCAGCCCCAGACCATGACACTACCATCACTATGCATGACTGTGTGTGAGTTATTTTGAGGGGACACAACAATAAATACTGATATACAAGCTGTGCACTCATTGCTTTATAATGTAGCAGATAGTCATTTCTTCAGTGTGAAAAGATAAAATAAAATATTTACAAAATGTGAGGGGTGGACTCACTTATGTGAGATATTATACTGTCTTCATTTATGCATGATTCTTTTATTTGTTGCAATATTTTGTTTGCATCATTACATGTTCTTATCTGTACAGCATGTTAGCGAGAGCTGCAGGAAAGTACTTCAGTAAATAAATATAATGAGTTTAATTGAGCAAAACTAAAATGGTTCAGTTGCTAATTTAAATTAAAAGAGATTCAAGTGACAAATTCCCTATTAAATACAGAAATATGAACATATACAATCATATTAAGTAATTAAGATAATCCTGAATGTTTTTTTCTATAAGGCATTGCATATTCTATTGGAACCTGATACAAATGTTTATAATGTAGCTAATGAATTTTTTTTTTAATTACTGCAAATCCCAGTTAATTGTGTAAATGTTTTCTTTCAATGTATTTATAGTGTCACTGAATTGTGTGGATGATATTAGACTGGAAAATGTACTGACATAGGGAGGACAGTAGGGTAGTATATTATATACAACTATCAGTCATAACATTAAAACCACCTGCCTAATATTGTGTATCGTATATACTCGAGTATAAGCCGTCCCGAATATAAGCCGAGGCCCCTAATTTCACCCCAAAAACCCAGGAAAAGTTATTGACTTGACTATAAGCCTAGGGTGGGAAATACATCATCCCATGTCATCATCCCCCCCTGTCATTAACACCCCCGTCATTATCACCCCCTTCATCATCCCCCTCGTCATCATCCCCCTCGTCATCATCCCCCTCGTCATCATCCCCCTCATCATCATCCAGACCCCCGTCATCATCCCCCTCGTCATCATCCCCCTCGTCATCATCCCCCCGTCATCATCCCCCCGTCATCATCCCCCCGTCATCATCCCCCTCGTCATCATCCCCCTCGTCATCATCCCCCCGTCATCATCCCCCCGTCATCATCCCCCTCATCATCATCCCCCCGTCATCACCCCCCCACCTTCATCATCACCGCCTGTCAAACCCTTCTCAGTGGTCTTCAACCTGCGGACCTCCAGATGCTTCAAAACTACAACTCCCAGCATGCCAGGACAGCCATCGGCCATCCATCTTCGGCCATCTATGCTGCAGGGACCGTCCGGTGGGGAGGGTTAGAGTTTCCAGGCTGTCCATCTTCACCGGGAGGCCCTCTTCTCCGCTCCAGACCGGCCCCGGACTAGTGACGCTGCCTTGATGCCACCGCGCAGGGACGTCACTCGAGTATAAGCCAAGGGGGGCGTTTTCAGCATGAAAAATCGTGCTGAAAAACTCGGCTTATACTCGAGTATATACGGTAAGTCCCTCTGGTGCCACAAAACAGCACTGACCTGTCAAGTCATGGACTCTACAAGACCTCTGAAGGTGTCAAATTGTAATGGCTAAATGACTAACTCAGATCATCTTCAAAACAGCAGACCTTGTGGGCGTGTTTCTGCTATGCATTGCTTATTATCTACAAAAAGTGGTCCAAGGAAGGACACCTGATAAACTGACATTGACGTCAATGTCATCCAAGGCTCATAGATTTGCACAAAGAGCAAAGGCTAACTCACCTCATCTGTTCTTACTGAAGGACTAATGTAGCACAAATTGCTGAAAAAGTTTATGCTGTTTATACAGTATGAGAGGTTTCAGAACACACAGTTTATTCTCTATGATCCAACTGCGGACCAATATATGGAGGGTTATTTAAACCAATTCACCAAAAGATCACCGAAGTGATCCACTAATTCCCTATATTTCCCATATATTTGTTAAAAGGTATAATCTTTATTAATTTCAAAACACCAACAAAAAAGGAGTTAAAAATTGCAGTGTATCTCTCCTCCTGTATTATTAATAATTGTCTGTGCCAACCAGGCATCACCTATTATCTACCTGTGTGTACCTGCAGTGTACACACGGTTGGTGGGGGAGTCCGCACTGTATATTAAAAACCTATCCTATGCCCCCCTCGACATGTATCGCCGCAGGACGCGGCTTTGTCAAGAGGTTTTAGGGCACTGAATGAAAAAGCGCCAAAACAGGGGTTAAATAACCTCCTATTGTGACATCATGGTGGGGTGATATTCACTTCTGATTGGTGGGACGCCATCCCATCCAATCATCCTCTATTTAATTTGATGGACATTTCCATGCACCTATTGCTGCTCTCATAGTTCAACCAATCCGCATAGTTGTTTATTGGTAATGCCTCTGTAATGCATCACATGATTACTGCGTCATGATCTCAGAGCCGATATTCACATCCGCTTCCTGCGCCGTGACCCCTGCGCGAGCTCTTACACCAGCGAGCGTACCTTGCTGTCGGAGCTGCGCAGTTCTATATGCGCGGGGACTTAGTCTCCACGGGCATTTCCAAATAGATATAATAGTCAGTCACTATGTAATTTCATATGCGCCAGAATTTTTTCTATATAAGGGCTGCGTGATGTAATCTGCGCAAATACTTGGTCTTCCGTAGTGCTCCATGTTAATAGGGATAAGATCCAATAAAATGTATTATTGCTCTATATGATATTCTATGTTGTTCTATGTTGTATATTATTATCACCATAGAGGTAGTTGATTATTTGGTGATAATTTAAAGGCAGCATATTGGTCCATCATGGTTTGTCCATCTACAATTCCCTCCCTGATGTCACTTCGGCAGGGTGTTTAATAATTATGTTGATAATTGTATATGATATTTATACATTATGGCAGCTATTCTAAATGAACGCTGAGAAGGTAAATCCCTCATTGAGTCCATTAGGGCTCAGGCTTTTGAGTCGCTGTATCCATCTTGCTTCTTCACGGAGTAATTTCTTATCTAAATTACCTCTTCTGGGGCCCAATGTCATCTTAATTAGTCCCCAAAATTTAAGGGTTTGTATATCCCCTCTATGAAAATTTCTAACATGTCTCGCCAGTGGGGTATCAGTCCCAGTGCGGATAGTGCTGAGATGTTGAGATATCCGTCTTCTCAGTTGCTGTGTGGTTTTGCCCACATATAGCTTACCACATCCACACTGGGCTATATATATTACTCCAGAAGTCTGGCAGTTGATAAAATCCCTAATAACATATTTCTTATTATCAATTGGGTTAACAAATTCTTTCATCCTAGGCAGGAATCCACAAAAGGTACACTTTCCACAAGGATGAAACCCTTTTATTACAGACTTGAGCCATGTTCTTTCAGTTTTTTCAGTATAGAGGCTATGAACCAGATGTTCTCTGATGTTTTTCCCTCTCCTATATGTGATCGAAGGAAAAGGGGGGATGACATCTCTCAAATCATTGTCTGCCTGTAGAATAGGCCAAAATTGACGTAGAATATTCATTACCTGACGACTATTTTCGTCAAAAGTGCCAATACATCGTACAGTCTTAGTTATTGTTCCCGTTGTCTGTTTACTTTTCAGTAGCTCCTGTCTTGGGGTATCACGAGCTCTAGCGAAGGCTCTATGAAGAACCTTCTTAGGATACCCCCTACTGATAAATCTGTTGTATAAAGTCCTGCATTCCCGTAGGAATGCTTCATCTGTGGAGCTGTTTCTCTTGGCACGCAGGTATTGTCCCACGGGGATGCCTCTCTTGAGGGGGGCAGGATGATGACTGCCCCACTCAAGAAAGCTATTGGTAGACGTAGGTTTCCTATATATGCACGTTTGGACGCTGCCATTGGGCTGCAGAGAAATCTGTAGGTCAAGAAAGTTGATGGTGGTCTGGTGAATTTCTGAGGTAAAAAACATCCCTATTGTATTGTTATTAAGTGTGGTGACAAATTGCTGAAATAGTGCTTCTGTGCCGTCCCAAAATAATAAAACATCATCAATAAATCGTGCCCAAAATAAGATGTGCGAAGTATACTGGAGATGGGTGTCTGTGAATACAATAGTGTCTTCCCACCACCCTAAAAAAAGATTTGCAAAATTAGGCGCACATGCCGTGCCCATGGCTGTGCCTTTGTGCTGTAAATAAAAGTGACCATCAAAAATGAAATAATTGTGTATAAGTAAAAAGTGAAGTGACAAAATAAATTGATTGTGCTCAATAAATTGTGTTCCTCTCGTGTTCAAAAAGTATTCGACCGCCTTTAGACCCAATTCATGTTTTATGTTAGTATACAATGCCTCAACATCGAGACTCGCCACATATATATTTGGTGGAAAAGAGATTTCCTGCAGTCTAGATACAGCGTCCCCTGTATCCCTAACATAAGACGGTAGGGCTTGGACAAATGGAGTTAACATCTGGTTCACATATTGGCTAATTCCCTCCGTAAGATTTTCATTTCCCGATACGATTGGACGTCCTGGGATAGGTATTTTTCTTTTATGTATCTTAGGTAATGCATACATTGTTGCTATAGTAGGCTTCAAATTCAGCGTATACCTAAATTCATCTTCAGTGATCAATCCATTATTTTTCGCCTCCGTAAGTATCACTCTCAGTTCATTCAGGAATCTCTCAGTGGGGTTGGATTCAAGACGTCGATATGTTGTTTCATCCCGGATTAGTCGTCGGACCATATCCAGGTAATCATCTTTATTCATAATCACTATATTCCCCCCCTTATCGGAGGGCTTAATGATTATGTCCTGATTTTCTTCCAGATCACACAATGCTTGATTCTCCTCACAAGTGAGATTTTGGTTTCTCCTCTTCCTAGGTCTCAACTCTTCCAATTTGGTACTGACCATCTGTACAAAGATGTTAATATTATCAAATTGTGTAAAATTGGGTGTTGTTCGACATTTAGGTTTTAAATCCGAAAAAGGTGGAGTGGGTCTCCTTATACCACTTTCACCTTCCTCTAGTAGTTCATAAAGATCACTCACCACTTGATTATCCAACCTTGCCTCTATATCACTATCACGTGATTTGTGCACTTTGTGCAGAGCAAGTTTCCTTGCGAACAGATTAATATCCTTAATCCATTCGAAGGAATCAAATTGTGGTGTAGGTGTATAGGATAGTCCCTTTTTCAACAGCTTAATCTGATCCTTAGTGAGGATATACGATGGAAAATTGCATATCTGCATTTCATCCTTCTTCTCCTCATCTAATTTTTCTTGTTGGACGGATACCCCCATTTGTCCCTGTCCCTCAACTGGACGCCTTCCCCTAAAAAAAGGGGGGATATGTTTGGATTCTGGCCTCCTGACATAATTTGTGCTGCCGTAGTTGCTATAGATGGCTGTATCAAAGGTGTAAACTGCAAGGCAGACGGATAGGATGTAATGGAGGCGGATCCCTCTCCATTTCGATTTATTGCTGGTATCGGCATATTTGGAGGCATTTCTGTTTGTATGGGACCTCCTTGTTGAGGAGCACCCATTTGTATTGGTCCTGTCTGTTGGGGGTGAACTGTACTTCCTCCCCATTGTTGTTGAGGGAAGCTAGTAGGATTCGATAAATTATTAGCTGTATGGGAGTTTGTCACTATACCACCTTGTTGTGTCTGATACTGGGTGATACCCTGTGCTTGTGATTGAGGGTACTGGTAGTTATGGTTATTAAATCCCTGATGTTGATTAGGATTTTTGGATCCTCTATATCCAGTCTTTTTGTTGTAAGGAGGTCTTTTTTTGTGATATTTGTTTTTGATCTGTTGATTGAACTGATATTTTGGTGTGTTAATTTTGGACTGATCGTCTGATTCGGAATAATCAGATTCGGAGATATCAGTATATTTATTGTAAGAGGTATCCACGGGTTTTTTAGTATATATTTGTCCGGACTCAAAATCCTTTTTATCCCGTATATACTTCTTATGTTTCTTTTCTTTGATTTCCGATTGTAAATTCTGAATGTTCCTTTGTAATCGTTGTTCCCAGTTAGTAAAATCAGAATTACTTTTGAAGGTCTGTATCTCCTCTAATTTGGTCTCTAATAGGATGCTCACTGAGTTAAAGGCTTTTTTCTCATAGGATAGTAGATAATCTATCATACGTAATGAGTTCTCAGTGAGTACTTTTTGCCACCCAGTAATAAAATCAGGGTCCTGCTGGTGCGAATTAGGGACTATATTAATTCGTAGTCCTCTATATACCAAGCCTTGTTGAAGATAAGTCTCTAGACTTGCTACTTCCCACCAGGAGCGCAAATATTTTTTATATATTCTCTGTAAATTGCGAAATGCTGTATTTATATCCACCTGATTTAGAGGCAATTCATTAGAGGAGAAAACATGCTGAGCTTCAGTCATAAATAATTCAGGATTCAGCTTGTTTGAGAGAAATCCTGCCATAATATGGGAGACTTCCCTTTTTGTACCGTATGTGGTTAGGTCCAATAATGGGGGAGTTAACCCCTATGGATATATGATCCAACTGCGGACCAATATATGGAGGGTTATTTAAACCAATTCACCAAAAGATCACCGAAGTGATCCACTAATTCCCTATATTTCCCATATATTTGTTAAAAGGTATAATCTTTATTAATTTCAAAACACCAACAAAAAAGGAGTTAAAAATTGCAGTGTATCTCTCCTCCTGTATTATTAATAATTGTCTGTGCCAACCAGGCATCACCTATTATCTACCTGTGTGTACCTGCAGTGTACACACGGTTGGTGGGGGAGTCCGCACTGTATATTAAAAACCTATCCTATGCCCCCCTCGACATGTTTCGCCGCAGGACGCGGCTTTGTCAAGAGGTTTTAGGGCACTGAATGAAAAAGCGCCAAAACAGGGGTTAAATAACCTCCTATTGTGACATCATGGTGGGGTGATATTCACTTCTGATTGGTGGGACGCCATCCCATCCAATCATCCTCTATTTAATTTGATGGACATTTCCATGCACCTATTGCTGCTCTCATAGTTCAACCAATCCGCATAGTTGTTTATTGGTTGCCTCGGTAATGCATCACATGATTACTGCGTCATGATCTCAGAGCCGATGTTCACATCCGCCTCCTGCGCTATGACCCCTGCGCGAGCTCTTATACCAGCGCCGATATTCACATCCGCTTCCTGCGCCGTGACCCCTGCGCGAGCTCTTACACCAGCGAGCGTACCTTGCTGTCGGAGCTGCGCAGTTCTATATGCGCGGGGACTTAGTCTCCACGGGCATTTCCAAATAGATATAATAGTCAGTCACTATGTAATTTCATATGCGCCAGAATTTTTTCTATATAAGGGCTGCGTGATGTAATCTGCGCAAATACTTGGTCTTCCGTAGTGCTCCATGTTAATAGGGATAAGATCCAATAAAATGCATTATTGCTCTATATGATATTCTATGTTGTTCTATGTTGTATATTATTATCACCATAGAGGTAGTTGATTATTTGGTGATAATTTAAAGGCAGCATATTGGTCCATCATGGTTTGTCCATCTACAATTCCCTCCCTGATGTCACTTCGGCAGGGTGTTTAATAATTATGTTGATAATTGTACATGATATTTATACATTATGGCAGCTATTCTAAATGAACGCTGAGAAGGTAAATCCCTCATTGAGTCCATTAGGGCTCAGGCTTTTGAGTCGCTGTATCCATCTTGCTTCTTCACGGAGTAATTTCTTATCTAAATTACCTCTTCTGGGGCCCAATGTCATCTTAATTAGTCCCCAAAATTTAAGGGTTTGTATATCCCCTCTATGAAAATTTCTAACATGTCTCGCCAGTGGGGTATCAGTCCCAGTGCGGATAGTGCTGAGATGTTGAGATATCCGTCTTCTCAGTTGCTGTGTGGTTTTGCCCACATATAGCTTACCACATCCACACTGGGCTATATATATTACTCCAGAAGTCTGGCAGTTGATGAAATCCCTAATAACATATTTCTTATTATCAATTGGGTTAACAAATTCTTTCATCCTAGGCAGGAATCCACAAAAGGTACACTTTCCACAAGGATGAGACCCTTTTATTGTAGACTTGAGCCATGTTCTTTCAGTTTTTTCAGTATAGAGGCTATGAACCAGATGTTCTCTGATGTTTTTCCCTCTCCTATATGTGATCGAAGGAAAAGGGGGGATGACATCTCTCAAATCATTGTCTGCCTGTAGAATAGGCCAAAATTGACGTAGAATATTCATTACCTGACGACTATTTTCGTCAAAAGTGCCAATACATCGTACCGTCTTAGTTATTGTTCCCGTTGTCTGTTCATCAAATTAAATAGAGGATGATTGGATGGGATGGCGTCCCACCAATCAGAAGTGAATATCACCCCACCATGATGTCACAATAGGAGGTTATTTAACCCCTGTTTTGGCGCTTTTTCATTCAGTGCCCTAAAACCTCTTGACAAAGCCGCGTCCTGCGGCGAAACATGTCGAGGGGGGCATAGGATAGGTTTTTAATATACAGTGCGGACTCCCCCACCAACCGTGTGTACACTGCAGGTACACACAGGTAGATAATAGGTGATGCCTGGTTGGCACAGACAATTATTAATAATACAGGAGGAGAGATACACTGCAATTTTTAACTCCTTTTTTGTTGGTGTTTTGAAATTAATAAAGATTATACCTTTTAACAAATACACAGTTTATTCTCGCTTCCTACATATGGGACTATGTATCTACAGGTGGGCAGTTCGCCCACGCTGACCCCATGTCCACCACCAGAAAAGCACACAGTGGGTATTTGAGCATTGGATCTAAACCATGGGACAAGGAAGCAAGGTAGCTGGGTCTGATAAATCAGGTTTTTTGTTAAATCATTTATGTAGCTTGGTATGTGTGGTGCTTACTTGAGTATAGCTTTATAAGAAACAATGCAAGAGAACAGAAACATTGTGATTCCCTGTGCAATGTTCTATTGTGAAATACAATGGTATTCCCAGAATAATGTACTCTGCCATGGTGCAAGAAATGTTTAGAAATAATTTAAGAAATATGACAAGATATTTCTGAGATGCATTTCTGTTGAAAAAACAAGTCTGGTCCATGTAGGCACTAGCTTGAAATTTACAGGCCTTCTAGTGTAACTCTGATGATGATTCAGGGTATCTGTTTAAATCTCCTGGCAAATTCATAGCATGAGACTGGCCCGGGACTACAGTGATCAGGATACAGACTTTCTGGAATTCCCATAGACCTGTATGGGACTTCTGGCAATTCAGACAAAACATTTTAAGGGTCTTCTCCTAATATATTGGTGCCAGACACCACACAACACATTTAGAGGTCTTGTGGAGTCCATGTCTCCATATCAGAGCCGTTTTGGTGTCATGAGAGAGTATATTGCTGATGGTTGACCAATGGGCTTCTTTGGTTATCTAGAATGGTCAAACAGAGATTGAGGAAAATCATTCACAAGTTCATCTTTCTGAGATACAAGAGAGGCAGTGAAAGGCAGGAGATGGTAACTGGTCCAAGGACTACATTTTGGATTTCACTTAAAAGGGTACTCCGGTGGAAAACTTTATTTATTTTTTTTTTTTTTATGAACTGGTGCCAAAAAGTTAAACAGATTTGTAAATTACTTCAGTTTAAAAATCTTAATCCTTCCAGTATTTATTATCAGCTGTATGCTGTAGAGGAAATTCTCTTATTTTTGAATTTCTTTTTTGTCTTATCCACAGTGCTCTCTGCTGACACCTCTGTGCATGTCAGGAACTTTTCAGAGCAGCATAGGTTTCCTATGGGGATATTCTCCTGCTCTGGACAGTTCCTGATTTGGGCATCAGGTGTCAGCTGAGAGCACTGTGGACAAGTCATGAAGGAAATTGAAAAAGGAAAGAACTTCATCTTCAGCATACAGCTGCTGATAAGTACTGGAAGGACACATATTTTTTAATAGAAATAATTAACAAATCTGTTGAACTTTCTGGCACCAGTTGATTAAAAAAAAAAAATGTTTTCCACGGGAGTACCCCTTTAATTTTCCTCAATAAGAAAGAGTGTTACTGAATAGGATTAGACACAGTTTGGTAGCCCAGTACAGAAGCACCCCTGTACCCTTGCTGCCCTGTCCGGAGGACTCCATTCTGTGACCCCTGGGCCCCCCTTCACCAGTCTATTATGTACATTGCCTCAAGTGCCTATGTTATCCAGTATATTGTACATAAAATGTGATATACCTTCTAGAGTTGTTGTCATGTGATTGTAACTAAGGAAGGTACCAGTGACCAAGTTACCTACAGGGTGACCTATGGGACACCTCCATAGTTTACCCCCATATAAGCTGCCGTTGTTCTGTAACTTGGCGTTGGAGTCATTATTTTCCCCGTGCCTAGCCCAGGATCTAGTGGCCTACCTTCAGGTGGTGAAGTGGTTAAACCACTCCCTGGCGTCACAAACACAAGGGGTTAATGCCATCTGCCTCTATGGTAATTCCATCTGCCCTCATCACACCCTCACCACATCAGGAAATTTCTCCCACAGTTCAGTTTTTACCTGTTTTGCTTTTCATGTTTGCACACAGGTGAGTGACACTCTTCATTTCTTCATTTGCTTATTGCTGGATGCTTTCTGCCACACTAACTGAGCTCCCACCGTGCCTGTATATGCCTCAGTGTTAAATTGCACAGGCTGTGCTAGACTCCCTTCTTCTGCATAGACTTAATTTCCTCAAGTTGCATTACTGTAGAGTGTGGTTCGATAACCAACACATTCAAATGTTTGGGTAATCTAATGCAAATATCTATAATTCTGAAAATAATTGTATATTATGACTTGTTCTAGTTAGTCAAATTGCCAACTAGATCTTTATTAGGGTTCCTTGATTTTATATGCTAGGTTCATACCCTTTAAAATCAGGGGTTCTACTTCAGTCAGTTCTAGAATGTGAGAGAAAAATAATGTTACTATATATTTGTATTTAAAAAACTTATGAAAACTCAATAAAAATGATTTTATTGAAAAAGATGCACACCACTTAGCAAGTGGTCCTGCCTCATTCCAACAATTTGCAGGGGTCTTTGCACCAGAACACTTAATCTAACATTTGAAAAGTTTTTTGAAATTACAGTTTCACTTTTAGGGTCTATTCACACGTACAATATCTTGCGCATATTTGATGTGCAGGATTTAAAGGAGTACTCTGGAATATAAAAATTGGTCAGATCACGGGGGTCCAACTGCTGGGACCCCCAGTGATCTCTTGCACAGCGCCCCCGCTCTCCTCCTGAATGGAAAGTGTCGACCACGGCACAATGCAGTGGCCGACATGCCCCCTCCATGCATCTCTATGGGAGAGCCAGAGCGCTGCACTCGGATTTCGCCCACTCTCCCATAGAGTTGCATGGAGAGGACAAGTTGGCCATATCTTCGTGTGGTTTACACAGCTCTTTTCATACAGATGGCTGGGGTGCCGTGCGGGAGATCGCGGGGGGTCCCAGCGGTTGGATCCCTCACGATCTGACACTCATCCCTATCCTTAGGATAGGGGATATACCGGGTGATCCAAAAGTCAAGACGAACTTTAAAAATGAATAATTCGAAAACGTATCAAGATACAAAGATATGGTTTACACCAAATGGATGGAAAAGAAAACTGGTTTTGTGTGGCAACGAAAAAAAAAAAGTTCTGTTGGCGACCAACAGATGGCGCTGTACAGCATTTTAATAGCATTTCTTGCGTTATGGCAGACACATTTTGGCGGATGGCATCTTTCAGTGCTGCTAGTGATGCCGGTTGGTCGCGGTACACTTTTGACTTCAAGAATCCCCACAGCCAAAAATCACAGGGTGTCAGATCGGGAGATCTTGGAGGCCATTAAAGTAGCGACTGATAATGCGATCCTCCCCAAATGTTGAGCATAGCAGGCGTTGCACAGGCAGAGCAATATGAGGTGGTGCTCCATCTTGCATAAAGGTAACTGTTTGGAGTGCCTGTCACGCTTGCAGTTCAGGAATAATGTTGTTCCGTAACAGTGCTACATATCGCTGACTAGTGACATAAACTGTTTTGAAACCCCTCGCCAAGTTGGTCGCCAACAGAACGATTTTTTTTCGTTGCCACACAAAACCTGGTTTCTTTTCCATCCATTTGGTGCAAACCGTATCTTTGTTTCTTGATTCATTTTCGAATGATTCATTTTTAAAGTTCGTCCAGACTTTTGGATCACCCGGTATTTTAATGCTGCAGATTTTAAGATGTGTTCAGTCAATTAGTTAACATTGAAATCTACAGCACAAAATCTGCTACTTCAAATCCTGCATATCAACTTCTTTTTATGTTAGTGCAATGTTGTCTATCCAAACAGTGCTAAGCCATTAAGTAACAGCAGTAGTTTTACTTGTTTATTAGTTGTACTAGTTGTACTAGTTGTACTAGCACAGCACAAGTATCCGTGATCTTTGACTCATAGCCAGTCCACTACTTGTTCCGGTTTCTTCACATCCATTCAGTTGGGGTCAGCAGCTAGTTTTATGTAGTTTGCAGATTTATACAGTGGTCCCTCAAGTTACAATATTAATTGGTTCCAGGACGACCATTGTATGTTGAAACCATTGTATGTTGAGATCATAACTCTATGGAAACCTGGTAATTGGTTCTGAAGCCCCAAAATGTCACCCAAAAAATTGGAAAAAGTGAGGATTAAAGAAAAATAAGTAGATAACTAATATAGATAAAGCAAGTACTTACATATAAAAGTAAGAAAGAGCTGCTGGGAACTGTAACTCACTGTCTATGTCAGTGTTTCCCAACCAGGGTGCCTCCAGCTGTTGCAAAACTACAACTCCCAGCATGCCCGGATAGCCAACGGCTGTCCGGGCATGCTGGGAGTTGAAGTTTTGCAACAGCTGGAGGCACCCTGGTTGGGAAACAAAGGTTTAAGTAGAGGACAGGAGCTTCTTCAGGGTCCTATACAGTACACACAGTGTTCCAAATGAAGCCACCCTTACTTGGTGTCCAAAGGAGCAGTTAACCCTGGCACAGGTAAGGAGTAGTACAGAACTTGTAGTTCCTCCCTGTACTGTAGGGGGCATTACCAGACACCAGTCAGTGCTTGCACCTCAGTAATACAGGTGATTTATCAGTAAAATGCCCATTCTGATTGGTCAGTTCCTCCAGTTGTGACGTTTCTCACAGATCCAGACTGTCCGTACATTGTATGTTGAGTCTGGTTTCAAGTTACAATGGTCCAGAAAAGATAATTGTATGTTGCAATTATTGTATGTTGAAGTCATTGTAAGTTGAGGGTTAACTGTAATTTATTTATCTTTAATATCAGATGTGATGTGATGTAAATAATGACAATTTCTCTGTACAGACACTGAACAAGCAGGGCGTGCTTGTGAATACAATTCTAGATCAGAATGTTTTATAAAATGTGATGTATTCTGTCCTCTTCCTAAACCTTAGTATAAAATATAATGTAATAGTTATTACAAGTCTGATGTCACCATCTGGTGTTTCCAATCACGTTGTACTTATTTTAATGTACGCAAGTTGTTTGGTTACTTGGTTGTTTCTTACCTTTTATTTACTTAAGAAGAAAAGTCGTCCAGCACTTGACTCGGGGAACAGTAACTTTATTACCATGCCATGGAGAACAGACAGGTACACGAAAGCTTGTGACGCGTTTCGGCTCTAGTTACTGAGCCTTAGTCATACAATATTGTATGACTAAGGCTCAGTAACCAGAGCCGAAACGCATCACAAGCTTTCGTGTAACTGTCTGTTCTCCATGGCATCGTATTAAAGTTACTGTTCCCCGAGTCAAGTGCTGGACGACTTTTCTTCTTATCTATACCTGCTGGGGCGGAGTCCGTGCACTGCGTGTGGGGGTGAGCTGATACGAACTCTGTTTGCTTGCTGACAACCAGACTTTTGCTGAAGCCCCAACATGTGATATTACAGAGCATAAAACATGTAATACTTGTCATTGTACACAAGCGTGCAAGCTTTTCCAGCAGCTGTTACTAGTAAAAGTAATGACATTGTTGCTGAAGCAAACATTTCCACGATGATCCATGAGAACTCTGGATCCAAACCACATTGTTTAAGTAATACATGCTTTCACTGCAGTAAAGAGGGATGTCACAAAGCAATAAGTAAATCTAAGTGCTTAAAGTTTAGAAAATATGACACAGCTTGAAACCTGAAAGCTGGTGAATACTGTAACATATTGAAATTCTAGCACCAATTGATATCAAGTATTGTATATACTATATTTCTGACAGTTTATTAGGTTGGTGTTTCCTATGGTCATGACACACATAGTATTCTGGAGACGTCACAGGGAGAAGGGAAAACCTTGCCTCGACTGGAATTTTACACTATTTTCATATTAGGAAATTCTTTTTACCAGTCAAAAGCATTTTTTGTTTAGATTGGGCAACAGCACATTGTCCAGTTAAAGTGGTTATCCAGGAAAAAAACTTTTTTTTTCATATGAACTGGCTCCAGAAAGTTAAACAGATTTGTAAATGACATATTAGTGTGGTGAGAATTGAGGACGGCACTCACCCAGGATGGTAGCTTCAAAAGTTCTATATTGTATAAACACGGTGGCGGTGTAAGACAGGTGAATAGACAGGAATGCCGAGGGCCTCAGCGTGCAGGTAATATATACAATATAGAACTTTTGAAGTTACCATCCTGGGTGAGTGCCGTCCTCAATTCTCACTACACTAATATTGGATTTGATCTACTTTCTTTGGACTGAGCACCATAAGATTTTGTCTTTGCTTCTACTTTTCACCTGTAGCTTATTATTTGCCATACATACAGCAGTGCCGGATTCTGCATCTACATTCTGTTAGATTTGTAAATTACTTCTATTAAAAAATCTTAATCCTTTCAGTACTTATGAGCTGCTAATATTGAGTGGTTCTTTTCTGTCTAAGTGCTCTCTGATGACACCTTTTTCGGGTCCAGAGTAGAAGTAAATCCCCATAGCAAACCTATTCTGCTCTGTGCAGTTCCCGAGACAGACAGAGATGTCAGCAGAGAGCACTGTTGTCAGATAGAAAAGAACAACTCAACTTCAGTAGCTGATAATTATTAGAAGGATTAAGATTTTTTATTAGAAGTAATTTACATATCTGTTTAATTTTCTGTATGTAAAATATTTTTTTCCCCTGGAATACCCCTTTAAGTCTTAAATAAACAATTTATTTGTTAACACATAACTTAAAAAGATGAATGGAGTTCTTACCATAGAAGTCTTGCAGATACGTTGCCTTTATTTTCAAGTTGACAGTGCAGTGCAACAGAGCATATTCATGCCTGGACGCTGGAAGGGACTACAGCGGGGGTGGTTTGGGGGGAGTTATCAGCTGGGGGACAATTGTTTCACACCTTTCCGATGCTTCCACAGGCTCGTGATCAGAATGGCGAGAAACAATTGTCGCTCAGCTGATTACTCTCCCACAGGTAGTTCAATCCTGCCACCTGGCATTAATGTACTCTGTTGTACTGCATTGTTCCCTTGAAAATAAAGGCTACATATCTGCAAGACGTCTATGGTGAGTGCTCCATTCATCTTTCTAAGTTATGGTCTATCTGAAGCTATGCACTACATCTGAATGTGATTGCACCTGAACATACACACAGTTTACCTGCTGGTCCAGTATAATAGAGTGAAGGAAGTTTCTTTATGAGGTTCAAGAGAGCAGTGCTGGAGGGAATCTACTTGATATTTTTATTTGTAAATACCCCTGGGTGGCCTTAGAAGTCATATTAAAGGGGTACTCCACCCCTAGCATCTTATCCCCTATCCAAAGTATAGGGGATAAGATGTCAGATCGTGGGGGTCCCGCTGCTGGGGACCCCCGGGATCACCGCTGTGGCACCCCGCTATCATTACTGCACAGAGCAAACTCGCTCTGTGCGTAATGATGGGCAATACAGGGGCTGGAGCATCGTTACCTCAAGGCTCCCACCACGCCCCCTCCCATAGGCTTGCATTAAGGGGGCGGGCCGTGACATCACGAGGAGGCGGAGCCGTGACATCACAATGCTCCGGCCCCTGTATCGCCAGTCATTACGCACAGAGCGAGCGTGCTCTGTGCAGTAATGATAGCGGGGTGCTGCAGCGGAGATTCTGGGGGTCCCCAGCAGCGGGACCCCGGCCATCTGACATCTTATCCCCTATCCTTTGGATAGGGGATAAGATGTCTAGGGGCAGAGTACCCCTTTAAGGAATGATTTTAATCTATACTATATAATATTTGTAGGTAAACATAACAAAGTAGAATCATTGAACAAAGGGGGGTATTTATCATTGATATCAAAATATTTTTCCAATTGTTAGCCTGGGCATACATCATGTGTACTTCCCCTAAAATCTATCAAAAAGGCACACATTCTCCATAAATAGCTTGGATCTAAGTAGGTTTCAAAGTGTGATCCGAGCTGGAGCGGGACTGAGCAAAAATTTCAGCTGGATGGTCGGTTCAGTGATGCCTCACGGTGTAGAAGAGACTTAATATAAGGACATATTTACCCAGGTGTGTTTATTTGGTAGACAGGCTACACAACATGGATTAATATAAAAAAGACACAAGGCCCTAAAGGCTAATAAAAATTCCCTAAAATTTTAACAAGGTACGAACTGTAAATGCAAATCTATTAAATACGATCCTAAAAGACTAAAAGGGATAATTATTAAGTTCTTCACAGTAAAGAGACACACATGGAATCTGCAAGTGGTGGGTAGCCGTGGCTGCGTCATAAATCTATAAAACTTTTTTATTTTATGACTTTACTTTCTCTCATTAACACGGTGAAACAGATTTAGAAATAGAGTTCTCTAAAGGTTGCTCTATGTGAATTGGCTTGTAATGATCCTGGGGACGTCACATTGTCAGTAATTGGGTTATTGCTCAAGCAAATTGTTATTTATAGTTAAACCGGTCTCTTCTACGCAGTATGAAATTGTCGTCGTTAATGGTTTCAGATACTCGCTATATCTGTGATTCATGTAATTACATATGTTACTTTAACATCATATTACAGATCAATAGCACTAAAGCAATTTTAGCTGGAAATCGGAGCATCAGCAGGTTATTCCGGGACTATAAGCAGATTGGTTTCTCAAAGATCTCAAAAGATTTTACTGTATGGAGTAAAGACAAAATATGAAACCCTATTAAAGTCAATCCCCTCTTAGTTTATATAGGACAGTTCTGTTGATCCTGTATTTGGCCATATACTGTATAGAGCAAATGAATATGATCATTATATGTCACCTTAATAAAATTCTTGTAATGAAAATTATTATTACACTTTATTTAGCATTAGAATCATAGGATCCAGGCAGCAATCATCATAATCCCTTACATTCTAATATGTGTTTGTGCCATTATTATTTGGGCCAGGTTAAGCATTGGGTATAACTGGTGATTATGATAAATCCAGTAGATCTGTGTTTCCCAACCAGGGTGTCTCCAGCTGTTGCAGAACTACAACTCGCAGCATGCCCGGACAGCCTTTGGCTGTCCGGGCATGCTGGGAGTTGTAGTTCCACAACAGCTGAAGGCACCTGGGAAAAACTCCACTAGATGATAGCATTGTTTGGCATTGGGCTAATTTTACAGTGCCACTGTTACATTTTATGGAAATAATAGTGCTATCGCTAAAAGATTGACATCATAATAGATGGTCGACAGACAGGGCCGGCCCTACAATGGGTCCTGCTGGGTCCATTGGACCCAGGCGGCACCTTACATTGCCTCCCCGAGAAGATTTTTGACCCTTTTCTTCGCGACTAGAGATGAGCGAACTTACAGTAAATTCGATTCGTCACGAACTTCTCGGCTCGGCGGTTGCTGACTTTTCCTGCATAAATTAATTCAGCTTTCCGGTGCTCCGGTGGGCTGGAAAAGGTGGATACAGTCCTAGGAAAGAGTCTCCTAGGACTGTATCCACCTTTTCCAGCCCACCGGAGCACCTGAAAGCTGAACTAATTTATGCAGGAAAATCATCAACTGCCGAGCCGAGAAGTCCGTGACGAATAGAATTTACTGTAAGTTCGCTCATCTCTATTTGCGACCCATGACGGACGTAGGAAATCAGGGTGCATGGAGCGGGCTCCTTACTCGAGCCCGCTCCATACCCAGCGGCCTCCAGCGGTTTTCAGTAGCTGGGGGCCACTGCTTATAGCTGGAGTGCGGCGCTCTTCGCAGCCGCCTATTAACCCTTTAGATCGCCGCTGTCAAAGTTGACAAAAAGCCCCCCAAGGGACCAATAAAGTGTAAAAAAAAACACACATTAACCCCTTCCATAAAGTTCAGTTCAAATAACCCCCGTTTCCGATTTTTCGTTTAAAAAATCATGTAAACACAATAAAAATAAACATTTGGCATTGCCGTGTGCATAATTGTCCAAACTTTTTAAATATAAAATTATTAATCCTGTATGGTAAATGGCATTAAAGTTAAAAAAAATTAAATAAAATACAAAACTCCAGAACTGCGTCTTTCATGATGTTGGGGACAGCATTTCACTCCTGGACCCAGGCAGCACAATGGGGGGGGGGGTATGTATGAAGGATTTTACCCAGTTTTTTTTACTGTGATTTGTCTCAAATTTCCCTTTATCAAGCTTTGCAGAAAATTTGGACGAGACACGGCGCCTTCTTGTAGTAAATGGGTGGAAATAAAGGATAAAAACTAGCCCAGGTGTATACCAAAAAGACTATTTTTATTCAGGATGCTATTACACTAGGAGCGCGCCTCTTTCTTTCCTTTTCTTTACAGAAATGTCCTTTTATGTCACTTTTTGCGACAAACAATTGCGCCAAACGGTTTAGAACAAAACCACTGATTTCACTTTGTTAGTCGTGATTTCAGTTACAATCATTCTTTGCTCTGGAATTAATTAATTGCGACTTTTCGATTTTGCGCAAGTTTAGGCGCAAATACCTTCATTTAGGCGCAAATCCACACCATGAATAAAGTGACAGAGAAAATAGCTACAACAATAGAATGTCCCAAAGTCAGATTTACTGCCTGGAATTCTGGGGTCTGCGCCTTTTGTAGGGCTACATTTGTGCCAAAATTACAAACTTGCGTACGACAATTGATTATGTTGTATAACCAAAATACCTCCTAGAGGGTCTACGGGCACTTTAATCAGAGACAAAAAACCTTGGGGATGCAACTCCCCTCAGGGTAAACCCTGAATAGAGACCCTCTCTGGTCTAAAACTTAACTTTTAATTTTACAAATAATAACTATATTAACGTGCTCAAAATTGCCCACTAGGTGGCAGTGTGTGATTTAAAATTACAATCCCGTATTTATTTGTTTTAGTTTTGTGGCATATTATGCTTGGATG
Organism: Hyla sarda; assembly: GCF_029499605.1. NCBI lineage: Eukaryota > Metazoa > Chordata > Amphibia > Anura > Hylidae > Hyla > Hyla sarda. Next base: position 283,380,342 of record NC_079193.1, read on the forward strand.
TATCTGACCACGGGGCTCTGTATACAGTGCTCTGCTCAAATGCCGTCTATAGACTTAGCATCTCAGAGCTCCGTGGTCCATCCATATATTACTGCCGGGATTGAGCTAAAAAACGTTTCGCCGGTGAGACCCGGCTTTTTCAAGAGTCTGAGAGTAGAGCGGGTCTCTATTCAGGGTTTACCCTGAGGGGAGTTGCATCCCCAAGGTTTTTTGTCTCTAATTGATTATGTTGGCGCAAATATGCTCCATTTGAAGCAAAAAAAACATACATAAAATCTCACATTGCTACACCATTATTGATACATGTCCCCCAATGTCTTTGGCTGGCCCTGTCGATAGATGCCTTTATATGTCATTGGAGTCCATAAGGCACCTTTGGGATCTGTTATATGATGGATCTAGTTTCTGTTATAGTCATAATTCATGATGCAGATGTGAGCATGAACACTTTTTTTTTAAAGATGAAAGAAGCAATCTGGTTGCTATGGGCCACTGCCTTTATCTGTATGGGCCTCTGCCTTTACAGGTTTTGATAAATCTCCCTCTATGTTCTGCGTTCTGCCTACTGCAAAGTCTGAAGGGGTATTGCAAAGTCTGACAATTTTTTTTTTACCTGTTCCTAAATTTTATAGACCGTGCTAGGTCTCTTTGTATAGCAACCACACAATCCAGATGGAAAGCAATTATTTTGTTAGTACTCACAAATTTGTATATAGAAATAGTCTCCCTGCAGCTACCTGTCACATTGCATGTTCCCACATGGGGTATCTCTCTTTGGTCCCATTCACATCAAGTTTTGCATCGTGTCGAAAGGCACTTTCTTTTCTCAAGATGTGAGACAAGTTCCTTTAATATAGACACTTTTGACGCTTGACGAGGGACATTGTCTTGCACAAACTGAGGGGAAAGCGGCATGGCATACTGGAAAGAAGAGGAATAACCTCAAAGTAACTTTGGGTATCATAAAAGGCAGCAGAATTTTGGTGCATGTTTTTAATGCGTTACTGTTGTTTGAAACAACTTTTTTTCAGTTAATACGTTCTTAAAAACTAAGCATTTTCCTAATATACTTCATTAACCCCTTATGGACTGAGCATTTTTCATTTTTTGCACTTTCATTTTATTTTCCTCCTTACCTTTTAAAAATCATAACCCTTTCGATTTTGCAACTAAAAATCCATATGATGGCTTATTTTTTGCACCACCAATTCTACTTTGTAATGACATCAGTTATTTTACCCAACAATCTATGGCGAAAAGAAAAAAAAAATCATTGTGCAACAAAATTGAAGAAAAAAACGCAATTTTGTAAATTTTGGGGGCTTCCGTTTCTACGCAGTACATTTTTCGGTAAAAATGATACCTTATCTTTATTCTGTAGGTCCATACAATTAAAATGATACCCTATTTATATAGGTTTGATTTTGTCGTACTTCTGGAAAAAATCATAAATACATGCAGGAAAATGTATACGTTTAAAATTTTCATCTTCTGACCCCTATAACTTTCTTATTTTTCCGCGTATGGGGCCGTATGAGGGCAAATTTTTTGCGCCGTGATCTGAAGTTTTTAGCGGTACCATTTTTGTTACATAGTTACATAGTTAGTACGGTGGAAAAAAGACATATGTCCATCAAGTTCAACCAGGGAATTAAGGGGTAGGAGTGTGGCGCGATATTGGGGAAGGGATGGGATTTTATATTTCTTCATAAGCATTAATGTTATTTTGTTCCATGAATTTATCTAATCCTGTTTTAAAGCTGTTAATTGTTCCTGCTGTGACCAGTTCCTGAGGTAGACCGTTCCATAAATTCACAGTCCTCATGGTAAAGAAGGCGTGTCGCCCCTTGAGACTAAACTTTTTCTTCTCCAGACAGAGGGAGTGCCCCCTCGTCCTTTTGGGGGGTTTAACCTGGAACAGTTTTTCTCTTTTTTGTATGGGCCATTAATATACTTATATACGTTTATCATATCCCCCCTTAAACGTCTCTTCTCAAGACTAAACAATTGTAACTCCTTTAATCTCTCCTCATAGCTAAGATGTTCCATGCCCCATATTAGTTTAGTCGCGCGTCTCTGCACCCTTTCCAACTCCGCAGTGTCCCTTTTATGGACAGGTGCCCAAAACTGAACAGCATATTCCAGGTGAGGCCGTACCAATGCTTTATAAAGGGGGAGTATTATGTCCCTGTCCCTTGAGTCCATGCCTCTTTTGATACATGACAATATCCTGCCGGCTTTGGAAGCAGCAGCCTGACATTGCATGCTATTCTGTAGTCTGTGATCTACAAGTACACCCAGATCCTTCTCTACCAGTGACTCTGCCAGTTTAATCCCCCCTAAGACATACGATGCATGCAGGTTATTAGTACCCAGATGCATAACTTTACATTTATCCACACTGAACCTCATTTGCCAAGTGGATGCCCAGACACTTAGTCTATCCAAGTCATCTTGTAACTTATGCACATCCTCTATAGACTGTACCGTGCTACAAAGCTTGGTGTCATCTGCAAAGATAGAAACAGAGCTGTTAATACCATCCTCTATATCATTGATAAATAAATTAAACAACAGCGGGCCCAGTACTGAACCTTGGGGTACACCACTAATAACCGGGGACCAATCAGAGTACGAATCATTGACCACCACTCTCTGGGTACGATCCATGAGCCAGTGTTCAATCCAGTTACAAACAAAAATTTCCAAACCCAAAGACCTTAACTTACCTGTCAGACGTCTGTGAGGGACAGTATCAAACGCTTTAGCAAAATCCAGAAACACTATATCCACAGCCATTCCTCTGTCAAGGCTTCTACTCACCTCTTCATAAAAGCAAATTAGATTGGTTTGACAACTTCTATCCTTAGTAAACCCATGCTGGCTATCACTTATAATACAATTATCCCCTATGTATTCCTGTATGTAATCCCTTATAAGTCCTTCAAACAATTTACCCACAATGCACGTTAAACTTACCGGTCTATAGTTTCCTGGGGAAGACCTAGAGCCCTTTTTGAAGATTGGCACCACATTCGCCTTGCGCCAGTCCCTTGGCACAATACCAGACACCAGAGAATCTCTAAATATCATGAACAAGGGTACAGATATTACTGAACTTACCTCTCTAAGAACTCTTGGGTGTAGTCCATCCGGCCCTGGGGATTTGCTTACATTTATATCACTTAACTTACCTTGTACCATCTCTACATTAAGCCAGTTCAGTACATTACATGATGTGTTACCAGCACTGACCTGGCCAATGTCGGCTCCTTCTTCCATAGTGTATACAGAACTAAAGAACCCATTCAGTAGCTCCGCCTTCTCTTGATCGCCTGTGACAACCTCCCCATTATCATTATTAAGGGGTCCTACATGCTCTGTCCTTGGTTTTTTTGCATTTATATATCTAAAAAAATATTTAGGATTAGTTTTGCATTCTTTGGCCACCTGTCTCTCATTTTGAATTTTTGCTGTTTTTATTACATTTTTACAGATTTTATTAAGCTCCTTGTACTGTTTAAATGTTATAGCTGACCCATCAGATTTGTATTTTTTGAACGCAATTTTTTTGTTGTTTATTGCTCTTTTAACATCATGTGTCAGCCATGTAGGATTTAGTTTTAATCGTTTATATTTGTTCCCCTTTGGTATATATTTAGATGTATAGTTATTTAGAGTTTGTATTGATCAGACTTTTTTTTAGTCGCTTTTCATTTATTTTTTCATGATATTAAAAGTGACCAAAAATACGCTACTTTGGACTTTTCCGCACGCGGCGATATCACATCTGTTTGTGTTTATTTTTATTTACACTTTTTTTTCATGGGAAAAGGGGGGTGATTCAAACTTTTATTAGGGAAGGGGTTAAATGATCTTTATTAACTTATTTTTCCACTTTTTTTTTGGCAATGTTATAGTCCCCATAGGGGGCTATAACACTGCACTCAATGATCTTTTACATTGATCTTTGTTATCACATAGGATAACATAGATCAATGATTCTGCTGCTTGACTGCTCATGCCTGGATCTCAGGCACTGAGCAGTCATTTGGTGATCGGACACCAGGAGGCAAGAAAGGGGACCCTCCTCGTGTCCTACAGCTGTTCGGGATGCCGCGATTTTGTTGCGGTGATACCGAACAGCCCCGCTGTGGCCCCGTGTTATAGAAAGGTAGCAGACTCAGGGCGTACAGGTAGGCCCTGCATCCTTAAGGAGTTTAAAAAAATGAATTATTAAAGATGTGAATTTTTTTTTCTAAAAGTCTATGGGGGACATGTATCAATAATGGTGTAGCAATGTGTGATTTTATGTATGCTTTTTGCATCAAATGGAGCATATTTGCGCCAAAATTATCAATTGTCGTACACAAGTTTGTAATTTTGGCACAAATGTAGCCCTACAAAAGGTGCAAACCCCAGAATTCCAGGCAGTGATTCTGACTTTGCGCCTAAATTAAGATATTTGCGCCTAAACTTGCTCCAAATGGAAAAGTCGCAATTAATGAATTCCAGACCAAAGAATGATTGTAACTGAAATCACGACTAAAAAAGTGAAATCAGTGATTTTGTTCTAAACCATTTGGCGCAATTGTTTGTCACAAAAAGTGACATAAAAGGAAATTTGAGACAAATTACAGTAAAAAAAAAACAGGGTAAAATCCTTCATACATACCCCCCAATGTCTCTTTCATTTTGAAAACAAACCCTGGAAATCAAAATTTTTTACCATTTTTTATGGGCATTTTTTGTGATGTAGTGTATAATGCAGCATGCAGCAGTCTGAGCTGAACACCTGTGAGATACAGACAGCTTACAGTCTTTTCAGAAGAGGAGCATTTCCATGTACACTGACAAACAAATACACTGTATACAAATACAAGGTGCTAAATTCTTATTTATATGCAAAATGGTTTATTTTTTGTCATTTTATGCACAGTCACATGGCTTTATTAGAGTTATATAGAGCATGCACTTTAGGCACAAAGCTTTGCAAATGTAAAAATGTATGTGCAGACCTCATGACAGAAGAGTAAGGGGAGAGGAAAGGAAAGGAACAAGTATTTTTTGGCTCTGAAGAAACGCGCCCCAGCCTCCAAAAGGTCTGTAAGCAGACTGAACTAAGAAATACATAGATCAAAAGGTATTTTACATATAATAATATGCATATTATCATGCATACAGGTCTTAGGGCACATAATTAAATTGACTTGAGCATTTTCTTACATTTTCTTACTAATGACAGTAACGCTTTAAGTTAAATATTAGCTGGTCTAGCTAATAAAGCAGATTTGTCAAAAAGCATGCACCACATTAATAAATCTGCCTCATTTGTAAACTGTCAAAGTTTACCACCTGGGCTGGTGGGAGCTCACCATAACATTTACTATTGAGAGAGAGATCTTTGGTAAGCATACTCTCTTATGGACATGCATCATTGACAACATTTTTATTCTATGGAATGGTTCATAGCCGGACTTCTGGGGGTTTGCAGCTCCAGTTGTTCAGCTATATAGAGGATCATAATAAGTGATGTCTAAAGTGATGTCTGCTGCATCTCCACCATCTATTATTTTAATTACCCAGAGGCTCTAGTGACATTACATCTGAGACAGAAGACAAGTAGGGAGTTATGTATCACTAGTCATGTAAGTTCTGCCTGTACTGCCAACATCCCTATAAATTGATATGTTGAGAATGGCAAGCTGTAGGTGTCATCAAAATATGAAGAAGCTGTGGGTACAGGATTGTGGGATGTACAGTTTTTATACAGCATGTAATTATAATCAGTGAGTGACACTTCATCTGTGGCTGTAATCTTTGGGAGCTTGCTAGAAGAACTCTTTAGCTTCCAACGTACTAAGTTAAAGTATGTGATGATACACAATGCTAATCAGCAATATTATAATGAGAAAACATACAGGCAATAGGTACTTGTCATGACTGACAGACTGGCAGCCTGGATACTTGGTCACTATATGAACAGTGTCAATAATTACAGATTGTTAGGCAGATAGCATGTACCATAAGGCTAGGTCTACACTGTGCACTCAACTAGTGACCATGTTTTGGCCATTCCTCGCATGTACAGTGGTCCCTCAACATACGATGGTAATTCGTTCCAAACGAGCCATCGTTTGTTGAATCCATCGTATGTTGAGGGATTCGTGCAATGTAAAGTATAGGAAGCTGTACTCACCTGCCCCCGCCGCTCAAGATGGTGTCCCCGCCGCTCCCGATGGTGATCCCGGGCCTCCGCTGTCTTCTCCGGTCCTCCGCTGTCTTCTCCGGTCCTCTTCTGTCTTCTCCGGTCCTCTTCTGTCTTCCGCAAGGCCTTACTGGGCCTGCGTAGCGTCGTCATTACGCCGCTGCATACGCCATTCCTATTGGATGGCGTGCGCAGCAGCGTATTGACGTCATCGGAGAGGGCCGAGAAGACACCGGAAGACCAGCACTGGACCCGGAGGGCACCCCGGAGCATCGTGGGGGGGTAAGTAATACTTACCGCACCACACGGGGAACATTAAGCTGCTATCCGGCAGCAGCTTAAGCATTTGGCGCTGCCGGATAGCACTTAATGCGATGGCCCCGACATAAAAAAGCATTGTATGTCGATGCTGACATCGATATGCGATGGCCTCTGAGAGGCCATCGTATGTCGATTTCATCATATGTCGGGGCCATCGTAGGTCGGGGGGTCACTGTATACATTTATTTAGCAACTTGGTCTGCTATGCTTCAAAATATATATGACTTTAAAGGGGTACTCCGGCGCTTAGACATCTTATCCCCTATCCAAAGGATAGGGGATAAGATGCCTGATCGCGGGGGTCCCGCCGCTGGGGACCCCCGTGATCTTGCACGCCGCACCCCGTTTAAAATCAGTCCCCGGTGCGTGTTCGCTCCGGTTCTGATTACTGTCGATCACCGGGGCCGGAGCGTTGTGACGTCAAGGCTCCGCCCCCTGTGACGTCAAGGCTCCGTCACATGACAGCTGTCACTCCCCCTCCCATAGGCTTGCATTGACGGCACACGGGGGCAGAGCCTTGACGTCACAACGCTCAGGCCCCGTGATCGACAGTAATCAGACCCGGAGCGAACACGCTCTGGGGACTGATTTTAAACGGGGTGCGGCGTGCAAGATCACGGGGGTCCCCAGCGGCGGGTCCCCCGCGATCAGGCATCTTATCCCCTATCCTTTGGATAGGGGATAAGATGTCTAAGCGCCGGAGTACCCCTTTAAGTATATGTTGACTTTTTTCCGGAATTAAGCAGAATGAGCCCACTTCCAGTACATTGTAGTATATGTTGGCATCCCTTTTTTACTGGATGCTGACATACATCATTGCACTGGATAAATTCAGAGTGGACCCAGCCTTTGAATACAGTCCTTATATGAAATCATATTCCTGTGGCTATTTGTTTTGTACTACAATTGTGCTCTCATCTTGGGGTTGTACAGTGGATAGCATTGGGGTCTTTGGTTCAAATCCCACCAAGGGCAGCATCTGCATGGACTTTGCATATTCTCCCTGTATTCGTGTGATTTTTCTGTGGCTACTTGGAATTTAGATTGTGAGCATCAATGGGGAAAAAAACACCAATTTTGGTAATGACAAGCTCTATGCAGCGCTGAAGATAATAATATATACATATACATTTATAATTATATTTATTATGTCATGGCATATCACTAGGCATATCACTAAACCTCTGATCAGTGGGGTCCAACCGCCAAATAAGTCAATGGTGCGTATACTTTAAACAAACCATCACATTTTGTCTTCATGGAGTGTATTAAATAATGGCTTGCTAGAATTGTCAACTGTTTAAAGTTTTTTTTTCTTTCCTAGAACTTTGATATTGATGACCTGTCCTTAGAATAGGCCACTAATATAAATTTGGTGAGCATTTGACTCCCAGTACTCCCACAGATCAATTGACTGAAGGGGCCATTGCTATGTATATGGCTATGTATATGGCTATGGTTATGTAAATGAGATGCAGCACTGTAGATTTCAGCTATGCCTGGTATTGTAGTTTAGTCCCATGCAGTTAAATGAGACTGTGTTGCAAATGGAAACAGTACGGGTACAGTTCCTACCAAGGGAATAGCACTGTTCCTGGTAAGCAATCAGGTTGTATGGGGCTTACAGGAACACTATGGTTTCATCCGTCACCAAGCTTAAATGCCCAAGATTATGGTCCCACCCATCACTAGCATTCTGTGTGACCTGACTTCTGTTTGTTTCTTGACCTCACCTCTGTCTGCTGATTTGGACTTGACTCTGACTTTATGTTTTGATCCCTGCTTGTTTACTGTTGTGATTTTGTACTGCACTGTCTTCCTGGTTTTGACCCTCTGGCTTGTCCCTAGTTTCTCCAATTGTCCTTGTGGCTTCAGTTTGTGTCCGTGTGTTGCTTAGCTGGCCTGTCTAATTCTCCCTTGACACCCCATGCACATAGTGACTGTATGGGCCATCGCCCAGTTGGGGGCAGCAGTTTGGGGCAGATCGGCCACCTAGGTAGGAACAGCGATTTGGATGAGAATAGATCTGCCTCTTCTCTACAACATATTTGGAGGAAGCAATGTATGGCTTGTTTTACCCTGGGCCAATTTCATTGACTATGTAGGCATTAGTGCTTACGTGTACAATAAGGTTAGTGTCAATATGTAGGTGCAAGTCCACAACCACTTAAAGCATAGCACATGGGGCACTGCATTGGACTTCAAATAATCTTATAATACAGGTTACTCTGCAATATTACATGAATGCTTTCTCTTGTAGGGAAATTGTTGCTATAATAGTTTGACAGTGTTCATGAAGAAAACTCCTGTCCAAATGAGCTATTAAGGCAAACAGATGCTCAAACCCCCTCTCTATGAATGGAGACCTGCTTTGGCACACTCAAGTCGTCTAAGTGGCAATTCCATTCTTCAAAACGACTCCCATGTCTGGGAACAGCTCCCCCATACAAGACAGTTAAATATTTTTAGCTTTCTTAGAATAAAATAGGCAAGTTATGTACGCAAACCATAGGTGCTGGATCATGTACGTGATGTACATGAGACAGAACCTCTAAATTATTTGGACAATCCTGTATCTTCACACAACTCATAGTGATAATCACTTGCCTTTTAGTATCTAGAGACTAGATAGCATGTTAGGTAACACTTATTACATTTAGCTAAAATGCAGTTGATTCTTTTTTGTTCCATTAAGTTTAATATTACATGTCCAAGTATCATAAAACAGCAAATAGATGATTGTTGTAATAGTAAACCACAAGGCAGTGGTTATGTGAGTGAAATAGGACCTTGATTAAAAATATGCGCCCACACAGTATGGTTTCCTGCTAAGCTAACAATCGTGAATGGAGCTTTGAGACATGCATTTCAAATTTGCTTCAATTTCATAAAAACAAGGATCAGTCTGATGTTTGCTTGCTATAAAAGCTAACTAGGTGGCCTGGAACATTAGCATCTCGGTCAGTTAATATTGCTGTAATTTTTGGAGCTGTTTATTGAGGTCCATATACCGGAAGAACCAAAGCACAAAACAGGTGCAGCAGCTTAGAATGGGCAATTCAGATTACAGCTTGCTATCGCGTATGAGGGACATTAGTAAGGTCAGTATTAGTAATTGCTAGGCATTTTCGTCATCTTTTCATCATTTGTAACAGCACTTAGGCTGGGTTAACGTATGTCCAGCAATGCCGAATCATCCGGGATTCCATAAGCTCGATCTTTTGAATTTGATTTGTGGCCTCAAATGCTGAAATGGGACACAACTCCACACCTCCAGCATAGTTACCCTGGCTTGGTTTTGCTAGATCAACAAAAAAAAAAAAAAAAAGAAGCTACATGCAATGTCTTTTAAGAGATCCTTGGCATTTATGCTGGACTGCGACAAAAAAAAAAATAAAAAAAAAATATATATAATAATGGAAGAGGATAATCACTTGCACTCACCGGTCTAGTGGAAGTCTGTGTTCCAGATTATCTGTTGTGTCGGGAGACGAATGGATGAGGGTGCTCAGAGGCTAATAGCCGTTTTCGCGCACGGCTGTGCGCGAAAACGGCTGTTAGCCTCTGAGCACCCTCATCCATTCGTCTCCCAACACAACGGATAATCCGGAACACAGACTTCCACTAGACCGGTGAGTGCAAGTGATTATTCTCTTCCACTATTATTACATTGTACTAGTGCTTCGCATCACTTAGCACCACGGCCACTGACACCGCTCTAATTATTCTACCATCCAGAAACACATTAATAAATGGAAAATAAAAGCAGTGCCCTCCAAACCCTCTACCAAATATAATATATATATATATATATATATATATATATATTTTGCGGCTGGCACCTCTGTGCATGTTGGGAACTGTCCAAGCAGAAATTTGCAATGGAGGCTTATTTGTGCTTTGGTCATTTCCCAACATGCACAGAGGTGACAGCAGGGAGCACTGTCAGATTGGAAATAACTACATGACTTCCTGTGGGGAATAGAGCCACTGATTCTGGAAAGCTTGAAAAATATGTAACAACCTGTATGACGTTCTAGCATTTGATTTAGAAATATTCATTTTTTTCTCTGAAATACCTCCTTAACCCCTTAAGGACGCAGGACGTAAATGTACGTCCTGGTGAGGTGGTACTTAACGCACCAGGACGTACATTTACGTCCTAAGCATAACCGCGGGCATCGGAGCGATGCCCGTGTCATGCGCGGCTGATCCCGGCTGCTGATCGCAGCCAGGGACCCGCCGGCAATGGCCGACGCCCGCGATCTCGCGGGCGTCCGCCATTAACCCCTCAGGTGCCGGGATCAATACAGATCCCGGCATCTGCGGCAGTTCGCGATTAAAATGAACGATCGGATCGCCCGCAGCGCTGCTGCGGGGATACGATCATTCATAACGCCGCACGGAGGTCCCCTCTCCTTCCTCCGTCCGGCTCCCGGCGTCTCCTGCTCTGGTCTGTGATCGAACAGACCAGAGCAGGAGATGACCGATAATACTGATCTGTTCTATGTCCTATACATAGAACAGATCAGTATTAGCAATCATGGTATTGCTATGAATAGTCCCCTATGGGGACTATTCAAGTGTAAAAAAAAATGTAAAAAAATTTAAAAGTAAAAGTTAAAAAAAAGTGAAAAATCCCCTCCCCCAATAAAAAAGTAAAACGTCCGTTTTTTCCTATTTTACCCCCAAAAAGCGTAAAAAACATTTTTTATAGACATATTTGGTATCGCCGCGTGCGTAAATGTCCGAACTATTAAAATAAAACGTTAATGATCCCGTACGGTGAACGGCGTGAACGAAAAAAAATTTAAAAAGTCCAAAATTCCTACTTTTTTAATACATTTTATAAAAAAAAAAATTATAAAAAATGTATTAAAAGTTTTTTATATGCAAATGTGGTATCAAAAAAAAGTACAGATCATGGCGCAAGAAATGAGCCCCCATACCGCCGCTTATACGGAAAAATAAAAAAGTTATAGGTCATCAAAATAAAGGGATTATAAACGTACTAATTTGGTTAAAAAGTTTGTGATTTTTTTTAAGCGCAACAATAATATAAAAGTATATAATAATGGGTATCATTTTAATCATATTGACCCTCAGAATAAAGAACACATGTCATTTTTACCAGAAATTGTACGGCGTGAAAACAAAACCTTCCAAAATTAGCAAAATTGCGTTTTTCGTTTTAATTTCCCCACAAAAATAGTGTTTTTTGGTTGCGCCATACATTTTATGATATACTGAGTGATGTCATTACAAAGGACAACTGGTTGCGCAAAAAACAAGCCCTCATACTAGTCTGTGGATGGAAATATAAAAGAGTTATGATTTTTAGAAGGCGAGGAGGAAAAAATGAAAACGTAAAAATTAAATTGTCTGAGTCCTTAAGGCCAAAATGGGCTGAGTCCTTAAGGGGTTAATTGATGGATGGAACTATAGTAGCCACAGTAGGTTTGTTATATATTCCTATATCCTTTATTTTTACACCTGTGTACTTTGTGATTTTACCGGTTTCTCATAAGGAGGTTTTCTCTTTAGATGAAGTCTTGATTTTAAACATATTTATTGTTTGTAAAGTAGAAACTTCCGACTTCCTCAATTAATGTCTGCAATAAAACAGAGTCCATGTGCTGGTTAATGATGGAGTTACTTGATCGATGGGCTCAGGAATAGTAATTACTTAATTAGGTGCATATTTGTGGATGAAGAACTACAGTGAGATTGTTACCAAGCCGCTGAAGTAATGGAGTTGAGGAACAAAATGCTTTTCATCTTTACTAGACCAAAACAGAGGAAGCACATGTCACTAGAGGGACCTTAATCCTAATCAATAGTGTTGCTCTCGAATATTCGCAATGCAAATTTTATTCGCAAATATCGCATATTCGCGAATTCGCGAATATAGCACTATATATTCGTAATTATGAATATTCGTTTTTTTTCCATAGTACACATCACAGTGATCATCCCTCTCTGCTTAAAGCTTGTGTGGTGTAAAGAAGGCTCTAATACTACTGTGTGAGATTGGCTTGCGAATTTTCGCACATGTGGAAATTTGCATATGCTATCTATCGCACGAATCGCTTCATTAAACTCCATTTTACAGCGTTCCAGGCTATTGGAGACCTAAGATGGCGGATCCACATGTGAGTACATGGGTCAGGGGATTATGGGAGGGCGGGAATGAAGGTAGGCGGGCTGACCCTGAATCACATGTGAGATGCAGCCTATCAGTGTTCACTGACCCCTGTGATGTCACAGCCCCTATATAATCGGCAGCCATCTTGCCTCTCTGCATTTCATCTATGCACTCAGATGGAGAGGACGGGACTGTGTGTGTGTGTGTGAATAGCTCATACCACAGTGTTAGGCTGGGTCCACACTACGTTTTGTCCCATACGGGAGCGCATACGGCAGGAGGGAGCTAAAAGCTCACGGTTTTAGGTCCGGTTGTAAAAGCGCATACGGCGCAAAAATGAGCCGACCGGACCGAACGTTTCACTCCGGTCGGCTCATTGAAATGAATGACATACGGGAGCGCATACGGTTACATACGGGAGCGCGAGGTTTTAGCTCCCTCCTGCCGTATGCGCTCCCGTATGGGACATAACGTAGTGTGGACCCAGCCTTACACTGCAACTGCTAGTCACATCAGCATTATGGAAAGGCAGGAGTGCAGAGTGCTGTGCTGTTACTCTGAGAAGGATCACTGATAGCTAAACCTCCTATTCACGTTATTGAGCATTGCAGCAGAGAGGGGCAGATAGCTGTCAGCTGCCTCATACAGATCTCCAAGCTGCCTGAACTTTCTGAAGCATCTTATCTCCTCATTTTTCAACCCAATTGAGTATTTTTTTGCTCCACAAATCTTCTGCTGCTCAGAATTGTAGTGCAATTTAGGGTTTAATCCCTGGAATAATTTTTTTTTGTGGTGCGGCACTGTTGGGTCCTGCTGCTGTTCAGAAATAAGTCATATTAGTGTGGACTTTAGTGCCTTTTTACCATTTTTCACCTGTTACTCTCTCTGTGCTAAATTCAGTGTTATACCACACGTTATACACCTGCCGGTGTATAAAAAAAAAAAAAGGTTTTCCTGCGTACAAATACGCTTTTCCAGTGGCCTTATCATTGCAAAGGGCCTACATACAAGCAAATAGAGTACCACATACTACCTTTTTTTCTGTCTCTGTGCTAAATTCCGTGTTATACCACACGTTATACACCTGCCGGTGTATTAAAGAAAAAAAAGTTTTTCCTTCGTACAAATACGCGTTTTCAGTGCTCTTATAATTTCAAAGGGCCTACATACAAGCAAATAGCGTACCATATACTTCCTTTTTACCTGTCTCTGTGCTAAATTCCGTGTTATACCACACGTTATACACCTGCCGGTGTATTAAAGAAAAAAAAAGTTTTTCCTGCGTATAAATACGCTTAACAGTGCGCTCATCATTGCAAAGGGCATACATAGAACCAAGTAGTGTACTATTTACTACCTGTTATTCTGTCTCTGTGCTAAATTCAGTGCTATTCCACACATTAGTATACACCTGCTGGTGTATTTAAAAAAAAAAGTGTTTTTTCTGCGTAGAAATACGCATACCAGTGCGCTCATCATTGCAAAGGGCAAACATACAACAAAGGAGTGTACTATTTAGTAACTGTTATTCTGTCTAGGGCCTATATACTTTGAAAGGACAGCCGTAAGTAATCGCCTGCTGCTATTCTATACCCTCATAAACGCACTAAGTATGTCAGGCAGGGAAGTGCCAGGATGTGCACAGAGAAGGGGCAGAGGCCTACATATATCAGGCAGAGTTGGCAGCAGACTTGGGGCGAGTGGCAGCAGGAGTCGCAGCAATAGGCCAGAGCTCCCGTTAATACCCATCTCTCCTCGTCAATTGGCTTGCACACTCATCCCCATCATCACAAGCGACATCTGACAACCCCAGTCAAGAGTCGGTGGGTTCCTCAGACACAACCCTCAGTTGGCATGGCCCGGGAGCAGTCCCCGTAATCCCATTGCCTTTGTCCTATGCTGTTCCCTCTCCCAAAGAAGTATCTCATGCTTTGGGTTAAGCTCCACTATTTAGTGAGGACGATATAATAGAGGACAGTCAGCATCTAATTGGCAGCCAAGAATGTGAGGAGATATGCGTCCTGTGCTCCGCAAGGCGGGCAAGTATTGATGCGGAGAGTGACGTGTGAGGCGGTGTTTCAATTGTTCAGGGTCCTGAGGCAGACACTGTTGTGGAACACGAGGAGGACATCAGTGACGTGCACACATCTTTTGATGATGGGAGCCGGGTGCAGAAGCCGGGGCTTCATCATCATCAGGAGAAGAGATTTGCTCTTTGTCTATGAGGCAGCAAGGCGGTAGCACGGTTGGCAATCAGCGTGGTGGTGGCAGTAGTGAAAATTCAGGAGCCAAACGTGCCAGGGGGAGACCACCTGCTTCGTGGCAAGCTACCATTCAGGGAGGTAGTGGAACAGGGGTTTCTGGAGACGGCGCCAATAGCAGTGAAATAGTGCGAACTGCGGGTGGGAAAATCAGCTACTCTGCGGTGTGGTTGTTCTTCTTAAAGAATCCGGAGGATCTTAGCTTAGTCACATGCAAAATCTGTCGGCAGAAAGTGAAGCGTGGCCAGGGTCCCAATCTCGGCACCACGACCCTGCGTCAACAAATGATTCGCCACCATAAAGAGGCTTGGGATAACCGTGGCTCCGAGGTAGTAGTCCAGCCTGCCGCATCACCCAGTGGCCATCCGCTCCCTCCGTCATCCAGCCAAGGCTCCACCACCTCAGCCGAAGGGAGCATTGTGTCAAACCCTCCTTCTTGTGCTCCTGCTTCTTCCGCTCGTAGTCAGCCATTCCGCCAACAATCGATCGGCGAAGCCATGTCCAAGAGACAACAGTATGCGCCCACTCATCCAACGGCGCAGAAGTTGAATGTGCTCCTGTCCAAGTTGCTGGTATTGCAGTCCCTCCCTTTCCAACTGGTGGGCTCTGCAGCTTTCAGGGAATTGATGGCTTGTGCCGAGCCGAGGTGGAGAGTCCCAAGCCGTCATTTCTTTGCGAAGAAGGCAGTACCAGCCCTGCATAAGTTTGTACAAGAGAAGGTGGGCCAGTCCTTGAGCCTGTCGGTGTGTTCAAAAGTGCACGGCAGTGCCGACGTGTGGATCTGTAACTACGGGCAGGGACAATACATGTCTTTTATGGCCCATTGGGTAAATGTTGTTCCTGCACAGCCACAACAGCAACTTGGACAGGTCACACCGCTTCCTCCTCCACGCTCTGGCTCCCAGGCAGTTGGTCCTTTTACAGTGTGCGCCTCCTCCTCCTCCTTCTCCCCCGTGTCCTCGGCCTCCACTGCATGTCCAAATCTCGGTGGCCCTTCATAGTACCACGTGTGTAGGGCACAGCGGTGTCAAGCTGTCCTTCACATGGTTTCCCTTGGCGAACGGAGTCACACAGGGGAGGAACTACTAAAGTTCATTAGGGAAAAAATCCGAGTATGGCTTACTCCACGAAATCTGGAAATGGGAACCATGGTGACCGACAATGGGAAGAACATTGTGGCCGCGCTGCGACAAGGAAGTGTGAACCATTCGCCCTGCATGGCACACGTGTTGAATCTGGTTGTCAAGAAGTTCATCAAGTCTTCACCCCATTTGCAAGACGTCCTGACAATGGCAAGGAAACTGTGCATGCACTTCAGCCACTCGTACACCGCCAAGCACACTTTGCTTGAGCTGCAGCGTCAGAACGGTATCTCACAACATAGTCTCATTTGTGACGTTGCCACACGTTGGAATTCCACCCTCCATATGTTGGACAGACTGTACGAACAAAGAAAAGCCATCATGGATTTTTTGATGATACAAGCAGATAGGAGTACTCCCCTGTGTAACTTCAATGTGAACGTGTGGCAGCTCATACGTGACACCTACCGTTTGCTGAGGCCCTTTGAGGAAGCCACATTTTTTGTTAGTCGCTCGAATTCCACTCCTAAATTTACTCCAAAAAATGATTGAAAACATGGCTGGTCACGGCAATGGAGATGTTGCGCCTACATCAGAAGGCTACATGAGTCCTGTGGGGGATGAACTGGAGGAGGATGATGAGGGGCAGAGCGGAGCACAGTTTACGGTGGATGAGATGGCCGGTGTTTCTGGTCATTGGGCAGGAGAGGAGGAGCAGGAGCAGCCAGAGGAGCTGGAGGGTTATTACGAGGGAGGTGAGACAGAGGACCCAGACACACCGTGGCAGTATGCAGTGGAGATGGAGGCAGGTAGTCCCAGCGATTCACTGTCACAAATGGCACGATGCATGCTGAGTTGCTTGCGTAGTGACCCCCGAATTGTCAAAATTCGTCAGTGCGATGACTTCTGGATCTCCACCTTATTAGACCCTCGCTTCCGGCCCAGAATGGGGGCCTTTTTTACACCCACTGAGAGGGAGAACAAACTGACCTACTTCCGGGAGCTTCTAAGTAGTCGGTTGCCGATGCCTATCGGCCACATGGTCCTTCCACTCGCAGGTCTGACTCGGGGGGCCCTCTGCGCTCACCTTCCACTGCCACGGCCTGAGTCTACAGTCGCTGATGAGTAGCTTCCTTCAGCCGCATAGTGAAGCTACTCATCAGCAGCAGGTGGACATGGAGCAGGACCTGAACCAGCAGGTGGTGGCTTACCTCGACATGACCCTGCCAACAACCGTTGAAGATCCGCTGGACTTCTGGGCAGCCAAACTCGATATCTGACCGCAACTAGCGGAGTTTGCCCTGGAAAAGCTGTCCTGCCCGGCCAGTAGTGTCTGGGGGACATCTATGCTGCCTAATCTGGGGGACAACTATGCTCCTAATCTGGGGGACAACTAAGCTCCTAATCTGGTGGACATCTATGCTGCCTAATCTGGGGGACATCTATGCTGCCTAATCTGGGTGACATCTATGCTGCCTAATCTGGGGGACATCTATTCTGCCTAATCTGGGGGACAAGTATGCTCATAATCTGGGGGACATCTATGCTGCCTAATCTGGGGGACAACTATGCTCCTTATTTGGGGAAAACTGATGCTCCTGGCCTTGGGCCTATAATTTTTTGAAGTTCAGCAGTAGCTAAATATATGCTTAATGCAAATGTCAACATTGATCTTTAAATGTAAGGGGTTATGAAACCCTCTTGGGTACTGCAAATGACTGCTCCAGACTCATTCTGTGTCTTTCACAAACTACTTGCCTTCCTGGTGCCTCAGGCCTTGGGCCTATAATTTTTTGAAGTTTAGCAGTAGCTAAATACATGCTTAATGCAAATGTAAACATTGATCTTTAAATGTAATGGGTTATGAAAACCTCTTGGGTACTGCAAATGCATGCCCCAGACTCATTCTGTGTCTTTCAGGAACTACTTGCCTCATTGGTGCCTCTGGCCTTGGGCCTTAAATTTTTGTATGGTTAGCAGTAGCTAAATACACACTTAATGCAAATTTCAACAATGATCGTTAAATTCTCGGCGCTCTGCCAGGGCCTTCTCCTACCCCGCCTGGGCCGATCCGAGGACCTTACTAACCAACTCACTAACTAATCCAGTCGCTTATAGCGACGGGCGGTGTGTACAAAGGGCAGGGACTTAATCAACGCCAGCTTATGACCCTCACTTACTGGTAATACCTCGTTTTAAGATTAAATAATTGCAATCCCAGATCCCTATCAGGAACTGGTTTCAGCATGCAACACGCACCTGTCCTTTAAAGATAGAGACACGCTAAACCGTTCAGTGGAGCGCTAGTGCGACCCAGGACATCTGAGGCCATAACACCCCTGTTATTGCTGGATCTCGCAATAGCGGGTGCTACCAATGAGAAATCTTTGACAAAAATTTCTCATTCTGTTGTTTTTGGAGGTCTGTGTCCTTCAGGCAATATATGGGTTACTGATGGGGCCTGGGTCTGTTAATTTCAAATTTTTGGATAGCGGGTGCTACCAATGAGAAATCTTTGTCAAAAATGTCATATATTGTGTTGTTTTTTTTGGGGGGGATTGTGAAGCCCTGGTGTGCAGTGTACTAGTGCATCAGCCAACTCCACGCTGTGCCATTCAGCCACTAAATGGTCTCCTCTTGCTGCCAACATGTCCACGCTATGTCATTCAGTCACTATATGGTCTCCTGACACTGATGCCACCACCAGGCTCTGTCATTGTGCTGCTGTGCGGCAGTGATTCTAAGAGCGATGCCGGTAATCTGCATGCTATTCTGAATAACAGTATTATTTCACTACCCCAGCACACTCCATATGCGTTTTAGGACACAGCAAAGTGTTCTATACCCCTATAGAGGCTGTATGTAGGCTAGAAATAGCCTTTTTTAATATCGATTCACCGCGAAAATATTCGGATCGAAATGAACTTTTCGGGAAAATTCGGCAAATCGGCGGAATCGAATTTTTGAAAAGTTCGCTCATCTCTAGATCCAGCATAAAGTATATCACAAAGAAGTGTCAAATATATATTATATGTCATATTCCAAGCGATGATTGGGTGAACAGCATTTTGATGATGTGAGAACATTACATGTGACATTGTCAATGTATTAAAAAAGATCTGAAATTCCTTGACATTGACCCAAATGTAACAGATCCTTCTTACTGTGGTACAGCTTGACATTCTTATATTTCTATCATAAATATTCAGTTTCCTTTTTATGTTTGCATATGCTTTTATGAGTAGCCAAAATGTGCTTGCGTTTCCTAAAACACTTTAGCTAATTCTCAGTGGAAGCCGCTTAGAGCACTGCACTTCATTACCAACCAACAAAACTGCTGAAGCAAGTAACTGCTGTTTTAAACTATTTTCCAATCAGAAAAAAAGTTACATCTCTATAATGTGTTCAGGCTTCATAGGAGAGAAGTTTGTGGGCCATGGAATACAAACTTTTCCAGCTCTTTTGCTCCGGTCTCCCAATAAAAGGTGTCATATCCCATAAAAAGCCCAAGTTTACAAGATGTTCTTGCATTTTCACTGTATTACACAGGGTGGAAATATCTGTCGGTCAAGCTATAAAGGGCTTTAAGACTGTGATACCCTCTTCTGAAAAATGAAGACCATGATTTAGGGCGAGGGATATGACTGCGTTCTGTAATACATGTTATATTGCATTGCTTACTGCCTGAATGGGAAATTATAGTCTTTGATTTACATTGCGAATTACTTCAATATATATTTATAAATAGTTCATCAGTATATGTGTTTTTAGATGCAAATACATAGTAGAAAGGTTTGTTTCTTAATAAGAACTCGTGAGTGGCTTTATATTTGCAACAGAGCAGGCAATTCTAATATTTCTGCAAAGATTTTAAAGGGGTACTCCGGCGCTAAGACAGCTTATAAGAGTCCTGAAGCGGGGTCCTGCTGCTGGGGACCCCCCGTGATCCTTCACGCAGCACCCCGTTACCATCAGCCCCTGGAGTTTGTTGGCTCCGGGTCCGATGACTGCCGATCACGGGGCCGGAGTATTGTGATGTCACGGCTCCGCCCCTGTGTGACATCACGCTCCGCCGGCTCAATGCACGCCTATGGAAGGGGGCGTTTACAATTCCCTCGCCGCATTACACTGTCCCGATTGTAATAACTGAACTGTCAATGTAATTCACAAATGTGGTAGGTCCTTCAGCAAAGAATACTTCTTGTAGCTACTTCGCTCTGGCTAATAGTTGAGGTTCCTAAACTAGGGACCACCCATTAACAAATCTGATTATTGTTCTTAAAAATTAACCCTTAGGTAACATATACATTTTTTACAGACACCAAAATTAATACTTGCATTTTTTTCTGGTTTAAGCACAAAGCTGGCTTTCTTTCGGCAGGATATTGAAATAATTGCATGACTTATTTTTCCCACTTGTTTCCAATTGACTTAATTTCAGTGGTATTACCATGCCATAAGTTATTCATCAATTCATTATTGGCTGATTCAGTTGGGAGTTCTGTAGAGCAAAGCCGTGTTGCCCTATTTAGAGAAGGTATGTTATCACTTCATTAAAATGCAAGTTCCACAGAACTCCTTGAAATGTTCACAAGTAAAGTAAGAGCCAGAGAACAAATGTGGGCAATTCTCTCCCTCCAAATGTTTTGGGTTTAGGTAATAATTTAATTTAATAAATATATGAAGCTGTTTGTTATTGCTGAACATAAGTTTGCTTGTTTTTTTAACAATCAGGGGGTCATAGTCGATAATATGAAAAATATGGTTTACGTTAAACAGCAGACGTACAGGGATGGAGAACATACACTAATTAGATGATAATTGGTCTCTATAATCTACATTGATCATGATAAATGAATATAATTTTTATAGGACGTGTGAAATGGGGATTTGTTGATGCGAAATTAGATGTGCTCTATAATAATTCATTCACTATGTCACTTTGATGCTGGTCCATCTGCATGTTATAAAGTGTTGGTTTATTGAAAATAAACACTTTCAGAACTTGCTTGAACCAAGAACAATAGTTAGCTCAACATTATGTGACTATTTAGTTGTATTGTCAGAATGGTTCATGCAGTTTCATAAATTTCTGTATTTCTTCCAATTTCGCACAGGTTGGAGCTGTACATGCTTCTTTCCAACAGTCATATATTTCAAACAGAGGAGGATAGTAATACATGCAAAGCTGTACTTAATTACCAAGAGGTTAGTGATTGAATTCTACAAACGTGAAGAAGTCTGGGAATTGCTTGCATTTCTTCCACCAAGTGTCTATGTTCTCCCCATCTTCTTCTAACCCCAGACTCTATTCTTTGGTTTGTGTTATTAAATAATATAAACACTTTTCTTCACTGTAATGTAAGAAAGGAAGAAGATGGTTGGGGATTAAGATAAGGAAGGAGTGGGTTAACTGGTCACAATTAAAAGGTGACTGGCCAGAAAATGTTGACAGGATGTTGAGGAAAATGGATGGAGCGTTTTCCTATGCTACCTACATGCACACACACACTATTTTACAACCCCATAATTTGACTTCCTTATGTACCCTTTTCACTTACCATATCATGATCATTTGAGAATATGTATAGCTGGCATAGAGAAATAAAAAGGCTATGTTAAAACATTAACTATAGACAAAGGGAGACAGCGCTCCTAGTGTGATATCGTAAGATAATCAAAAAAGGCTATTGGCAAACTTGCTCACCGATGTTGGTTGTACTGAGACCAAGTACAACAATGGTGTAGGCATAAAACCCTGGACGGGTGAGACTCGGCAGCCGCTCCTGGCAACACAGGGTGAAGCAAATACAGATCCCTAACCAACAAATGGGCTTTAGGTAAATCAAAAGAAAAGAACCAATGTCTCTGTGTATCACAAATTACCAAAGTCACAACATATAACCACAGACAGTCATTATGCAAAAAGTGTACAACCTTTATTAGAGTAATTATTAAAAACACATAAAATGGAACAGGTACAAACAGATAAAAATAGGCGGCTCAAAAAAGTGGTATAAAGCTGAATAGCAGTGTTGAAAACAATTGATTGGACAAATGCCTAAATGGGTATATATAAAAAGCCTGCTGTAAAGTCATGTAAATATGACCAATATATGAACAGGTCTACCCACAGAGCTGTGCACCAGTGTAATTATAAGCTAATCATATAACTAGGGTTACCCATATAAAAATGCAAATCCACATAACAGATAAGGTGCAGTGTCACCAATACAATAAATGGGGTACTACCTTGTAGTGCACATAACTACTGCCAATGTATTGGCAGGTACCAGCCACCACAAACAATAGCCCACAATACAGATAGGTATAACACCGCACATCATCCGCGTGGAAAACCAGGACAACCCTTACCACTGAGACCGCCACCCCAACGCCGTTTCGCATAAAGCTTCTTCAGGGAATGAGCTGAAGAAGCTTTATGCAAAACGGCGTTTTGGGTGGCGGTCTCAGTGGTAAGGGTTGTCCTGGTTTTCTACGAGGATGATGTGCGGTGTTATACCTATCTGTACTGTGGGCTATTGTTTGTGGTGGCTGATACCTGCCAATACATTGGCAGTAGTTATGTGCACTACAAGGTAGTACCCCATTTATTGTATTGGTGACACTGCACCTTATCTGTTATGTGGATTTGCATTTTTATATGGGTAACCCTAGTTATATGATTAGCTTATAATTACACTGGTGCACAGCTCTGTGGGTAGACCTGTTCATATATTGGTCATTTTTACATGACTTTACAGCAGGCTTTTTATAAATACCCATTTAGGCATTTGTCCAATCAATTGTTTTCAACACTGCTATTCAGCTTTATACCACTTTTTTGAGCCGCCTATTTTTTATCTGTTTGTACCTGTTCCATTTTATGTGTTCTTAATAATTACTCTAATAAAGGTTGTACACTTTTTGCATAATGACTGTCTCTGTGGTTATATGTTGTGAAATACAGATCCCTCCAGGACAGCACAGGATAGAGCTGGCGCACAAGACTTGAAAGGTAAAAACTGATTTATTTTACCCGGCATGCAACGCGTTTCGCTGGATAACCAGCTTCATCAGGCATGCCTGATGAAGCTGGTTATCCAGCGAAACGCGTTGCATGCCGGGTAAAATAAATCAGTTTTTACCTTTCAAGTCTTGTGCGCCAGCTCTATCCTGTGCTGTCCTGGAGGGATCTGTCTATGTTAAAACATCGGTATTCTTCCAATTAAAGGGATATATATATATATATATATATATATATATATATATGTACACACACACACACACACACACATAGAAGCAGCGCAACCCAATAGTGCAGGTGGTAGTATTGGTGCAAACAGGAAAAATATCTAGCCCAGGTCACCGGCTGTGATATATAGCCAAGTCTAAAAAATGATCCTGCAGTACTCCAGCATAAGGTGAAGCAATTGTGAGTTTCCACTACCACTGCAGGTTTCCTCAAGTAAATCTTCAGGCAGGTGCATAAAAAACATATTAAAAAACTTACTTTGCTCACTCCCTGTCGCTGATGTTTTCACAACACCTTGGTCCTGTTGTGTAGCATTTCCGCCATATGAACATAAAATGGCCCACTCTGCCAGTCAATGACCATAGTGGTGTCCCACCTCAGCCACAGATTGCCTGAATATGCAATTTCTTTTGTTCAACCCAATCTCAAAAGTGCTGTGCTGCAGAAATGGGGCTCCATAAGAATGGTGGCATGGGGGAGTAAGGAAGGTAATTATAGGTTCTTTTATGTCTTAGAACCTGTCTGAAGAACATTATAAAAAAAAATTGTTCCCCAGGGTGCCCCCTTAATTATTCAAGTTCCACCATTGGACATACTAACCATGGTATCCTATCACCACAATGCCACCACCCTCTTCAACAACTACTTCAAATCCTAGTATCTAATCTATTAGAGCATGTATACAATAAATAGATAAATACATACAATACCCTTGCATTGTGAGCCAACATAAACACATTTAGAGGGATACTCCTGCCCTAGACATCTTATCCCCTATCCAAAGGATCTGATCGTGGGGGTCCCGCTGTCATCACATCTCCTGCTGCGGGAACCCATCATTCTAAACAAACTGATTAGAATGCCGGGTGCGGCATGGAGATTGTGGGGGGTCCCAGCGGCGGGACCCCCGCCATCACGTATCTTATCCCATATAAGGGGATAAGATGTCTAGGGACAAAGTACCCCTTTAATCTATGATGATGTTGCAACATTAGAATGAGTGCTGTGGTCAATTCAAAGAGCTGATCAATTGATTTTCTAGCCTAAGGTTTATCTATTCAGAAGGTAAATACTAAGGCTGATATCCCCACAGATTTAATATTAATGGCTTATCCCAAGAATAGACTATCAATTTTAAAAGTGTGGATAACCAGTTCAAGGGTGCAGTTGCACATACTGGGTGTGCCACAGATTTAACAGTGTTCGATCTGCAGCATAAGATCCACAGCAAACAGGGTATAAGTGAATGTACCCTAATGTACCACCATAGGTACTGTACCGGCTGCCATTTCTTGCTGTCACTGTAGGAAAACAGAGTTATAACTAAAAAATGTTTAGTCTGAATCACGATTAATTCTAGATAGTAAAATAATCCACTGTTATGATTAGGTATGTATAATAACTACTATATCTCTTAATAGTATATAAGACAAAGCATTATGTACAATTATAAACAGAGGATCATAAGATGTAAGAACTGCTCAAATGGGGACAGATGACATCTTTAAACAATGCTTCTCATTGTGCCATACTATAATATATTTTGTATTTGAATTTCTAAGATTGATTTGAAAAGCTACAGTATGTGAAGCAAGTTTATCATGGACACTTTATGTAGGACAAATTTCACTGTTTGTTATTCAGATTCTGATTTTCTTTTTATTTTTGTTTGTTTTCCGCTGGCTACAAGTGAATGACTTGTAGAGGGATACATTCTGTATGGTTACAATGTTATTGTCTCAAACACATGAGGAATGTCAAAACGATTTGAAAACAGTAGTAAATGATCAGTCACCGCCATATACATATACACCCGATGGAAGCTTGTAAATTCTTCAAACTTTATTCAGCTTTGGAGCAGGTAACAGGAGCAGTGCGGGAGAGAGGATTGGCATGTGGGGTTGGGCAAACGGACCATGTTCGCGCTGGATCGCGCTTCGTCAGGCCCCTGAGGGAACACGCTCCGTTTGCCCATCCCCCCACGCCAATCCTCTCTCCCGCACTGCTCCTGTTACCTGCTCCAAAGCTGAATAAAGTTTGAAGAATTTACAAGCTTCCATCGGGTGAGTGCTCCGATTTATTCTTCTACAAAGACTGTTGCCCAGGTTCTATATTCACTCGTTCAGCACCACCCGTAGCTGAATACAAGGAGTGCAGGATACGACCGCTGCCACAGTGGGCACTTATACAAAGAGGCTCCAGCAGTGCCAAGGTTCCTTTTCTCGCTACAATTACGTTTAATAGTTCTGTACTTACAACTAAATCATAGTTATGTTTGTGTAGTTATCTACATACACAAGGGCCCAAAGGGGCCCACAAAAGCCCTTTCTTTACATCCCTAACCCATTAAAAAATAACTTTTTGTAATCCAGATTAAAAGAAGAAATAATGCGTGTAGGGCAATTCCTGAACTTAAAATATACACAGCTCACCAGATAAAGTACTTCATGTAATATTAGCAGACTGTCTACTTATGTCTAACCTGTAACGTTTTATTGTGGGAACAACCCATATACATTAAACATCCACTATCTAAAAAATACCCAATATCACTGTCTGCAGTACAGCAACATATGATTTGGTGATAGATGACCTAAAACAACAACACACAAACACATAGCCCCCCTGAGGTCTAGGGCTAATGGGCATTCTCCCTGGACCTCTGAAGAAGCTATTCGAAGTAAAACATTTCGGAGGGGGGGAGGGGGGGGCATGTGTGTTGTTTTAAGTCATAAATCAATAGATCATATGTTGCTGTACTGCAGACTGCGAAATTTTGTATTCACATAGTGGATGTCTAATGTATTCGGAGTGTTTCCACAATAACAGGCTACAGGATAGCCATAAGGAGACAGACAGTGAAATGATATTATATGAAGTACTTTATCTGGTGACCTGTGTAAATTTAAAGTTCATGAATCACTTTACACATACAATTTCCTCTTTAAATCTGGATTGGAAGAAACAGTTTTTGTGGTCACTGTGTGTACTGCGGCCGTGACCGCTGGTCCAGGATTGAATGAAATTGTTTTATTGTATACAGTGCAAAGCGTTTCGATTCCGAACAGGGATCTTCATCAGGCCTGATGAAGATCCCTGTTCGGGATCGAAACGCGTTGCACTGTATACAATAAAACAATTTCATTCAATCCTGGACCAGCGCCGTCATTGAGAGGAACTCTTCTTCCATTCATTCCTCCATATACATTTGCATATTGGCCACTTTTGTACTTAATTTGTGCTGCCACCACTTTTACCATTATACGTTATACGAGAGACTTTATGGGTATCCTGTGTGTATTGGCTGTACCATATTTATAATGTTAATATATCTACTGTGTTCCCCTACCGTATGCTTTTAACTATGTCCGATTGTATATGTTTTTAGGGGAGGATTCTTCTTGTTGTTCTTTGTAATATTTTGTGCATATTTAATAAACTTCATATTTTTGGGATATCATTTGTGTCTACTTTACTATACTATGGAGTTAAGGTTTTTGTAGGTTGATTAAGACCTCCTAGGACTCTGCACAATACTATAGTTTATTGTAAGGCAAAATAAAAGGAAAAAAATGATCTTTTTTCCTTTTGTTGGTCTTAAAAAATGTAATTCTGCAGATGTCTGAGGCTTAGAATTTGCACGGTCTATTTCATACAATACCCATAAGATCTCTGAGTAAATGGTCATTCATCTTTGCTTTGCTTTGAATTCATTGGGATGATGATCTTTCTTTTCTGCTTCTCACACATATCTTATCTGGACTTCTCCAGGTAACGGTGGAAAAGCTGCCTGATGAGGCTCGAATGAACACATTGCTTCACAAATACTCTACAGACCCTCAGTATCAGCAACTCTTCATCAATCTGGTAAGGACAGAGCCAAATACGAAAACAAACATTTCCTCTGTGAACAATGTGTTTGTTATATTTAAATCATTTGTTTATGATGGCTGTGTCAGCCTCACTGATTTACATAAACATTGCCAAACCCGAGACTTTACATTTTCAACAAAAGTAGCTGAGTACAAACAGCATTCCTGGGTTTTAATTCATATTGTATAAACATAACAGATGTTGATAAAATGAGCCAGAAAGAAAATACAACAAAGAAGGTTATGAGAGTGCCTTGTCTATTAAATGCATTCCAGATTGACATAGCGATACCAGGTTTGTAGATCATAGATAATTTACATGTCATTTCTGTCTGTTTTGGTAACGTTCAGAAAATATGTAAAGTGCAGATCTTTTTCTTAAGCAGATGGATACTTTGTGACGACCTTTTAAATCTCAACAATGTCCTTTAAACTGAGGATGAACGTTAATTTTCCTTAACATTACAACATGCCTAATGCTTCAATTCAACAATCTTTCTGTTTTACATACAGCCAATAAATGGTCTCATTAAATATGACAATCTAGTACTGCTGTAGTTAGCAGTGGCAAAAAAAGCATCGTTTGGCATCAGTGGTCCTTTGAACTGAAAAGCACACCAGCTATGGACTGGCATCGTTTTTAGTTGGAATTGACACCTAATTCTGGTATAAATAAAACCAGAAATAGGTGCTTCCTGAAGATCTGCGGAGCTTTACCGAGTATTGTTTATAGGTGTTTCAGTGGCCCTTGGTCCAGCTAAAAAAGAAGAAAGGCTCTGGTTATCACTGCAGAAGATGCTATGGGATTTCTAAACTTTTACAGAGAAAAAACAAATATAATAATAAAACAATATATAAAAAATTATGTTGCATTGTATGTTGTCAAGTACATGAAGGATTTTTTTTATTGTGGGAAAAACTGCCCATTCTGTTTACATTAGAGTCCAGGTTGCTCACTAACAGTAGGAATGGCGCTCTTTGGATGTACATTGAACAGGTTCTTTAGTTCTCACAACCACCCACATCCTTCAGCACAGTATACTTTACTATCAAGGAAATGAAATAGACTGTAAAGTGGTTTTAAACATATAATATATTACTGCCATAGAAAAAAAATCGCACTGCTTGATTTAATTCTCAATTTTAATACTTGGATCCAGTCCAGTCACAATAGCTGAAGGTAAGCCTGTGGTATATGGTTTAACAAACCTTGCTTTCAGCACTTCATTTCACAGTTCGATTCACAGCATAGAAGGTAAGGTTTCATCTGTTCTCATGGGCACATTTGGCTTGGTCAAGTTGCAATGTGCATGGTGCAGTGTATTAGACCATTTCATATTACTTCTGACAAGGAGTTTTCAGAATTACACTATAGCATCATATAACATTAGGATCATTATATTTTACCCTATACCTGAATATTTCATAAAGTCTGGCTACATTTATTCCCTTTATAAACATTTTATTCACTGAGAAATACTTAAGTAGGAATTTATTAGGCTATTTCCACCAATTATAGGGCATAGAAAAGTCACAAATTATGGTGCACAATATATTTGTCTGTAATCGACCGGGGGACAGGGAGTGTGAGCCCTAAACTGACCCTAAAACTGCTCTCCCTGCCTTCTTGCCCATCCACCCTAAACGGTGGATCGACAACTGGGTGGCGGTCCCTTCCTGAACTAAAGTGCAGGGGCCTAATAAAAACACATACTAATAAATAGTCGGTCACAAACCAGAAACATAACAGGAACATAGAACTCCATAGTATAAAGTTCAGAGGACACAGATCAGTAAGTAGGTACAGAGGTCATGAACAGAGGACATTATAGATCATGAACAGAACTGCAAAGATCTGAATAAAGAACTAATAAACATATAGAGATCAAAACACCCGACAGGAAAACAGATAAGTCTAAACATACTCCAGAACAAAACAGGAATAAGCTTATTCCCCTAGAAAAACTTCCGGTAGACACAGGAATAACAATAACCTCTGAGTTCCCACGGACAGGTAAACGGGATCTATCACTAAACAGGAATTATCGCAATCCCACATAAAACCTCCAGTAGACACGGAGTCCCCATGGACAGGTAACAGTGATGCCTAGATACACAGGATATATTTATAGAACACTGTTCACACTGAACACAAGACTGGAATAATCGCAATCCCTTCAGAACACCTCCAGTAGACGCAGGAATAACAATACCATCTGAGTCCCCATGGACAGGTAACAGGGATGCCTAAATACACAGGATATAATTATAGAACACTTTTCACACTGAACACAAGAAGTAGCCATTAATAATAAATCCAAATAGACTACTGGCCAGTGGCACACTCCACAGTGTGGTCAGAAGCTGACCCAGTAGGAAAACAGAAATATAAAAACACAGAACTTCATAAGAACGGATACAAGAGAAAACACAGTGTGAACAGACACATAGCAGAAAAGATATACAAATCCTAAAACCAACTATACAAACACAGATTAAAATCCACTATAAGCATGCCACCTAACCATGGCTAAAGCCAGAAAATAAAAAGTGCATGCTAAAGCAAAATAGTAGATTAAAAGCTCAAACAAAGTGTTTCACCAAGAGCTCCATGCAGCATGTCCAGCATCTTAGCAAGTTTGGATTTAAAGAAGTCAATCACCAGCCCTGAAGCTAAGCTGAGCTGACTATAAATAGACACACCCTAGGAGCTATTGGATGAAAAAGCCAGAGGCATTAACTATTCCCTGGCCAGGGAACATAAAACTGTTCACATACAAGCAATCAAATAGCTGTGTGTGAACACAGACCATGACAGACATGCCAATATGTTTGCTATTATTTGTGACCCAGAGGAAAAAATCTTGTTTCCTTAAAGGGGTTATCAATCATTTTTTTTTAAGTATGCCCTTATCTGTACTATATAACTAAACAAACCTGTACTCACCTTCTGTGTGCCAGCGATGCCTCTGGTGTCCTGCGATTGTCTTCTGGAGGAGCAGCCTGACTTGTTGGCCCCGGGAAGCATCCATTGATGCTCAGCAAATTGCTGGCTACAGCGATCTCCTGGCTCAGTCAGGGATTCGCTAAGCAACAGTGTGACACATTGGGTCTCGGTGCTTCCTGGGCCTGACAATCATGCTGCAGCTCAGAAAAAGGTTCGCTGCAGGGACTGCAGCAGGACACTGGTGGCATCGCTGGAGTCCAGGAGGTGAGTAAATGTTTGTTTTGTAATATTCTATAGAACGGACGCACTGTTAACCACCCCCAGACTTTTTACATTTAAACAGACCTGGTGCAAGGATTTTTGCCACCCTAGGCAAAAGCTAATTTTGCCACCCCTTGACCCCGCCCCATGGGACCTTCCAATGTATGGAGGCGCCTTTGCCTAAAATGTGTTTCCCATAGACACATTTATGACTCATGTCTAGTACATTATCTTATTTCTTATGCTGTATGACACAAATCTCTCTCTCTGGCAGAAATCAGGCTTGCACTACTTAGCACTAGTGGGTGTGGACAAATAACTTACCAGCCAGAAGATTAGCAGTAGATAGCTGGTAGTGTACGAAACAAGTGTATGGGGATTGTAAGAAAGTGGTAATAATATCATCAGGTCAAAACAGAATTTTTCATTTTTGTATAGAATAATTCTTTTTGAACACCTATTGTAATGTCTGTTTATTTGTTTTTGTATTTTTCTGTTTAGGTGTGTATTCCCACACTGGTTTATTCTGAGCAGTTTGCTATTCTCCCTGGTTTGGGAATGGTTAATGCTCAGAAGCATTGAGATCTCGGGTGTGTCTATTTTAACCAGCGTTCTCCTGCATTCTCAGCTGGTTATTTTGTGCAATAATGCTACTATTATGTCTGTTTGTGCAATACTCTTAACAATGTCTGCTTGAGCATTTACTTTGTACTTATCTTGTGTTTTTATCTGAGTTTTAGCCATAGCTAAATAGTCTTGTTTATTGTAGATTTTAGTCTGTGTTACATTTTAGTCTATGTCCATTCTGCTTAGTCTGTGTTCACACTGTTTGAATCTTGCTTGTTACCCGAGCTCTGTATGTTATAATTCCTGTTTGGTATCCTGGAGTCTATTAAGACTCATATGGTTCTGGTCTAGAGTTTCATGTATTATATTTCTGTTTCCTACTGGGTCAGCATTCTGATAACACGTGGAGTGTGCCGACTGGCCAGTAGTCTATTTGGCTTTTTTATAATGGCTACTCCTTTTGTGGAATGGGGTGTCCTGTTTGTATGTTCTGTGTCCCAGTGTGAACAGTGTCCTATGTTTCTGATCAGTTTATTGTCTCACTTTCAGTTCTTCTGCTCATCCACTGCAATTCCTGATTTTTGCTGTATACTCGTTTTGTCTTTTTTGTTTTTGGGAAAAACTGCCATTGCAGTTTTTGAACCAAAGCCAGAAGTGTATTCAAGAGGAATGGCAAATATAAAGGAAAGAGTTATACTTCTCCTTCCTACTGGATTCACTGCTGAATTTGGCAAGAAAAACCTATAGTGGCAGATTAAAAAAAAAAAAACGCCAGTAAAAAATCTGTATGGAAAGCTAGCCTAAGTGTACGTTCACACATACAGGATCCTGCGCATGATTTGTAACTGCCAATTAGGAGCTGTGCTCAGTCATTTAGTTTACACTGAAATCTGCAGCAGAGAATCCTGTGCATCAAATCTTGCGCATCAAAATCTGCGTACGTGTGAATGTACCCTAAAGGTAGTAAGTACTTGTAAAGTGACTATCTGCATTTGAGCAGCATGTTGTTTTTATGTAAATCAGAAGAGATACATGGGAGTTTTGGATGCAGCATAACTTGTGGTGCTACACTGTTTATGGAACTCCCAATAACTTCAATGGGAGTTGCAAGAACTGCATACCATTCAGGTTCTGTCACAACAAAAACCAAGCAAAATAAAAAAACACACACACATCAGACAACCTCTTGTAACAAGTTCAAGCTTTAGCTGCCACTAGAGGGAGTCTAGAGGGCACTGCTTACTATTTTATTATTAAAAAATAAAGCTCGTACTGTTGTATGGGGCTATACTGTTGTATAAGCATATTTATATTCAACAATGACTTTTGGCCTAATTAGATTAAAGGGGCATTTACTTTACAGAGGACAACTCAAAAAAATATAATACACATACGTTTTTTGAGTTTTTCTGCATAGGTGTGAAATCACCGCTAGGAAGATTCTGGAACATGACACGTGTTAAAACTTTATAACTGTGAAGACAGTAGATGAAAAACAAGGCTGGTTTTATTTTATTTTTTGCAGTTATTTTCATTACAAGTACGGTTTACTTGTAGTAAAAATAACTTTTTAAGCGTACTTCAGCACATGTAGCAAAAAGCTTATGGCACTCTGGCACTAGGCAACACAGGGAAACCTTATCGTGAAATACACTTCTGAATATTAAGCACATAATCAGTTTGCACAGATGCTATACTATGTCTGATATGATACTATAAATACTGATAACCTATAACCTTTCTTTCTACAGGAGCCATATATTAATAAATCTGCTGTCTCTGTACAAGCTCATTTCTCACTTCAGCGGGCTTACATTGTGTTTCGAACATTGGGACTTCGCCATCTCATAGTTGTAGATCTTCAGAACAAGGCACTTGGAATGATCACCAGGAAAGATCTCATATCTCTGCGGCTGGAGAAGAAGTTGATTAAATTGGACTCTGGAAAACTGGATTCAGATGAAGAGCTGTTACAATAAAATAAGGAAGAGGTATTCTGAGGCCACAGTGAATGAAGTGGAAAGTATAGGGATATTCATCCTTACAGTAGTTGAGATTACTGGTGAATGATGATAATAAGTATGACACAACTTTTTGTTACAAAAGCTAGAACATATTTTATGACTTTTTTTAAAATCTGATTTGGATCGAAAGTGAAAAAAATACTGTATATCAAAAACGACTGTATCAAAACAGAGCATAAATAATTCCTTATTGTTTTCACATATTTCATAAGGAGTATCTCAGGCTTTAAAACAATTAACTTTCAGCTGCAGGTAACGTAACTTAAAGGGGTATTCCATGGGAAAAAAAACATTCTTTTTTTTCATATCAACTGGCTCCAGAAAGTTAAACAGATTTGTAAATTACTTCTATTAAAAAATCTTAATCCTTCCAGTACTTATCAGCTGCTGAAGTTGAGTTGTTTTTTCTGTCTGACAACAGTGCTCTCTGCTGACACCTCTTTCTGTCTCACCAACTGTCCAGAGTAGCAGCTAATTTCCATAGCAAACCTCTGTGCTCTGGACAGTTCCTGAGACAGGGCAGAGGTGTCAGCAGAGAGCAATGTTGTCAGACAGAAAAGAACAACTCCACTTCAGCAGCTGATTAGTACTGGAAGGATTAATATTTTTTAATAGAATTTACAAATCTGTTTAACTTTCTGGAATTAGGGGTTATCAAGGGCAGGACATATAAACATTTATATATGTCTCTCGCTGCTGTGCCAAATCTCCTACTTTCCACATAAAGTGCCAGCAAAGCCATTTAGTAACTTAGGTGGATACTGCTTCGACCATGGGCCATTCCTAAGAGGAAAACCAGGAACAAGGAAGTAGTGGTGATAAATAGGACCAAAAAGCAAATGGGAGGGCTTGGGGTAGGTAAGTATTGTTTGTTTATTATTTTTGCACTATCTCCCAGCCACATATTTTTCCAACCCCTTTAAAACTGCACATTTTTAGTTTTATATACTTTTTTCTAGTACTATGCATGAATTGCATATGTGTGCTAACAATTACCTTACTGGTAGCTTTATTTCTCTTATATTATTTCTCTCAGTCTGGCTTGCATACCATGTGACCGGCTTTCTGAAGGCCTGAATCTATGTATCCACTCTGTAGACCAGAAGTTACTTACTTTATGCATTTCTTTTAGATACTCAATGCTAGTCTCATAGAAGTGTATACAGAAATGACTTCTGGTCCATACAGCAGATGCTATGGGATTCAGGCAATCACAAAGTTGTATAGTATTAGAACTAGACCTGAACCAATGGGGGTAATATGAGGGGAATTTAGCTACTGGTAACTGTGAGCATCACTGTTTAACATAAGCAATTTTTTAAATTATGTAATGTTAAATGAAGCTGAAAACTTTTTTTTAATGTTGCCTAAATCATGGGTCATTGGGAGATCCCCAGCTGCTTCTCATTGCCCCTCTACCCTTGATTAATAGCTCTCTCCCTTCCTGGATATAGGGAGAGATCTATAGGGAGAGAGTGCCGCGATGTCTTTAGGTAGCATGAAACTGAAGACAGATTACTTTTAAGGGGAACCAAGCATTAGCTTTTACCATTTTTAGCAGGACTAGGTAATTATAGCCCCCGACCCAGGGGACAACTTACGGGGAGGCGGGGGAGACTTACCAACTTCATATCCTCACATCCCCGGGGATGGTGAGGATAAAGATTTTACCATAAATAATGTGTTGCCAAGCATTATATATGGTAAAATCTAATGCTTGGTTCTCTTTAAGGGTGCATTCCCACCTGGCGTATACGCAGCGTATTTCACTCTGCGCAAAATGTACGGCAGCAGCGGGAAATATGCTGCGTATTGCTTGCTCACTATACACACAGGGCTTTACTGCGGCAGCCCCATGGGTGTAGTGAGTTTTGGAGGTGGAGCCGAGTGTCACAGTCACGTCAGCACACGGCCCTGCCTCCAAAACTCACTGCACATATAGGGCTACTGCCGGAAAGCCCTGTGTGTATAGTGAGCAAGGAATCCACAGCGTATTTCCCGCTGCTGCCGTAAATTTTGCACAGCGTGAAATCCGCTGCGTATACGCCAGGTGGGAACCCAGCCTAAAGCCTGAGAAATTGCTTTTGCTGTTTCTAACATTCTAATCAAATGTCTTATTTCATTGTGTCACAATAGTTATTGAAATATTTACTTATATTGTTGGTTAAAGGGGATATATTCTCTTCTGCTTTTGCTGTAGAGTTTTTCTCAGTCTTATTATGAATTTCAGACAAATGATATACACAGATATTCCCACACCAATAACAGAATATAGTCATGTAGGCTAAAAACACAGTACATCCAAGTTCAGCCTATTCTCCTGCATGTTCATCCAGAATGAGGAAAGATCTTTTCATTTGACAGATACCAATTTCCCTTATGTTAGGAGAAAAAAATCTGAATAAATTCTTAGGTCAACAACCCATCTCCAGTAATCTACAATATGTAACATGTACAAGTATTGCTATCAAGAAGGATATTTTTCAGTGCACCTGTCACCATGAATATGTTCTATAAGATCATGTTATAGAGCTAGAGAAGCTGAGCAGACCGATGTAGAGTTTTGTAGGAAAAGATATAGTATAACTTATTATTTTAAGTCCCAGCTCATTCTATGCTTAAGAGTCCAGTGGGCAGTCTCACTCAATGATTGACAGCCTTCTCTGTCTACAGATGTAGCTGTCACTCACTGATTAGGACTGCTCATTGGAGCAGTGTGTTGGTATCCAATATAAGAGATCACCACTGCAGCCTTCAGCTGTTCCTAAACTACAACTCCCATGATGAGAGTTGTAGTTTTGCAACAGCTGGGTGTACAATCTTTGTAAAAATCTGTTTTAGAGCTGTGTATTCTTCAGCGGTGTGCCTCTTGCAAAACTACAGACAAAGGATGTGTGGGTATGCTGGGAGTTATAGTTTGCAACAGCTAAAGGAAACACTGCTCTAACACAGTGCTTTACAAACACTGCAGCTCCAGCTGTTGCAAAACCACAACTCCCAGCATACTTGAACAGCCAAAGCTTTCTTTGACTCCTGAATGACAAAGAAGCTGATTAGACATTCAGGAGTCTGTGAAAGCTGAATGACACACATAGTGACAGCTATGTTCATTAGCATCCAGCTTTTCTAGGAACAGATATAAAATGTATGCATAAAAACTACTGTCCTCGCACTAATTTAGAAAGATCTATTTCTATATTTACACATTTAATATTGTTATAAACTCATCATAATGTCTTATGCTTGGAGTTTACTGCAGGCAAACTCCTATAATTTTCCTTCCTGCGTAACATGTACAGCATAAAACCAGAGGAAATTGTTACAGAGTGCAGTGATTTGCAGACTGCCAGGCTGCTTCTAGACTCAGAGCAGATGAGTCATCCACAGTGAGAGAGAGAGGTAGACACGCCCCTCCACAAGGCAAGATAACAAAGCAAGTGAGCAAGATATACATGTTATTTGTTAGGGATATATAGGTCCAAGACACATTAAAATTATATGTATATGATCAGAATTAGGTACTGGGTAACATATCACTAAATTACTTCTATTAAAAAATCTTAATCCTTCCAATAATTATTAGCTGCTGAAGTTGAGTTGTTCTTTTCTGTCTGGCAACAGTGCTCTCTGCTGACATCTCTGCTTGTCTCGGGAACTGCACAGAGTAGAAGAGGTCTGCTATGGGGATTTGCTTCTACTCTGGACAGTTCTCCAGACAGGTGTCATCAGAGCTCACTTAGACAGAAAAGAACAACTCAACTTCAGCAGCTCAAAAAACTTTTTTATATATATATCAACTGGCTCCAGAAAGTTAAACAGATTTGTAAATTACTTCTATTAAAAAATCTTAATCCTTTCAGTACTTATGAGCTTCTGAAGTTGAGTTGTTCTTTTCTGTCTAAGTGCTCTCTGATGACACATGTCTCGGGAACCACCCAGTTTAGAAGAGGTTTGCTATGGGGATTTTCTTCTAAACTGGGAGAGCACTTAGACAGAAAAGAACAAGTCAACTTCAGAAACTCATAAGTACTGCAAGGATGAAAATTTATATATATCAAGTTTTTTCCTGGATAACCCCTTTAATTATTTTCCCAAAAGCTTCTTTCAAGCTACTCATCTCCTCATGTTCTGTAACATGCGTCTTGTAGATCAGACTGCATGTTTAGCGGGACAGGTTCCCTCTCACAATGACAACTACCTCTGGCAGGAATAGTCTCCTCTGGGAAGCACAATCTCACTGCTCTTACAGTAAAGAATCCCGTTATATTGATATATCTTTTTCTGTTGGAAAACCTCCATCCTGATTCCAGGTTCTAGGGAACACCAGGTTTTGATGGAACTGTGGTTGGGAAGCACTGACCTATGGCAATGCTAACATATATGATTTTATTTTCATCTGAACTTTTATTATAAATGATAAAAATGTAGGGATATTACATGGGAAACGCCTAAGTGAACATTTTGATGAAACCTATCCAGAAATCTGTTTAACTTACTAAATTTACTGATTCTGTATTCTATATATTTATTTACACTTGTTAATAAAACATTCTGCTGTCTATGTAAAAAATGTGATCATATCATTGGATTTAAAAAACATATAATGAGAGACTATTACTGACAGTCCTATGAAAATACATGTATTTGTACTTCCATATAAATGTTTGTTACTAAGAGCCACCAAAAATAAATGTTTTTGCAGGAGTTAAAATTGTAATGGTAAAAATTATTGCTGTAAACAATAAAAATCTACAGGGCAGGTGGAAGAGAGTAAAATACATAACATTAAAGTGTGTGTCTTTCTATTTCTATACTGTAATACAACTAGATTTGGGAACAAGGGGGTGCTTGAATGGGGGGGGGGGGGACCTTGTATCATTACACATCATTAAAGGGGTACTCCGCCCCTAGACATCTTATCCCCTATCCAAAGGATATGGGATAAAATGTCTGATTGCAGGGGGTTCGGGTGCTGGGACCCTAGCAATCTCTGGGCCCGGCGCCATGGCGCTTGGCGTCAGGTAGGTCCTTCTATTAGGTAAGTAGCCTCTCCCAGTATGTAGACAGGTCTACCCAGAAGTTAGGTATTTTACCCAATATAACCTCCCTGGAAGGTACATAGCTCCCCCAGTAGGTATTTTTGCCTCCGCTGTATAGCTAAAATGATATACTTTATATATAATTTTATAAACCACATGGTATACATTTTAACTGGATCCTTTTCCATGGGCAGAGCAGCGATCTGTACAAAAATCCTGATGGAAAACAAAATTACGCATTTTTGGCTTGTCAGATGATTGGGGACAAAGGTTGTTGAAAAGAGCCTTAGTGATATATGACTTATGGAGTAAGAGAGACTTCCAGGTTTATTTTCTAGGAATAAAGTAAGAAATGTTTAATAAAATGAAATTTTCACTAAAAAGCTGTGTATTTTAATAAGGATAATGAAAGATTTGCATATGATATGCATTACGTGATCAATCGTACTTCATCAATAATGTCTGTTCAGAAGTCATGGCTATTACAAGTCATACCATTTGTCTTTGTAGCATCTTTAACCTGTTCAGGACCCAAGACGTATGCATACGTCTTGGGTCCCTGGTACTTAAGGACCCAGGACGTATGCATACGTCCTGAGTCATTCCGGTCTCCGCCGCTCGCCAGGCGGAGATCGGAACTGCATGCCTGCTGAAATTGTTCAGCAGGCATGCCGTGCAAATGCAGAGGGGGGTCCCGGGACCCCCACATTTCGGCTATCGGTGCAGATCGCACGCGAATTCACGCCAGCGATCTGCGCCGATTCCGGTCATTCGGGTCAATTGTGACCCGATGACCCTTTAATAAATGGTGATCGGCGGTGTACAATACACCGCCAATCACCTGCCGTTGCTGGGGAGAGGTGACAATACTGTCACCTCCCCAGCAATGCTGCTATTGGCTGGCGATCGTCCAGCCAATAGCAGTGCGGCAGAGGAGGGGTTAACGGCTCCTTCTCCCCACTCTGCGCGCTTACTGAGTTCAGTCAGCGGGCAGTGCGGGAAGATAAGGACCGGGATCCCCCCTCAGAGCATCGGAGACCCCCAGGAAGAAGAGGACCCCCATTAGATCAGGGTGAGCTTTTTTCCAGGGACAGGTAGGGAATCAAAAGAAAGTAAAAGTAAAAAACAGTAAAAAGTGAAAAAACAGAAAAGAAAAAAAGTAACCCCCCCTGACCCCCTAATAGGTCCCCAAGAGTCCGCTGTCACCGGATCCGTGTGACCCGGGCCCTATTAGGGGTTCAGGGTGCTGCGAGTGCCACCCATTTTTTTTTTGGGCCGCAGCTTTTTTTTTCCCTGTAAGTTTACACCAAGCACCACACACTACACACTTCCCTGCCCCCCCCCTGCACACACACCCTCCACACGACCCCACCCCCGCCACCGTAGAAAAAAGGCGATGGCCTGCCGGGCATTTTCGGCAGCGGAAGCTTACGCTTTTTTAGCCTCCGACTCCGAATCTGCCAGTGAGGACGAGGAAGATCCTACTTTTTTGTGTTCTTCCTCATCCTCCTCATCATCTAGCAGTGATGATGAGCCCCCTGCACGGCGGCGGAGACGCCGCCAGGCGAGGCCACGCACCCCCCATGAGAGTGACCCAGTGGCCGACACTAGTACGAGTGGCAATGCCGCTCGTAATAGGAGTCCGGCCCCCCAGACAAGTGCATCGGAGCCCCCTTCCGATGACCCTGTCTTGACCCCCCCAGAGGGTTATCAGCCACGGGTTCCGGAGTTTGTTGGCGACTCCAGAATCCGGATTGACCATGCTGGATTCACTGATCTAGACTTTTTTAAGTTTTTTTTTCAGTGACAGCCTGGTCAATCACATGGTGGAGCAAACAAACTTGTATGTCCAGCAGTTCATTGCCCACCACCCTGATTAGTTTTTGGCCAGGTCCAATGAATGGCCAGGTCCAATGACATTTTAGGGCCTCACGCTGCATATGGGCCTGGTCAAAAAAACAAGTGCTCGTCAGTACTGGTGCGGGGACGTCCTCTATCTGACCCCGCTTTACAGTATGGCGATGACATGGAAGCGGTTCGAGGCGATTCGGAAATGCCTGCATTATGCAGATAATGCGGCATGTCCGCCCGAGGCGATCCCGCCCATGACCGGCTTTACAAAGTGAGGCTGGTCATCGATCACTTTGGGGCCAAATTTTTGGAGGCCTACGTACCTCTCAGGGACCTCTCTGTAGATGAGTCTCTCATCAGTTTTAAGGGGAGACTCATCTTCCGCCAGTATATTCCCTCAAAGCGGGCGCGGTATGGCGTGAAGCTCTATAAACTTTGTGAGAGTACCTCCGGGTACACTCTCAAGTTTAGAGTGTATGAGGGACGAGATTCCTGTATTGAACCCCCAGATTGTTCCCCCACTCTGGGTGTTAGCGGGAAAATCATTTGGGAGATTGTGCACCCATTGCTGCATAAGGGTTACCACGTGTACGTGGACAACTTTTACACCAGCATCCCTCTGTTCAAATCCCTTTCCGCCAGATCCACGTCCGCTTGTGGGACCGTGCGGAGGAACCAGAGAGGCCTCCCTCTAAATTTTGTCCAGACGCCTATCCCCAAGGGTGAGTCCCGTGCCCTCACCCATGATAACCTGTTGTTGGTGAAGTAAAAGGATAAGAGGGATGTCCTTATAATCACCACTATTCATGGGAACGGCAGCACCCCTGTCCCTGTGCGAGGTACCGTGGGACCGGTTATCAAACCCGATTGTATTCTGGACTACAATCGGTATATGGGGGGAGATGATCTCTCAGATCAAGTCCTCAAGCCATATAACGCCATGCGGAAAACACGGGCATGGTACAAAAAAGTTGCGGTCTACATGGTACAGGTTGCCATGTACAACGCTTTTGTACTATCCCAGTACGCTGGCAACACAGGGACATTCCTCCAGTACCAAGAAGAAGTCCTAAGGTTCCTGATCTTTGCTGACCGGGAAAGATCAGGCCGGACTTTCCATGGGTCTGGAGTTATAGGTGCCAGGATCGTCCCAGGCCAACACTTACCAGGTGTGATCCCCCCCACTGGAAAGAAGGGACGAACCCAGAAAAAATGCACAGTGTGTTTCAGGAGGGGGATTTGGAAGGACACCACATATCAATGTGACACTTGCCCAGATAATCCGGGCCTCTGCATAGGCTGCTTCAGGGAGTATCACACTTCCATGGAGCCCTAAATTTTCCCTTTTTATGTAAATTTTCCATAATTTGACCAATGTAACAAGTCCAGAGTACATTCCAAATTTTTAACCCCACAAATCTCTAAATTGCCCCAAAAAAAAAAAAAAAAACCTGATAAGACCTCTGGGGGTGTTTTTTTTTTTTTTTTTTTAAATGCGTCATAAGTCACTGAGTCACTATCATCGGGGACTTTTTTTTATTGCCTCAAATGCGCAGCGCTCTCTCTCCACCTGAGCGGGTGTGCATTTGAGGCAACAGGTTAGGGACGACCACACACATCACATTCCCAGAATGATGATTCAGAGCATAGGGTTTGGGGCGGGCATATTTTTTTTAGTTTTGGCTATGCTCATCATTCTGGGAATATATCCTTTTTTATTATAATTTTCTGGCCCACTGTACCCCATATTACGGGCCTTTGTACCCCACCTGTATACCCCAGTTACGGCCCATTGTCCCCCATAGTGTTCCCCTATTTTAGGGCTTAGTGCTCCTCCATTTACGCTCCTTGAGGGGGGGTCCCACATCCTGGCTCCATATGAAGCTCAAGGCCCCTGACTGCCCTCCCACTCCAGCAAGACCTGCTGTGCATGCGCCGAGCCATTATCATAAAAAAATAAGGTATGTCCTTACTCCAAAGAAATGTATTTACAAATTGTGGGGGGTCATTTCTGCTATTAACCCTTGTAAAAATGTAAAATTTTGGGGAAAACTCACATTTTAGTGAATTTTATTATTTTTTTTACATATGCAAAAGTTGTGAAACCCCTGTGGGGTATCAAGGCTTACTTTACCCCTTGTTACGTTCCTCAAGGGGTCTAGTTTCCAAAATGGTATGCCATGTGTTTTTTTTTTTTTTTTGCTGTCCTGGCACCATAGGGGCTTCCCAAATGCGACATGTCCCCCCCATTTCAGCAAAGTTTGCAAATGTGACTCCTTCTCTTCTGAGCATTGTAGCGCCCCTGCAGTACACTTTAGGTCCACTTATGGGGTACTTCCATACTCAGAAGAGATGGGGTTACAAATTTTGGGGGGTATTTTCTGCTATCAAGCCTTGCAAAAATGTGAAATTTGGGGGGAAACACACATTTTAGTGTAAAAAAAAAATTATTTTTTTTTTCATACGCAAAAGTCGTGAAACCCCTGTGGGGTATTAAGGCTCACTTAATTCCTTGTTACGTTCCCCAGGGGGTCTAGTTTTCAAAATGGTATGCCATGTGTTTTTTTTTGCTGTCCTGGCACCATAGGTGCTTCCTAAATGCGACATGCCCCCCGAGCAAAATTTGCTCTCAAAAAGCCAAATATGACTCCTTCTCTTCTGAGCATTGTAGTTCGCCCGTAGTGCACTTCAGGTCAACTTATGGGGTACCTCGATATTCAGAAGAGATGGGGTTAAAAATGTTGGGGGGTATTTTCTGCTATTAACCCTTGCAAAAATGTGACATTTGGGGGGAAACACACATTTTAGTGCAATTTTTTTTTTTTTTTTACATACGCAAAAGTCGTGAAACCCCTGTGGGATATAAAGGCTCACTTTATTCCTTGTTACGTTCCTCAAGGGGTCTAGTTTCCAAAATGGTATGCCATGTGTTTTTTTTTGCTGTTCTGGCACCATAGGGGCTTCCTAAATGCAACATGCCCCCCGAGCAAAATTTGCTCTCAAAAAGCCAAATATGACTCCTTCTCTTCTGAGCATTGTAGTTTGCCCATAGTGCACTTCATGTCAACGTATGGGGTACCTCCATACTCAGAAGAGATGGGGTTACAAATTTTGGGGGGTATTTTCTGCTACTAACCCTT
Organism: Hyla sarda; assembly: GCF_029499605.1. Lineage (NCBI taxonomy): Eukaryota > Metazoa > Chordata > Amphibia > Anura > Hylidae > Hyla > Hyla sarda. Next base: position 283,423,315 of record NC_079193.1, read on the forward strand.
GCAAAAATTACGTTCCCCAAGGGGTCTAGTTTCCAAAATGGTATGCCATGTGTTTTTTTTTGCTGTTCTGGCACCATAGGGGCTTCCTAAATGCAACATGCCCCCCAAAAACCATTTCAGAAAAACGTACTCTCCAAAATCCCCTTGTCGCTCCTTCGCTTCTGAGCCCTCTACTGTGCCTGGCCAACTATTTACATAGACATATGAGGTATGTGCTTACTCGAGAGAAATTGGGCTACAAATATAAGTATAAATGTTCTCCTTTTACCCCTTGTAAAAATGCAAAAATTGGGTCTACAAGAACATGCGAGTGTAAAAATTGAAGATTGTGAATTTTCTCCTTCACTTTGCTGCTATTCCTGTGAAACACCTAAAGGGTTAAAATGCTGACTGAATGTAATTTTGTATACTTTTTGGGGGGTGCAGTTTTTTAATGGGGTCATTTGTGGGGTATTTCTAATATGAAGACCCTTCAAATCGACTTCAAACCTGAACTGGTCCCTGAAAAATAGTGAAAAATTGCTGCTGAACTTTGAAGCCCTCTGGTGTCTTCCAAAAGTAAAAACGCGTCAATTTTATGATGCAAACATAAAGTAGACATATTGGAAATGTTAATATAAAAAAAGTTATTTGGAATATCCATTTTCCTTACAAGCAGAGAGCTTCAAAGTTAGAAAAATGCAAAACTTTCAAATTTTTCATCACATTTTGGGATTTTTCACCAAGAAAGGATGCAAGTTACCATAGAATTTTACCACTATGTTAAAGTAGAATATGTCACGAAAAAACTTTCTCGGAATCAGAATGATAACTAAAAGCATTCCAGAGTTAATAATGTTTAAAACGACAGTGGTCAGATGTTCAAAAAATGCCCGGACCCTAAGGTGTAAAATGGCTGGGTCCTTAAGGGGTTAAAATGTATTTTGTAACTTTCTACTTAAAGCTTCATTACCACTCAATCTATTTTATATTTGTCCCTCTGGCAGTGATATTTTTTTTTGCTGCGGTCAATGCTTTCAGATGCACATCATGTTAATATACATTTTTACTGCCTACTGTTTCTTTAGTGACAATTGACTTTAATATAAATATAGTATCTTGCTGTCTTGCTGTTTAAGTATCTGACACTTCATCCCAGAGTCCATTTTGTCAGAGAAATAAAACCCAGTGGTACTTAAAGTTCAATTTTTTTTATTTTAATTTTTTTTTATCAGCAGTACGAAACTATTAGCTTTATACCACTGGATGCCACCTTATCCCTGACCCACTAATGTACTTCACAGACTTTACAGATAACTATGGGTTGTACCAGGGGTGTAACTATACGGGGTGCAGAGGTAGGATTCACACAGGGCTCTTGTGCCCAAGATGGCCCCTGGGTTGTACACACCATAATACGTCTATTACCTCTGGGTTGTACTGTGTGTCTATAACCTCTGGGTTGTACTGTGTGTCTATTACCTCTGGGTTATATTGTGTGACTTTCACCATGGATAAGTGGCAAGTGGGGCTGGGGTCATATGTACAAAAGTACAAATGGATTGGCTTTCTGTGAAAATGCCCCCAATGTTTGTGAGTGTCTCAGCTAGGGGCATAATATGTGGCCATGTAGTAACTCATTGTCAGTGTTCTGATGGAAAGCCTTGTATTCTGGCATTCCTGTGGTTGTTTCTTTGACGTAACACCTATCTATCATGTACCACCCACCTATCTATTATATATTTAGCACATACCTTCATGGCAGGATGATTCCCTGAAGGAAGTGGCCTCTTTTAACTGGATTCATGCACTCTGCCACACTGCAGAAATTATTCGGTTATTTAGTATTTGTGGGATGTGTAGAAAACAAGTCTGGCTGTTTTGGTGGCATGACCAGGACTTACATGATATCAGGATGTTAAAATTAAAGGCAAGGGGACTAATTTGGTGGCATGATAATGCGGCATACTCCTGTTAATTTAAGTACAGGATAGTTATACCGCCTATCCTCTGCCCTCTTCTCGGCTACTAACTACTCCAAAAAACAATAAGAAGTGCGATTAAAATCACATTTTATTGGTATCATTTAAAAACCACTACAAAAGGAAAGTTATCCCTTGTGCACAAAACAAAATTCCTAAAGCAGATTAAACACCACCAACATCAGTCTAGTAATACCACCAATGCGGGTAGATGTGAGCACCAAATAACACATTTAATACCAATATACAAGGGAAAAATAATAAAATAATAGTTCCACATTATAAGTGTTAGACTAAATTAGCAACTCATTCACACCGCACTCACAGGCAGCAGTCGACGTCATCTTCAATGATGTCTAATGTGTCACCGGGGTGTTAGGCTTTCACACCTGTTGTGGGAGGGGCTGCTGTCCCTACTTAAAGCACTCAGGTCGTCTCCTACACTGACGTCATCACGAAATGCATTCCTGTTGGCGGGAGTTCTGATTCAGATTCAGCTACTCGGCAGAATTCAGGAGCAGGGGTAACAGATAGCTTTCAGGAGCCAGCAGAGTCCACGAGAAAAACGGAGCTTGTGAACATCAGCGGGTAGCATTCAGCACCACTCCGGCAGGTGATATCTTCCAGCAGCAGGGGGTGATGGCAGGGACGTCACATTATCTAGGGGCTTTGGCTGTCATGATTACAGGCAGTGTGCAGGCATTAGGTTATAAGCACGCTGGCTTGATGGCTGGTATAGCGGTATTTCTTTGGCTTCGGCTGTCTGGACATGCTGGGAGTTGTAGTTTTGCAACATCTTGAGGCACACCAGTTGGGGAACACTGGCCTAGGCTCCTAATCAGCTAATAGAGAGCTCCTACAGGCGGGGGTCATCTGCTGGCAGAGGTTTTGTTTTACTTGTGGAATCATGAGAGGGCAGAACTCTTCGTGTTGGTGCAGTTTTCGGTAGTTTCAAATTAGGTGCCAGTAATCATTGCATCACTCGCTGCTTTGGATTCAGTTGTTAAAGGGGTACTCCGGACCAAGACATCTTATCCCTTATCCAAAGGATAGGGGATAAGATGTCTGACCGCGGGGGTCCCGCCGCTGGGGACCCCTGCAATCTTGCATTCGGCACCCACCTCTTTGAGCTGCACGCCATGCTGCCAGCTCACAAACTGCTGATTGCCGACCACGGGGCCGGAGTATCGTGACGTCACTACTCTGCCGCCGTGTGATCTCACGCCCCCCATATGCAAGTCTATCGGAGGGGGCGTGAGGTACCAATGCATTTTAAGGTTTCCCTGCCTTGTTTTCATGACTTTGACAAGTGTACGTTATTATACCATTTATAAGTTTCCATGCTATATGTACATTATATACCATTTATGTGTACGTTATATTGCATACAATATCGTGCATGCTTGGCTTGCATTCCTCACAGTGTTTTTCATACATCCTTCATATAGTGCCATGTTTTTTCGCACGGTACGTTTTCATACGTTGCCATGCCTTTCATATGTTGCCATGCCTTTCATACGTTGCCATTGCCTATTATATATCTTGGCATGTTTTTTGTGTATTGCCATGTCTTTTCATACCTTGCCAACGCCAGATATACGAGACTGCATCACTTATAGATTACTGTATAATGAATATGTTGTAATACCCTGCACACTTTATGTAGTATAAGTCACAATAACGTGTATTCATGCTTGGTTTGTCATGTCGTGAGTTCCTTGCATGTGTTATTAAGATTGTATTATAGACATATGCTTTATAGGTATATATTTTATACTATTATGTATTTCCATATCATGGATTTATGCATATGTTTCCATAAGTGTAGTACAGATGTTTGTGTTTCTATAGTGGGCATTCGTGCACACGTTTTATTTCATGACGGGTGTATATTCCAGGCACCCTTCACTATAGCATTTCTCACCACATACATTTACTATAGTCGATACACCATCATTACATTACTACAGCTAGTTTCCATGTACTTGTTGCTATAGCATATACATGTTGCCATATCACATAAACGCTAGGTACGCAGCATCTAAACATCTAAACTTAGTGCTAACATACATATATTATGCGTACATCACTAACTCGCCATACAAATAGAGGTCGGGTACAGTTTTCTTGTTATACATATGCACAAAGAGTCTAGTGGGCGTACACTCAATACTGCATATCGATGTTGTTGTTAGTAATATGTACAGGTTAGCATTGTCGAGTTTCACATTTTTCGAGTGTGCTAAGTAATGGGCTGTCACTTCCACTTTACGGTCAAGCTTCCTCATGTATTCAGTGCTGGTAGTTTTCTTAGGCGGCTATGATTCCAGTTCTATTGCATTATCATATGTGTAGGTTTGCTATGTTTAGGCTCAGGTTGCCCCAATAGTATCTCCACCAATTTTCTCATGTACTAAGGTTGGGTTTTAGACACGCTTGGAGGTCTGTCACACTATTCAGGCTGTCACTGCATTAAGTATAATTATTTTGTTCATTCGTCTTGTTGTTTGCCTGCTACAATAGATTTGCTGTCATTTTTTTGGCTAGGTATAGTAACTAGGTCTAGTACATCTGAAGGCTATAATATTTGTATCCCTGTTTCTCATGTACACAGGCTGTTATGTTAGCTTCATTTTAACAGTTCTCATGTTCTTGGAGCAGTCAAGCCTAGACTAAGTTCATACTGTCACCATTGTTTCACTATTATGCTGTGTGCTTAGGATGCATGTTACTGCGTTACTCATAATTCATCAAGTACATGCCACCAATTCACACGTAAACTGTGTAGGTACCTGTGTATAAGTGCAGGTATGTGTGTATTCGCAGTACTTTTCAGGTTTGATACACTCAGGTCTTGCTCATTTCCTAAGCTCTCTTCATAGCATCATTACTGTTTTCTCATATTCAGGTCCACTGACTTAGGCTGTCTGTTAGTGCTACCAGGCATATGTTATACACATAGGTTTACCATGTTTTTTAGCGGTTGTTTTAGCATTTCTGTTGTGTTTATGTTTTCAGGTCTAATATGTTTCAGCTGTTGCATATGGTTGTTGGTCCAGTACTCAGGCCTGTTGCCTTTAACCCCTTAACGACCACGGATGTAAAAGTACGTCCTGGTTTGGCGGGACTTCCCGCACCAGGACGTACATTTACATTGTGTGTATGACCGCGAGCATCGGAACGGTGCTCGCGTCATACACGGCAGGTTCCGGCTGCTAGTAGCAGCCGGGGACCTGCCCGTAATGGCCGACATCCGCGATCGCGCGGATGTCCGCCATTAACCCCTCAGATGCCGTGATCAATACAGATCACGGCATCTGCGGCAGTTTGAATGGATGATCGGAATGCCCGCAGTGCTGCCGCGGTGATCCGATCATCCAGCAGCGCTGCTGCGGCGATCCGATCATCCAGCATGGCGGCCGGAGGTCCCCTCACTTGGCTCCGGCTGTCTCCTGTGGTCTTCTGCTCTGGTCTGCAATCGAGCAGACGATGACCGATAATGCTGATCAGTGCTGTGTGCTATACATAGCACTGAACAGTATTAGCAATCAAAGGATTGCTATAGATAGTCCCCTATGGGAACGTCAAAAGTGTAAAATAAAAGTTGAAAAATTTAAAAATAGACAGTAAAAAAAAAGTGAAAAATCCCCTCCCCCAATAAAAATGAAAATTGTCAGTTTTTCCCATTTTACCCCCAAAAAGTGTAATTTTTTTAAATAAACATATTTGGTAGTGCCACGTGCATAAATGTCCGTACTATCAAAATATAATGTTAATTATCCCGTACGGTGAATGGAGTAAACGTAAAAAATTAAAAAACTCTTTTTGCCACATTGTATAAAAAAAAGTAATAAAAATTGATCTCAAACTTTTATATAAGCAAATGTGGTATCGATAAAAAGTACAGACGATGGCGCAAAAAATGAGCCCTCAAACTGCCCTATATATGAAAAAATGAAAAAGTTATAGGTGGTCAAAATAGGGCGATTTTAGATTACTGATTTTGTACAAAAAGTTTTAGATTTTTTTTAAGCGGTACAAAAATATAAAAGTATCTAGCCATGGATATCATTTTAATCGTATTGACCCACATAATAAAGAACATATGTCATTTTTACCGTTAAGTGTATAGTGATAAAACAAAACCCTCCAAAATGAGCAAAATTGGGGTTTTCATTTAAATTTCCTCCCAAATTTTTTTTGGGGGTTGTCGTCCATTTTATGGTAAAATGAGAGGTTTCATTACAGAGTACAATTGGTCACGCAAAAAACAAGCCCTTATATGGGTCTGTAGATGGAAATATAAAGGATTTTTGGATTTTAGAAGGCGAGGAGGAAAAAAAGAAAACGCTAAAATAAAATTGGCCTGGTCCTTAAGGTGAAAATGGGCTTGGTCCTTAAGGGGTTAAGCTGTCATAACGGCTTTTGGTCAGGTCTTGTCTTCACTTGACTAAATTGTCAGGGATTTCATTACTGTTACTTGTCTCATTTGTTCAAGTCTGTTTTGCCTGCAGGCACAATGTGTACGTCCACAGGCACAATGGTTTTTCCAAAGACCTGTTATGTCTTCACGCATGATGGTCATGCTATGTCCTGTCACGACTACAGGCATGTTGGTTACACCTTGTCCAGTCACGACTACAGGCATAATAGTAAGGAATGTCCTGTCATGATAACAGGCACGATGGTAAGTAATGGCCTGTCACAACTACAGGCACGATGGTTATGCAATGTCCTATCACGACTACAGGCACCACGATGTCCTGTCACGACTACAGGCATGATGGTTACGCATTGTTTGGTCATGACTACAGGCATAATGGTAAGTAATGCCCTGTCACGACTACAGGCACGATAGTTTTGCAATGTCCTGTCACGACTACAGGCACGATATTTATGCAATGTCATGTCACGACTGCAGACATGATGGTTACGCTATGTCCTTTCACAGGCACCATGGTACGCAATGTCCTGTCACAGGCACCATGGTAAGTAATGCCCTGCCACGACTACAGGAACGATGATTACGCATTGTCATGTTGCGACTATAGGCACGATGGTTACGTTAAGATTTTCACTTACACAGGCTCGATGGTTATGCAAAAATATGTCATGTATACAGCTACCATTGGTCCTGTTGAGTTTGTTTAAGTATACAAGTAGTCAGGCTAGATTGCTTCAGAGTGTGATTCACAGACCGTTCATCGAATAGTGTATTACTTTCTTCCAGGGTATACTAAGATTAATTGGAAGTGTATCTGTTTAACACAAATTCATTCTGTCATTGTTGCCACTTGTAGTATGTCAGGATGTTACCGTATGTTCAGTTAAGATTTCATTTTACCTGCCCGCTCTGTTATATTTTGCCACTTAGATTTTGCGCTATTTGAGGTGCAACAGGCGTTTACTTTAGAGAAGGTATTCGGATTATCCTGGTTCAACATAATGTCGTAAAGAGCAGGTATGGGTAAGTAGCTTGTCATTTATGAGGGTTACCATGTGCGTACTTCATACACAATATAAACCGTGGTCCCTGCTTTTCAAGTACTTATTCATGTTGTTACGATTAGCATATTGTACTATGTCACTGTCCACGTATGGTAGTCTTCAGTGGTCATATGATTACTCAAAGATCCTCATGGTACAGATATTAAATTTTCTGTGTACTTTAACCCCTTAAGGACACGGGGTTTTTCCGTTTTTGCATTTCCAGTTTTTCCTCCTTACCTTTAAAAAATCATAACTCGTTCAATTTTGCACCTAAAAATCCATATGATGGCTTATTTTTTGTGCCACTAATTCTACTTTGTAATGACATCAGTCATTTTACCCAAAAATCTATGGCTAAAACAGAAAAAAAATTATTGTGAGACAAACTTGAAAACAAACAAACGCTGTTTTGTAACTTTTGGGGGCTTCCGTTTCTACACAGTACACTTTTCGGTAAAAATGACACCTTCTCTTTATTCTGTAGGTCCAAACGATTAAAATGATACCCTACTTATATAGGTTTGATTTTGTCATAAAAAATCATAACTACATGCAGCAAAATGTATTAAAATTGTCATCTTCTGACCCTAATATATTTCCACGTATGGGGCGGTATGAGGGCTCATTTTTGCGCTGTGATCTGAAGTTTTTAACGGTACCATTTTTGTATTCATAGGACTTATTGATCTTTTGATTCATTTTTTCATTATGTAAAAAGTGACCAAAAATACACTATTTGGGAATTTAGATTTTTTTTTGCGCGTACGTCATTGACCGTGTGGTTTAATTAACGATATATTTTTATAATTCGGACATTTCCGCACGCTGCGATACCACATATGTTTATTTTTATTTACACAGTTGTTTTTTTTAAATGGGAAAAGGAGGGTGATTCAAACTTTTATTTGGGAAGGGGTTAAATTATCTTTATTCACTTTTTTTCCCAATTTTTCTTTGCAATGTTATACCTCCCATAGGGGACTATAAAACTGCACACACTGATCTTTTACATTGATCAATGGTTCCTTATAGGAAACCATTGATCAATATTCTGCCACTTGACTGCTCATGCCTGGATCTCCGGTACTGAGCAGTCATTTGGCGATCGGACACCAGGAGGCATGGTAAGGGACCCTCCCGCTGTGTCGCAGCTGTTTGGGATGCTGCGAGTTCACCGCAGACATCCCAAACAGCCCCCTGAGCTAATCGGCAATGATTTAATTTTCTAAAGGGTCAATAGCGCGGCACCATGATAGGTGCCGCACGCTATTAGCAACTGGTCCCGGCCGTTGTTAGAGGCTGGGCCCGACCCGCTATGACGGTGTGGCCCTGCGTTATAGAACGGGAGTGGACTCATGACGTACCAGTACGTCATGGGTCCTGTAGGGGTTAATTACCCTACCGGTTGGATTTTTGCCCACTTTATAGGTGTACTTTCATTCGGTGGCTAGGGCACAATTCAAGCCGCTTATTGTATATATAAGGTAAGTCTTACTCAGTCAACATGTTTGGTCAACCTCAGGTCACCATTTATGCTGCATTGTAGTATACATTACAGACCAAAAGTTTGGAAACACCTTCTCATTCAGAGTTTTCTTTATTTTCATGACTATGAAAATTGTAGATTCACACTGAAGGCATCAAAACTATGAATTAACACATGTGGAATTATATACATAACAAAAAAGTGTGAAACAACTGAAAATATGTCATATTCTAGGTTCTTCAAAGTAGCCATCTTTTGCTTTGATTACTGCTTTGCACACTCTTGGCATTCTCTTGTTGAGCTTCAAGAGGTAGTCACCTGAAATGGTCTTCCAACAGTCTTAAAGGAGTTCCCAGAGATGCTTAGCACTTGTTGGTCCTTTTGCCTTCACTCTGCGGTCCAGCTCACCCCAAACCATCTCGATTGGGTTCAGGTCCGGTGACTGTGGAGGTCAGGTCATCCGGCACAGCACCCCATCACTCTCCTTCTTGGTCAAATAGCCCTTACACAGCCTGGAGGTGTGTTTGGGGTCATTGTCCTGTTGAAAAATAAATGATGGTCCAACTAAACACAAACCAGATGGAATAGCATGCCGCTGCAAGATGCTGTGGTACCCATGCTGGTTCAGTATGCCTTCGATTTTGAATAAATCCCCAACAGTGTCACCAGCAAAGCACCCCAACACCATCACACCTCCTCCTCCACACCAGCACACCTGTGAAGAGAAAAACATTTCAGATGACTACCTCTTGAAGCTCAACAAGAGAATGCCAAGAGTGTGCAAAGCGGTAATCAAAACAAAAGGTGGCTACTTTGAAGAACCTAGAATATGACATATTTTCACACTTTTTTGTTATGTCTATAATTCCACATGTGTTAATTCATAGTTTTGATGCCTTCAGTGTGAATCTACAATTTTCATAGTCATGAAAATAAAGAAAACTCTGAATGAGAAGGTGTTTCCAAACTTTTGGTCTGTACTGTAGGGGTAGTTAGGCTCGAAGCTTTCTGATAGTTGCCCTGACCACAAATACATATTACCACTACATAGTAGCATACTGTTACCAAACTGCCACACCATGACAATTACCACCACATAATGACTAACTTATACCACAATACTGGATCAAATCCACTATACAAACCAATATTCCACCCACACGGTGCCTATATAGAGGTTGATACCAGCTGTACACAGGCTCTGCAGACTGCACTTATTACAGTGATAACAGTGCAGTCGCATCCAGTAACTCCTGGGACATCTTCTCTGAGTGAATTGAAGGTGATGTTTCTCTAATCAGAAATATTCACTTGTCTTTTAGACCACCAAGAAAACTTCTGGCTATGACTTGTCTCTGCAGATTCTGCCATACAAACATTTGAAGCTCTCACTTCAGCACTTTCCTCACCTCCATACAAACTCTCCATCTGTATAACCCCACAAAGTAATAATGCCTACTTTGTGCCATCTAAAGTATTTAGATCCCCATGTGGGTGCCATGGTCAAATAATTTGGCTCTTATAGTCTAAAAGAACTCTATTCTTTTGTGTAAAAATAGGACATTATTGTTGATTGGGAATGAAAAATGCAGAGGAATTTTCCCACCCTGGGAGAAACTTACAGGGAGATTTATCAAAACCTGTGCAGAGGAAAATGTAATCAGTTGCCCATAGCAATCACTCAGATTCCTTCTTTAATAAAAAAAAGAAAAGACCTGGTAAAAATAAAAGAAGCAATCTAATTGGTTATACAGGGTGGGACACCGGCGCAGAAAATGGAATTTAGTGGCTATTTGATATTGTTGCTCTATAGTGCAGCAATATGCTAAAGAAGTGGGACCCTGTTTGCCACTCTAACATGTGTCCAGTAGATTAATATGAAGCAACAGGGTAAATAAGTGCTTAAGTTTATGTCAAAAACTAAAAAACAGTATGTTACTTTATGTATTCCTATGTTTTTCCCTTAAGTGTTTGTTGTACATCTTTCACTTTCATTTATGGGGAGGGCGATAGTCCGCAGGGAGTAGCACAGATCATATACACTGATAGGGAAAGACTTGTCACTCAAACTGGCAGGGTGGGGAGCAGCTGCCAGGACCCGTCCCAAGGTCTATTTACACAGGCGCAAGAGCATTTTAAATAGCAGGGTCACCTGTAGTAACCTGAATATATGCTTCTTACTGGGTGCAGTGGAGGTGGGCTGCTGTATGTGCAACGCTTTCTCCCACCTTCTCCAGCCGATAAACCCTCCCCATCTGCCAATAGCCCTGCCCCCTTCACTGACCTGCAGAAGAAAAGGGGATGAATATTTATGAAGGGATGGGGTTGTTGGCCAAAAGAGGGTGTGGTTATCACCTAGAGAGGGTGGGTGAAGGCATTGTACTTACAGCAGCAGCCCGCTTCCATTTCACATAAGAAGAAATTACCATTTTAGCAACAAGATCAGTATCTCTGGAATAACTGCACTGATTTTTGCCCAGAAAGAAGAATTAAAAACAGGGTTGTTAGTGCAGGTGACCTGCTGTCAGTTTTCCTGAAAACTATGATTACTCTGAGACGCCCAAACTCACTCGTCCCTTGGCATCACAGACTTGGTCCTCTAGTGTCTCTCACTCTCATTTCTCTGTTAATTGTATTTGCTGAGGCCTCTACTTTTCTACATATTTATATCATCTTTCTACTCTTCTCTTTTCCTAAAACATTAATAAAATGGAATTCATCATCTTTCCCATCTCACTCAATCTCCTCATCAGAAATATCAATCACAGTCAATGTCTTCCTCCTTTCCCTTGTCTCGGAAGTCTTCTGCCTTGGGAAAACTTTTGATTCCATCTTGTCTTGCAAAGTGCACATCAAAGTCTTTACCATCTCCTGCCCCCCCCCCCCCATCTCAAATCCACTCTTTTCTCAACTTTGACTAAACAAAAATACTAGTGCATGGTGGCCACATTATTTCCCACCTACTACAACATCCTTCTCAATGGCCTCCCACCAAACACTATTGCACCTACAATCCACCCTATACTGCTGCCTGGTTTTTCCACCTCTCCCCTTATCCCTCCTCTGTCCCTTCCCTCTGGTGATCCCCCTACTGGCTTACCATCACCCAGAAATTCAGTTCAAAATATTAACAATGGCATATAAGGCCGTCCACAATCTGTACCCTCCAAACATCTCTGACCTAATCTGATGCCTCCCAATTTGTAGCCTCTTAAACTTTTAATACCTACTTCAATGCTTGTCCACTCTTCACCAACACTTTTCCTGTGCATCCTTATTTTCTGGAAATTATTGTCAAACCCATCAGACTTTCCTCCATCTTTAAAACCCTAAAATGCACCTGGAAATGAGTTTCTTCAGAGAAGTCTGAGCCCTGTAACAACCCTGCCGCCACTGCGCTGATATATATAAATAGCTGCGCCCCTCTTTTACTGCCTCCCCCTTTATCTCATAGATAGTAAGTCCTCATGGGCAGGGGGATTTCTCTCTTTGTCTATCACTTGTATAATTAACTTGTTTTTCTGGAAAATATGTATTTAACCCCACTTTTTCATGTGTAAAATGTGCTGGAATTAATGAAGGAATAATATTTCCCATATTATGTCTATTGGTGGATTGGAAGTGTTTCCTGGCTCTGGACGCTGATGCTCACATTCCCTCAGTACACTAGATGTCACTATTGTTTTGTGTTCCTTAATAAGTTCTGACAGAATAAAAAGGATCAGTGTTACAAGAACACAGAGAGCGTCTCTTTTATGAATATATAGGCATTCAATCCCAGGGTGTTAAAGCTCTTTTGTGATGTCATTTATCTACTTCAGTGAAATTGTACCCATTTCTCTAGGGCAGTCTATTGATATGTGAGCCAAGATTACAGCTTCTGCTATGGCCACAAAGCATGTATGCACTGTGATTTAGGAGAAATTACATGGAATATAGCATTCATTATTAAGCTCTTTACCTACACATAGCCTTGGAGTTATCTAAGGAATTAAACATATGGATGGAGCTTTTAGAGAGCTCTCCCATTTATAAGCATGCATATTCCATTTGGAGAATTCCTTTATTTCTAGCTTAAAACCGGTCATTGTAAAATATCTAAATTGCAGATCCCCACTACATCTTTTCACCAGTGACCCTAATATGTCAATGCCATTATGGGAGACACTTAAGTTGCTTGCTCTACTAGTGAACAGTTGGTGATGGGTGTGTGTGTGTGTGTGTGTATATATATATATATATATATATATATATATATGCTAATGTTCAGAAAGATGGCTTTTAGATCATCTTCTTATTTAACCCTTTACTAGCTTGACAGATAAGTAGGAATGTTTGTTGGTGAAAAAGACAAATTTACATTGTTTATTTTCAAATAATATTCAGATTTTAATGGGTGGGGGGGAGGGTTTGTAAGGGATACAGGCTTGCATCCTGCCAGTGACAGACAGGTTGAGGAACATTTGTATAGGACTGAACTTGTGCCAAAACAAGCAAGGTGTGCATGCCCTGTATCGGATTTATTATGTGTTATAGACACTTTATGCTTCTTTAAGGTTCAAGACATTAATATTAATTTAGCCCCATTATATGTTTTTGTGTATATATTTTATGTACAGATGTTTCCAACCTTAACTTTCTTTACAAATTCAATGCAATATCACGAAATGCTAGCACAACCCTCAGCAGGTTACAATGTCTGGGTTAAAGGGGTACTCTACCCCTAGACATCTACCCCTATCCAAAGTATAGGGGATAAGATATCTGATCGTGGGGGTCCCACTAATGAGAACCCCCGCGATCTCTTCTGCAGCCCCCATGTCATCTGCTGCACAGAGCAAAGTTTGCACCGTGCCCCGCCCTTCATGACGTCACCACCCATCCCCTCAATGCAAGTCTATAGGAGGGGGGCCTGGTGGCCACCACGCCCCCCCCCCATAGACTTGCATTGAGGGGGGCGGACTGTGACATCATGATACTCTGGCCCCATGTATATCCCGTCAACTTCGCTCTGTGTAGCAGATGACACGGGGGGCTGCAGGAGGGATCGCGGGGGCTTCCCAGCAGCAGGTCCCCCACAATCAGACATCTTATCCCCTATGCTTTGGATAGGGATAAGATGTCTAGGGGCAGAGTACCTCTTTAATGTATAGATTTATACGTCTCACATTGAACTGCTCTCTAGGTAATGTAAAAGCCTTGAGTATAAGTTAGAATAGGTTGATTCTTTTCCCCTGGGAAGTAAAACAAGCCAGGATAGGAGATGTCTGGGATGTTTGGAGCTCAGCACCTACAGAAAAGCATTGAGAATCTAACTTTTGGGAATGTGAATGACCCCTAGAGATGATAGTTTTGTATGGAATACAGTTTCATGTTGACTAGTAGTAATGAATGGAAATATCAAGAGTTATGACTTCTTTCTCAGACTTTTTGGACTGATAGCAGCTTCTATTTTCTGGATACAAGACATTTACCTACTCTTTACGCGGTTAATTTCAGTTTCCATGTATAGAATAAAAAACCTAAATACCGACTGCATAGCTATTTCCAGAGGGAAACTCTGGTACATCCCTGAGACACTTTTATACGTACTCTTATGACTCACGCTATGTTTTGAATTCACCCACACATCCCAGTGGTTTTGTCCTTGATGCAGTTGTTATTTCCCTAACATATTTCAGTGGGGGTGTTGTCTTTGCACAATGGTTGCTAAGCTGCTTTTGTTCTGGTTTATATAAACAATTTGTTAGTGTTTAAGTGCATAGAGATGAAAACTAACATATGATCAAAACATTGATCTTCAGGCTCTCAGTAAGGGCTCAGCTTTTACCTCACAGTTATACAGTGCATAGTAAAAGTATTCGGCACCCTTGAACTTTACGACCTTTTTGCCACATTTCAGGCTTCAAACATAAAGATATAAAACTGTAATTTTTTGTGAAGAATCAACAACAAGGGGGGGACACACATGAAGTGGAACAAAATTTATTGGATATTTCAAACTTTTTTAACAAATAAAAAACTGAAAAATTGGGCGTGCAAAATTATTCAGCCCCCTTGATATAATACTTTGTAGCGCCACTTGTAAGTCGCTTGGGGTATGTCTCTATCAGTTTTGCACATCGAGAGACTGAAACTTTTGCAAAACAGCTCGAGCTCAGTGAGGTTGGATGGAGAGCGTTTGTGAACAGCAGTTTTCAGTTCTTTCCACAGATTCTCGATTGGATTCAGGTCTGGACTTTGACTTGGCCATTCTAACATCTGGATATGTTTATTTGTGAACCATTCCATTGTAGATTGCTTTATGTTTTGGATCATTGTCTTGTTGGAAGACAGATCTTTGTCCCAGTCTCAGGTCTTTTGCAGACTCCATCAGGTTTTCTTCCAGAATGGTCCTGTATTTGGCTCCATCCATCTTCCCATCAATTTTAACCATCTTCCCTGACCCTGTTGAAGAAAAACAGGCCAAAACCATGATGCTGCCACCACCATGTTTGACAGTGGGGATGGTGTGTTCAGGGTGATGGGCTGTGTTGCTTTTACGCCAAATATAACGTTTTGCATTGTTGCCAAAAAGTTTGATTTTGGTTTCATCTGACCAGAGCACCTTCTTCCACATGTTTGGTGTGTCTCCCAGGTGGATTGTGGCAAACTTTAAACAACACTTTTTATGGATATCTTCAAGAAATGGCCTTCTTCTTGCCACTCTTCCATAAAGGCCAGATTTGTGCAGTATACGACTGATTGCTGTCCCATGGACAGAGTCTCCCACCTCAGCTGTAGATCTCTGCAGTTCATCCAGAGTGATCATGGGCCTCTTGGCTGCATCTCTGACCAGTCTTCTCCTTGTATGAGCTGAAAGTTTAGAGGGACGGCCAGGTCTTCGTAGATTTGCAGTGGTCTGATACTCCTTCCATTTCAATATTATCGCTTGCACAGTGCTCCTTGGGATGTTAAAAGCTTGGGAAATCTTTTTGTATCCAAATCCGGCCTTAAACTTCTCCACAACAGTATCTTGGACCTGCCTGATGTGTTCCTTGTTCTTCATGATGCTCTCTGCGCTTTAAACGGACCTCTGAGACTATCATAGTGCAGGTACATTTATACGGAATCTTGATTACACACAGGTGGATTCTATTTATCATCATTGGTCATTTAGGTCAACATTGGATCATTCAGAAATCCTCACTGAACTTCTGGAGAGAGTTTGCTGCACTGAAAGTAAAGGGGCTGAATAATTTTGCACACCCAATTTTTCAGATTTTTATTTGTTAGCAAAGTTTGAAATATCCAATAAATTTCGTTCCACTTCATGATTGTGTCCAACTTGTTGTTGATTCTTCACAAAAAATGACAGTTTTATATCTTTATGTTTGAAGCCTGAAATGTGACAAAAGGTCGAAAAGTTCAATATGGCCGGATACTTTCACTATGCACTGTACCTGTTTTACTATATGTTTATTTCATATTAATGCACTATTGACCTACAGAACATTGTTCAACCATATACTGAATATACTGTTCAACCATATTTCCTGCTAAACTTTGCTAGATGGTAGATTATTCAGCATTCACAGATTTGCTTACATATATCACACATAATATTCCCCTTGAATGGTTTTTGTGTTTATTTTCTATATTATTCTCTTAATTTCTATACATGTATTTATCTTATGTGATGTTTCAGTTAGAAATGGGCAGGATGGTGCTGAAAGGTGACTAATAAGAGGTAGGTGTTGCTCCGTTGGAAAGGGGAAAGGATCCTATGATGACCACCCCATGTGAGAAAAGGCGCAGCAGGAATAATGAGGTCCAGATGCTTGAATCTTTGGAACTGGCACACAACTTTTATTCTGAGAGGTACAAGCTTGGAGGTTACAGAAATATTTATAGTTTACAGTCACTTGTTGCTTTTCAAAACTGAGGCACAGTTGTTAGTTACAACACAAGAAACTGAATGAAGGCTGCAGTGTCAGCCGGCGACAATGGCTGCTTTGTGCTGCATCACTCAAGGACTGTATTACCTACAACTCTCTGGTTATGGTCCCATAGAGATGCATCTCTCTACATGCTCCACTTGCTGGTCAGATTAGTTCCTAGAGTAAATATAATGTATTTTAGTGCTTGGTAGGACTTAAAAAACATCTTTATTACAAGAATGTAGATATTAATCACATGAGTGTCAATATATGTACTTACAATTGTACTAAACATTTTCGGTGACTGTGGTTCTATAAATTCAAGTACCGTGCTGGTAGATGTTACTGGAAAAAATCATATATATAAATGAATATAAATTCATGCACTTTTCCTTGTTACTCCTATTTATTAAAGAAGGCTTCTTAACATAGTACACTCACACAATCTGGTTTTTGGGATTGTGAGAGTGATGCTCCGGTCCCCGCTGAGTTTTTAAATTGCAAATGTGATGTTCAGTGTAATCCGTACTTCCAATAGATTGGCACACCACTGAAAGGATACAAACCTAAAACTAACGGTATGAGGCTGCGGCACCCCTATTCTCTATATGTTGAACAATACCTTGAGATGTATCATATGAAGAAAAACTCCTCGTGGTGTCCAGGTGAAGACCTGCCTGATATTCAGATTTAGTTGATATGAATTTCAGGTCTTGAGGGAGACCGCCCCAGCCGGTGGCGTCTCAACCTCACCTACCCTGCCTGGAGTATACGGATGTGATTTGAAAAAGTCGAGCGATGTCACTACTGGGAACCAAGAAGGACAAAAAACTGGAGCGTTTCGAAAACTTGCAGCTTCCTTCATCTGGGATGTTGTTCCTTTGTCCGGTCATCTTGTATATATCCAGGTGCGTTCTTTGATTGGTTTCATAAAAATCCGAACAACTCAAACTCCTGATTTCACCCTTGCGGGGGGTAATGTGTTTAATTTGAATATGAATTTGCTTTCTGCCCTAGACAGTTGGACAACAAAATGCCAATGCGGTATCATTTTTTGATTCCAAAAAAGATAGGTCCTTCGGCCCCTTTCACACTCTAAAAATTCATCTGTAATGAACGTATGTCTTAAAAAATATTGAAAATCGTCCGTTAAACGGCCGTTTGAAAATCCCTAAAGCCCGTTAGAATATCCCATTATAGTCTATGGGATTTTTCTAATAGCCGTTTTAACCAGTTATCACCCCCGTTATTAATAGCGGCCGTTATTTTGTGAAGCGCGGTAGTAACAGGAGAAATAGTGTATGCACTATTTCTTCCGTTTATTCGCCCATCACAAAATAACGGCCGTTATTAATAAAGGGAGATAACGGGTTAAAACGGCTATTAGAAAAATCTCATAGACACAATGGGCAGCACATTGAACACATTTTATAAGTGGTCAGAAACTTGTAAATAACTCATGAAAGAATAAAGTTACGTTAAAACCAAGCACATAGCTCCCAATAAGTTTGATGTGTCACATGACCCTCTTCCTATTGAAAAAACAAAAGTTGGATTCAAAATGGCTGACTTCAAAATGGCCGCCATGGTCACCACCCATCTTGAAAAGTTTCCCCCTTCACATATACTAATGTGCCACAAACAGGAAGTTAATATCACCAACCATTCCCATTTTATTAAGGTGTATCCATATAAATGGCCCACCCTGTATTGACCCCAGCACTAGGAAGAGGAGAGCACTAGAGACTGGGAGCAGGTATGTACAAGTTTGTTATTCAAATGCAGACATCAGGAAAACATAGTAACAGGAATAGAGTGTACAGACAACAGCCTAAGAACCAAAACAAGAAAAACTGCTGATATGATAATGTGAACAAGACAGGTAACAGGTTGACTTTAATGAGCCCACCGGAATCACCATTTGACTCTGGTCGGCTCATTTATGCCCGTATCTGGTTTTGTGACCGGACCTAAAACCGTAGTATACTATGGTTTTAGGTCCCATCAGAGAACTGCATACGGGTCAAAAATGAGCCGACCGGAGTCAAACGGTGACTTTAGTCGGCTCATTAAAGTCAATGGATTTCAGCGCTGGTCCGGCTGGGGTACGAGAGCGCACTGTTTTCCCCTCCCCCAGCCGGATCTGGCAGCCGTAGCCTGAAAATGTGGTGTGCTTGCACCCTAACTCAAGGATATAGAAATAATAGAATGACAAGATGAGACACAAATGCTCAAAGACCAACTGGTCTCAACACAGACCAAGAACAAGAAACACAGAACTAATTCAAAATTAGATACAAAGCAAACTGACAAAGGAACAAAGCGAAGCTCAGGAAACGGATCCAACACTAGGAGGAACCGGATAAACTACAACACCAAACTCCAATAATATGGAGAGACACAAAATACCAAATCCAAATAGAATCAAAGTTAGAGGGCACACAACTATGTGAGGCATAATCTAACCTTGAAGGAAACTAAAACTCCAAAACACATCTAAACATGGGTAAACACAGGTACAGATACCAAACAGATATTAAACATTTATAAATGCACAAACAGGACTGAACAGGTGTCAAGACTCACATAAGCAGGTGTGAAAACACACCAACATAGAATACTGAACAAGACACAAATGGGACAGACTAACCTAACCAGGTACACAAAATAACAGGAATATCAGAATAGAGCTAAAAGCTAACACTGGATAGGAAGCCATGACAAAACCAAGAGCATGTGCACACACAGAGCCAAAGTGCAGAGTGAATTCACATCAGCAGCCAGCCACAAAGGCTGGAGAACATAGAAAGGACCCCGATTATGCTGCTATTGACTAGCATTATTAACACTAAGCTGGCCAGAGTTCAGCATGTACGAAGTTGCCAGAGCAGACATTATAGTCTGGACCCTCTAAAAAAAATCACAAACAAGCAAAATCATAATCCGAGAAAAATATATACAAAAAATACCTGGGTGCCCAAGTGGCCTCCATGATGGCCTCCTGGACACAGAGGCTTTATACAGGAGTATAGACCATCTTTGTCTCTGCAGAGTCCTTGAACAGCCAAGAGGTCCTTGCTTCAGGTCAACTTAAGACAAACAGGAATTCCAAGGCAAGAAGTGCCACCAGTGCAAGTATTGGGCTGCTGATTCTGTTATGATAGTGCATCATGAAACGCCCCGTAGGGCCCACTCTTCCCTGCCATATATGACATTTCATGATGCACTATCATGACAGATTTATAGTGTGATAACTTTCATGTGCTCGATCTGCACCCACACTGCTTAGATTTGTAGTGCAGCAAATGGACACAGTATCTGGGATCAGTAGTTCCACAGTGAATTCCTCTGTCCACTGCTCTCTACTTAGCTTTTTTTCCAAGATGGGGGCCACAATGCAGTGGATTGGGTTTTATTATTCTCTTAAATACACCCCTATGCTGTGTCCTGATTGGCCTGGAAGCTATATGAAACATAATGCAAGCTATATTTAGATAACCTGGGGTCATGGGTTCTTGCTGCTAGCTGCAATGTATGCTGGGCTACCCTGACATCCCCTCAGAGTTACTTCCTCATCAAATCATACATTTAGCTGCCAAAACATCATGTGCTCCTTATCCCTTCTCCTATAATTGCAATGTTGTCAGACTCACACGAGCTGAGTCTGGCAAAGTTCGAATGTTTGGTGAACCACTTTTACCCCAAAGCTCTGAGCGATGGCAGTGCGCTTGGCAGGGCTGCCATCAGGGGGGTACATTTAGTACTCTAGTGAGGAGCCCGGGATGCCAGGAGGCCCGGGCCTCCGCTGCACCCCTCTGCAGCAGCCCCAGCTCAGCATTTAAAGACCACTGTTTTAACAGTAGTCTTCTGCTTCTGTGCTGCCGCTTCTGTACCTACAGTCAGGGCTGCCATCAGGGCCTGGCTAAAAATTAAGATCAGTGGGGGGGGGGCGTCTGCTGCGCTAATCGATCTTTTTCAGCTATCCACCACATTGTGTAGAGGAGCCGGAGGAAGGTCATTTGCCAAGGCAGTCACTGTGGCCCTTTAAGAGTACCGCAATGGCTGCCTGGGAGAAAAACATCACTGGGGCCCGTGCGGTACAACAGAGAGGAAGAAGAGACAAGTCCAGCACCTCCCCTCCACTGCTGTGTGGAGCAGTCTGTGGCTTCTCCCCCCCCTAATGACTGCATCTCTCAGCCTACATACAGACAGGGAGCTCCGCTGAGGAAGTGCATCCCTGTCAGATTGCTCATGGCTGGAACATCATTAGAAGGAGTCAGACAGATGTGTGGGGGAAGTTTTCTGTTCATCCTCTTCCAGTTTTCTCACCCGAAGAAATAGTGCAGGAGATCCTGGGGCTGCAGTGCAGGTCAGTGAAGTGTAAGAACAGTTCTCACCCTCCTCACATAATCTACGTTCATTATAGTCAGCAGATAAACAATGCTGTAGGGGGTGGGGAGACCATGTGCCCAGACCTCATGTCACTTTATTAACCCCTTCCTCTCACTTTATCTTTTCTCCAAAAGGCTCTGTTCATACTGCTTTTTGAATCCTTGTCACAAGTATCTGTCAGCATCCAGCCAAGAAATGGAAACTGACATATACTGTGCCATTTACTTCAGTTGCCTGAACAGAGTCTGCTCCATTCTGGCGGGATACACTATTTTACCACATCTAATCTACTGTGTCCTACCGTTTAACCTGTCCAGTCTAAATAGCAGATATGAAATGGCCATAACTGAATCACTAGGTGACACTGTTCAGGCAATTGAATGAAACTGCACCCACTGCTCTCCCCCACAGTATACGTTGGTATCCTGTTGTTACCCATGATAAAGATTCAAAATGCAATATGAACCTCATCTTAGCCATCTTCATCATTCTTTCATTTTTTTGGCTCCTGATTCTTGTAGACTTCTCTTCTCCTTCCCTTTCTTTATCTTCTACCTATTTTCTACCTTCACTATCTACCTTTCTATTTGCCAATTGTTCCATTCCTTTATAGGCATAGTCTTGTAAGTGCTAAAGATATAGCTGTAAGGCTGGCTCACATTGCATCAAGCACCTTAGGGTATGTTCACACCACACTATTGCTGTCTGTTTCACCCCTTGAGGACCCAGCCAATTTTAATTTTCAAGTCCTCTCCTTATAAGAGCCATAACTCTTATTTTTCCATCCACAGACCCATACTAGGGCTTGTTTTTTGCGCGACCAATTGTACTTTGTGTTGAGACCTTTCCTTTTACCATAAAATGTACAACGCAGCAAAAAAAATATTTTGGGGACAATTGAGAAAATCAAGCAAACACCATTTTGCAATTTAGGGGGTTTCGTTTTTATGCAGTGCACTTTAAGGTAAAACTAACATGTTCTATTTATTCTGTGGGTCAATACGGTTAAACTGATACCCATGTTTATATAGTTTGGGGGGCCCAGAAACTTCAATTGTATGGGGCCCAAAAATTCCTGATGGCAGCCCTGGCGCTTGGCTCAGCTCCCTTATTGGTTGTTACGGCATCTGTTTAACATACATATTAAATGCTTATACCATGTACATATAATGGATGCCATACAGGGATATCTATCACCCATTGTTTTTCATGTTAAAAACAAAAAAAGTTTTATAAATTTTTTAATTGTATTCCTCTCGAGTGCTGTCTACTGTGTTGTTTCACCCCCCCATCCTTTTTTTTGTGACATTCAGATGTATATTTGCCACACAGAGGCCAAAAGGACACACTTTTCACTTCCTTCTGACTAATAGATGGCTATAGAAATGTTTGACATGTACATCAGTTTTAGGCCCAGTGGTTCTTGTTCTTTCTTCTCACTAGACTGGACTTTGGTTGTATGTTCACCTGTGTCCTCGTAACCAACAGCAGCAGCGTCAGCAGCATCAGAATACTTACACCCTGTTCTGTGCTGCTTCTTTGCATCTGACAGGCAATGATTTGTATTCTGCATGTATCTTTATTGGAAACTCAAAATAATCAAAATTGTCAGTCCTCAAGGTTGTAGTACAAGTAAACAAGTATGACAATTACCGTATATACTCGAGTATAAGCCGACCCGAGTATAAGCCGAGACCCCTAATTTCAACCCAAAATCCCAGGAAAAGTTATTGACTCGAGTATAAGCCTAGGGTGGGAAATACCTCATCCCCCCCTGTCATCATCCAGACCCGTCATTAACATCCTCATCATCATCATCCCCTTGTCATCATCCCACACATCCCCCCTTCATCATCCCCTTATCATCCCACACATCCCCCCTTCATCATCCCCTTGTCATCATCCCACACATCCCCCCTTCATCATCCCCTTATCATCCCGCACATCCCCCCCTTCATCATCCCCTTATCATCCCGCACATCCCCCCCTTCATCATCCCCTTATCATCCCACACATCCCCCCTTCATCATCCCACACATCCCCTTGTAATCATCCCACACCCCCCCTTCATCATCCCCACCCCCCTTCATCATCCCCACACCCCCCCCCCCCTTCATCATCCTCTTCTCATCATTCGCCCTCAGTGGTCTTCAACCTGCGGACCTCCAGAGGTTTCAAAACTACAACTCCCAGCAAGCCCGGGCAGCCATCGGCTGTCCGGGCTTGCTGGGAGTTGTAGTTTTGAAACCTCCGGAGGTCCGCAGGTTGAAGACCACTGCGGCCTTCAACTTCATCCAGCCCCCTCTCACCCCCTTTAGTTCTGAGTACTCACCTCCGCTCGGCGCTGGTCCGGTCCTGCAGGGCTGTCTGGTGAGGAGGTGGTCCGGTGAGGAGGTGGTCCGGGCTGCTATCTTCACCGGGGGCGCCTCTTCTCCGCGCTTCCGGCCCGGAATAGAGGCGTTGCCTTGACAATGACGCAGAATTACGTTGGCAATGAACGCACCTCTGCGTCGTTGTCACGGCAACGTGACTATTCTGAGGCCGGGCCCGAAGCGCTTAGAAGAGGCCTCCCCGGTGAAGATAGCAGCCCGGAACACTATCCCACCGGACCACCTCCTCACCGGACAGTCCTGCAGGACCGGACCAGCGCCGAGCGGAGGTGAGTACTCAGAACTAAAGGGGGTGAGAGGGGGCTGGATGATGTTGAAGGCCGCAGTGGTCTTCAACCTGCGGACCTCCGGAGGTTTCAAAACTACAACTCCCAGCAAGCCCGGACAGCCGATGGCTGGCCGGGCTTGCTGGGAGTTGTAGTTTTGAAACCTCTGGAGGTCCGCAGGTTGAAGACCACTGCGGGTGGGGGAGTTCACTCGAGTATAAGCCGAGGGGGGTGTTTTCAGCACGAAAAATCGTGCTGAAAAACTCGGCTTATACTTGAGTATATACGGTAAGTGAATATTTAATATCTGATGCCAAATTTATTCGTTAATATGTGATCACAAACGTATTATAGAATAAAATCGACAATATACAGGGTGAATTGCCCTATGGGCAATATTTGCGTATCCGAAAAAACTGCACTTCTAATACTGATTTTATAGAGCAGTCTCGCATTTACAAAGTCGCTTTAAAGAGAAAAATTATCCTAAATATATTTTGAATAAAGCCTATAATGCTAAAATTTAACAACAGGAGGATTTAATAATTCCAAAAACTGTTACTAATAATTAGTGTTGCTCGCGAATATTCGCAATGCGAATTTTATTTGCGAATATCGCATATTCGCGAATTCGCGAATATAGCACAATATATATTCGTAATTACGTATATATATATTTTTTTTTCACAGTACACATCACAGTGATCACCCCTCTCTGCTTCCAGCTTGTGTGGTGTAAAGAAGGCTCTAATACTACTGTGTGAGACTGGTGTGCAATTTTTGCATATGCAAAAATGTGCATATGCTAATTTTCGCATATACGAGTTTTCGCTTACGCAAATTTTTGTATATGCAAATTTTCGCATATGCTAATTTTCGCATATGCGAAAATAGAACGCGAATATTACGAATATGCGAATTTAGCGAATATATGACGAATATTCGTCCATATATTCGTTAAATATCGCAAATTCGAATATGGCCTATGCCGCTCAACACTACTAATAATAGTGATAAGGAGACTCTAAAGAGTACAGTATGTAAAAATAAAAAGCCCAATAATACTTACAGTCATAATTTCATTACTAATTTTAATTGTGGAGCACCCAAGATGAAAACAATATTAAATAAATATTGGTATATATTAAAAGGTGACCCGATCTTAAAGGATACCCTGGCAGACCATCCGGGTGTCACATTCCGCAAATCAAAAAATCTGCGGAATCTAGTGGCCCCTAGCGATGGCCTGAGATCTGTCCAATATATTTAATTCTGCAGAACAGGCCTACGGTACCATTCTCATGTGGAAAAACCAGATGTAAATGTTGCACTATGATTGAAAAGGGTGATAATTTTATTTCTAATGTTTCAAAGAAATCTTTTCTAATCAAAGGAATGCATAGCTGCGATAGCAGTTATGCGATTTATCTTCTATCGTGCATATGTGGTTTACAGTATTTGGGCCGCACCGTTCAGACGGTGCGGTCCCGCATGAATAAACACCGATCTAATGTAGGAAAGCAGTGCATGCTGCATAGTGTTTCCCGACACGTCTGTCAGATCCATGCAGGCAACTTCGATTTCTTAAAATTAAAAGTTATTGAGGTCATATCATCTGCTACAAATTTTTTTTTCAAAGGTTAATTAATAGAGAATCCTACTAGATTTTCTCACTTTGTTCCCTTTTTCCTGACGGATTAAATGAAATGATTGAGAACGCCAGTTATCCGCTATCCATTATTTTATTTTCATTCGTTTTATTATAATTTGTAGTATTTTTTATACGCTTTTCCTGTATATTGTCTTTCACATTGGCAATGTGTGGGTTAATGTTTCTGTATAAATATCTGTAGTGCTCCCTATTCCCAACATGCCTGATGAAGCTGGTTATCCAGCGAAACGCGTTGCATGCCGGGTAATTTAAACATTTTTTACCTTTGAAGTTGTGTGCGCCTGCTCTATCCTGTGCTGTTCCTTGGAGGGATCCGTCTGAGTAATATACAGGGAGGGCAATTTATATGGATACACCTTAATAAAATGGGAATGGTTGGTGATATTAACTTCCTGTTTGTGGCACATTAGTATATGTGAGGGGGAAACTTTTCAAGATAGGTGGTGACCATGGCAGCCATTTTGAAGTCGGCCATTTTGAATCCAACTTTTGTTTTTTCAATAGGAAGAGGGTCATGTGACACATCAAACTTATTGGGAATTTCACAAGAAAAACAATGATGTGCTTGGTTTTAACGTAACTTTATTCTTTCATGAGTTATTTACAAGTTTCTGACCACTTATAAAATGTGTTCAATGTGTTGCCCATTGTGTTGGATTGTCAATGCAACCCTCTTCTCCCACTCTTCACACACTGATAGCAACACCGCAGGAGAAATGGTAGCACAGGCTTCCAGTATCCGTAGTTTCAGGTGCTGCAGAATGGGCAAAACAAAAATTGGAACAGGACCCTCAGTTTACGCAGAAGATTTTGTTCAGTGATGAGGCAAACTTTTCTGTGAATGGTGAAGTAAACAAACAAAACCACCGCTATTGGTCTAATACTAACCCACACTGGATAGATCCCTCCAAGGCTGCTGGAACACAAAAATTGATGGGTATGGTGTGGTATATGGGGTACAAAGATAGTGGGGCCATTCGTCATCAATGGAAACCTCAAGGCCACTGGATATGCGAAATTGCTACATAATGATGTGTTTCCCTCTTTATGCACTGAAAAGAGAGCACGGTCCCTGAGTTTTTCCAGCTCCCGATCTGACCCCCTTAGACTTTTATCTTTGGGGTCATCTGAAGGCAATTGTCTATGCTGTGAAGATACGAGATGTGCAGCACCTGAAACAAAGGACACTGGAAGCCTGTGCTAGCATTTCTCCTGCGGTGTTGTTATCAGTGTGTGAAGAGTGGGAGAAGAGGGTTGCATTTACAATCCAACACAATGGGCAGCACATTGAACACATTTTATAAGTGGTCAGAAACTTGTAAATAACTCATGAAAGATAAAAGTTACGTTAACACATCATTGTTTTTCTTGTGAAATTCCTAATAAGTTTGATGTGTTACATAACCCTCTTCCTATTGAAAAAACAAAAGTTGGATTCAAAATGGCCGACTTCCAAATGGCCGCCATGGTAACCACCCACCTTGAAAAGTTTCCCCCCTCACATATACTAATGTGCCACAAACAGGAAGTTAATATCACCAACCATTCCCATTTTATTAAGGTGTATCCATATAAATGGCCCACCCTGTATAATAAATCTTGCAGGGCTGCATATACTCTAAAATTCATAATGAGGCATAAAATACATAAACAAATAAAAATAAAATAATAAGTGGACCTAATGGTCTAAAATGCGTGTGTATTGTAAGTGCAGGAACTTCTAAAGAGAAATGTCAAGCGCTGTAATACGTGTAATAAAAACTTCCTTATTGATACACAGAACATACAAAGTGGCAGGTTTCAGTGGATAACCCCCACCTTAGTCATACTGTTCACATACTAACAGTATCCCTTATATAGGGGAAGATCCAATCCTTCAAGTTCAGATAATCTGGATTGGAAAACTGGATTCACCCCCACTCAGGGCTGGCTCTATCCATAGGCAGAGTAGGCCACTGCCTGGAGCGCTCCCTTGATGCATTGTGGCCCCCAGTAGTAAGGATATTACATGAGGAGGAGGTTTGTTACAGTGTGTCACCCCAGTAGTAAGGATATTACATGAGGAGGTTTGTTACAGTGTTTTACCCGAGTAGTAAGGAGACTACACGAGGAGGGGGTTTGTTACAGCGTGTTACCCCAGTAGTAAGGAGATTACATGAGGAGGGGGTTTGTTACAGTGTGTCACCCCAGTAGTAAGGAAATTACATGTAGAGTTTTTTTTTTACACTGTGTCACCCCAGTAGTAAGGTAGGGCGCGTCAAAGAGCAGAGCCAATGGGCGGGGTTAAGAGTATGGCAAAATTAGCTTTTGCCTAAGGTTCCAAAAATCCTTGCACCAGCCCTGCCCTTCTGACACTGAAGGCCCTTGGTGACCTGGCAGGCGTCAGGTATTTCCGGTGGAGCGACAATAATAAAAACAGTAATATGCTTGCTAATGTATATCTGGCATCTGGTTCTGATACACTTTTAGCTTAAAGAAATGTATACACTTATAAGCTAAATGCATTGTGGGGCAACCTGCCGCCAATCTAAGAAGACTGCACTGTCCTCAGCTCCAATCACAGCTCAGGTTTTATTTTCCAATTAGATAGGGTGTGATCGTGACACAACCAATCAGTCCAGCCAAGATGCTAGAGAGAGTGTGATGGTGCAAGGGTTGAAGCCACCAGGCCTCTGGGTATCCACTACTAGTCCCAGCAAGTCACCAAATTAACCCTTTGATAAACGTGCTTCACCAGAGCTGATTAATTAAACATTTAATCTGAAAAAAGGTATCACAGTGCTACGTATAAAATAAACAAATGACATAGAGGTACAAAAATATTTAAAAGGGTTCAGCAAGACAAGTTCAGAAAACAAAAAGAAAGTCCTTACAGCATAATGGTATAGCAGTCCTTGTAAGTTAGAGGCCAGCTGTATCTTAGGATGTCTGGTCAGCTTTTGCCATTGGCTTGAACAAAGGTTTTTCCAGCATCTCAGTTTATAGTGGCTTTTTGGGAGGGAGAAGGCAATTTTTCGGACCCGACAAGGTGGGGGGGGGGGGGGTGCCTTCCCTCTTTCCTGTTCCATTATCTTTGTTTGTTTTATGATATCCAGAGTGCCTGACTTCAAAGGAGGTATAACACAGATAGACAAATAAACTGGAATACCCAATAACAAATACACAGTCTGAATGAACCCTCACCCATGTCTTAAATTATACATTATACACAAATACAATTATAATACACATGTAAGATTCCATAATCAGGCCTTGGGCCTGACAGGTTTCTATGGGCAAAACCAGACAGTTTTTTTTGTTTTTCCCTCACTGAATAGTCACATCTTACACACAAACGTCTGTAAAACCTGACTCAGTGTGGGGAGATTTATCAAAACCTGTACAATGTAAAAGATGACCAGTTGCCCTTAGCAGCCAATCAGCTTCTTTCATCTTTCAGAGGTGCACTGTATATTCTGCCGATCCTTGCAATCAGGATTATGAACGCCATTGTAAAGCCTGCACATTTGTTGATTCTGGAAATTGCTGGATAATATCTGTCAGGATCCGGGTACTGTGAGGATACTGGTGGTGGATCCTCTGTGTCAGTGGGGTGATGACGTGGGCCGTACCAGGGGAACGGAGTCTAAGGGGTTACTGGTATTCACCAGAGCCCGCCGTAAAGCGGGATGGACTTGCTGCGGCAGGTAACCCCCAGGTCGTTCCACCCGATAGCGACTCAACTCCGACTGACGGCTGAGATAAGCACGGTACAAGGGATTAGGCAAGAGCAAGGTCGGACGTAGCAGAAGGTCAGGGCAGGCAGCAAGGATCGTAGTCAGGGGCAACGGCAGAAGGTCTGGAACACTGGCTTGGGACATACAAGGAACACGTTTTTACTGGCACAATGGCAACAAGATCCGGTGTGAGGTGGTTTTTTGCGTCCCCGTAAATCCATGCATCCGCTCCTCCCCCAGCTCTCCGAACTTTTCCGAAGCTAGAGCTGGGGGAGGGCAGAGCAAGGGGAAGGAGGAGGTTCACGCCCCCTCCCTCATCTCCCCTCCCTGAGCTCGGCTGGACGCAGATCTCCACGGCACACCCCTCCCTGAGGACATAGATCGCCACGGCAGGTCCCTCCCTCATCTCCCCGAGCTGAGGACGAAAATCTCCACGGCAGGTCCCTTCCCTCATCTCCCCGAGCTGAGGACGTAGAGCAGTGCTCCCAATGAGCTCTATGTGTAAAGGGGGACATACTGCATGGGCTAAAGGGGGACATACTGTACGGGCTAAAGGGGGACATACTGTACAGGCTAAATGTCCCCCTTTAGCCCGTGCAGTATGTCCCCCTTTAGCCCGTGCAGTATGTCCCCCTTTACACATAGAGCTCATTGGGAGCACTGCTCTAAGTCCTCAGCTCGGGGAGAGCTCACATAGAGCTCAGTATGTCCCCCTTTAGCTTGTGCAGTCTATAGCCCATACAGTATGTCCTCCTTTGTCCCCCTTTAGCCTGTAGCCCGTGCAGTATGTCCCCCTTTGAGGGGACCTTCCATGGAGATATGCTGGGGGAGATGAGGGAGGGGACCTGCCGTGGAGATTTACGTCCTCAGCTCGGGGAGATGAGGGAGGGACCTGCCGTGGCGATCTATGTCCTCAGGGAGGGGGCTTTCCGTGGAGATCTGCGTCCAGCCGAGCTCAGGGAGAGGAGATGAGGGAGGGGGCGTGAACCTCCTCCATCCCCTTGCTCTGCCCTCCCCCAGCTCTAGCTTCGGAAAAGTTCGGAGAGCTGGGGGAGGAGCGGACGCATGGATCTACGGGGACGCAAAAAACCACCTCACACCGGCAATACTGGGAAGGGGAAGTGAGGTAATATAGGCTAGGGCACAGGTGAAGTTACTAATTGAGCCAGGCGCCAATCAGCGGCGCACTGGCCCTTTAAAACACAGAGAGCTGGCTTGCGCGCGCCCTAGGGAGCGGGGCCGCGCGCGCCGGGACTGGACAAACGGGGAACAGGTCGGGTAAGCAGGCTGGGATGCGAATCGCGAGCGGGCGTGTCCCGCATCGCGGGTCCCATCCCCGCCAGAGACACTAGCGCATCGCTCCCGGTCAGCGGGTCTGACCGGGACGCTGCGACAAGGTAAACGCTGCGAGCGCTCCGGGGAGGAGCGGGGACCTGGAGCGCTCGGCGTAACAGTACCCCCCCCTGGGTCTCCCCCTCTTTTTGGAACCCGAGAACTTGTGAATGAGGTCTTTGTCGAGGATGCTATCCTCGGGTTCCCAAGACCTCTCCTCAGGTCCACAATTCTCCCAATCTACGAGAATTTTTTTTTTACCTCTGACTGTCTTAGAAGCGAGAATCTCTTTCACAGTGAAGACATTGGAGGAGCCAGAGACAGGAGCTGGAGCGACAACCTTGGGAGAGAAGCGGTTAAGGACAAGCGGTTTAAGGAGAGAAACATGAAAAGCGTTAGGAATACGGAGAGAAGGGGGAAGAAGGAGTTTGTAGGAGACAGGATTGATTTGACTCTTGATTTTAAAGGGTCCAAGATAACGTGGTCCCAGCTTATAACTGGGGACACGGAAGCGGATATACTTGGCGGAGAGCCACACTTTGTCTCCAGGAGCAAAGACAGAAGGAGTTCTTCTCTTTTTGTCGGCATGCTTCTTCATCCGGGATGAGGCCAGTAGGAGGGATTTTTGAGTTTCCTTCCAGATGGTGGAGAAGTCCCGGGTAACTTCATCAACAGCAGGCAAACCAGAAGAAGTGGGAGTGGGGGCAGAGGGTGACGGCCGTACTCCACAAAGAACGGGGATTTGGCAGAGGATGCAGAGTCCTTGAAATTGTACGAGAATTCAGCCCAGGGTAGAAGATCGGCCCAATCGTCCTGCGGAAGGAAACAAAATGTCGCAAATAGTCACCAAGGATCTGGTTAACTCTCTCTACTTGCCCATTGGATTGGGGATGATAGGAGGATGAGAAATTTAATTAGATTTTTAGTTGATTACAGAGAGCTCTCCAAAATTTCGATACAAATTGAACGCCTCAATCCAAGATGATATGCATGGGAAGCCGGTGAAGGCAAAAATGTGCACAAAAAATTGCTTCGCCAACTGTGGCGCTGAAGGAAGGCCTGGAAGTGGAATAAAATGTGCCATCTTGGAGAAACGATAAACGACCACCCAGATGACTGTGTTGCCATGGGATAAAGGCAGGTCCGTAATAAAATCCA
Source organism: Hyla sarda (assembly GCF_029499605.1). Lineage (NCBI taxonomy): Eukaryota > Metazoa > Chordata > Amphibia > Anura > Hylidae > Hyla > Hyla sarda. The sequence goes on from NC_079193.1 coordinate 283,455,097, forward strand.
TGGCAATTTGAGACTATGGTAGCTCAGGAACAGGCAAAGGATGAAGGAAACCGGCAGGCTTCTGGCGAGGAGTCTTGTCCCGGGCACAAACTGTACAGGCCCGAACGAAATCAGCGACATCTGCCTCCAGGGTAGGCCACCAATATAAACGAGAGATGAGTTGGATGGACTTCTTGACACCAGCATGGCCGGAGAGGTGCGAGGAGTGTCCCCACCTGAGGATCTTGAGGCGCTGGTGTGGAGGGACGAAAGTCTTTCCAGGAGGTGTTTGTCTGATAGAAGCTGGAGCAGAGGAGATCAGACACTCAGGAGGTACAATGTGTTGCAGGGGGGCTTCCGATTCGGAAGCATCAGAAGAACGAGAAAGGGCGTCTCGAAGTTAAAACAGGCAAAAAACAACGACCACCTAGCCTGGCGTGGGTTCAGACAGTGGGCAGACTGGAGATACGAGAGATTCTTGTGATCCGTGTAGATGGAACCGTCCAGCAGGTGCCTCCATTCTTCGAGGGCTAGTTTAATGGCCAGAAGTTCACAGTCACCAATGGAGTAATTTTTTTCCGCCAGAGAGAAGGTTTTAGACAAGAAACCACAAGTAATGTTATGTCCGGTAGAGTTTTTTTGTAGGAGTACGGCTCCGGCTCCAACCGAGGAGGCGTCCACCTCCAGCAAGAAGGGTTTTGATGGATCAGGTCTGCAGATTATGGGAGCAGAAGCAAAGGCAGTTTTGAGGCGATTGAATGCCACATCCGCTTTGGGAGGCCAGGACTTAGGGTTGGCATTCTTCTTGGTTAGGGCCACAATCGGAGCCACAATGGTGGAAAAATGCGGAATAAACTGTCGGTAGTAATTGGCAAACCCCGAGAAGCGTTGGATAGCTCGGAGTCCAGAGGGGCGTGGCCAATCTAAAACGGCTGACAGTTTGTCCTGGTCCATTTGAAGTCCCTGGCCAGAGACTAGATAACCTAGAATGGGAAGAGATTGGCATTCAAAGAGACATTTCTCCATCTTGGCATATAATTGATTTTCACAGATTCTCTGGAGCATTAGGCGGACATGGCGGCGGTGTTCTTCGAGGCTAGAAGAAAAAATCGAAATGCCGTCCAGGTAAACCACAACACAGGTATATAACAAATCCCAAAATATTTCATTCACGAAGTCCTGGAAGACAGTGGGGGCGTTGCAGAGCCCAAAGGGCATAACCAGATATTCAAAATGTCCGTCTCTGGTATTGAATGCGGTTTTCCACTCATTCCCTTTCCTGATGCGGATGAGATTATATGCACCTCTTAAGTCCAATTTGGTGAAGTTGTAAGCGCCAAGAAGGCGGTCAAAGAGTTCCGAGATAAGAGGCAGGGGATAGCGGTTTTTGATAGTGATTTAATTTAAACCGCGATAATCGATGCACGGCCGTAAGGAACTGTCTTTTTTTGAGACAAAGAAGAACCCTGCTCCGGCAGGGGATGAAGACTTGCGGATGAATCCCCTCTTTAAATTTTCTTGGATGTAGTCCGACATGGCTTGAGTCTCAGGAGCAGACAGAGGATAGATCCTGCCCCGGGGTGGAGTAGTACCAGGAAGGAGATCAATAGGGCAGTCATAAGGCCTGTGAGGTGGCAAAGTCTCATCGGCATAGTCCTGATAGGCCTTGGGAAGACCTGGTATAGGAGGAGCCACAGGGGTTTGACTGACGGGGCTGGGAGCAGACGTGAGGCATTTTTTGTGGCAAGAAGAACCCCAGCTCTTGATCTCCCCGGTGGTCCAGTCAAGGGTAGGAGAATGACGTTGGAGCCAAGGCAAGCCAAGGAGAATTTCAGAAGTGCAATTGGGGAGGACCAGAAATTCAATTTTTTCGTGATGTAGTCCAATGCACATTAACAGGGGTTCTCTGCGGTAACGCACAGTACAGTCCAATTTTTCTCCATTAACTGAAGCGATGTAGAGTGGTCTGACGAGACTGGTCACTGGGATGTTGAACCTATTAGCGAAAGAGGCCAAAATAAAATTTCCTGCAGAGCCTGAATCCAAGAAGGCCACAGCTGAGAAGGAGGAGTTAGCAGAAGAAGAAATCCGCACAGGCACAGTAAGACGTGGAGAAGCGGAGTTCACACCTAGAGCTGTCTCACCTTTGTGCGGAATCGGAGTGCGTCTTTCCTGACGTGGAGGACGGATAGGACAATCCTTCAGGAAGTGTTCGGTACTGGCACAGTACAGGCATAGATTCTCATTGCGGCGGCGTGTCCTCTCTTGTAGGGTCAGGCGAGACCGGTCTACTTACATAGCCTCCACGGCAGAAGGCACAGGAACAGATTGCAATGGACTTGAGCAGAGAGGAGCCGGGGAGAGAAATCGCCTGGTGTCTACAAAGTCCATATCCTGACGGAGCTCCTGGCGTCTTTCGGAAAAACGCATTTTAATGCGGGTGGCCAAATGGATAAGTTCATGCAGGTTGGCAGGAATTTCTCGTGCGGCCAGCACATCCTTGATGTTGCTGGATAGGCCTTTTTTGAAGGTCGCGCAGAGGGCCTCATTGTTGCAAGATAATTCAGAGGCGAGGGTACGAAATTGGATGGCGTATTCGCCCACAGAAGAATTTCCTTGGACAAGGTTCAACAAGGCAGTTTCGGCAGAAGAGGCTCGGGCTGGTTCCTCGAAGACACTACGAACCTCAGCGAAGAAGGACTGAACAGTGGCAGTGACCGGATCATTGCGGTCCCAGAGCGGTGTGGCCCATGACAAGGCCTTCCCAGACAGGAGACTAACCACGAAAGCCACCTTTGACCGTTCTGTGGGAAATTGGTCCGACATCATCTCCAAATGCAGGGAACATCGCAAGAGAAATCCACGGCATTGTTTAGAGTCCCCATCAAATTTGTCCGGCAGGGACAAGCGGAGGCTGGAAGCGGTCACTCGCTGCGGAGGAGGTGCAGGAGCTGGCGGAGGAGATGGTTGCTGAAGCTGTGGTAAAAGTTGTTGCAGCATAACAGTCAGTTGAGACAGCTGATGTCCTTGTTGCGCTATCTGTTGAGACTGCTGGGCGACCACCGTGGTAAGGTCAGCGACAACTGGCAGCGGGATCCGGGTACTGTGAGGATACTGGTGGTGGATCCTCTGTGTCAGTGGGGTGATGAAGTGGGCCGTACCAGGGGAACGAAGTCTAAGGGGTTACTGGTATTCACCAGAGCCCGCCGCAAAGCGGGATGGACTTGCTGCGGCAGGTAACCCCCTGGTCGTTCCACCCGATAGCGACTCAACTCCAACTGACAGCTGAGATAGGCACGGTACAAGGGATTAGGCAAGAGCAAGGTCGGACATAGCAGAAGGTCAGGGCAGGCAGCAAGGATCGTAGTCAGGGGCAACGGCAGAAGGTCTGGAACACTGGCTTGGGACATACAAGGAACGCTTTCACTGGCACAATGGCAACAAGATCCGGCAATACTGGGAAGGGGAAGTGAGGTAATATAGGCTAGGGCACAGGTGAAGTTACTAATTGGGCCAGGCGGCAATCAGCAGACTGGACAAATGGGGAACAGGTCGGGTAAGCAGGCTGGGATGCGAACCACGAGCGGGCCCGTCCCGCATCGCGGGTCGCATCCCCGCCAGAGACACTAGCGCAGCGCTCCCGGTCAGCGGGTCTGACCGGGACTCTGCGACAAGGTAAACGCTGCAAGCGCTCCGGGGAGGAGCGGGGACCCGGAGCGCTTGGCGTAACAGTATCCTCCATTCCAGTCATTTTTACGGCAACATTTACATCTCGATTATGCAAAATGATTTTGTATCAGTTTTTTCCCCCCAAAACACGAAACTACTGACAAAACCATATGCAAAATTGTATATAATAAAAAACATATACGGTTTTTATAATGGTGAAAGAGCCATTCCACAGCCACCCGCAGACTCCTACAGACTCCTGCAGTAGCTCCCCCCCCAGCTGCGAGAGTCTGCGGGCAGCTGTGGTGACTCTGCGGTAACACTTGTACTACAACTACTTCTATCATGGAACTGAGTCTGTTTCATGTTGGGGGTTGTAGTACAGGGACTGAAGGATTGATCATTCCTGAGACCCGCTGTGATCATAACTTATAAACCAGGGAAGCAGCCGTCATGCTCCCCTCCTCTGGCTAATCACGGCTCCCGGCAGGGAATTTCAAATTACAGTGACATTGTTTCATTTTACTGGGAGCTGGCTGGTGCGCAATGCCGTCCGCTTCCACGGCATGAGCCGTCCATTCTCCTACTACTCCCATCATAAAACAGACTCTGCGGACAAAACCTTGTTTCGCAAAAAATAAGCGCTTTCAAAAAAGAAAGAAAAAAGTTATGGCTGTCAGAATATGTCAACCCATTAAAAGTATTTTTTTTAGTGTACGTTTACACGAGTGGATTTAGTTTCAAACCCGCTACAAGTTTGAAAGGGGTGGACTTTCCACACATATTTTAAGCAGCAGAAGTCCCTCACATTGGCTAGGCAGCAGATGTTCCCCCAAAATAGGTTAGGCAGCAGATGTCCCACACAATAGCTAGGCAGCAGAATTCCCCCACATTAGGTAGGCAGCAGAAGTTCCCCACATTAGCTAGGCAGCGGAAGTCCCCCACATTAGGTAGGCAGCATAAGTCCCCCACATTAGCTAGGCAGCTATATGTGAACATAATATAAGGCTACTGCATGAAAAGATGTAAGTAAAACAGCACAGTAATCACAGTCTCTGTCACAAGTCTACACTAAGAGGACAAAGTAAACTTGGTGACAGATACCTTTTACGGCCTCTTTCACATTGCAGTTTCAAGGTTCATCCTTAGAGGTATACAATGGTACACTCTGGAAAAAAATAATTCCAATATACACTGGGGATAGTGTGATATGAATGGAGCTTTAGGTTAATATACATTTTTTGTGTATACCTTCCATACAAATAATATAATATAAAGGTACCCATACACCTTAGACTAAAGTTGGCTGAACCTGCTGCCACCAAGCTAAGGTGTATTGCGGTCTTCCGACTTTTTACCCATTTTTCATGTTTATAGGGAGGACAGGAAAGATAACTGTCGGCTGAATGAATGTCGGCCAACCATGTGATTATGCCATCTAATGCACACAAGCACAAATATTGTGTGGATATTCCATTCATTAGGAGATTGGTGAGGGGATTGTGAAATAAAATAAATAAAATATTTATACTGTAAGCTGGCCCTTCCATGCCTTGTGGCATTTATGGCCCAGCTATCTAGTGGCTATATGCAGATATGGACCTGACTATGAGGGGGATTTGGAGTCAGGTTGTCAACTGGTATCTAGCCATTTGAAAAAATTCTAATGTCAGAATGCTCCAGTTTTAAGACCAATTCTCACTGGTCAGTGATGAGCAAAAACCCTGAGATCAATTTTGGGAAAATTCTTGCAAAACCGACATTAAGGGTACGTTCCCACACGGCGTATTTTGCTGCGTATTTGCTGCGTATTTGCTGCGTATTTGGTGCTGCGTATTTTCCTACCCATTGACTTCAACAGAGAAAATAAAATACGCAGCAGCAAATACGCAGCAAATACGCCGTGTGGGAATGTACCCTTAAAGGGGTTATCCAGAAACAGAAAAACAGAGCTAATTTCTTTCAAAAACCAATCTCCGTCTGTCTCCAGTTTGGGTGTGGTTTTGCAGCTCAGTTCCATTAGGGTAAATGGAGCCAAGTTGTAATTCCACACACAACCTGGGGATAAAAGGGGAGCTGTTTTTAAAAGAAATTAGCTATGTTTTTCTATTCCTGGATAACCCCTTTAAATTAGTTTCAGGATCGACCAGGAAAATTTATACTTCTGGCGTAAATATACATTAGGTAAAAGTTAAAGGGTTACTCCAGTGGAAAACTTTATTAATTTATTTTTATCAACTGATGCCAGAAAGTTAAACAGATTTGTAAATTACTTCTATTAAAAAAAATCTTAATCCTTCCAGTACTTATTAGCTGCTGAAGCTGCTGAAGAAAAGTCCTATGGAGGACTTGAAACGCATCCAGTTTCGCTACTAATGCCACATATATCCAGCCTCTATATTGGAATACAGCTATTGTGCTTATACGGCATCCGCTAAGCCCCAGGTTCTTATGCGCATTGCCACAGCCACGAGGACGCCACATATCCTCTGACCGCATCGGGAATTACCTGTACAGCCTCAAAAAAACTGGATCTTTCATTATTGCTGTAACTTCTGAGACGTCTGAGTCTCTATCAGCATATGCCACACATAATAGGACCGTGAATTTGAACATTCTGTCCGCGCATTCTACGCGATTTGGAGAAATTCACGGCTCATTGAAGCGCTGCAGTCCCCATCATTGAAGCCCACTATCACCACTATCCATATGAGACGGCCGAGTCTCTAAGCGGTGATCTATCCTTCAGCTCTTCAGTACTGCAATTATACTTAACATTGCTACTGTTTGCTCATAAACACTGCTAGTATACCAGACATTGCTACATTATTACCATGCACTAATTGTTACATTGTTGCCAACGGATACCACTCATTCCACAAACAGAGCAATGAACCGTACAATTTTGCACTTTACATATTCGTTTCTATTCAAAAGCCACGTGCATCACTATTTTATTCTGACAGGCTGGAATATCCACAGACGTGTGGCTTTTATATTGATTGTAGTTTATTACAAATTTTTTTTTTATGTTATAATGTATTCTATGCTATCTATGTAATTTTATAATTTATGAAATTGTATTTTGTGTCCCTGCTGACCCACAAGGGCCCTATAAGTCACGGAGCACATTACATATTTGAAACAATTAATTAATAAATGTCTATCCAGTATTCATGATCCTGAGCCTCAATTTTCCTTTTAATCACTTTACTTTCCGACACCGTGGGTATAGGTGCCATTTGAGTTGCTAGGTAACTAGCAGATAGGAGCCTCTCCTACTTTCTATATATTGTAATTTATAAATCTGTTTAACTTTCTGGCACCAGCTGATTAAAAAAAAATAAGTTTTCCACCAGAGTACCCCTTTAACCCCTTAACGACCCAGCCCATTTATACCTTAAGGACCCGGACATATTTTGAACATCTGACCACTGTCACTTTAAGCATTAATAACTCTGGGATGCTTTTACTTTTCATTCTGATTCCGAGATTGTTTTTTCGTGACATATTCTACTTTATGTTAGTGGTAAAATTTTGTCGATACTTGTATCTTTTCTTGGTGAAAAATTCCCTAATTTGATGAAAAATTTTAAAATTTAGCTTTTTGTCAGCTTTGAAACTCTCTACTTATAAGGAAAATAGACACACCAAATAAATTATATATTGATTCACATATACAATATGTCTACTTTATGTTTGCATCATAAAATTGAGATGTTTTTACTTTTGGAAGACATCAGAGGGCTTCAAAGTTCAGCAGCAATTTTCTAATTCAAAATCGGAATTATTTAGAGAACAGTTTAGTTTTGAAGTGGATTAGAAGGGCCTTCATATTAGAAATACCCCATAAATGACCCCATTATAAAAACTGCACCCCTCAAAGTATTCAAAATGACATTCAAAAGGTTTGTTAACCCTTTAGGTGTTTCACAGGAATAGCAGCAAATTGAAGGAGAAAATTCAAAATCTTCATTTTTTACACTGGCATGTTCTTGTAGAAAAAAAAAATATAACTGCTTTTACATAACGGGTCCAGCAGCAAGGACCAAAATTATAAAGTGACCAATAACTCCCAAAGAAATATATATGTAGAAAAATTCTAATCCAAAAGTATATTAGTGTATAGAAAATATATCTTACTTAAATGCTGAATATATTAAAGGAGTAGCAGAGGTGGCTCAAGACTTTTTGAGGCCTTAGGCAAAAATAAATCTGAGGCCCCCCAAGCGCGATAAAAGGAAGAAAAAAAAAGTAAGCAGGCGATATTAAAATTAACTGTATAGATTGCATATTTTAAGGCAACTTTAACCCCTTAAGGACGCAGGACGTAAATGTACGTCCTGGTGAGGTGGTACTTAACGCACCAGGACGTACATTTACGTCCTGAGCATAACCGCGGGCATCGGAGCGATGCCCGTGTCATGCGCGGCTGATCCCGGCTGCTGATCGCAGCCAGGGACCCGCCGGCAATGGCCGACGCCCGCGATCTCGCGGGCGTCCGCCATTAACCCCTCAGGTGCCGGGATCAATACAGATCCCGGCATCTGCGGCAGTTCGCGATTAAAATGAACGATCGGATCGCCCGCAGCGCTGCTGCGGGGATCCGATCATTCATAACGCCGCACGGAGGTCCCCTCACCTTCCTCCGTGCGGCTCCCGGCGTCTCCTGCTCTGGTCTGTGATCGAGCAGACCAGAGCAGGAGATGACCGAAAACACTGATCTGTTCTATGTCCTCTACATAGAACAGATCAGTATTAGCAATCATGGTATTGCTATGAATAGTCCCCTATGGGGACTATTCAAGTGTAAAAAAAAATGTAAAAAAATGTAAAAGTAAAAGTAAAAAAAAAGTGAAAAATCCCCTCCCCCAATAAAAAAGTAAAACGTCCGTTTTTTCCTATTTTACCCCCAAAAAGCGTAAAAAACATTTTTTATAGACATATTTGGTATCGCCGCGTGCGTAAATGTCCGAACTATTAAAATAAAATGTTAATGATCCCGTACGGTGAACGGCGTGAACGAAAAAAAATTTAAAAAGTCCAAAATTCCTACTTTTTTAATACATTTTATTAAAAAAAAATTATAAAAAATGTATTAAAAGTTTTTTATATGCAAATGTGGTATCAAAAAAAAGTACAGATCATGACGCAAAAAATGAGCCCCCATACCGCCGCTTATACGGAAAAATAAAAAAGTTATAGGTCATCAAAATAAAGGGATTATAAACGTACTAATTTGGTTAAAAAGTTTGTGATTTTTTTTAAGCGCAACAATAATATAAAAGTATATAATAATGGGTATCATTTTAATCGTATTGACCCTCAGAATAAAGAACACATGTCATTTTTACCAGAAATTGTACGGCGTGAAAACAAAACCTTCCAAAATTAGCAAAATTGCGTTTTTCGTTTTAATTTCCCCACAAAAATAGTGTTTTTTGGTTGCGCCATACATTTTATGATATAATGAGTGATGTCATTACAAAGGACAACTGGTCGCGCAAAAAACAAGCCCTCATACTAGTCTGTGGATGAAAATATAAAAGAGTTATGATTTTTAGAAGGCGAGGAGGAAAAAATGAAAACGTAAAAATTAAATTGTCTGAGTCCTTAAGGCCAAAATGGGCTGAGTCCTTAAGGGGTTAATATATATAATAACCTCGCTATTCACAGCTCTTGAAATCTTATTTTTCTAATTAAATTATTCTACAAAATATCTATACACAAACATTGGGTATAGATAAAAAAAAGATTTTGTCTGACTACTCAGTTATTCTTGTTGGTGTCTCCGAAAACTGAAATAAAGTTGTCAACAGGGTATTCAAAGAACACTATAGAATCAGGAACACAAATGTGTATTCCTGACCCTATCCTGACCCTTTATACAGCAACTCACATGTGACGTCTTCTCTGATCAGCATCGTTCCCTGTTCTTCTCCGTTTGGTCTGGACCGTCCTGACCATTTCTTCCAGCCACAACTCTTCACCGTTAAACCTGCCAAACAAATCTATTAGGCTCCGCACTTTACCAGCATTAGCCTCCAGATTCCCCTTTTACAAGTGAAGAGGAATACAGGGGCATATAGATGTAAAGGGGTAACAGAGGGGTGTACATGGGAGATAGGTGTGTAGAGGATAGTACAGGGGTGACAGAGGGGTGGACATGGCAGACTGGGTCAGAGGGGTGGACAAGGGTGATAAGCGATTAAAAGAGGGGTGGACAGGAGTGACAAAGAAGGGTGGACAGGGGTGACAGAAGGGTGAATAGGGGGGTGGACAGGGGGTGAACATGGGTGACAGGGGGATGGACGGGGTGACAGAGGGGTGTAAAGGGGTGTACATGGGTGACAGAGGGGTGTAAAGGGGTGTACATGGGTGACAGAGGGGTGTAAAGGGGTGCACATGGGTGACAGAGGGGTGTAGAGGGGTGTACATGGGTGGCAGAGGGGTGTAAAGGGGTGTACATGGGTGACAGGGGTGTAAAGGTGTGTACATGGGTGACAGAGGGGTGTAGAAGACTGTACATGGGAGACAGGAGGCCGTCGGGGTGACAGGGGTGGACAGGAGTGACAAGGTGGTAACAGGGGTGACAAAGGGACAGAGGGGTGAACATGGGTGACAAGGATGTTGTCAGAGGGGTGGGTGACACGGGCATGGACAGGGTTGATAGAGGGGTGGACATGGGAGACTGGGTCAGAGGGGTGGACAAGGGTGACAAGCGGTTAAAAGAGGGGTGGACAGGAGTGACAAAGAAGGGTGGACTGGGGTGAGAGAGGGGTAAATAGGGGCGTGGACTGGGGTGAACATGGGTGACAGGGGGATGGACAGGGGTGACAGAGGGGTTTAAAAGAGGGGTGACAAAGGGACAGAGGGGTGAATAGGGGGGTGGACATGGGTGACAGGGGGTAGACTGGGGGAGGTAGACTGGGGGTTGAACATGGGTGACAGGGATGGACAGGGGGCGGACAAGGAGGACATGGATGACAGGAGGATAAATGTGGGTGAGGGGGGGAATGGACATAGGTGAGAGGGGGCGGAAGGACATGGAACAGTATCTAAAGCATGCCATTTTTCTTCCCTTCTCTGGCAGGACACCAACTAAGGGCTCCGGCAGGGCACCGACTCAGGGCTCCTGCAGGGTACTGATTCAGGGCTCCAGCAGGGCACTCATTCACTGCGCCGCAGGGGGGATGCTGGGGCACAGGTCACTACACCGGCCCGGTGCAGCTTCCGCATACTTCCCCTCTCTGGGATGCAGGGGGGAGGGGGAAGCTAAGGGACGCTGGGGGACATAGGTGGATGCTGGGGCCTAGAGCAGCAGCCCCAGATCATGTGACTCCTCCTCCTCCATGTGACTGATCGCAGGTCCTGTAAGCTCACTGCTCCTCTATCTGAGATACAGCCTCAGGTGCACGCACAGCGCACAAAACTTCCCTCCCGCTGTGGCACCAGGGAAATAAAAATAAATAAAATAAATTTGACAGCAAAATCCAGCGGCACCCCGGGCAGTGCCAAACGGAACAGCAGTGTGCCACGGCACCCCGGTTGGGAATCACTGCTCTAATTACATGAGTTAGGTGGCCGCGAGGCCCCTTTTAGCGTGAGGCCTTAGGCGGCCTAATTAGAGAGCCGCCTCTGAGGAGTAGCTAGAAAATGCCCCCAAGAAATATAGTACATCAAATACCATTCAGGTCCAAATACTTGTCCCAAAGCGTAACCTCTTAGTATATATTAGATAAATGCACAATGATATCACATAGAACAAATGAAAAGAAGGTACCCTACGCGTTTCTGACGCAATGAGGCGACGTCCTCAGGGTTAACCCTATTTTAAGTAAGGCTATATGAGGTGCCAGGTAAACAAAGGCACCATCAAAAGCCTTTATGTCTTATCGCAGATATCAGACAGCAAGTGCAATAATTAACCAGAGTAACAAAATAGTATATATCCTAGAGGGATGGCCACCTATGATATCAAGTATGCCTTTTTCCGGGTGGGTGGGGGAGAGCCGCACTGCGGTGTACTTATGGTTCAATGTTCAGCATGAGTGAGATGCAGCGCGCACCTGCTATTAGCAGGGAGCCGAGACGTTTGGCTTCACTGCGCTGTCTGCACATATCAGCGGTGTCTGATGTTATATCCGGTTCCCTAGCTGTGCCACGTCAGAGATGTCATGCCCCCGTCTGACGTCAGTACAGGGTGTAACCAAGTTTTCTGGCACCGCACTTTGATGCAGCACAGGGACCACACATGTAAAGAGTGATTGCTGGCACTAAGTTTAAAAGTTGCGTTACAGAAACTTAACTGATGTGTATGGAGTGTGTTTATGAATCCATTTTAATCAATTATCTCTACCTGTATATTCTAGACAGGTTTATTCATAGTCTAGCACTTTAGTGATAGATTCTCATAGTAAGTGGGAGGGACAGTTTTCTTGTCACCCAACAGTCAACAATCTTTAGGTATCCAGATTTAGTATAATATTAGTTATATAGAGGGGTGCGCACACATGGTGGTCCGTATTATGGTGCCCCCCATTTTTTCAAAAGAGGAACCCTGCCGCTATTCAGAGGAACACAGGTCATCATTTTGTGCACTATTAATATTATATTAGAGCTGATTGGATAACCTGACTGCTATATCTGAACTTGTATATAGCAAATATTAGCAGTTCCAATAGATGTTTCATTATTGTATATAGAGCGATGATGAATAGGCAAGGGGGGAGTGAGCGGACACGTTTAATTCAGAGAAATAATAAAAAATATAAAAACTAATAGAGGTGGGGGAACCTATCTAGAGAGTTATTTTCTAATGAACAAGGTGCTGAAACTAGGGTCAAGGGATCCCTCAAGGGGTGGTGGACCAGGGAATAACAGGGCCTAAGGACTTATACTGCCCTGATCTAACTATACCGCCCTATTCCTAGGCAGGATGATCAGCCCTAAAAAATTGTGGTCCCGCTCACGAACCTCCTACTCCCTATAGGTCCCTAAGCTTATGGGGGGTGGTGACTCTACCTCTAGAGGTCTGCTACAACCTCTACTGACTACCTGGTTGTCACCAAACCTCAACCAGCATCATAAAATAACAAGCAAAATGTAATTGTTCGTTCAATCCAGAGGGAGATACCGTGTTCATTTGATGGATCCAATGGCTCTCCCTCTGGAGTAACAAATGATCAGTGTCCCCTCCTCTTGATGAAGGGGTAATTTTGTCAATCCTAATAAATCTGAGGTACTTATATTCCCCTGCATGCATGGTATTAATGTCTTGATAATGGGGTGTCTCGATTGTGCCTGACATCCCCCAGATGTTCAAGAATGCCTTTTTTTAAATCTCTCATTGTTTTCCCCTATATATCTACTGCCACATTCACAAATTACCATATAGACAAGAAATCTAGTGTTACAATTGATGAAATGATGAATTTTCATCCATTTGGCAGTGACTGGATTAAAGAATGAATCAGTTTTTTGAAGAAAAGAACAAGCCTTGCATCTTCCACAAGGAAAATTTCCCTTGGGCTGAGTTGTTCTTCCCAACCAGGTTTGTTTTGATTTTGTTAGGGGGCCCACATGACTATCAGTAAGCATATCTCCCAAATTTCGTCCTCTTCTAAAGGTTATCAGAGGTCTCTCTGGCAATGTTGTTCCTATATCTTGGTCCTTCCTTGAAATGTTTCAATGTTTGTTCAATATTCCTCTGACTTGTTCAGCTCTCTTGTCATAGGTTGCAGTGATTCGAGTGCATTCTGTACCCCCCTGACGAGATCTAGGAATAAGAAGAGATTCTCTAGATGTTTCCAAGGCTTGTTGATAAGCCCCAATCAAGATATGATTGGGATAGCCCCTTTCTCTGAACTGTGTCCTTAGATCCCTCGCCTCCCTGACAAATTCATCACGTCTAGAGCAATTCCTCCTGAGGTGGAGATATTGCCCTCTCGGGATCCCCCTTTTAAGGGGGCCCGGGTGGCAACTCTCCCACCTCAGGAGACAATTTGCTGCAGTTGGTTTGCGATGTATGGAAGTAGCTAGATTTCCATTTTTCTCTTTTCGGATCATTATATTCAGAAAAGCCAACTGGTTAGTCCCAGTTTCATAGGTAAAATGTAAGCCAATGTTGTTACAGTTAAGAGATGCTACAAACTCCTCAAATGTGTCTTTGGTCCCCTGCCAGAGTATAAAAATGTGATCGATGAATCTGGCCCATAATTTGGTCAGTTCACCGAAATTTTCACGTGGGGTGGCGAACATAACGGTAGCCTCCCACCAGCCCTAGAGGATGTTGTTGTATGTGGGGGCGCAAGTGCTCCCCATGGCCGTCCTCCTCAGCTGATGGAAGATTTTACCGTTGAATAGAATGTAATTTTGTGTTAGTGCAAATTCCAATAATTTAATTGCAAAATGATTATGTGCCAACATATGGGGGGCTTTTTCTAGCTACTCCTATATAATTACTTCTAATAATATATTCAGCATTTAAGTAAGATATATTTTCTATACACTAATACACTTGGACTTTTTTTGTCTGATTTTATCGTAATTCAATAAACGCTAAGTATTAATACCCTCCCCCCTCTTATCCAAAATTTTGGATTAGAATTTTTCTACACATGTTCTTGTAGACCCAGTTATTGAATTTTTACAAGGTGTAAAAGGAGATAAATCTTCCTAAAATATGTAACCCAATTTCTCTCGAGTAAGGAAATACCTCATATGTGTATGTCAAGTGTTCGGCGTGCGCAGTAGAGGGCTCAGAAGGGAAGGAGCGACAGTGGGATTTTGGAGAGTGAATTTTTCTGAAATTGTTTTTGGGGGGCATGTCACATTTAGGAATCCCCTATTGTGCCAGAACAGCATAAAAAAAACACATGGCATACTATTTTGGAAACTACACCCCTCAAGGAACGTAACAAGGGGTATAGTGAGCCTTAACACCCCACAGGTGTTTGACGACTTTTCGTTAAAGTTGGATGTGTAAATGATTAATTTTTTCACTAAAATGCTAGTTTTCCCCCAAATTTTACATTTTTACAAGGGGTAATAGGAGAAAATGCCCCCAAAATGTGTAACCCCATCTCTTCTGAGTATGGAAATACCCCATGTGTTGGACATCAAGTGCTCTGCTGGCACACTACAATGCTCAGAAGTGAAGGAGTCACATTTGGCTTTTGGAGAGCAAATCTTGCTGAAATTTGGGGGCATGTCACATTTAGGAAGACCCTATGGTGCCAGAACAGCAAAAAAAAACAACAAAAAAACACATGGCACACTATTTTGGAAACAACACCCCTCAAGGAACGTAACAAGGGGTACAGTGAGCCTTAACACCTCACAGGTGTTTGACGACTATTTGTTAAATTTTTTTTCACTAAAATGCAGTTTTTTCCCAAAATGTTATATTTTTACAAGGGGTAATAGGAGAAAATGACCCCCAAAATTTGTAACCCCATTTCTTCTGAGTGTGGAAATACCCCATGTGTGGACGTCAAGAGCTCTGCTGGTGCACTACAATGCTCAAAAGAGCTTTTGGAAAGAGCCATTGAGCTTTTGGAAAGAAAATTTGTTTGGAATGGAAGTCAGGGGCCATGTGCGTTTACAAAGCCCCCGTGGTGCCAGAACAGTGGACCCCCCACATGTGACCCCATTTTGGAAACTACACCCCTAACAGAATTTAATAAGGGGTGCAGTGAGTATTTACACCCGACTGGCGTTTGACAGGTCTTTGGAACAGTGGGGTGTGCAAATGAAAAATTACATTTTCATTTTCACGGACCACTGTTCCAATAATCTGTCAGACACCTGTGGGGCGTAAATGTTCACTGTACCCCTTCTTACATTACATGAAGGGTGTAGTTTCCAAAATGGGGTCACATGTGGGGGGGGTCCATTGTTTTGGCACTATGGGGGCTTTGTAAACACACGTGGCCTTCAATTCCGGATAAATTGTCTCTTCAAAAGCCCAATGTCGCTCCTTCTCTTCTGAGCATTGTAGTTCACCTGCAGAGCACTCTACATCCACATATGGGGTATGTCCTTACTCAAAAGAAATGGGGTTGCAAATTTTGGTGGCCTTTTTTCATATTTCCCCTTGTGAAAATGAAAAATTTAGGGTAACACCAGCATTTTAGTGAAAAAAAGTTTTTTTCTCATTTTTCCATCCAACTTTGAAGAATTTTCATTTAACACCTGTGGGGTCATAAGGCTCACTATACACCTTGTTACATTTCGTGAGGGGTGTAGTTTCCAAAATGGGGTCACATGTGGGCATTTATTTTTTATTGTTTATGTCAGAACCGCTGTAAAATCAGCCACCCCTGTGCAAATCACCAATTTAGGCCTCAAATGTACATAGTGCACTCTCACTCCTGAGCCTTGTTGTGCGCCCGCAGAGCATTTTACGCCCACATATGGGGTATTTCCGTACTCAGGAGAAATTGCGTTACAAATTTTGGGGGTCTTTTTTTCTTTTTACCGCTTGTGAAAATAAAAAGTATGGGGCAACACCAGCATGTTAGTGTAATTTTTTTTTGTTTTTACACTAACAGGCTGGTGTAGCCCCCAACTTTCCCTTTTCATAAGGGGTAAAAGGAGAAAGAGCCCCCCCAAAAAATTTGTAGTGCAATTTCTCCCGAGTACGAAAATACCCCATGTGTGGCCCTAAACTGTTTCCTTGAAATACGACAGGGCTCTACGAAGTGAGAGAGCGCCATGCACATTTGAGGACTAAATTAGGGATTGCATAGGGGTGGACATAGAGGTATTCTACACCAGTGATTCCCAAACAGGGTGCCTCCAGCTTTTGCTAAACTTCCAGCATGCCTGGACAGACAGTGGCTGTCCGGAAATGCTGGGAGTTGTTGTTTTGCAACAGCTGGAGGCTCTGTTTTGGAAACACTACTGTACAATATGTTTTTCATTTTTTTGGGGGGGGGCAGTGTAAGGGGGTGTATATGTAGTGTTTTACCCTTTATTATGTGTTAGTGTAGTGTTTGTAGGGTACATTCGCACTGGCGGAGGCTTACAGTGAGTTTCCCGCTAGGAGTTTGCGCTGCCGCCACAGCTCAAACTTCAAGCAGGGAACTTACTGTAAACTCGCCCGTTTGAATGTACCCTGTACATTCACATGGGGGGGGGGGGGGTAAACCTCTGCCTGTTTCAAAACTATAACTCCCAGCATGCGCTGGCATACCGTGCATGCTGGGATTTGTACTTTTGCGAGAGCTGGAGGCACACTGGTTGGAAAACCTTCAGTTAGGTTCTGGTGCCTAGCTCAGTATTTTCCAACCAGAGTGCCTCCAGCTGTTGCAAAACTACAACTCCCAGCATGAACTGATCACTGAAGGGCATGCTGGGGGATGTAGTTATGCAACAGCTGGAGGTACGCAACTACAACTCCCAGCATGCAGAGACAGCTGTTTACTGTTTGGGCATGCTGGGATTTGCAGTTTTGCAACATTTGGAGGGCTACAGTTTAGAGACCACAGCACAGTAATTTCATAACTGTGGCCCTCCAGATGTTGCAAACCTACAAATCCCAGCATGCCCAGACAGCAAACTGCTGTGTAGACATGCTGGGAGTTGTAGTTTTGCAAGATCTAGAGAGCCACAGTTTAGAGACCACTGCACAGTGATCTCCAAACTGTAGACCTCCAGCTGTTGCAAAACTGCAAATCCCAAACAGCTGTCGGGGCATGCTGGCAGTTGTAGTTTTGCAACATCTGGAGGGCTACAGTGTAGAGACCACTGTATAGTGGTCTCAAACTGTAGCCCTCCAGATGTTGCTAGACAACTCACCAGCTTCCGTACGATCCAGAGATCTGCAGCGTCGTCTTCTTCTGCCGCCGATCGTCGCCTCCGCAGCCACCTGTCCTCTTCGGTTTCCCTGTTCTGCCCCGCCTATTGTGGGTGGGCAGAACAGGGAAACCGAAAGTTACCCCCCCCCCCCCGCCCCCGATCTGCTATTGGTCGTCGCTTCTAGACGACCAATTGCAGGGATAGGAGGGGTGGTCTTGGACAACCCCGATCCCCCTTATTTTCCGGGTCATCGGGTCACTATAGACCTGTATGACCTGGAATAGGCGCAAATCGCCAGTGTGATGACCCCCCTGGACATTTGCACGGGGTGCCTGCTGATAGATATCAGCAGTCACCCCGGTCCGGTTCTCGCCCGGCGAGCAGCGGGGACCGGAATTCCCACAAACGTACCGGTACGTCATGGGTCCGTAAGACATTTCCCCGTCCCCGTCTCGGTGGCAGCGCCTGGCACAGAATGCAGGGGGCTGCACCGACATTATGGGGGTCCCCAGCGGCAGGACTCGTGCCATCATACATCTTATCCCCTATCCTTTGGATAGGGGATAAGATGTATAAACCCGTAATACCCCTTTTATGACATGATAAAGTCTGTGAGGTACAATTCCAGATAAAAAATAAACAAAAAGCTAAAACATATACACATATTTAAATTTTTTAATTTTTTATTGTACTATAGTGCAGTACAGCTTTGCTGTATTTATGGAGAAAGATACAAGTATATAAGTTAGATGTATAAATGGGCCCCCATTACCTAACAGAGGCCAAAAAGCTAATGCATAGCAGTGAGTGTTGGAGTCTTAGCCTGGACTGAAGATCTGCACAGGTTAGTGTTTTCAGTCAGGTTTTTACAGTGGTCAGGAATTTATGAAAATGCGACTCTTTAAAAGGTGCAAAATTTGGTGCAAACCTTTTAAAAAGGCGTAATTCACTTCCATAAAAAACTGCCATTGAAAACACACATTACAAAAATGAGTTGAAATGATTCATTAATATAAACAGACCACCTTGTTAATGATAAATATATATATATATATATATATATATATATATATTTATATATACATGTTTCCTATTTTTAAAAAAACACTCACCTGTAAGGTAGGTAAACTCACACATATGACAGTCATTTTTGAAATTGCACCAAATTTATAGCCTGACTTGTGCCTTTTTGTAAATTTGGTGCAATGAGTTAAAAAGTCACCCATGGAAAAAAAAGGAGTAAAAAAAAACACATTCCACAGCCATTATTCCATTATTCATAAATACCCCCCCCCCCCCCCCACAATCTTCAGTGCCTTCAGATAGAGTTATGTTAGGGAACCACAGGATGTCACTGTTTCCAACACATTCATAATAAGTTGTATTATCTTGCTGAGTCATGTACTGGGCTGAAGCGTGCAGAAAAAGCTTATGTGCAACCAGTGTGACCTATTGTTTGTTGCATGAAGCATCATATATTCCTTTTTATTAATAAAATGGCCCACACCTTCAATATATATGAAAAATGCTGATCTGTACAGTATCTTGATTCTCAACCTAAAGTGTGAAAAAAAGTAAAGACAGCAAGTAGACATTTAAGTAATCTCTTATTTAAACAAGGAGTTTCTGGTGATCAGCTATTTGCAGGTCCGCAGCAGAAGTGTGATATTATGGTAAAATGGTGTCCATTCAGATGAGTTTTCCAGAGCATGAGCTGCTCTTGGTTAACAACTCCCCCTCTAGTTTATAGAAGGGGGTTTCTGCTATGATGGTCATATGCCCTTATATCGGGTGAAAGGAGAGTTGTTTTTTTTAACAACTATGTGCGTTGTGTAGTATATAAAAGAAAACAAACCTCTACTCATCTCCTGTTCCCCCTGTGTCCTGCTCTGCTCATCTTCCTGCTTGTGAGGGTTTGGGAATGATAGTTTAGCAACATCCGGTTTCTCCGGATTCTCCCACAATGCTTTGAGAGTGTTCTCCCTGGGGGAGAGCGTCCAAAATGTTTTAACCCATTTTTTGTGTTTTTCTGTTCTTCTTGTTTCAGATACCTGTATGTGAAGGATTATGGTGGATTTGCTAAGCACCCCTAGTGTTACGCCGAGCGCTCCGGGTCCCCGCTCCTCCCCGGAGCGCTCGCTTCACTCTCCCCGCGGCAGCGCTCCGGTCACGTCCTCTGACCCGGGGCGCTGCGATTCCGCTGCCAGCCGGGATGCGATTCGCGATGCGGGTAGCGCCCGCTCGCGATGCGCACCCCGGCTCCCCTACCTGACTCGCTCTCCGTCTGTTCTGTCCCGGCGCGCGCGGCCCCGCTCCCTAGGGCGCGCGCGCGCCGGGTCTCTGCGATTTAAAGGGCCACTGCGCCGCTGATTGGCGCAGTGGTTCCAATTAGTGTTTACACCTGTGCACTTCCCTATATCACCTCACTTCCCCTTCACTCCCTCGCCGGATCTTGTTGCCTTAGTGCCAGTGAAAGCGTTCCTTGTGTGTTCCTTGCCTGTGTTTCCAGACCTTCTGCCGTTGCCCCTGACTACGATCCTTGCTGCCTGCCCCGACCTTCTGCTACGTCCGACCTTGCTTTTGCCTACTCCCTTGTACCGCGCCTATCTTCAGCAGCCAGAGAGGTGAGCCGTTGCTAGTGGATACGACCTGGTCACTACCGCCGCAGCAAGACCATCCCGCTTTGCGGCGGGCTCTGGTGAAAACCAGTAGTGGCTTAGAACCGGTCCACTAGCACGGTCCACGCCAATCCCTCTCTGGCACAGAGGATCCACTACCTGCCAGCCGGCATCGTGACAGTAGATCCGGCCATGGATCCCGCTGAAGTCCCTCTGCCAGTTGTCGCTGACCTCACCACGGTTGGTCGCCCAGCAGTCACAACAGATAGCGCAACAAGGCCAACAGCTGTCTCAACTGACCGTTATGCTACAACAGTTTCTACCACAGCTTCAGCAGTCATCTCCTCCGCCAGCTCCTGCACCTCCTCCGCAGCGAGTGGCCGCTCCTGGGATACGCTTATCCTTGCCGGATAAATTTGATGGGGACTCTAAGTTTTGCCGTGGCTTTCTTTCCCAATGTTCCCTGCATCTGGAGATGATGTCGGACCTGTTTCCCACTGAAAGGTCTAAGGTGGCTTTCGTAGTCAGCCTTCTGTCCGGAAAAGCCCTGTCATGGGCCACACCGCTCTGGGACCGCAATGACCCCGTCACTGCCTCTGTACACTCCTTCTTCTCGGAAATCCGAAGTGTCTTTGAGGAACCTGCCCGAGCCTCTTCTGCTGAGACTGCCCTGTTGAACCTGGTCCAGGGTAATTCTTCCGTTGGCGAGTATGCCGTACAATTCCGTACTCTTGCTTCAGAATTGTCCTGGAATAATGAGGCCCTCTGCGCGACCTTCAAAAAAGGCCTATCCAGCAACATTAAAGATGTTCTGGCCGCACGAGAAATTCCTGCTAATCTACATGAACTTATTCACCTAGCCACTCGCATTGACATGCGTTTTTCCGAAAGGCGTCAGGAACTCCGCCAAGATATGGACTCTGTTCGCACGAGGCGTTTCTTCTCCTCGGCTCCTCTCTCCTCTGGTCCCCTGCAATCTGTTCCTGTGCCTCCCGCCGTGGAGGCTATGCAGGTCGACCGGTCTCGCTTGACACCTCAAGAGAGGACACGACGCCGTATGGAGAACCTCTGCCTGTACTGTGCTAGTACCGAACACTTCCTGAGAGATTGTCCTATCCGTCCTCCCCGCCTGGAAAGACGTACGCTGACTCCGCACAAAGGTGAGACAGTCCTTGATGTCTACTCAGCTTCTCCACGTCTTACTGTGCCTGTGCGGATGTCTGCCTCTGCCTTCTCCTTCTCTACAGTGGCCTTCTTGGACTCTGGATCTGCAGGAAATTTTATTTTGGCCTCTCTCGTCAACAGGTTCAACATCCCGGTGACCAGTCTCGCCAGACCTCTCTACATCAATTGTGTAAATAATGAAAGATTGGACTGTACCATACGTTTCCGCACGGAGCCCCTTCTTATGAGCATCGGATCTCATCATGAGAGGATTGAACTTTTGGTCCTCCCCAATTGCACCTCGGAAATTCTCCTTGGACTTCCCTGGCTTCAACTTCATTCCCCTACCCTGGATTGGTCCACTGGGGAGATCAAGAGTTGGGGGTCCTCTTGTTCCAAGAACTGTCTAAAACCGGTTCCCAGTAACCCTTGCCGTAACTCTGTGGTTCCTCCAGTAACCGGTCTCCCTAAGGCCTATATGGACTTCGCGGATGTGTTCTGCAAAAAACAAGCTGAGACTCTACCTCCTCACAGGCCTTATGATTGCCCTATCGACCTCCTCCCGGGCACTACTCCACCCCGGGGCAGAATTTATCCTCTCTCTGCCCCAGAGACTCTTGCCATGTCCGAATACGTCCAGGAGAATCTAAAAAAGGGCTTTATCCGTAAATCCTCCTCTCCTGCCGGAGCCGGATTTTTCTTTGTGTCCAAAAAGGATGGCTCCCTACGTCCTTGCATTGATAACCGCGGTCTTAATAAAATCACGGTTAAGAACCGCTACCCCTTACCCCTCATCTCTGAACTCTTTGATCGCCTCCAAGGTGCCCACATCTTCACTAAATTGGACTTAAGAGGCGCCTATAACCTCATCCGCATCAGAGAGGGGGACGAGTGGAAAACGGCATTTAACACCAGAGACGGACACTTTGAGTATCTGGTCATGCCCTTTGGACTGTGCAACGCCCCTGCCGTCTTCCAAGACTTTGTCAATGAAATTTTTCGTGATCTGTTATACTCCTGTGTTGTTGTATATCTGGACGATATCCTAATTTTTTCTGCCAATCTAGAAGAACACCGCCAGCATGTCCGTATGGTTCTTCAGAGACTTCGTGACAACCAACTCTATGCCAAAATTGAGAAATGTCTGTTTGAATGCCAATCTCTTCCTTTTCTAGGATATTTGGTCTCTGGCCAGGGACTACAGATGGATCCAGACAAACTCTCTGCCGTCTTAGATTGGCCACGCCCCTCCGGACTCCGTGCCATCCAACGCTTTTTGGGGTTCGCCAATTATTACAGGCAATTTATTCCACATTTTTCTACCATTGTGGCTCCTATCGTGGCTTTAACCAAAAAAAATGCTGATCCCAAGTCCTGGCCTCCTCAAGCAGAAGACGCCTTTAAACGACTCAAGTCTGCCTTTTCTTCGGCTCCCGTCCTCTCCAGACCTGACCCTTCCAAACCCTTCCTATTGGAGGTTGATGCCTCCTCAGTGGGAGCTGGAGCTGTTCTTCTACAAAAAAATTCTTCCGGGCATGCTGTCACTTGTGGTTTTTTCTCTAGGACCTTCTCTCCAGCGGAGAGGAACTACTCCATCGGGGATCGAGAGCTTCTAGCCATTAAATTAGCACTTGAGGAATGGAGGCATCTGCTGGAGGGATCAAGTTCTCCTGTTATTATCTACACCGACCACAAGAACCTCTCCTACCTCCAGTCTGCCCAACGGCTGAATCCTCGCCAGGCCCGGTGGTCTCTGTTCTTTGCCCGATTTAATTTTGAGATTCACTTTCGTCCTGCCGATAAGAACATTAAGGCCGATGCTCTCTCTCGTTCCTCGGATGCCTCAGAAGTTGAACTCTCTCCGCAACACATCATTCCACCTGACTGCCTGATCTCCACTTCTCCTGCCTCCATCAGGCAGACTCCTCCAGGAAAGACCTTTGTTTCTCCTCGCCAACGCCTCGGAATCCTCAAATGGGGTCACTCCTCCCATCTCGCAGGTCATGCGGGTATCAAGAAATCTGTGCAACTCATCTCCCGCTTCTATTGGTGGCCGACTCTGGAGACGGATGTTGTGGACTTTGTGCGAGCCTGCACTATCTGTGCCCGGGATAAGACTCCTCGCCAGAAGCCCGCTGGTTTTCTTCATCCTCTGCCTGTCCCCGAACAGCCTTGGTCTCTGATTGGTATGGATTTTATTACTGATTTACCCCCTTCCCGTGGCAACACTGTTATTTGGGTGGTCGTTGATCGATTCTCCAAAATGGCACATTTCATCCCTCTTCCTGGTCTTCCTTCTGCGCCTCAGTTGGCTAAACAATTTTTTGTACACATTTTTCGTCTTCACGGATTGCCTACGCAGATTGTCTCGGATAGAGGCGTCCAATTCGTGTCTAAATTCTGGAGGGCTCTCTGTAAACAACTCAAGATTAAATTAAATTTTTCTTCTGCATATCATCCCCAGTCCAATGGACAAGTAGAAAGGATTAACCAGATCTTGGGTGATTATTTGCGACATTTTGTTTCCTCCCGCCAGGATGACTGGGCAGATCTCCTCCCATGGGCCGAATTCTCGTATAACTTCAGGGTCTCTGAGTCTTCCTCCAAATCCCCATTTTTCGTGGTGTACGGCCGTCACCCTCTTCCCCCCCTCCCTACTCCCTTGCCCTCTGGTCTGCCCGCTGTGGATGAAATTTCTCGTGACCTTTCCATCATATGGAGAGAGACCCAAAATTCTCTCTTACAGGCTTCATCACGCATGAAGAAGTTCGCGGATAAGAAAAGAAGAGCTCCCCCCGTTTTTTCCCCTGGAGACAAGGTATGGCTCTCCGCTAAATATGTCCGCTTCCGTGTCCCTAGCTACAAGTTGGGACCACGCTATCTTGGTCCTTTCAAAATTTTGTGTCAAATTAATCCTGTCTCTTATAAACTTCTTCTTCCTCCCTCTCTTCGTATCCCTAATGCCTTTCACGTCTCTCTTCTCAAACCACTCATCCTCAACCGTTTTTCTCCCAAGTCTGTTCCTCCCACTCCTGTTTCCGGCTCCTCGGACATCTTCTCGGTCAAAGAAATTTTAGCTGCCAAAAAGGTCAGAGGGAAAAATTTTTTTTTAGTGGACTGGGAGGGTTGTGGTCCTGAAGAGAGATCCTGGGAACCTGAGGACAACATCCTAGACAAAAGTCTGCTCCTCAGGTTCTCAGGCTCTAAGAAGAGGGGGAGACCCAAGGGGGGGGGGTACTGTTACGCCGAGCGCTCCGGGTCCCCGCTCCTCCCCGGAGCGCTCGCTTCACTCTCCCCGCGGCAGCGCTCCGGTCACGTCCTCTGACCCGGGGCGCTGCGATTCCGCTGCCAGCCGGGATGCGATTCGCGATGCGGGTAGCGCCCGCTCGCGATGCGCACCCCGGCTCCCCTACCTGACTCGCTCTCCGTCTGTTCTGTCCCGGCGCGCGCGGCCCCGCTCCCTAGGGCGCGCGCGCGCCGGGTCTCTGCGATTTAAAGGGCCACTGCGCCGCTGATTGGCGCAGTGGTTCCAATTAGTGTTTACACCTGTGCACTTCCCTATATCACCTCACTTCCCCTTCACTCCCTCGCCGGATCTTGTTGCCTTAGTGCCAGTGAAAGCGTTCCTTGTGTGTTCCTTGCCTGTGTTTCCAGACCTTCTGCCGTTGCCCCTGACTACGATCCTTGCTGCCTGCCCCGACCTTCTGCTACGTCCGACCTTGCTTTTGCCTACTCCCTTGTACCGCGCCTATCTTCAGCAGCCAGAGAGGTGAGCCGTTGCTAGTGGATACGACCTGGTCACTACCGCCGCAGCAAGACCATCCCGCTTTGCGGCGGGCTCTGGTGAAAACCAGTAGTGGCTTAGAACCGGTCCACTAGCACGGTCCACGCCAATCCCTCTCTGGCACAGAGGATCCACTACCTGCCAGCCGGCATCGTGACACCTAGTTAACTCTTTCCTTGCTGGGTTGGCATGTAACATCAACATCAACAAGTATACAGAAGTAAGGAAAATAGCAGGATGATTTCTACTGTTCTTACCTTAATTTCACTATTATCTTTACTGTGCCTCTACCCCTTCTATCTGATCATTGTTTCTCTCTTAGGCTGTTTTCTTAAGGATTCTCCCCTCAATGCAGCGTGCCTCTAAGGATTGCCTAGTAGGCAATTTTCTCTAATGATGTCACTAGGCCTTTATAAGTGTTGCTTAAAGGAGTTATCCAGTAATGAAGAACCAAGCTAATTTCTGCAAAAAAAGCACCACACCTGTCCTCAGGTTGTATGTGGTATTACAACTTGGCTCTATTCACTTCAATAGAACTGAGTTGCAACATCACTCACAGCCTGGGGACAAGAGTGGTGCTGTTTCTGAAGAAATCAGCTCCTTTTTCTAATTCTGCATAGCCCCTATAAGGGCTATTTCCCAATGACCCCACTCGAATGGATCACACCAGCCCATTGCACTTTTAGATCTGTTAAAACTTGACCACAATCCAGACCCCATTGTCTAAGCCACACATCAGGACTAACTATTTACTCTACTCTACAGGCCCCAGACAGTAAATATACTGCCTTCCTCAGGGTTTAATAACACCACTGCTCCTTACTAACAGGTTTTACATATCTGGCTGACTTATTCTCCAATCAGACTCTACAGGGCCTTAACCAGGCTAATGGTACACTCAGCCTTTACCACTTCAGCAGTGTCCCACACAGAATAGATACTACCCACCTCCATGACCAGACCTTGCCAGCTTTAAAATAGTAGCAACAACTTTTCAGTTTGATTTGATACTTGTTCTTCAGTGCACAGGATACACCTTATATTAGGTCTGCGTCATGTTTCCCTGGCCTTCAATCTCCTAAACAGCCCTCTGCTTTCCTGCAGAAGGATAAGCTAACTACTATATGGCTAATCTTCTATATAGGCCACCACCACTTTCCATTGACATAGTGGCCATATGTATACTTTGCTCGGCACTGTGATCAGGGAGTCCACTTTTGATAGAAATCCCTGATAAACAGTAGGTATAACACAGTCCAATCTAATCCCACATCACATGACATACTAGGTGCCTCTACTCTCCTTCCTATACGCCTTTGGCATTATTTCCTTATATGCATGTATCTGCAGAGTAATTTAAGTTGTTTCTGTTATCTCTGTTATTCTCTCTCACTCAGGGAGTGCCGTCATAAGCTTAGTTTGACGCTCAAGACAAGAAGGTCCTTAAACATTCAGACATTATGCTCGACCATCTGATATAGAAATCTCTGCTGCCGAATATGTTGGCACTGTATAAATAAATTATTACTAAGAAAGAATATACGCAGTTCATCCCCTTTAGACAGTGTGTTCAGTTTTAAGGTTCTACAACAAGAAAGGGCTATTGTAACACTCACAGAGGTAGTGGATCTGCTGTACCTGTGTGGAAGATGATGTGGGCCATACCAGGGAGCAGAGTCTAAGGTGCCGCTGGTTTTCACCAGAGCCCACAGCAAAGCGGGATGGACTTGCTGCGGTAGGCGGCACCCAGGTAGCTACACCTGGCACGACTCATCCACACAGGCTTCTGAGATGAAACGAAGCTCAAGAAGGGTGAGGCAACACGTAGTGAGGACTAGCAGTAGGTCAGGGCTGGTGGCACAGATGTGTGGTCAGGAAACATATCAGGAGGTCAGCAGGCAGGCGGCAGAGAAGCAGGGTCAGGTCACAGAGCGGAAGGTCAGAACACAGGCAGGGCTATACACAGAAATGCTTTCTCTCGGGCTCAGGGCACACAAAGATCTTGCAAGAGGTAGAGGGAGGTGCACATACTTATAAGGAAGGGACAGGTGCAAACAGTAATTAAGGGCGCACTGACCTTTAAAATCTCAGAGCTCCGGCGCACCCGTTCCCTAGGAGGTGGGAGCGTGCGCGCCGGGGAACAGAACCAGAGGATAAACCAGCAGGAGCAGGGGGTAAGAGACGGCCAGAGATCCGCGAAGCGAAACCCGGACTTGCCGGAGGCAGGAGGAGAAGAGGGCTCACGCCCAGAGTGAGTGGCCGGAGCGCTCACCGCAACAGCTATGATGTTAGAAGTCTAGTCTATCAGATGTTCAATCTATATGTGGTGTAGTTAGGTTACAAACATGACAGAGGAAATAATAATAAGCAACAAACTATGTAGATTTGGAGTTTTGTCATTACTTATAAATGGCTGTAAGTGGTTAAACATGAATAATCATTTCAAGGAAGATACAATGCAATACTTTCTCTCCTCTTATAATTTTTTTAAATCATGAATCATATTTACAATAATCAGCATTGCTATGAAGCATAATGACTTGTAGTGTTGAGCGGCATAGGCCATATTCGAATTCGCGAATATTCGCGAATATATGGACGAATATTCGTCATATATTCGCGAATATTCGCATATTCGTTATATCCTCGTTTTATTTTCGCGTATGCAAAAATACGCGCATGCGAAAATTAGCATATGTGGAAATTCGCATATGCGAAAATTAGCATATGCTAATTTTCGTATATGCGAATTTTCGCACGCCAGTCTCACACAGTAGTATTACAGCCTTCTTTACACCACACAAGCTGGAAGCAGAGAGGGGTGATCACTGTGATGTGTACTGTGAAAAAAAAAAAAAAAAAAAAAAAAAAAAAAAACGAATATTCGTAATTACGAATATATAGCGCTATATTCGCGAAATTCGCAAATTCGCGAATATGCGATATTCGCGAATAATATTCGAATTGCGAATATTCGCGAGCAACACTAATGACTTGATCAAGAATTATTAAAGAACATTATTTTTACAATAAAATGACCCATAATTACACAATATTATTTCAACACAATGTTTGAAATGAGGTGTCAAAAAGTACTTATCTAAGTTTTGGCACAATGCTATAAAATGTCTCAGTATTGCTTTTTGCCAGTAATTTTTTACCAACATTATATTAAAAGCCTGCTGCAATGTCTGCCAAAAACGCTACGCATTAAACCCAAAAAATTAAGTGTTTCCTTGAGATTGGCAACATTGCTGGTAAGATTTCTCAGTTGTGGAATAATTCCTGTGATTGGAAATTGCTAGGGCAACAGAGTAGAAGAAACCTTTTGTCACTTAAACAAAACAAAAAACGTATTCTATTGTTTCTTATGCAGATCCTTTAGAATTCAGTTATTATAAAAACATTTAATTACAATTTAATTGCTGCTAAAAAATACCATTTGCGATTGACAAAAGCAGGAGTTCTACTTTTACATTATATTGATTAAAGCATACATGTTATGCCTGGTGACTTTTCAGAATAAGCTGCCATGTATGTACTCAAAGGGGTACTCTGCTGAAAAACATGTTATCCCCGGCAGTGTCAGTGTCCGGAACATGGAAGCTTGGATCTTCCGCATTTGTGATGTCAAGCCATGTCCCCTCCATTCATGTCTATGGGAAGGGGCGTGACGGCAAATACGTAGCCGTCACACCTCCTCCCATAGATTTGAGTGGAGGGGGCATGGTGGCTGTAGTTGCCAGTCATCCGACATGGAGCAGAGTTCGCTCCATGCACAAATGACTGTGGTGCAGCGCCAGAGATTGTGGGGGTCTCCAGTGGTGGGACCCTTGCCATCAGACATCTTATCCCCTATCCTTTGGATAAGGGATAAGACGTTTTTTTGTCGGAGTAGCCCTTTCAGGAGCAGCACTATTTCTGGGCATTTTATTTTTAGCAGATTTCAGCTCTGCAGGCTTCTACTACAATTTGCAATTCTCCCAGAGCTGGTGGGCAGAGCTTCCTTCACTCCCCTTTATAGACTTGTAATGCTTGTCAACAAGACAAAGCTGAACTGTTATTCATAAAAGATGATTTGAGCATCAGGGGTGGAGGAGGGGGCGGGATAACAGGGGAATAAAAAGCATTTTGTCTAATAAGATATATTACAAAGTTTCTTATATTGACTTGTACTATTGATCTATGCAAAGTATTTTTAAATGCCAGGGTCCATTATACAACAATGAATCACAATGGATTTAAAGGGTGTGTCCAGAATTAGAAAAGGCATGGCTGCTTCCTTCTAGAAACAGTCCCTGGCCTGTTCATAGGCTGTGTCTGGTATTGTAGGTCACCCCTATGCACTTCAATGGAGCTGAGCTGCAATCTAACAGACACAATTACTAGATTGATGTAACAATGCTTCTGAAAGAAAACAGCCTGTATATGAGACCAAACAATAGTGAGGCAACCATAACATAACCACATTACAGAGAACATGTGAAATTCAGCTGCTCCTGTAAACCGCTGGAGGAAACTGTATGCATGCGGAATATCCATTCTGGTTCTCTTCGGAACATTAACTCCTTCGTATCCCGTAGTAAAAAAATCTTGGAAGGACTTCTGCAAAACACCATCGAAGTATGCCCTGTCCAAAAAAAGTATATGCAAATTGGCTGCTTGATTTCTATATTTAGCCATAGTAGAGCAATTGTGCCTAGCCCGCAAATATTGTCCCCTCATCATAGAAACCCATGGAGAATGAAGGTGATGACTATTCCAGGATAGAAGTGAGTATATGAAGGTAGATTTACAGAAAATAATGTATATATTGATCCACTTGTATAATGGACTAAAAAATTGAGGTCAGGAATACCTCCACCCACATCCATCAATATTCATGGCATAACCAATGCTACTAATATCTGTCACTAGAGATAAGTGAATTTTTGAAAAATTTGATTCAGCCCATTCGCCGAATTTCCTTCCAAAATTTGTTTCGGTCCGTATCTATTTGTCCGAATCGCTAATAAAAACGGCTATTTCTGGCCTACAGAGAGCCTCAATAGTGGTGTAGAACACTTTGCCTTGCTGTAACACGCATTGGGTGTGTGCTGGGTTAGAGTAATAATACTGTTATTCAGTATGACATGCAGATCAGAGGCGTCGCTATTAGAATCACTGTCACAGAGCGGCACAATGACAGAGTCTGGAGGTGGCATCAGTATGAGGAGACCATATATTTGCTGAATGACGCAGTGTGGAGGTGGCGGCAGCATGAGGAGACCATATAGTGGCTAAATGACACAGCCTGGAGTTGGCAGCAGCATGAGGAGACGTTATAGTGGCTGAATGACACAGCCTGGAGTTGGCAGCAGCATGAGGAGACCATATAGTGCCCGAATGACACAGTGTGGAGGCAGCTTGAGGAGACCATATAGTGGCTGAATGACACAGCGTAGATGTGGCGGCAGCATTAGGAGAACATGTAGTGGCTGACACAGCCTGGTGTTGGCGGCAGCATTAGCAGACCACATAGTGGCTGAATGATAGCCTGGAGTTGGCAGCAGCATATAGTGGCTGAATGACACAGTCTGGAGTTTGCGGTAGCATGAGGAGAATATATAGTGGCTGAATGACACAGCCTGGAGTTGGCGGCAGCATGAGGAGACCATATAGTGGCTGAATGACACAGCATGGGGGTGTTGGCAGCATGAGGAGATCATAAAGTGGCAGTATGGGACAGTCTGGAGGTGGCAGCAGCATGAGGAAAACATATGGTGGCAGTATGAGACAGCTTGGAGCTGGCATCACCATGAGGAGAACATATGGTGGCAGAATAAGACTGGCATCAGCATGAGGAGAACATATGGTGGCAGAATGAGACAGCCTGGAGGTGGCAGCAGCATAGGAGTCCTGAAAGTGCCCCGGTGACAGAGTGGTGCGGTGGGTTGCAAAGCCAGTACCCAGTGACAAAGGGGTAGGTGAAAAAAGGAGAACATGGCATCAGATGTGTGGCAGGATCAGAATAGTAGATGAGGCAGGTAGGCAGAAGAAAACGGTCTCTCTTGTAAAAGTGTTAGTGTGCACAAGTAAGTTTTGAGGATATGCATTATGCTCTGATGCCCTGGTACTAAAGGACCAAGGGCGTATCTGTACACCCGTGGGAATTCCGGTCCCTGCGGGGTGGGCAACCGGACCGGGATGCCTGCTGAAATCATTCAGCAGGCACCCCTTGCAAAGCCCTGGGGGGGGGGGTCCTGAGACTCAATTCAGATCGGCAATTTACAGCGATTCCGGGTCATTCGGGTCACCAGGGACCCGGTGACCCAGAAAAAGAGGGTGATTGGTGCAGTCCGAGTCAGCACCAATCACCCGTGCCATGCAGAAGTGAGGTGGCACTGGTGCCACCTCACGATCGGTGTGACCAATCACCCATCCTGCTGGGCGGCATCGGTGGGAGGGAGGGGGGATGCTGGGCATGCTGGGAGTTGTAGTTATGTAGTTACGAAAAATTGTGCCTCCAGCTGTTGCATAACTACAACTCCCACCATGCATGGACAGCCAAAGGGATGCTGAGAGCTGTAGCAGTGTCCCTCCCGCTGTTGCAAAACTACAACGCTCAGCAAGCCCTTCGGCTGTCAGCACATGCTGGGAGTTGTTGTTTTGCAACAGCTGGAGGTTTGCCCCCCCATGTGAATGTACAGTGTACATTCACATGGGCGGGGGTTTACAGCGAGTTTCTCGCTGCAAATTTTCCGCTGCAGCTCAAACTCCTAGCGGGAAACTCGCTGTGAACCCCCACCCATGTGAATGTACCCTAAAAACACTACACTACACCTACTCAAAATAAAAAGTAAAACACTACATATACACATACCGCTACACAGTTACCTCCCCCCCTCCCACAATAAAAATGAAAACGTCTGGTACAGCAGTGTTTCCAAAACGGTGCCTCCAGCTGTTGCAAAACAACAACTCCCAGTATTACTGGACAGCCATTGACTGTCCAGGCATGCTGGGAGTTTTGCAATAGCTGGAGGCACCCTGTTAGGGATATTCTATGCCAGTGATTCCCAATGTCCATCCCTATGCAAATCCCTGTCGTATTTCAAGGCAACAGTTTAGGGTCACATATGGGGTATTTCCATACTCGGGAGAAATTGCCTAACAATTTTTTCCCTCCTTTCACCTTATAAAAAGGTGAAGGTGTTGCCCCATACTTTTCATTTTCACAAGAGGTAAAAGAAAAAAAGATCCCCAAAATTTGTAACAGAATTTCTCCTGAGCACAACAAAGCTCAGGAGTGAGAGCGCCATGTACATTTGAGGTGATTTGGACGGGGGTTGCTGATTGTTACACTGAGTTCTGACATAAACACACACAAAAAACACCCACATGTGACCTCATTTTGGAAACTACACCCCTCACGGAATGTAACAAGGGGTATAGTGAGGCTTAACACCCTACAGGTGTTTGAAGAATTTTCGTTACGTTGGACGTGAAAATAATATTTTTTTCACTAAAATGCTGGTGTTATCCCAAATTTTTCATTTTCACAAGGGGTAATAGGAAAAAAGCCCCCCATAATTTGTAATACCATTTCTTCTGAGTATATAAATACCCCATGTGTGGATGTAAAGTGCTCTGCTGGCGCACTACAGGGCTCAGAAGAGAAGGAGCACCGTTGGGTTTTTTGAGAGAGAATTTGGCTGTAATTGAAGGCCATGTGCGTTTACAAAGCCCCCTTGGTGCCATAACAGTGGAACCCCCAACATGTGACCCCATTTTGGAAACTACACCCCTAAAGGAATGTAACAAGGGTTGCAGTGAGCATTTACACCCCACAGGTGTCTGACAGATTTTTGGAACAGTGGTCCATGAAAATGAAAAATTTAATTTTTTATTTGACCCTGCGTCATATTGAGGTGGTCCCGGCGGCCATCAACGGCTGGGACCCGCAGCTAATACAGGACATCACCGATCGTGGTGATGCCCTATATTAACCCTTCGGACGCGGTGATCAAAGCTGACTGCCGCGTCTGAAGCGAAAGTGAAACTATCCCGGCTGCTCAGTCGGGCTGTTCGGGACTGCCGCGGTGAAATCCCGGCATCCCGAACAGCTTACAGGACTCTGGGAGGGACCCTACCTGCCTCCTCGGTGTCAGATCGGCGAATGACTGCTTCGTGCCTGAGATCCAGGCAGCAGCAGTCAAGCGCCGATAACACTGATCACAGGCATGTGTTAATACATGCCAGTGATCTGTGTAAAAGATCAGTGTATGTAATGTTATAGGCCCCTATGGGGGCTATAACATTGCAAAAAAAAGTAAAAAGAAAGTGTTAATAATGATCATTTAACCCCTTCCCTAATAAAAGTTTAAATCACCCCCCATTTCCCATTAAAAAAATAAAACAGTGTAAATAAAAATAAATATATGTGGTATCGCCGTGTGCGCAAATGTCCGAACTATAAAAATATATCATTAATTAAACCGCACGGTCAATAGCGTACACATAAAAAAAATTCAAGTCCAAAAAAGCTTATTTTTGGTCACTTTTAATACCATTAAAACATTTATAAAAAGTGATCAAAAAGTCATCAAAACAACAATGGTACCAATAAAAACTTCAGATTACGGCGCAAAAAATGAGCCCTCATACCTCCCTGTACGTGGAAAAATAAAAAAGTTATAGGGGTCAGAAGAGGACATTTTTAAAGTATAAATTTTCCTGCATATAGTTATGATTTTTTCCAGAAGTATGACAAAATTAAACCTATACAAGTAGTGTATCATTTCAACCGTATGGATCTACAGAATAATGATAATTTGTAATTTTTACCAAAATATACACTGCGTAGAAACGGAAGCCCCCCAAAGTAACAAAATGGAGTTTTTTCTTCGATTTTGTCGCACAATGATTTTTTTTCCGTTTCGCCGTGGATTTTTGGGTAAAATGATAAATGTCAATGTAAAGTAGAATTGGTGACGCAAAAAATAAGCCATAATATGGATTTTTAGGTGGAAAATTGAAAGGGTTATGATTTTTAAAAGGTAAGGAGGAAAAAATGAAAATGCAAAAACTGAAAAACCCTGCGTCCTTAAGGGGTTAAGGTGAAAATGGGCTTGGTCCTTAAAGGGTTAATAATATGCTTAGGATAAAATATATGGACCCAATTTTTTTTTTTAAATCAAGCAAAAGGAAAGGTGTGCAAAAAACACCATGCACCACCTACACCACCAAGTATTGATGTGATGCAAAGACCTCTAAAAGGTGGAAGGGAACAACGTATGACCCACTGTAACCGGTGGGGGAAAACACTTCCCCTGTAAGGCCCTAATCTCGCATTATTAATTCCCTTCTTGGCAAGTGTTATTAATTCCCTTCTTGGCAAGTGACTCACCCTAAAAATGGCGGTCCCGCACAGGAACCACTTCCTATTTCCACCTTCAAACACTGCCATTTCCCAGGGTTTTTAGGTGGAAATATAGATTGGTTCATAGATGTGGGGCCGCCCTTTTTAAGATGGGTAACACTTTCTTTGAAAAGGTGGAAGGGAACAGCGTATTATTCATTGTAGCAGGTGGTGGTAAAAACTTCCCCGTTAAGGCCCTACTCTTGCCCTATTAATTCCCATCTTGGCAAGTGTTACTCACCCTAAAAAGAGCGGCCCCACACAGGAAACTCTCTTTATTTCCACCTAAAAACCCTGGGAAATGGCAGTCTTTGTAGGGGGGAATAGGGAGAGGTTCCTGTGTGGGGCTGCCCTTTTTAGGGCTAATAACACTTGTCAAAAAGGGAATTAATAATGCAAGAGTACAGGGCCTTACAGGGAAAGTTTTTACCCCCCCACTGGTTGCAATGGACCATATGTTGTTCCCTTCCACCTTCTAGAAGTCTTTGCATCACATCAATACTTGGTGGTGTAGGTGGCACATGGTGTTCTTTGCACACCTTTCCTTTTGTTTGATTTCTAAAAATCTTGGGGTACATATATTTTATCCTAAGAAAAGTTATGTTTTAGCTAATGCATATCCTCAATACTTACTTGTGGTTTGATGCCGAGGAATATCTGTAACTGGGGAGCAGCACCTTAAATATGTTTTGCACTATCCATATTTGAGAAGTGTTGGCATGGCACCATGGTCAATCTAGGCATTGGTAGGTGGAAATCCTGGCTGATCTATGCCTGATTCATCTTCAGAAGGTCAGTCTCTCCACATTTTTCATGTACAGACGAGTTCTCCTTGGGGTTACTATGGCCCCCGTTGCACTAAACACCCGCTCTGATAGCACACTACTGTCCAGACAGGACAGCTTTTCCTTGGCAAACTCTGCTAGTTGCAGCCACAAATCAAGTCTGGCTGCCCAGAAGTCCAGCGGATCTTCAAGGTGTGTTGGCATGGTCATGTTAAGGTATGCCACCACCTGCTGGTACAGGTCATGCTCCAGGTCTACTAGCTGCTGATGAGTTGCTTCACTATGCGGGTGAAGAAAGCTATTCATCAGCGACTGTAGACTCAGGCTGCTGCTGATGGAGCTGGTACTGCTCCTGCCACCCCATCCCTCCCCAGCAGCCATGGCAGTGGAAGGTGAGCACAGAGAGCCTCCTGAGTCCGACTTGCAAGAGGATGGACGATGGCGCACATAGGCATTGGCCAACTGACTACATAGGATGTCTATGTAGTAGGTCAGTTTGTCCTCCCTCTCAGTTGGTGT
Organism: Hyla sarda; assembly: GCF_029499605.1. NCBI lineage: Eukaryota > Metazoa > Chordata > Amphibia > Anura > Hylidae > Hyla > Hyla sarda. The sequence continues at coordinate 283,490,818 of NC_079193.1, forward strand.
AAAAAAGGCCCCCATTTTGTGCCAGTAGCTAGGGTTCAATGAGGTGGATAGCCAGAAGTCATCCCGCTGCCGAATGGTGACAATTCGGTGGTCAATACGCAAGCAAGTAAGAATGCATCATGCCATTTGTACAAGTCACTCAGAGGGACTTCCTGCCTCCATCTCCACTGCATACGGTGTGTCTTGGTCCTCTGTCTTGCCTTCCTCATAACCCTCCAGCTCCTCTGGCTTCTCCTGCTCCTCCTCTCCTGTCAGATGACTAGAAAAACCGCCCATCTTGCGAAACCTAAACTTTGCTCCACTGTGCCCCTCCTCCAGTTCATGTGGCAGTGAGATGTAGGCGCCAAGTCTCCAGTTCCCTGATCAGCCATCATTTCCAACACGTGTTGTAGTAGATGAAGCAGTGGAATGACGTTGTTCATCCTGTAATCCTGGCGGCTGACTAATAATGTGGCTTCCTCAAAGGGCCTGAGCAAACGGCAGGTGTCTCACATGAGCTGCCACTGGTTGACATTGAAGTTACACAGGGGGGTCCCCCTATCCGCTTGGATCATCAAGAAATCGGTGATGGTTTTCTCTGTTCGTATAGTCGGTCCAATATACGTAGGGTGGAATTCCAATGTGTGGCAATGTCACAAATCAGACTTTGTTGTGGGATACCGTTCAGACGCTGCAGCTCAAGGAGGGTGTGCTTTGCGGTGTATGAGTGGCTGCAGTGCACTTAATGTTTCCTTCCTATTGTTAGGATGTCTTGCACTTGGGGGGAACACTTCAGAAACCGCTTGACTATCAGATTGAACATGTGTTCCATGCAGGGCGAATGTCTCAGGCTTCCTTGTTGCAGCACAGACAAGATGTTCCTAGCGTTGTTGGTCACCATGGTTTCCATTTCCAATTTTTGTAGAGTAAGCCATGATTCAATTTCTTGATGAATGACTTTTAGCAGTTCCTCCCCTGTGTGACTCAGTTCGCCAAGGCAAACCATGTGAAGAAGAGTGTGACACCGCCGTGCCCTGCACACATGGTATGCTGGAGGGGCACTGAGACTTGTCTGTGCAGTGGAGGTTGAGGACACGGTGAAGGATGAGGAGGCAGAGTCGCACACTGTCACAGGACCAATGGCCTGAGAGCGTGGAGACAGAAGCAGCAGGACCTGTCCAAGTTGCTGTTGCAGGAACCACATTCACCCAGTTGGCTATAAAGGACATGTGGTGTCCCTGACCGTATTTACAGCTCCACACGTCGGCGCTGCCGTGCACTTTGGTACACACCGACAGGCACAAGGACTGGCCCACCTTCTGTTCCACAAAATTGTGCAGGGCTGGTACTGCCTTCTTTGCAAAGAAATGACGGCTCGGGACTCTCCACCTTGGCTCGGCACAAGCCATCAGTACTCTGAAAGGTGCAGAGTCCACCACTTGAAAAGGGAGGGACTGCAGCACCAGCAACTTGGACAGGAGCACGTTCAGCTTCTGTGCCTTTTGGATGAGTGGGCGCATACTGTTGTCTCTTGGACATAGCTTCGCCAATGGACTGCTGGCAGAATGACTAACTCAAAGTAGGAGGAGCAGGAGCATCTGGAGCGACAAAAGATGGGTATGACACACAGCTCCCTTCAGCTGAGGTGGTGGAGCTTTTGCCAGCTGAAACAGGGAGTGCCGTGCCACTGGGTGATGCAGCAGGCTGGACCACCACATCAGAGCCACAGTTCTCCCAGGCAACTTTATGGTGACGCTGCATATGTTGATGCAGGACCATGGTTCCAACATTGGGACCCTGGCCATGCTTCACCTTCTGCCGACGCATCTTGCATGTGGCTAGGTTAACATCTTCCGGATGCTTGATGAAAAACTGACACAACGCCGAGTAGCTGATTTTCCCACCAACAGTCCGTACTGATTGACTGCTACTGCCACCGACTCCAGGAACCCCTGCCCTGTTCCACTACCTCTCAGGAAGGTAGACTGCCGCGAAGCACGTGGTCTACATGGGGCACGTTGGGCTCCAGCCTTTCCAATTCTGCCACCATGCTGACTGTCAACCATGCTACCACCTTGCTGGCTCAGCTGCCTCACGGGCAACCTGCAACCTTCTTCTCCTGATGATGATGAAGCCCCTTCTGCACCCGGCTCCCAAGTGCGATTGGCTTCATCATCATCAAGTTGTGTCTGCACGTCACTCATGTCCTCCTCAGGTTCCTCAACAGTGTCTGCTTCAGGAGCCTGAGCGCTCACAACACCACCTCCCATGCCACTCTCCTCATCACTACTTGCCTGCCTAGTGGAGGAAGCGGCGGATGTCTCCTCCACTTCTTGGCTGGGCAGTAGCTGCTGACTGTCCTCTAGTAGATCGTCCTCACTAAATAGTGGAGCTGAACTCACAGCATAGGTTACTTCTGTGGGGGAGGGAACAGCATAGGACAGAGGCAATGGGTGGAGAGGGACTGACTTTTATGAAATATCGCTTCATTAAACTCCATTTACTACGGTCCAGGCCACTCACCCCTATTCTGCTGCGACCTCTGCCTAATGAATATAGGCCTCCACCACTCCTCAATGCATGTCCTGGCACTTCTCTGCCTGACATTCTTAGGCATATATGAGGGGAGTACAATACGCTCCACTATGCTTAAAACTGTTTTTGTCTACAACACCAGCAGGTGTGTGCTTCTGCCTGGCCTTTCACAGTATCTAGGCCCTTAAGACTTTAATGGGAACAAAATGGTACACCACTTAAATGTACGTATGTGGTATGCACTTATGAGGGGAGGAAAATGCGCTCCAGTATGCTTAAAACAGTATTTGTCTACAACACAAGCAGGTGTGTACTTTGCCTGGCCTTTCACGCTATCTAGGCCCTTAAGACTTTAACAGGAACAAAATGGTACACCGCTTCGATTTACATATGTTGTATGCACTTATGAGAGGAGGACAATGCGCTCCAGTATGCTTAAAACAGTATTTGTCTACAACACCAGCAGAGGTGTACTGTTGGCTTTCCTTTCACAGTATCTAGGCCCTTAAGACTTTAACAGGAACAAAATGGTACACTACTTAGATGTGTTGCATGCACTTACGAGATAACTGGCTGGCTATTATTAGCTTTTCAGTTGTTGTACACACCAGTGCTGCAGCACAAAGTCGATGTGCTACACCCAAAATTGCACTCTCTCTCAATCTCACTCCCTTCCATATCAGTGCTTCTAGGCTGGATTTGGGCTTGAGGTGAATCGCTGCTGTATAAAAACTTTTCTGTGCAACATACTGCTCTCTGTCCCTCTCTGCAATAGAACGCTGATGTGACTGGGAGGTGAATCGATGCTGTCAAAATGCTTCTCTGTGCAACACACACTGCTCTCTGTCCCTGTCTCTCTGCAATAGAATGCTTATGTGACTGGGAGGTGAATCGCTGTTGTAAAAATGCTTTTCTGTACAACATACACTGCTGTCTGTCCTTTTCTCTGTAATAGAACGCTGATGTGACTTGCCACAAGATGGCTGACGATTATATAGGGTTCTGACATCATAGGGGTGGCTGGCTGCTGAAAGGCTGCATGTGATTCAGGGTCATCCCACCTACCCTTGTCCCCGCCTTCCCAGGATTCCTTGCCCCATGTCCTCACATGTGGATCCCCCATTTTAGATGCCCTGGATCCTGGACTGCACTAAATGGAGTTTAATGAAGCGATTTGCGCGATCAAATCGTGGCGATATTCCCATTCTTTGCAAATCGAATTTTTCGTGAAATTCGTAACTAATTCGGATTTGGCAGATTCTATTCGCTCATCCCTATCTGTCACACACCCAATATGAGGAGCCTCATAGTTACTGAAGCTTTTCTTGTGTTAAAGGATTTTAAATATAAAACACGTCACTTACATTGTGAATCCACAATTTTACAACCTTGAAAATTACATTTCTTTTGCACTATTAGATAACCTACATTTATGATGTAGAGTTATTGTTGTGCAAAGATACCTATATTCTTATCTTTCAAATGTATAACTTTCAAATTAGTTTTATTAGTTTCATTTTTTTAATATCTGTGAAATAAGAAACTCACTTAATCTGTACTGAAATATGAGTTATGCTGTTATCTCTTGCTCCAAGGTCTTGAGCTGTGTAACAAAGGAATATTTTTTTATGTACTCTTGAAACACGTTCATTCTCCTGATATCAGATACAGGAAATCACTCAGAACAAATACATTAATGCACAGGGGAAGGCTTAAAATAAGCTCTTATTAACAGGCTAAAGGCAATTACAAGTCCCCGAGGGCCAGTAGGATGTACATCCAGGAAAATTTCTCAGCCCTCTTGCTTGGAGAACAAATTGTAAAAAGTTTTTTACAATTATTCAGAGCCAACATGATTTTATTTTTTTTTGCAAAGAACTTAGTGCTGTTACCTTGACCACCATACATTTCAATGTACTAACACCTGTTTTTTTTCTTATAAAGTGGATTTTTGAGTTTATACTTACACGTAGCTTCAGCATTGTAACAAATTGGACAGATCAGTAATCTTATGCTGCCAAAAAGTGTGCCACATTAAACTCCAATAAAGGGTCTAAGGTAAAATAAATGTAGTTCTATTCCTTGATCAGATTAAATGTTCATTTATATTACCATAATATGAATACAATTAAGAAGTTTGATGGAAAACGTATAAAAAAAATTCTATATTGATTACTACTTCTATAAAAGTTTTTCAAATAAACAAAATAGAAAAAGGAAGCTGATGTTACAAATACATCCATCAACACCTATAACTCAGTCACAAATGTAATAATTTGGTACCTATTTAGGCAACAGCGTAAAAAGGCTAAAACTCGGTGGCATTCCCTGCCAATAGAAAAAAATTTATATATTATCCAACTGGTGGAAAAGATAGATAAGACATTTTTAACACCTTCCCACCCTAGGACATATGCATACCTCCAAGTTGCTAGCTAGCTAGGGCAACTGGACACATGCATACATCCTGGTGATATCCTGCTCAGCACGATGCCCTGCAGGAGAATGCCAGCGGGACCTGTCTGTCAATCACAGCCGGGGTCCCGCCGCAGCTGCCGACACTGGGATTGCGTGGTCTTGGCAGCATTAACCCCATAGATGTCGTGATCAGTCCTGATCACAGAATCTATGGGGTTGACAGGGGGAGGGGGCTCCCCCCGTCCACCAATGGTGATCACGTGATGCGATTGCTGGATCCTGTTGGTTGCCATGGCAGCAGGAGGCCAGCTGATGGCCTTCTGTCTGCCTAGTACGGCAGCCTGTGAGGTCCAGAAATGGGCTTGATCACACAGGCTGGTAGTCAGTGTAGTACTGACTGTTATTCTGTGCTGCAGTACAGATGTAATGCAGCATAGTATAACCTGTAAAAAGTAAAAGAATAAAAGGTTTTTAAACAAATTAATGAATTGTAAAATAAATAAATAAAATAAATGCCCCTTTCCTAAAAAAGAAACCCTATATAATCACCCAAAAAATAAAAAACTTTCAAACCTATACATACTGTACAATGACTTGTACAATAAACTGATAATGGTATTTATCCTGCATGGTGAACACCGTAGAAATGCAACAGTGCAAATTTTGATCTAAAATGTGAATAAAAAAAATAGTAGCATGAATCTCAAAAATGTACCAATAAAAAGTACAGCTCGTCTTGCAAAAAATAAGCCCTCACACAATGGCGTTGGACGAAAAATAAAACAGTTATGGCTGTCAGAATATGACAACACTAAAAAAAAGGGGAAACAAGGATTTTGTTAAGAAAAGGAAAAAGAACATAAAAATCTATATAAATTGGGCATCGCCATAATCATACCGACCCACAGAATAAAAATTGCGTAATATTTACCATACAGTGAATGTCATAAAAAAATGTTTACAAAAAAATGCTGCATGAATCAACACAGATTTATAACTATAATATAAAGTGCAATATGTTACGAAAAAACATTCTCAGAATCACGTTGCTAAGCAAAAGCATGTCAGAGGTATTACCACTTAAAGAGATTTGAAAAATTGGGCTTGGTCATTGAGGTAAAAACAGGCAGCGTCCTTAAAGGACAACTGCAGTGGTACACATTTATATATGCCCGGGCCTCAAAAATAAACAAAATAAACTCATACATACCTTCCTACGAGCCCCCATTGGTCCGACACAGGCCTCACGGTCCGGCAGTGCTGACATCATTCCACTTCCTGGGGACGGGGACGCCGCAGAGTCGTATGTCCCGCCCTGGTCGGTGATAGGCTGAGCCCACTGTCATGTAGGAAGCCGGCCAGAGCTCCTTACATGACAGTGGGCTCAGCCTATCACAGGCCGGGGCGGGACATCGCTACGGCCGATGATACGCCGACGGCTCTGTGGCGTCTCCGTCCCGAGGAAGTGGAATGTTGTCAGCACTGCCGGACCGTGAGGCCTGAGTTTATTTTGTTTATTTTTGAGGCACGGGCATATATAAATGTGTACCACTGCAGTTGTCCTTTAAGGGGTTAAAGATGATGACGTGACCTTATAGTGAGAATGGTAATGAGTACCTGCAATAACTAGAACTACCTCGGAAAAATTAAATAGTCAGGTAGATTGTGTGGGCATCTGCACTGTGGAAAGGCTAAACTTTGTCTCGTGCCAAAAGAAAGAATGACGTATACTGCCTAACTGGTTGAGGAAAGATAATGTTAGTGGTACATTTAGGGAGATTTTGCTGTGACCAACAGTAATGGTGACAATCTTATCATGAATTCAGTAAGAAAAAATGCTCACACACACTATATAGCTCCAATAATTCTTCTTTCTTTATGTATAATCTTCAATATTACAAAAAATCAACAGTATATAATCACCCAGAGTGAGTCATAAATAGTACGCAAGATGTTACCAGGAGATATAGCCGGCTTCTCAGACTTCCATGTGCAGCTGCACAGCCATACTTTTTCTGCCGTCTCCGTTCACTGTTGGTCAGGTAAGAACGTCTACATTTATCATAAATGTCTACAGTTACAAGAATAAATGTCTATTGCTCAAAATAGCAGGATTTACCAAAAACTGTAAAATGATAATAATTACAACCACAATACCTTTAGATGTATCTGCAACTTGTTGGCCCAAAATACTTGTTGGTTATGCCATAATAATCTGGTTCGGGTCTGATCACTAGGTCCCATCCTGATCATGAGGCTATGTGTTCTTTCTTGCTCAGTCCCACAGCAGAGAAGAGGGGATGTTGGCTGAATCTTTATTAACCAGTTAACAACCATGGATGTCTATGCTTGTCCATGTGCCGTTAATGGGGTGTGACTCGGGCTCCCGACTCAAGCCCGCGTCATACCGGCTGGCCCCCAGCTGATTCTTGTAGCTGACGGCCGGCATTAATAGCCGACACGTGGGCTTCTATTCACCCTCTAGATCGCCGCTGTCAAATTTGACAGCAGCGTCTAAAGGTGCCTTTATCCTGTCCCTGGTGATCCAGTGGGGTGGATCCACTGTGGAGGGGGGGGGGGGGGGTTGATCCACTGTGGAGGTAGCCTGAGGGCTTACTTCTCCTTTCATGCCGGCTCCGGTGCACAGAATGATAAAGCCTGGCAGGTCAGAAGAGGACAATTTTAAAAGTCTTAATTTTCACACATGTAGTTATGGTTTTTTCCAAAAGTGCGACAAAATCAAACCTATATTAGTAGGATATCATTTTAATCGTATGGACCTACAGAATAAATATAAAGTGTCATTTTTACCGAGCAGTGTACTGCGTAGAAACGGAAGCCCCCAAAATTTACAAAATGATGTTTTTTCTTCAATTTTGTCGCATAATTAATTTTTTTCCCATTCCGCTGTAGAATTTGTGGTGCAAAATTGAAAGGGTTATGATTTTTAAAAGGTAAGGAGTAAAAAACGAAAGTGCAAAAACAGAAAAACGCTTGGTCCTTAAGGGGTCAAACCCAAATGTTAGATCAATTGATCAAACATTTATGTTGCATCCCATATGCCATAAATAGTTTTCCCTGTCTTCCTCTATCTGCAATTTTTAGGCCCATAAAGCATGTATATATCCCTTGTACAACACAATACGGATTCTCTTGTCAGACACCATCATTAGACAGAACTACATTCTCATAAAAACCTCTTTCCTTTTATTTAAGCTTGATGCTCCACCAACAAATAGACATACTTACACATGCACCAGTCAGTTCCTACTTAAAGGGCTCCCCATTTCAGCTCCTGCTCCTTTTCTTACAGCAGCATGAAGCATGAGGTGAGTCTTCTCCAACACACATAATTGACCTGTCTCCCCTCCTTACAGCTCAGTGGCCAGAGTGAAAACTGCAAAATTACAGTTTTAAAATAATATAGACCAGAAAAAAATTGCTAAACAAATAAAATAATACCTTTTAGGCTACTTTCACACTGCCGCTGGACGTTAAAGCTCTCTTTTAAAAAAAAATGTTGTTGTCTTTAACGCTGGTAAGTGTGACGGAGCCCAACGAGTGGCATAACAGGCATAGAGGATCCCATTCTCCTGAATGGGATTCTCTGTCGTCTGTTACTGAGGCAGTTATTCCGTCGGAAGATTGCGGTAGAAAAAAGACGTCACAAGCACAAATTTTTCTCCCGCTATCTTCTAACGGCTGTCACACTGCCGGGCACAAATGGCAGTGTGAAAGAAGCCTAAGTTGGTATTTAGCACTTGAATTAAACCATTAAATGGAAAAAAAGGCTAACTTTTAAGTGTAATACACGGACCCTCTGCCAATCACAAACACAGCGCAGCCGGCAGTCTGTCTTGGGTAGATCGATTGTGGCACTCTATAATTCTATAATTCTTCCCCCATTGTCATTTTGCTCATCTGTGAGAGGCTCTTGCCTATTGGGCAGCCTTGTGCATTGTGGGCAGTATTTCTGGCAGAGCTAATTTCTCTCTTACCCAGCAGTAATCACATTCAAGGCTCACATCTGATCACCCAAAGCTATAATCACATTCAGGGCTAATATCTCATATCCCCCCAGCAGTATTCACTTTCAGGCATCTCATATCACCCAGCAATAATCACTTTCAGGCATCTCATATCCCCCAGAAGTAATCACTTTCAGGCATCTCATATCCCCCAGCAGTAATCAGTTTCAGGCAACTCATATCACCCAGCAATAATCACTTTCCGGCATCTCATATCCCCCCCAGCAATACTCACTTTCAGGCAACTCATATTCCCCAGCAGTAATCACTTTCAGGCAACTCATATTCCCCAGCAGTAATCACTTTCAGGCAACTCATATTCCCCAGCAGTAATCACTTTCAGGCAACTCTTCTCCCCCAGAAGTAATAACTTTCAGGCATCTCATATCCCCCCAGCAGTAATAACTTTCAGGCATCTCATATCCCCCCCAGCAGTAATCACTTTCAGGCATTTCATATCCCATCTGCAGTAATTACTTTCAGGCATCTCATATCCCCAGCAGTAGTCACTTTCAGGAATCTCATATCTCCTCTGCAGTAATCACTTTCAGGCATCTACTATCCCCCCAGCAGGAATGACTTTTTCACAAATTCCGTTTCCTTCCCCACCCCAGCAGTAATCAGTTTCAGTAATCTCATATTAACCCCCCCCCCTCCAGTAATAACTTTCATGTATCTCAGCCCCCCCCTAGTGGTAATCCCTTTCAGGCATCTGTTACCTTACCCCAGCAGTAATAATTCTTAGGCATTTTATATCTCCCCAACCACTAGAAGTATTTACTTTCATGTATCTCACATCCCCCCTGTAAATCGTAATAGCTTTCAGACATCTCATATCTTCCCAGCAGTTATTACTTTAAGGAATCTAATATCCTCCCTTTTTCAAGCAATCATTACTTTCAGGCATCACATGCACGCCCCACTCATTATTGGTTTCAGTCACAGTAATCCTTTCATGTACTTACTCAGGTAGCCACAAACACAGCACCCACAAAGCTTCCCCCTTAAGTAACCCTCTCCTGCACATGTATATGTTCAAGCAGCAGTAACAAAGCATTTACATCCTAAGAAGACTAATGGATGGCTCCATCCAGGCAGGAAATGTCCTGCATAGTAATAGGTACTTCTAGCAGATGTGTCTAGTATGTGGAGCATCTGCTAGAGATGCAGATCCAATAGTTCTTTTGTTGCCATTTTAACCCCTGAAGGGCTTTCATGGCAACCTGGCTGGGAATCACTGATATAGACAGCACCATAAAAATGACATGACAGATGACAGATATGGTGCTGTTTTTTTTTCTTTTTTTTTTTTTTAAATAAAAGTAACAATGTTTCTCTAATCCAGTCTAACCCCTTTACTATAAAAAGTATTTAAACATTAGGTAATTTTCTGATGACATGTTCACTTTAATCTGACTGTGGCCTCAGTTATAACTTTTCTATCATAATTCAGATCTAATGTCAGTCAAAAAGTGATGTCAAGCAAAAGGAATCCTACACAGAAATGCTTTGTGCTACAGAAAATCCTGTGGTAGCAGAAAAATTACATGGTGGCAGAGAAGCAGCAATATCACTGTTCTAATGTAGTAATGGTAATGTAATGAAAAGAAAATGGGGGGGATTTATCAAAACCAGTGCAGAGGAAAAGTTGCCCAGTTGCCCATAGCAACCAATCAGATTGCTTCTTTCATTTTTTGGAAGGCCTGTGAAAAATGAAAGAAGTGATCTGATTGGTTGCTATGGGCAACTGGGCAGCTTTTCCTCTGCACTTGTTTTGATAAATCTCCCCCAATATTCTTAGATTAACTGCCAACAGAAAGTTAAACATATATTTGTAAATTTCCTCTATTTAAAAAATTCTAATCTTCCAACATTTCTCAGCTGCTCTATGCTCCAGAGAAAGTTGTGTAGTTCTTTCCAGCCTGACATGGTGCTTTCTGCTGCCACCTCTGTTCATAACAGAAACTGTCCAAAGTTTAACCCCTTAAGGACGCAGTTCATTTTTACCTTAAGGACGCAGTCCTTTTTTGCAAATCTGACCACGGTCACTTCATATATTAATAACTCTGGGATGCTTTTACCTTTCATTCTCATTCTGAGATTGTTTTTTCGTAAACAACAAAAAACGTGGTCTCAAATGGCTGGAGGTGCTCAACCCCAAATGCAGTTGTGCATATATACTGGGGGAGCAGATCCTGCCCTTGTAGTCCGTTGCTAGGGGCGATCCCCAGCATAAAAATGCATACAATGGAGGATGCCTGCAGCGGACTACAAGTGCCACAATAGAATCCTACACCAGATAAACGGTGTGGATGTGTCACAATTAGAATACAATACAGGAATATGGGTGCACTACTGTGGTAGATGTATACAATGACATTGGCTATCCCTCAACACTGATGTTAAAATTGAGACATTCGCCAGTGTATTCTTATATGAAGGACACACCAGAGCCCGCACACCAACGCCAAGGTTTCTCAAATTGGTGCGAGACCTAACGCTAATCCTACCTGTGCTTGATAAGCAAAACAGGGGCCAGTGGGCAATTACGGCAGCATTCGGTTGACTCACAACTTCCTCCCAGATACCCTCCAGCGTGACTGAGCACACATGCAATGGGAGGAGGGAGGCAAGCTGCAAGCCCCACCTGAGTTGGCTAATATGGGTGCCTGGTCTCACAGGTGCTACCTTAATGCTGCCTTGTAGATATTCAAGGCGCATTAATTTTGGAGTTTACACACCTCCAAATATAAAATTTAAACAAACAACAAAAAACAGGAGGAAGTTGTGAGTCAACCGAATGCTGCCGTAATTGCCCACTGGCCCCTGTTTTGCTTATCAAGCACAGGTAGGATTAGCGTTAGGTCTCGCACCAATTTGAGAAACCTTGGCGTTGGTGTGCGGGCTCTGGTGTGTCCTTCATATAAGGATACACTGGCGAATGTCTCAATTTTAACATCAGTGTTGAGGGATAGCCAATGTATTGTTTACATCTACCACAGTAGTGCACCCATATTCCTGTATTGTATTCTAATTGTGACACATCCACACCATTTATCTGGTGTAGGATTCTATTGTGGCACTTGTAGTCCGCTGCAGGCATCCTCCATTGTATGCATTTTTATGCTGGGGATCACCCTTAGCAACGGACTACAAGGGCAGGATCTGCTCCCCCAGTATAAATGCACAACCGCATTTGGGGTTGAGCACCTCCAGCCATTTGAGACCACGTTTTTTGTTGTTTAAATTTTATATTTGGAGGTGTGTAAACTCCAAAATGAATGCGCCTTGAATATCTACAAGACAGCATTAAGGTAGCACCTGTGAGGCCAGGCACCCATATTAGCCAACTCAGGTGAGGCTTGCAGCTTGCCTCCCTCCTCCCATTGCATGTGTGCTCAGTCACGCTGCAGGGTATCTGGGAGGAAGTTGTGAGTCAACCGAATGCTGCCGTAATTGCCCACTGGCCCCTGTTTTGCTTCTCAAGCACAGGTAGGATTAGCGTTAGGTCTCGCACCAATTTGAGAAACCTTGGCGTTGGTGTGCGGGCTCTGGTGTGTCCTTCATATAAGGATACACTGGCGAATGTCTCAATTTTAACATCAGTGTTGAGGGATAGCCAATGTATTGTTTACATCTACCACAGTAGTGCACCCATATTCCTGTATTGTATTCTAATTGTTTTTTCGTGACATATTCTACTTTAACATACTGGTAAACTTTCGTCGTTACTTGCATCCTTTCTTGGTGAAAAATCCCCAAATTTTATGAAAATTTTGCATTTTCCTAACTTTAAAACTCTCTTCTTGTAAGGAAAATGGATATTCCAAAAAATTTATATATTGATTCCCAAACACATGTCTACTTTATGTTTGCATCATAAAGTTGACATTTTTTTTACTTTTTGAAGACATTAGAGGGCTTCAAAGTTCAGCAGCAATTTTCAAATTTTTCACAAAAATTTGTAACCCCATTTCTCTCGAGTAAGGAGGTATCTCATACGTGGATGTAAAGTGCTCTGTGGGTCCACTAGAGGGCTCAGAAGGGAAGGAGCGACAATGGGATTTTGGAGAGGGAATTTTGCTGAAATGGTTTTTGGGGGGCATGTCACATTTAGGAAGCCCCTATGGTGCCAGAACAGCGCAAAAAAACAAAACAAAACAAAAAAAAACACATGGCATACTATTTTGGAAATTACACCCCTCAAGGAATATAACAAGGGGTACAGTGAACCTTAACACCCCACAGGTTTTTGACAACTTTTCGTTAAAGTCGGATGTGTAAATGAAAATGATTTTTGTATGGAAATACCCCATGTGTGGACGTCAAGTTCTCTGCTGGCGAACTACAATGCTCAGAGGAAAAGGAGTCACATTTGGCTTTTGGAAAGCAAATATTGCTGAAATGGTTTTTGGGGGGCATTTCGCATTTAGGATCCCTTATGGTGCCAGAACAGCCAAAAAAAAAAAAAAAACACATGGCATACTATTATGGATATTACACCCCTGAAGGAAAGTAACAAGGGATACAGTGAGCCTTAACACCCCACAGATGTTTGACAACTTTTCATTAACCTTAACAAGGTAATCCATTCCGTGTAGGCCCTGCACCCGGTCTATAATGTCATAGCGGGTCGGTCCCAGTGGCTAATGAAAGCAGGGACCCTGGGCTAATGGCGTGCACCACCGATCATTGTACTCATGCTATTAACCCTTTATAGTTGAAAAAATTGCATCCCGGCAGCTCAGTCGGGCTGATCTGGACCATTGCGGTGAAATCGTGATGTCCCGATCCGCTAAGACACGATCGGCGATTGGCTTCTCCATGCCTGAGATCTAGGCAGGAGAATTCAAGCCCCAATAACACTGATCATCCGCAGGTAGTTCTATGCTGATGATCAGTGTTAGGAATCAATGTACTGCATATTATAGCCACTAGAGAGGGCTATAACATAGCAAAAAAAAAAAGTTTAAAAAAAGAAGTTACTAATGATGAATTAACCCCTTCCCAAATAAAAGTAAAAATCAACCCCCCCGATCATTGTACTCATGCTATTAACCCTTTATAGTTGAAAAAATTGCATCCCGGCAGCTCAGTCGGGCTGATCTGGACCATTGCGGTGAAATCGTGATGTCCCGATCCGCTAAGACACGATCGGCGATTGGCTTCTCCATGCCTGAGATCTAGGCAGGAGAATTCAAGCCCCAATAACACTGATCATCCGCAGGTAGTTCTATGCTGATGATCAGTGTTAGGAATCAATGTACTGCATATTATAGCCACTAGAGAGGGCTATAACATAGCAAAAAAAAAAAGTTTAAAAAAAGAAGTTACTAATGATGAATTAACCCCTTCCCAAATAAAAGTAAAAATCAACCCCCCCCCCTTTTCCCACTTTCAAAAAAAAAACCTGTGTAAATAAAAATAAACATATGTGGTATAGCCACGTACAGAAATGCCTGGACCATAAAAACTATATGATTAATTAAACTGCAAGGTTAATGGCGTACATGCAAAAAAAGTTCCAAAGTCCAAAATAGTGTATTTTTGGTCACTTTTTACAACACAAAAATGAATAAAAGGCAATAAAAAGTCTAATCAAAACAAGAATAGTACTGATAAAAACTTCAGATCACGGCACAAAAAATTATCCCTCACACTGTCCTGTATGAGGAAAAAGAAAAATGTTATAGGGGTCAGAAATGACAATTTTATACATATAAATGTTCCTGCATGTAGTTATGATTTTTTTCAGTAGTAATACAAAATCTAATCAATTTTAACCGTATGTACCTACAGAATAAAGATAAGGTATAATTTTTACCGAAAAATGCACTGCATATAAAAGGTAGCCCCCAAAAGTTACAAAATGGTATTTCTTCTTCAATTTTGTCGCACAATGAATTCGTTTTCTGTTTCACTGTGGATTTTTTAGTAAAATGACTAATGTCATTGGCGTTTGACAGATCTTTGGAACAGTGGACTGTGCAAATGAAAAATAAAATTTTTCCTTTTCATGGACCACTGTTCCAATAATCTGTCAGACACCTGTGGGTTTAAATGCTCACTGTACCCCTTATTACATTCCGTGAGGGGTGTAGTTTCCAAAATGGGGTCACGTGGGGGGGGGGCACTGTACTGGAACCATGGGGGCTTTGCAAACACACATAGCCTTCAATTCCGGACAAATCTCCAAAAGCCTGAGCATTGTAGTGCGCCCGCAGAGCACTTTACATCCACATATGGGATATTTCCATACTCAGAAGAAATGGGGTCACAAATTTTGGTGGCATTTTCTCCTATTACCCCTTCTAAAAATCATAATGCTTTCAATTTTGCACTTTACATCCACATATGGGGTATGTTTTTACTCAAAAAAAATGGGGTTACAATTTTTTCCCCCTATTTTCCCTTGTGAAAATGAAAAATTAGGGTAATACCAGTGTTTTAGTGATTTTTTTATTTTTATTTTCCCATCCAACTTTAAAGAAAATTTGTCAAACACTTGTGGGGTGTTAAGGCTCACTATACCCCTTGTTATGTTCCGGGGGGTTGTGGGTGTAGTTTCCAAAATGAGGTCACATGTGGGTATTTATTTTTTTACGTTTATGTCAGAACCGCTGTAAAATCACCCCTGTGCAAATTACCAATTTAGGACTCAAATGTACATAGTGCACTCTCACTCCTGAGCCATGTTGTGCACACGCAGAGCATTTTACGTCCACATATGGGGTATTTCCGTACTCAAAAGAAATTGTGTTACAAATTTTGGGGGTCTTTTTTTCCTTTTACCTCTTGTGAAAATGAAAAGTATGGGGCAACACCAACATGTTAGTGGAAAAAGTTTTATTTTTTTTACACTAACATGCTGGTGTGGACCCCAACTTTTCCTTTTCATATGGGTAAAAGGAGAAAAAGCCCCCGAAAATGTGTAAAGCAATTACCCCTGAGTACGGAAATAACCCATATGTGGCCCTAAACTGTTTCCTTGAAATACGACAGTTCCCTAAAGTGAGAGTGCCATGCACATTTGAGGCCTAAATTAGGGATTTGCATAGGGGTGGACTCGGATGCAAGCTTTACAATTGGCTCCGCTATAAAAAATATTCTACGCCAGTGATTCCCAAACAGGGTGCCTCCAGCTGTTGCTAAACTCCCAGCATGCCTGGACAGTCAATGGCTGTCCGGAAATCCGAAAATGCTGGGAGTTGTTGTTTTGCAACAGCAGGAGGCTCCGTTTTGGAAACACTGCTGTACGTTACGTTTTTCATTTTTACTGGGGGGGGGGGGGCAGTGTAAGGGGTGTGTATGTAGTGTTTTACCCTTTATTTTGTGTTAGTGTAGTGCAGTGTTTTTAGGGTACATTCACATGGGTGGGGGTTTACGGTTAGTTACCCGATAGGAGTTTGAGCTGTGGCGGAGAATTTGCCACAGCGGGAAACTCACTGTAAACCTGTCCGTGTTTCACATGGGGGGGAAGAACCTCCAGCTGTTGCAAAACTACAACTCTCAGCATGCACTGACAGACCATTCATGCGGGGAGTTGTAGTTTTGCAACAGCTGGAGGCACACTGGTTGGAACACCTTGAGTTAGGTTCTGTTGCAAAACCCAGCATGTACTGATCGCCGAAGGGAATGCTGGGAGTAGTAGTTATGACACAGCTGGAGGTACGCAACTACAACTCCGAGCATGCCGAGACAGCCATTTGCTCTCCAAACTGTGGACCTCCAGATGTTGCAAAACTACAAATCCCTGCATGTTCAGACAGCAAACTGCTGTGTGGGCATGCTGTGAGTTGTAGTTTTGCAAGATCTAGAGGGCCACAGTTTAGAGACCACTACACAGTGATCTCCAAACTGTACCCCTCTAAATCTTGCAAAACTACAATTCCCAGCATGACCAAATAGCAAACAGATTTCTGGGCATGCTGGGAGTTGTAGTTTTGCAATATCTGCAGGGCTACAGTTTAGAGACCACTGCATAGTGGTCTCCAAACTGTCACCCTGCAGATCTTGCTAGGCAACTACTCACCTCCTGCAGCAGGAATGCAGCACTCCGTGCATTCTGGAGGATCGCCGCCCGCCGCTGCATGGTAAGGGACCTCCACCGCCGCTGCCGCTCACATCACAGTTCCCCCGCTCTGCTTGGACTACCGTGGGTGGGCAGAGCCAGGAAACCGTACTTTAACCCTCCTGCCCCCTTCTCCCGATCTGCTATTGTTCTGTCGCTTCTGACTGACCAATAGCAGGGATAGAAGGGGTGGCACCCCTGCCACCTCACTCCTATCCCTTCAGGGGTTTCAGAAGTGTCTCGAAAACCCTGATCCCCCTTATTTTCCGGGTCACCAGAGACCCGAATCATCCGGAATTTCCACAGATTGCCGTTCTGAATTGACCGGCGATTTCCGGCAATCGCCGACATGGGGGGTCTCAGGATTTCAGCAGGCATCCCGGTTCGGTCCCCGACCGGCTAGTGGCGGGGACTGAAATTCCCACGGGTGTACCTGTATGCCCTGTGTCCTTAAGGACTCAGGATGCAGGGCGTACGGGTACACCCTGCATCCTGAAGAGTTTAAAGGGGTACTCTGCTGCCCCAGTGTTCGGAACATTTTGTTCCGAGCACTTGGAGCGGGAGGCGGGGGTCGTGGCTTCACAGCCACTCCCCTCGTGATGTCACGCCACACCCCCTCAATGCAAGTCTATGGGAGGGGGCATGGTGGATTGCGGGGGTCCCACTGCTGGGATCCCTGCGATCTCTGTGCAGCACCCGGCATTCTTTTAGAACGCTGAGTGTGGGCAGCGGGGGTCGTCTCCTACTGTGGACAGTTCCTGACATAGACAGTGGTAGCTAGCACTTTGCTGAACAGGAAAAAGAACGACATGACTTTCTCAAGGACATAAACCTCAGATGTATTGGAAGCAATATTTTGAAAAAATAAGTAATTTACAAATCTTTATAACTTTACAGCACAAGTTATTTTGAAAATAATGCAAACTATGGGTGCCGAAACAATATGCCGGTGCTAGAACCACATAGGAATGCGCCGTCTCATAGACCGCTATTCATTCCGTGTGGTGTCCGTAGAAAGAATGAACATGTTCATTCTTTCTGCAGACACGGAAATTGGAATTTCTGTGCCAGAAACATCTGGCACAGAAATTCTGCTGTGTGCACAGTGGGACTCTGCTGCGGCGGAATTTCCGTGCCACATTCCAATGCGGAATCCGGCACGGAAATTCCAAAGTGTGAACATGGCCTTAGTTTTATACAGTCTAGTCTGAGTTTACAGAGTATCAGGATTAGACAATATTGGTAAATCTGCTCCATTGTGACTATTTTATTTTACTATTTTATTTCACAGAAGAAGTTAACTGAGTTACATTTACAGGTTTTTCTTTTCTCAGAGTTTCTGCAGCTGTATAAATAAGAAGTCAGTTATAAATTCCTGCTACCGGTTCACGTAATGCTTTTGTAATACCTTCAGTGGTCAGTTTAGTAGGTTTATCATCACAGTTCTCTCGACTACGAGCACCCACACAGTGGCATTCCTGTGGTTAAAACCACCTAGTTAATGAAAAAGGTCAAAGAAAGATGCTGGTAATTGTACAGGGAGTAAACCACGAATAGCAGTTTAGTACAGAAATTTTACACATTCAATTGGCATGGCATGATCTGGTCCTATTCTGTTAAACGTTAAAAAAAAAAAAAAAAAAAAGACGCAATTGCATACTGGGCAGTACAGCTGGCAACGAAATTGTGTGATGCCCAGAAAGTATCCTGCTTGGGTCCTATTAATCAAGATAGGACCCATACATGCTACATGTTGTGCTTCAAAGACTTGCCTGAAAAACTTCCTACTCAGCATGTGGTTTCATTTTTCCATGCTAACTATGAGGATAGGGCTAACTCAGGAGTAACATTAAATTGCCACTCTAAAGAAATATTCTATCACCATTTCTTTTAAAAGTTAGTCCTGGTGCTTTAAAAAAAAAACGAAAAAAAAAAAAAAAACACAACATACTGACCTATCCTGATTCTCCCACTGTTTCTGTTCTGATAGCACCTGCTCCTCTCTGCTGCTCCCTGCTTGCTCTGACATCTTGACCCTGTAGGAATTGACAGCACAGCCAATCACTGGCTGAATCAGTGACCCACCTCAGTCAATGAGCATTTCTTTATGGTTGAGGAACAGCATAGAACAGTGGGTGCCAGGCGCTGTCACAACAACAGCATGGGGAGATTGGAGCAGGTGAGTATGCTTCCTCTTTTATTTTTAAAGTACTAGGGCTAACTTAAACAGTTGAGCATCCTGAATGCTCCTTTAATCCGTTTAATGTCAACTGAACACAGATCCAAAATACAGTGTTACTTCATACTTGGTGTCCAATGGAACCACTGTACCAAAGTTTGGTGGTAAATGCAAGAGTAGTTGGTATATAAATTTGCATGCCCTACTGTATACCTCATAGCAGACTAGAGGAAAATCTGAATCTATGTAATGGAGTCTCACTTTGAACTAAGCAGCCACAAAATGTAACTGCGCTGCACTCTTTATTACAGGCCACATGAGGTGTATGAGGCAATCGGTACAGTGAAGCCAAAAGATTCCTGCACAACATTTCTAAAACTTCTACTCACATGGTGGCAAGATGACAAAAACATTGCTCAATAGATCTGTACATAATAAATTGAAAAGCAACTACAATTCAAAAATGAAAGAGGATTACTGAGGTATTTAGGTAATATCAATAAAAACGGCGAACATTATTAAAACCAGCAACTGGCTGTATATCTGTACTGTAGACAGCCCATAATGATCTGAAAAGAATTAGTAAAGGTATGTAATAATGTCAGATATACACCCAGATATAATAATATCCGACAGGTTACACTGTGTGTTGTCAGCTGAGGACAGATATATTGTAACTCTTTAAATATGATCCATTTCTTGCTCATAATTTTCAAGAAATTTTCAGGGGGAACTAATTCCTCATATAAATCCTCAAAATATGGAGCTCCCTAGATTTTCTGGGATGTTAAACCTTGCAGAGGGAACATTTCTAGACTTCGTGTCTCTGCACTACTGGATCCGATGAATTACTGATGGATGTTTTTAATTATGCCCCACGTAAATGACTCAATACAACAACGTGTTTAATTCAAGCATGAGGCTGCTTTATGTGAGCTCTGTGTTCAGGCTAAAAAATAGACTGGCTGGCACTTGTTTGCTGTGGTCTTTCTATGGCACCATAACATTATCAGAGACATTCCCACCCCCACCTCCATTTTAAGGATGGAAGGCATTGCTGACGGCTGGGAAAGGAAATAGCTAATAAAACCAAAAACTCTGCGGCTCTCTGGAGCCAGTGATGCTGAGATCTGGTTAATTGCACAGAAATCAAAGATTTGGGGTGCACTTGCCAAACCTTAAGTATAATATTGTGTTTCACCTTGTAAGCCTCCTTCTTCCCAATGTGCTATATTTTTGCTGTATATTTTTACATAGAAGTAGCACAGGGTTTGAATTAGGAGGGAAGCTGATCGCTGGCTGATTGCTACTTGCAGCACTGAGTCCAGTTCTCCCCGTGCCTGCTCCTGAGGACTAGACGTATACTACAGCTTTTTTTAGCGTTTGATGTGCTTGCTTTGACATAGCTAAAATTAGACTTGACAAAATCTACCACAATAATCTAAACAACCTGTAGTGGTTTTGTTTTACACATTCTTTTCCATTCGAGATGGAAGACATGATAAAGTCAGATCAGGTTAAGTAACCTTACATGAGGCAGTTTTTATAAACAATTTTTATGCAGATAGATAGGGTTTCTGGTGACAGACTTGAGCCACAAATATTGTAATCCAAATATAGTGCTGACATATTCCACAGCGCCTAATTACAGCATGTAATAAAAACATATATTAAGATAAATGGAATGAGGTTCTTGTTCATATAAGCTGACATGATAAGCAGGGTGTGTATGTAATATATGTGTGAAGGCTAGCACAGTTAGCCTGTATTTGTGAGAGGGGGTGGGGTTTATCACTATAAGAACCCGCGGTGTCCCTAGCACAGTACTCCGCGGGTTCTTCACGTGATGGAAAGTCAGCTGACACACGGAGTCAGCTGACTGGAAGCTGTTTCCAGTGGTGGGGTACGGGTAAGTGGCCGGGCTGGCCTGGCTGGCGGCATTTCTGCCCAGCCTCCTCTCCCGGAGGTAAGCCGGAGTAAGGGGGTTTACCCTCGGCTAGGCCCTGGCCCCGGTTTCAGCAATAGGAGGACACGCGTCCCACGTGGCCCGTTCCCTTCTCCCGGCCGGTCAGGCACAGCAGTGCTCAGCGAGTTCCCACCGGCAGTGGGACCCGTGATGGGGGCATGCTGCTGTTGTCTGAGAAGGGCTGTATGAGTCCTCGCTCCCCCTCGAACCCCCATGGCAGTACGGAGCCGGCATTTCTACAGCCGGCTCGGTGCTGACGTCTCGGGTTTTCTACCTGGGAACTGGCCCCTGCTTGTTGTATTGGGGGAGTTTATATGCCGGTGCCTTGCCGTGGAATGAGATTTGCCATAGAATGAGATGGTCCGCCTCCATCACATCCTATTGGCTCTCTCTTGTCACGTGACATATTTAAACGTCACGCATCGATGCGCACAGCAGTGTCAGTTTGGCTATTACAGGGAGAGGATCTCCTCTCCCTGTGATAGCTGAAGCTGCACGGAGCTCTCATGGCCTCTGTGGCCCGACAGAAGTTCACACATGTACGCAGCTCATACGGCTGCCTCATATACATTTACTGTTGATCCACAGCGCTATCGGGATCCCGATGCCCGATGCCATTGTCATCAGTGTGTGTCCCCGCGAGCGCCCCACGCCCGCAGCTGTACTCCCCGTCCCGTTAACGCTCAGGGAGCGGGGAACAGAAAGTAGAGCATCGGGCGCAGGTTAAGTTATTCGCGTAGTGCTGCGCATGCGCAGTACTACTTTACCTGCGCCCGATGCTGTTAACGGGACGGGGAGTACAGCTGCGGGCATGGGGCGCTCGCGGGGACGCACACTGATGACAGCGGCATCGGGCATAGGAATCCCCATAGCACTGTGGATCGCTTCCTGAGCGTTCACAGGGGACGGGGAGTACACCTGCGGGGGACGGGGAGTACACCTGCGGGGGACGGGGAGTAGAGCTACGGGCGACGGGGAGTACAGCTGCGGGGGACGGGGAGTAGAGCTACGGGCGACGGGGAGTACAGCTGCGGGGGACAGGGAGTAGAGCTGCGGGGGACGGGGAGTACAGCTGCGGGGGACGGGGAGTGGAGCTGCGGGCGTGGGGCGCTCGCGGGGACGCACACTGATGACAGCGCCATCGAGCATAGGGATCCCGATAGCGCTGTGGATCAACAGTACATGTAATAATAGAGTAAATGTATATGAGGCAGCCGTATGAGCTGCGTACATGTGTGAACTTCTGTCGGGCCACAGAGGCCATGAGAGCTCCGTGCAGCTTCAGCTATCACAGGGTGAGGAGATCCTCTCCCTGTGATAGCCAAACTGACACTGCTGTGCGCATCGATGCGTGACGTTTAAATGTGTCACGTGACAAGAGAGAGCCAATAGGATGTGATGGAGGCGGACCATCTCATTCTATGGCAAATCTCATTCCACGGCAATGCACCGGCACGATTCTCAGGCTGCTCAGCTCTGCACTTTACTATAAGGGGTTAATTATATGCTGGTACATTCCCTGGCTGCTCAGCTCTGCGTTTTACTATAAGGGGTTAATTATATGTCGGCACGTTCTCTGGCTGCTCAGCTCTGCGTTTTATTATAATGGGTTAATTATATTTTAGCACGCTCTCTGACTGCTCCACTCTGCACATTACAGCAGGGGTTAAGTATATGCCAGCACGTTCTCTGACTGCTCCGCTCTGCATATTACAGTAAGGGGTTAATTATATGCCAGCACACTCTGACTGCTCCGCTCTGCACATTACAGTAAGGGGTTAATTAAATGCCAGCACACTCTCTGACTACTCCACTCGGCACATTACAATAAGGGGTTAATTAGATGTCAGCATGCTCTCGACTGCTCCACTCTGCACATTACAGTAGGGGTTAATTAGATGCCAGCATGCTCTCGACTGCTCCGCTCTGCACATTACAGCAGGGGTTAATTATATGCCAGCATGCCCTCTGACTGCTCTGCATAATACAGTAAGGGGTTAATTATATGCCAGCATGCTCTCTGACTGCTCCGCTCTCCATGTTACAGTGGGAGTTAATCATATGCCAGCACGCTCTCTGACTGCTCCGCTCTGCATATTACAGTAAGGGGTCAATTATATGCCAGCACACTCTGACTGCTCCGCTCTGCACATTACAGTAAGGGGTTAATTATATGCAAGCACACTCTGACTGCTCCGCTCTGCATATTACAGTAAGGGGTTAAAGGGGTATTCCAGGAAAAAACTTTTTTTTAATATATATATGTATATATCAACTGGCTCCAGAAAGTTAAACAGATTTGTAAATTATTTCTATTAAAAAATCTTAATCCTTTCAGTACTTATGAGCTTCTGAAGTTAAGGTTGTTCTTTTCTGTCTAAATCCTCTCTGATGACACCTGTCTCGGGAAACGCCCAGTTTAGAAGCAAATCCCCATATCAAACCTCTTCTAAACTGGGCGTTTCCCGAGACAGGTGTCATCAGAGAGGATTTACACAGAAAAGAACAACCTTAACTTCAGAAGCTCATAAGTAATGAAAGGATTAAGATTTTTTAATAGAAGTAATTTACAAATCTGTTTAACTTACTGGAGCCAGTTGAGATATATAAAAAAGTTTTTTTTCCTGGAATACCCCTTTAATTATATGCCAGCACACTCTCTGACTGCTCCGCTCTGCACATTACAGTAAGGGGTTAATTAGATGTCAGCATGCACTCTGCACATTACAGTAAGGGGTTAATTAGATGCCAGCACTCTCTCGACTGCTCCACTCTGCACATTACAGTAAGGGGTTAATTATATGCCAGCACGCTCTCTGACTGCTCCGCTCTGCACATTACAGTTAGGGGCAATTAGACGCCAGCATGCTCTCGACTGCTCCGCTCGGTGCATTACAGTAAGGGGTTATATATATATATAAAAAATAAAAAAATTAAATAGGAGTTATTCTGTGCACTCATTCCTTCCACGCATACGGTCATATAGTTGTGCCAAGCACGCTTCATTTTCTACGCATACAGTCATGTAGTTGTTGGTGTACACGCTCTTATAATTTATTCCTCATACACAGTCATATAGTTGGTCTGTGCATGCTCAATAAAAAAAAAATGTTCTTTGTTCCTATAATTATTCTACGCATACGACCATATAGTTGTTCTGTGCACACGCCCCCATAATTTGCTCTATGTATATGATTATATATGTATATATACGTACACGCTTTAGTTTATTCAGGGTTTACGACACGGCCCTCCTGATCATAGGAAGGGTGTGTCATGTGTTTGTCACTGCACATGCACTTGTAGCATTGGTGCAGTTCAGGCGCCTGTAGTATGGACACTGGTAATTCTGTACATGCACTCATGGTATTTGTACGATTCATGCGCTCGCGCACGTTGTTTATGCTCATGGCATTTTGTCTGTACACACGTTCGTAGCATTTATGCCTTACACACGCTTGTGGGATTTATGCCTTACAGGTGCTTGTGGGATTTATGCCTTACACACGCTTGTAGGATTCTTACTGTACACATGCTTGCTGGATTCATACTATACACACGCTTGTTGGATTTATACTGTACACACGGTTGTAGCGTTTGTGCTTTGCACACGCTTGTAGTGTTTGTGCTGTACAAACGCTTGTACATGCTTGTAGGATTTATGCTGTACACACACTTGTACATGCTTGTTGGATTTATACCATACACACGCTTGTTGGATTTATACTGTACACACGCTTGTAGGATTTGTGCTGTACACACGGTTGTAGCGTTTATACTGTACATTTGTTTGTAGGATTTATACTGTACACGCTTGTAGGATTTATGCTGTACACTCGCTCGTAGAATTCATACTGTACAAACGCTTGCACATGCTCGTAGGATCTATACTGTGCATGCGTTTGCTGGATTTAAACTGTACACGCTTGTACGTGCGTGTGGGATTTGTACTGCACGGCCGCTTGTAGGATCTATTCTGTGCACGTGCTCGTGGGGTTCATAATGTACACACGCTTGTAGGATTTATACTGTACACACGCTTGTAGGATCATACTGCACACGTGCTCGTAGGATTCGTACTGTACACGCGCTCGTAGGATTCGTACTGTACACACACTCGTAGGATTCGTACTGTACACACGCTCGTAGGAATTACACTGTACACATGCTTCCAGGATTTATACTGTACACACGCTCGTAGGATTCATACTGTACCCACGCTAGTAGGTATATACTGTACACACGCTTGTAGGATTTATACTGTACACACGCTCATAGGGTTTTGTACTGTACACACGCTCGTAGGATTTATACAGTACACGCTCATAGGATATGTACTGTACACTCGCTCGTAGGATTTATGCTGTACACACGCTCGTAGGATTTATACTGTACACACGCTCGTAGGATTTATACTGTACACACGCTCGTAGGATTTAAACTGTGCACGCGCTCGTAGGTTTTGTGCTGCACACTCGCTCGTAGGAATTATACTGTGCAGGCTCGTAGAGTTGTATTGTACATGTGCTTGTGAGAGCCATGCTGTGCGTGTGCTCGTGGCATGTGTGCTGTACATACACTTGCGGTGTTTGTGCGGTTCTTGCGCTTGTAGCGTTTGTGCCACACACATGCACATACAGCACATGTAGTGTTGTCCTGTGCGTGGGTACGTGGTCATATAATTACTACATGCATGCATTGTTTGTTATCGGTAGTGTTGAGCGGCATAGGCCATATTCGAATTCGTGAATATTTGCGAATATATGGACGAATATTTGTCATATATTCGCGAATATTCGCATATTTGTAATATTCGCTTTTTATTTTCGCATAAGCAAAAATTCGC
The DNA here is from genome assembly GCF_029499605.1 of Hyla sarda. Classification (NCBI taxonomy): domain Eukaryota; kingdom Metazoa; phylum Chordata; class Amphibia; order Anura; family Hylidae; genus Hyla; species Hyla sarda. The sequence continues at coordinate 283,516,840 of NC_079193.1, forward strand.
GGATGCGAAAATCAACATATGCAAAAATTTGCATATACAAAATTAGCATAAGTGAAAGTTTGCATATGTGAAAATTAGCATATGCAAATTTTCGCATATGCTAAAATTCGCACGGTAGTATTAGAGCCTTCTTTACACCACACAAGCTGAAAGCAGAGAGGGATGATCACTGTGATGTGTACTGTGAAAAAAAAAAACGAATATTCGTAATTACGAATATATAGTGCTATATTCGCGAATATTCGCGAATTCGCGAATATGCGATATTCGCGAATAAAATTAGCATTGCGAATATTTGCGAGCAACACTAGTTATCGGTTGTTGTTGGCCATAAGCACATGCAGTTTGGTTGTGCATGAGTGCATGTAGTTGGCCTGAGTATAGGTTCATCAAGTTTATTGGTAGAGTCGCTCATAGCTGTTATACGGCATAGTTCTATACATATGCACATAGTTGTTCCGTACATATCTGTGTATAGTGGCGCCGGGCTTACATGTATATAGTTTGTCCTGGGCATTTGTGTACACGCACTTAATTCATTCGGTCTATATGCTCAGGGTTTCTGTGCATACTCTCATATAGTTTGTGTCAGGGTCCGGACTAGCGGCTGGAGGTGGATCCTCTGTACCTGAAAGGCGATGATGTGGATCGTACTAGGGAATCGGTTCTAAGCAGTTACTGGTGTTCGCCAGAGCCTGCCGCAAAGCGGGATGGACTTGCTGCGGCGGTAACTACCAGGTCGTGTTCCCCAGTAGCGACTTGACCTCTCAGGCAGCTGAGACTGGCGCGATACACAAGGACTAGACAGAGGCGAGGTCAGACGTAGCAGAAGGTCAGGGCAGGCAGCGAGGTTCGTAGTCAGGGGCAACAGCAGAAGGCCTGGATACACAGGCCTGGGAACACACTATAACGCTTTCTCAGGGCACAAGGCAACAAGATCCGGCAAGGAAGGGAAGGGGAAGTGAGTATTTATGAGTAGGGAGGTGATTGAACTAATTGGGCCAGGCACCAATTAGCGGTGTGCTGGCCTTTTAAATCTTAGAACATTGGCGCGCGCGCACCCTAGGGAGTGGGGCTGCGCGCGCTGGGATGAGACAGCCACAGGAGGAGGAGGAGGGTGAGTAGAACGGGGCGCGATCCGTGAACGGGTCTGACCCGCCACACGGATCGCGTCCCCGCCGGCATGAACATAACAGCGCTCGCGGTCAGAGACAGAGACCGGAGCGCTGCTGTTACTATAACGCCGCAAGCTCTCCGGGGAAGCCGCGGGACCCGGAGCGCTCGGCGTTACAGTTTGTCCTGTGCATATGTTCATCCAGTTGGTTTGGACAGTTGCCCAGTTTGTTAGACGCCTTATAGTTTTATGCATACGCTCATATAACTTGTTCTGGGTGTTCGCTTACGTAGTTCGTGCTGTGCATGCAGTTCGTTTATGCATACAGGTCATTCGGTGTATGCGTGCAGTTGTTCGGGCATACGTCCATATAGTTCGTTCTTCGCACACGCGCATGCTATTTGATCGGTGCAAACGCTCACATAATTGTTTGGTGCTCACATAGTGTGTTCCGTACATACCAACATGGTTTGTTCCCTGCATGTTCACATAGTTCATTTGTGCATATGCCCGTATAGCTTGTTTCTCACTACTGAAACTGCTAAAACTCTTATTATTGCTTTGATTCACTCCCGCCTCGACTACTGTAACTCTTTACTAATAGGCCTTCCTTTTTCCAAACTCTCTCCTCTTCAGTCCATCCTTAATGCCGCAGCCAGACTCATCTTCCTCTCCAGCCACTACACCGACGCCTCCTCCCTGTGCCAGTCACTACACTGGTTACCAATTCAGTCCAGAATACAGTACAAAATCCTCAGTCTCACACACAAAGCTCTCCACAAAGCTGCACCTCCCTACATCTCCTCTCTCACCTCCGTCTACCATCCTACACGTTCTCTCCGATCTGCTAATGATCTCACACTAATATCTTCTATTTTCCGAACTTCTCACTCCCGTCTCCAAGACTTCACTCGTGCTGCACTGGTTCTCTGGAATGCTATCCCTCAGTCCCTCAGACTCAACAACAACATCCACAGTTTGAAACATGGCCTAAAAACACATCTCTTCAGACAGGCCTATAACATTCTTTAATTGGCCTCAACATATCCTCAACATATCCCCACACCTGTTTTTGAATAGTTATTGTGTAATATTATGTCTGATACTTGTCTTTATTTGTACCCCATAATTGTAAGCGCTGCGGAATCTGTAGGTGCTATATAAATAAAATTATTATTATTATTATTTACGGTCATAGAGTCATTCTGTGCATACGCGCACACAGTTCGTTCTCGGCATGCTCACTTAGTTGTATGCATACACGCATAGTTGTTTTCGGCATACGCTTACTTAGTTAGTCCATGCAGATGCACATATAGTTTGTTCTGGCATACGTTCACTTAGTTAGTCCTGTGCATACGCGTAATTAATTTGTTCTGTGTTTACGCTTATATAGTTGTCAAGTGCACATGCTCATAAAGTCTTGTGCATTCACTTACTTCTGTTCCATGGACATGCTCTTGTAATTGGTTTAAGTTGTTCAGTGTTTCTGCTGGTAGTTATTGTTATGTACATATTTTATAGTTTGATTGGTGCATACGCTCGCTCGTGTAGTTCATTCCAGTTCACGTTCATATAGTTAGTGCGGCACAGGCTCTCATATAGTTTGGTCGCTGTATACGGTCAAGGTGTCTGGTTTGGACATGTGGTCTGGTGTTATTGATGTATACATGGTCTAGTTGGTTATGCCGGGCCCACGTTCAGTGTCATGTGCAGCATATGTGCCATGGAGTTAAGCTAGGTATATGCTTATGGCATTCATACTCGGTACATGTTCATATGCATTCGGAACATACGTTACTTTGGTTGAGGTTTTCAATTTCGGATTGACCAGTCACGTCTACAGGTTGGTCCAGATACAACCTTTCACGGCTTCAGGTTGACGACAATGTCATCACATATGTTTTGTTTAGTTAGCAGTTGGGTTAGGCTACAGGTGTATAGCTTTATTATCCGATGCCACGTATATACGTCAATCATGGTTACGACCTGTCTCGGCTTGAAGTTGACAGTGATACTTTTAGTTTTATAGTTAATTGAGTTTTCAGACCTGTCACATCTCCAGGTCGGTTCAGTTACTACTTGACACGGCTTCAGGTTGATGACAATGTCCTTATGTGTTTTCACAAGTTCATTTAGCATCAGGGTCATGCATACAGGCATATAGCTTGGTTTCAGTTGAAGTTTTGTCTGTCTTAGCTTCAGGTTGATCATTATTTTGGTTATACATTGGTTGAGTGTCATGATCAGGCTTGCCGCACGAGTGGTGTCATCACCTGTCACGTCCACAGGTCGGTTACAGTTACAAACTAACACGGTTTTAGGTTGACGACTAGGTAGTTATGTTTTATGTACATATGCACTTGGGATTATGCATACGCTCAGGGTTTGGTTTGTAGCAAGTACTCGGAGGAGCCTCCACACACTGTTACTTTCCGACTTGGTTTTATTGGGTTTTGCCACTTTTCTCTTCATCTAGCATGATTAGGTTATACCTAGCGGCTGTTCAGCTCCACATCTCATTGGCACATTTCGACTTGGCCTCCTTGTTTCATTCGATACGGTTAAAGTGGCTCTGAAAGGTGCGCTAAGGTTCCAAGCCTTCTTCCCGTCAGCCTTTGTTGGCCAACTCGTTCAGACAGTTAGTAGATGTTCTAGACAGGACCCCCGTTCAGCTACAAACATAGTCTGTGTTGGAAAGCAGCTTTGTTTCTGGGTTACTATGGCTTCCTCAGACCTGGTGAGTTCACTAGTAAAACGTAAAATGATACTTGTTTGAGACTGAGCCAACTGAAATGAAATTCCGACCACTATTAGCTTGAGTTGAGCGCTACCAAAACATCTTTACCCAGGCAAGTCGTTACCATCTGCTGCTTTTCCACATTTCATAGGTGGTGCCCAGTTCGTGTGCTACGTGACCTATTGATCACACACCAGGGAGCTAGTAGGTCACAGCCGTTATTATTGTTCTGAGGTTTTGCTCTCACCACTCTGCAATTCGATAAATAAGTACGCATTTTAGTGATAGGTTTAGGGGGTGACTCGGCTGCGATATCTGGACACCCCCTTCGCATCGGTGCCACCTCATCAGCATCACGTCAGGGGATGCCAGACCATGTGATTCGTAATTTGAGTCGCTGGAAATATAGCTCATACATGCACTCATCCCCTATCCAAAGTCTGGAAGTTCCCATGCTTTCCAGTTTCTGGTTCTGTAATGTTGTCTTATTTCATAAAGCGTTTTTGTTTCAAATATTGAAGTTTTGCCCTCTATTTTATTCAGGTGTACCTACACACGGCAGTATATGGCACAACTCAGACTGCCTGTTAGTTAGCATATCATGTGGTTAGGCTGTTAGGTAGGTACGCTACGCTTTTGAGCCACCGATCACAAGTGTGAAGGCTAACGCAGCCTGTATTTGTGAGAGGGGGCAGGGTTTATCACTATAAGAACCCGCAGTGTCCCTAGCACAGTATGCCGCAGGTTTTTCCCGTCCCACCCAAACCATCCCCCCCCCCCCGCTTTAAAAATTCATTCAATCTCTCAGGAGTCTTTTTCTATCTAAGGTATGCCCCTCTATTTTATTCAGGTATACCTACACGCGGCAGTATATGGCACAACTCAGACTGCCTGTAAGTTAGCATATCATGTGGTTAGGCTGTTAGATAAGTACGCTACGCTTTTGAGCCACCGATCACAAATATATATATATATATATTTATACATATTTTCCATTGCTTATAGAGCACAAAAAATCTCAGACACATGAATGGTTTCCTCCAATGCTCAAAACCACACTAGGCTAGGTTTCCACACAGGTTGGTTTTTCTGGCGTTCTTTTTGGAAAACTGCCACTGCAGTTTTTAAGCCAAAGCCAGAAGTGTATTAGGCTAAATTTCCACTTGTTTTTTTTTGTATTGAAAAAAATGCCAGAAAAGACGCCAGTGCAAGTGATGTTTTTTCTGGTGTTTTTGCATTTAAGTGGAAATTGCATTTTTGGCCCCTTTGGCATTTTTTTTCTAAATTTGTTGGGTACCAATAAATAAATAAATAAATAAAAAGGATGCAATAGCGATGGGAAATTTTTTTATTATAAAACAAGTAATCTTTATTTTTTATTAAAAAAATATTTAATTTTTAAGAAAGTGTTTAATAAAGTGTGTGTGTGTTTCACTTTTTTTCCATCTGTATTTTTTTAATTTTTAGGTAGTACTACTCCCAGCATGGAACACACTGTTCCATGATGGGAGTAGTAGTACCTGTACTAATAGACATTGCCCGGGTGTCACTCCTGACACCCAATGCGATCGTCCATAATATAGCAGAGATGCGGAGCAGCTCCATACAGCTCTCGCATCTCAGCACAATACTCCGGCTGGCCAGTGATGTGAATAGAAATTTACAAAACATATTTTCCGCCCAGAGTGGGATTGGCCGGATGGTGGAAGCCAATCCCCGGTCTCAGAGGGAAATATGAATGAGTGAGTGGCCCGGCCAGAGTATAGTGCAGAGATGGGGAGCGCAGAAGAAAGCAATAGATAGGACAATCGCATCGGGTGTCAGGAGTGACACCCTCTGTGATCTGTCCTCAACTGCAGCTACTACTCCCAACACGGAGCACACTCTGCTCCATGCTGGGAGCTGAAGTACCTGCATTAATAGACATATTGCAGCGAGTGTAACTTCTGACACTTGTTGCGATCTGTCTATTAATGCAGGTACTACAGCTCCCAGCATGGAGCAGAGTGTGCTCCATGCTGGCAGCTGTAGTACCTGCATTTAAGGAAAGATCACAGTGGATGTCACTCCTGACACCCGCTGTGATCCTCCTGTATAATGTATAGATGCGGCCGGACGCTCTTCTATGGTCCCCTGCACGGACGTATATACTAAGCAAAATGAAGGAAAAGTCCGCTCACCTCCCGATGCGAGTTGTAGCTGCCATGCTTCCTGATTGCTCAAGGTGCTGTCATGGCGTTGCTGCCGTGGACAAGGCACGTAGTAGAAAGGAGTAACTCACTTGGAGTTAAGATCCCTCAGTACTTCCAGACACATCAATAGATATAAAACACAAGCTTTTTAATTTGTCTTCTTAAAAAACATTAGGGTAGCAAATCATGTTAATAACATGGACCGATGCATTTCGGCTGTGTAGCCTTTCTCAAGGTCTGCTCAAGACAAATATATTTTGCTGAATAAATACACAAATGCATACAAAAGCTCTTCCCTGTTGTTCACATCACTTCCTGTATCATTCCTGAATTTAAGCTTCATATTCACACTTGCTAGATAATATGCATGTGGTTTATGAAAGAACAAAAAATAAATAAATAAAATTCCTGAATTTAAGCTTCATATTTCCACATGCTTGATTGTGTGCATGCGATTTATGGGGAAATTTGTAAAAAAAAATGTTTTCCTTCCCCTTAACCCGCAGGTACATAATCAAGCAAGTGTGAATATGGAGCTTAAATTTAGGAATGACACAGGAAGTGGTGTGCACAACAGGGAGGAGCTTTGTATGCATTTGTGTATTTATTCGGCATAATATATTTGTCAGACCTTGAGAAAGGCTACACAGCCGTAACGAGTCGGTCCATGTTTTTAACATGATTTGCTACCCTGATATTTTTTAAGAAGATAAAATAAAGGCTTGTGTTTTATATTTACTAATGTGTCTGGAAGTGTTGAGGGATCTTCACTCCAAGTGAGTTACTCCTTTCTACTGACGTATATATACACCTATTCATATTTACCACAGAGAGTTGTGATTGGCTGGAACCATCTGGCCAATCACAGCTCTCTGCAAGAAATATGAATAGGTGTATTTATACGTCAGTGCAGGGGACCATAGAAGAGTGCCGGCTGCATCTATACATAATACAGAAGGATCGCAATGGAACCCAGGACGATCTGTCAATTAGTACAGGTACTTTTACTCACATCGTGGAACAGTGTGTTCCATGCTGGGAGTAGTAGTACTACCGTAAAAATTTCAAAACTAAAGAAAAACATACATACACTACATTTCTATTATTGTCGGCTAAATTTTTAGGTCCCTTCCCGCACACATAAATTGATCCCTGTTTAAAAATTTATAAAAATGTAGTTATAAAAAAGATACATTTTGTTAAATACAGTTTTTCCATCACTATGTATCTTTTTTATTATTCTTTTTTAATGGTACCCTACGAAATGTTATTAAAAATGTATCTCCATCACTTTTTTGGATCGCTAAAATGCCTGCAAAAACGCCAAAGTTGAAACTCACATGGTGTTTTTCTTGGTGATTTTTTTTTACTCCCATAGACTTCTATGGGAGAAAAATGCCACGATTTCAGGGAAAAAAACACCATTGGCTCAACATGCTGTGACTTTGCAAAACCGCCAAGGACCTGAAAAATGGCAAAAAAGAGTGAAAAAACGCCAAAAGGATAAAAAAAAACGCCAAACTGAAAAACACAAAGTGAAAAAATAATTTAGCATTTTTTCATTGATTTATAGCTAACAGCTGGCCGCATCATGGGGGCCGTTTTGGCATTTTTTGGGGCAAAACGCCCCCCCCCCCCCCCCCAAAAAAAAAAGAAAAGAACAAATGGAAACTTGGAAAAAAAAATGACAAACCTAGCCAAATAGAGATGCTGGTGAAAACCAGATAAAACACATGCAAGGGTGTGACAATAAGCAAATTCCACTCAGATGTTGTCCATTAACCCAGGATCCCAGTACAGTAAACCAGCAGAGCTAACAATTGTATACAATTGTAATTTAATCTGAAATCTTAATCTAGGGTTAGAACTATCCTTTTTGTCTCATCTGAGTAGGTAGCCTCCATATAAGTAGATGACAAAGGGATTTTATGTGTTTAACCTCATATTTGCACTGATAAACTATAATAATAAAACCATGTTCTTTATCCTGTGTAGGGTCCCCTTGTAAGATCCAAAATATACTGCTCCAGTACCCATGCCTCAGCTAAAGCCATGCTTCAGTTCCTGTGTGGCTGCAGAATCCCTTTTTTTAAAAGCCTATATTTGTGTTTGGGGTACTGTGAGCTAACACGTATAGTGGTCATTTTGTTTGTTACTCTGCCAGTACTGCTGAGGGAGGAGTTCCCTAGTTCAACCTCTCTTCCCCAGAGGGCTGGATCACAAAAAACTGTCTAGCCTGGAGCATACCATGGAAGTGTGCACATCTCTCCTAGCTCAGCACCTGCCAGGTAAGTCAGTTTCATCTGTTTAACCTGCTAGCTTTGGTAAGTGAAATTCAGGCCTAGTCAGTAACCTGTTTCAGCTAGTCTGCTGCAAGCAAGATAATAAACTACTGTTCCATTTACAAGAATTTCTGAATCTGAGACAGATCTGGGTCATATGTGCATTGAGCACAACTCTGTGTATTGTTTTGGAAGATTTCACCCACAGGTCATCCCCAGTCCACACTATGAGGGCATCTTTCTTCAAGCATTCTGTTCCCAGCTCTGAGTAAGAGAATATACTGGTCAGAAGTGGAGAACCAGCTGAGCAAGGACCCTTCTGCAAACACTGATTTATTTGTGAAATTCCAGTGAAAGCTAGTACTGTGTGCATTCTTTAGTATATGCCCTGAACAAAGGGTATTATGTTGAGAAAAGGAGAGTAAAGTTTCTAGAATCTGCACCAATTTAAGCCAGCCTGAGTAGGCCCCCACCACAGAGTGTGATTTAATTGGACTAAATCTGCAACTGCATGTGTTCCTGTAGCTTTACATCAATATCAGAAACGTAAAAGTGCATGAAGCACTACAAAGACCTTTAGTTATTATATTTCCTGTCAAAAAATTCTGAAAGAGAACAGTGAACAACTTTATATGTCTGATCATCGGGAGTCGACCTCTGGTTCCCCAACAATCTCTATAATGGAGCCCCAACTCTCCCCACTGAATGGAGTTGTGGCTGGCGTGCTTCATTCATTGTCTATGGGTACGCTGGAGATATCTGAGGCTGAATACATTTCTTAGGGATGGAACACCCATTTAAAGACTGTAAGTTTGAAACCCTACATCAAAGTGACTTTATGTACAACCCTGACCACTATACCAAAAGTACCCCTATGTTCAGAGGCTGTACAGGCTTACAGGGGAATACACCAGGTTAGGAAGCCCCTCTTACTTCCCTGACACTAGCCCACATCTCCCAAAGGGACTGCTACCCACAGCTAACTTGGACTAACATGCTACCATAGGTGGTACTTGTCAAAGTAACATCAACATAAATGTCAGGATTTAATGTTTCCCAGTAGAACATTGTCCAGAGCATCACACTTCCTCTGCATGCTTGCCTTCTTCCAATAGTGCTGTAATGTCTGTTTTTGTGTTTTTTTTGTGTTTGGGTCTGTTCAGACATTGGCTTTTGTGTCTGGGCAGTTTCTGTGCTGATTTTGCCCAGGGTTTGAAGAGTTAATGCTCTCACACTATTGCAGCTCGAGTGTGGCTTTAAAACCCGAGCTCTGATGGAACTCTGATCTGGTTGATTAGTTCTTATTCTGACTATGACTGTTTTAGTCTGTCTGTAATATCTGAGTTTTAACCATGGTTTGATTCCTGCTATGATATCGATTTTAGTCTGCTTGGTTTTAAGTCCATCTGTGGGCTTTTAGCACCTTGTAATATCTCAGTCTGTGTTCACACTGTAAGTCTTGCTTGTATCCATGCTCTGTATTTAGTATCCTGACCCGTATTCCTCCATGTTATGGAGTTTGGCTTTTGTGTAGTCTGTTCAGACTCATCTGGTTCTCAGTCTTGTGTTCCGTGTATTATATTTCTGTTCCCTTCTAAGCCAGTATCCTGATCACATGGTGGAGTATGCCCGCTGGCTAGAAGTCTATTTGGCATTTGTATTGATGTCCCTCCATGTTTGGAGTGGGGCGTCTAGTTTTTTCTTTGTCCAGTGTCCAGTGTGAACAGTGTTCTATGTTTCCTGTCCTGTTTAGTATTTTACATTCAGTTCATCTGTTCATCCCCTGCATCTCCTGGTTTCTGCTGTATACTTATTCCATATCTCATCTTGTTCATTTATTCATATCTGCCATTTATATTTATTCTGGTTTATGAACTGTATGTTAGTACGCTATATCCTGCCCTGTTTGAATATTTATATCCTGTCTGGTTTATCTGGTTCTTTGCTTGTTTTCCCGTTATGTTTCTGGCCTTTCCTCGACAATGTACAGTATTATTTGTGTACGCCCATTGCACTTCAGCACAGGGAGGGACCGGCTCCAGGTTGTCGATCTGCATCCTGGTGCATCTCTTTTCTAGGTAAGTCATGGGCCTGCACCTTGTTATCAACATGACATAAAAGAAAAGTTCAACAGACCAGGGAACTTTCTTTTATGGTTCCATAGCCCAATTCTGATGCTCACATGCCCATTCAATGCTCTTTTTATTGTGGACAGAGGTCATCTGACTGGTTTGTTGCTATGTAGCTTCATACCTTGCAAGCTGTGCTACAGTGGCTTTTCTGTGGGGATTAAGCCCGGCAGGCTAGCCTTTGCTTCCATGCACATAGTGTCTCTATTGCTGCTTCACTAATTCTCCTTTCTTGGATCACAGTTTGGTAGGTACTTGGGCTGCACAATATGGGAAAAATGTGCGATTGCAATTATGGGCCTAAATATTGCGATTTCGATATGCGATTCGATAAATTAAATAAATGGTGAAATCCCGCCATTTCATGTCCAATCTCCTCCATTTTACAACTATCCACTCATTTTATGCCCACCGCCCATTTCACATCTCCCCATTTAATTTCTATCTCCCCCTGTCACATTCTCCCCTCATCGTCACATCTTTTCCAATCACATTTTCTCCTTATCTCACATTAACCCCTCCCCCTGCCACATTCCCCCTTCCCCCTGACACATTCTCCCCCCATATCACATCTCACCCCCCGGTCAAATTTCCCCCTCCCCCTGTCACATTCCTCCTCCCTCTACCACATTCCCCCCCTTGTCACATTCCCCCCTGTCACATTCTTCCCCATATCACATCTCCCCCCTATCACATTCTTCCCCATATCACATCTCCCCCTGTCACATTCTTCCCCATATCACATCTCCCCCTGTCACATTCTTCCCCATATCACATCTCCCCCTGTCACATTCCCCCCTGTCACATTCCCCTTCCGTCACATTATCCCCCTGTCACATTATCCCCCTCCTTATTCCTCCCGTGTCACATTATCCCCAGTATCCCCCGTCACATTCCCTGCCCTGTCACATTATCCCCGCCCCCTGTCACAGTGTCCCCCCTGTCACATTATCCCTCCCGTCACATAATCCCCCCTGTCACATTATCCCCCCCCATCACATTCCCCCCATTGTCACATCCCCCCCCTGGAACTTCCCCCCCATTGTCACATCCCCCTGTCACATTATCCCCCCCCCCCTGTCACATTATCCCCCGCCCCCCGTCACATTCTCCCCCCCCCCTCCACTGTAGGTAGCTTTTTTTACTACAGCAATACACTGGGTTTCCATGACGATTTTCAAATCTCCTACCGGATGCAGGAAACCCAGTGTGTTTGCAGCCGAAAAAGACCTTTCCCCATCAGCCAATCACTGGCTTGACACGTGACACCGCTACGGCCAGTGATTGGCTGAAAAGGGAAAGGTTCTACTACTTGTATGGTAAAGAGGAGTCACCGGACAGCACGGAGATGAACGGCATCTGCAGGGACCGGGAGTAGGTAAGCAGAAGGCTTTTTAATTTTTCTCCCCTCTGTTACTTAGCTCAGTGTTTTTCTAGCAGGGTGCCTCCAGCTGTTGTGAAAATACTTCTACCAGCATGCCCGGACAGCCTTTGCCGGTCCGGGCATGCTGGGAGTTGTAGTTTTGCAACAACTGGAGGCACCCTGGTTAGGAAACACTGACTTTTAGCATTTAAATTAGTTTTTGCCTGCTCTGGCCGGCCCCCGCCTGCAGCAGCACACGAGAGCCGTCCCGAGCAGATAATCGCATGTTTTCCCGTGGGGCCGTATCACTATATCGCAAAAAGGAAAAATCGCTATTCGATTGCTTTTGCGATATCTCATGCAGCCCTAGTAGGTACTAACCACTGTATACCAGGAACACCACACATAACCCATTTTTTGTGGGGATGCACCGACTTACTTATCTAAACACCACAGTTTGGCTCTAGTCAAGGGTTCCTCAAAACCTTATAATTGCCCATTTATTCTTGAATTTAAAGGGGTACTCTGCTGGAAAACATTTTTTTTTTTTAATCAACTGGTTCTAGAAAGTTAAGCAGATATGTAAATTATTTCTCTTTAAAAATCTTAATCCTTCCAGTACTTATCAGCTGCTGTATGCTCCACAGGAAGTTCTTTTCTTTTTGAATTTTCCTTTCTGTCTGACCACAGTGCTCTCTGCTGACACCTCTGTTCATTTTAGGAACTGTCCAGAGTAGGAGCAAATCCCCATAGCAAACCTATCCTGCTCTGGACAGTTCCTGACATGGAAAGAAGTGTCAGCAGAGAGCAGTGTGGTCAGTCAGAAAGGAAATTCAAAAAGAAAAGAACTTCCTCAGGAGCAAACAGCAGCTGATAAGTACTGGAAGGATGAAGATTTTTAAACAGAAGTAATTTACAAATTTGTTTAACTTTCTGGCATCAGTTGATTTAAATTTTTTTTTTCCAGTGGAGTACCCCTTCAATACTTTAACTCCAATATCTGACTGTTCACTTGCTGCCCAATATATCCCTCCTCTTGACAGGCGCCACTCTCCTGACATAATCAATGTTATTCTCTTTACCTGTCAGTGATGATACTATACTATAGCTGATCGGTGTATTTCCCATCCATGCAGGGAATTATCATAGGTTACCATAGAGATACTTGTGATAAAAAAGACAAAATTATTATTATCCAATATGCAAATTTCTTCAGTATTATTTAAAATATGTAAATTGTTCTGCCTTCGCTTTCAAGAGATGGTTTGTCCAGAAAGCAGGAAAAAAAATCAATCCCCCTTAATATTTTTCTTTTATTATACTTTAGCATACACCGATTGTTCTCAGCATCCAGCTGTTACACGGAGAACCCCTTTAGCCATTGGAGAATTCACTACTAATTGGCTTGAATTAACATGATCTGGCACTTCGTAGGCTGTTTACCAGAAACTAAGCAAATGCTAAGCAAACAAACCATCAGTTGGCTTGGAGAACCTTTCAACTTACATTAGCATTTTCATTTTATCCCACAGACAGATGTCAACACATGTGACCTTTCATTGAGTTATACAGGTTTGCTGCTTCCACTTGGTCAGGTTTGGTCTTTTAGCTGTCAATATCTTCTTTGTTCACTCTCCACAGCATCCGTCTTTAAACATGAATTTATGTACTTTTTTTTTTAAAGGATAGGACTTTGTTTAGCAATAAGGTAGAGAAGTTAAGATATAAATAGACGGGGTAATACAGTGTTATTAAAAATGTGTATAAAAGATTTACTTTTAAATTATATTTGATAACTTAGATAAAGTTTGAAAACACTTTGCATAACCCACATATCCTGGAACAAACAGCATAAATCAGCCTGACTGAATGAAATGGCTGGGATGATGGATTCATACACATACCGTATATACTCGAGTATAAGCCAACCCGAACATAAGCCGAGGCCTCTAATTTCACCCCAAAAACCCAGGAAAAGTTATTGACTCGACTATCAGCCTAGGGTGGGAAATACATCATCCCCCCTGTCATCATCCAGACCCCCATTATTAACACCCCCGTCATCATCACCCTGTCATTTTCACCCCATCATCATCACCCCGTCATCATCCCCCCCTTCATCATCACCGCCTGTCAATCAGTGGTCTTCAACCTGCGGACCTTCAGATGTTGCAAAACTACAACTCCTAGCATGCCCGGACAGCCATCGGCTGTCCGGGCATGCTGGGAGTTGTAGTTTTGAAACATCAGGAGGTCCGCAGGTTGAAGACCACTGCAAGTCTTTGTCATCATCCAGACCCCCCTTTACTTTTCTACTCACCTCCCCTCGGTGGGAAGGAAGGGTGAACTGGTCCGGGCAATCTATGCTGCAGGGACCGTCCGGTGAGGAGGGTTAGTCGTTCCAGGCTGTCCATTTTCACCGGGAGGCCCTCTTCTCTGCTCCGGGCCAGCCCCGGACTAGTGATGTTGCCTTGACGACGATGCACAGGGACGTTCATGCGCAGGGACGTCCCAGTGCGTCATCAAGGCAACGTCACTAGGCCGGGGCCGGCCCGGAGAAGATGGCCTCCCGGTGAAAATAGACAGCCCGGAACGACTAACCCTCCCCACCGGACGATCCCTCGAGCATAGATGGCCTGGACCAGCTCACCCTTCCTTCCCACCGAGGGGAGGTGAGTAGAAAACTAAAGGGGGGTCTGGATGATGACGAAGTCATCAGTGGTCTTCAACCTGCGGACCTCCAGATGTTTCAAAACTAAAACCCCCAGCATGCCCGGACAGCCATGAGTTGTAATATGCAACATTTAGAGGTCCACAGGTTGATGACTACTGGAAGGGATTGACAGGCGGTGAGTTCACTCGAGTATAAGCCGAGGGGGGCGTTTTCAGCATGAAAAATCGTGCTGAAAAACTCGGCTTATACTCGAGTATATACGGTACATGGTTGGTTCAATCAAAGTTGTATTGGGTTTTATCATTTTTTTTACTGAATTTCTATAGACTAGATGTCACTAGCTGAGCTAATCCACAGGTAAGCATTCTGTCTCCATTGTTTCCTGTTGTCACATAACCTTCTGTTCTTGTGTTATTCTGGAAACATTTTGATTCAGTTTTTATGCACCTAATTGCCAACACATCTGAATCATCTAAGCAGAATGAATAGGACGGTGAAAGAAACATAATGATGTCATTGTGAGATGAACCCCTGTTGAAAAAGTCTAAAATAGGAGATTGGTATTATATTGTGTATGGAGTAAGCTCAAGAAAGGAAGCTAAAACAGTGTATGCGTAAACAGCCATAGATAGTGACATTTGTATTCACAATGATTGTTCTGTGTACTTAAATCACACAGATAGCTAGGCGGCCTTTACATATGTTTTTAGCACCATGGCTGTTCCTTCTATTATTTGTAGGAGAATTAAAGGAAATGCTACATGTCTTATCTATCAACTAATAGTTGACAGGTATAATATATATATATATATATACAGTTCATGAAATGTGTAGAGGGATATGTACATTATAGAACCATATCTGAAAATGTGTTACAGGACTTACTAGATAAATAGCGTTGCAATAATACCAGAATGTCTAACGTGGTATTATCACCATCAGATGTATGTGTTATAGACCTTAATAGCAAAAATTCTCAAAGACATTAAAGGGGTACTCCGGTGGAAAACTTTTTTTTTTTTTTTTTTTAAATCAACTGGTGGCAGAAAGTTAAACAGATTTGTAAATTAAAACAAAGATTAGTTTTTACCCATTTGGATTGGTGGGGATCAATCTTTTAACCACAATAACCTCGAATACCTGGTTGTGAGCTGCACACATTTTTCTAATTCAGATTTGTAAATTACTTTGATTAAAAAAATCTTAAAGGGTTTATCCAGGAAAAAAAACTTTTTTTTATATATATATCAACTGGCTCCAGAAAGTTAAACAGATTTGTAAATTACTTCTATTAAAAAATCTTCATCCTTTCAGTACTTATGAGCTTCTGAAGTTGAGTTGTTCTTTTCTGCCTAAGTGCTCTCTGATGACACGTGTCTCGGGAACCGCCAAGTTTAGAAGCAAATCCCCATAGCAAACCTATTCTACTCTGTGCAGCTCCCGAGACAAGCAGAGATGTCAGCAGAGAGCACTTTTGCCAGACAGAAAACAACAACAACTCAACTTCAGCAGCTGATAATTATTGAAAAGATTAAGATTTTTTAATAGAAGCAGAGAAGAAGGATAGGGGAGATTTATTGGCCCCGAAAAAACAAGGGAAGACAAACAAGTACTATAGAAATAAAAATAATAAACGCATTGTTTTTTCTTTTGCTAACTCGCCAATCAATCAAGTTATAAAGAAGAGCATTTTTGATATTTGGTTTTATTTTGATAACGATGAAGAAATGGAAGAGGAAGCAAAAGAAAAACCCATTGTAACTTTTAGGAAATCTACCACCATTGGAGGTTTAATTAAAAAATCTAAAAACAAGTCTCAGGTTGGAAGTGGCCACTGGTTAAATAAAATGACACCGAAGGGAAATTTTCCATGCAGGAACTGCAAGTTTTGCAAGTTTAATCTGTCTAAAAGAAATTTTTCTGTTGGAGGGGTCAATATTTTTGTAAACCAGTTGATCACATGTCAATCAACTCACATCGTGTATTGCCTTATCTGTCCATGTAAAAGATATTATATGGGAAAAAACCAAGCGCAAATTAAATGCACGAGTGAGAGAGCACCTCTATTCTCTGCAATCGGGCAGGGAGTCTCCTCGCTTCATCGCTCATATGAATGAGTGTCATGGCGGTGCAAGCGAGGGACTCCGTTTTGCCGGAATCGAAAGAATAGAAGTTGTCCCCGTTGGTATTGATAATCACTCCTTCCTTCTACGTCGGGAGGCGTTTTGGATTATCAGGTTGAAAGCCATGGGACCCACGGGGATGAATGACAAGCAAGATCTGTCAGCTTTTTTGTGAATCCACTACCTTTGTTAGGTGGAGTTGTTTTAAGCATTATGTATGTTGTGACATATTTTTACAATGGTTTGTGGTTTTTTTCTGTTTCACTTTTTTGTTATGTGTTACGGTCACCACGCCCCTCCCCTCCCCTATTGTAAGCTGCTTAAATACTTACCCACCTGGACAGGTAGGCGTACACCTTGTTTGGCCAGAAGAAGCGTCAGGTCTGTGACGCGAAACTAGTTGCCGTTGGTGGTGTGTCCCCGCATCTTGAGAGCGGCTGCTCTCACTCCCCGCGTGTGTGACCGCATTTTACCTTTCCACTCTGCCGGTGTGAATAAAGGACAAGACTTTTTATACTGCTTCCAGTGGTGAGTGCGACTTCTTTCCTCTTCATCTAACTTTGTTATTTGAACTACCTACCTGTTTGGTCTGCACCTCCACGTAGCTAGGAAGATCTGCCTTTAAGGTCACAGCAGCGCTTTTTCACCCCATGCATTGAGGCTGATATATTGGATTAGCAGTGCCTGGTGTTAAACTTGTTCTTGCAAACTTCACAGCAATTTACAAATCTGTTTAACTTTTTGGAGCCAGTTGATATATAAAAAAAAGTTTTTTCCTGGAATACCCCTTTAATCCTTCCAGTACTCATTAGCTGCTGAATACTACAGAAAAAATTATTTTCTTTTTGGAACACAGAGCTCTCTGCTGACACCTCTGTCCATTTTAGGAACTGTCAAGAGCAGCATATGCTTGTTATGGGGATTTTCTCCTACTCTGGACAGTTCTAAAAATGTTTACCACGAATATCGGCACTATATTTAGAATATAGTGATATATATTTGTAATGATGAATATTCGTTTTTATGCGAATATGCTAATTTTTGCAAATATCTGCACTTCCAGTTAGAGGATACTGATCACTCCCTTCTTTTAGGTGAAAGATATAATTGCGCATGCACACTATGCGAATTTCATAACGATTTTTTGCATGAAAAAAAAGAGAACAAACATAGTGAATATGCAAAGTTCGCGAACATAGAATGAATATTCGTCCTTTTATTTGAAAGATATCGCAAATTCGAATATGGCCCCTGCTGCTCATCACTATATGCAAATGAGCTTTGCTATAGAAGGAGGCTATGAAAGCTCACTATACATACTTTGAATGTAACCATAGGCCCCATTCACTTGGCAGAGTGTCCTCTGCCTCCCCCAGACTGGTATGCACTGACATACTTTTTTTTCTCTATAGATAACACTGCAGACTGAGCTTTCCTATGCAGATGGTCAACTTTTTTGCATTGTGGCACATGGCCAACATAAGTCACTGTATGGCTAAACAGAATTACATTCTGGCACAACAAAAATGTAATCATAAATGTTACCATGCACACAGGAACACTACAGTACAGAAAGAAAAACTACTAAGTAATGTCAGTGCAGGTATAATGCACACAGTGATGTCTATGTGGAGACAGGAAGCTATGGTAATGTCATCAAAGTACAGGAGCTGAGTATTAAATCTATATATATCTAAAACTCAATGGAGGAGATTTATCAAAACCTATGCAGAGGAAGAGTGGTGCAGTTGCCAATGGCAACCAGTCAGATCGCTTCTTTCATTTTGGAAGAGACCTGTGAAAAATGAAAGAAACAATCTGATTGGTTGCCATGGTCAACTGCACCACTCTTCCTCTACACAGGTTTTGATGAATCTCCCCCACTGTATGTGTATGTATGTATGTATGTATGCTTGCATGTTCCAGTATCACTTTCAAACAGCTAAAGATATTTTCATGAAACGTGTTACACATGTTAATAATATGCCAACTAAAAACATAGGATAGGTTAATTATCCCTTACCCACCCCCCATTTGCGAGGGTCGGGGTTCTTGGTTCTTGTTCAAAGTTCCATTCAAGTCTGTGGGAAATATATGTTACAGCATAAGTTCCAAATGGCTGGAGATATTTCCATAATACTTGGTCACATGTTACTAATATGTCCACAAAAAATATAGGATAGGTAATTAAACCCTAACCTTCTCTCATTTGCGAGGGTCGATGATTTTGTTTAACCCCTTAACAACAATTGAAGTAAATGTACGTCATGGTGATGTGGCACCATGACGTACATTTACGCACCACCATGATCGCTATCAGCAGCCAGGGACCCGCCGGTAATGGCAGACATCCGCGATAGCGCAAATGTCTGCCATTAACCCCTCAGATGAAGTGATCAATACAGATCACAGCATCTGCGGCAGTGCGGTACTTTGAATGGATGATCGGATCGCCCGCAGTGCTCCCCTCACCTGCCTCCGGCCATCTCCCGGGGTCTTCTGCTCTGGTCTGAGATCGAGCAGACCAGAGCAGAAGATCACCGATAATACTGATCAGTGCTATGTCCTATGCATAGCACTGAACAGTATTAGCAATCAAATAATTGCTATGAATAGTCCCCTATGGGGACATAAAAAGTGTAAAAAAAAATGTAAAATAAAAAAGTAAAAAAATGTAAAAAATCCCCTCCCCCAATAAAAAAGTAAAACGTCCGTTTTTCCCATTTTACCCCCAAAAAAGCGTAAAATAAATAATTAATACACATATTTGGTATTGCCACATGCGTAAAAGTCTGAACTATTAAAATATATTGTTAATTATCCCGTACGGTGAACAGCGTAAGTGTAAAAAAAAAATTTAAAAGTCCAAAATTGCTGTTTTTTGTCACATTTTATTCAAAAAAATTTATAAAACTTAATAAAAAGTAAAACCTAAGCAAAAGTGGTACTGATTAAAATTACAGATCATGGCACAAAAAATTTGCCCTCATATCGCCCCATATACGGAAAAATTAGAAAGTTATAGGTGGTCAATATAGGTCAATTTCTAATATACTAATTTTGTTAATATGGTTTGAGATTTTTTTTAAGTGGTACAATTATAGAAAAGCATATAACATGGGTATCATTTTAATTGTATTGACCCACAGAATAAAGAAAACATGTCATTTTTACCGGAAAGTGTACAGCGTGAAAACAAAACCTTCCAAAAGTTGCTAAATTGCATTTTTCTTTTCAATTTTCCCACATAAATAATATTTCTTTGGTTGCGCCATACATTTTATGGTAAAATAAGTGATGTCATTGCAAAGTACAATTGGTTACGCAAAAAACAAGCCCTCATATGGGTCTGTGGATGGAAAAATAAGAGAGTTATGATTTTTAGAAGGCGAGGAGGAAAAAACGAAAATGCAAAAATTAAATACTGGTAGGTCTGTTCCTTAAGGCCAAAATGGGCCTGGTCCTTAAGGGGTAAAAGTCCCATACAAGTCTATGGGAACTATATGTTACTGCATAACTTCCATATGGCTGGAGATATTTCGATAATACTTGGTCACATATTACTTATATGCCAAATGCAAATGTAGGATAGTTTAATTAACCCTTACCTACCCCCTTATGTGAAGGAGATTTTTTTTTGTCTCAAGTCCCATGCAAGTATATGGGGCTTCTGGTACCTTACTCCACAAGCTCTGTTCTACATCTCCTAGTGAGTGTGTCAGTCTGGCTTACAAGCCACACCCTCCCCTCATGCCATGCCCCATCTCATGAAGCCACACCCACATGCTAAACCACACCCCTTTTAAATCATGCCCACTCAAGCCATGCCCCCATCTATTTTCTGCTTACAATATCTTCATATTGATATGAGGATAACATATGAGGATGATATATGAAGAAAGGATATGAGGACAGGATAAAAGGTCTGGATATGAGGATGGGATAGGAGAATGGGTTATGATGTTGGAATATGAAGACGGGATGTGAGGTTGGGATATGGGGATGGAATATGGGGTCAGGATATGAGGTCTCGATGTGAGGTCTCGATGTGAGGCCGGGATTTGAGGATGGGATGTAAGGATGGGATGTGAGAACAAGATGTGAGGAAGGAATGTGAGGTGGGGATATGAGGACAAAAACTTCCTCTTTTGTTGCTTTACCTCCCATACAAGGATTAGGTAGGAAAAACCGGGCAACGCCGGGTACTCAGCTAGTAGGAGATAAAATGTACATACTGCAGATGGGACATAACAAGCACCAATGTGGCCCCACAGCCGAATGTGGTATGACACTTAATTGAATGTTGCAAGTCCCATTGAAATCGAGCAACAATGTTGAATGAAACTTGAAAAGAGGCTCTTTTCAATTTTGCAAGACCTTTTCCATCATTAAAGGAGTTATCCAGTTTAAAAAACATATCCCCTATCAGGACTACTCCTTTAACTGCAACTTATGTCTCGGTAGAGAGAGCCCTCTCATGACTAATGGACTCCATAGCAGCTGCCATGCAGGCTTTCCTGGAAATGATTTCCATATAAAGTATTATATATAAAGCTATGTAAGGAAATAGAACTCTTGGCCAATTATGAAAGCAACATTTTACACGACAAAATACAATACAATACACTTTACAATACGCTAAATACAATACATTTTACAAGTTCTGCTTCACACGGGTATGCCTCTCTAGTCTGCACTGGATATGTCAACATGCAAGCCCAAATTTTAACAATAAGATTTAGAAAAATCCAAAGTGTTAGTGTGTAAAACTTGGAAACTCTTCTGAATTGGCCTTAAATTGTTTCTAAGTTTAGCTTCTCTCGTGGAGTCAGTTTCTTTAATGGGATCTGGCAACTTTATGTGCTATGCATTTTATGTATTTTAAAATGGGGAAAATCTGCACATAGAATTTCACTTTTCCAGAACAGTACAAATGTTCAAACAAAGAGTCAAATGGACACAACTGTGTTGTATAAACTTTAAAGTTTTGATACAAAAGGTCCTTTATTTTTTATATGCAAATTGTTTGCTGTCCAAATAAAAAATTCCCGCTAAAATGCACATTGCAGGTTAGAAAGCCTATTGTATTGCTTTATTAGAACCATTACAATATTATTTCCTTATTATTATTATTCATCATTCCATACTTTGTCAGCTATGTTAGCTTAGGTTTGCATCCTGTCATATCTCTCTTGTCTACCAACCTATTTATATTCTGTGTTATGCCGACAATGTCTATGTGATATTATAATGTCATGGATATAGTCTGAAAAACTGGTTTATTTGATTTATTACAATTATTATTTGTATAACTAATTAATAATACTAGTGTTATAACATTACCTCCTGCCTCAGATTTAGAATACATAGTTGTAACATGTTCAGAGTAAACCAGAACGCCTCACGATCATATAGGTGATGGCTGTCCTCCGCTCCCCTACACGCATGTCTAATTCTATCTATTGCATATACTCTGAAACTATTAACCCTATTCTGATGACACTGCTTGACATTTTGAGGGGAATTACATGTAGAAGGTTTAGGACTACCATTCTTGTGCTCCAACACTCCTAATCTAATCCCAGAAAACTCAGTTAAAAGCTCATTTTACCTTTCCCAAATTCTAGGGGAATGTCTTAGTTCTTCGTAGTTCTGCAAGACTTCCAAGACCCCATACATTTTTAGACATATGCTGGCCAAACCAACATATTTCTAGGGAACGGTTGGCAATCTAATGTGTATAAGGGCCTTTTGACTTTCCCCAACTGTCTGATCCTTTTGTTCTTTAGGAGATAAGATGCCACCAGAGGAGTCTTGCAGCAGCTTACCTCTCCTCTCCATTCAGAACACATAAATGCTAAGATTAAGGTTTTCTGTGTATGGCGAGATCAGAACATAGTTGTTGGCCAAATATTCAACCAACAACTCTTATTTGTGTATGGGCAAACTTAATCAAGAACTGGTGCTGGCAATAGGTTTAACCTTTTTCAGGATTGGTAACCTTCTGTGGAAAAGGCATCATTATTAGCATATGTATATACTATATCAATATACACATTTAGCATAAAAAGAAAGCATTTTAATAGCCTAATGTAAGAAGCAGTCATTGTATTTATAAGGCTATGTTCACCCAGAGTAAAATTGAATGGTACATTTTTTATTATGTATGCACTTTTAACTGAAATTGGCAAAATGCGGCCCCTTTTTTTGCAGATTGCAGACTAAAAAGCATGCATAGAATAAAATATGTGAGCCAAAAGAGGAAAAGATGCCAGCACTACGGAACTAAGCAGCCACTAAGACATGCAGCGACACTCGGGACGGAGCTGGACTGAAGGATAGCCTGTAGTGGAGGTGCAAAGCTTGAGCAGAAAGCATGAAGCGAAAACAAAGAACAAACAGGAGCAGCACTCACCATCCAGGACTTTATTTTCTTCCCGTCATTGGCAAGATATTACAGGCGGGGGAGCGGAATGGAGGATGGGGACCCGGAACAAGCTGTTTCATGCGGTGATGCACACTTCCTCTAGCCCTCTCTTTGTTTTTGCTTCATAGAATAAAATATATTGTTAAATTTTACACTGTGCGAACACAGTCTTATGCTAAAATTGTATTAGCAAAAATTAAAAATACACTATAAATATATACATAATCATTATTATTATCATTGTTAATAATAATAATGGTTCATCCTCATTATCATAATCATATATATCATCAATACAACCAGTATAATGCAATGCTTTATAGAAGGTCTTGTCCTACATGTTATATGCTTATCCATAGCGCCTTCCTTGGGCAGTGTTATGGGTAAAGGGTAATAGATCAGTACTGGGACTGCACTAGAATATTGCCAAAAAAGGAACAATTATCTACTTATCCTGTCATTCTGAAATCATGACATCAGCAGGCATGAAAAATAACCCCCGCATACAAACACTAGCAGAAAACAAGTCTACTGTTGAGCATACAATAGCTGGAAAACCTAGTGCAGTGGTGTTTTCCTCTGTCAGTTGGTCAATGTATTTTGTAAGCACTTCCATCCTGTCAAGTCCCTGGTTGGTCTCCACCTGCTATGCCGGCTCTGGAGGTAGTGCTGACCTAGCCTCTCCCTCACTTCACTGGCGCCAGCTCCTTGATGGGCCTTGCACTTTGATTATTTGTGTTAACAGTTAATTTAGCACCATAGACACGTGTGCCAAAGCTGCTTCTACTTCCTGTAGCCTTCCAACAAAATGAGACTTTTATTAGTTACCTTTAACAGGCAGTCTCTTCCACTGCCCCCCTTCTCTTCTGCAGCTGTAATCTTTTCAACATCTTGCAGGAAGAGAGCTATTTCTGGCAGTACAGCCCCTAACACTCACACCACTCAGACTGATTTAAAAAAGATTTATAGATCTAGGGTCATGCAGCACAGAGACGCTTTCCTGCTGAGATTTTCCTCCTGGGTCCTGTGTATTATACTGAGATTTATTTATTTCTCGTTCGGCACTAGTGTTGTTAGGGTTACCATTTCTAATACACATTTTTCATATGAAACAACTTAGTAATACATAATGCACTTGTTTAGAATAATTGTAGGAGAAATGAGATATCTGGAATTTAGTTAATAGAATCTGAACGGTTTATACAGACAAACCTAATTACAATGTAGCTTTATTTATTAATATTAATGAGGCCGATTAGTAACTCTCACATGGGGGTTGTTTTTCGTTCCACTGAATCAACACTGCAGGATAATAGGATAAATTTGAAGAGTTTGTACCTTTTTTAACCTTTCTTTGTTTGCTTTGTTTTATTAAACTTTTCACAGCAACTTGTGTTTAGTCATGTGAACCACTTTGCTCCACTTTGGTTGCTCTGACATTAAAGGGGTACTCCGCCCATAAGGATAGGGGATAAGATGTCCGATCGCAGGGGTCCCACCGCTGGGGAACCCGCGATCTCCCTTCTCCACCCAGCGTTCATTTAGAGCATCGGGTGCCGTCACGCTCCCTCCCATAGTCTTGCATTGAGGGAGTGGCCGTGACGTCACAAGCGGGGCGTGACCATGACATCACGAGCCTCCGTCCCACATCGTCAGTCATCCGGCATGGAGTGAACTTCGCTCCCTGCACCGAATGTCTGGAGTGCCGCAGCTGAGGTCATGGGGGTCCCCAGCAGCGATAGGGGATAAGAGGTCTAGGGGCAGAATATCCCTTCAAATAGGATTTTAGTGTCACAAAATATTTGACATACTGCTGGGGGGGAGCAGATAAAATAAAAACAAAGTCATACTCACCTACCTTGATACTCCCTAGAACCCTTTACAGCACCTTCTGGACCCCTGCTCGTCACTAATTGTTGCTACATCCAAGACAAGTATTCTCAGCAGGACCTAGCTACTCAGCGAATCACTGGCCATGGTGGTGCCTATTCTCAGTCAGTGATTGGCTGTGATAGCAGGTCCTGCTACAACATCCAGAAAGCTCTGGAATGGGACCTTCAGTAGACCTAGGTAGTTGAGTATGATGTTTTTTCCCCTTCCCAAAAAATATAAATATTTGTTGATACTAGGGAACCCCTTTGAGAAACAGTTGCTTTTTGCTGTGCTGTCCTTGCTCAATGTCCTTAGTTGACAATGACAATTTGATATCAGTATGCTATTGGGTGTTGGAGGAAACCAGAACACCCAGAAGAAAAGGAAACTCACTGTTATACTTGGATCTTTATTTTATCTCTTTGTGTAATTTACCATATATACTCGAGTATAAGCCTCCCAAATATAAGCCGAGGCCCCTAATTTCACCCCAAAAACCCAGGAAAAGTTATTGACTCGACTATAAGCCTAGGGTGGGAAATACATCATCCCCCTGTCATCATCCCCCCCCCCCGTCATCATCACCACCTGTCAATCCCTTCTCAGTGGTCTTCAACCTGCGGACCTCTAGATGTTGCAAAACTACAACTCCCAGCATGCTTGGACAGCCATAGGCTGTCCGGGAATGCTGGGAGTTGTAGTTTTGAAACATCTGGAGGTCTGTAGGTTGAAGACCACTGCCGGGCCTTCGTCATCATCCAGACCCCCTTTTTGTTTTCTACTCACCTCCCCAGTTTCTCGGTGGGAAGGAAGGGTGAGCTGGTCCGGGCCGTCCATATTTGACCATCTATGCTGCAGGGACTGTCCGGTGGGGAGGGTTAGTCATTCCGGGCTGTCCCTCTTGACCGGGAGGCCCTCTTCTCCGCTCCGGGCAGGCAGGACTAGTGATGTTGCCTTGACGACGACACGCAGTGACGTCCCTGCGCATGAATGTCCCTGCGCGTCGTCGTCAAGGCAACGTCACTAGTCCGGGGCCGGCCCGGAGCGGAGAAGAGGGCCTCCTGGTCAAGATGGACAGCCCGTAACGACTAACCCTCCCCACCGGATGGTCCCTGCAGCATAGGTGGTCGAATATGGACGGCCCGGACCAGCTCACCTTTCCTTCCCACCGAAGGGAGGTGAGTAGAAAACAAAAGGGGGGTCTGGATGATGACCCGGCAGTGGTTTTCAACCTGAGGACCTCCAGATGTTTCAAATCTGCAACTCCCAGCATGCTGGGCGTTGTAGTTTTGCAACATCTGGAGGTCCGCAGGTTGAAGACCACTGAGAAGGTATTGACAGGCGGAGATGGACAACCGGGACTATCCCCTCACAGCTAAAGCCAGAAAAGTTTTTTTGTTCACTCGAGTATAAGCCGAGGGGGACGTTTTCAGCACGAAAAATCGTGCTGAAAAACTCGGCTTATACTCGAGTATATACGGTAAGTAGAATTTACAATGTAATAAGGTAAGCTGATGTTCTTTATAGTTGTAGGGTTGACCCCATAAAACAATTCCTTTGGTGGCCTCAATGTATCTCAATCCCACACTGATGCTTAGTGACTCGCAGATTATTTGGATTAAGTGCTAGAGGAATTTAATGTAATTTCCTCCAGTTTGCATAAGATTTGCGTAATTCATTTCTTGAATGTGTAAATGAATCACCAAATATATTAAATATATTGTTGTACAAAAAAACAGTTAATGTTACTATTATCTATTCCTCATAGTCAAAAAATTCAGAGGTTATCCCTCCAAGAAATGACCAGTAGAAACCGGTCAGAAATAAAACAAACTGCACAATGACTTATACAAAATGACCACAAGACTGCTGGCTTAATCAAAAAGTTCCCAGCCAACCTGAAATGATTCTCATAAAGTTGCTTAATATATGATTACAACTCGTGTGGCTTTTCCAGGAACACTTCCCATGCTGTATCTTAAGGCACTGCATTCCTTGGAAAAATAGATTCCATCTACAAGTGGTTTATGAAGCTTTTAAAGTAGCTGAAATTGTTTTTATAGCGACATTAAGCTTTCTGTTAAGTTGGAAACTGTGCAGTACGTGAAGACGGGACTTATATATAGAACCATAATATCTGATAAGATGGGTTTTTTTTTAGCATTGAAAAAACATTTGGTAAATCTATTGGTTTCATTATTTGACCTTTTATTAAAGTTATTACCGTGCAATAATCTTGAACAAATAAGTTTCCTGCTTGAGGTGAAAATTCCTTTTGCCTTCTGAATGCAATGAAAAACAAAGCTATTTTGCATATTTACTGGATTTCTGCCATTTCAATCTTTTAATTTAGTTTACAGGTGCACAATTGTTAATAAGTACAGTTGTAAAAAAGCAACCTAAAAAAAAGTCCTTTTCTCTACAAAAATTCCTTTTGTTTTTATCATTTTGGATTCTCATGAACTAAGAGTGTTTATGCAACCTATTTCCAGCCTATTTAACACTATATATGTACATGAACTAATATCACCTTTCACATTTGACTGCCAAGAGAAAAAATAAACACAACTAAATATAAAGTAAAATCTTTATTTAACCACAGACAAAATAGAAAAAAATTAAAGAGGTTTTTCGGAATGCAAAATTTTTATGCAATGTGCCTCCGGCGCTATGAAAACAACGTCACCATACCTGCTGCTGACACATCTTCTGGTCGTCCCCATTGTTGTCTATTACTTCCTCAAATGATGGTTCGTTTCTGCTCAGTTTATCATTGCATACAGTTCCTGCAGGCACAAAAACGTCATGGGAAGGAAAGAACCACAGCGAGGACCGGAATACTTAACAGTGACAGAGGAGTGAGAGCAAGAGATGTAAGTATTGTGTCTTTGTTGCTTTTCCTTTGCAAGGAGCCATCGGAAGAAGAAAACCGCAGCGAGCACCAGAATACTTAACAGTGACAGAGGAGGGAGAGCAAGGAAGGTAAGTATTGTGTCTTTTTTGCTTTCAAGGGGTACTCTGGTGGGAGACAATTTTTTTTTTAATCAACCGACTCAAGAGAGTTAAACAGATTTGCAAATTCCTTCCAGCATTTATCAGCTGCTGTATGCTCCAGAGGAAGTTCTTTTCTTTTTGAATTTATTTTCTGTCTGACCACAGCACTCTCTACTGACAGCTCTGTCCCTGTCAGGAACTGTCCAGTGCAGGAGCAAATCCCCATAGAAAACCTATCTTGCTCTGGACAGTTCCTGACATTGACAGAGGTGTCAGCAGAGAGCTATCTGTTCAGACAGAGAAGAAATTAAAAAAGAAAATAACTTCCTATGGAGCATACAACAGCTGACAAGTACTGGAAGGAGTAAGATTTTTAAATAGTAATTTACAGTAAAAAGTAATTTACAGATCTGTTTAACTTTCTGGCACCACCTCTGTCCATGTCAGGAACAGTCCAGAGTAGGATAGGTTTTCTATGGGGATTTGATTCAATTCTGGATAGTTCCTAAAATGGACAGAGGTGTCAGCAGAGAGCACTGTGGTCAGAGCAGAAAAAAAAATCAAAAAGAAAATAACTTCCTGTGGATCATAGAGCAGCTGAAAAGTACTGGAAGGATTAATATATTTTAATAGAAGTAATTTACAAATCTGCTTAACTTTCTGGCACCAGTTGATTTAAACATTTTTTTTCCCAGTGGAGTACCCCTTTAAAGGGATTTCCCAGGGATAGAAAAACAGAGCAAATTTTTATCTACAAACAGTACTACGCCCGTCTTCAGGTTGTGTGTGGTATTACAACTTGGTTCCATTCACTTGAAAATGAGCTGCAATAACACACACAACCTGAGGAGAAGTGTGGTGTTGTTTTGTTTGAATAATTCAGCTCTATTTTATGGATAACCCCTTTAATCTGTAATATATAATATATACAATGTTATTTTACAAAAGAAGGAAGCATAATCATATTTTCGATGTCGCCCTTTATAGGGTTTATTCTCAAGGCCGCCATAGATGCAGAGATAATTTTGCTTATCTGATCTCATCACAGTGAACCAAAGGATCAAAAATGGCAGCTTACTATCAAAAGCAACATTTCAACTGTAAGAAAAAGGCCTGGAGAGCAGCCCTCTGAGCCCATAAATGTTGTTTGTTGTATACTGAGGTTTAGGTTTTGCATTAAACCTTAGGTAGTGGTACATCATAGCTCTACCCCATACCACAGTGATGGTTTTAGAGAACTGCAATATTTTCTTCTGTGATGGTTTGTTTTATACCAATAGAAAATCATTCTATTAGTCTGGAAATATGTCAGACCTACATTTGGAACCTGCAAACAAAAGAAAAAAGAGAAGGCCCAAGGAGGTGCCTAGTGCATTACCCTAAAAATTAAATCAAAAACCAACATAAAGTGGGGACAAGTAGGGGGTCTGATGAATGTCCGCTCACCTGGAGCGTATATTATATACGCATATAACCTCAGTCTGAGGTAATAGTAGAGGAATCCGTGCAAGCCTGCAGGTCTTCAGGATGGATCCAAAGGGAGATCCTGTTGGTGAACTTGGTAGTAGAAAAAATGACCTTTCGCCAGGCGCTCGGGGATCCAAGGAGATCTCACAACCAAGTCATGGAGGTGGATAAGAATTCAAGCTTTATTGGTATACAACAACGCGTTTCGGGGTTAACATACCCCTTCTTCAGATTGACAGATTTGTCAATCTGAAGAAGGGGTAGTTTAACCCCGAAACGCGTTGTTGTATACCAATAAAGCTTGAATTCTTATCCACCTCCATGACTTGGTTGTGAGATCTCCTTGGATCCCTGAGCGCTTGGCGAAAGGTAATTTTTTCTACTACCAAGACCTACATTTGGGTGCAATAGTTTCTGATATGAAAGGATAGATTTTTCTATGGGGACCCATTCATTCATGTATGCATACATGAGGAGTTTGGACTAACAATATATTATTTGGAGATACAAAAAAAAGTAAAAGCACCACTGAAAATACAGCTACCTTGCAACAGGATTGACTTTAAGGGGTACTCCTCTAGCCAGCATGGAACTAATTATTTCGAACACTGTTTTCGTGCTGTGACATCACGGGGGCGTGACGGACCCCGCAGTGTGAAAACAGCGTTCGGAAAATTTAGTTCCACGCTGGCCAGTAGAGTACCTCTTTAATATTCCATATTGCTGTAGTACATACTTGCTATAATTTTTAAGAAGCCTGATAATTAGGTGGTTGTTGTTGTTTGGAGGGTATGATATAACTTATTTTTGCTACATCCTGCTATTTTTTCATTATATTTACTTTTTGTCTTTGTCTGTCTGGTTACCTGTAGTTGTGTGCTTTTTCTTCCTTGCTTTCTTTTCTCGATTTATCATAACAATATAATGTTGACTTAATATTGGATAATGTGTTTGGACTCTGCACCCAAATTTCAACTTATTACAGAGTAACAGAAACCCCCTTCCTCTAGTCTTTATCATACAAGAACTCCCTAAAAATAAGATAAGAATAATCCAATCAGCCATTTTCGCAGTAAACATGTGTGATCACATTACCAGTATTTCGTGCTATACTGGAGGTGTCATTATAATAAATATAGGTAATGAACTATTCAGAATGATACAGCAGTGTTACATACACTTTATATATACAAAGGGTGAAAAAAGTATTGAACACGTCACCATAGTGTTACTAAGTATATATATTTCCAAAGGTTTTATTGACATGGAATTTTCACCAGATGTTGGTAACAACCCATTTAACCCCTTAAGGACTTTTTCATTTTTGCACTTTACATTTTTTCCTCCTCATCTTCTAAAACTCTTTTAGCTTTCCACCTACAGACCTATATTTTTTGCACCTCCAATTTTACTTTGTAATGACATCAATCATTTCACCACAAAATCTACATCGAAACCAAAAATAAATTACACAATTTTGTAACTTTTGGGGACTTCCGCTTATACACAGTGTTTTTTTTCCGTAAAAATGACACCTCATCTTTATTTTGTAGGTCCATTTAATTTAAATAATACCAAACTTTTATAGGTTTGATTTTGTTTCACTTCTTTTAAAAAATTATAACTTTTTGTATGACAATTTGTATGTTTAAAATTAGACTCTTCTGATCCCTATAACTTTTTTTTATTTTTCGATATACGGGGATGTGTGGAGACTCATTTTTTGATTTTATTGGTACCATTTTTGTTTTGATGGGACTCTTTGATTACTTTTTATACTTTTTTTAGTGTATACAAAGTGACCAAAAATAAGCAATTCTGGACTTTTTTTACATATACGCCATTGACTGTGAGGTTTAATTAACATTATATTTTTATAGTTCGGACATTTGCGCATGTGGCGATACCACATATGCTTATGTTTGTTTTTGTTTACATATTTTTTTATATGGGAAAAAGGGCATGATTCAAACTTTTACTAGGGATTTATTAAGATTTTGTAATTTTTTTTACACTATTTTATAGTCCCCATAGGGGGGACTATTACATGCAATCTTGAGATTGCATATACTGAACAATGCTATGCCAATGCATAGCATTAATCAGTGTTATCGGTGTTCGATTGCTCACGGCTGTTGAGGCTTCCTGGAGCATCAAAGCACTGATCGGAC
Source organism: Hyla sarda (assembly GCF_029499605.1). NCBI lineage: Eukaryota > Metazoa > Chordata > Amphibia > Anura > Hylidae > Hyla > Hyla sarda. The sequence goes on from NC_079193.1 coordinate 283,548,388, forward strand.
AGCAAGGAGGCAGGTGAGGACCCTCCCACTATCCCTTCAGCTGATCAGGACATCGCGGTTTGACCCCTCCTCCACTGAGCTGGTATGACTGCTTTGGTTTTTCTGTTTTAGACACAGCAATCAACTTTGATTGCAGCATCTAAAGCAGTGATTTCCAACCAGGGTGCCGCGGCACACTGGTGTGCCATTCGGCACTACCCGGGGTGCCGCAGGATTTTGCTGTCAAAATTTTTATATATTTTTTTTAATTTCCCTCCCCGGCGCCACAGGGGGAGGGAAGTTTGTGTGCGCTGTGCGCGCGCGTGAGGCTGTATCAGATAGAGGAGCAGTGTGCTTACAGGACCTGCGATGATGTCACCGTTATGTGATCAGTCACATGGAGGAGGAGGAGTCACATGATCAGGGGCTGCTGTTCTAGGCCTCAACATCCCCCTACATCCCCCAGTGTCCCTTAGCTTCCCCCTCCCCCTGCAGCCCATAGAGGGAAAGCATGCGGAAGCTGCGCCGGGCAGGTGTATTGCCCCGTGCCCCAGCGTCCCCCTCCCCGCTGTGGCGCAGTGAATGATTGCCCTGCCGGGGCCCTGAGTCGGCGCCCTGCCGGAGAGGGGAAGAACAGGGAAGAAAAATGGCTTGCTAAAGGTACTGTACCATGTCCACCCCCCCCTCTCATCCATGTCCACCCCCCTCTCACCCATGTTCACCCCCAATTTTTGACCCCTCTGACCACATCATTGTCACCCATGTTCACCCCTCTGTCCCTTTGTCACTCCTGTTACCACCTTGTTATTCCTGTCCACCTCTGTCACCCCCGATGCCCCCCTGTTACCAATGTACAGTCTTCTACACCCCTCTGTCACCCATGTATACCCCTCTGCCATGCATGTACACCCCTTTACACCCCTCTGTCACCCATGTACACCCCTTTACACCCCTTTGCCACCCATGTACACTCCTCTACGCCCCTCTGCCACCCATGTACACACGTCTACACCCCTCTGTCACCCATGTACACCGCTCTGTCACGCATGTACACCCCTCTGTCACCCATGAACACCCCTTTACACCCCTCTGCCACCCATGTACACTCCTCTACACCCCTCTGTCACCCATGTACACCCCTTTACACCCCTCTGCCACCCATGTACACCCTTCTGCCACCCATGTACACTCCTCTACACCCCTCTGCCACCCATGTACACCCCTCTGTCCCTTTGTTACCACCCTGTCACTCCTGTCCACCCCTGTCACCCCAACGCCCCCCCTGTCACCCATGTACAGTCTTCTACACCCCTCTGCCACCCATGTACACCTCTTTACACCCCTCTGTCACCCATGGTCACTCCTCCCCACTCCTCTGCCACCCATATACACCCCTCTGCCACCCATGTACACTCATCTACACCATCTGCCACCGATGTACACCCCTCTACACCCCACTGCCACCCATGTACACCCCTGTACCACCCATGTAAACCCCTCTGCCACCCATGTACACCCCTTTACATCCCTCTGCCACCCATGTACACCCCTCTGCCACCCATGTACACTCCTCTACACCACTCTGTCACCCATGTACACTCTTCTACACCCATCTGTCACTCCTCTACACCCCTCTGTCACCCATGTACACCCCTCTACCACCCATGTACACCCCACTACACCCCTCTGCCACCCATGTACACCCCTTTACACCCCTGTGCCACCCATGTACACCCTGTTCCATGTTGGGGTTAGTAGTACAGGGGATAGGGATTGATCACACCGGGCCCCACTTCTGAGACCCGATGCCATCAGCAGTTATAAAGCAGGGGACCGAATGGCATGCTACGCTCCCCTGCAATGTATATACTACTGTGTAAACTTTCATTTTTAAATCCCCTGCCATTCAGGCTTCACGGCAGGGTTTTTAAACTACTACTTTGTCCCCCAAATGTATGCACCCATGGAAGTTTATAAATCTAGTGTTCAGGTATCACCACGTAGAATGCCCCCATCCGGGCGAGTCTTCAGAGGTTTATCCAACATGCTGAGTAGAGCTTCTTTTCATCAAAGCAGCATTATACTTAGTTTTTTACGGGTATCTCAGACCTAGCTAATTTAGCAGAATGAACAAAGTAATACATTTCTCAAAGGAGAACAGCTGTCTTGGAGAGGAGATCATTTTGTACTTGTATTACCTGTCACCATAACCTCTCAAATAGGTCCTCCTGTTGAAATACAGTGGGGCAAAAAAGTATTCAGTCAGCCGCCAATTGTGAAAGTTATTCCATCTAAAAAGAGGGGAGGGGCCTGTAATTTTCAGCATAGATATACCTAAACTATCACAAATCACATTGTCTGATTTTTAAAGAATTTATTTGCAAATTATGGTGGCAAAATAAGTATTTGGTCAATAACAAAAGTTCATCTCAATACTTTATTATATACCCTTTATTGGCAATAACAGAGGTCAAATGTTTTCTGTAAGTCTTCACAAGGTTTTCACACACTGTTGCTGGTATTTTGGCCCATTCCTCCATGCAGATCTCCTCTAGAGCAGTGATGTTTTGGGGCTGTTGCTGGGCAACACAGACTTGGGGTTGAGATCTGGAGACTGGTTAGGCCACTCCAGGACCTTGAAATGCTTTGTTGCCAGGGCGGTGTGTTTGGGATCATTTTCATGCTGAAAGACCCAATGGAGGTTTTCGCTCAAAATCTCAGGATACATGGCCCAATTCATTCTTTCCTTTACACGGAGCAGTCATTCTGGTCCCTTTGATGAAAAACAGCCCCAAAGCATGATGTTTCCACCCCATGTTTCACAGTAGGTATGGTGTTCTTTGGATGCAACTCAGCATTCTTTCTCCTCCAAACAGGACAAGTTCAGTTTTTATCAAAAAGTTCTACTTTGCTTTCATCTGACCATATCACATTCTACCAATCCTCTTCTGGATCATCCAAATACTCTCTAGATGGGCCCAGACAAGTGGCAGATGCATGAGTTGAGTCCCAGTAGTGTGTTACTGATGGTAGCCTTTATTACTTTGGTCCCAGCTCTCTGCAGGTCATTCACTAGGTCCCCCCCCCCCCCCGGGTGGTTCTGGGATTTTTGCATGGAGCCCCAGATTGAGGGAGATTATCAGTGGTCTTATATGTCTTCCATTTTCTAATAATTGCTCCATTGCTCCCACAGTCCCACAAGCTGCTTGTCTATTGCAGATTCAGTCTTCCCAGCCTGGTGCAGGTCTACAATTTTGTTTCTGGTGTCCTTCGACAGCTCTTTGATCTTGGCCATAGTGGAGTTTTTGGAGTGTGGCTGTTTGAGGTTGTGGACAGGTGTCTTTTATACTGATAACAAGTTCAAACATGTGCCATTAATACAGGTAACAAGGGGAGGACAGATGAGACTCTTAAAGAAGAAGTTACAGGTCTGTGAGAGCCAGAAATCTGGCTTGTTTGTAGGTGACCAAATACTTATTTTCCACCATAAATTATTTAAAAATCAGACAATGTGATTTCATGTCAGATTTTCCTCATGAGGTATACCTATGAGGAAAATTACAGGCCTCTCTCATCTTTGTAAGTGGGACAACTTGCACAATTGGTGGCTGACTAAATACGTATTTGCCCCACTGTAAACTATTTCCATACCAAACACGCTTGGTGTCCTGTGTTAGTTGTACACGATCTCTCATGAGCTCTAGCTGACAAGAATCCTTATAATCCTTTATTACCTTTTCATTCCTCAGCCTTAACTACTAATCAGTTTCTTCGACATATACACATGTTTGCATATAATCTAGGGGTGAATCCAGCTTGTATTACAGGTCACTCGTTACGTATAGAGGTTTCCTTAGCTGCATCTAGGCACAAAGTTCCACCACATGTCATCAGAAAGCTTGGATGCTGGCAATTGTCATGTTTCAACCATTATGTTCCATACCCAAAATTAGAAATGTCACAAGCTTTCACATCCCTGGTAGTGTAACTGGTTTTAATAAATGTGTTTTGAATTGCATTTTTTGTCTGTGTTTTTGCCCCCTTAAAGCATTTACCCTTCGCAGCAGTTAAGGCACAATTCAAGCCACTTGGTTAGTTAGAGTGCAGGGGCATTAGGATTACTATCTAGGTATGGGGAGCCCCGACTACAAGTGGGAAGGCTAATTAGCCTGTGTTTGTGGGAGGGGCGGTAAGCGCATAAATACTGAGGCTGGCTCTCCTACCAGCATGCGTTCCATTCCATGACACCCACCCTCCTCACCCCCTTTTTTTTTAACCATTCTCATAGGGTATGTCCCCTTAAGGCATTTACCCTTCGCAGCGGTTAAGGCAAAATCCAAGCCGCTTGGTTAGTTAGGGTGCAGGGGTGTTAGGATTACTATGTAGGTATGGGGAGCCCCGACTACAAATATATATATATATATATATATATATATATATATATATATATATATGAGTTTTATGCCCCAATGGCTTGATTTAAGAACCATAGATTATTAAATCTATGGTTTGAAGATACCTGGACTCACATGTACAGGAAAATGCTCTTCTTGCTATTTCTGGAAACACTGGTATTTTATACATATTTAGTAGCCTTTTGCTAAAGTACAGATATTGGTTACTGGAAGAATGCTGCTAGGGAAGCATATTAGCCACAATGATGAGATCATGGCGATGCGATTCTTACAAAGGCCACAGGAATGGTGGAAAAAGCTGGATGCAATGTCTTGTGCATTCTTTGCTGATCGTCCAGTCAAACAGACTTACAGATTATTTTCCTCATCCTGTTTGATTTACACAAATCATAGAGTTTAATAAGAAACATAGTGAATATCGCCATGAACTGTCTTAGGCCATAAATCACATTCAATTATGGCTAGACACAATGGAGCTGATTCATTATGAGACTAGCCCTGTATCTGCACATACACATGGATATATCTTTTCTTGTACTTGAATCTTTCCTTTATTCCCATATTTAAGAAGTAATATTAGTGGGTAGAAGAATTTGAATTTCATCAAGATTTTGATTGTAGTTAGGTCACATGATGCATTACCCATTAAAAAACCTCTTTAAAGTCTTTTCTAATCTGGGAGGACCTGAGTTGCAACATGAATATGGGCTCCTGACAAGAAACACCTGTGCAGAGCGAGATACTACTCATACATTTCCTGTTGTAGAGAAAATGTGTCATTGGGATTTCATCTCGGAGCAATTACTATGTAGAAACTTTAACCCTTTAACCCATTAAGGACTGAGCCTGAGTTTATTCTGATTCCCAGATAGTTTTTTTCGTGAAATTTTCTACTTTAACATAGTGGTAAATTTTCATCGTTACTTGCATTCTTTCTTGGTGAAAAATCCCCAAATTTCATGAAAATTTTGAAAATTTTGCATTTTTCTAACTTTGAAACTCTCTGCTTGTAAGGAAAAGGGATACTCCAAATACATTTTATATTGATTCACATATGCAATATGTCTACTTTATGTTGGCATCAGAAAGTGGACATGTTTTTACTTTTTAAAGACATTAGTGGGCTTCAAAGTATAGCAGCAATTTTAAAATTTTTCACGAAAATGTCAAAATCTGAATTTTTCAGGGACCAGTTAAGTTTGAAGTGGATTTGCGGGGCCTTTCTGTGAGAAATACCCCATAAGTGACCCCATTATAGAAACTACACCCCTCAAAGTATTCAAAATGACATTCGGTTTTGTTAACCCTTTAGGTGTTTCACATGAATAGCAGCAAAGTGGAGGAGAAAAATCTAAATCTGCATTTTTTACCCTAACAAGTTCTTGTAGCCCCATTTTTTTCATTTTTAAAAGTGGTAAAAGGAGAAAAAGCCCCCCAAAATGTGTAGCCCAGTTTCTCTTGAGTATGGAAATACCTCATAGGTTGACATAAAGTGCTCTGCGGGCTCATAACATGGCTCAAGAGGGAAGGAGAAACTGTGGGATTTTTTTTAACCGAATTTTGCTGTCATGTTTTTTTTTTTTTTTTTGGGGGGGGGGGGGGGGGAAGTTGCATTTAGGAAGTCCCCATGGTGCCAGAACAGCAAAATAACCCCCACATGGCATAATATTTTGGAAACGACACCCCTCAAGAAACATAACAAGGGGTATAGTGAACCTTAACACCTCAGAGGTGTTTGACGACTTTGCGTTGAAGTTGGACATGAAAATGGAAAATTCGATTTTTTACCCTAAAATGATGGTTACCCCAAACTTTTCTTTTTCACAAGTGGTAATAGGAGAAAATGGACCCCAAAATTTGAAGCGCAATTTCTCCCGATTAAGAAAAAGCCCCATATGTGGACATTGAGTGCTCTGCTGGCGCACTACAGGTCTCAGAACAGAAGGAGCGCCATTGGACTTTTGGAGAGAGAATTTTACTGAAATTGAAGTCGGGGGCCATGTACATTTACAAACCTTTTATGATGCCAGAACAGCAGAAACCCCCCACATGTGACACCATTTTGGAAATTACACTTCTCACAGAATTTGAGAAAGGGGTACCGGTGTCCACGAGGAGGCAGCATAGGGATTGGCGATTGCGGCGGGCAGCAGCGGGCACGGTAAGCAGGAAGGAGGTGGCAGTGGAGGCAGCGGTGGAGGCAGCAGTGAAGATCAGTGGTAAGTGATCTTCACTACTGCCTTCTAGGATTTGCAAAACTACAACTTCCAGCATGCTCAGACAGCCTTTGGCTGACACCTGTTGCGTTCCGTTTATCAATACTGGTACTACAGCTCCCAGCATGGAGCAGAGTGTGCCCCATGTTGAGAGCAGTAGTACCTGCAGTTAAGGACAGATCAGGTGTCACCCGATGCGATCGTCCTATCTATTGCAGATATGCGAGCGCAGGAGAAAGTCGCCGGCATCTATACATTATACAGGACGATCATAGCGGGTGTCAGGAGTGACACCTGGGGTGATCTGTCTATTAGTACAGGTACTACGACTCCCATCGTGGAACAGTCTGTTCCATGCTGGGAGTAGTAGTACTACCTAAAAAAAAAAAAAGATGAAAAAAGTAAAAAAAATACACACACACAATTTATTAAACACATTATTTAAATACTTTATTAATAAAAAGTTTAACAAAATAAATTTTAAATATATTACTTTTAAATTTAAATGGCCCCTTTCTACATTTTTATTATTGTCAGTTACAATTTTAGTTCCCTGCCCACCCACATAAATTGATCCCTGTTTAAAAATTAATAAACATTTTGTTATAAAAAATATAAATTTCGTTAAATACAATTTTTTTTGGGATCGCTAATGAAGAAATTTGTTAATTAGGATTTTTCGGATTCAGCCCAATTTTTCATGAAATTTGGAACAAATTTGACTTTGTCGGAATCGATTCGCTAATCTCTAATTATGATACCACAATAAGTTATATACCTTATACCAAAGAGCATATCTGCAGCCAAAAGGGGATATCCAGAACTATACAAACATGGTTTTGTGAAGTAAAAACAGTAGGAAGTGGGTGAACTTTTCAATAGGTCATTTGTGTTTGAGTTCTGTTCATCTGGTCTATTTACATACAATCTATCCATTTATATGGGAGTTACACACTGCTGAGGAGTTTGTTATGGAAGTGCTACATGTGGAAAAACAAACAAACAAACATCTGTTGCTTTGCAATGCAACATAAGACTTCAAGACACATCAGGGGGTATTTATGAAGCATTTTACCCTAGTTTTATTGGGTAATTTTGTCTCAATATTTTAGCTCAGTGTGTTGACTTTTCATTTACCTGTGTTTTGGTTTGTTGCTGTGGTAGACGTCTTTTTGGTTGAATTTTTGCAGTGGTCAGGAAATTATGAAAATGCTACTTTTTTCAAAAGTCACATACTTTGGCGCAACCCACCAAAACGGGTGCTAATCACCACCTAATAAAAAAGCACTTACAAACTAACCAGTCGCAAAAAAGTCGCACAAAAACACTATACAAAATGGAGTACTGATGTGAGAAATGTGATCAGCACCAGATTTATCACATGCCCTGTCCCATGTAATACACAGTTTCAACTACATTAATAATGGGGTAAAAAGACGTTCACCTGCACCAGTTTTCATAAATACCCCACATAATGTACGAGAATGTTTGGGAATTCCTTTACTTTGTTTGTATTAAATGTTATTTAGGTAATAGGGAGAATTCCTATAGAGAGGTTTTACTAAGTAAATATATTTATTGGATCATAATATTTGCTATTTGGATTGTTACATTTACTTGCATAGTAATGTGCCACCTGGTGTTCAAAGTGTGTGTAAATTTGTATGTCCACCTACTGGGCTCAGTCTCTCTCTCACTGCATGGCACCAAACACAAACTGTTGCCATGCTGTAAGGTAAGGGCCAGATACCGTGCAATTTGCAAGCAAGTATTTCTTTTCACTGCTCCAGACTCCACAGTACAGTCATTTCAATCCGCAGTGGAACTTACTTTGGGTAACGCCATTTAGCTGTCATGAAAACTGCCTACCTAATATTGTGGTCCCCTCCAGTCAAAACAGCTCTGACCTTGGTGTTCTGTGTGTATTGAGCTTTACCTCTTTTACATTTACTGTTCTGTAGTGTTGAGCGGCATAGGCCATATTCGAATTTGCGATATTTCGCGAATATATGGACGAATATTCGTCATATATTCGCTAAATTCGCATATTCGTAATATTCACATTTTATTTTTGCATATGCGAAAATTAGCATATACAAAATTTTGCATAAGCGAAAATTCGCATATGCAAAAATTAGCATATGCGAAAAATCGCACACCAGTCGTCACACAGTAGTATTAGAGCCTTCTTTACACCACACAAGCTGGAAGCAGAGAGGGATGATCACTGTGATGTGTACTGTGAAAAAAAAAAAAAGAATATTCGTAATTGCGAATATATAGTGCTATATTCGCGAATATTCGTGAATTCGCAAATATGCGATATTCGCAAGTAAAATTCCAATTGCGAATATTCGCGAGCAGCACTACTGTTCTGCTCTTTGTCTGTGCACCTGTTATATGTGTATTGTACTGCTCTCTACCTGTACTACATTTACTATACTTCTATCTGCCTTTACTACATGTACTGTACTGCACTTTACCTGTATTACGTTTACTATACTGCTCTTTGTGCACCTGTTCTACATGTATTGTACTGCTCTCTACCTGTACTACATTTACTATACTTCTATCTACCTTTACTACATGTACTGTACTGCGCTTTACCTGTATTACGTTTACTATACTGCTCTTTGTGCACCTGTTATAAATGTATTGTACTGCTCTCTAGTTGTACTACATTTACTGTACTGCTCGCTACCTGTATTACATGTACTGTAGCGCTTCTTACCTGTACTACATTTACTGTACTGCTCGCTACTTGTATTACATGTACTGTAGCACTATTTACCTGTACTACATTTACTGTTCTGCTTGTTACCTGTACTACTTGTACTGTACTGTTATTTACCTGTACTACATTTGCTGTCCTGCTTTTTACCTGTACTACATTTATTGCTCTGCTATTTACCTTTACTTTATATTTTTAATAACAGTTTAATAACCTGCGCAGATCAGTTGTTCACAACATGGCGAGTTTTGGGGGCTTGTGCCTGAAACACGTCGAGATGTGAACAAGTGATCTGTGCAGGCGTGATTTTGAGTTTTTTCTGCTAACTTGGAATAAAGCTGCATTCGTTTAAGTGCCGGATTGTCCATATTTTCAACATGCATCCTGAGACGCACCGATCTGGTTGTGAATCCATGCACTGAGTTGGAAAAAGGTAAGATGTTTTTTCTCTGCTTTCTACTTTAAGTACAGTGCTGTACTGTATGGCTTCTTGTCTGTACTAAACCTACTGTACTGTCATCCTCCGTTGTCAGGATGAGTTGTTCCTTTTGATATCAGATGATCATAGTCCATTTATTAGTACACACTGTGTGAACTTTACATATAAATAACACTACTGTAACATGACCAGTTATTACCACTATACATAGGACAGGCAAATACAGTACTGATCAGGTGAAGTGGAAAGTAATAAAAAATTACTCAAAGGCCATTCCATCTGGCTCAGAATTTGCTATTTCCATCAGGCAACCTGCTCTGACGCCATATATATACCACCAAAGAAAGTCAAAGATTACCCTCACAACTTGCCATATGCCAGTCACAATACCTCTGTGCTCTTCATGACTCAGATTTAGTTAAAAGCCGAAATTGCCACCTGAGATACCCATGACACCAGGCAAACAACCTAGGGCACAAGCCCCTGCTAACTGGTCTTAGTGACACTGTCCTGGTCGTAGTGATATTCTAGAACATTATAAGATGAGAATACCCCTATAAGCTTTGTTTACTTCCTGTCTTATATGCTGATACCATACAGTCACTATTAATGGTAACATTTTGACAAAATAAATATTATGCACATTAAAGGTCATCAGTGGGGATTACTATTTTCTTTAGTCTCCAAAATCTAAATCTTAAACCTGGAAAATGTATTCTTCCATCTCCAGTTCTCACACTATACATTTAGAACCCTGCGATGGAAACCGTTATATAAATGTATGACAGAAAATTGTGGTGATAACTATATCTATTCTCAACATCTCACTATTTATAGGAAAAGTCAGAACACATGTGCATCCTAAACAAAGAGGGAACCGATTTTACATTTACACAATTTCTATCTATGGCCTCGGTTCTATCCTACTGTATCTCAGTTGTTTTGTAGATAAAAATACCATGCAGAAAAGCTAGGAATAGAATGTATAGTTTGTTGGTTTTACAAAGGTTTGGCAGCTATGAAGAGTTTATTTTTTACGCGTGTCGATATTGTGTAGAAGATAATGTTCTTCTGCCCTTTTGCTTATTTTATCTCTGAAAACAAATCAATTATTCTGGCTGTTTTTTTTTTCTATTTCCTTTATGATAGAATCTTTTGTTTTCACTTGCTGCTTCTCGAGCTTCCAAGAATTTGACTCTATGTTGGTTGTCGAGACGTTGGGTTCAGTGGTCTGCTGCAGCAAGAACACAGCCCAAGGTCGAGGATTCCCTCCTTTTCCTTCCCAGTATTGTCCTGCATCCTGCAGGTTCTATTCCTTACACCACCGCTCGTGTCGTGACTGCGGAGACTGGCACCAGGCACACTCCTACTATCACTGTGACAGTTGCTGTCTACTTGCCAAAATATAATTACAATAGGGTGACCTCAGTGCATTGTGAGGAAAAGAAGACTTAAGAAGAGGATGCACTTGCAATCATAATATTTGGAGATTTACTACAATACCATATATGTACTGTATACTTTTTTAGCTGTGGGAAAAATGTCTAAATTTTTTTAATATAACATGTTGTCTGCTTCGAAGTGTTTTTAGTAAAATAGGAAAGCTTTTTCTCTGCTTCAAACAATGCCTGAACATTTGTTCAGATAACAGAGTAGACACTTTTTTATTTTATTTTTTTATGTACTGCTTACAGCAGGACAGCATTAAGAACAAAGAAGCTGAATCTGGACCTATATGAAGAGCATATCTTTGGGACACTTATGGTCCTAATGTAGGCAACATGAACTGAAAGGCAGAAGTGTCAGCAGCTTAAAGAGGAAAAGATAGAACTGAAGGGCAGTTCATCAAATTATCCAACTATAGAGGAAAGAGAGATGTTTCTGTTATTATTTCCACGAAACTCAACACTCATATTCAATATAAGAAAGAAAACTCAAGATGTCTCTTATATATGAAATAAATAACATTTTTTACGTATCAAATTTATTACAATTTCCAAAATTTCATTTTTAATAAATAATGTTTGACGTACAAGATATGTCTGCAGAATTTGTCAGCAGATAAGAGCCATTTGGCATATCTAGTCTGCCCATTATTCTGATTACTATGAATAGTCCTTGTTCCTACCTAATATGAAGGCTATCTTTATGCCTATCCCATTCCTTCACTGTATTTTCAGCAACCACTTCTGCAGGAAGGCTATTCCATGCATCCACTACTCTCTCAGTAAAGTAATACTTCCTTATATTACTTTTAAACCTTTGCCCCTCTAATTTAAAACTATATGCTCTTGTGGTAGTTTTTTTTTCTTCTTTTAAATATATTCTCCTCCTTTATTGTGTTGATCCTTTAACCTTTCCTGATAAGATTTATTCTGCAACCAATGTACTAGTTTAGTAGCTCTTCTCTGAACTCTCTCCAAAATATCTATATGCTTCTGGTGATACGGCCTCCAGTACTGCGCACAATACTTCAAGTGAGGTCTCACCAGTGCTCTGTACAGCGGCATAAGCACTTCCCTCTTTCTACTTTTAATACCTCTCCCTATACATCCAAGCATTCTGCTAACATTTTCCATTGTTCTGTGTCGGTACATGACACACACACTAACATTAAGGGCAGGGTTGTGTAGTTGATGTTGTAGTTGGTATAAACATGTGTCTGTGTGGAAAATTACTAAAGAAAGAATTGTTTCAAAAATAGAAATGTTATTAAATGTATCAATGTATCCATTAACACAATGCAAATTGAATGAACAGATGAAAAATCTAAATCAAATCAATATCTAGTGTGACCATCCTTTGCCTTCAGCAAAGCATCTTCTAGATACACTTGCACATAGTCAGGGACTTTGTAGGATTATAGTAAACTGTATGATTAACCAGGTGATAATCATTTTCATTTTCATATGTAGGTTGAAACACAGTCATTAACTGAAACAGAAACAGCTGTAAAGGAGGCTCAAATTGGGTGAGGAACAGCCAAACTCTGATACAAATATGAGCTTATAGAAGACAGTGTCATGTCATTGGTCATACATCATGGTAAAACTGAGTACAGCAAAAAGACACATGGTAGTATCAAAGCAGACTGGGGTTTCAAGATGTGCTGTTGAAGCTATTTTTAGGCATCAGTGTGCAGTGATGAAGCAAATAAAAAAAATTGCAACGTTGAGAACCGTAGATGCAGTGGTTGGCAAAGGAAATGCAGCAAATCAAAGACACATCATGACATTAGCTCTGAAATCTCAAAATCCAGTGGGACTCGGGTACACTAATTTACTGTTCAGACAAGTTTGGCCAAAAGTGGTATTTTTATGGAAGAATTGTGAACAAAAGCCATACATTCAACATGGAAATTAGGCCAAGCAGACTCAATTATGCACAAAAACATAGGAACTGGGGTGCAGAAAATGGCAGCTTATCCTCTGGACTGATAAGTAAAATATTTGGCTGTAACAAGTGGCTGGAGAACAAAACAATAACAAGTGTTTGTAGGCAACAGTGAGATTCCTTGCAAGTTTAGGGCTGCCGCACAGCAAATGGAGTTGGGGGTTTGGTCAGTACGAATAGTGTTCTAAATGCTGAGAAACACAGGCAGATACATATCCATCATGCAATAACATCAGGGAGATATTTGATTGGCTTTTATTTATTCTGCAGCAGGACAACCATCTCAGACATACAGCCAACATGATTATGAACTATCTACAGTGTAATGAAGAAGGGATGCTATGGCCTCCACAGAGCCCTGATCCCTACATCCTATCTGGGATTACTAGAAGAGGAAAAAACTAGAAGAGGAAACATTTGAGCAAGCCTATATCCACAGAAGATGTGGGGGTTATTTCTAAGAGATGTTTGTAACATCCTCCCTGCCAAATGCCTTCAAAAACTTTGTGCAAGTATACCTAGAAGAATTGATGCTGTTTTGAAGGCAAAGGATGGTCACACCAAATATTCATTAGATTTGGATTTCTCTTTAAAAGTTAAATTGTGTGGAAAAATAGATAAATTAGAGAAGGAGACAGACATTTAGCTCATTGATTCCGTAGCCTAACAATAGTATTTGTAACTGGCAGACACTGTAGCATAGGCATCTGTGGCTGGCACACCGTTGTGTTCTTGGCACACGCTATGATCAAGGCATCTGTAACTAGCAGACACCAGCAGAATTTGTGGATGTTAGACACTGTTGTGGAGACATCTGAGGCTGGCAGATTCTCTGGAACATGAACATTACACACTTTTCATATGCTTTCTGATAAGGGAAAGATTGCATTCTTGTATAAAGATTCTTTTGCAATCTACTCAATTACTTCCCATACATAGTCTTATTTTTGGCCTGATTCTTAGTGCTGAACCACCAGTCTAGTGTTTTGATTTTCTAACACAAGAAAAAGCAAAGCATGCCAGCTCCATAACACATTCAAATTGATATAAAAAAGATGAGTTATATGATACTTTAACTTTGCTGCCGTTGTAGATCATGTTTCATTGCTCTTCTTTTTCTACAATAGCTTGTTGGCATTGAAGAGTAATAAACAAATATTGTTCTGCCACCTTGTTGCACTGCAGATATGGCCTCTAACACCTTGGAGAATCTACTACAGTGAGAGATGTCTTTTCTGATGGACTGTTGCATGTTGTCACTTAATTAACCATGGCTCCAGTTGTACTGAAAATAAGGAACAGATATGACCTTTGGCAATGTGCAATATATTTTTGAGAAAGAACAGTATTGCAGCTTCATATTTCTGTGGAGGTGAAATTCGTCTTGAGCTGTACATGCTTTTTCAGTGAGACAATCAGCTGAACCACTCCGGAATGTCCCAGGAGAGTAAAACAGGACACTTCCCAATAGACTTGTTTGTTCATTAACATACTAAATACATCTCCACCACTAACATCTGCATTTCATAAAGTCATTCAGATTATTTCCCACCAGTTTGTGTAGGAAATGTTAGCCTATTTTTTTAAACAGACAACACACATGGAGAGTAATGAAAATGTATTCCCACCGCGGTCTGGGAAAAGGTCCTACATATTGGAGGAGTCTATATCAATGTACATCACGCACAGGAATAGACATCAACAAGCTAACAAAAATACTCTGTTAAATCTTACTAGTTCACAGATTGGCTGAGCTGATATATTACTGAATTAAATAGGTAAAGTTCTTTTGATCCATATTTTGACTTTTGTTCTGAAAACTTTTCCAAGGTGGCAGATGATCCAATTCATAATTTGAGATATTTATCTTTACTCAATTCTCTGTTTATATATATATTTTTTAAGTTTTGTTAAAATATATATTTCTTGTGCATAAATAACTTTCATGAGTGTATATAAAACTTATTTCTTATGAGTTGGAATTGGCATTTTGTCACTGTTCAGCTGCCTGTAGTACTCCTTTCCCTGGATGCAGGATTCTACATGTGATGATGCATTGCTACTATATGTACGGTCTCCCATGACCCTATTTCTGCAGTATTCTCCACTAGAATCCCTGAGGAGCTATCTGTACTCACACGGATTAGCGAAACGCGTTGGATTAATGCAATCTTTGTGAAATGTATATGTATATCTCTATCTATGCAACACATACAATTGTGGGTTTTTAAACGTGAATACTATTACATACCCTTGGCTACCTTCCTCGGGTCCTGATATTGTATTATATTTACCACATGTATGTTTAACCTCTAAACACCTTTAATGCGTTATATCTAAGATAAAATACTGTATATTGGATCTTATGGGCTAATAGCCTTGCTCAACTGCTTTTTGGCGACGCAGAAATATTGTTTCATTATCCCCCCTGTAGCCTAGGGCCACTAGGAGGTTCCAGTGTAGGTCCAGGTCATTAGGACAGGGGACCTACAGTATCGCCAGGCAGGGCTACTAGATAGGGACACACCAGTCACGCCTCACTTATGCTCAATCCAATGTATACTATCTAATTTTGTGTATGTAAATAATACTGGCCCACACCAGTCGCTACACGATTACAGTGTTGTACTTTAATTAATAAATATATTGCATATGAAATATGTTGTTCTTGATTTTTGTGATGTTGCATTAACATATTTCCTCCTACCACAGACGAGTAACGTCTACACAAGTTACGTCTATGCACCCCTGGATGCAGGATGTCTGTAAATATTTAGAAACCAATCCATTCATTAAAAATATTTGTATTATTTAATGTCAAAGGAAAATATGAAAAGGGAACAGATTCAGTTTTCCATTCTTGCCTTCTCTTCCACATATAGACTTACAAACTAAAGATAATAATGCAAGGGTGGTTACCTATACTATATTATGATAAGGATCTAGGCAAACTATGGGAATCAGGCTGCACATTTGTTGGAAAGAAAGTTAGATCCTTGGGCAGCATGCTGTTGCCAAATCTGTATATTTGAGAATTGTCGAGACCAAACTGTCTATTGAACATGGAAGCACTAAGTGTGTTATGACCAGCTGTAACCTAGGTAGAAAAATTTTAATATGAGATACATGATACAGATATGTATATGTACCTGGCCACTACTTAGTGGTAAAGAAGAAGGCAACAGTGTAGACTGGGCCATCAGGATACTACAGTGGCAGAAAACGGGCTGTGTAAGTATAATTGTCTATTATTTTCCCTCTAGCTCGGGCCACATATTAAAATGCTCCTGGCTGGACAACACCTTTTAAGCTTTATTCACTCTTGATAAACATTTGTTCCCCCGACAAATGATGGCACCGACATACGATCATTTCAACATACGATGGCCTCTCAGAGGCCATCGTATTTTGAAGGCAGCATCAACATATGATGCTTCTGTGTGTCAGCTGCCGCCAGATAGCCATTTAATGTGCCCCATGTGCCCCCCTGATCTATATTTACATGTACCCGCCACTCCGGCCCGTCATTTCGCCGTTCCTCTGCTGTCGCTGCCCTGTGCCGTCGCTCTCTGTCACTGCCATCATGTCGTCCTATAGGGGCGGCATAAGTGACGATGTGATGGAGGCGACGGAGAGCGACGGGGCAGGACAGCGGCGATGTAGTGATACGGCAGCAGAGGAGCGGCGAACTGACGGGCCGGAGCAGCAGGGACACGTGAGTATAATCTATTACACGAATTCATCAACATACAATGGTTTCAACAAACGATGGTCTGCCTGGAACCAATTACCATGGTATGTTAAGGGACCACTGTACTGTAGTGGTGTTTTTTTTTGTGATGGGCAATCAGTGCTAAATATATATAGCGGCACTCCAAAAATATACAAAAAAACAAAAAACAAAAACTGTGTCTTTTATTCACACATCAGGTACATTGCAATGTTTCAGCCTCGCCATGATGCCTTTCTCAAGCAATTCAATAGTGTTACATCACTTCCTTATATATGCTAATCATCAGTGACATCACATGGCTTCATTTACATCAATTAAATAAAAGCATGCAAATATTTACAATGTTTCACATGAAAGTGCATCAATAAAATATCCAATTCTTATCTTGTCAAGTGTATTCTCACTGTCACGATTCGGCTTACGGGTTGTGGATCCGCTGTGTCAGCGAGGGATTGGCGTGGACCGTGCTAGTGGACCGGTTCTAAGAGGCTACTGGTTTTCACCAGAGCCCGCCGCAAAGCGGGATGGTCTTGCTGCGGCAGTAGCAACCAGGTCGTATCCACTAGCAACGGCTCAACCTCACTGACTGCTGAGAAGGCGTGGGACAGAAGGACAAGGCAGAGGCAAGGTCAGACGTAGCAGAAGGTCGGGGGCAGGCGGCAAGGTTCGTAGTCAGGATGGATAGCAGAAGTTCAGGTACACAGGCTTTGGACACACTAAACGCTTTCACTGGCACAAGGCAACAAGATCCGGCAAGGGAGTGCATGGGAGGAGATCAGATATAGCCAGGGAGCAGGTGGAAGCCAATTAAGCTAATTGGGCCAGGCACCAATCATTGGTGCACTGGCCCTTTAAGTCTCAGAGAGCTGGCGCGCGCGCGCCCTAGAGAGCGGAGCCGCGCGCGCCAGCACATGACAGCAGGGGACCGGGACGGGTAAGTGACCTGGGATGCGATTCGCGAGCGGGCGCGTCCCGCTGTGCGAATCGCATCCCCGACGGCCATGACAGTGCAGCGCTCCCGGTCAGCGGGACTGACCGGGGAGCTGCAGGGAGAAAGACGCCGTGAGCGCTCCGGGGAGGAGCGGGGACCCGGAGCGCTAGGCGTAACAGTACCCCCCCCCTTAGGTCTCCCCTTTTTTTTGTCCGGTGACTGCCTCCCCTGGGATGAGGACACCGGGAAAGAATGGATGGTTTCCTCAATGGCAGGCAGTACAGCAGGAGTAGGAATGGGGAGGGAGGGCAGAGGGTGAAGCTTGGCACGGGGCAGGGAGACACAAGGACGGGAGCCATGAGGAGGCACAGAGGCTTGCCTGACGGGACTGGGAGGGGGGGAGAGGCACTTCCTGTGGCAGGCAGAGTCCCAGTACTTGATCTCCCCGGTGGTCCAATCAAGGGTGGGCGAATGAAGCCGGAGCCATGGCAGACCGAGGAGGACCTCAGAGGTACAGCCGGGGAGAACGAAGAGCTCAATCCTCTCGAGGTGGGGTCCAATAGACATGAGGAGGGGTTCTGTGCGGTAACGCACGGTGCAGTCCAATCTGGCTCCGTTGACCGCGGAAATGTAGAGCGGCTTGACGAGACGGGTCACCGGGATGCTGAATTTATTCACAAAGGACTCCAATATAAAATTTCCAGAGGCACCAGAGTCCAAGCAGGCCACGGCTGAGAGGGAGGAGTTGGCTGAAGAAGAGATCCGCACGGGCACCGTGAGACGTGGAGAAGCAGACTTAGAGCCAAGAGACGCCACACTCACGTGAGCTGGGTGCGTGCGTGCGTTTCCCAGGCGTGGAGGACGGATAGGGCAATCCACCAAGAAATGCTCGGTACTGGCACAGTACAGACAGAGATTTTCTTCTCTACGGCGATTCCTTTCTTCCTGGGTCAGGCGAGACCGATCCACTTGCATGGCCTCCTCGGCGGGAGGCCCAGGCGTAGACTGCAAAGGATGCTGTGGGAGAGGTGCCCAGAGATCTAAGTCTTTTTCCTGGCGGAGCTCTTGGTGTCGCTCAGAAAAACGCATGTCAATGCGGGTAGCCAAATGGATGAGTTCTTGGAGGTTGGGAGGAATCTCTCGTGCGGCCAGCACATCCTTGATGCGACTGGATAGGCCTTTTTTAAAGGTCGCGCAGAGAGCCTCGTTATTCCATGATAACTCGGAAGCAAGAGTACGAAATTGGATGGCGTACTCGCCCACTGAAGAATTACCCTGGACCAGGTTCAACAGGGCAGTCCCGGCAGAAGAAGCTCGGGCTGGCTCCTCGAAGACACTCCGGAGTTCAGCGAAGAAGGCCTGGACTGTGGCTGTGGCAGGATCATTGTGGTCCCAGAGCGGTGTGGCCCAAGACAAGGCCTTTCCTGAAAGAAGGCTTACTACGAACGCCACCTTAGACCGTTCTGAAGGAAACAAGTCCGACAACATCTCCATATGCAGGGAACACTGAGACAAAAATCCACGGCAGAGTTTAGAGTCCCCATCAAATTTGTCCGGCAGGGACAAGCGGAGGTTAGGAGCGGCCACTCGCTGCGGAGGAGGTGCAGGAGCTGGCGGAGGAGATGGTTGCTGCTGTAGCAGAGGCAGAAGTTGCTGTAACATGGCGGTCAACTGCGACAGCTGCTGTCCTTGTTGGGCAATCTGCTGCGATTGCTGAGCGACCACCGTGGGAAGATCAGCGAGACTTGGCAGCGGCACCTCAGCGGGATCCATGGCCGGATCTACTGTCACGATTCGGCTTACGGGTTGTGGATCCGCTGTGTCAGCGAGGGATTGGCGTGGACCGTGCTAGTGGACCGGTTCTAAGAGGCTACTGGTTTTCACCAGAGCCCGCCGCAAAGCGGGATGGTCTTGCTGCGGCAGTAGCAACCAGGTCGTATCCACTAGCAACGGCTCAACCTCACTGACTGCTGAGAAGGCGTGGGACAGAAGGACAAGGCAGAGGCAAGGTCAGACGTAGCAGAAGGTCGGGGGCAGGCGGCAAGGTTCGTAGTCAGGATGGATAGCAGAAGTTCAGGTACACAGGCTTTGGACACACTAAACGCTTTCACTGGCACAAGGCAACAAGATCCGGCAAGGGAGTGCATGGGAGGAGATCAGATATAGCCAGGGAGCAGGTGGAAGCCAATTAAGCTAATTGGGCCAGGCACCAATCATTGGTGCACTGGCCCTTTAAGTCTCAGAGAGCTGGCGCGCGCGCGCCCTAGAGAGCGGAGCCGCGCGCGCCAGCACATGACAGCAGGGGACCGGGACGGGTAAGTGACCTGGGATGCGATTCGCGAGCGGGCGCGTCCCGCTGTGCGAATCGCATCCCCGACGGCCATGACAGTGCAGCGCTCCCGGTCAGCGGGACTGACCGGGGAGCTGCAGGGAGAAAGACGCCGTGAGCGCTCCGGGGAGGAGCGGGGACCCGGAGCGCTAGGCGTAACACTCACATCGTGTATTCTGATCTTCTTATTAACTAACATAAAGCATTAGATCAAATATACAGTTGTGTCTACATATCCAAAAGTAGGTGGCCCCTCACCTCCGTGTCCATGTGTTCAAACTCTGATTAGCTGTTCCACCATCTAGTCTGTCGTTTGTAAACATTGACAGAGTGCAAGTCCGGAAGAGCGCTCGACCTCCAGAGCACTCCTCCCAGTCTGACATCACCTCGCGTCCAGGCTGCTGTAAGCTTCCAGCGCATGCGCATTCACTGGTCGTTACCTTCAGCCATCATATTTCTTAAGGGCAGGTAGAACAACCAGTGGGCATGCGTAATCGCGCTCTCAATGTCTTGGTAGCCATCTTAATTAGTGGAAAACATGCCCACAGTGTGTTCTACGTGTCACCATAGTACACAAAGATAGAAGGTCCCAAAACAGTAGTCAGACTCACAACATAGTCATCATCACTTCCACTTACCGTATGTTACTGGATATGTGAGATAAGAGCAAATGAGTACCTAAGTGGCTACCTAGGAGCCTCATGCCAGTCTGACCAGTCCCTACGGAAATTAACATAAAGAGGAATTATAGATGGAGCTTAACATGACTGGATGGTATCCCATGAATCTATCACCATTATTTAACATGCATACATACACACCAATACTGTTATCCTCGTCAGTACATGATATATAATCATATACAGCCCGAACATGTGTGTGTCCTAAATTGTTATATACTATTCGTACCCTGTTCGTCCATGTGGAGACTTAACTCCCCAGGCCTGTCCATGTGGGTTTTTGGTTCTATGTATAGGTAGTGAGTACAGCGAGCCTACTCCAGGCTTTACCACTCCACATCTACCCAATAACTTATATTACACACACTCATGTTGAGATCCCTGGTCCACAGAGATCGTACTAAGGACCAGGATTGACCACACATTCATAGGTCCCATGCATTCCACATCATGCCAGTATAAAATACTAATTATCCAGCCCCATCATATCAGCATAAGACACTAGTTCTACACCGACTGGTCTTAAAGGTTGGAGAGCCCCAGGAAAAGCCAACCTACTCGCACCAACATCCACACAAACCTCCAAATAACAAATGTTGTGGGCAATGAGACATTTATTTGAGCTCAGACAATACAGTATGGGACCCAATCATGTATGTGTCATCTTATAATTATTCCTTTACTCTGGATGCTTGTGAAGTCTTTTCAGGTAATTTTTTTTTCCGACCACGTGACGTATGGAACATGCAATCTCAGGTGTCATGGTGTTCCCAAGATGGACCCCATGTGCACTGAAAATCAACAAATATATACAATTAAAACCCATATAGTAACATAAGGTCTATATACAGAGTAGCTAACGTGGGCAGTCAACTGAGTAAGATCCAGAGTTTATGTCACCTTCAATAAAATTTGCAGAACATTAAGGGTTTCAAAAAATAAATAAAAATATTAAGACCCATAGGGTGAAGTGACCTCTACTTTTTGATCCAAAATAGTTCTCTCTTTTTCAAAATATCTATCCTATCTCCTCCTTTACATGTCTGTGGGATATGGTCAATGATCATTAATTTAAACTGGTCAACAGTATGATTCATCTCCCTGAAATGTCTAGGGACAGGTAATTCTATCTTACCAGGGCTGATAGAAGATTTGTGATTATTAAGTCTGATTCTGAATTCTGTTGTGGTTTCACCTATATAAATGAGTAAACAAGGACAAACTAAAACATAAATAACAAACTCAGACTTACAAGTCACATGATGGTGTATTTTGCATTGGATGTTCAAGCTAGGGTGGTTGAAAGTGTTTCCTTTAATCATAAAGTTTGAAATTATCACACTGCATACAGGGGAAACACCCTGGTTTCAGTTGTGTGGATAAACTCATTCTGTCTGTGAGGACATCTGTCCTCACCAGCTTGTCCCTAAAATTGGGAGATCTCCTATAGGCTAACATAGGGGTGACGTCAATTCAGGTATTTGATCAAATGAATTAGAAATAATATTCCAATGTTTTCGAATACTGTGCCCAATTTTGTTGCTAAAAGGGGTGAACAATGACACAAAGGGTATGCATGCCTGTTTGGGTCTTGCAATCCTAGGTGTCAAAGTATCTTCAAGACTAATTTGTTTGACTCTGTCTATGTGATGTTCAACCAACTCTTTAGGGTAACCCCTATGAACAAATTTCTTCCCCATCTTCTCTAATCTATCTATCAGGATCATCCACAATCCTTTTCACTCTGTGGAGTTGGCTATACGGAAGAGATTTGACCCATATTTCTGGGATGTGAACTATCAAACATCAATAAATTGTTTCTATCTGTAGGTTTGACAAATGGGTCTATGTTGAAAACAACACTCTCAGAACAGATCTAAGTGTCTAGGAATTTAATGCCCGTTCTAGAGGACACCATAGTAAATTTGATGTCCTCATCAATGTCATTCAATTCCAAAAATAATTTTTTAAAGGGGTACTAAGACATCTTATCCCCTATCAAAGGGGACCCCCGTGATCTTTCACGCAGCACCCCGTTACCATCTGCCCCTGGAGCATGTTCGCTCCGGGTCTGATGACTGACGATCACGGGGCCGGAGTATTGTGACGTTGCGGCTCCGCCCCCCTGTGACGTCACGCTCTGCCCCCTCAATGCAAGCCTATGGGAGGGGGCGTGACAGCTGGAAACCAAAACTGAGTCATCTGGAAAGTGAACATCTTTCAATTTGAGTAGGAAATCGGATGTATCCCTAATGTAGGATTTTGTGTTGACTGCATATTGGCAAATTAATTTTTCAACATAAATAGCTGAAGGACTCAAGATGGAGTCACGCCCTGACACAATGGGCCTGCCTGGTGGTTTTTGTGCATTTTTGTGTATTTTGGATAACATGTAAATCATTGGAGTTTTAGGATTTTTAGCTAACAAATAATCATGTAGATCTGTATCTATAATATCCATTGCTAATGCATTATCCACCGGAATTTTTAACCTTCATTCTACCATTGATTTAGGGTCCTGTTTGACACATTTGTATATATCCGCGTCTTTCATTTGTCGGTAAACCTCCTCAGGGTACATGGACTTATCCATGATGACAACCGCCGAGCCTTTGTCGGCTGGGTTTGATGGTAATGTTATCATCATGGATAATACCCTGCAACACTCTATATTCAGACTTTGACGGATTACAGTGGATCCGGATCCTTAGATCCATTTCATTTTCCCTCAAAATATTAATATCCTTTTCTACCAATGGCTTCAGAGTTTAGAGGCGGCATGAATTTGCTTTTGTTGTACAAACCCATGTCTCTCAGGTGTAATTCACCAATATGTTCATCAACACGTTTGACCTCTTTATCAGCACTGAATGAAAACCACACTTTCAATTTAATACTCCTAATAAAGGAAGAAAAATCAGCATGTAACTGCAACCAATCAATTCTTGGGGCAAAATGAAAGACCATGATTAAGGATTTTGCATTCACATTCAGAAAAAGTACGAGATGAGATATTTACCACCAAATTCTGTATATCACTCTGTCCATCTATTTGTTGGATACTGTCCGGTTGCCTTTGTTCCGGGTCGTAGGAATTTTCCTTCCTCCTTCTACGCCCGTTCCTGATCCATCTCCTCCTCCTGTCGGTGATTCCACTTTGTTTCCTCCCAAAAAAATCAGTGTTAGTCACTTTATCAGCTATTCTCCCTTTAGGATGCTGTGTTTTCGATCCCCCTTTCTTTCTATCTTGATTCTCATGGTTTTGCCAATTGTAGACCTGTCCACTTTTATAATCCTCTGTGTCACGATGCAGTTTTTGAGGAGGGCGTATCCATACGCCCTCCGTATTTCCGATCTCCGCCGGGCGGTGATTGGACCGGGATGACTGCTGATATCTATCAGCAGGCATCCCGTGGCAATGCCTTGGGGGGGTCAATTCCGACCTGCGATTTGTGGCGATCCGGACCAATCCGGGCCGATTGCCCAGAAAATAAGAATGATCGGAGCTGTCAGAGACAGCTCTGACCATCCTAAAGGATAGGAGCGAGGTGGTAGTATTGCCACCTCCTCCTATCCCCTGCCATTGGTCGGTCAGGCTGACGACCAATGGCAGTTGGGGGCGGGAGGGTTAGAGTTCATTTCCCCCACTCTGCCCACCGATCGAAGTCGGGGCAGAGGGGGAGGGAACACGGGTGGCGAGGTGGGGAACATGGCCCGACTTACCGGACCGGCGGAGGCGGCATCTTGTACCAGCGGCAGCATCAACAGACCAGCAGGAGTGCGGCCAGAAAGTGCGGCGTGGAGAAGGCTGCAGCGAAGATCGCGGTAAGTGATCTTCACTGTGGCCTTCTAAAAGCTACAAAACTACATCTCTCAGCATGCCCGCACAGCCAAAGGCTGTGTGGGCATGCTGGGAGTTGTAGTTTTGCAACATCTGGAGGGTCACAGTTTGGAGACCATTGTGTAGTGGTCTCTAAACTGTGATCCTCCAGATGTTGCAAAACTACAACTTTCAGCATGCACTGACTGTCTGGGCATGCTGGGAGTTGTAGTTTTGCAACATGTGAAGCGGCACATTTTGGAGACCACTATAAGGTGGTCTCCAAACTGTAGCCCTCCAGATGTTGCAAAACTACAATTCCCACCATGCCCAGACAGTCAGGGATGCTGGGCGTGTAGTTCTGCAATATCTGTCCCTTCAGATGTTGCAGAACTACAACTCCCAGCATGCCTGGACAGTCTGGGCATGCTTGGAGTTGTACTTTTGCAACATCTGGAGGGCTACAGTTTGGAGACCACTTTTTAGCGGTCTCCAAACTGTTCTTCCCCAGTTGTTGCATAACTACAACTCCTAGCATAGCCAGACTGTCCAGGCATGCTGGGAGTTGTAATTCTGCAACATCTGAAGGGCCAGATATTGCAGAACTACACGCCCAGCATCCCTAACTGTCTGGGCATGCTGGGAATTGTAGTTTTGCAACAGCTGTAGGCACACTGGTTGGGAAACACAGAGCTAGAGTCTGTTTCCTAACTCAGTGATTCCAACCCGTGTGCCTCCAGCTGTTGCAAAACTACAACTCCCAGAATGCACTGACAGACTGTAAATGCTGGGAGCTGTAATTTTGCAACAGCTGGAGGCACACGGGTCAGAATTACTGGGCTAAAGTCTGTTTTCTAACTCAGCGGTTCTCCAACAGTGTGCCTACTGCTGTTGAAAACCTACAACTACCAGCATGTACGGTCTGTCAGTGCATTCTGGGAGTTGTAGTTTTGCCACAGCTGAAGGTTTGGGGCACCCCCCCATGTGAATGTACAGGGTACATTCATATGGGCGGGTCTACAGTGGGTTTCCTTCTACAAGTTTGAGCTGCGGCAAATTTTCCGCTGCAGCTCAAACTCTCAGCGGAAAACTTACTGTGAACCCCGCCTGTGTGAATGTACCCTAAAAACACTACACTACACTAACAAATAATAAAAAATAAAACACTACATATACACCCCCTTACACGTCCCCCCCAATAAAAATGAAAAACGTCTCCTACAGCAGTGTTTCCTAAACGGAGCCTCCAGCTGTTGCAAAACCACAACTTCCAGTATTGCCAGAAAGCCATAGACTGTCCTGGCAGGCTGGGAGTCTTGCAACAGCTGGAGGCACCCTGTTTGGGAAACACTGCTGTAGGGTTTTGGTGAAGACAAGCCCCATCATTGTAACCAGGTCAGCCCCTATTGCAAATTCCTTATTTAGGCCTCAAATGGGCATGGCGCTCTCTCACTTCAGAGCCCTGTTGTATTTCAAGGAAACCGTTTAGTGCCACATATGGAGTATTTCCGTACTTGTGAGAAATTGCATTTCAAATTTTGTGTCAGTTTTTCTCCTTTTACCCCTTATGAAAAGGTAAAGTTGGGGGCTACACCAGCATGTTTGTGTAAAAAAATAAAATTTTTACACTAACATGCTGGTGTTGCCCCATACTTTTCATTTTCACAAGAGGTAAAAGGAGAAAAAGACCCCCAAAATTTCTAACGCAATTTCTACTGAGAATGGAAATACCCCATATGTGGGGCGTAAAATGCTCTGCAGGCACACAAGAAGGCTCAGGAGTGAGAGAGCGCCATGTACATTTGAAGCCTAAATTGGTGATTTGCAAAGGGGTGGCTGATCGTTACAGCGGTTCTGACATGAACGCTAAAAAAAAAAAAAACATTTTGGAAAATACACCCCTCACGGAACGTAACAAGGGGTATAGTGAGCCTTAACAACCCACAGGTCTTTGACAAATTTTCGTTAAAGTTGGACATGAAAATAAAAAATTAGTTTTTTCCCCCTGAAATGCTGGTGTTACCCCAAATTTTTCATTTTCACAAGGGGTAATAGGAAAAAGACCCCCAAAATTTGTAACCCCATTTCTTCTGAGTATATAAATACCCCATATGTGGATGTAAAGTGCTTTGCGGGCGAACTACAATGCTCAGAAGAGAAGGGGCGCCATTGGGCTTTTTGAGAGAGAATTAGGCTGGAATTGAAGGCTATGTGTGTTTACAAAGCCCCCATGGTGCCAGAACAGTGGACCCCCTCCACATGTGAATCCATTTTGGAAACTACACCCCTCACAGATTGTAACAAGGGGTGCAGTGAGCATTTCCGCCCCACAGGTGTCTGACAGATTTTTTGAACAGTCGTCTGTAAAAATGAAAAATGTAATTTTTCAAGTGCACAGCCCACTGTTCCAAAGATCTGTGAAATGCCAGCGGGGTGTAAATGTTCACTGCATCCCTTATTAAATTCTGTGAGGGGTGTAGTTTCCAAATTGGAATGCCATGTGTTTTTTTTTTTTACTGTTCTGGCATCATGGGGGCTTCCTAAATGTGACATGCCCCCAAAAACCATTTCAGTAAAATTCGCTCTCCAAAAGCCCAATGTTGCTCCTTCCCTTCTGAGCCCTCTAGTGCACCCACAGATCACTTTACATGCACATATGAGGTATTTCCTTACTCAAGAAAAATGGGGGTTCTAATTTTCTCCTATTACTCATTGTGAAAATGAAAAGTTTGGGGTAACACCAGCATTTTAGTGTTAAAAATAAAATTTTTCATTTTCACGTCCCACTTTAACGAAAGTTCGTCAATCACCTGTGGGGTGTTAAGGCTCACTGTACCCCTTGTTACGTTCCTTGAGGGGTGTAGTTTCCAAAATAGCATGCCATGTGTTTTCTTGTTTTTGCTGTTCTGGCACCATAGGGGCTTCCTTAATGCGACATGCCCCCCAAAAACCATTTCAGAAAAACTCACTCTCCAAAATCCCATTGTCGCTCCTTCCCTTCTGAGCCCTCTACTGCGCTCGCCGAGCACTTCACATCCACATATGAGGTATTTCCTTACTCGAGAGAAATTGGGTTACAAATTTTGTGGGCTTTTTCTCCTATTACCCCTTGTAAAAAATCGAAAACTGGGTCTACAAGAACATGCGAGTGTAAAAAAGATTTTGAATTTTCTCCCTTCACTTTGCTGCTATTCCTGTGAAACACCTAAAGGGTTAAACTTTCTGAATATCATTTTGAATACTTTGAGGGGGCAGTTTTTATAATGGGGTCATTTATGGGGTATTTCTAATATGAATACCCTTCAAATCCACTTCAAAACTGAACTGGTCCCTGAAAAATTCCGATTTTGAAAATTTTTTGAAAAATTTGAAAATTGCTGCTGAAGTTTGAAGCCCTCTGGTGTCTTCCAAAAGTAAGAACATGTCAACTTTATGATGCAAACATAAAGTAGACATGTTGTATATGTGAATCAATATATCATTTATTTGGAATGTCTATTTTCCTTACAAGCAGAAAGCTTCAAAGTTAGAAAAATGCTACATTTTCTTTTCACCAAGAAATGATGCAAGTATCGACAAAAATTTATCACTACCATGAAGAAGAATATGTCACGAAAAAACAATCTCGGAATCAGAATGAAAAAGTAAAAGCATCCCAGAGTTATTAATGCTTAAAGTGACAGTGGTCAGAATTGCAAAAAATGCTCCCGCCCTTAGGGTTATAATGGGCTCTGTCCCCAAGGGGTTAAAGGTTATTTCAATATCATTTTTTCTTCAGCCTTCAAGCCCATGATGCCAGGTTATAATTTTATGTAATATGCTTCTATTACCTATATGCGCTGCTTTGCCCCTTTTCATGCACAGGACCCAGAATGCTTTTGTGCAAGTCTATTTTATTTACTGTTGTCTTTGACCTTTCCCTAGCATACTGCTAGAGACAATGGGGGAGATTCATCAAAACCTGTGCAAAGGAAAAGTTGCCCAGTTGCCCATAGCAACCAATCAGATTGCTTCTTTCATTTTGCAGAGGCCTTATTAAAAGTGAAAGAAGCGATCTGATTGGTTGCTATGGGCAACTGTGCATTTTTTCCTCTGGACAGATTTTGATAAATCTCCCCCAATATGTCATAAGTCACATGATCTCCAGGGGAGCATGGCTATACTGCAGTGGATGAACAGTATTACTTCAGAAATCTCATCCAGCCTGCTTCTTCTGCCACACCCCCTAGAGACCATGTGACTAATGACACATTGGCCCTGATTTACTATTGTAAACCCGACCTGTTTTGTCAGGTTGTGCGCCAGAATTTGGCGCAATGCGCTACAAATTGTGTCTTCTCTAGAAGTTGCACCCAAAAAATTAAAAAACCCAACAAATACTCCATTTACGCTGAAAACCCAAAAAAGGGGTGTGGCCACCAGGAAAAGGAGGTGTGATTGCTGAAAAGGGGATGTGTCACCAACATTTTCAAAAAATCCCAACATATTTACTAAGGTTTCCACAGGAAATGTTGTGGATTTGAGCTCTGAAAAAACCCACAGCTCAGAGCAGGTGTAAAAAAAAGCTAAATGTAGGGAAAAGTACAAAACGTAGGGTAAGATTAGTAAATACTGTGGAAAAATACTTGTAGGAGAAAAAAAAACAACACAAAGAAAACTACACTACACCACAGTAAATGAGGGCCATTGTCTCTGTCTGCATGTAATGCTAGGAAAGGTCACTTCAGCACTTCCAGGTATGAATCCTGTGCATGAAAACAGGAGAAAAAAAGTGGTGCACTGAGACTCCCAATTGGTATAAACTTTTGACATGTCTATGTGACATGTGTAAAGTTTTAAAATTACAGGGACACTTTAAATGTTAGTGCTACATGGTCTAATGTTCAACATCAGTGATGAATGTCACCCATTTCAGACAAGATGTAAATACCTTTGTTGTAGGCTTGGAAAAACTCGAGTTCAATATGTTTGTATGCATGTGTGATTTTAAAGGGGTACTCCGGTGCCTCCGCATTGAGGGGCGGAGCGTGATGTCACACGGGGGTGGAGCCATGACGTCACAATACTCCGGCCCCGTGAATAGACTGATGGTAAAGGGCTGCTGCGTGAAAGATCACGGGGGTCCCCAGCGGCGGGACCCCCGCGATCAGGCATCTTATGCCCTTTCCTTTGGATAGGGGATAAGATGTCTTAGCGCCGGAGTACCCCTTTAACAAGGTCTTACGAGTTGTATGTTAGTGTTAATAAATTGTTGGAAGTTAAAATAAAAGGCATGGCAAATGTGGTGCCAATATTTAACCCCTTAACGACCAAGGACGTATATTTACGTCCTTGGCCGGCTCCCTCGATATAACACGGGGTCACGAGGTGACCCCGCCTCATATCGGGTCGGTCCCGGCATGTATCTGATGCCGGGACCCGGGGCTAATAGTGCGCGACAGCAATCACAGTGCCACGCGCTATTAACCCTTCATCAGTGCCGCGCGCTATTAATTCAAAGTTGAACGCCGCGTCTAAAACGAAAGTGAAAGCTGCCCGGCTGCTCAGCGGGGCTGATCGAGACTACCGCAGTGAAAATGCGGTGTCCCGATCAGCTGGGACACGAGTGGAGGTCCTCTTACCTGCCTCCGGCGTGTCCCCTCGGCGATTGATTGCTCCAAGCCTGAGATTCAGGCTTGAGCAATCGACCGACGATAACGCTGATCATTGCAAAGCTATGGCTTTGCAGTGAACAGTGCTGGCAATCAGTTTGTGCAGTGTTATAGGTCCCTATGGGACTATAAAAAATATATCATCAATTACACCGCACGGTCAATGGCGTACGCGCCAAAAAATTCCAAAGTCCAAAATAACGTATTTTTGGTCGCTTTTTATATCATGAAAAAATGAATAAAAAGCGATCAAAAAGTCCGATCAATACAAAAATGGTACAGATAAAATCTTCAGATCACGGCGCAAAAAATTAGCCCTCATACCGCCCAATATGCAGAAAAATAAAAAGTTATAGGAGTCAGAAGATGACAATTTTAAACGTATACATTTTTCTGCATGTAGTTATGATTTTTTACAGAAGTACAACAAAATCCAACCTATATAAATGGGGTATCATTTTAATCGTATGGACCTATAGAATAAAGATAAGGTGTCATTTTTACCGAAAAATGTACTGTGTAGAAACGGAAGCTCCCAAAAGTTACAAAGTGGCGTTTTTTTCTTCAATTTCGTTGCACATTTTTTGTTTCCGTTTCGCCGTAGATTTTTGGGTAAAATGACTGATGTCACTGCAAAGTAGAATTGGTGGCGCAAAAAATAAGCCATCATATGGATTTTTAGGTGCAAAATTGAAAGGGTTATGGTTTTTAAAAGGTGAGGAGGAAAAAACGAAAGTGCAAAAAGGGAAAAACCCGTGGTCCTTAAGGGGTTAAGAAGGGGGTCAAAAGGTGACCATGGGAATTATAGACCTGTTAGTTTAACCTCGGTTGTATGTAAATTGTTTGGGGTTTCCTAAGAGATGCTATTTTGGAATATCTTGATAAAAATAAATGTATGACTCCGTATCAGCATGGATTTATGAGGGATCGATCCTGTCAAACTAACCTGATCAGCTTTTATGAGGAGGTGAGCTCCAGACTGGACCAGGGGCAATCGCTGGATGTGGTATATCTGGATTTTTCCAAAGCATTTGATACGGTTCCACATAAAAGGTTGGTGCATAAAATGAGAAGCTTTGGGCTGGGGGAGAATGTGTGCAAGTGGGTAAGTAACTGGCTCAATGATAGGAAACAGAGGGTGGTTATTAATGGTACTTATTCTGATTGGGTGACTGTTACTAGTGGGGTACCACAGGGGTCCGTCTTGGGTCCTGTTCTATTTAATATATTAATTAATGACCTTGCAGAGGGGTTGAATAGTAAAGTAGCAATCTTTGCAGGCAGATGACACTAAACTCTGCAAAGCGGTAAACACAATAGAGGACAGTGCACTGTTACAAATGGATCTGGATAGGTTGGAGGTTTGGGCTGGGAAGTGGCAGATGAGGTTCAACACTGATAAATGTAAGGTAATGCACATGGGGAAGAAAAATCCGGGCTGGGATTATGTATTAAATGGGAGAACACTTGGGACAACTGACATGGAAAAGGACTTTGGAGTCTTAGTTAACAGTAAATTTAGCTGTAGTAACTAGTGTCGGGCAGCTGCGGCCAAGGATAATAAAATCATGGGGTGCATCAATAGGGGCATAGATGCCCACGACAAGGAAATAATTCTACCGCTGTACAAATCACTAGTCAGACCACACATAGAATACTGTGTACACTACTGGGTACCAGTGTACAAGAAAGATATGGTGGAGCTGGAGAGGGTTCAAAGATGGGCAACCAGAGTAATACGGGGAATGGGAGGACTACTGTAGCCAGAAAGATTATCAGAAATAGGGTTATTTACTTTAGAAAAAAGAAGGATTAGGGGAGACCTAATAACTATGTATAAATATATCAGGGGACAGTACAGAGATCTCTCCCATGATCTGTTTATACCCAGGACTGTATCTATAACAAGGGGGCATCCTCTACGTCTAGAGGAAAGAAGGTTTCTACACCAGCACAGATGGGGGTTCTTTACTGTAAGAGCAGTGAGACTGTGGAATTCTCTCCCGGAGGATGTGGTCATGGTGAACTCTGTAATAGAGTTCAAGAAGGGGCTGGATGCATTTTCGGAGAATAATAACATCGCTGGTTATGTATATTAGATTTATAGGGACAGAACATTGATCCAGGGATTTATTCTGACTGCCATATTTGGAGTCGGGAAGGAATTTTTACCTCTAGTATGAGGGTTTTTTGCCTTCCTCTGGATCAACTCAACTCAATTGGGACTTATTAGGGTTATAGGTTGAAATTGATGGACTCTGGTCTTTTCAACCTTATGAACTATGTTACTATGTTACTATGTTTTAGCATGTAAGAATGCAAGGCGTTGAAGGTGGTAGACCCATGTCCCTTTAAAACTGCATGACAAACACATTAACTTTACAGTCCATCTGATTCACAAGGACTTGGAAATGGAAGTATGAACTGTACCATTTTCATTATATCGAGTAACTATTCAATTTATAGAGGCATAGTTATAACAATGGATACACCATGTAACTCTCCAATGTTTAGAAAAAGCTGGCCAAAATATCTCCCAAATGTAAGCAATACAAATATTGTTATGTGACATTGTAGAAGCATATAAAACCAGTTAGTATCTAATTCCATGATAGGTGACCTTAGCAAAAGTCACTTGTATGAAACATGACCATTTCCATGTGTTTCCTACAAAGATTTGTAAGTGCTCTAAATAAATGATGTTGTATAATAAATAAATGACATATATAGTCAATGTAGTTTTTCTAAAGTTCATTGATCACATTAGTTAAACAAAATTTGTTTGTACCTGAAACTAAAATGTTAGGCATAGTATTGTCATCTGTTCCAATAAAAACAAATATCAATTTCCAAACCACAGAAAGTGATTACATTGACTAAATAATGACAAAACATTGTTTATTTTTGCATTTGATTCAGATTAAGAAAAAAAGTTGGCAAAGGGCAAATCCCACATTGATCAGATTTAATACACTTCCTTGTATCCAGCCCACACATTGTATAGAATTCTTTTGTTCTACTCCTAAAGAACACATTGTTATATTTCATGGCTGCAAGTAACAAAATTAGAGTAAAATGATAAAATACCAAATAATATTTAAATTGTGAAATCATTGTCATGTTCTACTGTATACCACAAATGAATTATTTCTGTATGTCCAAAAATACAAATGACATAAAAAAAATGATGGTGCAGAGGTCATAAATTAATACCTACTAAAGGTTTAATTCACACCACTATTATAGTTCACCTAATGGTTTATTAGAAGAAACTGTTTTTCCATTCTTGTGTTCTATGTTTTTTTTCTTTATTGTTTCTGCTATATACTTTTGTATAAAATAAAAAATAGCAAAATTTCAATACAGATGTAGCCAGAACCAACTATATAGTTGCACCTATTTATAGTCTGTCTGTGAAGAGGATTAAAGGGGTACTCCACCCCTAGACATCTTATCCCCTATCCAAAGGATAGGGGATAAGATGTCAGATCGCGGGGGTCCCGCCACTGGGGACCCCCAGGATCTCGGCTGCCGCACCCACCTGTTGCAGCTTCCGGCAGAGCTGGAGGCTCTCATCCTAACGCCTTCCGACCACGATGACGGGAGATCGTGAAGTCACGACTCCGCCCCCGTGTGACGTCACGTCTCACATCCCGCCCCCTTAATGCAAGTCTATGGGAGGGGGCGTGACGGCTGTCATGCCCCCTCCCATAGACTTGCATTGAGGGGCCTCAGCATTGGGTGCTGAAGCCAAGATCCCGGGGGTCCCAAGTGGCGGACCCCTGCGATCTGACATCTTATCCCCTGTCCTTTGGATAGGGGATAAGATGTCTAGGGGCGGAGTACCCCTTTAACCATGGCCTGTGCTGAATCAATGGTCGATAAGGAGTGTGGGGTATTTTTATCTATGGCATTTTTTCAGAAACAGTTACATTTTTTCCCCTATAGGAGATGTATCAAGACCTGTGCTGAGGAAAAGTTTTCCAGTTGCCCATAGCAACTCATCAGATTGCTTCTTTTATTTTTCAGAGGCCTCATCAAAAACAAAATTAACAATCTTATTGGTTGCTATGGGGAACTGGTTGAATTTTACTGAAAAAACGTTATGATCACAGCATTTATGGATTAGTATAAATGTAATATGTTATAAATGGCGCAACATTATTGCAAGTCAATCAATATCGTAAGTTATGCAACTTTTCAAAAGTTTTGTTTGTGGCAAACAGATTCACCACAAGCAGGCAATGAAATAAACTTTAATAAATGTTTAGCATGCCATGTTCACACGGCAGAATGTCTGTGTGAAATTCGGCATGAATCTTCTGCACATACATTCTGCTGAAGCAGAGTCCCATTGATTTTAATGGTATTCAGCTGTGCTGTCCACATGGCAGAATTCCCGTGCCAGATGTTTCTGCCACAGAAATTCCGATCCCGGTGTCCGCAAAAAGAAAAGACGTGTATTCTTTGTGCAGATTCCGAAAGGAAATGCATTGGCGTCTATGAGATGGTACAGTTCTAAGCGTTCCTGGCTGCGACATGTTCGGGCAGGACTTTGCTGTCAGTGAAATGTCTGCACCAAAATTTTCCGAAACAGTAAATTGTGAAGAAATAGCTTTTGTAAACATTGAAAAATTGAAACAATCATCAAAAAATTTCCCTTTCTGTGAGTTGTAACAGGATTGGTGACAGTGTTTCATAATAGTGAAAACATAGTAAATAATGAAGATGACAGAGCTTTTGTAAATTAGAAAAAATATATAAAAATTAAATTCTTCATTTTTGGGAGTTGCAACAAGATTTGTATCTCAAAATAGTGACAAACCTGTAGACAGTTAAGAAATAGGTTTTGTATGAAAAGCCAACAAAAATTGTGCATTTTTTTGGATCAGGGGTAGTCTAAAAAATTATCCTGCGACAGGATTCTTGGCGTTCCAAAATGGTGAAGAAGAAGTAGCTTTTGTATCAATAGCCAAAATAAATGTTCTCTTTTTTTGGGATCATGGTTTGTGTATGTGTAGGCCTGGCTTGTAGTTGCAGCAGCAATGGTGGTGGACTGGTGGTCATGGTAGTAGCCAGCATAAAGTGGGCAGTGGTGGACTATTTCTAGTAGTAACCAATGGACAGCATGTAGTGGTGGACTAATGATACTTCTAGCCAAGCTTTGTAATGTTGCCTTACATAGACCTGTATTTCCTAAACTTGGACCCTGGCTGTGCTGTTTTTTTTTTGCATCTGTCAGATAAAAAGAGTTTTCACAGGCAGGATCCCATAAGGAGATAGGTACACTGCTTACCGACTGTGTCCTTTTGATGGCTTTTTCTTAAGCCGGCAGATGCCTTAATGTCGCTGTCACCTGCTCCTGAGCTGATCAGACCAACAGGCCTGCTGACATTATCCTCAAACTCTTTCTCATGGTCCCCACTACTCCTCTCAGTATAAACTTCTAATGTCTGATCGTGGACTCCTTGCTTCTCCTCCTAGTACTTCCTTCATTCAGGTACCAAAACCCCATGTGTCCCTTATCTCTTCTGCTACTATTACTGTTGTTGTCAGGCTCATGTGAAGCTCCAAAGCTTGTCGAGCCTCTGTCACCCCAAAGTTCTGTGCGAGACCGGATTCGCCAAGCTAAGCTTGCTCATCTCTAATATATATGTATATATATATATATATATATATATATATATATTTTTTTTTTTTTTTTTTGATACTGTGGCAAGGAAAGGGTGTATTTCCCTGGCTCACCCTGGAGAAACCTCCACCTGTGGCCTAATTAATGAGGCAGCAGAGAAGGGAGGAGTGCACATAAGGTAGAGTGTAGTCTTGGCTCGTCCTAGGAAACAGCAAGCTAGCTGTAGGGTAAAGACATGGGTCCTGCTGAGGAACACACAGCCGGGCTGTGAGTGGCCCAAAGAGTGGTGTGAACTGTGAGTAAAAGGTTACAGGAGGTATAAGTTTAACTGGCTAGGAGAAGCTCACCAGTTATTAGTCAGGGCATCTTGATCTGTTTAGTTAGTGACGGTCTAGGATTTTGTTTTGTTCCTGCTTTATGTTTATTTTTCCTGCAACCTGTCTAATAAAGCTGGCAAGGTGCCAGACTTGCATAAAAAACTGTTGTTTGCCGGTTTATTAAGTGGAAACAGGTCCCGTAGCGGTGTCCAGGATGATCCCAGAGCTATCCCCAGGGAGGAATCCTTACAATATATATATATATATATATATATATATATATATATATATATGTTTATTTTGTACCTTTGCATATTTCAATGTACGTGCACTCTTCTCCTAACTCAATTATCTGTTGCATAGTGTAAGTTCATAGTGATATTATCATGGAAGAAAAATACAACATATTGACAGCAGAAGAAAGGTGATTGATAACACACTGTAAAATCACTCTGGAAAGGAAACCTTTAACAGTAATGTTATAAGGTATCTTCCATTTATTTACATGAAGATAATGATGGATGTGTCTGCACTGCACAGAACTGCATTGGAGTGAATATTAACGTCAATGACTGAAGAATAAACACATAACTCATAAATGGAAGACGTGACTAACAGAGAAGAACCTGTTTCAATGTCAATACACAAATAAATATCCAACTGTTATGTTACTGCAAACAGTTCCCTTCATCTTCCTCCCTTTTCATTCATTTCCAGATTGATAATTATTGTGTAAAGTTTTATGTCTTAATCATTAATCACAATCTTCCCAGACGGTTGACTGCCAACAAATCAAAGGAAAGCGTATAGCCTGCCGATTACTTCTTATCACATAAATCACTAACATTTCTATCAAATATGTGCAGTAGACCTGAAGGGATCAGACACCCTCTTTAAATAAAAATTTAAAAATGTATTCTAACAAACTACTTTTTCAAGATCAATGGCCCATCTATAGCTGGCAGCAGAGCAGATCCCTTGCAGCTGGGGGTTTATCACCTCTGAAGCTTCCTTGCTGGCTTTGTGCCTGTATAAAGTGCCACCTAGTAGTTTACATTACAGGAAATGTAGTCTTACACCAGAGACTACAGCAATCTGATGTGTAAAAAAATCAATGACCCACTGCATGATAGGACCTGAGATAACCTGTTAAAGTAAAATCTGGTGACAAGCTTGTCTACTATATCCAATAGTAACTAGCAGAATTGTGTATGCAACTATAGACTATTATAAACAATATAAGGTACAGATAAGTACTGCAGAATATTTTCAAAGTTACACACCTTTTAATATAGATAATGGAGGAACTCCTATGGGCAACTGCTTCATTGTTCCTTAGCACAAGGTGTAATACATCTACCCCTTTATATTAACCATTACAGAGGTACAATGGCAAACTAAACCTATAGCCCATCCTTTCCCTCTAATCAACCTAGTTAATTGTCTAAATATAATTCATTAGCTATATAGAGCAGTTTCCCTCTTTCAGTTGTCACTTACATGCCAGTGGAAAATACCTCATAGTATGATCCTCTGTGTCTTTTTCCAAACCCCTCACTGAAAACAGCCCCCATCCTCCTGAGAGGCACAGACCATGTGGTTTCTGTCCGGCACTGATGACTCATTCTTTATTCAGTTCTGAGAGTTGGGAGTTGGTTGCAACTTTATCCAATCAGACACTAAATCTCCCTTTGCTGCTCAGAGCAGGAGGGTGGGGGCTTTTCTCAGAGAGTGAGCTGTATTGCAGATAAGCGCTGAAATGATTCCTGTAAAATGTAGTATCTATGAGGCAAGGATGGCAAAAAATATCAAGCAGCCAGAAAAGGCCACAGGGGCCACATGAACCATGCATATCAAACAGGATCATTAACAGGGAACATATCCATGTAGTGTGGTGGCTATGGAGCTTTTTTATTTTTATTTTTTATATGTATACCTCCCTTGAGTACCCCTTTAAGTTGTATCCAGTGGAGAAAAGACATGATAAATACGTAACATCACATGTAATACCCAACAATGACAAACATAACACATTAAGATTGCAATAAATGGCCATAGTAATAAATGCAATAATGCAATAAATGGCCATAGTACAAAGTACAGTATGTGTTATAGCAATTGCATAGGCTTGCATTGAGGGGGGCGGAGCGTGACGTCACACAGGGCGGAGCCTTGACATCACAACGGCCCTGTGATCGATAGTAAGCAGACCCGGAGCGAACACGCTTCAGGGACTGATTTTAAATGGGGTGCGGCGTGCAACATCACAGGGGTCCCCAGCGGCGGGACCCCCACGATCAGGCATCTTATCATCTATCCTTTGGATAGGGGATAAGATGTCTAAGCGCTGGAGTACCCCTTTAAGCATGAGGAGACCATATAGTGGCTGAATGACACAGCGTGGAGGTGTTTGCAGCATGAGGAGACCGTATAGTTGCTGAATGACACAGCCTGGAGCAGGCAGCAGCATGAATAGACACTAGGGCTTCACAATCCCTAAGATTAACCCCTTGCCGCAGAACACCGAGTTTATATGGCACTGCAGCACAGGAGGGTTATGAAGCGAGCTCAGGAGCTGAGCTTGCATCATACCCGCACGGTCCCGGCTGCTATCAGCAGCCTGGACCCATGGCTAATGCCGGACATCGCCGTTCCAGCAGATGTCCGGCATTAACTCTTTAGACGCGGTGATCAAAGCTGATCGCCGCGTCTAAAAGTGAAAGTAAAAGTATCCCGGCAGCTCAGTCGGGCTGATCGGGACATCGCAATAAAATCACGATGTCCCGATCAGCTAGGACGCAGCAGGAGGGTGCCTTACCTGCCTCCTGCGCATCCGACCGGCGATTGATTGCTGCAAGCCTGAAATCCAGGCTTGAGCAATCAACCGCCGATAACACTGATCAATGCAAAGCTATGGCTGTGTCTGCAGTGTGTGCAGTGTTATAGCCCCCTATGGGAGCTATAACACTGCAAAAAAAAGTGAACAAAAAAAGTTAATAAAGATCATTTAACCCCTTCCCTAATAAAAATTTTAATCACCCCCCTTTTCCCATAAAAAATGAGTAAATAAAAATAAAAATAAACATATGTGGTATCGCCGCGTACGTAAATGTCCGAACTATAAAATATATTGTTAATTAAACTGCATGGTCAATGGCGTACGCGCAAAAATATTCCAAAGTCCAAAATAGCATATTTTTGGTCACTTTTTATAACATAAAAATATGAATAAAAAGCGATCAAAAAGTCCGATCAAAGCAAAAATGGTACAAATAAAAACTTAAGAGAACGGCGCAAAAAATTAGCCCTCATACCACCCCGTACATGGGGCACTAAAAATGTTATAGGGATCAGAAGAGGACAATTTAACGTATACATTTTCCTGCATGTAGTTATGATTTTATTCCAAAGTAATAAAAAATAAACCTATATAATTACGGTATCATTTTAATCGAATGGACATACAGAATAAAAATAAGGTGTCATTTTTAATGAAAAATGTACTGTGTAGAAACGGAGGCACCCAAAATTTACAAAATTGCGTTTTTTCTTCCATTTTGTCGCACAATAATTTTTTTTCCATTTTGCCGTAGATTTTTGGGTAAAATGACTGATGTTATTACAAAGTAGAATTGGTGGCGCAAAATATAAGCCATCATATGGATTTTTAGCTGCAAAATTGAAAGGGTTATGATTTTTAAAAGGTAAGGAGGAAAAAACGAAAGTGCAAAACTGGAAAAACGCTATGTTCTTAAGAGGTTAAAAGATTAATTTTGAAATTTAAATTGAAGATTTAAGGTAGCTAGTGCTACCATAAAAATTTTTAGGCCCAGGCCCAGCAGCATCGGTAAACCATATCTTGGCTGAATGACACAGCCTGGAAGTGTCTGAAGCATGAGGAGACCATATAGTGTCTGACTGGCACAGCCTGGTGGTGGCAGGAGCATGAGGAGACTATTGATAGAAAATTAAGATTTTTAAATTGAAATTGAGGATTTTTACATTGAAATTTTAACTCCCAAGTTTTAGTGTCCCAGGCCCCTGCGTGTGGATACAAAGGACCAAATATAACAAGGAGTCACATGTCACATGGCAGCACAATGACAGAGCCTGGAGGTGGTATCAGTATGAGGAGACCATATAGTGACTGAATGACTGCCTGGAGACCATATAGTGTCTGAATGGCACAGCCTGGAGGTGGCTGTAGCATAAGGAGACCATTGAAATTTAAGATTTTTTTATTTAAATATAAGATTTTTTAATTGAAATTGAGGATTTTTAAATTAAAAATTTAACTCCCAAGTTTTAGTGTCCCGGGCCCTGGAGTGTGGGTAAAAAAAACCAAATCAAACAAGGAGTCACATGTCACATGGCAGCACAATAGCAGAGCCTGGAAGTGGCATCAGTATGAGAAGACCATATAGTGGCTGAATGACTGCCTGGAGTTTGTGGCAGCATGAGGAGACCATGTAGTGTCTGAATGACGCAGCCTGGAGTTGACTGAAGCATGAGGAGACAAAATAGTGTCTGAATGGCACAGCCTGAAGCTGGCAGCAGCATGAGTAGACACTAGGGCTTCACAATCCCTAAGATTAAAAGATGAATTTTGAAATTTAAATTGAATATTTATGGTAGCTAGTGCTACCATAAAAATGTTTAGGCCCAGGCCCAGCAGCATCAGTAAACCATATATTGGCTGAATGACAGCCTGGAGGTGGCTGAAACATGAGAAGACCCTCTAGTGGCTGAATGGCACAGCCTCGAGGAGGTTGAAGCATAAGGAGACCATATAGTGTCTGAATGGCCAATCCTGGAGGTGGCTGAAGTATGAGGAGACCATATAGTCGCTGAATTGCACAGCCTGGAGGTGGCTGAAGCATGAAAAGACCATATAATAGCTGAATGGCACAGCCTGAAGTTGGCTGAAGCATGAGGAGACTATATAGTGTCTGAATGGCACAGCATGGAGGTGGCAGGAGCATGAGGAGACCATTGAAATTTAAGATTTTTAAAAAGAAATTTAAGATTTTAAAGTTGAAATTGAGGATTTTTACATTGAAATTTTAACTCCCAAGTGTCCCTGGCAGCACAATGACAGAGCCTGGAGATGGCATCAGTATGAGGAGACTATATAGTGGCTGAATGACTTCCTGGAGTTTGTGGCAGCATGGGGAGACCATATAGTGTCTGAATGGCACAGCCTGGAGGTGGCTGAAGCATAAGGAGACCATTGAAATTTAAGATTTTAAATTTAAGATTTTTAAATTTAAATTTAAGATTTTTAAATTTAAATTAAGGATTTTTAAATTTAAATTTTAACTCCCAAGTTTTAGTGTCCCGGGCCCCGGCGTTTGGGTACAAAGGACCAAATCAAACAAGGAGTTACATGTCACATGGCAGCACAATGACAGAGCCTGGAGGTGGCATCAGTATGAGGAGACCATATAGTGGCTGAATGACTGCCTGGAGTTTGTGGCAGCATGGGGAGACCATGTAGTGTCTGAATGGCACAGCCTGGAGTTGACTGAAGCATGAGGAGACCAAATAGTGTCTGAATGGCACAGCCTGGAGCATGAGTAGACACTAGGGCTTCATAATCCTGAAGATTAAAAGATGAATTTTGAAATTTAAGTTTAATATTTATGGTATCTAGTGCTACCATAAAAATTTTTAGACCCAGCAGCATCAGTAAACCATATATTGGCTGAATGACACAGTCTGGAGGTGGCTGAAACATGAGGAGACCCTATAGTGGCTGAATGGCACAGCCTCGAGAAGGCTGAAGCATGAGGAGACCATATAGTGTCTGAATGGCCCGTCCTGGAGGTGGCTGAAGCATGAGGAGACCATATAGTGGCTGAATTTCACAGCCTGGAGGTGGCTGAAGCATGAAAAGACCATATAATGGCTGAATGGCACAGTCTGAAGGAGGCTGAAGCTTGAGGAGATCATATAGAGGCTGAATGGCACAGCCTGGAGTTTGTGGCAGCATAAGAGACCATATAGTGGCTGAATGGAACCGCCTGGAGGGGGCTGAAGCATGAGGAGACCATAGAGTGGCTGAATTAGACGGTCTGGAAATGGCAGCAGCAGCATCAAGAGTCCTTAATGTGACCCGGTGACAGAGTGGTGCGGTGGGTGGCAATACCAGTACCTGGTGACGAAGGTGGGTGAAAAAAGGTCTGATGCGGAGGAATGTTTGTAAATGGGGAGCAGCACGTTAAATCTGTTTGGCATTATCCATATTTGTGAAGTGTGGCACCATGTTTAATCTACTCTGATGCATCAGGCATTGGTAGTTGGAAATCCTGGCTGATCCATGCCTGATTAATTTTCACAAAAGGTCAGTCTCTCCACATTTCGCAAAGCAAACCATGTGAAGAACAGCGTGACACCGCCGTGCCCTGCACACATGGTATGCTGAAGGGCCACTGAGACTTGTCTGGGCAGTGGAGGCTGAGGACAGGGTGGAGGATGAGGTGGCGGAGTCACACACTGTCACAGGACCAACGGCCTTAGAGCATGGAGGGGGAAGCGGCGTAACCTATCCAAGTTGCTGTTGTGGCTGTGCAGAATTGTTGTTCATGTATTGTTGTTCATGACATGTATTGTTCCTGACCATAGTTAAAGCTCCAGACATCGGCACACTTTGGTACACACCGACAGGCTCAAGGACTGGCCCACCTTCTCTTCCACAAAATTGTGCAGGGCTGGTATAGCCTTCTTCCAAAGAAATTACTGCTTGGCACTCTCCACCTCGGCTCGGCACAAGCCATCAGTTTTCTGAAAAGTGCAGAGTCCACCACTTGAAAAGGGAGGGACTGCAGCACCAGCAACTTGGACAGGAGCACATTCAGCTTTTGCACCATTTGGTTGAGTGGGCGCATACTGTTGTCTCTTGGACATGGCTTCGCCGATGGACTGTTGGCGGAATAACTGACTAAAATTAGGAGGAGCATCTGGAGCGACAGAAGATGGGTATGACACACAGCTCCCTTCGGCTGAGGTTGTGGAGCCTTGGCTGGCTGAAAGAGGGAGCGGCTTGCCACTGGGTGATGCAGCAGGCTGGACCACTACATCGGAGCCACGGTTCTCCCAGGCTGCTTCATGGTGGTGAAGCATATGCTGACACAGGGCCGTGGTGCCAACATAGTGACCCTGGCCACGCTTCACCTTCTGCCGACATATTTTGCATGTGGCTATGTTAACCTCCTCCGGATGCTTGATGAAAGACTGCCACGCTGCCGAGTAGCTGATTTTCCCACCAACAGTCCGTACTAATTGACTGCTATTGCCGCTGTCTCCAGGGACCCCTGTTCCACAACCTCCCCGGAAGGTAGGTTGCTGGCTCAGCTGCTGCCTCACGGGCAACCTGCAACTCTCTTCTCCTGATGATAATGAAGCCCCTTCTGCATCCAACTCCCAATTGTGATCAGCTTCATCATCATCAACAAGTGTCTGCACGACACTGATGTTCTCCTCAGGTTCCTCAACAGTGTCTGCTTCAGGACCCTGAACCCTGGCAACACCGCCTCCCATGTCACTCTCCTCATCACTACTTGCCCGCCTAGCGGGGGAAGCGGCAGATGTCTC
Source organism: Hyla sarda (assembly GCF_029499605.1). Taxonomy (NCBI): domain Eukaryota; kingdom Metazoa; phylum Chordata; class Amphibia; order Anura; family Hylidae; genus Hyla; species Hyla sarda. The sequence continues at coordinate 283,592,247 of NC_079193.1, forward strand.
CTCCGCTTCTTGGCTGGGCAGTAGCTGCTGACTGTCCACTATTAGATTGTCTTCACTGAATAGTAGAGCTGCACCCACAGATTAAGATACTTCTTTAGGGGAGGGAACAGCATAGGACAGAGGCAATGGGATTTCAGGGACTGCTCCCGGGCTATGCCAACTGAGGGTTGTGTCTGAGGAACCCACCAACTGTTGACTGGGGGTATCAGATGTCACTTGTGAAGAAGTGGATGACTGTGTTAACCAATCGTTGACGGCAGATGGGTTGCTGGTCGATACACGACCGATAGCTGATAATGGGAGCTCAGGCCTCTCACTGCGACTCCTGCTGCCAGGTTCACTTACCTATCCCCGCTGCTCCGGGTCCACTACGCTATCCTCCGGCGTTTTCTGCATCTTCTCCGGGCTCCGGGCCTCGCTTTCCGCTCCCGATGCTGTCCCAGGGGCTCCCGATTCTGTCCCGCTGCCCCGGCGTCTTCTTCGGGATCCCCCGGCTTTTTATGCATCTTCTCCGGTGTCCGGGCCTCGCTTTCTGGTGACGTTATTACGTTGCGGTGCTGGGACGGCGTGTGCAGCGACGTAACAACGTCACCAGAAAGCGAGGCCCGGACACCGGAGAAGATGCAGAAAAAGCATCCCGAAGAAGCCGCCGGTGCAGCGGGACAGCATCGGGAGCCCCTGGGACAGCATCGGGAGGGGTGAGGACGCGGTCCGGAGCGGCGGGGACAGGTGAGTATAACTTCCTATACTTTACATTGCAGGAATCCCTCAACATACGATGGATTCGACAAACGATGGGTCGTTTGGAACGAATTACCATCGTATGTTGAGAGACCACTGTACACTTAAAAAAAGTATCTGAGTACAATACCAGCTGGTGAGTACTTTTGCTTGGACTTTCACAGTATCTAGGCCCTTGACAGATTGACAAAATAGTACACTACTTAGATGTGGTGTGTACTTCTGAGGGCAGAAAAATGCGGTACAGTACGCTTAAAAAAACGTATTTTAGTATATCACCAGCCATTGATTACTTTTGCCGGACTTTCACAGATTAACAGGTACAAAATAGTACACTACTTAGATGTACGTATGTGGTATGCACTTATGAGGGCAGAAAGATGCGGTACAGTATGCTTAAAAAAACTTATTTGAGTAAAACACCAACCGGTGATTACTTTTGGCTGTCCTTACACAGTATGTAGGCCTTTGACAGATTAACAGGTACAAAATAGTACACTACTTAGATGTAGGTATGTGGTATGCACGTATGAGGGCAGAAAAATGCGCTACAGTATTTCTATGCAGTGTAATGAATGATATGACGAGCCACAAAATGGCTGCTGAATATATAGGGCTGTGACATCAACAGGGGTGACTAGCTGCTGAGAGGTTGGATCCTGAATGTGATTCAGGGTCATCCCGCCTACTTACCGCCTTGCCTTCCCGCCTTTTCAGCTTTCCTTGCCCCATGTACTGACATGTGGATCCGCCATTTTAGATGCCCTGGAGCCTGGACTGCAGTAAATGGAGTTTAAAGAAGCGATCCGCACTATAGAATCGCGGTGTGGCAGTTTTTCATCAAGCATCAGTAGGATGCTAACTTTGCCACATGCAAGGTGTGTCGGCAGAAGATGAAACGGGGCAGGGTCCCAATGTTGGCACCATGGCCCTCCGTCAAAACATGCAGCGTCACCATAAAGCAGCCTGGGAGAACCGTGGCTCTGATGTGGTTGTCCAGCCTGCTTCATCACCCAGTGGCATGTCGCTCCCTATTTCAGCCAGCCAAGGCTCCACCACCTCAGCCGAAGGGAGCTGTGTGTCATACCCTCCTTCTGCTCCTCCAGATGCTCCTGCTCCTCCTACTTTGAGTCAGTCATTCCGCCAGCAATCCCTCGGTGAAGCCATGTCTGAGAGACGACAGTATGCGCCCACTTATCCAACGTCGCCAAAGCTGAATGTGCTCCTGTCCAAGTTGCTGGTGCTGCAGTCCCTCCCTTTTCAAGTGGATTGATGGATTCTGCTGAGCCAAGATGGAGAGTCCCAAGCTGTCATTTCTTTGCAAAGAAGGCAATACCAGCCCTGCACAATTTTGTGGAACAGAAGGTGGGCCATTCAGTGACACCCCCAACAGTCAGTGGGTTCCTCAGACACAACCCTCAGTTGGCATGGCCCGGAAGCAGTCCCTGTCCTCTGTTTGCCTCTGTCCTATGCTGTTCCCTCCCCATCAGAAGTATCTTATGCTGTGGGTTCAGCTCCAATATTTAGTGAGGAGGAGAGTCTAGAGGGCAGTCAGCAGCTACTGCCCAGCCAAGAAGTGGAGGAGACATCTGCCGCTTCCTCCGCTAGGCGTGCAAGTAGTGATGAGGAGAGTGGCATGGGAGGTGGTGTTGCGTTCAGGCTCTGGAAGCAGACACTGTTGAGGAACCTGAGGAGGACATCAATGACGTGCAGACAAAACTCAATGATGATGAAGCCGATCGCACTTGGGAGCCGGGTGCAGAAGCGGCTTCCTCATCATCATCATCATATTCATCAGGAGAAGAGGGCTGCAGGTTGCCCGTGAGGAAGCAGCTGAGCCAGCAAGGTGGTAGCATTGTTGGCAGTCAGCATGGTGGTAGACCACCTGCTTTGTGGCAGCCTACCTTCCCGGGAGGTAGTGGAACAGGGGTTTCTGGAGTCAGCGGCAGTAGCAGTCAATTAGTGCGGACTGTTGGTGGGAAAATCAGCGGTGTGGCAGTATTTCATCAAGCATCAGTAGGATGCTAACTTGGCCACATGCAAGGTGTGTCGGCAGAAGATGAAACGGGCCAGGGTCCCAATGTTGGCACCATGGCCCTGCGTCAACACATGCAGCGTCACCATAAAGCAGCCTGGGAGAACTGTGGCTCTGATGTGGTTGTCCAGGCTGCTTCATCACCCAGTGGCATGTCGCTCCCTATTTCAGCCAGCCAAGGCTCCACCACCTTAGCCGAAGGGAGCTGTGTGTCATACCCTCCTTCTGCCCCTCCAGATGCTCCTGCTCCTCCTACTTTGAGTCAGTCATTCCACCAGCAATCCCTCGGCGAAGCCATGTCCGAGAGACGACAGTATGCGCCCACTTATCCAACGTCGCCAAAGCTGAATGTGCTCCTGTCCAAGTTGCTGGTGCTACAGTCCCTCCCTTTTCAAGTGGATTGATGGATTGTGCCGAGCCAATATGGAGAGTCCCAAGCTGTCATTTCTTTGCAAAGAAGGCAATACCAGCCCTGCACAATTTTGTGGAACAGAAGGGGGGCCAGTCCTTGAGTCTGTCGGTGTGTACGAAAGTGCATGGCAGCGCCAACATGTGGATCTGTATCTACGGTCAGGGACAATACATGTCCGTTACGACCCACTGGCTAAATGTGGTTCCTGCACAGCCACAACAGCAACTTGGACAGGTCACGCCGCTTCCGCCTCCACGCTCTCAGGCCGTTGGTCCTACGACTTTGCCTCCTCATCCTCCACTGTGTCCTTAGCCTCCACTGTATGGACAAGTCTCAGTGCCCCTCCAGCATACCGTGTGTGCAGGGCACGGCGATGTCACGCTGTTCTTCACATGGTTTGCCTTGGCAAATGGAGTCAAACAGGGGAGGAACTGCTAATAGTCATTCATCAAGAAATCTAATCATTGCATACTCCACGAAAACTGGAAATGGGAACAATGGTGACTGACAACAGGAAGAACATCTTGTCTGTGCTACGACAAGGAAGCCTGAGACATGCACAGCACACGTGTTCAATCTGGTTGTCAAGTGGTTCCTGAAGTGTTCCCCCCATCTGTAAGACATCCTAACAATGAGAAGGAAACTTTGCATGCACTTTAGCCACTCGTACACCACAAAGCACATCCTCCTTGAGCTGCAGTGTCAGAACGGTATCCCCCAATATAGTCTGATTTGCGACATTTCCACCTACAAACAGTGCCATTTGACAGGGTTTTTAGGTGGAAATAGGGAGAGTTTTCTGTGTGGGGCCATTCTTTTTAGGGAGAGTAACACTTGCAAAGAAGGGAATTAATTGGGTGGGAGTAGGGCCTTACAGGGGAATTTTTCACTCCCACCTGCTACAATGGACAATAAGTTGTTCCCTTCTACCATTTCGAGGAAAGTGTTATTCATCTTAAAAAGGGAACCTCTCCCTGTTGCCACCTAAAAACCCTGGGAAATGGCAGTGATTGTAGGTGGAAATAGGGAGAGGTTCCTGTGTAGGGCCACCCTTTTTAGGGTGAGTTATACTTGCCAAGAAGGGAATTAATAATGCGAAAGTATGGCCTTATAGGGGAAGTTTTTACCCCCATTGGTTACAATGAACAATACGTTGTTCCCTTCCACCCTTTAGAGGTCTTTGCATCACATCATTAATTGGTGGTGTAGGTTGCACATGGTGTTTTTTTTACACACCTTTCCTTTTGTTTGACTTTAAAAAAAATTTGGGGTACATATGTTTTATCCTAAGAAGATTATAAAAAGTTAAGTTTTACGTAATGCATATCCTCAATACTTACTTGTGCACACTAACACTTTTACAAAAGAGATCGTTTTCTTTTGCCTACCTGCCTCATGCCACACATCTGATGCCAAGTTCTCCTTTTTTCACTCACCTTCATCACCGGGTACTGGTGCTGCTGATGCCACTTCCAGGCTGTCTTATACTGCCACTATATGTTCTCCTCATGCTGATGCCAGCTCCAGGCTGTCTCATTCTGCCACCATATGGTCTCCTCATGCTTCTGCAGTCTCCAGGCTGTGTCACCCAGCACTAAATGGTCTCCTCATGATGCCTCCAACTACAGGCTGGGTCATTCAGCCACTATATGGTCTCCTAACGCTTCTGCCACTTCCAGGCTGTGTCACTGTACTGCCATGCAGTCTCCTCATACTGCTGGCACATTAAATTAAACTTTTTAGGTTCATTTATTTGAAATCTTCAATTTAAATGTTAAAAAAATATCTTTAATCTTTTCAATTACGAGGCCATATGGTCTCGTCGGGCTGTTGCCACCTCCAGGCTGGGTCATTCAGCCACTATATGGTCTCCTCATGCTGCCGCCACCTCCACGCTGTGTCATTCAGCCACTATATGGTCTCCTCATACTGATTTCACCTCCAAGCTCTGTCATTGTGCCGCTCAGTGATTCTAGTGATTCACAGTGATTCTAATAGCGACGCCTCTAATCTGCATGTCATTCTTAATAACAGAATTATTTCACTAACCCAGCACACACCGTATGCCTGTTACAGCAAGGAAAAGTGTTCTACACCCCTATTGAGGCTCTCTGTAGGCCAGAAATAGCCTTTTTTAATACAGATTTGCCACGAATAAATTCAGACCGAAGCAATTTTTTTCCGGAAAATTCTGCAAATCGAATTTTTCAGAAATTTGCTCATCTCTACTCCTAACTGTAATACATTCCAGAACATTGACATAAAGTAGATTTGAAATTGTGGCATATGAAGTGTGCTCTTCTAAATAAATGTGGGGTAACTTACTACTGCACAGTTCTACTTTACAAAGACTTTTGTTTGAAGCAGTGGTCCAAATAAAATCTTATGCAGCCCCATAAGATATCAGGTTTGATAAACACTCCCTAGTCTTGAATTAACTCACATTAATAGGTCTGGACAGGAAGCACATTGGCTCATATTTACTATTTTAAATGTGACAGAATTCTGGTGAAATGTGCCAAAATAAGCTTACGTGCCTACAACTGCACGAGTCTTAGACAATTATTTGACACTTTTCAATGGGTCCAACAAAAGGGACATGATCTTGGTAAAGGGGAGTGTAATTTCAGTAAAAGGTGATGTAGTCTCAGCAAAAAGAGAGACTGGCATAAATGCCCCCAAAATGTGTCAAAATTGTGTTATACAATAAAGGTTTGAAGTAAGCCAACTAATAGCTAGTCTTAATTTAGAATAGAAAGTCTTCAGATATGCGAGATACACTTGAAAACTGGCTAGAGTTCATATGGTCTAACAATTAGACAGTTTTAGTAAATCTGGGTCCAGGGTTGTAACTTGAGTACCATGGGCTTCAGGGAAAATTCAAGACCATCCCCTCAAACAAACGCAGCACTCCCAGAATCAGCAATGGTGTATTTATTCCATCATATCCTATCAACAAGCAACGTTTCTGCTCTCTATGGAGCATTTTCAAGCTTACAGTGACTCACAGGGGAAATCTTCTCTGATTGGAGTTGTTCAATTTTCCTTTTCTTCTCTATAAGGTTCAGACCATGACAACTTAGGCCCCCTCTGTGCCCCATATAGTAGCTAGGCCCCCCACACTGCCCCATTATATTATTAGGCTCCATACTGCCCCAAAAAGTATTAGGCCTTCATACTACCCCAAATAGTAGTAGGCACCATACCGCCTACTTCTATAGAAGTAGCCCCTATACTGCCCCCATATAGTATTAAGCCCCCATACTGCGCCAATATAGTAGTATCCCCCTCTGTGCACCCAATATTGTAGTAGTCACCTATGCACCCCCTATATAGTATTAGACCCTCTCTGTGCCTTTATATAGTGGTTGTCCTCTATGTGCCCCTATATAGAAGTAGGCCCCTTCTGTGCCTCCATGAAGTAGTATGCCCCCTCTGTGCCCCCTATGTAATGGAATGGTCCCTTCTGTGCACTCTATAAAGTAGTAGGCCCACTTTGTGCCCCCACGTATTGGAAACCCCCCACACTGCCACCATAATGTGAAAATAAATAAAACCACTGATCTCTTCATAGTCTCTTTGCAGCTCTGCAGCCAGCTCCTCGTCTCTAAGCTTTCAATGCAGGCTGCATCATACAGAGCCGCTGCCCTCACTAGAGGTTCCCAATTGAAGTGACAGGATGAAGCTACTGGTGCAGCTCACTTTTATCTGTGCATAAGTCTTTTAAAGAATCACACACAGTTGAAATGGGGCTTTTCTGGGAACCTGGGATGTGTGCTGAATTCCTAACAGGCCTCCTTCCCACCAAGCCTCATAGCAGTGGCCTTTCCTTCATTTTCTAGAAAAACTAAACAAAACACTTTAATGCGTTAATATTCAGAAGGGTTTTCTTGCTGCTCTAACAAAAAAAAAAATGACTTTCTCTGAAGGACATTCACATTACTCTGTTAGGTATTATTGTATATATTTTCTATGACATACAATACTACTAAAGAACTTAAATCTAGTAAGTTACTTATCATAAAATAATACTCTTGCTACCTCTACTGAAACTCATAATAATGCTGAGAAGTCCCAAGTTTCCATTTTCTTTAGGATGGCTGAAGAGCCATCTATTTTAGACATTGGCAGAATGTATATTGTAGCAATTTACTTTCAGAAAGTATCCCTGCTTGGAAGACATATTTTTTTGGATTGGAAGCGGAGACTCATTTCCATTATCCAGTAAACATTAGATGTGTGTATTTGCAGAAAATCTGCAGATAACAGCTCTCGGGTGAATCACTTTTGGCATGTATTACAGATTGTTCTGACTTGTATGCCTTCATTTTATAAATAAATAAAGGTTTTCTTCATTTTTTCAAATTGCTCTTACATTGATGTAGTAAAGCTGATAGATCAGTTAGTAATGTGGTGCCTTTCATGGTGACATCCACCAGTCTACTGCATTATTCGAAAAACCCTATATTGAAAAATTACTGTCAGAATAGCCGTTATATTAACAATACGATCTTTATCTTCTAAACAGGAAAATGACTGAAAACAATGATGAGTTCAATGAGTATCAATGGCACAAACAGTACGTAACATAGAGCACATACAGTATCATTCAAAGGAGGCAGAGATTAAAACTGAGTGTAAATGAATAATATAATATGCAGGTGTGCATGTCATCCAAAACACTAAACCCTAAACATAGAATCATTGGTTTCATCATTCTGCTGCTCACCTTGTTCTGGTGATGTGCCCACAGCTTCCGCCAGTGATTGGCTGACCAGGTATTTCCTGTGTGTCGGGACATCACAGGAAACAGTGAACAGCTGGACTTGGGCTCTATCGGAACAGCAAACAGGTGAGTATGTATTACTTTTTATTTTTAAGTTACCCTGACTTCTTTTAATGTTTTACCCTCCTGGGAGACGATATAGTAAACCAGTGTACAACTATGGAATTGGATTTGAATAAGCCTATATTTGCAAGAGGTTTGTATAATCTTCCTGTGCTTGCATCGGCTACTTACTTTTCTACTTTGTCTATCCCACATAGAAATTGTTGCCTTTGGTTGGGTGTAAATTTTGTCCACCAATCAGACCATTAAGACATATATGAACATATGAAAGGTTGGATTGAGCTTGCCATTTCCACACATAGCTATTTTCTAAGGATTTAACCAGAATTTTTTTTTACCATGATACAATCATAGTTGTTTGCAAACTAAAAATATTCTTCCAAGGCTTTATTCCAAACAAATTAGCAGCAATATAAACTTTCTATTAGTAAAGTGCTCTTGTGCACATGCCCGGGGTAACATAGCTCAGTGCTTTCTTTCACTGCAATCAGATACAGCTGTTTCATGCCATCTCCGCCCCTTCTACAGACCTGAAGATCTGCTGTACGTCAGCACTTAAGTGCCAGCCCTTTTTTCTGACGTCAGCAATTATGTGGGTATAACCATACAAAAAAATTGCAAACATTAAAAAGAAATGCAGACAATGCAACATTTATAGGAAGATACACATATCTATCATATGGTTCAGTCCTTGCAGCTCTTCCGCTTTAGTTTTCAATATCCACAGCGCTTCTTTTTTCTGCAGTTCTCTTTATCTATTTCTCCCATTAGATTCTATAACTGTTTCAATGCGTATTCAGCCTATCTTAGAACCGAGGGATCGCTATTATGTTGTATTAATCTAGGGGAACCCTTCCCTGAACGGACTGACCAACAGTAAATTTCTAGTCAATTCAATAAAGAATAGTGCAGTCCGCTGTGCTATTCCATACAGCAGTAAAAAAAGATAACTCCCCAAATGAAGGATGAGTGGACTATCTTACCCTGCACCATGTGAATGGGGGCCTATGGGCACATCTGATGTATGGTTAAGGAGCTCTCACGGCATATCGGATAAATGTAGACTACAAATGCAGCATGAAAGTAGCTTGTATTTGTAATGCAAAGCTCCTTTTCTTAACACATGAACAAAAATCCACGGGGCAAATAAATTAGTATTGTTATCTATGGATATATTCAGATCCTGAGATGGGCTTTTTATATAGTGGCATCAGCCTATTGTATGCTGAAGGAAATGAGCAGAACAAAACAATCCACTGACTCATTATATGAGCATTGCTAATTATGATACTTGTTTTACAGACTTTTCTAGCACAATGAACATTAATAATTCTCTATCAGATAGAACAATGGAAAAGATGATGAGAAATGTAGTTACAGTTACAAAGAGGAATACGAGAGAGCCCCCAGAGGATGCTTTTGAAATGACGATATGTTTTTAGGAACTACAAGAGAACATTAGTCATGAGTTTAAATTCAGTTCACAAAAAAAAAAGAAAATATAAAATGTCTTATTTATCACTTTTTTTTGTTTTTGAAAGAATGGCTTGTTCTAAAGGATAAAGGCATTAAACATAAAATGAAAAGCTAACAATAATAGCACTTAAAGGGGTACTCTGGTGGAAAACAAATGTTTCCAAATCAACTGTTGCCAGAAAGTTAAAAGGGTATTTTTTTTATATATCAACTGGCTCCAGAAAGTTAAACAGATTTGTAAATTACTTCTATTAAAAAATCTTAATCCTTTCAGTACTTATGAGCTTCTGAAGTTAAGGTTGTTCCTTTCTGTCTAAGTAATCTCTGATGACACGTGTTTCGGGAAACGCCCAGTTTAGAAGCAAATTCCCATAGCAAACCTCTTCTAAACTGGGTGGTTCCCGAAACACTTGTCATCAGAGATTACTTAGACAGAAAAGAACAACCTAAACTTCAGAAGCTCATAAGTACTGAAAGGATTAAGATTTTTTAATAGAAGTAATTTACAAATCTGTTTAACTTTCTGGAGCCAGTTGATATATATATATATATATATATATATATATATATATATATATATATAAATGTTTTTTCCTGGCTAACCCCTTTAAACAGATTTGTATACAGAATTGTAAATCTTATCCGTACTTCTAGTACTTATCAGCTGCTGCATACCACAGAAGAAGTTGTGTAGTTCTTTCCACTCTGATCTCAGTGCTCTCTGCTGACACCTCTGTCTTTGTCAGGAACTGTCTACAGTAGAAGCAAATCCCCATAGCAAACCTATCCTGCTCCCGACAGTACTGTAAGACTTAAGATTTTTGAATAGTAATTCACACTCTGCTCCATGCTGGGAGCTGTAGTACCTGCATTAATAGACAACAACAAAAAACGTGGTCTCAAATGGCTGGAGGTGCTCAACCCCAAATGCAGTTGTGCATATATACTGGGGGAGCAGATCCTGCCCTTGTAGTCCGTTGCTAGGGGCGATCCCCAGCATAAAAATGCATACAATGGAGGATGCCTGCAGCGGACTACAAGTGCCACAATTGAATCCTACACCAGATAAACGGTGTGGATGTGTAACAATTAGAATACAATACAGAAATGTAGGTGCACTACTGTGGTAGATGTATACAATGACATTGGCTAATCCCTCAACACTGATGTTAAAATTGAGACATTCGCCAGTGTATCCTTATATTAAGGACACACCAGAGCCCGCACACCAACGCCAAGGTTGGTGTGCGGGCTCTGGTGTGTCCTTAATATAAGGATACACTGGCGTTTGGGGTTGCATTTGGGGTTGAGCACCTCCAGCCATTTGAGACCACGTTTTTTGTTGTTGTTTGTAAATTTATACGTGGAGGTGTGTAAACTCCATATGTTAATGCGCCTTGAACATTTTCCAGGCAGCATTAGGGTTGCACCTGTGAGGCCATGCACCTATATCAGCCAACTTGGGTGGGGCTTGTAGCCTCTCTCCCTCCTTCCATTGTATGTGTGCTTAGTCACTCTGGAGGGAACTGGGTGCAGGCTACATGTCGACCTAGTGCTGCTGTAATTGCCCACTGGCCCCTGGTTTTTGCTTATTACGCACAGGTAGGTTAGCGTTAGGTCCTGTGCCATCTGAGAAACCTTGGCGTTGGTGTGCGGGCTCTGGTGTGTCCTTAATATAAGGATGTCTCAATTTTAACATCAGTGTTGAGGGATTAGCCAATGTCATTGTATACATCTACCACAGTAGTGCACCTACATTTCTGTATTGTATTCTAATACCTGCATTAATAGACAGATTGCAGTGAGTGTCACTCCTGACACCCACTGTGATCCTCATGTATAATTTATAGATGCGGCTGGCCGCTCTTCTATGGTCCCCTGCACTGTCGTATATATACACCTATTCATATTTCCTGCAGAGAGTTGTGATTGGCTGGAACCATCTGGCTAATCACAGCTCTCTGTGGGAAATATGAATAGGTGTATATATACGGCAGTGCAGGGGACTATAGAAAAGCAGCCAGCCGCATCTATAAATTATACAGAAGGATTGCAAGGGACCTGGGGCGACCTGTCAATTAGTACAGGTACTACTACTCCCATCATGGAGTGTTCCATGCTGGGAGTAGTAGTACTACCTAAACATGTTTTTTTTTTAAAGGGAAAAACACACACAATACATTTTTATTATTGTCGGCTACATTTTTAGTGTCCTACCTGCCCACATAAATTGATCCCTGTTAAAAAATGTATTAAAATTTTGTTATAGAAAAGATAAATTTCATTAAATACAATTTTTTATATCACTACTGTATCTTTTTTATTTATTTTTTTAATGGTACCCTATGAAATTTTTATAAAAAAGGTATCTCCATCACTTTTTGGGATCGCCAAAGTCCAAAAAAGAATAAAAACCACCTGCAAAAATGACAAACCCACATTGGTTTTATGGGAGGAAAATGCCAAGATTTTCCCCAAAAAACACCAAAGTCTCAACAAGAGGTGTATTTTTAAAAACTGCCAAAAACGCCAAAAGGATTAAAAAAAAACACCAAACTTAAAAAGGCCAAGTGGATATGGCATTTTTCAGTTAACTATTGACTTGCAGCTAACATCTGGCCGCAGCGTTTCTTCACAAAAAAAAAAAACCGCCATGCGGCAGAATGCCCAAAAAACTAAACAAATGGAAACCTAGCTCTAGGGTAGGATCACACACAATGTATGCTACAATGATGCTGCACAGCGGAGATAACGCTGTGTATTCTTCTGTTAACTACAAAGCCAATCAAACAAAAACATGGGGCATGGGGGCCCAACCTCTATTTTGGATGGACTGAGCAGTATAATCTGCCCACCATTTATGTACATGTGCCCTATTGAGGGTGATTATATCCTCCCCTCATGTTTTTGTAGGAGGTTGCTCTGGTTAGAGAGATTTTAATTGTTTTTATTTGTACTGTGTGTTTTTTTATTCATGTATTTTTGCACATCATTTGCTAATAAAGATTATTATTTTATACAGAATATTGTTGTTATTGACAGATGTGCACTGCACTTTAGTATATCCACTTTTTTCTCTTGTTTTGTATTCTTCTGTTACTGACACACAGGGCTAGCTGGCGGCAACCCTGTGTGTTCAGTGAGGATTTAAGGCGGGGTGCGCCAGCGTAACTGTGACACTCGGCTTTGCCTCCAAGACTGACTGAACAAACATGGCTGCCACTAGGTAGCCCTGTTTCTCAGATAACAGAAGAATGTGCAGTGTATACGTTGTGGAATAGATGTAGTGTACTGATTGAACCATACCTTTATAATCCAGGGTCCTGGGCTGTGTCAAGTTTGGCCCTTGCTGAAAGGATATGCGGCACTTATTAAAATTAATAGATTCTAGTTAGGTTCTGGGTAATCTTTGCTTATGTGTGAACATGAATATTGTGCATCTAAGGTAAGTTATGGGACCCTTTCATCTGGTGCATTATTTTCTTGACCCTCATTGATGTTTTATTGAGCAACTACGTCACATCAACAGAAAACAACAATACTATGATTAGATTAGGGAGACGGAGGGGACGGGCTAGCGCCGCATGTAACTGGCTGTCAGGGCATGCTGGGAGTCGCAGTATTGAAACAGCTGGAGGCACCCTGTGTAGATAAACTAAGGGCGGAAGTCCCCCCCAGCAGGCATCAGTGACGTGGTGCCTGCTGGGGAAGTCTGCCTGGTAGTAAGCACACTGCCAGGCAGACAAAAAGCATTTTTAATATAGTAAAAATAAAAATTAAAAGCAGGGAGGGGGTTAGGGATAGATTGGCAATAGGCAGGGACAGAAAAAAAAATAGGATGGTGGGAGCTACCCTTTAAAGTATTCTTCATCATCATCATATTATTATTATTATTATTTATTTATAGAGCGCCCTTGGTTCAGGGGCACTAGGAGTTGAAATGCATAATACACATCATAACACACATCGTGCTGTATTTTGTTGCAGAAAGCATAAAACTGTAACTAGCAATTTCTCAAGTGCTAACTATGTACAAAACATGTGATTTTGTTATCTAAAGCAAGAAGAAAAAAATTACCGTACCAAAATGAGAGGGGAAAATAATGACAATTCAGGCTGGCTGCTGCAAACTATGTTTGTGTTATATATTAACCCTTTAAGGACGCAGCCCTTTTTCACCTTAAGGACTGAGCCCTTTTTCGCAATTCTGACCACCGTCACTTTACGAATTAATAACGCGAAAACGCTTTTACCGAATATTCTGATTCTGAGATTGTTTCTTCGTGACATATTCTACTTTATTTTGGCAGTAAATTTTCGGCGTTACTTGCATCCTTTATTGGTCAAAGATCCCAAAATTTCATGAAAATGTTGCAAATTTTGCATTTTTCTAACTTTGAAGCTCTCTACTTGTAAGGAAAATGGATATTCCAAATAAATTTTATTTTTATTCACAGATACAATATGTCTACTTTTTGTTGGCATCATAAAATGGACATATTTTTGCTTTTTGAAAAATTTAGAGGGCTTCAAAGTAGAGCAGCAATTTTCATAAATTTCGTGAAAATTGCTAAATCTGAACGGACAGATGTTACAGAACTACAACTCCAAGCATGCCTGGGCAGTCCAGGCATGCTGAGAGTTGTAGTTTGGCAACATCTGGAGGGCTACCGTTTGGGCACCACTGTAACAGTGGTCTCCAAACTGTGACCCTCCAGATGTTGCAAAACTACAACTCCCAGCATGCCCAGACAGCCTTTGGCTGTCCGTGCATGAAGGGAGTTGCAGTTTGGCCTTCCTAGTGGTTGCCACAGTAAAGATCGTTTTACTTTTACTTTCAATTCCACCCCCCCCCCCCCCACCGTCGATTCCCTACCTGAGCAAGTATCCAGCAGACTCTAGCGAAGATCACGGGTCCCCAGGCATCTTCTCCTGCAGGTACGGCCTCCATCTTCTTCCCAGATCCCCTCGACATCCAGGGGCGGGCAGAACTAATGGCAGGGGATAGGAGGAGATCGCAGCTCTGTGACCTTACTCCTATCCCTTAGGCTGATCGGGGCTGTTGCTGACAACTCCGATCAGCCCTATTTTCTGGGTGATCGGGTCACCAGAGACCCGATCAGCCCGGAATTGGAGAAAATCTCATGTCTGAATTGACATGCGATTTTCTCCGATCGCCGACATGGGGGGAGGGGGGGGGGGGGGGGGCGATGTGCCGGGGTGCCTGCTGAATGATTTCGTATGGATACGCCCTGTGTCCTTAAAGACTCGGAATGCAGGGCGTATCCATACGCCTTGTGTCCTGAAGAGGTTAAGCGTGTGCACAGGGGCTTAGCTAGAAACCACAGGCCCCCGATGCAGATAATTGCCTAGGGGCCCCTTGCCCCCTCTAGGCATGGGCAGGACTGGGACTAAAAATAGGCCCAGGCACTTTAGAATAAGCAACCAATTTTTTGTGGGGGTCCGAATGCTGGGACTCCCACCGATCACCTTGGTTCAAGTGGCTCTCCAGCTGTTGGAAAGCTAAAACTCCCATCATGTCTGGAGAGCCTCAGGTATTTAGGAGTTGTTGTTTTGTAACAGCTGGGGAGCCACATATTGGGGTACAGTTTTACCCATCATCACTGCAGTACTTACAAGTGACTACAGCTCTGATGGGACAGTCAGAAGAATACACAATAATTTCAGTGACCTGAGTGATGTATTTTCTGTTGCCTTTTCTTCTCCATCTGATTCAGGCACCAGGTCTTCTTTCATCTTCTCTGCAGAGTCTGACACCCAAACATCATTGGCTTCTTACTTTGTCAACAGATCCTCATCCTCTGTATGAAGACAATAATCATTATAATCCTGCCAGACACTGTACCCCCTGAATATAATACTGCCACACACTGTACCCTGAATATAATACTGCCCCACACTGTACCCCCTGAATATAATACTTCCACACACTGTACCCTAAATATAATACTGCTCCACACTGTACCCTCTGAATATAATACTGCCACACACTGCACCCACTGAATATAATACTGCCACACACTGTACCCACTGAATATAATCCTGCCTCACACTGTACTCACTGAATATAATCCTACCACACACTGTATCCTGAATGTAATACTGCCCCACACTGTACCCACTGAATATGATCTTGCCCCACACTGTACTCATTGAATATAATCTTGCCACACATTATACCCTGAATATAATCCTGCCACACACTGTATCCTGAATATAATACTGCCCCACACTGTACCCGATGAATATAATCCTGACACACACTGTACACCTGAATATAACAACTGCCCCAAACTGGACCCACTGAATATAATACTGCCACATACTGTACCCACTAAATATACTAGGACACACTGCGCCCTCTAAATAAAATATTGCCAAACACTGTACCCACTGAATATACTACCATACACTGCACCCTCTGAATATAATACTGCCACACACTGTGCTCATAAAGAAATTGTCATCTGAATCCCACCCCTGCACTGTCTTCCCCCAAACCCCTATATCCTCCTCCTCCAGGCTCCTCTGTCCTCCCAGACCCCTCTATCCTCCTCCTCCAGACTCTTCGGTTTAACCCTCCGGACCCCTAAGTCAAATCCACGCTCCTCTGCCCCCTTACAAGATCCCAATGTCCTGCTCTAGAAAGCTGTAAGAACATGATCAGAGTTGAAGTTGTGCAACACCTGAAATGGAGCAGATTGGAAAACACCAATCTAAACCAATATTCCTCAACCTATCAGTGATGTATTTGAGTTTTTTGCTGCCCTAGTCTGACCTGTTTCCAATCACCCCCTGGCCCCCACACCTCCGCATATATAGTATATGTATGTGTGTATAGTGTATGTATGTATGTATGTATGTATGACAGATGTTTATATGACTGGTGTATGTATAATAGATGTAGGTATTAGAGGTGCACCGAAATGGAAATTTCAGAACCGAAACGAAACCGAAATAAAGAAAAATGTCCGGCCGAAACCGATACCGAAACCGAAAATGACTTCTCCCCGTCTTCTGGTAAAATGCAGCGCTCCGCTCATTAGATTAGATTCCCCCACATTAGATTGCCAGCTCCCCC
This sequence comes from Hyla sarda, assembly GCF_029499605.1. NCBI lineage: Eukaryota > Metazoa > Chordata > Amphibia > Anura > Hylidae > Hyla > Hyla sarda. The sequence goes on from NC_079193.1 coordinate 283,608,862, forward strand.
ACATTAGGTCGGGAGTTACCCCACATTAATAGGCAGCTCCCCCACAATAGTAGGCAGCTCCCCCACAATAGTAGGCAGCTCCCCCACAATAGTAGGCAGTTCCCCCACAATATTAGGCAGCTTCCCCCAACAATATTAGGCAGCTCCCCCCACATTTGTAGGCAGCTCCCCCCCACATTAGGTCAGCAGTTCCCCCACAATAGTAGGCAGGTTCCCCACAATAGTAGGCAGTTCCCTCACAATATTAGGCAGCTCCCCACAACAATATTAGGCAGCTCCCCCCACATTTGTAGGCAGCTCCCCCCACATTTGTAGGCAGCTCCCCCCCCCCACAATATTAGGCAGCTCCCCCCCAACAATATTAGGCAGCTCCCCCCAACAATATTAGGCAGCTCCCCCCACAATATTAGGCAGCTCCCCCCCACAATATTAGGCAGCTCCCCCCACATTTGTAGGCAGCTCCCCCCCACATTAGGTCAGCAGTTCCCCCACAATAGTAGGCAGGTTCCCCACAATAGTAGGCAGTTCCCCCACAATGTTAGGCAGCTCCCCCCAACAATATTAGGCAGCTCCCCCCCAACAATATTAGGCAGCTCCCCCCCACATTTGTAGGCAGCTGCCCCCCAACAATATTAGGCAGCTCCCCCCAACAATATTAGGCAGCTCCCCCCCCCACAATATTAGGCAGCTCCCCCCCCCACAATATTAGGCAGCTCCACCCCAACAATATTAGGCAGCTCCCCCCACATTTGTTGGCAGCTCCCCCCCACATTAGGTCAGCAGTTCCCCACAATAGTAGGCAGCTTCCCCCCCCCCCCCACCCCACAGACATACAGCTTCCAGCCATATACAGTGTATGGCTGGAGGCTGTATGTCTGTACTGCTGCCCACACAGTGATCCGATCACCGCTCCTCCAGCCCGGAGTCACATCTACTGCTATGGCCTATGGACCATAGCAGTAGGTGCCGGGACCGGTGGAGCGGTGACCGGAACACTCAAGAAGATGACGCGGTCACTTACCAGGCCCCGGCGCGCATTCTCCTGCGACGATCCTGCGGTCCTCCTGCGTCTCTATGGTTGTACGCACGGGACGTCAGGCGGAAAAGCGAGGGACCGAAGGAGGATCGCAGGAGGACGCCGGGGAATGGTGAGTGACCGGCGGACATCCTTATGTCCCGAAAAGATTTTTCAGAACACAGGGATGTCCGGGATAGGAATACTTCTTTTTATGTGCCCGTGCCGGCTCCCGTGTGTGGCTGCAGGTGGGGGCCGGCCAGCGCATATAAAACCTAATACTGTATACTAAAAACCAGGGGGCCTCCAGCTGTTGTGAAACTACAACTCCCACCATGCCCGGACAGACTTTGCCGGTCCGGGCATGCTGGGAGTTGTAGTTTCACAACAGCTGGAGGCCCCCTGGTTTTTAGTATACAGTATTAGGCTTTATATGCGCTGGCCGGCCCCCGCCTGCAACCACACACGGGAGCCGGCCCGGGCACATAAAAAGAAGTATTTCTATCCCGGAGAGCGCGTCCCCCCAGATGTTGCGTCCGGCCCCCCCTGCACCCCCCACGAGTGCCTCTGCAACTGGCAGTGTTTGCAACTTGTGCTGTGGGCGGGCAGGGGAGGTGGGTCATTATCGGCACATTTTTTGTTGTTTCGGCATTTCCCCGAAACAGCTATTTTCGGCCGATATGTATCGGCCGCCGATATATCGGTGCATCCCTAGTAGGTATGATAGGTGTGTATACATGACAGACATATGCATGATAGATGTGTATATGTATGATAGATGTGTATATGTATGATAGATGTGTGTATGTATGATAGATGTGTATATGTATGATAGATGTGCGTATGACAGATGTACGATAGATGTGTGATCTATCATACATACACACATCTATCAATCACACACATCTATCATACATACACACATCTATCATGCATACACACATCTATTATACATGCATACACACATCATACCTACATACATACATATACACATCATACAAATACATACATATACACACACTTCATACATACATACACACATCATACATATACACATAAAATGTTCATACATACACACATCATGCATGCATACACATCATATATACATATACATGATCTTTCTCATCTTTGATGTCCTCATCACTCCTCATCACCCACATAACCCCCCCGCCACCGCACCTAATGCTTGAACTCCTAAACAACCCCCCCTTACCCGCCAATTCACATTTGAAGCTTCACATTTGAATTCACTTACCCGCCAATTCACATTTGACATTTATGGCTGCTGAGACCTTGGCCTCTTTTATGTAATCTGCAAGAAAATACAGTTCAACTTCTTCTGTTAACTTCTGTAGTTCTATTCTTCTTTTATTTTGTTCTAGGAAGGTTTGATTCAGTGTTTCCCAACCAGGGTGCCTCCAGCTGTTGCAAAACTACAACTCCCAGCATGGCCAGACAGTTTTTGGCTGTCTGGGCATGCTAGGAGTTGTAGTTTTACAACAGATGGATGCATCCTGGTTGGGAAACACTTATTTGTGGAACACCAAGTGTTGCAAAATGACAACTTCCAGCATGCCTGCACAGCTAAAAACAGTCTGGACATGCTGGGAGTTGTAGTTTTGAAACAGCTGGAGACTCCCTGGTTGAGAAACACTGATCTGTGGACCTCCAGATGTTGCAAAACTACAACTTCCAGAATGCCCACACAGCCAAAGGATGTCCAGGCATGCTGGGAGTTGTAGCTTTGGAACAGCAGGAGGCACCCTGGTTGGGAAGCACTGGTCTATATTGTCTGGATCAACCTCTGGGCTCCACACTGATCCTGTGTCCCCTGGTTGAATGAGGCATGGGCAGACATGTGTGATAGTGATAGTGAGAACTGCACTTCACTATCTTCATCAGACTCATAGAGACTGATAAAGATACAAGGAGACATGGAACCCCCATCACATTCTCTTGTAGGCCACTACTATTAGAGGTAAACAGCAATTTGATCCCGTATCAGGAACCGTTCATGCGATAAACACCATAGCTATGCAAAATCTTTTACTAAATGACTGCAGATTTATTATCTAGACATTACAGAATACTACAACAATAGCATTTAATAAGCACAAGGTGGAAAATGCAGCCAGATAGTGTCAGAAAAAGAGCAATGCCTCACAAGGGAAAGACATGTCAAATACACTCTTAAAGTCAATGGAAAATGGTTATCATAGAAGTCATGATCTCACTTGGTTTTAAGTAAATGACTGATGGTGGCTTAAATACTCACAAATCAAGCAAAGTGTGCGTCCTAAGGAATGTCCTTTAAAAAGAAAATGTTTTGGTTAAAACCAAGGAAAGAAGCTCTGAATTTATACTTGGGTTTTGTTTTCTTTTGTCTACATTATCAAGTACAAGGTTTAGAATGATACAAGACAACTAATCTGCCTAATCATAATACCATGTGTCCCGTTCAATTATACTCACATGTCCCCACCGCTCCTCTGTCCCCGCTTCCCTGCACTGTCGGTGTCATGACGTTGCCGCTCACACTGCCCCGTCGTCTAATAGGGGCAGCTTGAGCGGCGACGTGATGATGGCGACGGAGAGTGATGGCGCAGGTCAGTGGTGACGTAGTGATATGGCAGCAGAGGAGCAACGAGCTGATGGGCCGGAGCTGCAAACTGACATGCCGGAGTGGCGGGGACAAAGGAGTATCATTGAGCATTCATGTACTGTATTCCTCAACATACGATGGTTTCATCATAAGATGGTCCGCCTGGAACCAATTACCATTGTATGTTGAGGGACCACTGTATAAGATTTTGGAGCAAAGCAAGCCAACCAATAAGTTAGACCACATTTATCAAACAGCATGAGCCACTGTGAAAAATCTGCTACATTCTTAATGGGCCACCGTGCTCTCTGCTGACACTTCTGTCCATTTTAGGAACTGTCCAGAGTAGGAGCAAATCCCCATAGCAAACATATGCTGCTCTGGACAGTTTCTAAAATGGACGGAGGTGTCAGCAGAGAGCAGTGTGGTCAGGCAGAAGGGAAATTCAAAAAGTTAAGAACTTCCTGTGGATCATAACAGCAGCTGATAAGTACTGGAAGGATTAAGATTTTTTAATAGAAGTACTTTACAAATCTGTTTAACTTTCTGGCACCAGTTGATTTAAAAAAAAAAAAATAATAATAATGTTTTCCAGTGGAGTACCAGGAGTACTCCACTGGAAAACATTTTTTACATCAACTTGTGCAAGAAAGCGTATTTCCCGCTGCTGCTGCAGATTTTAAGCAGCGTGAAATATGCTGCGTATATGCCAGGTGGGAATGTACCCTTACACTGTATTGGCAGGAGGAAAGCACAAATTTTGGTACACACCTATTTTGTGCCAAAATATTCTGCCACTATAAACTTCATAAAGGAGTAGACAGGGTTTAATGAAGCAGATAAGGCATCCTGCAGCTCAACAGATTTACTACAATTTATGCCAGAAATGGGCCTAAATTATAGCGGAAATTTATGCTAATATACTCCAGCAAAAGGGTCAGTGCAAAGTTTTAGCTTAAGTTATTTTTTTAAGGAAGCTGAAAATCTTGGGTGCCATCTTAAAGGGGTACTCCACTGGAAGACTTTTTTTTTTTTTAAATCAACTGGTGCCAGAAACATATTTGTACATTATTTCTATTTAAAAATCTTAATCCTTCCAGTACTTATCAGCTGTTATATGCTCCACAGGAAGTTCCTTTCTTTTTGAATGTCCTTTCTGTCTGACCACAGTGCTCTCTGCTGACACCTCTGTCCATTTTAGAAACTGTCCAGAGCAGGATAAGTTTGCTGTGGGGATTTGCTTCTGCTCTGGACAGATCCTAAAATGGACAGAGGTGTCAACAGAGAGCACTGTGGTCAGGCAGAAAGGAAATTAAAAAAGAAAAGAACTTCCTGTGGAGCATATAGCAGCTGATAAGTACTGGAAGGATTAAGATTTTTTAATAGAAGTCATTAACAAATCTGTTTAACTTTCTGGCACCAGTTGATTAAAAAAAAAAAGTTTTCCACCGGAGTACCCCTTTAATCAGATGATGGTTGTCCTGAACCCAGAATTTACTGAACTGAAGACAGATGGAAGACATGAGGAATAAAAAATGGAGGCTATGACTTATAAGGAGCGTAATGGGACAATGAAAGAATAAATAACAGATTTTACTTTCCATTTTACACTACCTGTTGTAATCAGTGTTAAACATTTAACAGAAAACATGCATTACTACAGTGTTACCATTATTACTATAAATCATCATTGTCACAGGCTGTTTTCCTATATAAACCATACATTTATATCAACTAGTTTACTTACAAATGTTTTTAAACTGTTAGAAAATATACAGAGTATTTAAAGTTGTTCTCTGCCCCTAGAAATCTTATCCCCTACCTAAAGGATAGGGAATAAGATGTCTGATTGCAGGGGTCTTGCCGCTGGGGACCCCCACAATCTTTCCTTCAGCACCCCTGTTCACCAGCTGCAAGGAGCGAAGAACGCTCCGAGGCTGATGATGGGCGATACAGGGGCCAGAGTATCATAACATCACGGCCTCGTCCCCTCATGATGTCACGGCCCCACCCCTTGTGATGTCATGCTCCGCCACCTCAATGCAAGCCTATGGGAGGGGGTGTGATGGTCACGAGGGGGCGGGGCCATGATTGCATAATACTCTGGCCCCTATATCGCCCGTCATCACCCCCGGGACATTCTTTGCTCGATGCAGCTGGGGAATGGGGGTGCTGAAGGAGGGATTGCAGCAGCGGGACCCCCACGATCAGACATCTTATCCTCTATACTTTGGATAGGGTATAAGATGTCTAGGGATGGAATACCCCTTTAATACAGTTTATTGCTTTTTTGGTCTCATGTTATAATTAGCAATTTTCCCAGCCTCAATATGTCCCCTTGAACTCTGAAGCATTTCTATTACCATGGCTCAGTTCTAGGTAGGCAGCCATTTTTCTTCACAAACCAAATAAGTCTTCCAGCAAAGGAGCGTGCCAGCTGTTCCCCTCACCTCTAAACAATGCAGAGCATGCTATGCCAACTATCAGGCTGGCATTACTAGCTTTACATGCTGATAAATAAGGGGCTGACACAGATCCTTGCAAGTTACTTTGTCTCTTAAAACTCTTTACATTCTTAATAACAAAGTATTAAATATATCAACAAAAACAACAACAACAAGGGATACATGAGAAGCAGTTACTAATAACTTTATTCACTACTATTATTTCATCTTATTTCTTGGCAGCTTTAACAGTCTAGGATTAGTTTTCAAAATAAAAACTATTGTTTTCCTGTTGTTAGGAAATTAATCGTACATTGTGACATATTCAGATATGTTTAAGTGAGAAATGAAGAAAATATATCAATAAAAACATTAAAATCTATGTTATGTTGCTAGGGATTGGCAAGAAAAGTATTACAGTATGTAATTAATGAATGAAGCCTAGATCTTGAAAATTGGGGTCTGCCACCCACTGAATGTTAAGTGGGACTTCTTATGGCATTCACTGGCCTTGTGTGGGGAAGTAACTAAGGGCTTTCTAAGGGTACGTTCCCACCTGGCGTATACGCAGTGTATTTCATGCTGTGTAGGAAATACGCTACGTATCCCTCGCTCACCATACACAAAAGGCTTTCCCGCGGCAGCCCTATGTGTGCAGTGAATTTTGGAGGCGGGGCCGTGTGCCAGCATGACTGTGACACTTGGCTCCGCCTCCAAAACTCACTACGCACATAGGGCTGCCGCCGGAAAGCCTTTTGTATGTATGGTGAGCGAGGAATATGCAGCGTATTTCCCACTGCCGCTGCTGCAGATTTTCCGCAGCATGCCAGGTGGGAATGTACCCTTACACTGAATTGGCAGGAGGAAAGCACACTTTTTGGTACACACCTATTTTGTGCCAAAATATTCTGCCACTATCAACTACTTAAAGGAGTAGACAGGGTTTAATGAAGCAGATAAGGCATCCTGCAGCTCAACAGATTTACTACAATTTATGCCTGAAATGGGCCAAAATTATAGCGGAAATTTATGCTAATATACTCCAGCAAAAGGGTCAGTGCAAAGTTTTATCTTTAGTTATTTTTTTTAAGGACGCTGAAAATCTTGGGTGCCATCTTAAAAGGGTACTTCACTGGAAAAAATAACTATTTTTAAATCATCTGGTGCCAGAAAGTTAAGCAGGAGGAAAAGCTACAAAAGAAAAGGAAAGCGAACCCATAGAAGATCCATTAACAACTATTGTCAATAATGTAATCAACTTAACCGAGCAATAATTGGACAACAGTACTATTTCACTACTGTCCAGAGGAATGAATTTTGAACTATCAGAGGACTTCAACCCTACCACGTTTGAAATAGACCTGGAATGAGCTATTAGGAACATTAATCTCAAAAAGTATTATGCGAATAGACCATCAACAGAATCTAATCCATATCCAGGAGAAATACCAGTCAATACTGATAATCTGGGACTTGTGCCCACAGGTTTCTCCGATCACAAGAGAAAGTGCACTGAAATGTTGGTCACAGAGTTTGGGACACAGAGTGATGTATCAATTTCTGATAACTTAACCCACAGGTTTAATAAAGGAAAGAGGTTGACATTCTCACCCCCAGTGGCACCGGGTGGGTGTGTCGACTTATTCCAAAAAGCAGTTCAAAAAGATGTGAAATCTGTTTTGTATCCTAAAATAGTTAATAACTTACCTGATAATGAACAAGAAGCTATAACTAAGCTTAAGAAACGTAGTGATATTGTTATAGTTAGAGCGGACAAAGGGGTAAGTGTTGTGGTCGTCTCCAAGACACAGTATAATGAAGAAGCCGAAAGGCAATTGTCAGACTATACCACATACACTCCCATCTTAAGTGATCCGACTAACAAAATATTAGAGAACTTAAAAGGTTTTTTGAGTAAATCTGTGTTCGAAGGTATTATTTCGAAAAAAAACTGCTGACAAACTAACCCCTGATTGTCCATGCCGTGCAAAATGGTACCATCTCCCAAAAGTGCACAAGTCACTGAGCCGACCCCCTGGGCGACCTATAGTCACGGGGATCGGCTCAGTGACTGAGCACTTGTCCCAGCATATAGATTTTTTGCTTCGTCCTATTTTGCCCACTATCCCAGTGTACATCAAAGACACCGGTCATCTATTGTCTATAGCTAATGATTTCCCGTGGGAAGAAGGTTGGAGCCTATGTTCCATCGACGTCACTAGCCTGTATACCCGTATCCCTCACGATACGGGTGTACAGGCTGTGGTCGAGATTTTAAAAAGAACTAAGAATTCCGAACAGTATATTCAGTTTGTACAAGTTGCCCTCAAGTTCATACTGCATAACAGCACCTTTATGTATGAGGATAGGTGGTATAGACAGGACACCGGTACCCCGATGGGGATGCCGGTGTCCTGTACTCGTATCGTGAGGGATATATATATCCTTTATATCCAAGCTGCTGAAGAAAGCACCTAGTGGGTGCTGAAACGCGTCCGGCGACCCCCCTAAGAGACGTATAAGACCACTTGTTTAACCATCACTATTTGCAGTCCATAGAAACCACCAGCTATTGCACGGACAGAGACTTACAAACGTATTCCTTGAGCGTGCGGTCAAAGACCGGGAGCACGCTCTACCTGCACAAGGACGCCACCTGGAATACCTGCCTTTGCAAGCGCTGCAGCCCCTGTGTACATTGCCCACCATCCGATAGCACCGCTTAAATAGGAGTCGGAGGAGACTCCAGCGGTGCGCTCTCAGGCCAGAGAGCAGGGACAGACGGCTGCCAAACATCGCTGAGGACAAGCAAGGAGCGGTAACTATACATCTGTATATTGCATCCGGACCGGTGAGATAAATCAACTTTAATACTATGCGCATAGTTTGAATGAATTGCCGGTATTTGATTATACTAACCAGTGCTACTGTACTAAAGAATACAGTATCCTACAATTGCTCTGTATGATATATAAGAAACATTGTTGCTTTGGCAAAGTCTGAGGTCACAGATACCTGATTATTACATAATTGCCACTTAACTGTTACAATCAAAAGGACATTCTATAAGTGTGAAAGACTGTGATGTTCTTCTAGGACTGCAATGGCACTTTAATGGACATTTATCTATAATTTTATGACATACCAATTGCTATCCGGAGTGCCGATTTGAATTAGCTGCTATCATTTCCAGTGGTCTTATACATATATATATATATATATATATATATATATATATTTATATTTTTATTTTTTTCTATATATGAATTTTATGATTTTATGATTTTATATGTTATATTTATATCTAAATCTCTCTGACTCCGTGGATTTACAAGGGCCCTGTGATCCCGGATTATCAGTTTGATATAAATTAATTAATAAATATTTGATTTATCTTGATATTAATAAACAAGTGTATTCCTTATCCAGAGACCTTGAGCCTCAACTATCTTTATAATTTACAAATATGTTTAACTTTCTGCCACCAGTTGATTTAAAAGAAAAAAGGTTTTCACTGAAGTACCCCTTTAAATGATGTCAAGGGCTACAACATGGTGTTCACACAGCAATATGGTGGAGACATATTGGAATTCCTAGACATCAAATTGACAGTAAAAGAAGGGAAACTAATAAGCGAAGATTACAGAAAGGAAGTGGCAAAAAACACAATACTTCACTATCAGAGTTCCCATACACAAGCAGTTAAAAATGGCATTCCATATGGGCAATTTCTACGCCTAAAAAGAAACAACACACAAGATACAGTATGCCAAAAGCAGGCAACAGAATTAGAAAAAAGATTAGTAGAACACAAATATCCAGCAGAACTAATAAAGAAAGGGAGACAGAAAGCAGATAGAAAAAGTAGAGAAGAGCTGTGCAGAAAAAAGCAAAAAAACGCACAAATAAACAGGTTCACGTTCACATTTCAAAATTCACCTGTAAACAAAACAATAGAGAGGGCAATAAGGAGGAATTGGTACATACTAGAGACAGATGAAGACCTCAAAGAAATGGCAGAAAACAAACCAATTATCTCTTACAGGAAAACTAGAACAATAGGTGAAGTTCTGAAACAAGCACAGAACACACAAAAAGAAAAAGAAAAAAGCAGGCTTGTTAACTAGCCATATACCAGTAGGGAATTTTCAATGTAAAAATTGCAATTTCTGTAAATACAACCTCGGCTTGCAAACATTCAGAATAGGTCCTATCACCCATACGGTTAGAGAACTTATTACGTGTAAATCAAAAAATGTACAATCAAAGAGAAAACATAGCCTGCACTCACCGCACAGTACGGGTATCACGGCCTCGGATTCCGGACCTCCTCGATGACGTGGGAGTAGCAGCCGCTGCTGACAGCGCTCAGAAATTGGCCCATTTCTGAGCGCTGTCAGCAGCGGCTGCTACTCCCACGTCATCGAGGAGGTCCGGAATGTTTTCTCTTTGATTGTACTATATACTGAAGTCGACTCTTTGTCCTAGCACCGCTGCGGGTTTTTTGAACTAAGACTCCCAGAGCTGCCCTTGGTCCATAAGTAGTGGATTTAGATACAAGTTGCTGGTGCCGCTGATTTTTCTGTTCTTTGGAGAACTATACTGCTCTCTGCTGACACCTCTGTCCATTTTAGGAACTATCCGGAGCAGGATAACTTTGCCATGGGGATTTGCTCCTACTCTGGACAGTTCCTAAAATGGACAGAGGTGTCAGCAGAGAGCAATGTGGTCAGACAGAAAGGAAATTCAAAAAGAACTTCCTGTGGAGCATATAACAGTTGATAAGTGTTGGAAGGATTAAGATTTTTAACCCCTTAAGGACCAATGACGTACCGGTACGTCATTGGTCCTGCTCTTCTGATATAACGCGGGGTTACAGAGTAACCCCGCGTCATATCATGGCGGGCCCGGCGTCATAGTGAAGCCGGGACCCGCCTCTAATAGCGCGCAGCGCCGATCGCGGCGCCGCGCGCTATTAACCCTTTAGCCGCGCGCTCAAAGCTGAGCCGCGCGGCTAAAAGTGAAAGTGAAAGTTCCCGGCTAGCTCAGTCGGGCTGTTCGGGATAGCCGCGGCTAATCGCGGCATCCCGAACAGCTGACAGGACAGCGGGAGGGCCCCTTCCTGCCTCCTCGCTGTCCGATCGCCGAATGACTGCTCAGTGCCTGAGATCCAGGCATGAGCAGTCATCCGGCAGAATCGTTGATCACTGGTTTCTTATGAGAAACCAGTGATCAACATAGAAGATCAGTGTGTGCAGTGTTATAGGTCCCTATGGGACCTATAACACTGCAAAAAAAAAGTGAAAAAAAAAAGTGAATAAAGATCATTTAACTCCTCCCCTATTAAAAGTTTGAATCACCCCCCTTTTCCAATAAAAAAAAAACCACAGTGTAAATAAAAATAAAAATAAACATATGTGGTATCATCGCGTGCGGAAATGTCCGAATTATAAAAATATATCATTAATTAAACCGCTCGGTCAATGGCGTGCGCGCAAAAAAATTCCAAAGTCCAAAATAGTGCATTTTTGGTCACTTTTTATATCATTTAAAAATGAATAAAAAGTGATCAATAAGTCCTATCAATGCAAAAATGGTACCGTTAAAAACTTCAGATCACGGCGCAAAAAATGAGCTCCATACACGGAAAAATAAAAAAGTTATAGGGGTCAGAAGATGACAATTTTAAACGTATTAATTTTCCTGCATGTAGTTATGATTTTTTCCAAAAGTCCGACAAAATCAAACCTATATAAGTAGGGTATCATTTTAATCGTATGGACCTACAGAATACATATCAGGTGTCATTTTTACCGAAAAATGTACTACGTAGAAACGGAAGCCCCCAAAAGTTACAAAACAGCGTTTTTTTTTCAATTTTGTCGCACAATGATTTTTTTTCCCGCTTCACCATAGATTTTTGGGCAAAATGAATGACGTCATTACAAAGTAGAATTTGTGGCGCAAAAAATAAGCCATCATATGGATTTTTAGGTGTAAATTTGAAAGAGTTATGATTTTTTAAAGGCAAGGAGCAAAAAACGAAAATGCAAAAACGGAAAAACCTCCGGTCCTTAAGGGGTTAAATAGAAGTAATTTACAAATCTCCAACAACTAGAAGAGTGGGCACTCCTATATACAGTGCATCACGAAAATAGGTTATGGCCCCTTTAAATAGATGATGCTCTGTTAGCACTGTAATGGTAGTGCAATGAAGCCTAAAAGCAGCAGTCCACAATACATCCACAGTGTAGAAAAAGAAGAGGCTGCACTCACCACGGTGATTTCATCTGTGCTTTATTTAGTTCACAACATGGGGAACGACACACGAGCGGGTGCTTTGACAGGGGTGGCAACATATGTTTCGCGCCTCAGCGCATCATCTGGCTGAAACATATGTCGCCACCCCTGTGAAAGCACCCGCTCGTGTGTCGTTCCCCATGTTGTGAACTAAATAAAGCACAGATGAAATCACCGTGGTGAGTGCAGCCTCTTCTTTTTCTACGCTGTGGATAATTTACAAATCTGTTTAACTTTCTGGCACCAGTAAATTTGAAAAAAAAAAAAAATGTTTTCCAGGGAAGTACCACTTTAAGTCTGGAAAAGAAAACCTTTTATTTGAGTTATTTCACCTTTTTTGGTTGGGTACCCACTCCAAATAATTGCCAGCCTACAGCTAATGTTATGTATTTTTTGTTGCTTACACGTAAAAATAATATATATTAGGTCTCATATATCAAAACTGCTACTGACAAGGGGTCTTGCTTCCCATAGCAGTCCATTTATCTTCACAGTGAATCATTGATGTTCTGATATATGTGGCCTGTTACCTCTTATGTCGCACATAAATCCTCCGTCTCTATGGGTAATCTTCATGTCAGAATAATATTTTTCTATGCCATATGCTCTTCTATTACACACCTTGTTTTAAATTGCCTCTGTTACAGATTATGACCAAAATCTAAATTTATTAAGACAATGGGAATGTACCCAAGAGGAACTTTTATTTCAAACATGTAGTTTACAACATCTCTTATACTTTAAACAATTAAACGTTAGGTAATTGTAGTGATCTTCTACAGCAGTGGTCTCCAACCTGCGAACCTCCAGATGTTGCAAAACTACAAATCCCAGCATGCCCGGACAGCCAAAGGCTGTCCGGGCATGCTGGAAGTTGTGGTTTTGCAACATCTGGAGGTCCGCAGGTTGGAGACCACTGTTCTACAGAGTAAAAGTGCTTACAAGCCAAGCTAGCAGACAACTATCCTATTTCTTTCTTGAAAGGGGGTGGCCACCTTCTTCAACTATAAAACTGTAGTTTAATACGTTAGTTATGTAATTTACTCATATACAATGCAGTCCTGCTATGCTTAGGGGCACAATGTGCAGCAATATGATATTCAGGGACACCATGTGGCAGTATTATATTCAGGGATATAGTGTGTGGCAGAATATTCAGGGGCACAGTGTGCGGTAGTATAATATTAAGGGGCACAGTGTGCGGCAGTATTATATTTAGGATTCAGGTAGAAGAAACAGACATGGCGCACATCTACAATCTTGTATAATGATCTGATTGCTTCTCAGCATAATATCAAAAACTAACAGGTTGTTAGTATACATTTTTGATCAAAAAGTACAAGCCCACTCGTCACGTCAAGGCCACCTATTTAGAGTGGGTCCCTAACGTCCCTAGCATAAAATGGCGTAGCACTGGGCGGCGACCACCACCGCTGCGACACCAGTGCCCACGGGGGGAAACGACCCACAGGCAGAGCGGCCCCAATGCCACTCAAACCAGTCTATGGGTCGCACCTCCCCCGCAGACACGGCGCCACGGCAGCAACGGACGCCGCACAGCACCACACCAGTGTGAACAAGGTGTGATAGCACACTTACCATGCTCTCCCAGTCAGACTGGGAGGCTGCCAGGAAAGAAAAGGCCCATGTGTAGCTAACTACTACTTATATAGGGTTGGGATGAGGGGTGGGGAAGAGTGCAGCACATGTTCAAACAAAAAAAATGAGGGGATAGAAAACACAATGTGAATTCAGGTAGAAGAAACAGACATGGTGCACATCTACAATCTTGTATAATGATCTAATTGCTTCTCAGCATAATATCAAAAACTAACAGGTTGTTAGTATACATTTTTGATCAAAAAGTACAAGCCCACTCGCCACGTCAAGGCCCCACGGGGGGGAACGACCCACTGGAGGAGCGGCCCCAATGCCACTCAAACCAGTCTATGGGTTGCAACCCCCACAGACATGGCTCCACGGCAGCAACGGATCCCGCACAGCACCACACCGGTGTATTATATTCAGGGACACAGAATGGCAGTATTATATTCAGAAGTAAAGTGTGTGGCATAATATTCAGGGGCACATTTTGCGGCAGTAAAATATTCAGGTGCACAGGGAGGCCACTAGGCCATTAGGTGTCAACCAGGTCTTGGTGTTCAACTCCGACCTTCACCGGATGGCTGACCTGGATAAGCAGCCTTCCACTAAAAATAGTTGTGCACCCCTGCTATAAACCTTAATTTACCTATGATGTGAGGGACATACAGGGCTCAAGACCATATGGGAAAGAAGTTCCTGTACTTTTTCCACAGCAGGAACACTGTTCCCATTAGCAGGAGTCCTGCAGGACCACACCTTGAGTGGAAATCTCACACTTTTTTCCCCAGAACTTGACCTTGATTTTATAGCACCTATTTATTCTGCACCAATGTACAGAGATTATCACTCACATCAGTCCTTGTAGCCAATGGAGCTCACAATCTAAATTCCAATATAACCTATCAGTATGTTTCAAACAGTAGGATAAAATTGGAGAACCTGGAGGAAACACACACACAAAGGAATGAATAATTTCCCAATTGCGAGAATGTTTGCCCCTTGTGGGATTTGAACCCAGGAGCCCAATGCAACAACGCTAACCACGGAGCCACTGTGGAGTTTTCCTAACATACATATGAAATGTTTGGGTAAAACATGTAACTTGAGAGTATAAAATTCCCAATTGAAGATATTATAAATACTAGTTCAATAATGGCCACTGGGGGTACAACCAAATAGAAAGGACTAGTCCTTTTTGTACCTCTAGCCACTTGTGGACTGTCTTTAACCCCTTAGGGACTCAGCCTATTTTCACATTAAGGACTCAGCATTTTCGCTTTTTCCTCCTTCCTTCCTAAAAATCATAACCCTTTCAATTTTGCACCAAAAGACCCATATAAGGGCTTGTTTTTTGCATCACCAATTGTACATTGCAATGACATCACTTATTTTAGAATATAACCTGCGGCAAAACAAAAAAAAATATTTGTGTGGTGAAATAAAAAAAAAAAAAAAAAAAAACGCCATTTTGTAACTACACAGTGCAATATCTGGTAAAAGTTACACCTTATCTTTATTCTGTAGGTCCATACGGTTACAAGGATACCCAGTCTATGTAGGTTTTATTTTATTTTCATACTTAAAAAAATTATAAACTACATGCACCAAAATTAGTATGTTTAAAATTGGCATCTTCTGACCCCTATAACTTTTTTATTTTTCTGTGTACGGGGCGGTATGAGGGCTATTTTTTTGCACCATCATCTGTAGTTTTATAGGTACCCTTTTTGTTTTGATTTGATTGTTTTGATTGCTTTTTATTAATATTTTTATGGTATATGAAGTGACCAAAAATGCACAATTTTGGACTTTAGTATTTTTTTATGTGTACGCCATCGACCGTGTGGTTTAGCTATCCTAATATTTTAACAGTTCGGACATTTACACCCACGGCGGTACCACATATGATGATTTTTATTCTTTATTACATTATTTTATTAAAAAAATAGGAAAAGAGGGTGATTTAAATTTTTAATAAGGAGGGGGTTAATGAGCTTTTTAATCCAACATTTTTTTTTACACTTTTTATTTTTTTTAGCCCCCATAGGGGGCTAAAACATGTAATCTTCAGATTGCATACACTGCCATTGCCATTGCAAAGCACTGATCAGTGTAACCAGCGCTCTTCTGCTCCTGCCTGCTGCACAGGCATGTAGCAGTAGATTGCCAATGGGACAACAGGTGAGGACCCTCCCGTCGTCCGGTAAGCTGATCGGGACAACGCGATTTTGTCGCGATAGTCCCGATCAGCTCCGCTGAGCTGCCGGGATTCTTTTACTTTCGTTTTAGATGCTGTGATCAACTATGATCGTAGCATCTAAAGGGTTCATGCCAGCATCGATTGGCCGTGCCCGGCATTAGTCGTGGGTCCTGGCTGCCCGTAGCAACCGGGACCCACCTGGTTTAACCCTTTCTCTGCTGGTGAGAACAGTTTAAACCCGATGTTTAAACCAGGGAGTCCTTAAGGGTCAGGCATGCAGGGCATATGCATACGCCCTGCATCCCCAAAAGGTTAAAGGGAAAGGATAGGGGATAAGATGTCTAATCTCCCTGCTGCACCAGGCGTTCGTTTAGAGTGTCGGGTGCAGCACCAGAGGCTAATGACGTCACGGCCACACACCCTCAATGCAATACTATGGGAGGGGGCGTGGTGGCCATCATGCCAACTCCCATGGACTTGCATTGCCAATCATCCGGCACGGAGCAAAGTCCCTGTGGCGGGACCTCCACAATCCAACATCTTATCCCATATCCTTTTAATAGGTGAATACATGGCTAAGTATTTTTTCCCTAAATGCTTGAATTAACACAGCGTGTGACAGATATAAGTGCAGACATTTAGTGTTCAAAAATGAACAATGCAGTAGCCATGTGCCAAGATTGATTGGATTATAATGGAAGTTTACTAATTAAGGAAATGAGTTGTATAGCCCAGAGATACTGCACAATGTGAACGTTCCCACTCTGCAGTCACAGAGAAAATGGGCCATATTCCAATACTTCATAATATCATGTCAGCAAAATCTAACAATTTGCTGTAAAGTAATAACAACAACAATTATTATCTAGTGCAGTTTATATAGTGAGACATACTATAAGTTGTACATTCAAATAAAGTACTATGATCATAGTGATGTACAAAAATTATGTGACAACAGTCATAAACTTTTATACCGCAGAAATTAAATGGATTCATCATTAGTCTCTTTTTCAGATTTTAGATTTAGATCTAAGTTTTTATTTTAAGTTTATTTTATATATTATAAATGATTTCCTGAAGGCATATTTTCAGCAACAATGTATTTATATAGGCATGAAACCTAGGTCTTTTGAACAGAAACATTTCTATAGATGACTTTTTTAAGGCTGTTCTTTCATTTGATCTCAGCAATACGACAGCGGCGGATCTGATGTGCATTCTCTGTGGGGATTTCAGGGCAAGCTTAGAATTTTATGCATGGCAGAATTATTCCATATAGGGGTAGAGCACACTGGTGTTAAATATATCATTATATAATATCTCTGTCTCTCATATATCAAAATACACATTATGACAACTAAGCTTGCCAAACTGATTTAAAGGATCTGCCTGATGTGTCTTTCTTCAGAGAGGTAGGAGGGACAACCGTCATATCATTTCATATCCCCAGAATATTGTGACCCTAGTACCCCCCAACCTATGATGGCCCCTACATACGATCATTTCAAGATACGATGGCCTCTCAGAGGCCATCGCATGTTGAAGACAGCATCAACATACGATGCTTTTGTATGTCGGGGCCATCGCATAAACGGCTATCCAGCAGCGCAGACTGCTTCAGCTGCCCCCGGATAGCCCTTTACGGTGCCCCGTGTGGTCTGCTGACGATCACTTACCTGTCCTCGGGGCTCCGGCGCGTCCTCTTTGGGATCCCCTGCATCGTCGGCGCTCTCCATCGTCGTCATCACGTCGCTGCGCACGCCGTCCCATCATCCAATAGGAGCGGCGTGCGTAGCAATATCATGGCGGTGACGGAGAGCGGCGACGGAGAGCGAGGATGCCGGGAAAGCAGAGGCCTTGCCGGACCATCGGGAATGGGGACAGCGATGGAAGGCGACATCCAGGGCAGCAGTGACGAGTGGGGAAGGTCCGGAGCGGTGGGGACAGGTGAGTACAACTTTCTCTACCAGTGGTCTTCAACCTGCGGACCTCCAGGTTGTAGACCACTGTCCTATACTTTACATTGCACGGATCCCTCAACATACGATGGTTTCAACAAACGATGGTCCATTTGGAACGGATTACCATCATATGTTGAGGTACCACTGTATTATATTCGTGGCCATTTATTTGTTGAAGACACTGAAAATAGAAGTTTTGCATATGTGAATATATAATACTCTGGAGATGCTGCTGAAATAAAAGGGAATTTTCTTATTCCTGTCATATTGTTTTTGATAAAATTCTGCGTTCTGTAGCGGACACTAAGGAGAGCTCACTATTTAATTCGCTCCTGGTTAAATTAAAATGAATTGTTCTTTATAACATTACAGTTTTTGAGATGTGTACTCCTCCTATTTTCATTATTACAGTAAATTACCTTTTACTGTTTATGTTCATTCCTCAACTTTTCAGAAGATGGGTATTTACCCAATTGGATATTCATGTGTCACCTTTCCTTTTCTTTGATTGTATTACATTGTGATGTATGTATGTGTTTATGTAAACAATAAATACTTGTTTTTACTTGAAGTAAGGGCTTAGGAGCTATGTGTCAGAAAAGAGAGTATGGTGAAAAAATAGTGGCCTTGACCCTTATTGACAGCTCGGGCCGGGGCAATTAACAGTCTGCCCTTGTTCATGGATCAAAATGCACGGACATTGCATAGCACAGAGGTAAATATGACACCTTAAAGGGAATGTATCACTAGAAAATTACACGTTATGTAAACATTGTAGGGAAATCATATATGTTTTCAGATTCACAGAAATCCCAAATTTTATAGTTTTCACTTTGGCCATTAGTGCAATAGATTTTATAGCTTCATCAGAGGGAGAAATTACAATGACAGATGACAGCTTTTTTTGTACTACTAAAAGCACACACTGTACAGCAGAGGAATATATATATATATATATATATATATATATATATATATATATATATATAATAAGAATTACATTTTTGAAATTCACTTAGTATGAGATTCAGGCTAGGATTCCACTGAGGTTTTTTCACTGCGTTTTTTTTGGCTTTTTTCTGGCGTTTTTTCTGGTGTTTTACCTTTGTGTGGAATTTGTCCTTTTTGGCCCCTTTAACAAAATTTTTATTTTTTATAATAAAATTTTAATTAATTTTTTAATAAAGGGTGTGTGTGTTTCACTTTTTTCCCTCTATTTTTTACATTTTTTAGGTAGTACTACTACTCCCAGCATGGAGCACACTGTACCATGATAGGAGTAGTAGTAAATGTACTAATGGACAGATTGCCCCGGGTGTTACTCCTGACGCTTGATGCGATCGTCCATAATATAGAAAAGATGCGGAGTGGCTCTATACAGCGCTCGCATCTCTGCATTATACTCCGGGCTGGCCAGTGATGTGAATAGAAATTCATATTTTCTGCCCAGAGTGGGGATTGGCCGGATGGTTGTAGCCAATCACTGGAAATATGAATGAGTGATGTTCTATTTACATCACTGGCCGGAGTATAGTGCAGAGACGCGGAGCGCAGGAGAAAGCAGCCCCGCATCTCTGCAATAGATAGCACGATCACAGCGGATGCCAGGAGTTATATGCGCTGTGATCTGTCCTTAACTGCGGGTACTAGTACTCCCATTATGGAACAGTGTGTTCAATGCTGGGAGTAGTAGTACTAACAAAAAAATTTGAAAAACACACACACACTACATTTTTATTATTGTCCGCTACATTTGTATTGCCCTGCCTGCCCACATAAATTGATCCCTGTTTAAAAATTTATAAAAATTTAGTTATAAAAAAGATACATTTCGTTAAAAACTATTTTTTCCATCACTACTGTTTCTTTTTTATTATTTTTTTTTTAATGGTACCCTACGAAATAAAAAAAAAGGTATTTCCATCACAAGTCCAAAAAAGAATAAAAACCGCCGGCAAAAACGCCAAAGTTAAAACCAACATGGCGTTTTCCTTGGCGTTTTTGCTCTCCCATGGACTTCTATGGGAGGAAAATGCCACGATTTCTGTGCAAACTAGGTTTTGTTGGGCATTTCGAAAAACCAGCCTCTGAGTCCAAAATTGATGAAAAACTGAAACTGAAAAACGCCAAGTGGACCTGGCATCTTGCAGTTTACTATTGACTTGCAGTTAACATCTGGATGCGGCAAAATGGGAATTTTTATGGCGTTTTTGCTAAAAAATCCTCAGTGGAATTCCAGCCTGAGGGTGCATTCACACGCTAGTAACTAGCAGTGGGTTTCCCACTGCGGGAAACCAGATGCAAGTTACATTACCATTTATTTGAATGGGTCCACGGACAGTCCACAAATCTGACACTATTGAGGACTCTCTGTGGACCCATTTAAATCATTGGTAGCATAACTCGCAGTGGGATTGCTGCAGCGGAAAACCCGCTGCTAGTAATAGCGTGTGAACGAACCCTCAAGGGATTTTTCTGGGACTTTTTGATTGATGGTCTATCGACAGTAATCGCTGATCAATGAACTAAATGGCAGCTGAACTGAAGTTATCCAGCGCCACCACTACAATATATGATGAAGGGCTTTCGACTCTGTACTGAAGTGCAGGGTGTGGACAAAAATGCTGGAAAACCCTTTTAAAGCTCCACCACACTTTTTTTTTGTTTTTAAGGATGGATTTTTTTTTCTGAAACAGATATTCATTTCAATGCATGCATGAAGGGATATCTGCACATAATAAAAGAAAATGTATATCCTTTTGCAATGCCTAAAATGTATCAGGGTAATTTATTTAATACATTTTCAATACTATCTGGGTCCCATAAAGGTGGCTTTCATAGATGTCCAGCCACAGATTTCCCAATAATTGTTAGTCCCAGCTGCCCCAAAGTATGCTGCAGCAGGGTACACCACTAATGCCCCATATACTTTCCAGGTATAGTCCCCTCCCAATATTTGCCAACCAGTGTTGCCCATATTAATTTACAGCCACAGTTCCCCTTCACAATTGCCTGCCACAGTACCTCCATAAATACCAGACACAATTCCCCTTAAAACTTCCATTCACTGATAACGCAATAATTGCTGCCACAGTACTTACATGAATACCAGTAACAATTCCTATTAAATCTACTTCCACAGTTCCCCCTATGTTTTCCATTCCTTACCCCCCCCCCCCCACCTCAACCAGAAATGCCAAGGGCAGCCTTCTAAAATTGAAAGATATATTATACATATCATTTCAAGCTACAATTTCCTCAGGAGCCTCCAGACACCACAGGATATACGCCACACTATGTCATGAGTATAGCGTATATCCTGTGCTAGGAGGGACAGGCTGCCTCCCTCTGCTCTACAATCTCCTCTCCCCTTTAGGCTAAGTTTCAACTTGCTTTCTTGGTGGCCCAAAAAAAAAAAAGGCCAGAAAAATACGCCAGAAAAAACACCACAGCGTTTTTTTTCTTGCATTTTTTCTGGCGGTTTTTGCCTTTGAGTGGGATATTGCCATTTTTGGTCCCTTTGACGTTTTTTCAAAATTTGTTGGGTACCAAAAAAATTTAATAAAATGGATGCAGTAGTGATGGAAAAAGAATGTATTTAACAAAATTTATATTTTTTATAACGAAATGTTAACACATTTTTTATCAGGGATCAATTTATGTGGTCGGGCAGGGCTCTAAAAATGTAGTCTACAAATAATAAAAATGTAGTGTGTGTATGTGTATTTTCCCTTTTTTTTTCTTTTTTTTAAATATTATTTAGGCAGTACTACTACTCCCCGCATGGAACACACTGTTCCATGATGGGAGTAGTAGTTCCTGTACTAATAGACAGATCCCCCGGGTTTCACTCCTGACACCCGATCTGATTGTCCATAATATAGCAGAGATGCTGAGCGGCACAGAGTGGGGATTGGCCAGATGGTGGCAGCCAATCCTCACTCTCAGCGGGAAATATGCATGGTGAGTGGCCGGCCGGAGTACAGAGCAGAGATGCGAGGGCAGGAGAAAGCCACTCCACATCTCAGGGATGAAGGATAATCGGAGCGGGGGTCAGGAGTGAAACCTGCTGTGATCTGTCCTTAACTGCAGGTACTACTACTCCCAACATGCCAGATTGCTATGGTAATAAAATACCCAAATATAATTAGGCTCATGTGCAATTAACAGTACTAAATCTCTTGTGCAAAGAATCACTATCACTATGCTTGAGAAAGACTGCAGTGGGCATTTGAAACATTGCTAAACATGACTGAATAAAATGCACATATTTGTTTCACTTATATTGGAGTGCTGCTGGATTCCATCTCTCTCTCTCTCTCTCTCTCTCTCTCTCTCTCTTTCTCTCTCTCTCTCTCTCTCTCTCTCTCTCTCTCTCTCTCTCTCTCTCTCTCTCTCTCTCTCTATATATATATATATATATATATATATATATATCTCCCTCTATCAGTCTATCTACTGTCTATGGGAGCACCAGTATATTCAGTGGTCCCATAGAGAATACATGAAGTGCATGCAGACACGCTCCTCCATGCACGGTGAGAGGCGAGCCTCAATCTGAAGATGGCGGGAGGTCTTGGGGGTTGGGTCGGATCACTCACCATCAGACAATTCGGGGGATAAGTTTAAAAAAAAGCAGCATACCACATTAAAATTATCCCCCCCCCCCCGACAAATTTCTGTGGATGCTCATGCCTGCCCCTATGATAAAAAAACAACAATATGATCTGAAAAGGTAAAAGTTACTAAAAGTAAAAATATGAAGTAGTAATTAAATTTACTTGGCAATTAAGACACATTCAATTTAACATGAATAGTTGAATTGTCTGTGGGATTTTGCTACCACATTTAGTCCTTTTGTGCAGTCATACTATAGGTGCGGCGCGCTTATGTGGTTAAGCCTTCATGATCTCGTCCTTTTTCCCTTGGGAAATGACATTTATTCCTTGGATATGAACTTCCTTTTTGTTACATAGAAAAATGCTCAGTGTAAAATCAGGTTAGCCAACTATCACACCTTATGAGTCTGAATACTCTGAAATACTCCCTTTAAGTTCAGGAGTATTTTAAATCCATAAAAATCTAATCCTATTTGCCCCCGAGCAATTCTCATTCCGGAAAATAGCTGAGTTCTCAGATTTTCAGCTAAAAGAGCAACATCATTGTTATTGCAGAAGTCTAGAGAGTCATCGGGGATCTACTTAGTATAATGATAACCTCTCTAAGCAGGTAATGCATGTCATATTCTGCACAAGTGATCAATAGTCACAGGAGCTGCATTTGCTGTTCTCCCAACGTTTTGATCAAACATTTGCTTGATTAACACCTTGCGGTGCAGCAAATTTTTTTTAAATTTTTGTGTCACAACTTTTTCCATCTACAGAGCCATAGGGTTGTGTTTTGCAGGACCAGCTGAACTTTGTAATAATATTCTAAATTTTAACATAGAATGTACTGTATTTTTCGCCGTATAAGACACACTTTTTTTTCCCCAAACCTGGGGGGGGAAAAGTTGGTGCGTCTTATACGGCAAATACCTGTCCTATTGTGGCGGTCCCTGCCGCCATCAACGGCCGGGACCCGTGGCTAATACAGGACATCACCGATCGCAGTGATGCAGTATATTAACCCTTCAGATGCGGCGATCAAAGCTGACCGCTGCGTCTGAAGCAAAAATAACACTAACCCAGCTGTTCAGTCGGGCTGTTCGGGACTGCTGCAGTGAAATCACGGCATCCCCAACAGCTTACAGGATACCGGGAGGGACCTTACCTGCCTCCTCGGTGTCTGCTCCGTGCCGGGATCCCCTGCATTGCCAGCGCACTCCTTCGTCGTCATCACGTCGTCGCGCACGCCGTCCCGTCATCCAATAGGAGCGGCGTGCATAGCAACATGATGGCGGCGACGGAGAGCGAGGATACCGGGCAGCAGAGATGTTCCGGAGCGACGGGGACACCCCGGGAAGCGGCGACAGCAATGGAGGGCGACATCCAGGGCAGCGGTGATGAGCGGTGACGGGTCCAGGGTGGCGGGGACACGTGAGTCTTACCTCCTATACCAGTGGTCTTCAACCTGCAGACCTCCAGATGTTGCAAAACTACAACTCCCAAAATGCTGGGAGTTGTAGTTTTGCACCATCTGAAGGTCCACAGGTTGAAGATCACTGTCCTATACTTTACATTGTATTTGGTTCAGAATCTTTATTTTCTAGATTTTTATCCTATAAAATTAGGTGCGTCTTATATGACGGAGCATCCTATATGACGAAAAATACGGTACTTGTTAAACAAACAAACAAAACAAAAAACTGCAGAGAGAAATACATTTTAGCGCAGTTTACCATGTAGTAAAACTCACAGGTTATCTTTATTCTGTTGGGCAGTAAGATTACAACGATAAAAATGTATATAGTTTTTGAACTGTTTCGTTACTTTAAAAAAAATGAACTGTGGGGAATCAATAACGTTATTTTATAAAATGATAAAAAGGGGTGGTTTAAATTTATTTATTTAGCTTTTTTAACCTTTACATTTTTTTTAAACAATTTTTAAAGTCCCCTAAGGGACAAAATAAGTAATCTTTGCTTATGCAGTACATTGCAATACTATTGTATTGCATCGTACTGTAAGATCGGCGATCTACTAGTGCAGCCTGTCTGTGGCAGCTCATCATAGTGGATCTGACATGGTAGCCATAGAGGCCTTCAGAAGGCCTCTGGCTGCCATGGCAATGGATCAAAAACCCCATGAGAAGTATAAGTCCTTCCTTTATATTTCCTATTCCTTTTAAATACACTTCTGGCTTTTGCCCAAAACCAGCAGTGGCAGTTTTCCACTGCAATTGCAGTTTTTAAAATTGTTGAAAATTTTGGGACAAATACCAACAAAAAGTCACAAATATACACAAGCCCAGACATGGCTTAGCTTTTTGGTGTGTGCAGAAAAATTACTAATTTTTTTGCAAAGGGATTGAAAGCCACAACATTTTATGCAATTTACAAACCATAGAAAATAGTGTACTAAAGGAAACCTGGACCTTTATAAAATTTAGCAAATGCACATAAATGCACATGCACATAATAAAGGAGGACAAATATATTTCCCTTGCACCCACAATGATAAATTCCATGTGTCTTTTTGCTTGGGATTACTTTATCACAATCTTCTTTCTGCTTGGAATGAAAGATGGGGCTCACTGAGATTAAACACATAGGGGGAAATTGATCAAAACCTGTGTAGAGGAGGAGTGGTATAGTTGCATAAAGCAAACAATCAGATTGCTTCTTTCCTTTGAAAAAAATGGTCCCTGAAAAAATTAAAGAAGCTATTTGATTGGGTGCTATGGGCAACTGCACCACCTTTCATTTGCACAAATTTTGATAAATCTCCTCCATAGGAAGTAACTGTTCTGTACTTCATAATATGGTGGAGAAGGAGGGGTTCATGAGTATGAAAACAGTCCAAGATCTATAACTAGTTCTATCATGTTTTACATGATTGCAAATCCTTGTGGACAGTAGATTTCTTTGCTAAATGAGCCAATAGATTTTTGAACTCCTTTATATATGCTGTCCACTTTGAAATAGTGTACTTTCTCACTTCATAAAAAGCAGCTTGTGTGTGGTGGCGATCTAGATTGGAACATGGGCTAAGCTTAAACAGATGGAAATACATGTGCATGGCTTCAAAATGGATAAATGGCCATCACTGAATTCTCAGTTGTTCTAAAAGCAAATTCCAGAAATATATTTCCCATCAGATTCGAAAAGAAGCCAAAAATGTGGGTCTTTTGCAGGATTTATATATCAATGGAAATAACTTTCGTACTTCCTCTTTCTAGACAAGTGCATTTTTTATTTTTATTTCTAACCAGACCATCTTTCTTTTTTCCTTTAATGTGTTTGGAAACTTTAGCTCAACATGCAGTATATGGACCACATGAGGACACTATTATGCAAGACAACAGCAAGTGGGAAAATATTTATCTTCATTTTAAGGGTGTATTCACATGTACAATATCCTGTGCATATTTGATGCGCAGGATTTGATGCTCTGGACTGGCTTCGGGAGTGGAAGTCATGTGACTGCCAGCAGCCAATCAACAGCTTTGAAAGTTATGCTCTGTATTCCTGGCATCACTGCTCAGTGATGGGAGCAATGTCACCAGCAATGACCGCTGAGGTTGTTGACTGGCTGCTTCAGTCACGCTCTTAAAGGAATACTCTTCAGCCCCAACGTCCAGAACATTTTGTTCGGAACGCTTGAAGCGGGTGGCAGGCCCCTCGTGACATCACGCCTCGCCCCCTTAATGCAAGTCTATGAGAGGGGGCTTGGCGTGATGTCATGAGGGGCGGGTGCTGCACAGAGCAGCAGGACCCCGCGATCAGACATCTTATTCCCTAGCCTTCGGATAGCAGACAAGATGTCTAGGGGCAGAGTACTCATTACACCCCTTAGGGACTAAGCAAATTTTCGTTTTTGCATTTTTTCCCTCGATCCCTTCTAAAAATCATAACGACTTCAATTTTCCACCTACAGACCCATAGAACGGCTTGTTTTTTACATCACCATTTGTATTTTGCAATGACATCACTTATTTTATAATATAACCTGCAGCGAAATAAAAAAAAAAATTGTGGGGTGAAATAAAAAAAGAAACGCCATTTTGGAGATTTTGGGGGCTCCCGTTTCTATGCAGTGCAATATTTGGTAAAAATGACACCTTATCTTCATTCTTTAGGTCCATACTGTTACAAGAATACCCAATTTATATAGGTTTTATTTTATTTAAATACTTTAAAAAAAATGTAAATAACTTTTTTATTTTTCTGTGTACGAGGCAGTACGAGGAGGTACGATGGCTGTCATCTGTAGTTTTTATCAGTACCATTTTTTTTATGGAACTTTTTGATCGCTTTTTATTAATATTTTTATGGCATATGAAGTGACCAAAAATGCACAATTTTGCACTTTTTTTATTTTTTTACATGTAAGGCATAGACCGTGTGGTTTATCTAACCTTATATTTTAATAGATCGGACATTTACGCATGCGGCAGTACCACATACGATTATTTTTATTCTTTATTACATTATTTTATTGAAAAAATGGGAAAAGGGGGGTGATTTAAACTTTTAATAGGGAAGGGGTTAATGAACTTTCATTAAAAAAAATTGTTATACAATGTTTTTGCCCCATAGGGGGCTAAAACATGCAATCTTCTGACTGCATACACTGATCCATTGCTATGCCATTGCAAAGCTGATAAGTGTAACAGGCAATCTGCTGCTCTAGCCTGATGCGCAGGCATGGAGCAGTTGATCGCCGATCGGACAACGGAGAGGCAGGTGAGGACTCTCCCATTGTCCAATAAGCTGATCGAGACATCGTGAATTTGTCGCGATAGTCCCGATCTGCTCCGCTGAGCTGGGGGGATTCTTTTACTTTCGTTTTAGATGCCGCGAACAACCCAATCGGCCATGCCCGGCATTATCCGTGGGTCCGGGCAGCCCGTAGCAACTGGGACCCACCGGGTTTCACCCGTTCTCCGTCGATGAGAATGGTTTAAACCCCGTTATACTGGACCAGGGCGTACAGAGTCCTTAAGGATCGGGGATGCAGGGCATATGCATATGCCCTGTGTCCCCAAGAGGTTAAAGCAAGACCAAAGTGTTGACCGCAGGGTGAATGAGGGCTCATTGCAGATAACCCTTTTTGAGTTCTAAGATACAGTATTTGATCACAATTTAAAATATTGCACATACCTTTACATTGAAAAATGTGAATCTCTAACATACTGTAGCTATTTTTAGTAAATCAGATGATCAGATAATTGTCTGATCTAGTATACTATTATACTAAAGAAGTGCACAGATGGTTGTCCATTACCTGTAGAAATAATGCTAGGAGTGCCATCTACTCAGTCCTCCTGTACTACTGAGGGCTTCTCCACCAACCTATACTGACGGATGGGCACAATGCTATAAACTCCATAAGTCTGTCTTTTTTACAGTTTAAATAATAAAGCTTTCCTCTACGGCCTGCTGTGAGGTGATAGGCTTTCAGTTCCATTATTGTCAGCAGTACATTCTTTGTTTACGCGGGGAGATGTGCTGTTTATGCCCACATTAAAGAAGCCATTATGGTGTGCAGCTGGAATTACACAGGTGTAAAGCTCAGAGCCTGCTGCCACTTGTGGCTCCACACTAGGGCAAGCTTAGGTTATGGTAGCTGGAGTGGGATCTTATGCCCTTTAGCATGGTCCTAGTGCACAAACACACTTTTGTCAATTATGGAGGTTGTACTTATGATTTAAGTCTCTGACCTCCAGGTCACTCCTAGGGTAATATGCTTGGTGTATGGTAATGGCATGCCCTTGGTGTTTCATGCACAATGAGTTAGCCATAGTAAGGCAGAAACAGGAACAGTACTGTACCGTACTGTTTCCAAAACAGTCTTTAATACACAGTAGGAAATATTGTGAAGAGGAATTCCCTTGTGAGCTGGAAGGCAAAAGAAAAGTGTATGTAGAGAAATATAGATAATACAGTTCATACATCTTGCCATAAATAGAATACATAGGGTGAAACAGTCCTAGTATGGTTAGCTAAGGAAGCCTTCACTGGTGTGTTCCTGACAGGTGACTTTAGATGTCAGTCTAATGAAGACTTCATGTTGGCCATGAAGCTCTGGTCCTGACCAGAAGCCTATTTGCGGTACTAGATGTGCAAAAGGAATTCTTGTGATAGCTTCTCCCCTCTGTCTAGAAACAGCTTGCCGAACAATCAAACTTTACAAGGATCGGCTCTCACTGATCCCTAAAAGCCTTCACAATTACAATTCAAAGTGATTTGATTAAAGCATTGTCCAGTGGGCTGACTTCAGTGATTTGTCAGCAGCATTACTGTGTCCAGTTGGTGCTGGAGACAGGACACCGCTGCGGCCGGTAATAGGCTGAAGCTCCGTGTGATGTCCCGGGCTAAGGGAAGTAGGAAGCGGACAGCCCGGCTGACCAATCAGCTGTTGT
The DNA here is from genome assembly GCF_029499605.1 of Hyla sarda. Classification (NCBI taxonomy): domain Eukaryota; kingdom Metazoa; phylum Chordata; class Amphibia; order Anura; family Hylidae; genus Hyla; species Hyla sarda. Next base: position 283,638,014 of record NC_079193.1, read on the forward strand.
GGAGCTCTGGGGGAACGTAGGAAGGTAAGTGAAAGTATGTTTTATCTTTTTTTGCAGTCCTGGCAGGATGGAATAGGAATAATCCGTACCAGGCATCTCCTTTAAAAGTGATCAGAGAGAATGTATATTTTCTGGGTTTAATCAAACATATCGCATTTGTAACTGGGTGTAACTTAATTCTCAATTCTAGTGTTGAGTGTGAAGGTTTGCTCAATTGCTTGTGTTAGGCTTGTCAATAAAAGCAAAAAAAGAGACCACTGTGGTACTTCACAGAAGTGGCTAAAATCATAAAAAAAACAAAAAGCAAGCATTCAGTAATTATTAAAAAATAAATAAAAATAAATAAATAAATAAACTAGCGCAGTCAGTGAAGAAAGGAGAAACGACATTCTTCATATACAGTATATTAATAAAAAAAATTAAAACAAGGAATAGCTAAATGAAAAACAGAAGAAGAAAGGTATGTTGAAGAAGATAAAGGACTAACCGACTGCCTCAATAAATACTTTAGTTCAGTTTTTACAGAAGAAAATGAAGGAAAAGGACCTCAGTTAGGGAGAAAGACTAATAAAATATTTTGATGCATGCGTCTTTACAGAGGAAGAGGTAAACCCATAACAGATTTATTTAACCAATTACTGGTAACAGGAGTTGTCTCAAACATTGGAAATTAGCAAATGTTCTCCCCATTCACAAGAAAGGTAGTAGGGAGGAATCAAGAAACTATAGGCCAGTAAGTCTGACATCATTAGTGGGGAAACTAATGGAAATCCTACTAAAGTATAGGATTGTGGAACATCTAAAATCCCATGGATTGCAAGATGAAAAACAACATGAGTTTACTTCAGGGAGATTACTTCATGCCAAATAAATCGTATAGATTTTTTTGATTGTGTGACTAAAATAATAGATGACGAAGGTGCAGTACACATCATTTATTTAGATTTTAGTAAGGCTTTTAACACCGTCCCACATAGAAAACTACAGTCATTGAGCTTAGACTCCCATATTTTGCATTGTTAAGTGTTTTCTGTGCTTGATTGCTCAAGCCTGGATTTGGCTTGGGCTTGGAGCAATCAGATGCCGATTGGACAGCCGGGAAGAAGGTAAGGCAACTCCCACTGTCCTCTCAGCTGTTTGGGACGCCGCAATTTCACCGCGGCGGTCCCGAACAGCTCCGCTGAGATAGCCAGTACGGATTTCTCCCATTTTAGATGCCACGATCAACTTTGGGATTAATACCGGACTTCAACCTGGTCGGCGATGTCCGGTATTAGCTGCGGGTCCTTGTTGCTGATAGCAACCAGGACCCCGCAGATATGATGCGCACTGAGCTTCTGAGCACGCTTCACAGAGCGGGAGCCGGCCACGGACGTAAATATATATCTGTGGTCGTTAAAGGGTTGTAGGCAGACAATGTTATAGAGCAGTGGGAAAAGCTAGCAGAATGATTCACTGTATAGGGAGATGTATTAGCAGTAGAAAATGTGAAGTGCTCATGCCGCTGCACAGAGCATTGGTGAGACCATATCTCCAGAAGGATATAGATATATTGGAGAGAGTACAGAGACGAGCTACTAAACTAGTACATGGATTGCAGGATAAAACTTACCAGGAAAGGTTAAAGGACCTTAACATGTATAGCTTGAAAGAATGACGAGGGGATATGATAGAGACTTTTAACCCCTTAAGGACTCAGGGTTTTTCCGTTTTTGCACTTTCGTTTTTTCCTCCTTACCTTTTAAAAATCATAACCCTTTCAATTTTCCACCTAAAAATCCATATTATGGCTTATTTTTTGTGTCGCCAATTCTACTTTGCAGTGACATTAGTCATTTTACCCAAAAATGCACGGCGAAACGGAAAAAAAAAATCATTGTGCGACAAAATCGAAAAAAAACGCCATTTTGTAACTTTTGGGGGCTTACGTTTCTACTCAGTGCATAATTCGGTGAAAATTACACCTTATCATTATTCTGTAGGTCCATACGGTTAAAATTATACCCTACTTATATAGGTTTGATTTTGTCGCACTTCTGGAAAAAATCATAACTACATGCAGGAAAATTTATATGTTTAAAAATGTCATCTTCTGACCCCTATAACTTTTTATTTTTCCACGTCCAGGGCGGTATGAGGACTCATTTTTTGCGCCGTGATCTGAAGTTTTTATCGGTATGATTTTTGTTTTGATCGGACTTTTTGATCACTTTTTATTCATTTTTTTAATGGTATAAAAAGTGACCAAAATATGCTTTTTTAGACTTTGGAATTTTTTTGCGCATACGCCATTGACCGTGCGGTTTAATTAATGATATATTTTTATAGTTCGGACATTTACGCATGCGGCGATACCACATATGTTTATTTTTATTTTTTTTACACTGTTTTATTTTTTTTATGGGAAAAGGGGGGTGATTCAAACTTTTATTAGGGAAGGGGTTAAATGACCTTTATTAACACATTTTTTTTGCAGTGTTATAGGTCCCATAGGGACCTATAACACTGCACACACTGATTTCCTATGCTGATCACTGGCGTGTATTAACACGCCTGTGATCAGCATTATCGGCGCTTGACTGCTCCTGCCTGGATCTCAGGCACGGAGCAGTCATTCGTCGATCGGACACCGAGGAGGCAGGTAAGGGCCCTCCCGGTGTCTGATCAGCTGTTCGGGACGCCGCAATTTCACCGCGGCGGTCCCGAACAGCCCGACTGAGCAGCCGGGATACTTTCAGTTTCACTTTAGAAGCGGCGGTCAGCTTTGACCGCCGCTTCTAAAGGGTTAATACCGCACATCGCCACGACCGGCGATGTGTGGTATTAGCCGCGGGTCCTGGCCGTTGATGAGCGCCGGGACCGAAGCGATATGATGCAGGATCGCGGCGCGATCCCGCTCCATATCGCGGGAGCCGGCGCAGGACGTAAATATACGTCCTGCGTCGTTAAGGGGTTAAATACATAAAGAAAATCAACACGATAAAGGAGGAAAAGAAGAAATACTACCACTACAACTGACATAGCATTAAATTAGAGGGGAAAAGGTTTAAAAGTAATATGAAGAAGTATTACTTTACTGAGAGAGTAGTGGATATATGGAATTGCCTTCCTGCAGAAGTGGTTGCTACAAATACATTGAAGGAATGTGCATAGGATAGGCAAAAGGCTATTCTTCATATACTGTAGTGAAAATGACTTAGAAAAGAATTCAGAAAATTGTGCAGACTAGATGGGCCAAATGACTCTTATTTTCTGTCACATTCTATGTTTCTAAAGTTCCTTCACCACTTGACTAGTAGGTGAATGACAAATCAGCAAATCAGTACCAGCACCAGTACAGATAGCAGCAGCAGGTGCCTGGTTGTAGTAATAGCAGCAGCGTCAGCAAGCAAAACCTGTCCATGTCTTCCAGGGGTTGTGTTGTTTAGGATAATAACACGGCCATTGTGAATTAGTTGGCTGGTTCTCAGAGGAGGAGGAACAGCCTGATATAATGTTGAACCATGCATCAGTGGATTCCTCATCATCTACAGTTACATGGCACAGTGCAAATGTCCTTTCTAGACGGTCTGTTCCATCATCTCTGTCTTTGCCAACCCCCCTCCCTCAGTGCTAAGGAGAAGGAAAGCATTAGCCATGAGGAGGAAGTGTGTGAAGACAACCAGCTTTTGGAGTGTGTTGCAGAAGTGGTGGAGTGGTCAGGCATAGCACGAGTTGGGCTGCTGGTGGTGGGCTTGGTGGTGAGATTGGAAGGCATCATAGTGCATATGCTGAGGTGAAGCAAGGAGCCCATGATCAGACATCAGAAGTCCATACTGACAGGAGTGATGGGGACAATGAGGAGGATGATGTCAGAGTGAAGCCGAGGTTGAGCCAGAACATTTGTCAAATGTACCAGACATAGGTCGGTTGTTCTGATCAGCTCATTAGCAAGTGACGATGAGAAAAGAATAAAAAACTTCCAGAGGAGGGACACTGTAGGGTGGTAATGTACCTCTTTACGGAACTCTATTGTATGGAAATTGGTTTTTTTTCCCTTACCAGATGCAGAAAAACCAGGCCCAACTTTTGAAAAGCTCACTCAACTTTAGGGATAAGGAAGGCTTTGGGCCTAGCTCTGTAGGGAACTGGGAATTACTGTGGCTCTGGCTGAGCCAAACTGAACTCCGTTTACTGAACACATGGCTCTGACTGAAAGCTAGCTCTCTGCTAAGAGGAAGGCTGGTCTAGGAAAAATCCACCCTAAGCCAACATTGTTAAAGGACCTTAGGGAGACCAGATAGGTAGATTTTTAAGTTTCTTATTGACACCAACTTGTTAAAAGGTTAACTTGCCCTTTGACGTTACTGTGTACACTACAAACTTTTTGAAAAAAGGAAAAAGACCTAAATAGAATATTTTCCATATGCATTATATTACTCAATGTTTATGATTACCTTCATGACTATTTGGTCAATTTTGGCAACTTAAAAAAGATTTTGTTTTGTGAAAAATCTTGTGTAGCCCTGTAGTTACAACTGTGTTCAAGGACAGAGCGCCTCGCACGGACTGTAATCTATCAGTTAGCCTTGTCTGCTCCTTTTGAAGTAATGTACAACATGGCATCAACAAGCACTTTCTGCCAGAAACCTTTTAGGTTGTTTACAGCAGACACATTCTAATCACTACATACAACAAAGGTGAATAGATAAAGGCATACAGTAGAATAAATATTTCACAGAGCCATAGACAAAAAATATTTACCCAATGTTTACAGTAATATTAGATTTATTCCTCTATCTAATATTCAAACTTAAAAAGTGCAAGAGTGGATCGGATAGAAAAGATGAAAGGAAATGGCCTCTGCACCAAGTAAAGGTATTGCATCTCACCAATCATTGTTATAGCACTGCATGCATTCCATCAGCCAGGTGTATTTTATTACTTTACTGCTTGGCAAGACATACATAACATTACGGAAAAGCTAAGCATTCATTCTGATGTGGGAAAACAGTTCAAACAAGAGCCAGCTTTCTGCTTGTTAAAGATAAAATATACCCTGTTTATGTGACTTCTCTTACTCTGAAGAAGGAATCAAAAAGAAAACTTGAAAACACATTTATACCATGCAAGAATTTGCGTCATGTTATGTTACACTATTTGAATAGTCTAAGTCTGATTCTAATCATCGCTTTATTTTTGGTGGACAGGTTTGTGAGGTACATACTAAAACTGGGGAAGATATCATTGCAAGAAAGCATTTTATTCCCGCCACTGCCTCCCCAAGGTATAACAAACTGTGGTTTGTGATCTAGGATAAAATTTCCAATACATGCATATAGCAGGATGAACTGGGCAACCTATACATGATGATTTCAACAATGTCTGAATTATACTAGAACAGGTCATATTTGTACAGGTGAAAAAGATGTATGCCCATAAAGTCTACCTAAGGAAAGGGAGAGAGTGTGAAGAATACATACACCTTACATACACATGTATTACAGTACATACATACATATTACACATTCTGGCAGAATGTGTAGCTGCTGGAATATCATGTATGTGCCACTAGAGTGTTATGTTTCAGGCAACCAGGGTGTGTGCAGGAGACAATGAGGCAAAACCCTGGAGAGGATCTGGTCTGGGCCAGTAGAAGCGCATACGGCACTAAATGGCACCATTGCACCTTTGTCAATCCGTTCCTGCTTTCTGCATGCACCTGTACACTTCTGTTGAATAAAGAAGAAGTTTTTAACGACGATGGTGAGTGCCCTGCTTTTCTTTTCTACATGTGTTTCATTTTACAATATAGATGCTGTAATCCATATTGTTTGTGGTATCTGGTGTCCCAGTGCGGTATGTGGTATCCCAGTATGGGATGATGTGGCCCCGTACTGTCCTCCTGCCCTGTCAGACAGCCCCGCATGTCCCCATGGCTCCCCTGCAGTATACCCCCATTATGTACATAGGTTGTGTATAAATGATGTACTGTTACTTTAATGTTTGTACCACATGATTGTTACCCAGAGGGCTCAAGGTGATCCCCCCAAGTGACCTATGGGCTACTTGCACAGCCCCCCTATATAACCAGGGGAAGGGCTGCAACCTCTCTCTTCTGCTGTATGCTGAGGTCAAGTGTAGTCATCTCAGTGTCTGTGTCCAGAGCATTGGAGGCCTCAAGCCTAAAATCCTGCATCCACAAGTCGGTCATCAGTAAGTCAAGTCATCTTATTGTCAGTCACCATATCTGTCAAGTCCATCTGTAGTTACCGTGGCCTGCACTAAAGTCAGTCTACTGCAAGTCCCAGCAAGACTGCGAGGTCCCCCTGTGTCACTGGTCACCTCCCTGGGATATTTGGCTGTACTATATCACCTGTATTGCCTCAGTAAAGTTGCCATTATCCTTAATCTGGCATTGGTGTCTTCATTGCCCCGTCCTTAAGCAGGATCAGCGGTATTACCTTCGGGTGGTTAAGGCTAAACCACGCCCTTGCATCACGACTAGAAGGGGTTAATACAATCTGCCCCTTGGGCCATAACATCTTCCCTGCATCTACCCTTCACCACACACCCTGACACCACAGGTATATAGTGTATCATCGGTGGGTCAGGTAATTTGCTCAGCATCCTGTGATCCTACAGCATCCTGTAATTGTGGACTGCCAATAGGTCGTGAGGTGCCAAAAGTACACACACTAAGGTGGATTCACATTGAGCTTGTTTTTCAGTTTAACATTTGTTTTATACACTTGAAGAGAAAAAAACTTATGTAGCTACATCTTTTTGCCATTGACTTGCAATGTATATGTTTTACATTTTTCCATGCACAATAGTGCAGTTGACTACTTTATACAGCAAATGTAAATGTACTGTAAAAATAAAAATAGAGACAAAAACGGAGTTTGAACCCATTCTTATACTTCAAAAGTATATATGCAAATTAAACAATACAATTTTGGTTTTGTTGGAACGCCAGTTTACCAAATCTTGAAAAAAAATATTACGTCACAAACTTGCATTTTCTTTTCAATTGCATAAAGCAAGATATGGTAAAATGAAATGTACCAATAAAAAAGTTAAAACATGTTATAGGTCTTAGAAAATGATAAGGAAAAAGAAAAGGAAAAAAGAAATTTGATGGGACAGGAAGAGATATAATTTAATGTTTAATATAGAAAAAAAGCCAATTTTATTGGCTGTTCCCTATTCACAATGGCAAAGACAGTGTATGGAGGAGAAAAGATATGCTATTGTCACAAAGCACAAGCATTAAAAATGATACACTATGTCTACAGACCTTGGAATCCGGGTTTCAACAGTTTGAAATGTTATCAAAAGCTTTGCTACTCAATGAACAGTCAAGAAACTTTCAGGACGTAGTGGAAAGAACTAAATGGGGCTCTCTGGGTAAAGGCCAAAGAGGACCCCAGTGCCTAAAAAAGTTATAAAAAGAGTGTCTGAACTTTTCCAAAGGTTATACAAACCACAATCCTTCTGGAAAAATGTTTTATGAACAGATGAAACCAAAACAGAGCTCCTTGGCAATGTATACCGGAGTTAAGCTTCTAGATTTCTAAATAAAGTATATAAAGAAAAGTATATGAAACCTATGGTGAAACATGGTGGAGGATACAAACACTATATAAAGCCATATTGGTCTCACACCAACACAGACATGTATTATTTTCGTTTTTAAATGTAATTACCATTGTATTATAACTTTGATATTTATAATAGATTATTGGTTTTGTGCATTTTTCATTAATTAGACTACTAATAATGTAAAAATAGAAATGGATAATGATAGGGGTTTCCCTCTAGTTCAAGTCCTAAAGTATAAAGTATGACAGATATATTGGGATATGGAGAAAACTTGGGCACAAGCCTCCTCCATATCTGGCGGGTCCTTTCAGCAGCTGACATTCTCAGCTGACAGCTTTTTTAACTGTTTAAATACTGCTGACAATGCTGATGATGGCATTTAAAGGGGTATTCTGGTGGAAAACATTTTTTATTAAATCAACTGGTACCAGAAAGTTAAACAGATTTGTAAATTACTTCTATTTAAATATCTAAATCCTTCCAGTACTTATCAGCTGCTGTATACTACTTTTCTGTCTGACTACAGTGCTCTCTGCTGATACCTCTGTCCATGTTAGGAACTGTCCAGAGCAGGATAGGTTTGCTATGGAGATTTGCTCCTACTCTGGACAGTTCCTGACATGGACAGAGGTGTCAGCAGAGAGCATTGTGGTGACACAGGATAGAAATTAAAAAAAGTGAAGAACTTCCTGTGGACCATACAACAGCTAAGATTTTTTAATAGAAGTAAATTACAAATCCTCTTGACGAAGGAAACCGTAGAAGCAGTTTCCGAAACGCGTTGAGGTCTTTTTGGTACAGAGGAGCGCCTGTAGTGACGTCACTAAAACTTTCATTCCCGGAAGTCGCAGGCAGCATAGGCTAGAGACGCCACCGGCGGGGGCGTACTCGCCGCTGCATAGAACGAACCAAAATAGGATCTCTTACCTGGATACAACTACAGGACAGCACCGCGGATATAGAAGAACACCTATACAACTAATTGAAGAAAACATAACGGCGGTCTGACCGGTAACGTACCTAAACTTAGAAAATAAGTGATAGCATTGAAATAACATTGAATAGCGTACCAAATATTTAATACTACGGAGAAACTTGCCGCAACCTATATGTATAACTAGGGATTTTTTTGCAGGATGCAAAACTAACCCATTATACAAAGGAATATAACAACAAAAAGGATTACCACAACTTAACACTTGAATCTATAAAACACAGTATATCAACAATAGATCAGGAACTGCAGGTATAACAATCAGGAACAAATGTATAACTGTCTTGGATGTATATGATTATTGGAAAGTATATATCTAAACATATAAACTTATTTTTCTTTAGCTAACCTTAATACTGGAGGGAATTTTCAGTATACTACTCAAGCAATACCATATGACATCTTTCTATACAGGTAGGATATTGGTATACTATATCATATATTTTTATAAATCCGTACCAGCGCGAACTACCGTATATACAATTATTTATAATTTACAAATCTGTTTAACTTTCTGGCACCAGTTGATTTAAAAAGAAAAATGTTTTCCACCGGAGTACCCTTTTAAATACTATTAGTGTGCATTATTGGTGGTGGCTGGATTGGCTCTGTTGTCATGCCTATGGGCAATAATGAAAAATAATTTCACATTCTGGTCATATCACATCCCAGGTTAAAAAGAAAAAAAAATTAAAAGCAATCAAAAAGTCAATTTCTTTACCATTCATTACCAAAATGGTACAGACAAGTCACAATGCAAAAAAGGACCCTCCCCCCAACATTTGATAATTTCTTAAATATTTTTTTCCCTTTATGTGACCTTAAATTTTTTTCATTTTTGCAGTATATTTTATGGAAAGGCTGTTATTACAAAATACAATTAGTCCTGCAAAAGCAAACCCTTGTATGGAGACTGTAGAGCTATAGAAACATATGTCTTATTCTGTGTGGTTAGCCCGGGGCGGGTACAGCTAGACACCCTATTACTAATAATTAAGTATTATATCTGATTTGATATACCAGGCATATTTTTTCTTTTTTTTCTGTATAGCATGTATTATATTATGCTGGATATCATGTATTGACAAATATGAACAAATAAAGTTTAAAGGGGTACTCCGCCCCTAGACATCTTATCCCCTATCCAAAGGATAGGGGATAAGATGTCAGATCACCGCGGTCCCGCTGCTGGGGAGCCCCGGGATCCCCGCTGCGGCACCGCACTATCATTACAGCACAGAGCGAGTTCGATCTGTGCGTAATGACGGGCGATACAGGGGACGGAGCAGCGTGACGTCATGGCGGGACCGCGGCGATCTGACATTTATTCCCCTATCCTTTGGATAGGGGATAAGATGTCTAGGGGCGGAGTACCCCTTTAAGAAAAAAAAAGAAAGAGCTATAGAAACATTAAAAACATAGAAACATAGAATGTGTTGGCAGATAAGAACCATTTGGCCCATAGAGTCTTCTCAATATTCTGAATCCTATCAATAGTCCCTGGCCCTATCTTATATGAAGGATAGCCTTATGCCTATCTCTATCTTATATGAAGGATAGCCTTATGCTTATCCCATGCATGCTTAAACTCCTTCACCGTATTTACAGCGGCCACTTCTGCAGGAAGGCTTTTCCATGCATCCACTACTCTCTCAGTAAAATGACACTTCCTGATAATACTGCATAAACCTCTAATTTAAAACTAAGTCCTCTTGTGATGTTTTTCCTCTTTAACCCCCTTAACGACTGCCACATATATAGATGGCGCAGCCGTGCAGCAGGTCTATGAACCGAGCTCAGGAGCTAGGTAGAAAAAGCTCTAGACCATGCTTAAAATTAGACCAATGTCGGGCGCTTCTTCATACGGAATAGAATTAGGTAAGAAATCCAGTTTGGCAATGCGTTTCAAATTCGGACAGAATTCTTTGTCAGGCAATGCTATTTAAATAGATAGATGCACTACCGGGTCAGGAGCTAAGCTTGCTTCATATTTGTTTAGTCCTGGCTGCCCGAACCTGGGGGAGGATCACCCCACTTTCTCCATTTTGTAAATAAAATAATGTGAACAAAAATAAACATATGTGGTATTGCCGTATGTATAAATGTCCAAACTATTAAAATATAATGTTGAGTAATCTGCACGGTGTCCATGTAAAAAAAAAAAAAAAATTCCAGAATTGCATATTTTTATTCACATTAAAAACTACAGATCCCATTGTGAAAAGTGAGCCCTCATTCATCCCCATACACAGAGAAATAAATAAGTTATAGGGATCAGAAGAGGACAGTTTTATTCTACTCATTTTTGTGCAAAAAGTTATAATTTTTTTAAGTAGTAAAATAAACAAAGCTTACATACATTGGGTATCATTGTAATCCTAAGCACCTACAGAATAACATATTGGGGGAGATTTATCAAAACCTGTCCACAGGAAAAGTTGCTGAGTTGCCCATAGCAACCAATCAGATCGCTTCTTTCATTTTTCACAGGCCTCTTTCAAAAAGGAAAGGAGCAATCTGATTGGTTGCTATGGGCAACTGATCAACTTTTCCTCTGGACACGTTTTGATAAATCTCCCCCATGGAGTTTACCAAAAAGTGCACTGCATAATAACAGAAGCCCCCAAAAGTTGTGAAATTGCTCTTTTTTTTTTCAATTTCTCCCCACAAATATATATTTTTAATTTCACCCCACATTTTATGGTAAAATAAGTAATGTCATTACAAAGTACAATTGATGGCACACAAAACAAGCTTCATATTGGTCTGTAGGTGAAAAATGTATTGCATAATGTCTATTAGAAGGTGAGAAAAAAGACATCTTCCGTCTCAAAATAAAAAAAATAAAAATATGAAAGGTTGGTCGGTTAAAGGGGTACTCCGGTGGAAAAAAAATGTTTCAAATCAACAGGTGCCAGAGTGTTAAACAGATTTGTAAATTACTTCTATTAACCCCTTAACGACAATGGACGTAAATGTACGTCATGGTGCCGTGGTACTTAACGCATCATGACGTACATTTACGCGTGGCAGGTCCCGGCTGCTATCAGCAGCCAGGGACCCGCCGGTAATGGAGGACATCCGCGATCGCATGGATGTCTGCCATTAACCCCTCAGATGCCGTGATCAATACAGATCACGGCATCTGCAACAGTGAGGCACTTTGAATGGACGATCGGATCGCCCACAGCACTGCTGCGAGATCATCCAGCATGGCAGCCAGAGGTCCCCTCACCTGGCTCCGGCTGTCTCCCGGGGTCTTCTGCTCTGGTCTGACATTGAGCAGACCAGAGCAGAAGATCACCGATGATGCTGATCAGTGCTATGTCCTATACATAGCACTGAACAGTATTAGCAATCAAGCGATTGCTATAAATAGTCCCCTATGGGGACTATTAAAGTGTAAAAAAAAAATGTAAAATAAAAAAGTAAAAAAATTTGAAAAATCCCCTCCCCTCAATAAAAAGTAAAATGTCAATTTTTCCCATTTACCCCCAAAAAGCGTAAAAAAAAAATTAATACACATATTTGGTATCGCCGCATATGTAAAAGTCTGAACTATTAAAATATATTGTTAATTATCCTGAACGGTGAACGACGTTAACGTTAAAAAATTTAGTCCAAAGTCCAAAATTGCGTTTTTTTTTTTACATTTTACTCCAAAAAAAAATGTATATAAAATTTATAAAAAGTAAAACCTAGGCAAAAGTGGTGCAGATAAAAACTAAAGATCATGGCGCAAACAATGAGCCCTCATATCGTCCCATATACAGAAAAATGAGAACATTATAGGTGGTCAAAATAGGGCAATTGCAAACATACTAATTTTGTTAAAATGGTTTGAGATTTTTTTTAAGCAGTACAATTATAGAAAATAATATAATCATGGGTATCATTTTAATTGTATTGTCCCACAGAATAAACATGACAAAACCTTCAAAAATTTGCTAAATTGCGGTTTTCTTTTAAATTTTCCCACATAAATAATATTTATTTGGTTGCGCCATACATTTTATGGTAAAATAAGTGATGTAATTACAAAGTACAATTGGTGACACAAAAAACAAGCCCTCATATGGGTCTGTGGATGGAAATATAAAAGAGTTATGATTTTTAGATGGCGAGAAGGAAAAAACGAAAATCCAAAAATAAAATTGGTCTAGTCCTTAAAGCCAAGGTTTGCTATGGGGATTTGCCCATACTCTGGACAGTTCCTGACATGGACAGAGGTGTCGGCAGAGAGCACTGTGGTCAGACTGAAAACAACAACTCAACTTCCTCTGTAGTATACAGCAGCTGATAAGTGCTGGAAGAATTAAGATTTTTTAATAGAAGTAATCTAGTGTTTAACTTTCTGGAGGGGTTAAATATATAATCTCCTCCTTTACTGTGTTGATCTCCTTTATGTAGTTCTTCTCTGAGCTTCTCTGTGATGTTCTATATAATTCTGGACATACAGTTTCACCAGTGCTCTGTACAGCGGCATTAACAATTCCTTCTTTCTGATGCTAATACCTCTCCATATACACCCAAGCATGCTGCTATTAAAAGGCAAGGAGGAAAAATGTTATTGCAAAAGCAAAAATGGTCTTGGTCCTTAAGGGTTAAATATTTTTAAATCTATTTGTTTTAATGTTTTAATTAGGTTTCCATTAAAAGCAACTTTTTATATCACAATTTATTTCTGGGCTGGACTGTCTTCTAAATTCAATTTTTAGGTGCAAATTTGTCTCAGCTGGACAACATATAAGAAAAAAATATTTTAAGTAAGAAAAATATGCTGCCAACGTTCTATTATAACACCTAATTAACATGTGGTGCAAGTATCTGAGCCATTGAGATTCATCATTTTCAAACTTCAGCACTTAAATATGAGGCATACCATTCTGCTTCTGTTCTATGTAGAAAGAACTTTTACTATGATGTACTTAGACTATGCCTTAGACTTATGCATCTCTATGCCTAAGCATCTGCATACGTCTGCCATTGACAGGAAAAAAAATATACTATGCTGCGTGTATTTTTTTTCATTTGCATACAATGGCGTCATTGTTTGTAACTATTTGGCTAATGATAGCCTATAGATACATTAGGCTGTATGAGCCTCAGCCTGGCATTTATTGTCATATACAGATGTGTCTATTCTTACCTTTTCTTAAAATTCAGCATATCATGAGACGTATGGTGTGAGATTACTAGCTTTTCACAACAACATGATTTCATGGCCATCACGCCCCCTACCGTAGACATGAATGGAGGGGGCGTGGTGTGATATCACCTCCCCAGTCCCGGAAATCCAGAGGTTTCCGAAACTGGAGATGCAGCTCCCGCATAGAAAGCCTGTGGGAGACTTTTAAAAATATCTTAAATTCTAACTGTAAGATGTATATACCTTATTTGAATAAAAGGGTCAGAAATAAAAGAAAACCAATATGGATGAATAAAAATGTTAAGGGGGCAATAAATGACAAAAGTAAAGCATTTATGTAACACTCACGTTTCAGAAGACAGGAACAACGGTGGATGTGAATCTGCTGGACCTGTGTGGCAGATGACTCGATGGTACCAGGGAGCTGAATCTAAGGTGCCGCTGGTTTTCACCAGAGCCCGCCACAAAGCGGGATGGACGTGCTGTGGCAGGCGGCACCCAGGTCGCTACTCCTGGCACAGCTCGACCACACAGGCGGCTAAGGAGATGTGAGGCACAGGAGGGATAAGGCAGCTCATAGTCAGGATAGCAGAAAGTCAGGGCAGACGGCATAGTAGCGTAGTCAGGAGGTCAGTAGGCATGTGGCAGAGGAGCAAGGTCAGGTCACAGAGCAAAGGATCAGATACATGGAAAGGCAACTCTCCGGTATGCTTTTTCTCAGGCACAAGGCAACAAAGATCTGGCAGGGAAGGGTGGGAGGAGGAGAAATGTATCAATGAGCCACAGTTGTACTACACTAATCTATCAGCAGGCATCCCGTGGCAATGCCTAGGGGGGTATCTATATCTATCAGCAGGCATCCCATGGCAATGCCTAGGGGGGTCCTGAGACCCCCCCATGTCAGCGATCGCGGCAAATCGTTGGTCAATTCAGACCAGCGATTTGTCCGCGATCCGGGCTAATCGGGTCACTGGTGACCCGATCTCCTGGAAAATAAGCATGATCGGAGCTTTCAGAGACTGCTTTGACCATCCTAAAGGATAGGAGTGAGGTGGCAGTGTTGCCACCCCCTCCTATCCCCTGCCTTTGGTCGGTCTGGCTGACTACCAATGGCAGGAGGGGGGCGGGGGGTTAGAGTTCATTTCTTCCCGCTCTGCCCACCTATCGAAGTCGGGGCAGAGCGGGGGGAACACGTGCGGTGAGGGGGGAGCATGATCTGGCTTACCTGGACCGGTGGAGGCATCTTGGACCAGCGGCAGCGGTGGCGACGGCATGGACAGCAGTTGGAGCAGCCGGAAAGTGCGGCGTGCAGAAGGCTGCTGTGAAGATCGCGGTAAGTGATCTTCTCCGTGGCCTTCTAAAATCTGCAAAACTACAACTCCCAGCATGCCCACACAGCCAAAGGCTGCCTGGGCATGCTGGGAGTTGTAGTTTTGCAACATCTGGAGGGTCACAGTTTGGAGACCACCAATGAAGATTTTGAATTTTCTCCTTTACTTTGCTGCTATTCCTGTGAAACACCTAAAGGGTTAACATTTTGGATAATTTGAGGGGTGCAGTTTTTATAATGGGGTAATTTATGGGGTATTTCTAATATGAAGGACATTCAAATCCACTTCAAAACTGAACTGGTCCTTTAAAAATTCAGATTTTGAAAATTTTGTGAAAAATCGCTGCTGAACTTTGATGCCCTCTGATGTCGTCCAAAAGTAAAAACATGTCAACTTTATGATGAAAATATAAAGTAGACAAATTGTATTTGTGAATCAATATATAATTTATTTGGAATGTCTGTTTTCCTTACAAGCAGAGAGCTTCAAAGTTAGAAAAATGCTAAATTTTCAATTTTTTCATGAAATTTGGGAATTTTTAACCAAAAAATGATGCAAGTATCGACAAAAATTTACCACTAACATGAAGTAGAATATGTCACGAAAAAACAATCTTGGAATCAGAATAAAAAGTAAAAGCATTTCAGAGTTATTAATGCTTAAAGTGACAGTGGTCAGAATTGCAAAAAATGCTCCCGTCCCTAGGGTTATAATGGTCTCCATCCCCAAGGAGTTAAATCTTAAAGCTCTGGCGTGTGCGCCCTAGGGGATGGGGACACCCGCACTGGAGCAGAGAAGCAGCGCCGAGGGGGGGGGGGGGGTTGCAGGAGAAGCATCCCAGCCCCGCCGGCAGCAGCAGGTACCGGGACCATGCGCTCACAGCCAGTATGTGCGGCCGAAGCGCATAACGTAACAATTTCAACTACTAAAATAGGATGGCAGTGAAGAAGCATTAAAAAGCTATAGAGAAAAATGTCAAATATGTAAAAAAACTGATAAAAATTTAGACAGATTCATTGCCAAAAAGAGGAAAACTAACCCCAAAATTTTCTTTAACTATATAAATAGCAAAAAAGTTAAAAATGAAAGTGTTGGCCCTTTAAAAAATGATGAGGAAGAAATTACAGTATAAACGGGGATCAGGAGAAAGCAAATATATTAAACTAATTCTTCTCCACTGTATTCACCAAGGAAAATGAAATGCCAGGTGAAATACAGCGAGATAAGGTAAACTCCCCAGTACAGGTCACCTGTCTAAGGCTGGGTTCCCATTACGTTCTCCCCCATACGGGAGCACATACGGCAGCGGAGAGCCTTTCTATGCGCTCCCGTATGTAATTCATTTCAATGAGCTGACCGCAGTGAAACGTTCGGTCCGGTCGGCTCATTTTTAAGCCCCATATGCTCATTGAAATTAATTACATACAGGAGCGCATAGAAAGGCATACGGGAGCACAAGTTTTTAGCTCCCCCTGCCGTATGCGCTCCTGTATGGGGGAAAACGTAATGGGAACCCAGCCTAACCCAGGAAGAAGTACAGTGCCACCTACAAAAAATCTAAGACAAATTACCAGGTCCAGATGGCATTCACCCCCCGTGTTCTAAAGGAATTAAGTAATGTAATAGACAGACCCCTATTTTTAATATTCAGGGACTCTATAGTAACAGGGACTGTTCCCCAGGACTGGCGCATGGCAAATGTGGTGACAATATTTAAAAAGTGGTCAAAAGGTGACCCCGGGAATTGTAAGCCTGTTAGTTTAACCTCTGTTGTATGTTAATTGTTTGAGGGTTTTCTAAGGGATGCAATTTTGGAGTATCTTGATAAAAATAAATGTATGACTCCATATCAGCATGGCTTTATGAGGGATCGGTCCTGTCAAACTAACCTGATCAGCTTTTATGAGTAGGTGAGCTCCAGACTGGACAAAAGGGAATCGCTGGATGTGGTATATCTGGATTTTTCCAAAGCATTTGATACGGTGCCACATAAAAGGTTGGTGCATAAAATGAAAATGCTTGGAACAGGGGAAATTGTGTGCAAGTGGGTAAGTAACTGGCTCAGTGATAGGAAACAGAGGGTGGTTATTAATGGTACTTATTCTGATTGGGTGACTGTTACTAGTGGGGTACCAGAGGGGTCCGTCTTGGGTCCTGTTCTATTTAATATATTTATTAATGTTCTTATAGAGGGGTAGTAAAGTAGCAATCTTTGCAGATGATACTAAACTCTGTAAAGCGATAAACACTATAGAGGACAGTTCACTGTTACAAATGGATCTGGATAGATTGGTGGTTTGGGCTGAGAAGTGGCAGATGAGGATCAACACTGATAAATGTAAGGTAATGCACATGGGGAAGAAATTAAATGGGATTATGTATTAAATGGGAGAACACTTGGGACGACTGCCATGGAAAAGGACTTAGGAGTCATAGTTAACAGTAAATTTAGCTGTAGTGACCAGTGTCAGGCAGCTGCTGGCAAGGCCAAGGCATAGCTGCCCACGACAAGGAAATAATTCTACCACTGAACAAATCACTAGTCAGACCACACATGGAATACTGTGTACAGTACTGGGCACCAGTGTATAAGAAAGACATAGTGGAGCTGGAGAGTGTTAAAAGACGGGCAACCAGAGTAATACGGGGAATGGGAGGACTACAGTACCCAGAAAGATTATCAGAATTGGGGTTATTTAGTTTAGAAAAAAGAAGGCTTAGGGGCGACCTAATAGCTATGTATAACTATATCAAGGGACAGTACAGAGATCTCTCCCATGATCTATTTATACCCAGGACTGTATCTATAACAAGGGGGCATCCTCTACATTTAGAGGAAAGAAGGTTTCTACACCAGCACAGACGGGGGTTCTTTACTGTAAGAGCAGTAAAACTGTGGAATCATCTGCCTGAGGAGGTGGTCATGGTGAACTCTGTAAAAGAGTTCAAAAGAGGTCAGGATGTATTTTCGGAGAATAATAACATTACAGGTTATGGATTCTAGATTTATAGGGACAGAACGTTGAGCCAGGGATTTATTCTGACTGCCATATTTGGAGTCGGGAAGGAATTTTTACCTCTTGTATAAGGTTTTTTTGCCTTCCTCTGGATCAACTCAGTAGGGACTCATTAGGGTTATAGGTTGAACATGATGGACTCTGGTCTTTTTTCAACCTTATGAACTATGTTACTATGTGTCTATGTTAAAATGTAATAATTCCTTATATTAAAAGTATGGCTGGGGGTATAAAACGGAACTAGTTGTTGAGAGGAGATTTAATTAAAGGGGTGAGGCCTTAGAACAGACAACAATACAGCAGATAAAACAAGAAATACTGTACAAAACTTCCATAAGGTAATTAACTTTGAAGAATAAATCTAATAAAGTTTCCAAAAGGTAGGCTATTTTTAATAATTCTATCCATAATAATATGGATAGAATGGAACACTTTTATAGGTTTTCCCTATGGGGTTATCTTTATTGACTAAAAAAAAACAATGACAAAGATCTGTCAGATAAAGCTGTGACCCACCTATAATTGAAAAAAGACAAAGAACAAAGCGCACCATGGTGTATTAAAAGAGTAACTTATCAGGCAACTTGTGCACTGAAAAAGAGGCTCACCTGGTAATGTTGTGTACCCGCATACACAACAATGGTGAGCGCATGTGGTGTCTGCAGCCAGCCGGCTGAGCAAGAGATAATGTAGAGGCAGGCTTCAGACAGAGGTGCCGGCTTTCAATGGTGCAGGTCACAAGACAAACATAGGTGAGTAAAAGCAAGGGTAATTTATTCTCCCAACATGCAACGCGTTTCACTGCAGCAGCAGTGCCTGATGAAGCTGCTGCTGCAGTGAAACGCTTTGCATGTTGGGAAAATAAATTACCCTTGCTTTTACTCACCTATGTTTGTCTTGTGACCTGCGCCATTGAAAGCCGGCACCTCTGTCTGAAGCCTGCCTCTACACCACCTATAATTGGACCCACCTATAATTGGACCCTGTAAACCAATGCCTGTTTCTTTAAACAGTTTGGAAACATAGAAGAAATAAAGACAACCATTGGTAGACAGTAAGAGTTATTTTATGTCTATAGTTGGGGCTCTGGGTGTTCTAAAATAAATGCTTTGAAAAGTCTCTTTTTATTGCCTGCCCAAAGGTAGTCCTCATGGCATCTTACACCCCCAACCCTTTTAGAGTAATTCTCTGTACTGAGGAGGACAAACAACCCTGAAATAGTGCTGATTCCAGATGGGTGTCTAACCCAAGTCATATGGATGATAGCCCAAATCATATTTTAAGGCTTATTTAGTGGGCGAACATTAGCTTATTGTTTAATAACCTATTGACTTAATTTCACTGACCCCTAAAATGTGTGATGCCTCTGCAGTTGTCAGTGCTGCTGTATAGACCTCCATATTTTCCTGAGCATTGAAGGTAAGTTTTAGCAGGTCAGGGCTTGTTTTTTGTGCGACCAGTTGTCCTGCATTTTGACATCACTCATTTTACCATAAAATGTATGGCGCAACCAAAAAATACTATTTGGGTGGGGAAATTAAAAAGCATACCGCAATTTAGCAAATTTTGGAAGGTTTCCTTTTCACGCTGTACAATTTACAGTAAAAATGACATGTGTTCTTTATTCTTTGGGTCAATATGATTAAAATGATACCCCTGATTACATACTTTTCTATTACTGTTGCATTTAAAAAAAATAGCAAACTTTTAAACAAAATGTGTACATTTAAAATCCCTCTATTTTGAAGACCTATAACTTTTTCATTTTTCTGTATAAGCGGCGGTATAAGAGCTCATTTTTTGTGCCGTGATCTGTACTTTCTATTGATACCATATTTGCATATATCAAACTTTTAATACATACATTTTTTGGGAATAAAATTTTATAAAAAAGCAGCAATTTTGGACTTTTTCTTTTTTACGTTCACGCCGTTTACCGTACGGTATCATTAACATTATATTTTAGTCGTTTGGATATTTACACATGCGTCGATACCAAATATGTGAAATGGGGAAAATTAGACAATGTACATTTTCATTGGGGGAGGGGATTTGTCAAATTTTTTTAAACTTTTTTAAACTTTTATTTTTACACTTTAATAGTCCCCATAGGGAACTATTTATAGCAATCGTTCGATTGCTAATACTGTTCAGTGCTATGCATAGGGCATAGCACTGATCAGTGTTATTGGTCATCTTCTGCTCTGTTCTGCTCCATATCAGACCAAAGCAGAAGACCTATGGAAGGCAGTGGAGGCAGGTGAGGAGACCTCTGTCTGCCGTTCTGGATGATTGGATCTCTGCGACAGCACTGCGGGCGATCCAATCATCCATTTTAGTGACTGCAGTGCTGCAGATGCCGTGATCTGTATTGATCACGGCATCTGAGGGGTTAATGGTGGACATCTGCGTATGACCCGAGCATCGCTCATGTATAGGACGTAAATGTACGTCCTGGTGCATTAAGTACCACCGCACCAGGACGTACATTCACGTCCTGCCGTCGTTAAGGGGTTAATGTAGAAATTAGACACATGCAATAATTTGTCATGCACTGTTGTACTGCTATAATGGGGCATAAAATGCTGCCATAGAACATCCACATAACAGTGATATACTGTTCACATAATATCAATATGCAGAAGCTACAGTACATAACCATGTCACACTGTACCACTATATCCCCATATGTAGTTCAGAAGCAGGTGTCAAACAATGACCCCATTGTAGCAAACAGCACCCCATATTAGTACAATATCATGTCTAAATAGAGCTCTACAATGCACAAATGAAATAATAAAGCCGAATTGTATCCATTTAGTTAACTACAATATCATAATTTCACTAAATAATAACACTTTTCACAGTATAAAATGATTGCCATATTGTACGCAAATAAAGCTGTCATACAGTGTTCAAACACCACTGCCGTGCTATAAATAAATAATACTGTTATATAGTAATGGAGTCATCAGTTCATTAAAGGGATTGTGACTTTTCAATTAGTTTCTCATTATGCGGTTATTTTGTCAGGATGTTCGATCTATAACAAAATTACAGTTTACCATTTGCTTCTAAAACACAAATTTACTAAGAGTGAAAACCTAAACGACTAAAACACTTCAAAGACTGCAAAAGAAATGATCTACCAGGACTGGCTACCAAATAATCCAATGTTTTGTTAACGAGAGAATTGTCCAGAAGAGAGAAGAAAAACCGGCTATACGGTGCAATCCATCAGTTAGATAGTGATAGATAATATCACAAGTATCTTTTATTGTAGAACCTAACACTATGCGTTTCTGGGCAAAGGAGCCCCTTTGTCAGGTGTACTGGTGTGCATGCTTGTAAATGAGAGAAACACGTTCACCAAAGTTTTGTCACTGTAAAAAGTTTGGTTATTGCTTAAACTTTTCTTGCATTTCTTTGTGAACTTTTGCATGGAATTTCTCTTTAAAGGAACTAATGATCAGTTTCACCTGCACTAACCTGCCGGCAAAGACTGGTATTGCAGATGACACTGATGACAACCATACTTACCTGATCCTGTTCCGTGCTCCGGTTCTCCCGCTATCTTCCTCTGTTGTTTTTTGTTCGGGGGCCAACTTGGAACATGAGCGGAGCTTCCTGGCATCACTGCTGCTGTTTGCAGTGTGATCCAGCATAGAAGCAGCAGCGGTGATATCAGGAAACTCTGCCTATGCTCCCAGTCGGCCCCAGAATGAAAACAACGAAGGAAGATAGTGGAAGAACTGGAGTGCAGAACGGGACCAGGTAAGTATAGTGGTAATCAATGTCACCTGAACTACCTGCCTGTACCCACAGGTTAGTGCAGGTGACACTGAAACTGATTACAGATTTTCTTTAAAGGGGTACTCTACTGGTCAGTGTTCGGAAGTAAATGTTCCAAACGCTCTTTTTTAGATGCTGCGGGAGTTGGTCACGCCCCTCATGACATCATGACCACGCCCCCTCAATGCAAGCCCATGGAAGGGGGCGTGACGTCCGTCACGCCCCCTCCCATAGACTTGCATTGAGGGGGCGTGGTTGTGAGGAAACAATGGGCGTGGTCGACCCCCACAGCGTGAAAACAACGTTCTGAACATTTACTTCTGAACACTGGCCAGTGGAGTACCCCTTTAAGGAAAACATTGCGAAAAAATTTCTGCCTGAAAAAAAGACATGGTTGGAAAACTGGTGAATTTAAAGCGTACATCTGATGATGGCTCCGGCGACAGGATGCGTGTTCTAGTTTCACTGCCACATATACATATTCCATATACTGCAATTAATATTGTCTTCCAAGGCTGTTGTAACAAGATTTGCTTTGTGTTAATGTTGAGCAATAATAATGTTTCATAATCCTAAATCAAAAAGCCCTGAATACTAAACCAAAAATTTAATTTCGGTAATTGTACTAAAGTTATTACAGTGTCTGGGAGGGAATTAAAGTGTAATTAAATAATACTTCCATATAATAAATTGCTTATTGAAGTCAGTTACATATTTTAGAGACACATGCTTATTTTTCATCTATGTGCATTTCATTAATAGGAACAGCTGCAAAATTCAAAAACTTTTGTTGTTTTCAATGTATTAAACTATATCTTCATTCAGTATAATGAAGAAACAAAGTACAAACATATGTTATTCTTGATTTATGTAGTGTTTTTCTATGCAAACCACACAGACAGCAACTAAAGCTTTAACTCAGGGTTTCCTTTCCTTGGACACTTTGCAAATACAGTGGAGGGAATTTAATTAGGGGCACATTAAAAAAAATTTCAAATAGGAGAAAGTAATAAAGGTTGTTCCAAATTTGTCCAACTAGGAATGTTAGACACCTTTTACCATCTCATCGCGAAAGTGCATTTGATACATTTTGTGGCAAAAGATTTTAAACAATTATAATAGACAATTTCCTCACTAAATTTCCCTGGTGGATCTGCACTGTCCACAAGGCATATGAAAATATGATAGAGAAAAAGAGACAACTGCACTCACCATCCAGGAATGAAGATTTCTTTACTGTAGTCCATCAAGCATACATGGTAAAACAGTGGCAAGCGTGCGAGGAGCGGAGGCAGAGGTGATACGGGACAGAACTGTTTCGCATGATAGACGCGCTTCCACTAGCCGACACCGACACGGTGTCGGCTAGTGGAAGCACGTCTATCGTGCGAAACAGTTCTGTCCCGTTTCACCTCTGCCTCCGCTCCTCGCACGCTTGCCACTGTTTTACCACGTATGCTTGATGGACTACAGTAAAGAAATCTTCATTCCTGGATGGTGAGTGCAGTTGTCTCATTTTCTCTATCATATTTTCATAAGATATCTTGTCTTGTCTTGTATTCGCTATATGGAGTGATGTGAGTGGACGCGCTGCATCACAGTTTCTGGGTGCACTTGCATAGCTCAGACCAAGGTGGCGGTTGTTATGGGGCAGGGCAGAATGGGCGTTAAGTGTGGTTTCATCTATATACTTTCTATAAATCTTGTTTTTTCATTGGCTGGTGTACATATAAAAAGGTGTATTATGTAGTACCAATACACTCCCTGAGGAAGTGCAAAGCTAAGCGGTGTAGGTGCCGGTTAACAGAGAGTGAGTAGGCGGTTGGAATAGGCATGTGATCTGCTGCTTTACAGCTGCTTCAGCTCAGGAGCTGGGGCTACCATAGTTCAGTCAGTAGTTTTTTTTTATTCGTTGGCTTTATTTGGCTCTCTTTTACTTGTCACTTTCAACAGAACACCCATACTATACCTATTTTTCTCTTATCTATGATCAAGTCTCATTTATTGCTTTTTTTGGGGGGGCATGTCTACCATACCATTGGTGTCATGTATGAATGCTCTGAATGTATGCTGGTACTTATTGTGGAGCCACTATTTATTTATTGATTTATGGTGCTCTACAATGGTGGGGCATGTATTCCTCCTAGACCCCTGCTGATCTCTGTGCACCTTTTGTAGTCTTATTTCTGCTGCTAGTTTTACATGTTTTTAGTATTGATGTTCAATAGTATGTGATGTATTCAATGATTGTTGTTAGAGATGAGTGAAGTTACAGTGATTCGATTCATCATGAACCTCGCGGCTCGGCAGTTGATGACTTATCTTGCATAAATTAGTTCAGCTTTCAGGTGCTCCGGTGGGCTGGAAAAGGTGGATACAGTCCTAGGAGAGAGTCTCCAGCCCACCGGAGCACCTGCAAGCTGAACTAATTTATGCAGGCTAAAGTCAGCAAACCCCGAGCCGCGAGGTTCATGACGAATCGAATCACTGTAACTTCGCTCATCTCTAATTGTTGTTTCCGGTGTTCTTTTATAAGTTGACATTTTTAAACTGTGAAGCCATGTGGAATATGCCAGTGCCATATAAATAATGACAATAAACACTAAAAGGCACTAGTGGTCTTATTCCAGTAAAATCACGTACGTAGCATCACGATTCCCTTCTTTAAATGGTAGCTAAGATTCTAGTACCAGTATGAACAGGTTTTTATTTGCCTTTTGCTTGAAGGAACGAAGTAGAGGAGAGAGCGGGTTCCTGACGTCAGCTTCCTGTGGGAGCTATATGTGGCTAGGACTTGCTGAGTAACTGCAGGAGTCAGAGCAAGGATTATTACTGCTGACCAGAGTTTGTCTGGCTCAGGATCAATCTGGGAATTTGGACAGGATCATGCCTGACACAGTGAGCAGGATGGAATAAGGGAAAGAGTCAAGCTCTGGCTCCAGCCTGTCGGCCCACTGGGCAGGTTGATGAATGGTCTGAGCTTTAAGAGCATGCCACCCAGGCCAGTTCACTGCAGCCACAATGAGTTACAGTTACCCAGGATCTCTCCTTTACCTTCCTCCCTCCCTGCTTCTCCTTACTGCATAAACATTGCCTCTCTGACTGTCTTCAAAGTGCAATCTTGTCGCTGTGGGAGTTTGTGGCAGACAAGGATCGCCCTGCTTCTGGCATGGTCACTGAGCCTGGCAAATAAACACTGCAGTACTTTTGCTTTTTCAAGGCATAACAGGTCCTCTAATTTGTCAAGACTTTATTCCCAAAGACGGCATGAAATCCCACACATAGTTACTATGCAACCTGCCTTGTGTGCACGACTGTGAATAACATAGAAGGAACTTAAACATCATTTTTTTTTATTGTTCCCTATTAACATTTTTCTTAAGAGTCTTTCCAAACTTAAAGGTTATGCTGTCATCCCAAAGGAGAATTGTGCTGGAGACATGAAATCTTCCCACCAGCCTCAATTCTTCTGGCATATGTTTTCATTTTTACAAATGATTTCATTTTTAAAGTGATTTTTTTCTTGTTTTTTTTTTTCTTACAGTTTTGCACAAGAACAAATTCACTTTTTCCTTAGTTGCCATCATAGGCTGTATATATCTGTATTCAGTTTGCCTAATTTGGGTTTTATCCTTGTAGGAACTTCAGATAATCTCATAATAGTGAGGATTAACTTATTTGTCAAAGGATCATTTCATTTGTAATTAATTCATAAAAAAATGATAGTTGAACACTTTAGTCTGAAACTGCAACCAGCTGTAACAAGCAGTTATAGAACAGATGTTGTGTAGTGCCCAATGTTTGCACTGCAAAAAGAGAACTCAGGATGGAGCTGCTCTTTATAGCTTGGAAGAAAGACGAGACAGAGGGGATATGATAAAAACTTTTCAATACATAAAGGGAATCAACACAGTAAAGGAGGAGAGTATATTTATAAAAGAAAAACTACCACAAGAGGACATAGTTTTATAGTAGAGGGGCAAAGGTTTATGCAGTAATATCAGGAAGTAGTGGACGCATGGAATAGACTTCCTGCAGAAGTGGTAGCTGCAAATATAATGAAGGAGTTTAAATGGGTTCTCCGGCCCTAAGACATCTTATCCCCTATCCAAAATATCACGGGGGTCCCGTCTCTGGGGACCCCTGCAATATCTCATGCAGCACCGACCTGTGTGAGCTGTACACCAGCGCTGGAGTCTTCGAGTCTGAAGCCTCCCAACTTCGTACCCAAGTATCGTGATGTCACGATTTCCCCCCCCCCCCCCCCAGGTGATGTCACGCCCTGCCCCCTCAATGCAAATCTATGGGAGGGGGCATTACTTGACTCAGTCCAGGACCTCTTGATAAAGCCACAGACATGGCAAAACTGTCGAGGGGGACCTGAACATTACGTTTTTAATAACCAGGATAGCCAGGCATGTCCTAGCGGACTGCAGACGCTAGTGATTATAAAATGAAATACAGTCATACCTAACAGGCCGGCTGGTCTGAGAGAGTGTAATCATATATTACTCGATGGTACTCTAAGGCTATTCATGTGCTTTTAAAATCACTCCGTGTGTGAGATAATCAATAAAGCATACAGATTTTAAGTGGTGTAGGAAAGGGTTTTTTGGACCACCAATTAGTTGGTCTATGAGTAAAATAAACAAATAATTACCCTCCACACACTGGTCTCACTAGTGTGTGACTTGAATTGAGGGGGCGGAGCATGACATCACACGGGGGCGAAGTTGTGACATCACCACTCGGGCCCCGACGTCATGATGCTTCAGACTCAGAGCCTCCAGCGCTGGTGTGCAGCTCACACAGGTGGGTGCTGCATGAAAGATTGCGGGGGTCCCCAGCGGCAGGACCTACACAATCAGACATCTTATCTCCTTTCCTTTGGATAGGGGATAAGATGTCTTAGGGCCAGAGTACCCCTTTAAGCAGGCATGGGATAGGCATAAGGCTATCTTTCACATAAGATAAAGATAGGTATAAGGCTATCCTTTATATAGGGTAGGGACAAGGACTATTCATAATATTCAGGATATTGGGCAGACTAGATGGATCAAATGGTTCTTGTTTGCCAACACTTTTTTTTTGCATTGTACCCGAAGATAAGGCCATATCAAATCAATACATAGCGTGATGGAAGCAAGCTTTGAAATCGGCCCCCAGGACTTATCAAATATTAAACTGATAAGAACAGGTACCACACTTGATCTTAACCAAAAGGCCGACAAGCGATTTGCCAACTCATTCTATTTGGTTCTGCATTGATCACAGTAAAATAAATGGGATTACCCCAACTTCATGACGTGCACATGTGCTTAATGAGCCATGAGGCCCGATTACCAGTGTGCACTGAACAAACATTTTGCCAGGCTACATTCCACAGGAGTACCCATTGTCGTACCAGAGGACTGTTAGTTTAAGAGTCAGTATAAAAGAGAAGGAGCCTCACACAAAAGATACTATGACTGCATTTTAACCAGACTCTGCCAGTACCGGATACACACTATGCTCAGGGCCTAGGGAGTGTGAGTGTATAAACTCTCAAGATCAATTGATGCAGGGGTGCTTTTTTCGAAAAGCGTTACCTCATCAGTGGCTTTTAGAAACTCTTTGGTGTCCCTGACCACTGCTGGTACTTCTGCAATTAAGGCCTGCAAAAATCAATTACCGTATTTTTCGCCCTATAGGACGCACCGGCGTATAAGACGCACCCAATTTATATGTGCAAAATCTAAAAAAAATAAAGATTTTCAACCCAATAGTGGTCTTCAACCTGCGGACCTCCAGATGTTGCAAAACTACAACTCCCAGGATGCTGGGAGTTGTAGTTTTGCAACATCTGGAGGTCCGCAGATTGAAGACCACTGCATAGGAGGTAATACTCACGTGTCCCCGCCGCTCCGGACCCGTCGCCGCTGCCCTGGATGTCGCTCCATCGCTGTCGCCGTGTCCCCGTCGCTCCGGAACGTCTCTGCTGCCGGCCGGGTATCCTCGCTCTCCGTCGCCGTCATCACGTCATTACGCATGCCGACGCACGTACGCGACGACGTGATGACGAGGAAGGAGAGCGCCGGCCATACAGGGGATCCCTGAACGGAGAAGACACCGAGGAGGCAGGTAAGGTCCCTCCGGTGTCCTGTAAGCACTAACCCGGCTATTCAGTCGGGCTGTTCGGGACCGCCGCGGTGAAATCGCGGCGGTCCCGAACAGCCCGACTGAACAGCCGGGTTAGTGTCACTTTCCCTTCAGACGTGGCGGTCAGCTTTGATCGCCGCGTCTGAAGGGTTAATACAGGGCATCACCGCGATCGGTGATGTCCTGTATTAGCCGCGGGTCCCGGCCGTTGATGGCCGCAGGGACTGCCGCGATAGGGGTGTATTCGCCGTATAAGACGCACCGACTTTTTCCCCCCAGTTTTGGGGAAGAAAAGTGCGTCTTATACGGCGAAAAATATGGTAATATATTTTGACAATGGTTCCGTAATGGAGCCAATTGCTGAAAAAATTGGATGCCCAGATGGACTCTTCTTAGCTATATATATATATTGGTTCCCCTATATAGTATGCTTTTGACATAAAATCTATACTCCCCCTCATCTGCACTTTTTATTACAATATCTTTTCTAGTTTGTAAAATCTTCAATGCTAGCCTTTCGTCATTGGTGAGATTAGAATGATCTACTAAATAGGTAAGGGCTCTCATTCCCTCCATAACCTTTGCAGGGAAAGGTTGCTACCAGTTTGTGGAGCAGGTGTGAACATAGACTGGGTGGGTCTCTGCCAGTCACTCAATCATTGCTGTTAAGCATTTATTTGTTATAGTTGATAGAGAGTCGGAGTGAAACAGCTGTAACTCCGCTTTGATCTGAGTGTCTGCCTGTTTTTTTAGAGTCTTGTACTCTGTTCATCTTTTTCGGGTGATTGAAAAAATTCATTTTATGAACACACAGAGTGCCACATACTTTTTACTGTCCGGGCATGCTGGGAGTTGAAGTTTGCAAACATCTGGAGGGCCTTAGTTTGAGACCACTGTACTACATTCAGATACTGTTCAATATTTATCAGCAGCGTCAGAATATATGATTAACCTTACAATAAATACATAAGATATATGCTCAGTGATGTATTTTATATAACATTTTTGACCTATTACAGCATAGAGCACTACTGTATTAAAGGCTAAATGAGTAGATTAAAAAAAATGCTGTTTTCTAAGTGATGGCTGTTATTATAATATTATGTTGTTATTGCTCTCAAACACCTGCTTTCCCTCCCACATAATAATGCATGCACGCACAAGTGTATACTTCAACAAGAACAGGTTCATTTTTCAATAACAGGCAGTTGCTGGCAATACTCCATGGGGTTTTTATCTTCCCTCTGGCTAATTCCTCTTATAAATTATTACGAAAGAAGCACACAGTATGTCTAAACCTGCACAATAAAGGAAAGCTACAGGTAAAAATATTATTCAGTAATATAGTAGAATCTGCTCAAAAATACTTGTAGGTTTTTCTTTGTGAATGTAAATGTTTTGTTTTTTTGTTGTTGATTCCAGGTTTCCAGTTCATTAGAAGTTCAGACCAGTACAGTGGTCCCGCAACATACGATGGTAATCCGTTCCAAATGGACCATCGTTTGTTGAAACCATCGTATGTTGAGGGATCCGTTCAATGTAAAGTATAGGACAGTGGTCTACAACCTGCGGACTTCCGGATGTTGCAAAACTACAACACCCAGCATGCCCGGACAGCCAACGGCTGTCCGGGCATGCTGAGAGTTGAAGTTTTGCAACATCTGGAGGCCAGCAGGTTGAAGACCACTGGTAGAGGAAGTTGTACTCACCTGTCCCTGCCGCTCTGGAGCGTCACCACTCGTAACCGCTGCCCTGGATGTCGCCTTCCATCACTGTCGCTGCGTCCCTGGGGTGTCCCCGATGCTCCGGCAAGGCCTCTGCTTCACCGACATTACCGCTCTCCGTCGCCGCCATCACGTCGCTACGCATGCCACTCCTATTGGATGGCGGGACGGCATGCGCAGCGACGTGATGATGACGATGGAGAGTGCCGACGATGCAGAGGATCCCGAAGAGGACGCGCCGGAGCCCCGACGACAGGTAAGTGTTCGTCAGCGGACCACACGGGGCACCATAAACGGCTATTCGGCGGCAGCTGAAGCAGTCTGCGCTGCCGGATAGCCGTTTATGCGATGGCCCCGACATACAAAAGCATCGTATGTTGATGCTGCCTTCAACATGCGATGGCCTCTGAGAGGCCATCGTATGTTGAAATGATCGTATGCCGGGGCCATCGTAGGTCAGGGGGGTCACTGTACTGACTATGGGTCCCTCTCTGAACTTACTTCTGCCTGTACCCACTAAGGGCTCGATCACACTGCATGCATGAGACACTGCTCAAATTTTAGTGCATAGTCTCATAGAAGGCACTGCAGTCTGGCACAATTCTGCCCCAAATAATGAACATGTTCATTATTTGGGTGGATGTCTATTCCAGCAGCAGAATTCCGCTGCAGTGTTTCTGCAGTGTGTACAAAGTGGCAGAATCCCACTGACAACACTGTCTGCAGTGTGGACGGGCCCTTAGAGTACTCGTTCTAGTAAATGGAAAACAAAGTTGGCACCAAGTATTTGTATGGGTTTTCAAGTTACTTTCGAGAGTCCCTTTTACACCGAATGATACTCATTAATCGACTCAACAAATATTTTGTGTAGGCATTACAATCTTTATTATGAAATAAAAGGGCTGCACAAACAATTCAGAGAACAATTGTGTGGACCTGCCTGCATGATCATTGAGCCATATAAAGGTTCTTTAACCACTTTCTGACCACCCAAACATGATTAACGTCCTGGTAGCACAGGATTTTCTATGGGCATGTGAAATGTGCTTGGTCAGGAGGGCGATATATGAACGCCAATTAAAGTGATTGGTGTTTGTTAACGTGCACCTGTTGATCTGTCTACGAGGGCCATTAAAGATGTTGTCAAACGATGAAACCTATTTTCAACTACCTAATAAATTAAGACATATTGGTAAATTATGTTACTACCTTTCTGTGGTCTTTAAATGGGCACTCTAACTAAACCTAATTTTTGCTATTGCACTCCCTATGGTAAATAAAAAATCTTTCTAATATACTTTGTTTAAAAAAAAAAAAAAAATGACATTTTCTATGTTTTGTGTTTAAAAAAGCTGCCACTAGGTGTCTCCCTACTTGTCCAGAGCACATTCCCCCCCCCCCCATCTTTTGCACAGACTTTGGACTCCTGCTGCCCTGACAGAAGTCCAAACAGAGGAAATACAGTCTGGAGTGCTGAGGGGTGTGTGTGTCCAGCCTTATCCAGTCATAGCTCCTCTCCCACTTAACTGCCGTTTTCTGTTGGTTGCAAAATAAGGGAGGAAGTTCTCCCCTGTATGGCTTCAGATGATGTCACACCTGCTGGGTAATGCCCCTTTGCAGTCTGTGAACCTGAACCTGAGGCTGAGCAGAACATACAGAGCAATATCAAGGTAGAAACTAAAAATAATAAAAAATAAAGGCAGGGGGTTGGTTTATCATGATGGGGGCAGGGACCCCTTTAATTTATTTTCTTTCTGATTTTGATGCACAGTGTGTGCTATATTGTCCTTATTATTCAGACTTCCTTTCTGCTGTTTAACGTTCAGCGCTCCGGCCACACATGCTGGCCGTGAGCGCTTTCCTCCTCTCTCCTCCTCAGCCAGCGGAGCCGGGATTCACATCGTGGGACGCGCCCACGTGCGAATCCCAGCCCGTCACATCCCGTGCGTACCGGAGCTGTAAGATTGAAAGGGCCAATGTGGCTGTAATTATGTTCCACACATGCACCTTTCTTATAAGTATCAGTACCTCCCACTAACTTCTGCCGGATCTTTGTTTGCCTTAGTTCCCTAGAGAAAGCGTTTGTAGTCTTGCCTTGCCATGATCCTGACCCCATTGTTCCATGACCTGACCCTGCTACCAGCTGCACCTTAGACTCCACTCCCTGGCAAGGCCCACGTCATCTACCACACAGGTCCAGCGGATCCACTACTAGCCTGAGTGCTGCAAGCACTGCCGTGAGTCTTACAGTAAGATCCGGCCTTAGATCCCGCTGAGGCACCTCTGCCAGAAGTTTCGGATATTTCCTCCATCGTGGCTCAACAGTTGCAGCAGTTAGCCCATCAGGCATAACAACTGAATCAATTGTCTGTCTTGATGCAACAGCTTCTTGCCGTACAGCAGCAACAACAGCAACTGCAGCCACAACCTGCTCCTATTTCTCCTCCTGTTCCTGCTGCTTCTTCCGGATCCAAGCTTTGTTTATCCTTACCCATGAAGTACGAAGGTGATCCCAAGTTGTGTAGAGACATTGTGACACAGTATTCTATGCTTTTGGAGCCCATGGCAGATCAGTTCCCGACAGAGTGAGCTAAAGTGGCGTTTGTGGTCAGTTTATTGTCCGGAAAAGCCTTTGCCTTGGCAACTCCTCTCTGGAATCGTAATGATCCGCTCTCCTCTAATCTGCAGGCCTTCCTAGCAGAATTCTGCAGTGTATTTGAAAAATCCACAAGAGCTTCCTCTGCCAAGACGGCTCTACTGAAGCTCTGGCAAGGTAATTTCTCCGTTGGCGACTACGCGGTTTAATTCGGCACTCTTGCCTCTGAACTGGCTTGGAACGAGGAGTCCTTGTGTGCTACATTTAAAAAAGGATTATCCAGTAGAATCAAGGATGCTCTCACTGCACAAGATCCTCCGTCTACCCTGAGTGAACTTATCCATTTAGCCACTCGTATTGCCGAGAGGCAGGGAGAACTTCATATGGAAAGAGAACCTGCTTGAACACGGCAAAATCCTCGCTTGGCATCTGTGTTCCAACGTCCACCTCTACAGTCTTTTTTGCCTCCTGCCGAAGAGGCTATGCAATTTGACTGCTCTCACTTAATGCAGCAGGAAAGATCCTGTCGACGCACTGAGAATTTGTGCTTATATTGTGCCAGTCTGTGGGAACTTTTTTTCAAAGACTGTTCTATACTTTCTCTACGTCCAGGAGAACGCTAGCATCTAGGACAAGTGAGAGAGATGACCCTAGGTGTGAATTCTACTTCTCCTCGTTTAACCATTCTGGTACAAGTTTTTACTCCTGCTAAGTCTTCTTTCACTGCTTCTGCTTTTTGGACTCTGGTTCTGCTGTTGACTTCATTGATACCTCCCTGGTCCATAAACACCGGCTTCCAGTGGCTCGGCTTGTTAAGCCCTTATATATTACCTCTGTTAATGGACAAAACCTGAACTCTACAGTGCTATTCTGCACAGAAGCTCTCATTATGCAAGTTGTAGTCTTGCACAAGGAAAAAAGTTTTATGTGCTCCCACATTGTACTTCGGAGCTTCTTCTTGGTCTACCATGGCTTCAACATCATATTCCGCAACTTGACTGAAAATCTGGGGAAATTACATGCTGGGGACAGTTTTGCCAAAATCACTTTCTTGTGCCAATCCAGTCTAAAGCTGTCTCTTTGCCTCCTCCTATGCCTGGTCTGCCTCTTCCATATCAGTACTATTCAGACTTATTCTGCAAAAAGCAAACAGAGACCCTTCCCCCGCATCGTCCCTATGAATGCCCCATTGACTTACAGCCTGAAACCATGCCTCCTCGAGGAAGAATCTACCCTTTTTCTGTTCCAGAGACTCAAGCCATGGTGAAATATATCCACAAGAACCTCCAAAAGGGATGTATCCGAAAATCTTCCTCACCTGCCAGAGCTGGTTTCTTCTTTGTAGGGAAGAAGGATGGTTCTCTCCTTGTATTGCCTACAGGGGTCTTAATAAGATCCCGATCAAAAATTGCTATCCCCTACCTCTGATCTCTGAACTTTGATCATCTACGGGGTGCCAAGAAATTTTCCAAGTTGGATTTGCGAGAACCATACAAACTTATTCCTATCCGCGAGGGAGACAAATGGAAAACGGCCTTTAATACCCGAGATGGACACTTTGAGTATCTTGTGATGCCTTTTGGTCTCTGTAATGCTCCAGCTGTATTCCAAGAATCTGTCAATGACATCTTCCGAGATCTGCTCTACACATGTGTTGTCGTATACCTTGATGATACCTTGATTTTATCATCCAATTAGGAGGAGCATTGCTCACATGTCCGTCTGGTTCTACAGTGCCTACGGGAGAAGGATCTTTTCGCCAAACTGGAGAATTGCCTATTCAATAGATCTAGTTTACATTGTTTCTCTTCAAGGCCTACAGATTGATTCTGACCAACTGACTGCAGTATTGGATTGGCCTTATTCTACGGGTCTACGGGCTATTCAACGCTTTTTGGGATTTACCAATTATTATCGTCAGTTCATTCCACATTTCTCTTCCTTGGTTGCCCGATAGTGGCTCTCCCCCTAGAAGAACTCTAACCCCAAGACTTAGCCTCCTGGGGCCAAAGAGGCCTTCTCTCGCTTAAAGTCAGCATTTGCCTGCTTTCATGCTTTCAAGACCTTATCCTCAGAAGCCCTTTGCTTTGGAGGTAGATGCTTCATCCGTAGGAGACGGTGTCGTTCTTACCCAGAAAAACTCCAAGAGCAAGATTATAACCTGTGGATTCTTTTCTAAGACTTTTTAGTCTGCAGAGAGGAACTACCCTATTGGAGATTGGGAACTTCTTGCTATTAAACATGCCTTGGAGGAGTGGCGACATTTATTAGAAGGTTCTTCTCATCTGGTCAGCATTTATTCAGACCATAAAAATCTCCTATATCTCCAGTCTGCTCAGCGATTGAACCCTCGCCAGGCTAGATGGTCTCTTTTCCTTTCATTCATTTCCGCCCTGCTAACAAGAACGTCAGAGCCGATGCTCTTTACAGGTCCTCCGATGTCGTAGGATTGGACTCCACACAAAGGCATATTATTCCTCCAGAGCGATTGATCTCAGCAGCTCCGGCCGATCTTCATCAAGTTCCACCTGGGACATCCTTTGTACCTGTTAAACTGAGATGTAAAGTCTTGAAATGGGAACATTCTTCTTTGCTTGCTGGTCCCCCTGGTATACAAAAGACACTTCAACTAATCTCCCGGCATTACTGGTGGCCGCATCTTGAAAACGATGTCTCCGATTTTGTCCGTTCCTGTGTTACCTGTGCCCGTGACAAAACTCCTCGGCAGAAATCTGAGGGTCTCTTACAGCCTTTGCCCATTCCGGAAACTCCCTGGTCTCACATAGCTATGGACTTTATTACCATTCCGCCTTCTTCCTGTAATAACACGATCATCTGGGTGGTGGTTGATCGATTTTCCATTTAAATTTCATTCCGCTACCAGGTCTTCCATCTGCTTCACAGCTGGCGAAGCACTTTTTTCAACAAGTTTTTCTCCTTCATGGCCTTCCAAATTATATCGTCTCGGATCGTGGAGTGCAATTAGTTTCCAAGTTTTTCTCTGTTCCCGTCTTGACAGCCATCTGGACTTTTCCTCTGCCTACCACCCTCAGTCCAATGGCCAGGTGGAGAGGGTAAATCAAATCCTGGAAAGTTACCTCCGTCATTTTGTTTCTGCTCGACAGGACGATTGGGTCGACCTTCTACCTTGGGCAGAATTTTCCTATAATCATAAGGATTCTGAGTGTACGAGGACCTCTAAATTTTTTATTGTTTATGGTCATCATCCTCATTCTCCTCTTCCTATACCTATTCCAGTCTCCTCTAGTGTGCCAGCTGTTGATGGACTTGTCCGCGACTTCTCTTCCATTTGGCAACAGACTCTGCATTCTCTGTTCAAGCCTCCTCACGTATGAAAGCCCAGGCAGATAAGAAAAGAAGACCTCCTCTGTCCTTCTTTCCTGGTAATAAGATGTGGTTGTCCTCCAGATAGATCCGTTTCAGGATTCCCAGCTACAAGTTGGGTCCTCGCTTCCTGATTCCATTTGAGGTGTTGCAACAAATTAATCCGGTCTCCTATAAGCTTTGTCTGCCTTCTTTTTAACGTATTCCAAATTCCTTTCATGTGTCCCTCCTCAAGCCACTAGTGATCAACCGTTTTTCTCAAAGGAATGTTGCTCCCACATCTGTCTCTGGTTCTTTGGATATCTACGAAGTTAAGGAAAACAGTGAGAGGGAGACGATTCTTTTTGGTTAATTGGAGACAACTTTGTCCAGAGGAAAGAAGGAGGAGAACATCTTGGACCATAACTTACTCAGGGACTTTTTAAACCTTGGGGGGAGGGGGGGGTACTTTAACATTCAGTGCTCTGACCAGACACGCCGGCCGTGAGTTCTTTCCTCCTCTCTCCTCCTCAGCCGGCGGGGCCGGGATTCGTTCTCTGTTGTCCCTCTGGTCCTCTCTCAGGGCCAGTGCGCCCGTAATTGTGTTCCCCCCCACCTTTTTATAACTATCAGTACCTCCCACTAACCTCTGCCAGATCTTAGTTTGCCTCAGTGCCCTAGAGAAAGCGTTTGTAGTTTTGCCTTGCCGTGATCCTGACCCCATTGTTCTGTGACCTTGCTCCTGTGCCGCCTGCCTATTGACCTCCTGCTACGTTCCTGACTTTGCACCTGTGCCGCCTGCCCTGACCTTCTGCTTTCCAGACCACGAGTTGCCGTATCCCTGCTGTGCCTCGAATCTCCTCAGCCGCCTGTGTGGTCGAGTCGTGCCAGGAGTAGCGACCTGGGTGCTGCCTGCTGCAGTAAATCCATCCTACTTTGTGGTGGGCTCTGGTTTAAAACCAGCGGCACCTTAGATTCCACTGCCTGGCTCGGTCAACGTCATCTACCACACAGGTCCACTACTACCCTGAGTGTTACAGCCATTACAGTGAGTCTAATGGTGTACATCCTGTAACAGACTTCCTGTTCCTGTGTACACTCTAGCCGTGAATACAGTCCATTTTATCTCCTTCCCAGAGAGTTGGAGATGTTATAGTAGAAAAAGGGGTAGTGGAGGAGAGATAAAGTTAGCTAAATTCCTGGCTAGAGTGTCCTGAGTTGACCAGACAGGAAGTTGGGCTAATGAAGAAAACAGAGCAGACAGTTGGCATCAGAAGCATAAAATAAGCATTAAAGCATAAAAGAACACAGAAAGATAGTAAATTAACTTTACTAATATAAGTTAAACTATTATACTGTTGAAAAATAGGTTTCATCGTGGGAAAACCCCTTTAAGGTGTTTTCCAAAATAGGATGGATGCACTGTGAAGATGGCTGTGTTAGAAGCAGTCAACAGCAAAAGAAAAGAAGGTGGTTTTGGGAAGACTAGAGATTGTGCAATTTGTTTTGTAATTAATAGATTTTTGTAGGAAAGGTTGTTAATTTGGGCATTTGGATCCATATATATATATATATATATATATATATATAAATAAAATGAATTAATATTTTTGATCAAATCCAAAAATCTGAATAGACAATATGGTTAAGAAGAATGAACTGATAAAAGTATGAATGTGCAGAAGACTAAAATGATGAAAACGGAAACTGTCTAATAACAAATGCATTTAAATATTTTCATTACATTTTTGCCTAGCATAATATAAATGTTAGGTGTATCTTTACTGTCCAATCAGCTTACCCCTTGTGTATTTTTGTGGATCAGACTGCAGACAGGGAGGGGTTTATGTTTAAGTAGGAGGCGGAGCAGATCTTGTGTCTGAGAGAGAAAAGTGGTGTAGGCTTCCATAGCAACCAATCAGATTGCTCCTTTCATTTTTCAGAGGCCTTTTTGAAAATGAAAGAAAGTAGCTGCACCACTCTTCCTGTACACAGGTTTTGAATAAACTATGCCAATTACTGAAAGAATGCAGTTAGGAATGCCATATCAGACCAAAACAATCATTTCAGTTTAAAAAAATTACAAATAAGGTCAAAAAACAAAAACAAGGGAACAAAAAATCTGCTTAATGAAAACAAACTAAAACAAAATTTTCAGTTAATGTGAATCACAAAAAATTTTGAATAACGAATGAGGTCGAAAAAGGAAAACAGTGGAATAAAAAAATGTGCTCAACAAAACTAAACTAAACAAACAGAACCAAATTTTTCCATTGTGCACATGTCTATCAGATATGTATGAATGGGATAAGTATATTAATGGCCCATACAAAAAATATGGAGAAAAACTGTTCCAGGTTAAACCCCCCAAAAGGACGAGGGGGCACTCCCTCCGTCTGGAGAAGAAAAAGTTTAGTCTCAAGGGGCGACACGCCTTCTTTACCATGAGAACTGTGAACTTATGGAACAGTCTACCTCAGGGACTGGTCACAGCAGGAAAAATTAACAGCTTTAAAACAGGATTAGATACATTCCTGGAACAAAATAACATTAATGCTTGTGAAGAAATATAAAATCCCATCCCTTCCCCAATATCGCGCCACACCCCTACCCTTCAATTCCCTGGTTGAACTTGATGGACGTATGTCTTTTTTCAACCGTACTGACTATGTAACATCTGTGATATTGTGGAAATACCATAAGCTGTTGGTTATGATGAGAAAAAGATAATAAAGTGGGACTGCCAGAAGCTATATATATATACTTAATATCAAGTCCCCTTAATGTGAATGACATATGTGCGAACTGATTATTTAATATATCAGTAGTTTACTTATAACCTGCATCTTGAACTCAGCCCTAGGGCAATACTTTCATTTGCTTCCCTGACATTATCTAGATTATGTAATTAAAGTGATGTAACTCCAGCAGCTTCTCCTATACCAAATATGAGTTTTCTGTGTGTTGAAGTATATTTGCCAGTTTTATGTCTATAACTTTATTGTCAATGTTTTATCAGTTTTTATGAGCTTTATTACGGTACTTATGAGGGAAAGGGAAGGTATTTTACCAGAAAAGTTATCGATCATACTGTTTAATTGTCTAAATTATCATAGCATGACATACATTACATTTGTTTCATTCAGAACCATGGACAGGGAACCGCTCTGATTGGATTTACATGCCCATATTGTGGAACACACTTGTGTAAGCACTTGAACCCACAAGATCCAGTGCTCTGAGTGTAAGGTACAGAACATGGCTTTAAATCGGTTTTTGTCAGAAGTGTATGTTGGGGGACATCTCTAAAATATACCAGCGATGGAAAACAATCAGTGACATCCTTCATACATAGTCATCAATGCTAAAAAAAAAAAAAAAAAAAACAGCATACTGCACAATATACTTTTTAATGTATGTTGCTTAATGGAATCACACAGTAGACTGTGATATTTCATATGGCTAGCTCAATGTGTATCACCAAAATGGAGGCTTGTGTTGGGTAATGGGGGACTAGGAATACATGTACCATGTACACTGGTAGCCTAAGTTGATACACTGTAAATTTATTAGTCAGTGTTCAAATATTGTGTATAAGTCTAATATAAGCCCTCCTCAACAATTCTGAACCATCAAGGCATGGACAGGAATGCTTTCTTCCCACAGTGTATTGTGTTGCTGTCCCTTCTCCTGATCCACATGATGTAAAAGAAAACACGTTTTATTAAACCTGGCCACCTGCTTCCATTGCTCCATGGTCCACTTCTGATGCACATTTGCCTTTACTCCCCATGCATGTCAATGAGCCTTTAGCGCCATGACACTGTCGCTGGTTCACTGGTTGTCCTCCCTTGGAGCACTTTTATTAAGTACTAAGTTTAACCAATGCATATTGGGACCTGCTGCTTTGGAGATGCTCTGACCCAGTCATCACAATGTGATCCTAGTCAGAGTTGCTCAGATCCTTATACTTGCCTGTTTTTCATGCTTCCAACATACAGTGGGCAAAAAAGTATTTAGACAGCCACCAATTGTCCAAGCTTTCCCACTTAAAAAGATGAGAGAGGCCTGTAATTTTCATCATAGTTGTATACCTCAACTATGAGAGACAGAATGAGAAAAAAAATATCCATAAAATCACATCTAATTCTTAAAGAATTTATTTGCAAATTATGGTGGAAAATAAGTATTTGGTCAATAACATAAGTTCCTCTCAAAACTTTGTTATGTACCCTTTGTTGGCAATGACAGAGGTCAAACGTTTTCTGTAAGTCTTCACATGGTTTTCACACATTGTTGATGGTATTTTGGCCCATTCCTCCATGCATATCTCCTCTAGAGCAGTGATGTTTTGGGACTATCGCTGGGCAACACGGACTTTCAACTCCCTCCAAAGGTTTTCTATGGGGTTGAGATCTGGAGACTGGCTAGGCAACTCCAGGGCCTTGAAATGCTTCTTATGAAGCCACTCCTTTATTGCCCAGGCGGTGTATTTGGGATCATTGTCATGCTGAAGGACCCAGCCATGTTTCATCATCAATGCCCATGCTGATAGAAGGAGGTTTTCACTCAAAATTTCATGATCCATGTCCCCATTCATTCTTTCCTTTATATGGATCAGTCGTCCTGGTCCCTTAACAGAAAATCAGCCGCAAACCATGATGTTTCCACCCCCATGCTTCACAGTAGGTATGGTGTTCTTTGGATGCAACTAAGCATTCTTTTTCCTCTAAACACAACGAGTTGAGTTTTTAGCAGAAAGTTCTACTTTGGTTACATCTGACCATATGACATTTTCCCAATCCTCTTCTGGATTATCCAGCTGGTCCCTAGCAAACTTAAGACGTGCCCGGACATGTACTGGCTTAAGCAGGGGGTCACGTCTGGCACTGCATGATTTGAGTCCCTGGCGCCATAGTGTGTTACTAATGGTAGCCTTTGTTACTTTGGTCCCAACTCTGCAGGTCATTCACTAGGTCCCCCCATGTGGTTCTGGGAATTTTGCTCACTATTCTTGTGATCATTTTGACACCACAGGGTGAGATTTGTGTGGAGCCCCAGATCGAGGGAGATTATCAGTGGTCATGTATGTCTTCCATTTTCTAATAATTGTTCCCACAGTCAATTTCTTTACACCAAGCTGCTTCCCTATTGCAGATTCAGTCTTCCCAGCCTGGTGTAGGTCTACAATTTTGTTTCTGGTGTCCTTTGACAGCTCTTTGGTCTTGGCCATAGTGGAGTTTGGAGTGTGACTGTTTGAGGTGGTGGACAGGTGTCTGTTATACTGATAACAAGTTCAAATAGGTGCCATTAATACAGGTAACGAGTGAAGGACAGAGGAGACTTTTAAAGAAGAAGTTACAGGTCTGTGAGAGCCAGAAATCTTGCTTGTTTGTAGG
Source organism: Hyla sarda (assembly GCF_029499605.1). Classification (NCBI taxonomy): domain Eukaryota; kingdom Metazoa; phylum Chordata; class Amphibia; order Anura; family Hylidae; genus Hyla; species Hyla sarda. Next base: position 283,679,062 of record NC_079193.1, read on the forward strand.
TGATCAAATACTTATTTTCAATTATAATTTGCTAATAAATGCTTAAAAAATCAGAATGTGATTTTATGGATTTTTGGTTGGGGTATACCTATGATTAAAATTACAGGCCTCCCTCATTTTCTTAAGTGGGAGAACTTGCACAACTGGGGCCAGACTAAATACTTTTTTTCCCCCACTGTATATTAAGTTCAAGAACTAACTTCACTTACTGTCTAATACAAGGATGGTATGTCACTGCATGTTTAACCTTGTCATGAAATATTCTATAAATGTCTTACCTCTAGGATGCACAACTATATCCAGTGTTGGGATTCTCTAATTCCCCTTCTGCCTGTTAAAATGGATGCTATTTATGGAGAGTTGGCTAGGGTTAGGAAAAGAGTATTGTCCAACACTCTTTCTGTTATTTTAATAGAACTGAATAGGAATTACAGAGAAGTGTACCATACCGAGATGTACTATTTTTCTCACTACTGAGCAACAGCATAGTGCAGCTAAGTATGCTGTTTCCACAATTCAACCCAACTTTTGTACAAGTTACAGAAAAGGACATTCTGAATATATGCCATACATATCAAGGAGAATACCTCTTAACATACAATGTCATGATAAGTAGGATAGTATCCAGTAGGTGTCTATGACTCCATGTCCTGTAGCTTAGAACATGAGGTGGTTTTATAGTTCCTAAAAAACTCAAGGTAAACTGCTTGTTCTGATTATTCATTCAAGGATTTCCTACATTACATTACACTGGCATCTGAAGTGTTTATACATGTTTATGTAGTATACACACAGATCTACGGGATATGTATAACAAAAGGATCATGTGTCGGTATAATAAAGTCAGAAGTCTTTAATATTCTGAAAACTAAGATATCACTGTACAGATTACATTACATTGACAAGGGAAATATTTCCCATGATGTGCCTGCTTACAAGGATGTGCAAAAAGTAATGTCAGACGGATTTTCTTGGATTCACTTAGTGAATATTTATCTGCATCTGGAAATGATTCAGAAAGGAAGTTCTTCCAACTCTGTGACCAACATTCTTGCATTTTATCCAGATCTGGCAATATTACATCCACTAGACATGTCAGACCACCTCATCTGTGGACTGACTACAAAGCCAAGAGGACAATTGTGTGAGAAAAAAATTATATGCTGTTCTTAAGGAAATCACAAAATAGCTGAAGATAATGAGTAGAAAATGACGGCATGAAAGGTTCGATTCTAAACTTTACCATGTGATACTGCCTCATTCCTTTTTTGGCTGAGTTCACATGGACACGAGAGATGAGCGTATTTTAGAAAAATTTGATTCGGACAATTTGCCGAATTTTCCCAAAAACATTTGTTTGTTTCGGTACAAATTTATTCCCGGCGAATCACTATTAAAAACAGCTATTTCTGGCCTAAAGAGAGTCTCAATAGGGGTGTAGAACACTTTGCCTTGCTGTAAAACGTATAGGGTGTGTGCTGGGTTAGTGAAATAATACTGTTATATGCCATGATCAGAGGCATTGCTATTAGAACACTGTAGCAGAGTGGCACAATGACAGAGCCTGGAGTAGGCATCAGTATGAGGATACCATATAGTGGCTGATTGACACAGCGTGGAGGTGGCGGCAACATGAGGAGACCATAAAGTGGCTGAATGACACAGCGTGGAGGTGGCGGCAGCATGAAGAGACCATATAGTGGCTAAATGACCCAGCGTGGAGGTGGCGGCAGCATGAGGAGACCATACAGTGCCTGAGTGACACAGCGTGGAGGTAACAGCAGCAGGAGGAGACCATATAGTGGCTGAATGACACAGCCTGGAGGGGGTGGCAGCATGAGGAGACCAAATAGTAGCTGAATGACACAGCCTGGAGTTGGCGGCAGGATATAGAGGCTGAATGACACAGCCTGGAGTTTGCGGCAGCATGAGGAGAACATATAGTGGCTGAATGACACAGCCTGGAGGTGGCGGAAGCATGAGGAGACCATATAGTGGCTGAATAACACAGCATGGAGGTGGCAGCAGCATGAGGAGACCATTTAGTGGCTGAATGACACAGCGTGGAGGTGGTGGCATGATGAGGAGACCATAAAGTGGCTGAATGACACAGCGTGGAGGTGGCATCAGCATGAAGAGACCATATAGTGGCTGAATGACCCAGTGTGGAGGTTGCGGCAGCATGAGGAGACCATATAGTGGCTGAATGACACAGCCTGGAGTTGGTGGCAGCATGAGGAGACCAAATAGTAGCTGAATGACAAAGCCTGGAGTTGGCGGCAGGATATAGAGGCTGAATGACACAGCCTGGGGTTTGCGGCAGCATGAGGAGAACATATAGTGGCTGAATGACACAGCCTGGAGGTGGCGGAAGAATGAGTGTTACGCCGAGCGCTCCGGGTCCCCGCTCCTCCCCGGAGCGCTCGCAACATCCTCGCAATTGCAGCACCCCGGTCAGACCTGCTGACCTTGTGCACTGCAATATCTCTCTCAGCCGGGATGCGATTCGCTATGCGGGAGGCGCCCGCTCGCGATGCGCCCGCTCGCGATGCGCATCCCGGCTCCCGTACCTGACCCGTTCCCCGTCGGTCTTGTCCCGGCGCGCGCGGCCCCGCTCCTTAGGGCACGCGCGCGCCGGGTCTCTGCAATTTAAAGGGCCACTGCGCCACTGATTGGCGCAGCAGGCTTAATTAGTGTGTTCACCTGTGCACTCCCTACTTATACCTCACTTCCCCTGCACTCCCTCGCCGGATCTTGTTGCCATTGTGCCAGTGAAAGCGTTTCCTTGTGTGTTCCTAGCCTGTGTTCCAGACCTCCTGCCGTTGCCCCTGACTACGATCCTTGCTGCCTGCCCTGACCTTCTGCTACGTCCGACCTTGCTCTTGTCTACACCCTTGTACCGCGCCTATCTTCAGCAGTCAGAGAGGTTGAGCCGTTGCTGGTGGATACGACCTGGTTGCTACCGTCGCTGCAAGACCATCCCGCTTTGCGGCGGGCTCTGGTGAATACCAGTAGCAACTTAGAACCGGTCCACCAACACGGTCCACGCCAATCCCTCTCTGACACAGAGGATCCACCTCCAGCCAGCCGAATCGTGACAGTAGATCCGGCCATGGATCCCGCTGAAGTCCCACTGCCAGTTGTCGCCGACCTCACCACGGTGGTCGCCCAGCAGTCGCAACAAGCGCAACAAGGCCACCAGCTGTCTCAACTGACCGTGATGCTACAGCAGCTTCTACCACAACTCCAGCAACAATCTCCTCCGCCAGCTCCTGCACCTCCTCCGCAGCGAGTGGCCGCTTCCGGCCTACGATTATCCTTGCCGGATAAATTTGATGGGGACCGCAATGACCCTGTCACTGCCTCTGTACACTCCTTCTTCACGGAGATTCGAAGTGTCTTTGAGGAACCTGCCCGAGCCTCTTCTGCTGAGACTGCCCTGCTGAACCTGGTCCAGGGTAATTCTTCTGTTGGCGAGTACGCCATCCAATTCCGTACTCTTGCCTCCGAATTATCCTGGAATAATGAGGCCCTCTGCGCGACCTTTAAAAAAGGCCTATCCAGCAACATTAAAGATGTGCTGGCCGCACGAGAAATTCCTGCTAACCTGCATGAACTTATTCATCTGGCCACCCGCATTGACATGCGTTTTTCCGAAAGGCGTCAGGAGCTCCGCCTGATATGGACTTTGTTCGCACAAGGCGTTTTTTCTCCCCGGCTCCTCTCTCCTCTGGTCCTCTGCAATCCGTTCCTGTGCCTCCCGCCGTGGAGGCTATGCAAGTTGACCAGTCTCGCTTGACACCTCAAGAGAGGACACGACGCCGCATGGAGAATCTGTGCCTGTACTGTGCCGGTACCGAACACTTCTTGAAGGATTGTCCTATCCGTCCTCCCCGCCTGGAAAGACGTACGCTGACTCCGCACAAAGGTGAGACAGTTCTTGATGTCAACTCTGCTTCTCCACGCCTTACTGTGCCTGTGCGGATATCTTCCTCTACCTTCTCCTTCTCTGCTATGGCCTTCTTGGATTCCGGATCTGCAGGAAATTTTATTTTGGCCTCTCTCATCAACAGGTTCAACATCCCGGTGACCAGTCTCGCCAGACCCCTCTACATCAATTCTGTTAACAATGAAAGATTGGACTGTACCGTGCGTTACCGCACGGAACCTCTCCTAATGTGTATCGGACCTCATCACGAAAATATTTAATTTTTGGTCCTCTCCAACTGCACTTCCGAAATTCTTCTTGGATTACCGTGGCTTCAACGCCATTCCCCAACCCTTGATTGGTCCACAGGAGAAATCAAGAACTGGGGTACTTCTTGTCTCAAGGACTGTCTTAAACCGGTTCCCAGTACTCCCTGCCGTGACCCTGTGGTTCCCCCTGTACCTGGTCTTCCTAAGGCTTATATGGACTATGCTGACGTGTTTTGCAAAAAGCAAGCTGAGACTTTACCTCCTCACAGGCCTTATGACTGTCCTATTGACCTCCTCCCGGGTACTACTCCACCCCGGGGCAGAATCTATCCTCTGTCTGCTCCAGAGACTCTTGCCATGTCAGAGTACATCCAGGAAAATTTAAAAAAGGGGTTTATCCGCAAATCCTCCTCTCCTGCCGGAGCTGGATTTTTTTTTGTGTCCAAAAAAGATGGCTCCCTACGTCCTTGTATTGATTACCGCGGACTTAATAAAATCACGGTAAAAAACCGCTACCCCTTACCTCTTATCTCGGAACTCTTTGATCGCCTACAAGGTGCCCACATCTTTACCAAACTGGACTTAAGAGGTGCTTATAATCTCATCCGCATCAGGGAGGGGGACGAATGGAAGACTGCATTTAACACCAGAGATGGACACTTTGAGTATCTGGTCATGCCCTTTGGCCTGTGCAACGCCCCTGCCGTCTTCCAAGACTTTGTTAATGAAATTTTTCGTGATCTCTTATATTCCTGTGTTGTGGTTTCTCTGGACGATATTCTGATTTTTTCTGCCAACTTAGAAGAACACCGCCAGCATGTCCGCATGGTTCTTCAGAGACTTCGAGACAATCAACTTTATGCCAAAATGGAGAAATGTCTCTTTGAATGTCAATCTCTTCCTTTCCTAGGATACTTGGTCTCTGGCCAGGGACTACAAATGGACCCAGATAAGCTAGCTGCTGTATTAGATTGGCCACGCCCCTCCGGACTCCGTGCTATCCAACGTTTTTTGGGGTTCGCCAATTATTACAGACAATTTATTCCACACTTTTCCACTATTGTGGTTCCTATCGTGGCTTTAACCAAGAAAAATGCCAATCCCAAGTCCTGGTCTCCCCAAGCGGAAGACGCATTTAAACATCTCAAGTCTGCCTTTTCTTCTGCTCCCGTGCTCTCCAGACCTGACCCATCTAAACCCTTCCTATTGGAGGTAGATGCCTCCTCAGTGGGAGCTGGAGCTGTCCTTCTACAAAAGAAGAAAAGAAGAACTCCCCCCATTTTTGCTCCCGGAGACAAGGTATGGCTCTCCGCTAAATATTTCCGCTTTCGTGTCCCCAGTTACAAACTGGGACCACGCTATCTTGGTCCTTTCAAAGTCTTGTGCCAGATTAACCCTGTCTCTTACAAACTCCTTCTTCCTCCTTCTCTTCGTATTCCCAATGCCTTCCATGTCTCTCTCCTTAAACCACTCATCATTAACCGCTTCTCTCCCAAACTTGTTTCTCCCACTCCTGTTTCCGGTTCTTCTGACGTCTTCTCCGTGAAGGAGATCCTGGCCTCCAAGACGGTCAGAGGAAAAAAAAATTTTTGGGTGGATTGGGAGGGCTGTGGCCCAGAAGAGAGATCCTGGGAACCTGAGGACAACATCCTAGACAAAAGTCTTATCCTCAGGTTCTCAGGCTCCAAGAAGAGGGGGAGACCCAAAGGGGGGGTACTGTTACGCCGAGCGCTCCGGGTCCCCGCTCCTCCCCGGAGCGCTCGCAACATCCTCGCAATTGCAGCGCCCCGGTCAGACCTGCTGACCGGGTGCGCTGCAATATCTCTCTCAGCCGGGATGCGATTCGCGATGCGGGAGGCGCCCGCTCGCGATGCGCATCCCGGCTCCCGTACCTGACCCGTTCCCCGTCGGTCTTGTCCCGGCGCACGCGGCCCCGCTCCTTAGGGCGCGCGCGCGCCGGGTCTCTGCAATTTAAAGGGCCACTGCGCCACTGATTGGCGCAGCAGGCTTAATTAGTGTGTTCACCTGTGCACTCCCTACTTATACCTCACTTCCCCTGCACTCCCTCGCCGGATCTTGTTGCCATTGTGCCAGTAAAAGCGTTTCCTTGTGTGTTCCTAGCCTGTGTTTCAGACCTCCTGCCGTTGCCCCTGACTACGATCCTTGCTGTCTGCCCTGACCTTCTGCTACGTCCGACCTTGCTCTTGTCTACTCCCTTGTACCGCGCCTATCTTCAGCAGTCAGAGAGGTTGAGCCGTTGCTGGTGGATACGACCTGGTTGCTACCGTCGCTGCAAGACCATCCCGCTTTGCGGCGGGCTCTGGTGAATACCAGTAGCAACTTAGAACCGGTCCACCAAAACGGTCCACGCCAATCCCTCTCTGGCACAGAGGATCCACCTCCAGCCAGCCGAATCGTGACAATGAGTAGACCATATAGTGGCTGAATGCAACAGCATGGAGGTGGCAGCAGCATGAGGAGAACATAAAGTTGCTGAATGACACAGCTTGGAGTTGGCTGCAGCATGAGGAGACAGCATAGTGGCTGAATGACACAGCCTGGAGTTGGCAGCAGCATACAATGGCTGAATGACAAAGTCTGGAGTTTGTGGCAGCATGATGAGAACACATAGTGGCTGAATGACATAGCCTGGAGGTGGCGGAAGGATGAGGAGACCATATAGTGGTTGAATGACACAGCCTGGAGTTGGTGGTAGCATGAGGAGACCATAGAGTGGCTTAATGACACAGCCTGGAGGTGGCAGCAGCATGAGGAGAACATATGGTTGCAGTATGAGACAGATTGGAGCTGGAATCAGCATGGGGAGAACCTATGGTGGCAGAATGAGAAAGCCTGGAGGTGGCATCAGCATGGAGGAGAACATTTGGTGGCAGAATGAGAAAGCCTGGAGGTGGCATCAGCACGAGAAGAACATATGGTGGCAGAATGAGACAGCCTGGAGGTGGCAGCAGCAGCATCAGGAGTCCTGAAAGTGACCCAGTGACAGAGTGGTGTAGTGGGTGGCTATACGACCAGTGATGAAGGTGGCTGAAAAAAGGAGTACTTGGCATCAGATGTGTGGCATCAGTAAGGTGGCAGGATCAGAACAGTAGCTGAGGCAGGTAGGCTGAAGAAAACTGTCTCTTTTGTAAAAGTGTTAGTATGTTCAAGTAAGTATTGAGGATATGCATTAAGTAAAACTTAACTTTTAATAATATGCTTAGGATAAAATATATGGACCCAAATTCTTTTTTCATATCAAACAAAAGGAAAATGTGCAAAAAACACCATGTACCACCTACACCACAATTGATGTGATGCTAAGACCTCTAAAATGTGGAAGGGAACAACGTATGGTCCATTGTAACTGGTGGGGGTAAACACTTCTCTTGTAAGGCCTTACTCTAACATTATTAATTCCCTTCTTTGCAAGTGTTACTCGCCCTAAAAAGGGCGCCCCCACACAGGAACCTCTCCCTATCTCCACCTACAAACACTGCCATTTCCCAGGGTTTTTAGATGGAAATAGGGATTGGTTCCTGTGTGGGGCCGCCCTATTTAAGACAAGTAACACTTTCCTTGAAAAGTTGGAAGGGAACAACGTATTGTCCATTGTAGCAGGTGGGGGTAAAAACTTTCCCTGTAAGGCCCTACTCACGCCCTATTAATTCCCTTCTTGGCAAGTGTTACTCACCATAAAAAGGGTGGCCCCGCACAAGAAACTCTCTCTATTTTCACCTAAAAACCCTGTGAAATGGCAGTGTTTGTAGGGAGAAATAGAGAGAGGTCCCTACGTGGGCAGCCCTTTTTAGAGCGAGTAACACTTGCCAAGAAGGGAATTAATAATGTGAGAGTAGGGCCTTACAGAGGAAGTTTTTACCCCCACTGGTTACAATGGACCATACGTTGTTCACTTCCACCTTTTAGAGGTCTTTGTATCACATCAATACTTGGTGGTGTAGATGGTACATGGTGTTTTTTGCACACCTTTCCTTTTGTTTGATTTTAGAAAAATTTGGAGTACATATATTTTATCCTAAGAAAAGTTAAGTTTTAGGTGATGCATAGCCTCAATACTTACTTGTGGTCTTATGCGGAGGACTGTCTGTAACTGGGGAGCAGTGCCTTAAATATGTTTAGCACTATCCATATTTGTGAAGCGTTGGGTTGGCACCATGGTCAATCTACTCTGATGCATCAGGCATTGGTGGGTGGAAATCCTGGCTGATCCATGCCTGATTAATCTTCACAAAGGTCAGTCTCTCCACATTTTTTGTGGACAGACGAGTTCTCCTTGGGGTTACAATGGCCCCCGCCGCACTAAATACCCACTCTAATGACATGCTCTAAACACCCGCTATGATTGAAGGTGAGGGCAAAGGGTCCCCCGAGTCAGAACTGCGAGAGGACGGACGATGGCGCATATAGGCATCGGCCAACTGACTATGTAGGATGTCTCTGTAGTAGGTCAGTTTGTCCTCCCTCTCAGTGGGTGTAAAAAAAGGTCCACATTTTGTGACGGTAGCGAGGGTCCAATAAGATGGCGATCCAGAAGTCATCCCTCTGACGAATGGTGACAATTCAGAGGTCACTATGCAAGTAATTGAGCATGCATCGTGTCATTTGTTCAAGTGACTCGGAGGGACTCCCTGCCTCCATCTCCACTGCATACTGCCACGGTGTGTCTGGGTCCTCTGTCTTGCCTTCCTCTTAACCCTCTAGCTCCTCTAACTGCTTCTGTTCCTCCTCTCCTCCTCTCCTGTTGCAGGGCAGACAAGATATTCTTCCTGTTGTCAGTTACCATGGTTCCCATTTCCAGTTTTCATGGAGTAAGCCATGATTTGATTTCTTTGAATGACTTAGCAGTTCCTCCCCTGTGTGACTCCGTTTGCCAAGGCAAACCATGTGAAGAACAGTGTGACACTGCCGTGCCCCGCACACATGGTATGCTGGAGGGGCACTTAGACTTGTCTGTGCAGTGGAGGCTGAGGACATGGTGAAGGATGAGGAGGTGGAGTTGCACACTGTCACAGGACCAATGGTCTGAGAGCATGGAGGCAGAAGAGGCGTGACCTGTCCAAGTTGCTGTTGTGGCTCTGCAGGAACCACATTCACCCAGTGGGCTGTAAAGGACATGTATTGTCCCTGACCATAGTTACAGCTCCACACGTCGGCGCTGCCGTACACTTTGGTACATATCGACTGGCCCACCTTCTGTTCCACAAAAATGTGTATAAGGATGATAGGAGACAGGGGAAGGAAGATCGGATCGCGCTGTTGGAGGACGTCAATCCGGATCAACGAAGATGGAGTACCAAAAGGTTTATGGGATATAAATTTAATTATTTTCACACAACGCGTTTCTGGGAGTGAACCCTTTAATCAGGAGTGATACACAAGAACTGAGATACGGAGGTTATATAGATATACAGACAATGGAAGTGTGTGTCGGAACAGGTATAGTGGCATCACATTACTACATAAAAAATAGATAGATTTTAAATAATATAAAAATAGTCATTCAAAGGCTAAAAACTCATTTAGTCTATAAATAAGATAGTAATACTTGATAAATTAGAAAAAAATCAATATTAAAACAGTTAGTTTAGAAAATCAGGAATCTGTTCTCTCTATGCATTTATTAGGGCCTTCCGGCCACAGCGTGTTAAAGCGGAAAAATGCAAAAGGATTCCCTATTAATGAAACATTGGAAGCGATTCGGCACATCAGTGCCAATCGATTCCATAACACAGATACTAATGCAGTCTGTTTCACCGGTATGGTTTAATGCAATGTGCTGGGAAACACTGCGCTACATAAAACTAGTATTACTATAGTGTCGGTGCTTATTTATTCTTGTCCGCAGAGATTGTATAGTCCTGCCTATGTATTGGATTACGCATTTCAAGGACAGAAGGTAAATTACGTAGGAAGAGGAACAGTTATAATATTCTTTTGCTGTTACAAATTCACCAGTGGAATGGGAGGTAGTATTAGAGATGCCACCAACCGGTATCCATTTGCAACATAGGCATCTTTCCACACCGAAAAGTGCCATTCTGAGAGTTTTTAGAAGACATTGTGTTTCTCTTGATTCATTAAGCCTACTCGGAGCTAAGTGGTTGCGGAGGGTTTAAGCTCTCCTAATAGTTATTGTTGGTTTCGCTGGAAGTATTTTCTTTAAAATGGGATCAGCTAAGAGTAGACCAATGTTTATTTAAATTCTGTGTATTTTATTTGGCGCCTTGTTAAAAGTAGTAATACAATTATATTTCCTCATTGAGCTTGTTTCCCGAATTTAATTTACTCTTGTGTTTTCCATTCTGTTTAACCAGATATTTCTGGGATAGTGTGCTGCCTTCTATATAGGCTGTGCTTTTTAGGGTATCCTTTTTCAGCAAACCTTGTTTGCAATATTCTAGATTGTTGTACAAAATCCTCATTTTTACTGCAGTTTTTTTTGGATCTGTTGGTACTGACCGTATGGGGTATTTTTAATCCATTTGGGAAAATGACAACTATTGTAATTTAAAAAACTATTAATGTCCACCTTTTTAAAGTGCATGCGTGTCTGTAAACATGAACTGTCATCCTTGTAAATTTCCAGGTCCAAAAACATTAAAGATGTTTTTGACATCGTTGGAGTGAATACTAAACTCTAGTCGTTATTATTAAGGTGTAAAACAAAATCGGTGGCTTCCTTCTCTGAACCATTCCATAAAATGATCAGGTCTTCTATATGCCTTTTATAAAAGAGAATGCTGGGATCAGCCACATATAGGGACTCGAAATGCCCCATGAATAAATTAGCATAACTTGGGGCGAATCGAGTCCCAATGGCACATCCCCGCACCTATCTAAAAATCTGATCATTAAAAGAGATGTTGTGACATAAAATATAAATAATAGAAACAATGAGAAATTCGGACTGTACGTCACTGATGTTTTCATCACTTAAAAAAAAATACTTGATTGCATCTATCCCTTGTTCTTCCATAATATTGGAATAGAGTGCGCTGACATCTAGGGACAACAGTAAAGGGACATTTGCACTCTGATAAATTTGTAATTATTTTATCAGAGTGCGGATGTCTCTTTCCTGTTGTCCCTAGATGTCAGCGCACTCTACTTCAATATTAAAGAAGAACAAGGGATAGATGCAATCAAGTATTTTTTTTAAAAGTGATGAAAGCATCAGTGACGTATTTTACGTCACAACATCTTCTCTTTTAATGATCAGATTTTTGGACAGGTGCGAGGATGTGCCATGGGACTCGATTTGCCCCAAGTTATGCTAATTTATTGATCAGGCGTTTCAAGTCCCTATATGTGGCTGATCCCTGCATTCTCTTTAATGAAAGGTATATAGATGACCTGATCATTTTATGGAATGGTTCAGAGAAGGAAGCCACAGATTTTGTTTTGCACCTTAATAATAACGATTGGGGTTTAGTATTTGTTCCAATGATGTCGAAAACATCTTTAGTGTTTTTGGACTTGGAAATTTTCAAGCATGACAGTTCATGTTTACAGACAGTTTGTGTTTAAAAAGGTGGACGTTAATAGTTTTTTAAATTACAATAGTTGTCATTTTCCCAAATGGATTAAAAATTTTCCCAAACGGATCCGAAAAAACTGCAGTAAAAATGAGGATTTTGTACAACAATCTAGAATACTGCAAACAAGCACAGCCTATAAAAAAGCCAGCACACTATCCAGGAAATATCTGGTTGAACAGAATGGAAAACACAAGAGTAAATTATATTCCGAAAAAAACTCAGAGGAAATATACCGTATTTATCGGCGTGTAACACGCACTTTTTAGGCTAAAATTTTTAGCCTAAAGCCTATGTGCGTGTTATACGCCGATACACCCCCAGGAAAGGCAGGGGGAGAGAGGTCGTCGCTGCCCGCTTCTCTCCCCCTGCCTTTCCTGGGGTCTAGAGCCCTGCTGCCGGCCCTTCTCTCCCCCTGGCTATAAGCGCCGCTGCCCGTTCCGGTCCCCCTGACTATCGGTGCCGGCGCCTCATTGCCGGCGCCAATAGCCAGGGGGAGAGAAGCGGCGCCGACAGCCAGGGGGAGAGAAGGGGCAGCGGCACCCATTGCCGGCGCCGCTGCCCCGTTGCCTCCCCCCATCCCCGGTGGCATAATTACCTGTTGCCGGGATCGGGTCCGCGCTGCTTCAGGCCTCCGGCGTGCGTCCCCTGCGTCGTTGCTATGCGCTGCACGGCGCGGCACATGACGTCAGTACGCCGCGCTGTGCAGTGCATAGCAACGACGCAGGGGACGCACGCCGGAGGCCTGAAGCCTGAAGACAGAACGGGCAGCGGCGCAGATAGCCAGGGGGAGAGAAGGGCCGGCAGCAGGGCTCTAGACCCCAGGAAAGGCAAGGGGAGAGAAGCGGGCAGCGACGGCCTCTCTCCGCCTGCCTTTCCTGGGGGTGTATCGGGGTATATACGCGCACACGCGCACCCTCATTTTACCATGGATATTTGGGTACAAAACTTTTTTTACCCAAATATCCTTGGTAAAATGAGGGTGCGTGTTATAGACCGGTGCGTGGTATACCCCGATAAATACGGTAATTTTATCACTACTTTTAACAACGCACCAAATAAAATATGCAGAATTTTAAATAAACATTGGGCTCATTTTTGTGCCATGATCTGACGTTTTTAGCAGTACCATTTTTGTATTGATTCAACTTTTTGATTGCTTTTTATTCATTTTTTCATTATATAAAAAGTGCCCAAAAATACGCTACTTTGGACTTTTTTTGCGCGTACGCCATTAACCATGCAGTTTAATTAATTATATATTTTTATAATTCGGACATTTCCACATGCGCCGATACCACATGTTTACTTTTATTTACACAGTTTTTTTTAAATGGGAAAAAAGAGGTAATTCTTAATTTTATTAGGGAAAGGGTTAAATGATCTTTATTACCTTTTTTTTTAACTTTTTTTTCTGCAGTGATATAGCTCCCATAGGGGGCTATAACACTGAACACACTGATCTTTTACATTGAGCATTGTTATCCCATGGGACAAAATTGCTCAGTGATTCTGCCGCTTGACTGCTCACGCCTGGATCTCAGGCACTGAGCAGTAATTCGGCGATCAGACACCAGGAGGCAGGTAAGGGGACCCTCCTCGTGTCCTAGAGCTGTTCGGGATGCCGCGATTTCACTGCGGCAATCCCGAACAGCCCCCTGAGCTAACCGGCATTCATTAACTTTCACTTTAGACGCGGCAATCAAATTGGCTGCTCGCTATTAGCCACGGGTCCCAGCTGTTGCTAGGTGCCGGGAATGACCCACTTTGACGCGAGCCACGCTGTGGCCCCACAATATATATTGGGACCCGACCCATGACATACATGTATGTCATGGGTCGGGAAGGGGTTAAAGAAAATACTTCCAGTAAAACCAACAATATCGTTTCGGAGAGCTAAAATCCTTCGTACACACTTAGCTATGAGTTGGCTGAATAAATCAAGACAAATACAGCCTACTCAGAGCTATGTCTTCTAAAAACTCTCAGAATGGCACTTTTAGATGTGGAACACAAAAATGCCTATGTTGCAAATGGATACCGGTTGGTGGCATCTCTAATATTACCTCCTATTCAACTGGGGAATTAGTAACAGCAAAAGAATATTATGACTGTTCCTCTTCCTACGTAATTTATCATCTGTCCTGTAAATGTGGAATCCAATACATAGACAAGACTATAAAATCTCTGCGGACAAGAATGAATAAGCACCGACACAATCTTAATACTAGTTTTATGCAGCGCAGGGTTTACCGGCACATTGCATTAAACCATGCTGGTGAAACAGACTGCATTAGAATCTGTGTTATGAAACTGATGTGCCGAATGGCTTCCAAAGTTTGATTAATTTAAAAGGAATCCTTTGATCTTTATTACCTTTTTTTTTTACTTTTTTTTCTGCAGTGATATAGCTCCCATAGGGGGCTATAACACTGAACACACTGATCTTTTACATTGAGCATTGTTATCCCATGGGACAAAATTGCTCAGTGATTCTGCCGCTTGACTGCTCACGCCTGGATCTCAGGCACTGAGCAGTAATTCGGCGATCAGACACCAGGAGGCAGGTAAGGGGACCCTCCTCGTGTCCTAGAGCTGTTCGGGATGCCGCGATTTCCCTGCGGCAATCCCGAACAGCCCCCTGAGCTAACCGGCATTCATTAACTTTCACTTTAGATGCCGCGATCAAATTGGCTGCTCGCTATTAGCCACGGGTCCCAGCTGTTGCTAGGTGCCGGGAATGACCCACTTTGACGCGAGCCACGCTGTGGCCCCACATTATATATTGGGACCCGACCCATGACATACATGTATGTCATGGGTCGGGAAGGGGTTAAAGAAAATACTTCCAGTAAAACCAACAATATCGTTTCGGAGAGCTAAAATCCTTCGTACACACTTAGCTATGAGTTGGCTGAAGAAATCAAGACAAATACAGCCTACTCAGAGCTATGTCTTCTAAAAACTCTCAGAATGGCACTTTTAGATGTGGAACACAAAAATGCCTATGTTGCAAATGGATACCGGTTGGTGGCAACTCTAATATTACCTCCTATTCAACTGGTGAATTAGTAACAGCAAAAGAATATTATGACTGTTCCTCTTCCTACGTAATTTATCATCTGTCCTGTAAATGTGGAATCCATTACATAGACAAGACTATAAAATCTCTGCGGACAAGAATGAATAAGCACCGACACAATCTTAATACTAGTTTTATGCAGCGCAGGGTTTACCGGCACATTGCATTAAACCATGCTGGTGAAACAGACTGCATTAGAATCTGTGTTATGAAACTGATGTGCCGAATGGCTTCCAAAGTTTGATTAATTTAAAAGGAATCCTTTTGGATTTTCCGCTTCAACACACTCTGACCGAAAGGCATTAATGAATGCATTGATTTTTTCTAATTTATCAAGTATTACTATCATATTTATAGACTAAATGAGGTTTTAGCCTTTGAATGACTATTTTTATATTATTTAAAATCTATCTATTTTTAACCTCTGTATCTCAATTCTTGTGTATTATGCCTGACGAAAGGGTTCACTCCCAGAAACGCGTTGTGTGAAAAGAATAAAGTATATCCCATAAACCTTTAGGTTTTCCATCTTCATTGATCCGGATTGACATCCTCCAGCAGCGCCATCCGAGCTTCCTTCTCCTGTTTCCTCTCATCCTTTTGCAACACACCGATGCTCCCTGCATAGGAAGCTGCAGCAGCTGACCTTTCTCCAATGACATACCTTTGTAAGCTTTGTGCCTGGATTTTGCACAACTTATCCAGGTGAGCATGTTACCTTCTGAAATTTATTTCAATCGTCCAATTGTGATTCCGCACAAGGAGGTGCTTTTTGTGCATTTTTCTCACAAAATTGTGCAGGGCTGGTACTGCCTTCTTCGCAAAGAAATGGCGGCTTGGGACTCTCCACCTCAGCTCGGCACAAGCCATCAGTTCTCTGAAAGGTACAGAGTCCACCACTTGAAAAGGGAGGGACTGCAGCACCAGCAACTTGGACAGGAGCACATTCAGCTTCTGCGCCGTTGGATGAGTGGGTGCATACTGTTGTCTCTTGGACATGGCTTTGCCAATGGATTGCTGGCAGAATGACTGACTTGAAGTAGGAGGAGCAGGAGCATCTGGAGCGACAGAAGATGGGTATGACACACATCTCCCTTTGGCCTTGGCTGGCTGAAACAGGGAGCAGCGTGCCTCTGGGTGATGCAGCAGGCTGGACCACCACATCGGAGCCACGGCTTTCCCAGGCCGCTTTATGGTGACGCTGCATATGTTGACGCAGGGCCATGGTGCCAACATTGGGGTCCTCCAGATGCTTGATGAAAAACTGCCACACTGCCGAGTAGCTGATTTTCCCACCAACAGTCCGCACTGATTGACTGCTACTGCCGCTGACTGCAATAACTCCTGTTCCACTACCTTCTGGGAAGGTAGGCTGCCGCAAAGCAGGTGGTCTACCCCGGCCTCCAGACTTTCCACTTCTGCCACCATGCTGACTGCCAACCATGCTACCACCTTGCTGGCTCACCTGCTACCTCACAGGAAACCTGCAACCCTTTTCTCCTGATGATGATGAAGCCCCTTCTGCACCCGGCTCCCAAGTGCGATCGACTTCATCATCATCGAGTTGTGTCTGCATGTCACTGATGTCCTCCTCAGGTTCCTCAACAGTGTCTGCTTAAGGAGCCTGAATTCTTGCAACACCACCTCCCATGCCACTATCCTCATCACTCCTCTACTTCTTGGCTGGGCAGTAGCTGCTTACTGTCCTCTAGTAGATCATCCTCTTTAAATAGTGGAGCTGAACCCACAGAATAAGATACTTCTGTGGGGGAGGGAACAGCATAGGACAGAGGCAATGGGAGGACGGGGACTGCTCCCGGGCCATGCCAACTGAGGGTTGTATCTGAGGAACTCAACAACCATTGACTGGGGTGTCAGATGTCACTTGTGATGAAGTGGATGACCAATTGATGACAGCAGATGGGTTGCTGGTCTTACATGACCGCTAGCTGATACCTGGAGCTGAGGCCTCTCGCTGCGACTCCTGCTGCCACTCGCCCCTAGTCTGCTGCGACCTCTGCCTGATGCCACTCCTCTGATGCAACTCCTCTGTGCAATCCTGACAATACACTCCACAACGCTTAAAACAGTATTTGTCTACAACACCAGCAGGTGTGAACTTTTGCCTGGCCTTTCACAGTATCTAGGCCCTTAAGACTTTAACAGGAACAAAATGGTACACCACTTAGATGTATGTATGTGGTATGCAGTTATGAGTGGAGGACAATGCGCTCCAGTATGCTTAAAACAGTATTTGTCTACAACACCAACAGGTGTGTACCTTTGTCTTGCCTTTCACAGTATCTAGGCCCTTAAGACTTTAACAGGAACAAACTGGTACACCACTTAGATGCATGCACAGGTTACACTTAATAGAGGCCAATAGGCTTTTCGTGCTCTGCTCACCCTAACTAGCTGGCTATTATTAGCTTTTCAGTTATTGTACACACCAGTGCCACAGCACACAGTCTCTGTGTACTACACCCAAAATTGCACTGTCTCTCTCAATCTCACTCCCTTCCCTATCAGTGCTTCTAGGCTGAATTTGGGCTTGAGGTGAATCGCTGCTGTAAAATAGCTTTTCTGTGCAACACACTTGTCACGATGCCGGCTGGCAGGTGGTGGATCCTCTGTGCCAGAGAGGGATTGGCGTGGACCGTGCTAGAGGATCGGTTCTAAGTCACTACTGGTTTTCACCAGAGCCCGCCGCAAAGCGGGATGGTCTTGCTGCGGCGGTAGTGACCAGGTCGTATCCCCTAGCAACGGCTCAACCTCTCTGGCTGCTGAAGAAAGGCGCGGTACAAGGGAGTAGACAGAAGCAAGGTCGGACGTAGCAGAAGGTCGGGGCAGGCAGCAAGGATCGTAGTCAGGGGCAACGGCAGAAGGTCTGGAATCACAGGCAAGGAACACACAAGGAACGCTTTCACTGGCACTAGGGCAACAAGATCCGGCGAGGGAGTGAAGGGGAAGTGAGGTGATATAGGGAAGTGCACAGGTGTAAACACTAATTGGAACCACTGCACCAATCAGCGGTGCAGTGGCCCTTTAAATCGCAAAGACCCGGCGCGCGCGCGCCCTAGGGAGCGGGGCCGCGCGCGCCGGGACAGAACTGACGGGGAGCGAGTCAGGTACGGGAGCCGGGGTGCGCATCGCGAGCGGGCGCTACCCGCATCGCGAATCGCATCCCGGCCGGAGGTGGTAACGCAGCGCCCCGGGTCCGTGGAACCGACCGGGGCGCTGCAGTGAGGGAAGTGTAGCGAGCGCTCCGGGGAGGAGCGGGGACCCGGAGCGCTCGGCGTAACAGTACCCCCCCCCCTTGGGTCTCCCCCTCTTCTTGGGGCCTGAGAACCTGAGGATCAGACTTTTGTCCAGGATATTGTCCTCAGGTTCCCAGGACCTCTCTTCTGGACCACAACCCTCCCAATCCACTAAAAAAAAAGTTTTTCCTCTGACCTTTTTTGAGGCTAAGATCTCTTTGACAGAGAAGATGTCCGAGGAGCCGGAAACAGGAGTGGGAGGAACAGATTTAGGAGAAAAACGGTTGAGGATGAGAGGTTTAAGAAGAGAGACGTGAAAGGCATTAGGGATACGAAGAGAAGGAGGAAGAAGAAGTTTGTAAGAGACAGGATTAATTTGACACAAAACTTTAAAAGGACCAAGATAGCGTGGTCCCAACTTATAGCTCGGGACACGGAAACGGACATATTTAGCGGAGAGCCATACCTTGTCTCCAGGGGAAAAAATGGGAGGAGCTCTTCTTTTCTTATCTGCGAATCTCTTCATGCGAGAAGAAGCCTGTAAGAGAGAATTTTGGGTCTCTTTCCATATGGTGGAAAGATCACGAGAAATTTCATCCACAGCGGGCAGACCAGAGGGCAAGGGGGTAGGGAGGGGGGGAAGAGGGTGACGGCCGTACACCACGAAAAACGGAGATTTGGAGGAAGATTCAGAGATTCTGAAATTATACGAGAATTCGGCCCAAGGTAGAAGATCTGCCCAGTCATCCTGGCGGGAGGAAACAAAATGTCGTAAATAGTCACCCAAGATCTGGTTAATTCTCTCTACTTGTCCATTGGATTGAGGATGGTATGCAGAAGAAAAATTTAATTTAATCTTGAGTTGTTTACAGAGAGCCCTCCAGAATTTAGACACAAATTGGACGCCTCTATCCGAGACGATCTGTGTAGGCAACCCGTGAAGACGAAAAATGTGTACAAAAAATTGTTTAGCCAACTGAGGCGCTGAAGGAAGACCAGGAAGAGGGATGAAATGTGCCATTTTGGAGAATCGATCAACGACCACCCAAATAACAGTGTTGCCATGGGATGGGGGTAAGTCAGTAATAAAATCCATACCAATCAGAGACCAAGGTTGTTCGGGGACAGGTAGAGGATGAAGAAAACCAGCGGGCTTCTGGCGAGGAGTCTTATCCCGGGCACAGATAGTGCAGGCTCGCACAAAGTCCACCACATCAGTCTCTAGAGTCGGCCACCAATAGAAGCGAGAGATGAGTTGCACAGATTTCTTAATGCCCGCATGACCTGCGAGATGGGAGGAGTGACCCCATTTGAGGATCCCAAGGCGTTGGCGTGGAGAAACAAAGGTCTTTCCTGGAGGGGTTTGCCTGATGGAGGCTGGAGAAGTGGAAATCAGGCAGTCAGGAGGAATGATGTGTTGAGGAGAGAGTTCAATTTCAGAGGCATCTGAGGAACGAGAGAGAGCATCGGCCCTAATGTTCTTATCAGCAGGCCGAAAGTGAATTTCAAAATTAAATCGGGCAAAGAATAGAGACCACCTGGCCTGACGAGGATTCAGCCGTTGGGCAGACTGGAGGTAGGAGAGGTTCTTGTGATCGGTGTAAATAATAACTGGAAATCTTGATCCCTCCAGCAGATGCCTCCATTCCTCAAGTGCTAATTTAATGGCTAGAAGCTCTCGATCCCCGATGGAGTAGTTCCTCTCCGCCGGAGAGAAGGTCCTGGAACAAAAACCACAAGTAACAGCATGCCCGGAAGAGTTTTTTTGTAGAAGGACAGCTCCAGCTCCCACTGAGGAGGCATCAACCTCCAATAGGAAGGGTTTAGATGGGTCAGGTCTGGAGAGCACGGGAGCCGAAGAAAAGGCAGACTTGAGTCGTTTAAAGGCGTCTTCCGCTTGAGGAGACCAAGACTTGGGATCGGCATTTTTTTTTGTTAAAGCCACAATAGGAGCCACAATGGTAGAAAAATGTGGAATAAATTGCCTGTAATAATTGGCGAACCCCAAAAAACGTTGGATGGCACGGAGTCCGGAGGGGCGTGGCCAATCTAAGACGGCAGAGAGTTTATCTGGGTCCATTTGTAGTCCCTGGCCAGAGACCAAGTATCCTAGAAAAGGAAGAGATTGGCATTCAAACAGACATTTCTCTATTTTGGCATAGAGTTGATTATCACGAAGTCTCTGAAGAACCATACGGACATGCTGGCGGTGTTCTTCAAGATTGGCAGAAAAAATCAGGATATCGTCCAGATATACAACAACACAGGAGTATAGGAGATCACGAAAAATTTCATTAACAAAGTCTTGGAAGACGGCAGGGGCGTTGCATAGACCAAAGGGCATGACCAGATACTCAAAGTGTCCATCTCTGGTGTTAAATGCCGTTTTCCATTCATCCCCCTCTCTGATGCGGATGAGATTATAAGCACCTCTTAAGTCCAGTTTGGTAAAAATATGGGCACCTTGGAGACGATCAAAGAGTTCAGAGATGAGGGGTAGGGGGTAGCGGTTCTTAACCGTGATTTTATTAAGACCGCGGTAGTCAATGCAAGGACGTAGAGAGCCATCTTTTTTGGACACAAAGAAAAATCCGGCTCCGGCAGGAGAGGAGGATTTACGGATAAAGCCCTTTTTTAAATTTTCTTGGACGTATTCAGACATGGCAAGAGTCTCTGGGACGGACAGAGGATAGATTCTGCCCCGGGGTGGAGTAGTGCCCGGGAGGAGGTCAATGGGACAATCATAAGGCCTGTGAGGAGGTAGAGTCTCAGCTTGTTTTTTGCAAAAAACGTCCGCAAAGTCCATATAGGCCTTAGGGAGACCGGTTACATGAGGAAGCACAGGGACACGGCAAGGTTTACTGGGAACCGGTTTTAAGCAGTCCTTGGAACAAGAGGGCCCCCAACTCTTGATCTCCCCAGTGGACCAATCCAGGATTGGGGAATGGAGTTGAAGCCAGGGAAGTCCAAGAAGGATTTCAGAAGTGCAATTGGGGAGGACCAACAGTTCAATCCTCTCATGATGAGATCCGATGCACATTAGAAGGGGCTCCGTGCGGAAACGTATAGTACAGTCCAATCTTTCATTGTTTACACAATTAATGTAGAGGGGTCTGGCGAGACTGGTCACCGGGATGTTGAACCTGTTGACGAGAGAGGCCAAGATAAAATTTCCTGCAGATCCAGAGTCCAAGAAGGCCACAGCAGAGAAGGAGAAGGCAGAGGCAGACATCCGCACAGGCACAGTAAGACGTGGAGAAGCAGAGTAGACATCAAGGACTGTCTCACCTTTGTGCGGAGTCAGCGGACGTCTTTCCAGGCGGGGAGGACGGATAGGACAATCCCTCAGGAAGTGTTCGGTACTAGCACAGTACAGGCAGAGATTCTCCATGCGGCGTCGTGTCCTCTCTTGGGGTGTCAGGCGAGACCGGTCGACCTGCATAGCCTCCACGGCGGGAGGCACAGGAACAGGTTGCAGGGGACCAGAGGAGAGAGGAGCCGGGGAGAAGAAACGCCTCGTGCGAACAGAGTCCATATCCTGGCGGAGCTCCTGACGCCGTTCGGAAAAACGCATGTCAATGCGAGTGGCAAGATGGATGAGTTCATGTAGGTTAGCAGGGATTTCTCGTGCGGCCAGAACATCTTTAATGTTGCTGGATAGGCCTTTTTTAAAGGTCGCGCAGAGTGCCTCATTATTCCAGGATAATTCTGAAGCAAGGGTACGGAACTGTACGGCATACTCGCCAACGGAAGAATTACCCTGGACCAGGTTCAACAGGGCAGTCTCAGCAGAAGAGGCTCGGGCAGGTTCCTCAAAGACACTTCGAATTTCCGAGAAGAAGGAGTGTACAGAGGCAGTGACGGGGTCATTGCGGTCCCAGAGCGGTGTGGCCCAAGCCAGGGCTTTTCCAGACAGCAGGCTGACTACGAAAGCCACTTTAGACCTTTCGGTGGGGAACTGGTCCGACATCATCTCCAAGTGTAATGAACATTGGGAAAGAAAGCCACGGCAAAACTTAGAGTCCCCATCAAATTTATCCGGCAAGGATAGTCGTATTCCAGAAGCGGCCACTCGCTGCGGAGGAGGTACAGGAGCTGGCGGAGGAGATGATTGCTGGAGCTGTGGTAGTAACTGTTGTAGCATAACAGTCAGTTGAGACAGCTGTTGGCCTTGTTGCGCAATCTGTTGTGACTGCTGGGCGACCACCGTGGTGAGGTCAGCGACAACTGGCAGAGGAACTTCAGCGGGATCCATGGCCGGATCTACTGTCACGATGCCGGCTGGCAGGTGGTGGATCCTCTGTGCCAGAGAGGGATTGGCGTGGACCGTGCTAGAGGATCGGTTCTAAGTCACTACTGGTTTTCACCAGAGCCCGCCGCAAAGCGGGATGGTCTTGCTGCGGCGGTAGTGACCAGGTCGTATCCCCTAGCAACGGCTCAACCTCTCTGGCTGCTGAAGAAAGGCGCGGTACAAGGGAGTAGACAGAAGCAAGGTCGGACGTAGCAGAAGGTCGGGGCAGGCAGCAAGGATCGTAGTCAGGGGCAACGGCAGAAGGTCTGGAATCACAGGCAAGGAACACACAAGGAACGCTTTCACTGGCACTAGGGCAACAAGATCCGGCGAGGGAGTGAAGGGGAAGTGAGGTGATATAGGGAAGTGCACAGGTGTAAACACTAATTGGAACCACTGCACCAATCAGCGGTGCAGTGGCCCTTTAAATCGCAAAGACCCGGCGCGCGCGCGCCCTAGGGAGCGGGGCCGCGCGCGCCGGGACAGAACTGACGGGGAGCGAGTCAGGTACGGGAGCCGGGGTGCGCATCGCGAGCGGGCGCTACCCGCATCGCGAATCGCATCCCGGCCGGAGGTGGTAACGCAGCGCCCCGGGTCCGTGGAACCGACCGGGGCGCTGCAGTGAGGGAAGTGTAGCGAGCGCTCCGGGGAGGAGCGGGGACCCGGAGCGCTCGGCGTAACAACACTGCTCTCTGTCCCTCTCTGCAATAGAACGCTGATGTGACTGGGGGGTGAATCGCTGCTGTAAAAATGCCTTTCTGTGCAACATACACTGCTGTCTGTCCCTCTCGCTCTTTCTTCAATAAAAGGCTGAAGTGACTGGCCGCAAGATGACCAGTGACATATATAGGGCTGTGACATCACAGGGATGGCTGGCTGCTTATAGGCTGCTTATAGGCTGATTCAGGGTCATCCCGCTGACCCTTGTTCCTGCCTTCTCAGGATTCCTTGCCCCATGTTCTCACATGTGGATCCACCATTTTAGATGCCCTTAAGCCTGGACTGTACTAAATGGAGTTTAATGAAGTGATTCACACAATCGAATTGCGGCGATATTCGCATTCGTTGCGAATCAAATTTTTCCGGAAATTTGCAAAAATTCAGATTCATCAGATTCGATTTGCTCATCCATAATGGACACGATTTATGTCTATAGGATTCAAACTGATGGTTACATATTTATTTAACAGAACCTAAAAAAAACTACAGATTTTTACATTTTCCCATTGACTTATTATTGTCACATTAGGTTTTCATCGGGCATCTGACATTGTCATTGGATAGAAGAACACAGCCTTAGAGGTGTGCAATGGGTGCTCTTTCATAGGGCACATAGCCTGTCATTCCTGTCGTTACTGGAGGGGACATGACAAGCCTCTATGACCTGGAAAACCAGAGCTAGTACCCCTGATAACACATTGGGTGCCTAAATCCACACAAAGGAAGCTGTGTATGGTGTAGATACATGCTCTAGATTAATGATTTGGCAGTGGTAATTGGTCACTGCATGGTTGTATTATTTGGGTGGTACCGTGGGGATCAAAATTTTGGGCACCCCAGGTAAACATTTGTATTAATGTGCATAAAGAAGCCAAGGAGAGATGGAAAAATCTCCAAAAGGCATAAAATTAAACATTAGACATTCTTATAATATGTCAACAAAAGTTAGATTTTATTTCCATCATTTACACTTTCAAAATAACAGAAAACAAAAAAATGGTGTCTGCCAAAGTTTGGGCACCTTGCAGAATTTATAGCATGCGCTGCCCACTTTGCAAAACTGAGACCTGCCAGTGTCATGGATTGTTCTCAATCATCATCTGGGAAGACCAGGTGATGTCAATCTCAAAGGTTTTAAATGCCCAGACTCATCTGACCTTGCCCCAACAATCAGCACCATGGGTTCTTCCAGAAATCCGAAACTGAAAATAGTTGACGCTCACAAAGCTGGAGAAGGCTATAAGAAGATAGCAAAACGTTTTCAGATGTCAATATCCTCTGTTCGGAATGTAATTTAGAAATGGCAGTAATCAGGAACAGTGGAAGTTAAAGCAAGATCTGGAAAACTAAGAAAAATATCAGACAGAAAAGCTTGCAGGATTTTGAAAAAAACTATTCAAAACCCACGTTTGACTGCACAATCCCTCCAGAAAGATCTGGCAGACACTGGAGTTGTGGTACACTATTCCACTATAAAGAGATACTTGTACAAATATGGTCTTCATGGAAGATTCATCAGAAGAAAGCCTCTTCTACATCCTCACCACAAAAATCAGCATTTGAACTTTGCAAATTAACATATAGACAAGCCTGATGCATTTTGGAAACAAGTTCTGTGGACTGATGAGGTTAAAATTGAACTTTTTGTCCGGAATGAGAAAGGTATGTTTGGAGAAGAAGGGGAACAGAATTTAATGAAAATAACCTCTGTCCAACTGTTAAGCATGGGGATGGATCAATCATGCTTTGGGGTTGTTTTGAAGCCAGTGGCACAGGGAACATCTCACGAGTAGAAGGAAAAATGGATTCAATAAAATTTCAGAAAATTTTGGATGCTAACTTGACGCATTCTGTGAAAAAGCTGAAGTTAAAGAGAGGATGGCTTCTACAAATGGATAATGATTCTAAACACACCTCGAAATCCACGGGGGATTACATCAAGAGGCGTAAACTGAAGGTTTTGCCACGGCCTTCACAATCTCCTGACCTCAACATAATTGAAAATCTATGGATAGACCTTAAAAGAGCAGTGCGTGACAGACAGCCCAGTAATCTCAAAGAACTGGAAGACTTTTGTACGGAAGAATGGGCAAAGATACCTCAAACAAGAATTGAAAGACTCTTGGCTGGCTACAAAAAGTGTTTACAAGCTGTGATACTTGCCAAAGGGAGCAGTACAAGATATTAACTCTGCAGGGTGCCCAAACTTTTGCAGACGCCATTTTTTTGTTTTCTGTTATTTTGAAAGTGTAAATGATGTAAATAAAATCTAACTTTTGTTGACATATTATAAGAATGTCTAATCTGTAATTTGATGCCTTTTGGAGATCTTTCCATCTTTCCTTGGCTTCTTTATGCACTTTAATACAATTTTTTACCTGAGGTGCCCAAACTTTTGATCCCCACTGTATACTATAATGGAGTACAGAAAATCTATGAAAAGTGCTGCATCAGGCACAAGCCAACCTAAGAACAGCTGTAATCTAACAATAGGAACTGGGCCTTTGGTCCTGTTACAAAAAGATCTCCCATAGCACAGGATTGAGCCTGTTTTTTTGGGAATTTTGATAAGTAGCTAAATCTAGATTATTCATAGCATTGGATTACAAGACATTTTCCCCTATTCCTACTATATTTCAGATGCACATTATGTAAAATCATTTAGGAGATCCAATTACATGTCTAAGAGGCTCCTCAGCTTTGCGGCTTGTTAGAAAGATCTTTGACAACAATCAAACCACTGTGATCTTCAGTGATCAGCTATAGTCTGAAGGAAAAGTTGCGCAGTTGCCCATAGCAACCAATCAGATTGCTTCTTTCATTTTGCAGAGGCCTTTTTAAAAATGAAAGAAGAAATTTGATTGGTTGCTATGGGCAACTGGGAAACTTTTCCTCTGCACAGGTTTTGATGTAGAGAGAGAGAGAGAGAGAGAGAGAGAGAGAGAGAGAGAGAAAGAGCGAGAAAGAGCGAGAGAGAGAGGAAGAGAGAGAGAGAGAGAGAGAGAGAGAGAGAGAGATTTTCCTTTTAACAACTCTCCATTAAGGCCAACAGCAACAAAATAATTAATTTCACATTTTATACATTACAGATGTAAAAGTATACTTTTAATTTCATATTTCTCATTAGTAATGTTATTTATGAATTATATTACTCAAACGCAAGTTTTTGTTTTCTAATCTTGAAAACATGGACCATGATTGGTTAATACGAGCAACAGGTTCACATTTTCCTTATAAATCAGAAGATAAACTGAGAGGGCATTATTAAAAGTATCAAAAAGAAACATAGCAACCAGTCATGTTGCTGTTTTCATTGCAAACAAAATGACAGGTGAAATTGGATTAGTATGAGCAACAGCTCCACTTGGCTCTTGCACTATTTTTATAAATGTTCCCCAATGTTCGTAGCCGTCTCTAGAACGCATTGTTTCAATATGCCATTGCAGACAAAGCACAGTCCAGCAGCCTCAGGTGCCAAGAACAAAGACCAAAATGCAACATATATAAAATATTCTATAAATTAGAGAATTAGGTAATCTGCTTTATTTATAGTAAGAATCCCATTTAAATGTAGTTTCTTTTTATAGGTGTTAAAGGGTACCTTTCATCAAAAAAACTTTTGATATTTTATAGATTAATGTATAAAAAATAACTTTCCAATTGCATGTTATTAAAAAATATGCTTCTTTCTATAAAATCTTCCACTTCCTGGCCGCAAGCCCTTTTTATTGATTTCAGACTTATGCTGGAGTCCTAAATCTCAGACTGCAGCCGGGACACTGACAAGCTCAGCACTGCTCCCTGCCTGTCAATCAGACAAGCAGGAGCCAGCACTGTGCTCATAGCACAGGAGGGCATACTCCTGACTCTGCCTTACTGATGCACTCATTCATTTTACTATCTGAGCTTTCTTCTTTCTGCACATGCAGTTGTAAACAGAGGGGAGAAGATTCAGAGCTACCAGCTGAGCTTGTCTGTGTCCTGGCTGCAGTCTGAGATTTAGGACTCCAGCATGAGTCTGAAATCCATAAAAAAAAGGGCTTGCGGCCAGGACTGGTAGGGAGACCTCTAGTGGTCATTTTTTCAAAGTGGAAAATTAAATAGAAAGAAGCATATTTTTTTATAACATGCAATTGGAAAGTTATTCTGCATACTTCAGTCTATAATTTATGAAAAGTTTTTTGATGAAAGGTACCCTTTAATATATTCTGAGGAAATAGGACATTGGGAAACTGCTTCTGCTAAACAGCTGAGTCACTGTATCCTTGAAATATTCATACATTCATTTTCTGTACCGTTCTACTTATATTTCTTATGAATTCATTTGCAATGTATCAAAATTAGGCCTATCCTCTCAGATAAGTATGGTATTTTCCTTAGTTTTGGTTCTACATATTTATTTTCACATATTGTTGATCTCATTATCTATAACATTATCTAATGAATAGTCCTATAATCCCTCTTATTAGATTGTATTTATAGAACCCTATCTGACATTTTTTAATGAAGCTTTCTCAAAATCACTGAAATCTCTTCTGTCAAGTTATTGAAAATTCTATTCATCTGATTCTTAGATACAGATGTATTAAAGTTAACGATCATATTAGGTTTTACCAGTTTCATGAAAATCTCTGATGTCAGGGACATAGCCTCAAACAAAATGCTAGCACTACTGCCCTGCCACCTTATTCACTATTGAAAATGGCAATCCCTCACCCAGGAGCCCCAGGCAATACATCTATGGGGAGATTTATCAAAACCTGCGCAGAGGAAAAGCTCACCAGTTGCCCATAACAACCAATACAATTGCTTTCAGAGGCCTTTTTTTAATTATAAAAGCCTTTAAATTATAAAAATGATAGAAGCGATTGGTTGCTATGAGCAACTGGTCAACTTTTCCTCTGCGCAGGTTTTGATAAATCTCCCCATAGGTTCAAAGAATTCAAAGGGATATAAAATGTATTTTACTTCTGTTTTATATGTTTTTTTTTGTGACTTTGATTAAATAAAACAGATTTAAAAATTGTGGTTGCTGTATTTTTTGTTAAGCAGCGCCATTAATTGCATTTTTGGGGCTAAATGGCTATGTGGTGAGATTACCATAACACTGTGGCTAGCTTTTTGTGAACTGGTATTTCCTGTTTAACTTTTATTTTTTTGACTACAAATCCCATAATTCAATTTTCCTCCCTCCCACACATCAGCCACTAGAGGCTGAGAACACACATCTTAGACATGGTCTGCCTATGGGTGGGTCTGCCTATATACATACCATAAGAGACAGGGGTCTGCTCATATACATGAGGAGAATCTGCCTATATGTAAAAGACAAATGTGTACCAAGTAAATCAATTATAATATATATATATATATATATATATATATATATATATATATATATATATAGAAAAAGCAGGGTGGGCTGCACCTCAAAGAAGTATGAACATAGGTGCACGCAGCGGCTGGTCCCAGGTCCCGGGTCCGTATCGCTAGAAGAACAGATTTGCTGCAGCACACAGAGTAGTGTCAAGTGGTTTATTTCATTCCAATTGCTATGTTTCAACCGCACATGCGGCCTTTTTCAAGCATATATATATATATATATATATATATATATATATATATATATACTTATATATATCCCAGGGTCACAGCTCCATTGGAATCTGTATATGCATTCATATAAATCCACAGTGTAAAGCCATCATGGCAAACCTTTTTTTATTGCATTTCACAAACAAACACAGCATACATTTTTACTTACAGTTCAGACGTTGTCTCAATTTAGTTTTTTATTCAATTTTTTTTAGATCATAAATGTATCAATTCAGGCATGACAATGTCACAGCTGAAATTGCAACAGACCGAGCCACTGTTCAGTCTGGACGTGATGTTTCTGGGGTCTGCCTATACACATAAGGGGGAGAGGGCTCTGCCTATATACATAAGGGGAGAAGGATCTGCCTATATACATGAGGAAGAGGGTCTGCCTATAAAACATGAGGTGGGGTCTGCCTATTTACATGAGTGGGAGGGTTCTGTCCAGAGGTAGACTGAAAACTCATGGGGCCCCCGGGCAAAAGATGATCATGGGGCCCCCGTGAGCCCCCCCATATGTAAGCCACACCCATACAGGTGCCCCACCTACATACAATAAAGAAAATATAGAAAAATGAACTTACATTTAACCCCTTAAGGAGACAGCTCATTTTGGCCTTAAGCACTAGTGTTGAGCGGCATAGGCCATATTCGAATTCGCGAATATTCGCGAATATATGGACGAATATTCGTCATATATTCGCGAATATTCGCATATTCGTTATATTCTTGTTTTATTTTCACATTTGTAAATATTCGCGTATGCGAAAATTAACATAAGTAAATATTCACATATGCGAACATTAGCACATGCGGATTTTCGCATATGCGAATTTTCGCACGACAGTCTCACACAGTAGTATTACAGCCTTCTTTACACCACACAAGCTGGAAGCAGAGAGGGATGATCACTGTGAGGTGTACTGTGAAAAAAAAACCAAAAAAAAAACGAATATTCGTAATTACGAATATATAGCGCTATATTCGCGAAATTAGCGAATTCGCAAATATGCGATATTCGCGAATAATATTCGAATTGCGAATATTCGTGAGCAACACTATTAAGCACACAGATAATTTAATTTTTGCATTTTTGTTTTTTACTCCTCACGTTCTAAGAGGCATATCTCCCCCCCCCCCCCCCGTACAGACCCATACAAATACTTGTTTTTTGCAGGACCAATTGTACTTTGTAATTACACCTTTCATTTTACCATAAACTGTATGGTGCAACCGAAAAGTATATTATTTGTGTACGGTCGGGGGGTATGGGGGGCGCTGGCAGCAGAGCGGGCCCCCCTGGGACCCGGGCCCTTGGGTGCTGCCCGAGCAGTGGCGTCTCCAGCATTCATATTTAGGCACATTGGGGGCCAGTGAAAAAAGTGTGTGTGTGTGTGGGGGGGGGGGGGGGGGGGTGGCAATTTTAAAACGCGTGTATATATATATATATCTGTGTTTCCCAACCTTTTTCGGCTTGGGGCACCCCTCCAAAATAATTTTTTTTGCGGGGCAGCCCTACCAGGTAAAAAGGGAAAAGCGCCGCAATACACAAAATGCACAATATCTATTTATCTGTGGGTATGTAGATTAAAGTGCTGCTTTAGATAGCAACTCACAAATGACTTCTTCTCTAATCAGCGTGGTTCCCTTTTCTTCTCCATCTGGTCTGCGCCATCATGACAATTTCTTCCAGCCACAATTCTTCACCATTAAACCTGCAAAATAAACCTATTAGGCTCCACACTTTTGTAGAAGAGTGTAGAAGAGTGTAGATGGATGACAGAGGGGTGTAGAAGAGTGTACATGAGTGACAGAAGAGTGTAGAGAGGAGTTTAGAGGAGTGTACATGGGTAACAGAGGGGTGTAGATGGGTGACAGAGGGGCGTAGGGGGTGACAAAAGGGTGTACATGGGTGAAAGAGGGGTGTAGAGGAGTGTACATGGGTAACAGAGGGGTGTAGGGGTGACAAAGGGGTGTACATGGGTAACATAGGGGTGTAGAGGAATGTACATGGGGGGCAGAGGGGTGTAGAGGAGTGTACATGGGTGACAGAGGGGTGTAGAGGAGTGTATATGGGTGGCAGAGGGGTGTAAAGAAGTTTACATGGGTGGCAGAGGGGTGTAGAGAAGTGTACATGGGTAACAGAGGGGTGTAGAGGGGTGTACATGGATGGCAGAGGGGTGTAGAGGAGTTTACATTAGTGACAGGAGTGTACATGGGTAACAGAGGGGTGTACATGGGTGACAGAGGGGCATAGGGGGTGACAAAAGGGTGTGCATAGGTGACAGAGGGGTGTAGAGTAGTGTACATGGGTAACAGAGGGGTGTAGAGGAGTGTACATGGGTGGCAGAGGGGTATAGAGGAGTGTACATGAGTGGCAGAAGGGTGTAGAGGAGTGTGCTTGGGTAACAGAGGGGTGTAAACGGGTGTTTTTGGGTGGCAGGGGGGTGTAGAGGAGTGTACATGGGTGACAGAGAGGTGTACATGGGTGACAGATGGGCATAGGGGTGACAAAGGGGTGTACATGGGTAACAGTGGGGTGTAGTGAAGTGTACATGGGTGGCAGAGGGGTGTAGAGAAGTGTACATGGTGGCAGAGGGGTGTAGAGGGGCGTACATGGGTGACAGAGGATTGTAGAGGAGTGTACATGGGTGGTAGAGGGGTGTAGAGGGGCGTACATGGGTAACAGAGGGATGTAGAGGAGTGTACATGGGTGACAGATGGGCATACATGGGTGACAGAGGGGCATACATGGGTGACAGAGGGGTGTAGGGGAATGTACATGGGTGGCAGAGAGGTGTAGAGGAGTGTGCATGGGTGGCAGAGGGGTGTAGAGGAGTGTGCATGGGTGACAGAGAGGTGTACATGGGTGACAGAGGGGTGTACATGGATGACAGAGGGGTGTAGGGGATGGTAGAGGGGTGTAGGGGGGGACAAAGGGGTGTACATGGGTGACAAAGGAGTGTACATGGGTGGCAGGGGGTGTAGGGGGTGACAGAGGGGTGTAGAGGAGTGTACATGGGTGCAGAGAGGTGTAGAGGAGTGTACATGGGTGGCAGAGGGCAGTACATGGGTATAGAAGAGTGT
Source organism: Hyla sarda (assembly GCF_029499605.1). Classification (NCBI taxonomy): domain Eukaryota; kingdom Metazoa; phylum Chordata; class Amphibia; order Anura; family Hylidae; genus Hyla; species Hyla sarda. The sequence goes on from NC_079193.1 coordinate 283,710,850, forward strand.
ACATGGGTGACAGGGGGCATAGGGGGTGACAGAGGGGTGTAGAGGAGTGTACATGGGTGGCAGAGGGTGTAAAGGAGCGTACATTGGTGACAGAGGGGTGTACATGGGTGCCCGAGGGGTGTAGAAGAGTGTACATGGGTGACCGGGGGCGTAGGGGGTGGCAGAGGGGTGTACATGTGTGACAGAGGGGTGTAGAGAAGTGTACATGGGTGGTAGAGGGGTGTAGAGAGGTGTAGAAGAGTGAACATGGGTGGCAGGGGGCATAGGAGGTGACAGAAGGGTGGACAGGCGTGACAAGGTGGTAACAGAGGGGTGGACAGGGGTGACAAAGGGACAGAGGGGTGAATAGGGGATGGACATGGGTGACAAGGATGAGGTCAGAGGTGGACAATGGAGAGTGAACATGGGTGACAGGGGGGTGGACAGGGGTGACAGAGAGGTGGATAGGGGGTGGCCAAGGTGGACATGGATGACAGGAGGGTGACAAGGGGGTAAAAGAGGAGTGGACAGGAGTGACAGAGGGGTGGACTGGGGTGACAAAGGGACAGAGGGGTGAATAGGGGGGGTGGACATGGGGTGACGGGGGTAGACTGTGGGGGTGGATGGGGGGGTGAACATGGGTGACGGGGGTAGACAGGGGGCGTGAACCGGAGTAACACGAGGTCAGAGGGGTGGACATGGTTGACAGAGGGGTAGACTGGGGGAGGTGGGGTGGTCAGAGGGTTGCCTGGGGGGGACGGGGACGTGGGTGACAGGGGTGGCCAAGGTGTACATAGAATGCAGGGGGGATGACATGGGAGACAGGGGGATGGACAAAGATGACAAGGGGGTTAAAAGGGGTGACAGGGGTGAACAAGGGGTGAATAGGGGTGTGGACATGCGTGACAGGGGGTAGCTTGGGGGGGAAGACTGGGGGGTTAACATGGATGACAGGGGGGGTGGACATGGTAGACAGGGGGGGTGGACATGGGAGACAGGGGGTGGACATGGGAGACAGAGGGGTGGACTGGGGAGTGGTCAGAGGGGTGGATGGGGGGTGAACATGGGTGACAGAGGGATGGACAGGGGTGACAGAGGGGTGGCCAAGGTGGACATGGATGTCGGAGGGTGGACATGGGAGACAGGGGGTGAACAGGGGTGACAGGGGGTGGACAAGGATGACAAGGGGGTAAAAGAGGGTTTACAAAGGGACAGAGGGGTGAATGGGGGTGGACATGTGTGACAGGGGGTTAGTCAAGGGAGACAGCAGATGTGAAAAGGGGTAACAGAGAGGTGAATAGGGGGATGGACATGGGTGACAGGGTAGACGGGGGGACAGGGGAGGAGAACATGGGTGACAGGGATGGACAGGGGGTTGACAAGGTGGACATAAATGACAGGAGTGTGGACATGAATGACGGGGGGATGGGTGACAGGGGGTGGACATGGGTGATGGTGGGGTGGATATGGGGGATGGGGGGTGGACATGGATGATGCGGGGGGGGGGGGGGGGGGTAACAGAGGAGTGGAAAGGGTACAGTACCTTAAGCAAGCCGGCATGGGGCGCAGCTTTCAGTTCCACGACATCTTCCCCTCTTCGGTGTAGCAGGGCACCATTTTCGGATAACTGCGCCGCAGGGGGAGGGGGACCGAGGGGGACGCAGGGGGGAGGTGGATGCTGGGGGACACTGTTTGCGCAGTACGCATGCTTTGCTTTCCCCCTGCTGCGCCATGAGTCACAGGCGCGTAGGCTGGGGTGGGAAATTAAAAAATAATATAAAATAATATAAATAATAAGAATAATAAATTTAAAAATTCATGGCAAAATCCTGCGGCATTGGGGTGGCACAAGGGGGGGCACGGCCTGTCCTAGTGAGTCACAGGCGTGCAGGCTGGGGCGGGAAATAAACAGTAGCACATATGGTTCTGTACGGTTCCCATTAACTCCCATGTTTTAAAAAAAAAAAACATATACGCTTTAATACAGTTTTTCATCCAGACCAAAAGACGTGGTAGACTACGGTTTTGGGTATGGGAAAAAAACCATATAAGACGCAAAACGGACTAAATCGGATGATGCGTTTGACATACGGTTTACAATGTTAAGTCAATGCATACAGTCTTCTATACAGTTACATACGGTTTTTAACTTGAAACCGTACACGGGAACTGTATGGCAAAAACGTGGTGTGCACGCACCCTTAGCCTAATCTTTTCTGCTTCCAGAGTTGAGGACCAGAATTGCGGGACTGGACACGGTCAGGATTAAACTAGTGAGTGTAGCCTTGTTTGCTTTTTTTTAACACTAGTGGGGAGTACATTTTTCACTACTTTAGAGATCCCTTAAAGCTGGAAATTATTGCGTTTAGTTGATTGTTCAGTTAAACTTTATCAGATGCAATTTCCCTGTGATTTACATGTAAATGCTTTTATGCTTTTATGAAAATTGCCACAAATTGTGGCTAAATCTGCAGGGAATATACACTATAAATCTCAATTACAAGACTTTTAGTAACCTCAGCATCACATATGAAATGTCCTGTACATAAAAATGGAGGAGGAGAGCTCAAACTCTCACAGACGGTAAATGGGAAGCACAGGATGATCTAAGAGAGGATAAGGAGACCAGTCTGTGTGTGTGTGTGTGTGTGGGGGGGGGGGATATCAGTTTGTGAGATGGGTAGGAGGGGTAAGCCGGGCTGGTGCAAAGATTTTTTCCCCCCTAGGCAAAAGCTACTTTTACCGCCCCTGTGACTCCTCCAATTGACATGCCCCACCTTAATACAGGGATGACACACTGTAACAAATCTCCTCCCCATGTAATCACATTACTACTGGGGTGACACACAATAACAAACCTCCTCCTCATGTAATCTCCTAATTACTGGGGTGACACACTGTAACAAACCACCTTCTCATGTAATCACCTTACTACTGTGGTGGCAGCTTAGCGGCTGTCAGGACCTGGAGAAATAACTCTCTTGCGGAGGGCAGAACGGCACCCCCATCAAGAGGGCGCTCTATTTTGCCTATAGGTGAAGCCGGCCCTGGGGGTAAGGAGACTACTCTGTGGGGGAGAAAGGGGATAAACCATGGGGTGCACTGTGGGGGAAAGAGGGGTAGAAACATAGGAAATCTGTGAGATGAGGGGCAAAGAGACCAGTCTGAAGTACAGTACAGTGACCCCTCGACCTACGATGGCCCCAACATACGATAATTTCAACATGCGATGGCCTATCAGAGGCCATCGCATGTTGAAGGCAGCATCAACATACGATGCTTTTGTATGTCGGGGCCATCACATAAACGGCTATCTGGCAGCGCTGACTGCTTCAGCTGCCCCCTGATAGCCGTTTACGGTGCCCCATGCCCTTTGCTGACGATCACTTACTTGTCCTCGGGGCTCCGGTGGGTCCTCTTCGGGATCCCCTGCATCGTCGGCGCTCTCCATCGATGTCATCACGTCGCTGCGCAAGCTGTCCCTTCATCCAATAGGAGCGGCGTGCGTAGCGACGTGATGGTGGCGACAGAGAGCGTGGATGCCGGAGAAGAGGCCTTATTGGAGCGTCGGGGACACCCCGGGGACGCGGCGACAGCGATGGACGGCGACATCCCGGGCAGCGGTGACGAGCGGTGACGGTCCGGAGCGGCGGGGACAGGTGAGTACAACTTCCTCTAACAGTGGTCTACAACCTGCGGACCAACATCTGGAGGTCCGCAGGTTGTAGACCATTGTCCTATACTTTACATTGCACGGATCCCTCAACATGCAATGGTTTCAACAAACGATGGTCCGTTTGGAACGGATTGCCATCGTATGTTGAGGGACCACTGTATATTGAGCACTGAAGGTATAATAATAGGAGAACATGAAACAGCAGCATGGACATCACACAGTATTAACCCCGTCACGACCCAGCGATTGTTTTTTTTGCTCACATTTTTTTTTTGCTCCTCACATTCTAAGACCCATAACTTTTTTACTTTTCCACTGACAAAGTTGTATTAGGGCTTTTTTTTGGTGGGAAAAGTTGTACTTTTCTTTGGCACACTTTATTTTATCATATAATGTATTACGGAGCCAGAAAAAAAAATATATAAGGCAACATTTTTAAAAATATGGAATTGTGCAATTTTGTGGGCCAATAATTTTTTAAGATTCACAATACGGTAAATATGACATGCTATCTTTATTCTATTGGTCAGTACAATTCCAATGATACCAAACTTGGATAATTTTTGTTTCATTTTAAGGTAAAAATAAAATGGAAAACCTTAACCCCTTAAGGACGCAGCCCTTTTTCACCTTAAAGGGTTTCTCCACTGCTTTAATCTTCTTGGGGCAGTTAGGTAGTACTGTGGCTATATGTTATTACCCCTTTGTTTCCTGCTGGTAACGCTACTGTAGTTTGGTTATTTTTTACCTTATTTTCAAACCCGGAAGCTGGTTACTTCATTAGTTTGCTTGCTTTTTTCGACCACTGTTTTTTTTCAGCCGCCGCCATCTTTCCATCCCTACGGAAATGACGAAGAGATGACGCCTCTGGTAACCATCAGACCGCATCTTAGCAACTGTACAAAGCGGATGCCACACTAAAAAGAGCTTCACTGATCGTGACCAGACGGCATCATGACAACATCAGAAAGAATGACGCCTCTGTAACTGTCAGACAGCGTCTTAGCAACCGTACTAAAAAAATAGCTTCACGGTTGCTAAGACGCTGTCTGACAGTTACCAGAGGTGTCATTCTTTCTGATGTTGCCATGATGCCGTCTGGTCACGATCAGTGAAGCTCTTTTTAGTGTGGCATCCGCTTTGTACGGTTGCTAAGACGCGGTCTGATGGTTACCAGAGGCGTCATCTCTTCGTCATTTCCCTTTTGTGCGGTTGTTAAGACGCCATCTGGAGTTACTTGGCGATGTCATATCCGCCCGGAGCTGTCAGTCATATAGACGTTCTCGGCCGCTATTGGCCCCATTTTCGGGACTTCGTGACGTCGCTGATAACGAAGCTGACGCAAATTCCGGCAAGCAATAAGTAATTATAAGTTGTTTATTTTTAATTTCTTCATGTGAATATTATGAGATATCGGGCTTACCGTGTTGTATGAACATTATAAGATGTTATTTTGAGATTATCATAGAGTAGGAAATGTTTGAGCGATGTTACAACTTCCGTCACTCCCCTTCCCTCAGCACATTTCCGGTGAATGGTGGAGACACGTGAACGCCGCAATGAAGGTGCATATCAATTATTCCATTATTATTCTTATGTATATGTGTGTGTATATATACTGTGGTCATTATATTGTTTGTCATAGTCCTTGAACCTGATGAAGGAGTCATTTGGATTCTGAAAGCGCTTGTTATGGACGAATAAATTCAGCTCTTTAATATATATGGGCTGACTGGTGCATTCATAGCACTCAAGGGATTCTGCGCAATCGGAGTATGTTTTTCCATTGAAATTTTGCTTATATACGATGGGTGGACACATGTGGTTCTGTACCCGATCATCTTCTCCTTGCTGCATATCCCGGATATTTCACCCCGGAGAGGGATTGATTGGCATACATTAGTGTTGTGGCTAATCCACAACCCATGCAGATGAGCACCCTGTGAATATATATATATATATATATATATATTTTTTATATTTTTTATCCAATGAAGGTTAATACCCTATGAGGCGCTCCGTGTTTTCTTTTTTTCTCTTCCATATTTCCATCCCTACATCACCCTGCAGGGTGTTGTGTTGGAGGCCGGCCTGCCCCACGCTCCGTACGTGCCCGCCTCCCGCGCTGATGAATATTCCACCGTTATAATCGTGGACCTCCTTCCTTTCAGTTTCTTATAAGCTGATTGGGCTGCTCGCGGCGAATCGGCTCCGTTGTTGGGCGCATGCGCAGTTTGTCCTCGGTCGGGAGGGTCACCTGCGCATGTGCCATTGTGTTTTCAGCTTCGGGACTGACGCACTGGGGTATTGTTAACACTCCCGAAGGTTTGCTAGGCGCTCTCTGGCAGATGACCCTCCGGACCGAGGACGAACTGCGCATGTGCCCAACAACGGAGCCGATTCGCCACGAGCAGCCCAATTAGCAATCTCCAGACTGTGAACCTCCAGATGTTGCAAAACTACAACTCCCACAGTAAAGATCACTTTACTTTCATTTCCCCCTCCCCACCGTAGCTTCCCTACCTGAGCCAGGATCTTTGCAGTCTCCAGCGACGATCAGCGGTCCCCAGGCATCTTCTCCTCCAGGTACCGGCCTCCATCTTCTCCTCATGTTCCCCAAACCATGGCAACCCACAGTCCTGCGCTGCCATTGGTCAGAATCAGTTCTGACCAATGGCAGGGGATAGGAGGAGATCACAGCACTGCGACCTCGCTCCTAGCCCTAATGGACGATCGGGGCTGTTACTGACAGCTCCGATCATCCCTATTTTCCGGGTGATCAGGTCACCAGAGACCCGATCAGCCCGGAATAGCAGAAAATCGCATGTCTGAATTGACATGCGATTTTCTGTGATTGCCGGCATGGGGGGGGGGGGTCTCCGGAACCCCTGGGCGATGTGCCAGGATACCTGCTGAATGATTTCAGCAGGCATCCTGGTCCAGTCCCCAACCGGCTAGCGGCGGGGACCGGAATTCCCACGGGCCTTAAGGACTTGGGATGCAGGGCGTATGCATACGCCCGGCGTGTTGAAGAGGTTAAAATGAAACAAAAATTTTTTTCAATGCCATGTTCTGACCAGGGGCGGAGTAAAAGGTCAATCTCCACACACAACATAATGGCAGTGACTGCCCTACTAGGACCTGCTTTAAATCTGATGTGTATGCTGGAGGTTAAGGACCTGGGGTGATGTCACAATCATGTGATCTGAGGGGGCAGGGCTTAACATCCTGTTGAGCAGAGTAGTCAGGAGAAAAGAGGAAGAAAAAAGCCTGGTGAGTATTCTTCCAGTAGAATACTCTGCTGGTGTGGAGTCACTGTATACAGCAGTATTTCCCAACGAGGGTGTCTCCGGCTTTTGCAAAACTACAACTCACAGCAGGCCCAGGCAGCCAAAAGTGTGGTATGGGGTGTGATGCAGGGCAGATGGAATTACCCTAGGGGCTGATGGCATTAACCCCTTGTATTCGTGACACCTCAATACCATCCTCAATACCATCCGAAGGTATACTGCTAGGTCCTGGGCTAAGTACGGGGCAATAATGACTCCGAGGCCAAGTTACGGAACAATGGCAGCTTTAGGCTAGGTTCACACTACGTTTTGTACTTAGGGTACGTAGGTATACGGCTGGGAGGAGGGGGGGCGGGGCTTAATCGCGGCGCCCACACTCAGCCGGTCGACCACGTTTTTGTCGGGAAACCGCATACGGCCGTAAATGCAGCTGACCGGAGGCTGCAGTTCACTCTGGTCATAGACATGCATTAAATACGGTTCCCATGTACGGCTGAGTGCGGGCGCTGCGATTAAGCCCCGCCCCCCTCCTCCCAGCCGTATACAGGAACCGTAAGTACAAAATGTAGTGTGAACCTAGCCTTACTGAGGTTAGACAGGTGAAAAAGTCTATACAGTTCAGCTAGGCCAACGGAGGTGACCAGTGACTACAGAGACCTTAAGGGCTTGCTGGGACTTGTAGTAGAATGGAACAATTTAGTGCAAGCCACGCTGACTTGACAGATGACTTTGACTTGACTGACTTGTGACTGACAATGCTGTGACTGTGGCCTACTTGTAGCTTGTGGCTGCAGACTTGACTTGAGGCCTCCTATTACTCCAGACACACTCCTAGACTCGACTGCACTGGACCTCAGCAACAAGAGCTCTAAGCTCCAAGAGAGAGAGCACAGGCTCCACCCAGGGATTATATGGGGGAGACTCTGGTGGGGTCCCATTGGTCACCCTTAAGTCACCTGGTCACTGATACCTCCTGGGTAACAATCACATGACAACTCACATGTTGAACAGTCTTAAAGTGACAATGCTTTCTTCACACATTACACAGGATAATACATGGTAAACATATGTACATGGGGGGACACACAAGGGAGGCTGCCTGACAGGGCAGCAAGGGTACGGGGTAACAACTCCCCTACTGGGCGACCACAAAAGGCTGTCCGGGCATGCTGGGAGTTGTCATTTTGCAACAGCTGGAGGCATCCTGGTTGGAAAACACTGGTATACTGGTATATATTAGAGTAGTGTTGCTATAGAGGGTTTAGAGAGCAACAGAAGTAAAGGGGCCAAATATATGACATGTAATTTTTTTTTTTTTTTTTTTTTATGACAGAAAAACTTTAACAGAAGAATGATCAAATAACAGTGCTTATATATCTTATTTTTGTATGTTATAGAAATCAAATTGTATTTGGGCTGGAGGGGTTGAGGTGCAAGGGATGCCTTTAAGTCCTAATCTGGCTCTGGATTCTCCTGTATTGACCTGGTTATTTGACCATTCTTCTGTCCACTGCCTATCCTGACCTGTGCCTGTGCCCTGGCTCTATATATGCTCTGCTTGTCTTGACCTGTACAAACTACCTGTCTTGACCTTATGCTTCAACAACTACACCTCTGCTGCATCCTCTGTTACCATGCTATATCCACTATGCTAAGGGTACTCCAAAATCCACACCTCTTTACATGGGTGTAACTTTCTAAACATTTTTGCTTATACAGCAACTGTATTTGTCCTTTGTACTAGTTTTAAGTCTTGACATTTTTGGTGGCAAATACAAATTGGTTGGTAGGTGGATTGCTCTTATGTCGTTCTTGTACTTTCCTTGTAAAACATATTGTTCTGATTAAGCTGAGAGCTCATTGTTAAAAGGTCACAGTCTGAACTTGTACAAAAGGCTAATGTCCAATTGGGAAAAGCGGTAGTAGAATACCAACGTGTTTCCAAGTATTAAAGAACAATATATCCCATTGATCTTCTTATTAATTCAGTGACCACAGTTTGAAGTTGGTCTCCTAAAATGATGTCATCCAGAATTTCTAACAACCTTAAAACGCATCACTGAAATCCAATAAATCAAACCTGTATTTAAAACCCCTAAATAATGATATTATTATTGTATATTAAAGAGCTTGTATTTTACTTATATTCCATACACATGTGTATTAACAATAACATAACTGTTAGAATACTACTGTGGTTACATCAATGCTCATTTGCACATGAAAGCAGGGCTCATTAAGTAGGGTTTTCCCTTTCACTGTAATATAAATCAAATTATACACATAAAGCCTTTACATATAGGCACGAATATAAAGTAAATCCTGCTTGTTCACGCACTATCTCACATAAATCTTCACTATCTATACAGGTGGCAGGGGAATCCCCGTCTGAAACTGACATGCGAATAGGCTGCGCGTCAAATGTCCGCGCATGTGCAGGTGAGGCACTCGCGGACGATCAACTGTGATGGATACACCTGATCACATGGAGGATCGCTGTGCAGCCGCACTGGCAGTGTTTACAAACACTAGCATGGAGCGTGGACCCTATGTCATCGCTGCTTCCATGACAAGTTCTGAGACATCAGACGACAGCCACACTGTTATGGAGCCCCCCCCCCCCCCCCCCATTGCGATATTTCAATTGTTCAGTATCTATTGCTCTGTATTCACAGATGTTTGACAGCTACTATGTCACATGGTCACTGTTCCAGCCTATGAAAAGTAGAGGGCTGGCTTAATGTTGATTACTATAGGATTCACATATGTTGTTCCACCTATCAAGAACTTGTGTCACCTATTTAAGATCGATGTTTGTATCTTTGTACTATGCTTGAAAAAGGCTTGTTCAGCCGGAACGTGGCACTTTATGCTCTGATGCAGTAAAGATCTTTTATCCTACATTTAACTCGGACCTGATGACTGGTGCTGTTTCCTTGAGGGGAGAGTTGTATATGAATCTAGCATGGCACACTGGAGGATTCTCTGCTGAAATCTCTAAAAAGTCTATACAGGTGGCTATCTATACAGGTACTACCAGCCACCCAACAATATAGTTATTAAACTGTGCTACTCACTCTATCTATCCATCTCTTATAAACTCCGAAGGGGATCCCGTCAGGGCTTGCAGAACCCGCTGGAGAGTTTTTTTTTTTTTTTTTACAAAATTTCATCTACATCTATTGTAATTGAGGCCTCCAACCTAGCTCTCTCTTCCTCATCTATCCGTGGAATATTAACCCCTCTAAAAAATGTGAATTTTATTCGCGAATATCGCATATTCAGGAATTTGCGAATATTCGCGAATATGGCACTATATATTCGCAATTACGAATATATATATATATTTTTTTTCACAGTACACATCAAAGTGATCATCCCTCTCTGCTTCCAGCTTGTGTGGGTAAAGAAAGCTCTAATACTACTGTGAGAGACTGGCGTACAAATTTTTCACTTATGCTAATTTCCACATATGCAAATTTTCACTTATGCTAATTTTCGCATATGCTAATTTTCGCATATGCGAAAATAAAACGCGAATATTACGAAAATGCAAATTTTGCGAATATATGACGAATATTTGTCCATATATTCGCAAAATATTGCAAATTCAAATATGGCCTATGCCGCTCAACACTACTAAAAAATTGTAGCCCTTATGTATACAAATTTGTAAAGAAAGAACAAAAACATTCATGTACCTCATCCTGCTCCTGTGTCCATTCACCATCCCCTTTCTCAATAGCATGTATAAATGTTTTAGTCTCTTGGGCTTTTATTATCCCTGCCAATAATTTGTTAGGTTTTCCACTCTCTGGGAAAAAAAAATTTCCCTGGAAAATGTTTTTATTTTGAGCCCTCAAACAGGGTGTCTCCAGCTGTTGCAAAACTCCTAGCATGCCTTGACAGTCAGTGGCTGTCCAGCAATACTGGGAGTTAACAATCACATTGACGTGATCTAAGGTGATACAAGGTGCTCAACCCCAAGTGCAGTTGTGCACCTAAGTTGGAATGGAGGACCTGCACCTATGGATCACATTGTGGTTTCACTGCTGTGGTTAATATAAACAATGACATTAGCTAACCCTCAAAACTGATGTAAAATTGAGACATTAGCCAGTATATCCTTATATGAAGGACACACTTGAGCGTGCACACCACGCCAAGGTTTCTCAAATGTTGCAGGACCTATCAGCTAACCTACCTGGCCAGATAAATAAAACCAGGAACCAAATTACGGCAGCCACAGGTCCAACTTGAAGATTGGGAGTTGTTGTTTTTCAACAGCTGGAGGCTCCGTTATGGAAGCAGTGCCGTACAAAACGTATTTTTTTGTAGTGTGGTGTAGTGTAGTGTTTTTAGGGTACATTCACACAGGCGGGGGTTTACAGTGAGTTTCTAGCTGAGAGTTTGAGCTGCGGCGGAAGATTTGCCACATCTCAAACTTGACGCAGAAAATTCACTGTAAACCCCCTCCCATGTGAATGTACCCTGTATATTCACATGGGGGGGGGGGGGGAAACCAAACCTCCAGCTGTTGCAAAACTACAACTCCCAGCATGCACTGACAGACCATAAATGCTGGGAGTTGTAGTTATGCAACAGCTGGAGGCACATTGGTTGCGCAACACATAATTTGTTACTTAACTCAGTGTTTCGCAACCAGTGTGCCTCCAGCTTTTCCCACAGTAGAACTCACAGCATGTACAGTCTCTCAGTGCATGCTGGGAGTTTTAGTTTTGCAACAGCTGGAGGCACACTTGTAGCAAAACACTGAGATAGGACACAAACTCTGTTTCACAACCAATGTGTCTCCAGCTGTTGCATAACTTCAACCCCCAACATGCACTGACTACCAAAGGGCATGTTGGGAGTTGTAGTTGGAACTCAAGCTGTTGCAAAACTACAACCCTCAGCATGCCCTTTGGCTGTGCATGCTGAGGGTTGTTGCTAAGCAACAGCAGGAGGTGAACAGGCCTCACCTCCTGCTGTACCCTGCCGCTGGGAGGGGACCGCCGCTGTTCCTGCCAACACTCCAGCCGCTGGGACCTCCACCGGACCAGGGAAAGGTAGGAGACCCCGCCCCCGGCCCCGATTGCCGCCCAGCAGGGCAGTTATTGGTCTGTCATTTTGACTGATCAATCACGTGATCGTGAGGTGGCACCCATGTCACCTCACTCCTGCTGGGTAAGGGTGAATGGGGCTGTCTCAGACAGCCCCATTCACCCTTTTTTTACGGGTCACCAGAAACCCGATTGACCCGGAATCGCCGCAAGTCATCAGTCTGAATTGACCAGGGGTTTGCACAGGGTGCTTGCTGATAGATATCAGCAGTCATCCCGATCCAGTCCCCGCCCTGCGCGCGTCGGGGACAGAAATTCCCACGAGCCTATAGGTACACCCTGGGTCCTTAAGTACCAAGGAGCCAGGGCGTACTCATACGCCCTGTGTCCTTAAGGGGTTAATGCGTTCTCTGAACTTATTCATATCATCTCTCAACAGTGTTATATCCACCAACAGTGTCCCCACTTTACTAGATAGCTCCTTAAGTCCCATATTGCATTGATTAATTTCGGTGAGAATATCCTCCAAATCTGTGAGTCCACTTCTACCTCTCCTCCCACCGCTCCCTCTTCTTGCTGCAGGACCTCGAACCTTGAGCCAGATCTTATGGCATTGGAGGGATTTCCTTTTTTCTTGTAGTCATCACAGAGGGAGAATACAAAACTGTCTCTATTCTCCCCGAATTAGATTTTTCTTTAGGGGGGGGGGGGATACCCCTGAACTCCTTTGATCCGCTTTGGGGGCCATGAGTTCTGGGGGGCACCGGGTCCAAGTCTAACTTGGTATAGCAATAATTGTATTGTCTGCAGACCTATTTTACAGGCTCCCTCTGGACTTCATTGTTTCCAGGTTTCTTTAGCACTCACTTTATGGGTCTTTACCCCAGGATATCACACTGTATAGTATGAGTCTTGCTGGTCCTGCATACCTGTACAGAGAGTGGGGGGGGGGGGATGGTAATACAAGTCACCCCTTGGTGCTCACAGCCCTGAGCCGGCATATCTTTAAGAAGTTCCATGTACAGGCTTAATTCAGGGCCAATATTACACTGGCTACCCCCTCTCCCTGCTAGTCTCCAATGCAGCACTGCTTGCCTCCTCTTCCACAACATATGCTGGCCACATACCTGCAGAGTGTAGTTCTGTCGTTGGTACCACTAGACACCGCTAGACACTCACCACCTGAGCCCGGGAGTGCGATTCTCTGTGCCGCGCGAGACGCCGGGATCACTTCTGGCCAGTGCAGAGGGGGGTGGGTATGACACTCTTTAGCTCCCCTCTCTAACTTATCAGAGAGCCGCAGTCTCACCTGCCCCTACCTTCACCTTAACTCCTAAGAGCCCCATTCTTACTATGCCTGGGTTCCCGGCAAGGGGACCCAACAGTTAGCCAGCGCCGGCATCATCACCGAGGTCCTGCTGCTTTAATTTAATTTGATCTGTGCAAATGTCATTCTCCCAGAAGACTTGTGGCTTGTTCTTTGCATAAGACTGCAAATTCCAGAGGAATAAAGACAGAGTCTAATCATTCATAGATATCATCTGTAGCCTTTTATTGTATTCTTTGTAACATTACTGGCGGTTATATAGCAATGTTCCAGGTTACAGATTTGCTTTAAAGGGGTTATCCACCATAAGTATATTTTAGTACTCACCTGCCAGACAGTAATGGACATGCTTAGGAAAGATCTGTGCTTTTCTTGGGGCTAAATGGCTATGTTGTGATTCCACTATTACCATGCAGATTTCTTTTTGTGAAATGGCTATTTCCTGTTAAAGTTCCTTCCCTCTAACTAAAAGTCCCATAATTCCTTGTTTGTAAGTGTTAGGTCACTTTTCTCCCTCCCACACATCAGCCACCTCACCTATTGAACTACAGGTATGCTTACGTCCATGCTGTGCTGTAATCAGTAGACCAGTGTTTCTAACCAGGGTGACTCCAGCTGTTGTAAAACTACAATTCACAGCAGCCCTGAGGAGAATGATCATGGATTTACATTGCCTTTTTGATGGTGGCTCAGGTGCTTTTTGAACTAAAAGTTTCCACACAGTGCTCTTTCAGTTTCAATTTTTGGGATTACTTATCGATCTATCTATATATTCCATGTATTTTATGTTATTTATTACACATACTTCAGATGAATACTTATTATTTGATTTATGAATAGGTGTTAGATATAACATTGTTTTTATTTCGTGAGTATCATACATCATACAACAGTCATCATTTTACTGCAATTGTCTTTTTCGTCAGTGATCCTCTGACCTCTGTAGAGAAAGCCGTCTGGTCCTTTTAGGAGCAGGTCACATTGCTGGTCATCCCCCTTCAGAGCTGGAGACATTCCAGAGGAGATCAGTTCTATTACTCTCCTGTTAAGTGTCAACCCAAACGGCAACACTGTATTATTTACAAGATACCCTGTGGCTTCTGAGATGTGACCTGGCCACATTGTATTGGTCCCAGCTGAAAAATAAACCTTGTTTAGACTTTAGGAAAATGGAATGTTTCACAAGACACGTCTACTCATTTTCTACTTCATTGAAGGTTTTTTACAGTAAGGAAATACCTATCTGTTAAACTGGATTCATCTGTTTCATCACCATGAAAGGCATTTTAAAGTTTCTGTAAGATTTGCTGGAGGAAAGAACAATAAGAAACATAAAATAATCTGGTGTTCAGAACGTTAGAACTCTCAGTCCGACTGTGAGAATAAATAATATATCTGAATAATATAATAAAATATCAAATGGTAAATGGTAAAACAAAAAGTTTGGATGTTAAATTTAAAGCAATTGTTCAGATTATAATAATAATTTCTTCAAATATTTGTCCAACTGGAGTTCCCACCCTGGTTTAAATCCTATATAACAAAGATTGTTAAATTACATTACAGATAATAGATTTCAAGCACACTTGCTGTGCCACGGAATCGAGCGAGGACAGACGCTCTGTAATTTCTAAACTAGACCAGATTAAATAGAAGATTGTCTGATTATTGTTGAATGCACAATCCAAGTTCTCAGATTTGTTTTATAGTAACTCTGTAGGGCAGATGTTTATTTAGCTCTGCAAAGGTGAGTAATGACAGTCAATTTACATCACTAGGCTATTTTTCGTTTACATCACGGTAGGGGTTACTTTATTGTTTTATTTTGCAATTTAAGTATGCATTGCACATGAGATTGTCAATGAGACTGAAATGGTCTCGCCGCATCCAAAATAATAGAAACATAGAATGTGTCGGCAGATAAGAACCATTTGGCCCATCCAGTCTGCCCAATAAACTGAATCCAACCAATAGTAACTGGCCCTATCTTATATGAAGGATAGCCTTATGCATATCCCTATCTTATAGGAAGGATAGCCTTCTGCTTATCCCATGCATGCTTAAACTCCTTCACTGTATTTGCAGAGACCACTTCTGCAGGAAGGCTATTCCATGTATCTACTACTCTCTCAGTAAAGTAATACTTCCTGATATTACCTTTGCCGCTCTAATTTAAAACTATGTCCTCTTGTGGTAGTTTTTCTTCTTTTAAATATGCTCTCCTCCTTTACTGTGTTAAAACATGTGAATTGGCCCCTCCCCAATTAAACATTTAATTACTCCTTTTTTCTATTTTACAAAAAAAAAATGTAAAAAAAAAATGGTATTGCCACGTGCATAAATGTCTAAACTATTAAAACACCATGCTTATGATAACCTAAGGTGAACAGCGTAAACATACAAAACCCCAAAATTTTAAAATTGCTGCTTTTTTGTCACACCCCACTTTGAAAAAATGGATAAAATGCAGGGCTAGTCAGTGAAAAATTGTATGCTTTTTAATATGTTTTACCTTGTTTATGTCTGTATATTTTGTGTGGTGGAGTATCAGGGCATAGCAGGGCTTATTTATTCTTCATGAAAAAACATATACACAATATATTCCACTTTTTTAATTAGAGTCAAGGGAAAACATATAGAAATATAAAGCCTTATGTTTACCACATCTCATTTTCAGACAATAATAGGATTTTTATTCTTTAACTTTATTGACAAGAAAATGTTTCATATATATGTCTTATGTCAACTACTGTGCCATCTAATAAACACGAATAATCAAATATAAGACTTTAAGTAGTCAGCAAAAAGGGTTAAACTCCTGAAAACAATAGCAAACTAATCTCAGTTTACTACCTGCTGTAAAGGGAAGAAGTTGTCTCCTAGGTGATCTCATTATGTAGTAGGTGGAGGAGTATTATAACAGGATGACAGCTCTACTGTTCTCAGGATAGGCTAGATCAACATGGCCTAGACAAGAGCAATGACAGGAGCCAAAAAAAATCTAAGTATAGATTCAGCAAAGCAGATACTATTAAACCTGGTGAAAAAATATAGAGCTGCATGCCAGCTCAAGGTAACAAGGTGTCGTTCCTAAGGCCATGATTGTGAGGACTGAGACACATAACTGTGTGTAGAACATGTAGGTTACATCACGGATGAGGCTGACACTCAGGTATCCTGACACGTCGGGGGGTAAGAATAGTTTGATCCAACCAGCATTAGTTTTACAATTACTAAGTTAGGGGAGATTGAAACAGTGGGGCCTGCAAAAAAGGTAACACAATGGGTTTCCTATTTGAAGACAGTATTAACCATAGGCTAGAGGTAGTTAAATGGGTACTCTCATTAAAAAAAACAATCATGTTTTATGTGTTTTTTTTTACGTTTGTAAACCTGGCCACTAGGTGTCACCCTATATGGCTCGGGATTACTTCTCCCCCACCCCCTGACATTCAGCACGTTCGGACCAATGCTGGCCGGGCAGCGTGGCCCAGCATGGTCCGGAACGCGCGTTCACATGAATGAGGAGAGGAAGATGCAAAGCGGGCAGGGACATTTAAATTTCGCACGCCGCGCGTGCATGACCGCTGTGCTCGCTCTCTGCCTGTTTTCTATACAGGCAGAGAGCGAGTACAGCGCTCGTGCGTGCGCGGCACATGAAATTTAAATATCCCCGCCCCCCTGCATCCTCCTATTCTCATTCATTGCAGCGCGCTAGCTGCATGAAAGAGAGAGAAGACGGGTGAAGTGAGCCCTGACCAAGCTTCAGATGACGTCGCACCTGCCGGGGCCGCCCACTTCCTGCCCTCACCAGAGAGCTCAACTCTGAGCTCCTGCAGCCGTTCTACTTTGGGCAGAAATACAAACAGGGATAGATGTAGTTAGTGTCAGGGACAGATGGGGAGGGGGAATAGGGAAATTTAGTTTATTGATAGCTACTCTTTAAGGGGGACAATGGTTTTTTCACAGTTTTTTTTTTGCCTCTTTTTAGTAGGTAGTTGCTTATCTATATGGGTAGATCATGAATGGTAGGCCACCCTTTTTACTATCCACCCTGTAATTTTTCAAATTTTCAGGGTGGTTGTTGTGATGGGTGTTGCTTATGCGATTGAGTGAATCAAGCATGGTTAATATTTAGGTTTTTAAAGCAGGACAAGGGATTACTGCAGCACACCAGCTTTTCTTTGCAAAAACAGTGGCTTTTATTCCAACATGGGCAGAGTTAGTCTATCTTCACACAATCAAATTTCTGTGCGAAATCCCACATGGAGACGCCGGTGGGTTGTCTGCATGGAAATTTTCCGTGAAGACATTCTCCCGCGTGAACAATGCCTTACATCCTCCAGGTTGTCTGGATTTGAATGTACTGTTCTCCTGGGAAATTAGCTGTATTTTCATGCAGCTATCACTCTGTGCCAGGTATACCATTGGTCAGGGTGGATAGCTCATCAAATTTACCCGGATAACACCATTAATGGCGGATTCTAATCTCTTCATTGATAACTAGATAATAATATAAATTCATAATTTAAATAGAAAGTATTTTTGAAAGACAAATAATAGATTTCCCTAAAGCTAGCAATACACATTAGATATGTATTGGCCAAACCTGCCAATCTTAGCTGGAAGGGCGGCCTATCTAATGTGAATGGCCACCTCACGACTCTGCCCTGACAGTAGACGTTGGAGTCAAGAAATACTGACTATGTTGGATTTCAGCATGCTTAAAGGGGTACTCCGCTGCTCAAGGTTTGGAACAAACTGTTCCGAACGATGGAGCCGGGAGCTTGTGACGCATAGCCCCGCCGCCTCAATGCAAGTCTATGGGAGGGGGCGTGGGAGCTGTCATGCCCCCTCCCATAGACATGTATTGAGGGTGTGGAGCTTGATGTCTTGAGGGGGCGGGGCTATGACATCACGAGCTCTCAGTGCCGGCTCCAGCTGAGCAGTGGAGTACCCCTTTAATCCTTTTGTTCTCGGGGAGATAAGCGGCTGCCAGTGTTGTCTGACCGGGTTTACCCCCTTCTCTCTAGTCACCATTCTATAAATACAATCAAGTGTGTATATGTAAGGGAGATTGGAAGAGATAGCAGTTTGCTGTTATTTGTATGGCTAGCTTTAGTCCACTGCACATGTACAGTGCAATGCTACGTTCAATGTTGAGAAGTGCAGCTGAAAATAGACTAAAAATAAATACTTTTATATAAACAGAAAAGCACATGCATCAAATTATGGGTGGAATAAGACAAGACAGCTTCCTAGGCTGAGCTATCTGAACAAATTTGTGTTGTTTGGGAGATAAACTCCAGGTCTAATTCAACGATGATCACAGATAATTTGGGGATGTTTGGCTTAGAAATGACTCATGATAATAAGCAGGACATAGGTTAAAAAAAAAAAAAAGGCTGTAAACATACATTTCTACACACAAAAAAAAATGAATTTGGCTATGGAAATAAAAAACAATATGTAAACTGGACAGAGAATGAAATACTATATCAGCCTGTGGGATCAGGTATTCTGATTAACACTATAACATGTACCATTTCAGTGCAGTGGATGATATTAAATCGGTTATGTTATCCCCAGGGCCTGTAGCTGCCTGAATGTTATACTGTAATACTATCAGTAATACATTGCTGTAACATCTTAATATACCGAGTCACTTTACAACTTGGTACAAAGTCTTCAAACTGTAGCATTCAGCTAGATAGCAGTTGGGTCTCTGGATTTAGGGTCAGTGAAAAGTCAGATTCAAACTGTCACAGCCATATGTCACATTAAAGGAGTACTCCACCCCTAGACATCTTATCCCCTATCCAAAGGATGGGGGATAAGATGTCTGATTGCGTGGGTCCCACCGCTGGGGACCCCCCAGATCTCCCTGCTGCACCTGGCATTCGTTTAGAGTGCCGGGTACAGCGCTGGAGGCTTGTGACGTCACGGTCACGCCCTACTTGTGATGTCACAGCCATGCCCTCACAATGATAGTCTATGGGAGGGGGCGTGATGGCCGTCACACCCCCTCCCATAGACTTGCAATGAGGGGGCGTGACCGTGATGTCACGTGCGGACCGTGATGTCACAAGCCTCCGCCCCACATCACCAGTCATCCGGCATGGAGCAAAGATCGCTCCGTGCACCGGATGTCTGGAGTGCCACAGGCAAGATCGGTTGGGACCAGCAGTGGGACACCGGCACCCCCCCCCTTTGGATAAGGGATAAGATGTCTAAGGGCGGAATACCTCTTTAAAGTCTGTAGCCCAAAATAAAGTGCATCACATATGGTGCATTTTTTTTGTCGCCCATTTTGTGTTATTTTTGGGTCAGTGCTTTTTTCCCCTAGAATGCAGCATATCCTAGGTAAGGTGCTTTTTTCTGGCTTTGTTCACATAGACTTCTCTAGCACCTACAAAGTTGCAAAAAATGCACGTTGTAACTGTAAAAAGTTAAAAAATAAAATAGTTTGCAATTATTCCTCGCTTCTAGACACAGATCCTTGTTTCATAGTGAGCCCTATAAGTTGTATTTTCACCTTAACTGAACAGATAAAATGGGGCAGATTTACTTATCCTGTGCAATACAAGGCAGTCTCAGGGTATGTCCAAGTTTATTTTACAAATCCAAAATAGAGTAGAAAACAAAACCTTGCGGCACTAACCGTGGCATAGTAAACTAGTGTCCTTTATAGAGTACACAGGGTCAGGAACGCATTCTAGCAGAGTAACAGCTGTTTCATGTGATACAAAAACTAAGTGAGCCATGTAAGTGTGTGTTCACACATTCAGGTTTTTAATTGCAATTACTGCTTTTATACGTGTTCCTTCTACTCTTCTATAGAGAGCCTTGCAGACTGAAATTGTATGTATATAATATCGTACATACACAAACATAAACATAAGAAAAATTAACAAAAATACTACATCAACAAAATGTAATTACAAAAAAAGCACCTGCAATATACTTATACATGAGCAAAAACTGTGGATTTTTATGCAGAAACTGACAATTTCTGGATAAATCCAATTGGTTTTCCCTAAAATCCATCTCTCATAGATTTCAAAGGGAATGTTAGAAAAGTAAAAAAGTGTGATTTTTCTTGACACGCCACTTTTTGGCACCATTTTGCATGGAAACTTCTACTGAAATGCTGTTATCATTCATTTAAATCTATATATTAATGGCCCAAGAATAATATAATTGATACATGGTACTTGTCAGTTCTCTATAGTAGGTGGTAATTTCTTTCATTATTCAGTAGTTTACATAATGGTAGAAAATAAATTAGATTGATTAACATTACATACATAGTGTGTCTAACTATCTATCTAGCTCTTTATAGATTTTATTAGCTGCATTATTGTACTTTTCATATGAATTTCCATCCCCATTATTCACCTCCACACACCTAGGCAGTGCAGCCACAATAACAGCTTCTTCCTAATGGTGGCCTGGCGACACCAGAGTGTTCTGTCTCACAGATTGACGAGCCCTCTGCTGCCGATTTACAGTTACATGGCAGCCACTCTGGAGCCGAAACACATCTGGAGTAGAGTAAACTCAGGGATGCAGGGGCCAGTCTTGGCTGAAGTCTTAAATGAGAGCAGCTGATGAAAGCCAACACTACCTCCCAGAGCCCTTTCCAATCCCTTGGCCCATTTGCTAATGTAAACAAGGATGGTAGAAACATACAATGACCTTATGCTACAATGTTGACACTATTCCTATCACTCCAGGGCCCGAGCAAAAAGAACATTAGTAATTCATTTTATCTGATCCCATCTCATATTCCGTGTTTTCTGTCATTACAATGTATTCACACAGCATTACATTATTCCTTAAAGTCTACATTACTGACTGGCGCTCGCAGGAAAGTGTAAAATTATTAGTTAAATATTTCTGCTCTATGATACAATTTCAAGTCTTTATGAAAAGAACATCTAGTAGAATCCATTCTATGGGGTATCAGCTTTGTTTTACACAAATCAGTAATGTCAAATAATCAGTATAATTTATTATTTCTACATTACATCCACTGTTTTTTTTCCACTTTTTTTTTTATTAAATCTGTTCTTTTTTTCACATGCATAAAGTTATTCAGTCACAAAATGAAAAAAATAATCGCTTTAAAGAAAAAGAAATATATTTTTATTGTGCGCCATTTCGTGTTTCTGAGAACGCAGCCGTCAGTGTAAAGTTTTCTTTCAAGGCTATGTCCATGGACATGTGTAATTGTATACAAGTATGTATAATTTCATACATGAAAAATGTAATACATTTGTATTTAGAATATTATACATTGGAAGTTTAGCAAGGACATGCAATTGTTTGTATAAAACTTCTGCTGTATTTTTCTTTAATGAAGTTTATACACGTTTCTAACTTTTATTTTAAGGTAAATCTGTCAGCAGATCTGACTCCCATAAACTTTTAACATCGCTAAGTAGGTGCTGGGGAGGAGAGTTTAAATGCCCCCCTGCCTGCTACCATTAACCCCTTGGGGACCGAGCCCATTTTGACCTTAAAGGGGTTATCCAGGAAAAAACTTTTTTTTATATATCAACTGGCTCCAGAAAGTTAAACAGATTTGTAAATGACTTCTATTAAAAAATCTTAATCCTTTCAGTACTTATGAGCTTCTGAAGTTTAGGTTGTTCTTTTCTGTCTAAGTGCTCTCTGATGACACCTGTCTTGGGAACCGCCCAGTTTAGAAGAGGTTTGCTATGGGGATTTGCTTCTAAACTGGGCGGTTCCCGAGACACGTGTCATCAGAGAGCACTTAGACAGAAAAGAACAACCTTAACTTCAGAAGCTCATAAGTACTGAAAGGATTAAGATTTTTTAATAGAAGTAATTTATTAATTTGTTTAACTTTCTGGAGCCAGTTGATATATATAAAAAAGTTTTTTCCTGGATAACCCCTTTAAGGACCAGAGCATTTTGTGCACATCTGACGACTGTCACTTTAAGCATTAATAACTCTGGGATGCTTTTACTTATGAATTTGATTCCAAGATTGTTTTTTTGTGACATATTCTACTTTATGTTAGTGGTAAATTTTCGTCGATACTTGCATCATTTCTTGGTGAAAATTTTTAAAATTTCATAAAAAATTAGAAAATTTTGCATTTTTATAAATTTCTGTGCTTGTAAGGAAAATAGATATTCCAAATACATTATATATTGATTCACATATACAATATGTCTACTTTATGTTGACATAATAAAGTTGACATGTTTATACTTTTGGAAGACATCAGAGGGCTTCAAACTTCACCAGCAATTTTATAATTTTTGAAATAAATATCAATGTCTAAATTTTTCAGGGACGAGTTCAGTTTTGAAGTGAATTTGAGGGTCTTTATGTTAGCACCCCTTAACGTATTCAAAATGACATTCAGAAAGTTTGTCAACCCAAGAAAAGTGGATGCGAAAAATCTAACTCTTCATTTTTTACACTAACATGTTCTTGTAGACCCATATTTTTTTATTTTTACAAGGGGCAAAAGGAGAAAAAGCCCCCCAAATATTGTACCCCAATTTCTTTTGAGTAAGGAAATATCTCATATGTGGATGAGAAGGAGTAACAATGGGATTTTGGAGAGCGAATTTTACTGAAATGGTTTTTGCGGGGCATGTCGCATTTAGGAAGCCCCCTCATGGTGCCAGAACAGTGAAAAACACCCCACATGGCATACTATTTTGAAAAGTACACCCCTCAAGGAATGGAACAAGTTGTACAGTGAGCCTTAACACCCGACAGGTAAAATGCTGATGTTACCCCAAATTTTTCATTTTCACAAGGGGTAACAGGTAAAAATGTCCCCCAAAATTTGAAACCCCATTTCTTTCGAGTAAGGAGATATATCCTATGTGGATGTAAAGTGATCTGCAGGTGCCCTAGAGGCCACAAAAGGGAAAAAGCGTCATTAGGCTTTTGGAAAGCAAATTTTGGTGAAATGGTTTTTGCGGGGCATGTCTCATTTAGGAAGCCCCCATGGTGCCAGAACAGTGAAAAACACCCTACATGGCATACTGGGAAACTACACCCCTCAAGAAACATAACAAGGGGTACAGTTAGCCTTAACACCCGACATGTATTTGACAACTTTGCGTTGAAGTTGGACGTGAAAATGAAAAATTAAATTTTTTTTACTAAAATGATGATGTTACCCCAAATTTTTCATTTTCATAAGGGGTAATAGGTGAAAATGTTACCCAAAATTTGAAACCCAATTTCTCTTGAGTAAGGAAATACCTCATACGTGGATGTAAAGTGATCTGCAGGTGTGCTAGAGGGCTCAGAAGGGAAGGAGCCCCCATGGTGCCAGAACTGCGAAAAACATTCCACATGGCAACTATTGGGTAAACTACACTCCTCAAGGAACGTAACAAGGGTACAGTGAGCCTTAACACCCCACAGGTATTTGACGACTTTATGTTGAAGTTAGACGTGAAAATGAAAATGTTAATTTTTTTTTAACTAAAATGCTGATGTTACCCCAAAAGGAAATATCCTTGTGGATGTAAAGTGCTCTGTGGGTGCACTAGAATGCTCAGAAGAGATGGAGTGACAATGGAATTTTGGAGAGAGTATTTGGTTGGAATGGAAGTCCCGGGCCATGTGCGTTTACAAAGCCCCCCATGGTGCCAGAACAGTGACCCCCCCCACATGTGACCCCATTTTAGAAACTACACAACTACACCCCTCATGGAATATAACAAGGGCTGCAGTGAGTATTTACACCCCACTGGCGTTTGACAGATCTTTGGAACAGTGGGCTGTGCAAATTAAAAAATTTTTATTTTCACAGACCACTGTTGCAAAAATCTGTCAAACACCTGTGGGGTGTACCTGCTCACTGTACCCCTTATTACATTACGTGAAGGGTGTAGTTTCCAAAATGGGGTCACATGTGGGTATTTTTTTTTTTTGCATTTATGTCAGAACCGCTGTAACCAGCAGCCACCCCTCTGCAAATCACCAGTTTAAGCCTCAAATGTACATATTGCGCTCTCATTCCTGAGCCTTGTTGTGCACCACATAAGCATTTTATGTCCACATATGGGATATTTCCGTACTTGGGAGAAATTGTGTTAAAAATTTTGGGGGTCTTTTTTTCCTTTTACCTCTTATGAAAATGAAAAGTGTGGGGCAACACCAGCATGCTAGTGTAAAAAATAAAAAATTTTACGCTAACATGCTGGTGTAGACCCCAACTTTACCTTTTCATAAGGGATAAAAGGAGAAAAAGCCACCAAAAATTTGTAGCGCAATTTCTCCTGAGTACAGAAATACCCCATGTGTGGCCCTAAACGGTTGCCTTGAAATACGACAGGGCTCTGAAATGAGAGAGCGCCATGCCCATTTGAGGACTAAATTAGGGATTTTCATAGGGGTGTACCCACTTGCCTCCTCCACCAAAAATACTGTACGTCAGTTTTCCCCAAACAGGGTGCCTCCAGCTGTTGCAAAACTCCCAACATGCCTGGACAGTCAATGGTTGTCCAGCAATACTGGGAGTTGTTATTTTGCAACAGCTGGAGGCTTCATTTTGGAAAAACTAACGTACAAGACGTTTTGAATTTTTATTGGGGGGGGGGCGACAGTGTAAGGGTATATGTAGTGTTTTACTCTTTATTTAGGGTTAGTGTACTGTAGTGTAGTGTTTTTAGGGTACATTCACACGGGCGGGGGTTTACAGTGAGTTTTTGCTGTAAACCCCCGCCCATGTGAATGTACCCTGTACATTCACATGGGGGGGCAAAACTAAAACTCCCAGCATGCACTGACAGCGTGCATGCTGGGAGTTGTAGTTATGCAACAGCTGGAGGCACACTGGTTGGGATTGGGAAAAAATGAGTTAGGTAACAGACTACCGCAGTGTTTCCGCACCACTGTCTGTTTCCTAACTCCAAAAAACTAAAACTACAACTCACAGCATGCAAGGTCTGTCAGTGCATGCTGGGAGTTCTAGTTTTGCAACAGCAGGAGGCACACGGGTTGGGAAACACTGAGTTAGGAAACAGACAATGTTTCCCAACCAGTGTGCCTCCATTTGTTGCAATACTACAACTCCCAGCATGCCCAGACAGCCGAAGGGCATGTAGGGAGTTGTAGTTATGCAACAACTGGAGGAGAACAGTTTGGAGACTACTGTGCAGTGGTCTCCAAACTGTAGCCCTCCAGATGTTGAAAAACTTCATTTCCAAGCATTCCCAGAATTCCCAGGAATGCTGGTAGTTGTAGTTCGACAACATCTGAAGGGCCAGATGTTGCCGAACTACAACTCCCAGCATGCCTGGACAGTCTCGGCATGCTTTGAATTGACATCTGGAGCGCTACGGTTTGGACACCACTGTAAAGTGGTCTCCAAACAGTGCCCTTCCAGATGTTGCAAAACTACAACTCCCAGCATGCTGAGACTGTCCATGCATGCTGGGAGTTGTAGTTTTGCAACATCTGGAAAGACACACTTTGGAGACCACTGCACAGTTGTCTTCAAACTGTGGCCCTCCAGATGTTGCAAAACCACAACTCCCAGCATGCCCAGAGAGCTAAAGGCTCTCTGGGCATGCTGGGAGTAGTAGTTTTGAAACTCCTAGAAGCAGCAGTGAAGATCACCCCTGCCACATAGCTCCAATCCTTCAGGATGATTGGGAATGTCTCTGACATCTCCAATCATCCCTATTTTCCTTGCTATCGGGTGACCAGAGACCCGATCAGCCTGGAATCGCCGCAAATCTCCGATCCTAAATGATCGGCAATTTGCGGCGATCTCCGAGATGAGGGAGTCTCAGAACCCCCCCAGGCATTGTCAGGGGATGCCTGCTGAATGATTTCAGCAGGCATCCCGCTCCGCGCGTGGCGGGGACTAAAATTCCCAGGGGCGTACAGGTGCGCCCTTAGGCCTTAAGTGCCAGGCAGCAAGGGCGTACCTGTACGCCCTTCATCCCCAAGAGGTTAAACAAGCATAGTGGAGAAAATTATCTTTTATTTCCTCACATACTATATGCTTATGCATCATTAGGTGTCTTCTTGGCATTATTATATCTATGAAGTGTCCTCAATCGGATGACATCTCCTCCCAACTCCTACTCTCCAATTTTGATTGACATTTCCTACTTCTTCTGATGTTTTTTTCCAGGAGATATCAAGAGCAAAGGGGAAGAGTTGTTGCTAATAACTCATTGTTACTGGCAACAGGTCCGGACTGATTTGATCTTGGGCCACTCTTGAGGGTAATGTCTAGGAAGACTCCTGTTTTTCACCATTTAACCCTCTCCTATAAGGAACTGGTCTTCACTGCAAGGGACTCCCTGATAGCTATCTTTTGAAGTTAACCTCTTATGGATGCAGGCCAAGAGACACATCCAGGGAAATGGGCAGCAACAAGTATCGATACTAGCCTGGGTCTTGGGATAATGGTGCATGTACATGGTCAGAAAACGGCAAACAGGTTGAGATGGGCAGTGCCAAGGCCAGGGTAAAAAATGGGAGAGGCATACAAAGTACAAGGGAGCATGAAGAAACAAAATCAAGAAGGCAACTTTAGGTCATACACAGAAACGAAAGACATGCAGAAAAAAACGTTTACTGGAGCACCGTAGAATCTATTGCTCAGGCAAGCTGCAGGGGAAATGATTGAAGTATTATTGGAAGGTAAAAGATTTGGGTGTGGGCACAACCTAGGATAACAGTAGAAGCAAGAGTAAATGCTATTCAGAGAATGTAACTCAACAGCATGTCCGATGGTAGGAACAATACACTGATGGGAATTACAGCTAGAACACCTCACAGATAAATAAAACCCAATGGAAACAAAATTATTATGATATGTGAGTTATTTAAAGGGAACCCATCGTCAGATTTTACCCTATATAGCCATTGGCAACACATTTCATGGGGTAAAATAAGATTTTTCACCATATTCAGATGTGTTCCAGGCCATCAGTGATAGCGGAGAAAATACATTTTTAAAGTATACTGCTCCATATGCTAATGAGGAGCCAGTAATGATCCTAAAGTGGTAATGGAATTCCGGGCTGTAATGACTCTTATTCCACCTTTATTGACAGCTCGGGTACCACTGACAACACCATTTCTTCACTGAAATCTCTTGCAGGCCCATAAGCAGCACTAATAACAAAGCAAGGAGTCAGCTCACCATGTGTAGTAATCAGTCATCTTGTCCTGGAGGATCTTTCTTGGGAAGCACGGATAGAGAGTGTGGGCCAGGTCCCAGGCAGGTAACAGCAAAGAAAAAATGGTTAATCCAGCTTCCTAAAACTTCAATTCTTTAGTCAATCCATTAAAAGTCAAGCCAAATGAAACACAGGCACTTTTCGGTTTACATGAAAACCTTATTCATATCGATATTTCACGGAGGAAAATATCCAGCATATATACCTGCTCCAAGAGTACTGAACTAACATAGAGCACACCCCTCATGGGACGTGAGTTCCGGTAACATAATTTATTCAAGTAATTAGCTACGTAGAGGCATTCATATGTGCTATAAATGTTCAAGGATACATTAAAGTACAATGTCTTAAAGAATATAAGCTTGTATAATATAAATATCAAATTATACTGCAATGTATATCAATAAATGTATAAAAGATCATTCTTATATTTCAATCCCCGTGGGTATCTGGTGTCCAGACGGAGGATCCAAAACGCCTCCCGTTTGAACACCAGCTTGCCCCAATCACCACCTCATCCAGGTGGTTTAACTCTTTCAATCCCCTGAATGCTCAGTCCGGTCAGGTCTCCAGCATGTTTTTCAGCAAAAAGATTTGTAAGTCCGGACATAGATCTCTGAAGGGTTAAAGGCTGGTTTCACAATTTAAAATATTAAGCAATTCTTATTTTTAGTTTTATGGTTGTACAACCAATATACTGTAGATTGCAAATGTTACATGTAGCGAGATAAATTACGTGTGTAGTATGACAATTGATCAATGTTTTTATATTGTAACTGATACCAGTGGATGTGGATTTGAAACAGTTAGATACATGGATATATTTACATAGGTTGCATCGTTTATGGCCACATTTGTAGCATCCCGTGCAACTAAGCCAATTTTGTTTTCCTAAGGGTTCAGCTTGGAAATCACTCCGGGGAAAGTTGATTGCAAAGGGATTTACCCCTTCAGGGGACAACTCTGAATCCTGCATTTAATATTCTAGACATAATCTCGTTGTGATGAAGAATTGGTAAATGTTTTAGAACGATCCGTTTCACTTGTTCAAAGGCCGTACTGCAAGCTGTGCTAAATGTAAGAGGAGCAGTATGAGGAGAGTTTTGGTTATTATGAGACTTGTTTTGTAAGTAATGTGCTTGGGGTTTGGAATTGACAATGTTAATGGCACGTTGGATATCTGTTTGTGCATATCCCTTATCCATTAAACATTTGATAATATCAGTGCAGGCTTTTAAATATTCATGAAATATTGCTCACACAAATTCTCCTTCTTAATGACGATGTGCTCTATGTTAGTTCAGTACTCGGAGCAGGTATATATGCTGGATATTTTCCTCCATGAAATATTGCTATGAATAAGGTTTTCATGTAAACCGAAATGCGTCGGCGTTTCATTTGGCTTTTATCCTGCACTTTTTTTTTTTTACTTTTAATGGATTGATTAAAGAATTGAAGTTTTCTTTGCTGTTATCTGCCTGGGACCTGGCCCACACTCTCTATCCGTGCTTCCCAAGAAAGATCCTCCAGGACAAAATGACTGATTACTACACATGGTGAGCTGACTCCTTGCTTTGTTATTTGTATATTATCAGATCCAGATTAGACCCATGCCCGCCATATTCATATTAAATTCTACTTCTTCTGGAGGACTGCTATAAATGTATTTATAATTCTCTTTATGGATTTATTAATATACTACTAAAAGTTTTTTGTTTATTTACAATTTTCATGCTAAATAAATACGGAGGATAATATGGATGTACAAGTAGACTTTGCAACACTGGAAAATGATTCTAGACTAAAACGTACAGCAAATATCTTTTCGGGGGATACTGATGTTACATGTGGTTTCAATTTAAAGCGACTGATGTGGGATCCACAACATGCTAAGGCACAACAATTTAGAGTTTGGTGGGATGCTACAACACCAAAACAGGACATTGAAAAATCTATGATCCCATGTGGACTTAGAATCCACAAAAAATCCACCACTATATATGATGAGGATTTTAATAGTGTTCTTTTGAACTCATGTCACTCCTGTTTGAAAAAAGAACAGACTGAAATTAAAAAGTTGGAGAAAACTATTAACAATATACATACTTTGTTGGAAATATATAAAAATACTAAAGAATTTGAAGATCTTCAAAAAAATATGTATCAATCATTACAAAAATGTTAAAAATTGATAACCATGATGAAGAAAAATACATAAATAAAGTTTACACTTGGCATATAAGATTAAATAACAAGCCAAAATCTATCCTTAAAAAATACCCACAGGAAAATAGAGAAAGGAAAAATGTCAGTTTTTCATCGTCTGATACTGAGGGTACTGATTATTGTACGGATAATTCTGAATCTAAGTCAGAATCCCAAATTGAGTCAGCTCACCAAAATTCGATCATTAACCATGCTAATCAGTCAAAAAACGCAATAACGCCTCACGTGAACAAAGCCCAAGAAACCCAGCGAGGCGGAAACGTAAGCAACATCGGACAGGCAGAAAACATCAGAAACTCTTATCCAAGAACAAAGAAATACCAACGGAATTATACATGGTATTTATACAGGTATAAACTCCTACCCTGTTTATAATCTCTCTGCAAATATACTATTTGAGTCACAATTACAGGTATTGGAAAAAGGCCTTACGTTTGTACCCAACCAATCTTTCGGTTAATATTCTACTATTTTTGACATCATCAAATTTGTTAGATTGCTCACTATAAAACGGTATTTTTTCCAACAGGATACAAATAATACCATACAAAGAGAATTTGAGACTACACAACTAAATAATCTTAGTGTAAGAGGTGTAAACTTTATGCCTCTCTCGAGCACATTTCAAGAACAAGCATTAACCATTATTTTGACTGATTTACAGGATTTATCATCTAATACCTCTCCTATGGACTCTACTAACCGAATTTTTTCTACTTTTAACCTCACCTTTTACTCAATCAACTCAAGTTTTGAGGTAACAGATTTATTCCAGCAACGTATCGAAGAAGATTTGAAACAACTGGAAATAAATAATATTAATATCTTCCAACTTAACCTGGAAACAAAGAAAGGCACTAACCGAATTAAGAAATAATGCAAATATCATCATATCCCCATCTGATAAACGTGGTTCTGTTGTAGTGATGGACCATGCACTATATGAAAAATTAGTCCATGAAATGCTTCAAGATCAATCCACATACAGAGCCATTCGATCCGACACAACCAACATCATCCGTACCAAACTGGAAAAATTATTACAGGAAGGAACTTGTTTAAACATTATAACTACTAAACAGAAGGAATATTTGTTACCCACTGCTCCGGTATGCCCTGTTTTTCATGCATTTCCGAAAATACACGAAAGCATATTCCCACCCCCACTGAGGCCGATTGTGGCAGGGATTAACTCCCTCCTCGAACGGTTGGGAGCATGGTTAGACAATCTCTTACAACCGCTTGCCACCCGTACTCCAGGATACATACAAGATACTAAGTCTCTTCTGCAAGCAGTACAAAATATTGCATGGCTGAAGAATGCAATTTTACTATCCTCCGATATAGTAGCACTCTATACCTGTATTCCTCATAACCGTGCAGTCCAAGCTATAGCATACCATCTTGACAAATATAGTAATTATACTACAGAACTCAAACAGTATATTCCAGACGTTTTACTCTTTTTGCTCACACACCATTTTTTTCCGTTTTAATAAACAATATTATTTACAGACAACTGGATGTCCTATGGAAGCAAAATTCGAAACTTGGCACACATGTTAATTATATGTCAAGAAACGAACATAGGATAGGTGATTTAACCCTTACTCACCCCCATTTGCCAGGGTCAGGGTTTTTGTTTAAAGTTCCATTCAAGTCTATGGGACATATATGTTACTGCATATATGTTACTGTCAGTGCCAGTTAACCTGCAGGACCCCCGCCCATGCCAGTTACAGAAGATATACACATAGATTAAAACTACAATTGAGGGCGAACGGCCGGGCGGATCCGGGCAAGGTAGGGCTATCTGACAGTTTTCCTTTAAAGTCCCATGCAAATCAATGGGAAATGTTGATTTTCCTCCCCAACAAGGATTAGGAAGGAAAAACCGGGCAATGCCGAGTACTCAGCTAGTATATATATATATATATATATATATATATATATATATATTATTGTAATGTGCATAATTTGTGTATTAAGATCTATATGCCCCTTACATCATACATGCCGTTATAGTCCCTGGCGTCACTAGCATGTATTCAGCTTTTCTCAATGTGAATGGGGAGGTGATCACTTCGCTTCTTCCTTGGATTGTACTAACAGTGACAAGCATCGGTGGTAACCACGGAGATACGTGACGCAATCCATGCCCTACTTGTGATATCATGTGACCTCTTCCGAGTCAGGTGATTATGATCATGTGATGTTCTCTGAGTCGGCAATGGAGCTTGCGCACATGCAGCTGGTTGTTCACCCAAGCTGCTTGGCGCCATGACAGGTTTACAGAGCTAGTAAGAGTCTTTCTCCCTCTTTTCTTTATATATGTACAATTAATGTTCTTGTGTACAGATGTTATAAATTATATTAATTGGTATGGAGTGTGAAATCTCAAGCGTTTTAATGTACACCAATGCACTTTATATGCACAATATAAGCACTGATACCACTTTCTGTAATGTAAATTTGGAAATTTGATGTTTGTATAATGGATTTTTATATATGACTTGAATATGAATTGGTTAATTGACACTTGATTATGAAAATGTCATTGATCAATGCTTTGTTGGGTGGTGTATACTGGTGTGTATCACTAAGCTTGAAAATGGCTCCATAGGAGCAGAAACGTTGCTTGTTTGATGTGACAGAAATAAATTCACAGTTTTTCTTGGCTATTTGAGTGCTGCACCATCTATCATGCTATATAGTAAAGCAAAGAAAGCAGCACTCCAATGGTAAACAGGTGCCTGCTGCTGTTAATCCTGGTCAGGGATCTTTTTTATTATCGATGGAAAGAGCAGTGGCACTCCAAGTTGTGAGCAGAGTGATCTTTATTCACTCCAAACGGTGCTACGTTTCAGCAACCTCATGTTGCTTAGTTCTGACAATGGCAACATGAGGTTGCCGAAATGTAGCACCATTTGGAGTGAATAAAGATCACTTTGCTCAGAACTTGGAGTGCCACTGCTCTTTCCATCGATATATATATTTATATATATATATATATATATACTATATTATAGCTATCCTGATATGGTGCCATTAAAAATACAACTCACTGCGAATAAACGTCCTTTATAAGGCTATGCTAATGGTGGAATAACATAGTTATGGCTCCTGGAATGCTATGATAAAAAAAAACTGCTTAGTCAGTGAGGCCCAAAATAGACCAGTGATTAAGAATACAGAAGGTCGATCAGTCTTAAATATTAGGTAGCCTTCATATGTGAAAAAGACGTAATAAAATAACAATTTAGCCCCTATTACGCTCTAGTTGTACAATACATTACACACAGTGTATATACTGTATATTGCTCTGAATGCACTTAGTGGAGTCAGTATTGGGTGGCCTATGAGATCACACAAGCACAGCATGCTGACTTGTACATTATTGCTTGGAGTAATGGCTGCAGTTAAATTAACAACATGTTGTTAACAGAGGACAATTGAGCATTGTACGCAGCACGTTTTATCTGTAATTCATTGCACTTACCTGCAGTCGGCTGCCAGTAAATTTCCTGGCCATAAGTATAAACATTGTAAAATTATTGGCAAAAAGTTATAGTACTTCTGCAATTAGTACAAACTCTTGTGCTCACTGGGACATGTAGTTGTTTAGTTTCAGATCGTACTGAAATGGAGCTTTGTTCTTCCTTTGGGCTGAAATCAACAGCAGAACAGCCCAATTTTATGAGAATTGATATCTGAGTTTTGCAAATAACATTCCGGGATCTTACATTCTTTAAGATTTCACTTGCCTTGAATCTGGAACTACTTGCTTGCTGTAGGCACCCAATTTATCATGTAAGATGTGCAGTTTTTTAACAGTATGTATTCAGTTTTCTTAAATAGATGAAGCCTTTGAATAATGAATGAACCTGGGATTTGTTTAGTAAAAACAACGATAAAGAAATGTATTAGTATTCACTGCCGCTGCATAAACCATGCCTTTGCATATAGACCATGAGAATGTTTCATTTAAAGATTGTGTTTTTCCAATAGACTGTCTGCACAAATCCATACATAGTTCATATGAATGCAATCTGATGTGATGTCCCAGTACAGGATGTGCATCTCACAGTCCTATCAGCTTGAGTCCCTGCATGTCCCCATGGCTCACCTGCAGTGCACCCCCATGATGTAACTAACTGGACCTTTGATATGGTTACATGGTTATTAGTCACATGATAATGGTTGTCACGTGTTAAAGTCACATGTTTTGTTACCCAGAGAGCACCAGGTGACCAGATGATCTGCAGCTAGCCTATGGGCTCCTTGCTCAGCCAGGAGTACTACAATCACTCTTTTTGATCCTTCATTGCTCTTAGATTCTGAGGTCAAGTCCAGTCCAGATGTCTCAGAGCCAGTGTCTAGCACATCTGGAGGCCTCAAGTCTAAATTATAGCCACAAGTCAGTAAGCCAAGTCATCTCTGTCTGCTGTCATTATCTTTAGTCAAGTCTATTATAGTAAGCGTGGCTGTATTAAAGTCTGTCCAAGTCACTGCAAGTCCCAGTAAGCTGAGAGGTCCCCTGTGTTACTGGTCACCGCTCTGGGATTCTGGCCTAGCTGTAAAGACTGTACCATCTGTCTACCTCAGTAAAGCTACCGTTAACCCTGACCTGGCCTTGGACTCTTATTTACCCTGCCTAACTAGGACTAGCGGTGCTACCGTTTGGGTGGTTCTCGGTAAAACCACGCCCTGGCATCACGAACATTTAGGGGTTAACACTATCTGCCCCTGGGCTACAACATCTGCCCATCCAACTCACATCGCACCCCTGTGGAACACGACACTGACATTAAACCAGGCATATCATGAAAGAACTGTTATACAAATATACCATTGTTTAACCTTAAATGGTCACTGTCAGAGCTAAAAACTTTTTATATGTTGTTTCTGATGAAAATATAGACTATATTTAAAAAAAATATATATATAATAATTTGAATATTTAACAAAGAAAACTGCCCATGAAAATCCCACTACTAGGGGTCCCCATATCTGCTTGGACACTAATCAGTTTCACAGTAGCATCAGGCTTGTCCATGAGTCATGGACAAGGCTGTATGAGCAGACAGACCAATCGCATCCTACCACCTCAAGGAGGGACATGCCCCCTACCCCAGGAGAGGATTTATAACACTGTGAGCTAATGACGAGCATTATTTTTTATAATAATACAGTACATGGTCAGGATTAGGTACTAGGTAACATCTTTTTAATATTTATTTTTTTGTGGGAACTGACTGTTATGCTTTAAGATTATAATGTATGACCTATTCACAGGACAGGTGATATGGATTCCCACCAATAAAGAGGGTCCCTTGTCCAGCTTGATTATCACACCATTAAATTGCTATGAGACAGAGCAAGATAACCAAGTACAATGCATTGCTCTCATCAGCAGTCCCATAGTTACTCTTATCATTCAGGGGGTGGTCACTGGGGGTGTCAGTTATTGGACACCCATTGATCAGACGCTTGTCACCTATTCTGTGGTTAAGTGCAATATTATTAACTTTGGATAACCCTTTTAAGGAACCATTCAGGTTTAGATAATAATAGAATCATTTCATACTATTATAGACAGCACCACCAGCTATGTTTATACATTTCACTTTAGGAGTTCTATGGTTAATAGTTTATGATAATTCAAGGTATTGAAGAGGTAAATAACAATTTTCCTGGTGGTCTAAAGTAAAGTAACATTAAATGGTATTTTTACTGGTTGGCTCAGCTAGTGAAAAGGTTATTAGCAATTTGCCTGGTGGTCTAGGTTAGTAAATGGGTTAATAGTCATTATTTTGGAGTATAGGTTAGTGAATGTGGTTGCTAATAAATTCTTTGGTGGTCTAGGGCAGTATAAGTGTTAAGGTGGCATGCATTTTCAATCATGTTCGCCTGGTCGACAGTTGTTTCTCCTGAGCTCCCCACACATAAACATTTGATGTGGCTGAACAATCATGTTTTCACTATGGGGAGGGGTAAGCCACAGCCAGACTCCTCTGGCACAGGCTTATCTCTCCCTGAACGATGTTGTTGGGCAGTGAAATTTAAACAGACCCAAACCTTCTCTCCACCAACATATGCCAAACACCTTAGAAATACTGTAAAGGAAATCGTGTGTAACACAGTGTAGTACCCTTAGTAAAACACGATGAATGGTATAAATCAGAAAAGCCTTATGGATACTCAGCCAAAGCAAAATTGAGCTGCAGATAACCTTTTAGTAAATATGATTCCAGCCTGGTCTCTCTGTAGTCCTCATCCCTGCAATCTATCTTTGCCTGTCCCCCCTGACCCAGGACTGGCATCCAGGATTCACTTGTCCCCCCTTGCTATCCAACTTTGCCTGTCCCCCCCCCCCAACCCAGGACTGGCATCCAGGATTCAACATTTTTTTTATATGTATGTATGTGTGTATGTGTATATATATATATATAAATATATATATATATATATATATATATTCCCCCCCCCCCCCCCCCCTGGACCTATCCCACTCTGGACTTCTGGACTGGTTACCCCTATGTAGGACTTTTCATTTCCGGCATACTTATGGGAATATTATCATGATTATTATTTGTTCCATGCCCATTCATTTCCACGCATATCCCTATCGGGGATACACGATACGTTTGGACATTGTTGGACTTATTTTTGGACTATCCGTTCCTATGAAATCCACAACAATCGAACTCTCTGTTTTTTCAACATGTATATTTCCTCGTACCCACACCTGCATACTATGTACTGACTGCATGCCAGGTTTTTAGGCCCCCTGGACATTGCCCTTGTGCCTAGTGAAAGCGTTTTGTGTGTCTAAAGCCTGTGTACCAGTACTTCTGCTATCCACCCTGACTACGAACCTTGCCGCCTGCCCCCGACCTTCTGCTACGTCCGACCTTGCTTCTGTCTACTCCCTTGTACCGCGCCTATCTTCAGCAGTCAGAGAGGTTGAGCCGTTGCTAGTGGATACGACCTGGTCACTACCGCCGCAGCAAGACCATCCCGCTTTGCGGCGGGCTCTGGTGAAAACCAGTAGTGACTTAGAACCGATCCACTAGCACAGTCCACGCCAATCCCTCTCTGGCACAGAGGATCCACTACCTGCCAGCCGGCATCGTGACAGTAGATCCGGCCATGGATCCCGCTGAGGTCCCTCTGCCTTATATCTCTGATATCACCACGGTGGTCGCCCAGCAATCCCGACAGATCGCCCATCTAACCCACCAGCTGTCGGAAATGTCCACCATTGTGCACCAACTTCAGTCGCAACTTCAGCAGCAATCATCTCCTCCGCCAGCTCCTGCACCCCTTCCGCAGCGAGTGGCCACTCCTAGCCTCCGCCTGTCCTTGCCGGACAAATTTAATGGGGACTCTAAGTTTTGCCGTGGCTTTCTTTCGCAATGTTCCCTGCACTTGGAGATGATGTCGGACCAGTTTCCTACTGAAAGGTCTAAGGTGGCTTTCGTAGTCAGCCTTCTGTCTGGAAAAGCCCTGTCATGGGCCACACCGCTCTGGGACCGCAATGACCCCGTCACTGCCTCTGTACACTCCTTCTTCTCGGAAATTCGAAGTGTCTTTGAGGAACCTGCCCGAGCCTCTTCTGCTGAGACTGCCCTGCTGAACCTGGTCCAGGGTAATTCTTCCGTTGGCGAGTACGCCATACAATTCCGTACTCTTGCTTCTGAACTATCCTGGAATAATGAGGCTCTCTGCGCGACCTTTAAAAAAGGCCTATCCAGCAACATTAAAGATGTTCTGGCCGCACGAGAAACTCCTGCTAACCTGCATGAACTCATTCATCTAGCCACTCGCATTGACATGCGTTTTTCTGAGAGGCATCAAGAGCTCCGCCAGGAAAAAGACTTAGATCTCTGGACACCTCTCCCACAGTCTCCATTGCAATCTGCGCCTAGGCCTCCCGCCGAGGAGGCCATGCAAGTGGATCGGTCTCGCCTGACCCTGGAAGAGAGGAATCGCCGTAAGGAAGAGAATCTTTGTCTGTACTGTGCCAGTACCGAACATTTTTTGGTGGATTGCCCTATCCGTCCTCCACGTCTGGGAAACGCACGCTCGCACCCAGCTCTCGTGGGTGTGGCGTCTCTTGATGCTAAGTCGGCTTCTCCACGTCTCACGGTGCCTGTACGGATTTCTACTTCAGCCAGCTCTTCCCTCTCAGCCGTGGCCTGCCTGGACTCTGGTGCTTCTGGGAATTTTATTCGGGAGTCCTTGGTGAATAAATTCCGCATCCCGGTGACCCGTCTTGTCAAGCCACTCCACATTTCCGCGGTCAACGGAGCCAGGTTGGATTGCACCGTGCGCTACCGCACGGAGCCCCTCCTAATGTGCATCGGAACTCATCACGAAAAAATTGAGTTTTTGGTCCTCTCCAATTGCACTTCCGAAATTCTCCTTGGACTACCCTGGCTTCAACACCATTCCCCAACCCTGGATTGGTCCACAGGGGAGATCAAGAGCTGGGGTACCTCTTGCTTCAAGGACTGCCTTAAACCGGTTCCCAGTACTCCCTG
The DNA here is from genome assembly GCF_029499605.1 of Hyla sarda. Classification (NCBI taxonomy): domain Eukaryota; kingdom Metazoa; phylum Chordata; class Amphibia; order Anura; family Hylidae; genus Hyla; species Hyla sarda. The sequence continues at coordinate 283,749,162 of NC_079193.1, forward strand.
CCGTGACCCTGTGGTTCCTCCTGTATCCCGTCTCCCTAAGGTCGTTATGGACTCTGCCTGCCTTAAGAAGTGCCTCTCCCCCCCTCCCAGTCCAGTCAGGCAAGCCTCGGTGCCTCCTCATGGCCCTCGTCCTGGTGTCACACTGCCCCGTGCCAGGCCTCGCCCTCTGCCCTCCCTCCCCATTCCCACTCCTGCTGTTCTGCCTACCGTTGAGGAATCCCTCCATCCTTTCCCGGTGTCCTCATCCCAGGGGAGGCAGTTACCGGACAAAGAGAAGGGGAGACCTAAGGGGGGGGGGGTACTGTTACGCCTAGCGCTCCGGGTCCCCGCTCCTCCCCGGAGCGCGTACGGCGTCTCTCTCTCCGCAGCGCCCCGGTCGGTCCCGCTGACCGGGAGCGCTGCACTGTCATGGCCGTCGGGGATGCGATTCGCACAGCGGGACGCGCCCGCTCGCGAATCGCATCCCAGGTCACTTACCCGTTCCCGTCTCCTGCTGTCATGTGCTGGCGCGCGCGGCTCCGCTCTCTAGGGCGCGCGCGCGCCAGCTCCCTGAGACTTAAAGGGCCAGTGCACCAATGATTGGTGCCTGGCCCAATTAGCTTAATTTGCTCCCACCTGCTCCCTGGCTATATCTGAGCTCCTCCCTTGCACTCCCTTGCCGGATCTTGTTGCCCTTGTGCCTAGTGAAAGCGTTTTGTGTGTCTAAAGCCTGTGTACCAGTACTTCTGCTATCCACCCTGACTACGAACCTTGCCGCCTGCCCCCGACCTTCTGCTACGTCCGACCTTGCTTCTGTCTACTCCCTTGTACCGCGCCTATCTTCAGCAGTCAGAGAGGTTGAGCCGTTGCTAGTGGATACGACCTGGTCACTACCGCCGCAGCAAGACCATCCCGCTTTGCGGCGGGCTCTGGTGAAAACCAGTAGTGACTTAGAACCGATCCACTAGCACGGTCCACGCCAATCCCTCTCTGGCACAGAGGATCCACTACCTGCCAGCCGGCATCGTGACAATACATATATACACTTTTAGGAAGTTAGTTTATTTTTGAATTTCCTTTCTGTCTGACCACAGTGCTCTCTGCTGACACCTCTGTCCATGTCAGGAACTGCCCAGAGCAGGATAGGTTTTGCTTCTACTCTGGACAGTTCCTGACACAGACAGAGGTGTCAGCAGAGAGCACTGTGGTCAGGCAGAAAAGAACAACTCAACTTCCACTGGAGCATACAGCAGGTGATAAGTACTGGCAGGATTAAGATATATATATATATATTTTTTTTTTTTTATAGAAGTCATTTACAGATCTGTTTAACTTTCTGGAGCCAATTGATATGAATTTTTTTTTTCCCCCACCAGAGTACCCCTTTAATGAAAAGTGTAGGCAGTACACTCATGCCACTAGACCATCTCCGGTTAGATTCATACACTTTTCTAGTATGATTTTTGTAAAGAAATTTGCTTATTTATTCTGTGTTTATCTCCTAAATTGCGGCGTTACCTTCAGAATAAATACTATCAGCCAATGAGGCTCTTGTTTCGAATGGCGCTCAAGAATCTTCCTTTTCTTTGAAGCATTAAGGTGATGTTTATTATTTATGCGCTCTGTTGCCAGTGCTGTATACAGCTTGTTACAAATAACTATTCTGTAAAGCACGTTCCCAGGAGAGACGAGGTGAAGAGAGGCGAAAACAAGTGCATTAAATTATCGACAACAATGTAACATGCTCTGCTGGGATATAAAGTCATTAAGAAATGAGGTACATCATCCTTATTCTACACACATCGCAGATGTGAACATTCAGATGTGAACTTTCTATAGCCTCCTGTGGTATTACAAGGTGATGTCATAATCATCTTTCCTTGCCACCAAAGGTCTCCATTGTTCCGCCATTCATTGAATGCCATCTGTTTAAAATGAATGGAATGAAGCAATTGAGATTTAATTGGGCCAATGATTAAACGTTAACTATATGTGCAGAACACATTAATGTAACAGAATATTCTTCATATGGCTATGTTGCCCTAAAGGAGTGTGCAATGGGATATATATTATTGGACCCAAACTGGCTTTAAAAAAGGAAACTAGCATTACTCACCTCAATGAACCCTGCTGTTGCTGTTCCAATGTTGCTGCTGATTTTCCATTGGTTCCGTATTGACACATAGCCAACATTGCTGCCAAGCTCTAGTTCTGTCACCTCCACAATTGGCACCAGCAACCAAGATCGGACTGGCCCTCTGGGTAGCACTTGACATGAAGTGGGCTTCCAACTACGGCATTAGTCAGCACCACAAAATGCTCAGTTCATGCACACTTTATACAGGGTCTCTGCCACACTATGGCTGTGCAAGTGGCAAGATGACAACATGTGTCCCCTCAGCCATGGCTGTGGGGCCTGTCTATTCCCTCCCTGGGCCTGCCTCCTGATTGTTCTCATGGCAGCTGGTCTTTTAAGCCTATCAGCACAAATCTGCAGGTGCTTTCATGCAGACGTAGCTTGCTACCCGGACAGCCTAGCCTTAATATGTAGTAAAAGCACCCAATAGTAAACTACTTCATACTCTAATCTCCATTAATCCAGCCCTGAAGGAAAAAGATCTGTCTGGCCTCCTATATACCACATGGACCCCACCATTTATAGCCACTGAGCCTCCATATAGTTAAAGGGGTACTCTGCCCCAAGACATCTTATCCCCTATCCTTGAACTCCCTGCTGCACCTGGTGTTCCTGTAGAGCATTGGGTGCATCGCCAGAGGCTCGTGACATCACGGTCACGCCCGCTCATCATGTCACGGCTCGGCCCCCTCAATGCATGTCTATGTGAGGGGGCGTGACGGCCGTCATGCCCCCTTCCATAGAATTGCAATGAGGGGGCATGGCCGTGACGTGACGAGGGGCATGACCGTGACGTCACGAGCCTCTGCCCTGCATCTCCAGTCATCGGGCACGGAGCAAATTTCACCAGATGTCTGGGATGCCCCAGCCGAGATTGCGGGCATCCTCAGTGGCGAGACCCCTGCGATCAGACAACTTATCCATTATCCTTTGGATAGGGGATAAGATGTCTAGGGGCGGAGTACCTCTTTAAGACTTCCACAAAGCACCTCCTCCCACCACATTCTCTGGAATATTCTGACTTTCAGTGCATGCTGGGACTTCTGGATTTCAAAACTGCTACTCCCAACAATGCCTGTAAGTCTACAGCTCTCAGGATATGCTGAGGATATTTAAAATCTAATAATGTGCATTGTGAAAATCTATGGAAAAGTGTCAGTCAGTGCACACAGAGATAATTATTATAACCTTTTACAGCAGTTTTTTACGTATAGTTGCAAATAAAATAAAAAGTTGCAAATTTTGTGCAAAGTCAACAATTGCACAAAATATTTGCCCTTTTATACCAGTTGCACCTGTTTTAAAAAGCGGTTGTGGCCTGATGTAGAAAGGAGCATAGCTTAACCCCATCTCTAATTTATTACAATATATGCCATTGAGCTGACGCATATTAACACCAGTTTGGAATGGGTGTAGAAAATTTAAAGTGCGGCATATGAGACAGGCGGGGGAATGCCTGATTCATAAAGAGGGCCTAACCTCTTATTAAATTGGCCCAAATGCTAGGGCTTCTCTAGACTGCTGTATAAAATGCAAGTCTTAGTAAATTACCAACACTATTTAAAAAAACAACCGTAATTCCAACATTAGAAACAGTCACCACAATTTAGATTACTTACAAGAATTAGATAATACTACCGGTATATCTCCTTATACACCAATCTTATACGAGGAAAGGGAGTAGGTCTTACAGAGGATTGGAAATATTTTTTTAGGGGTTCTGCTATGATAATAAAATCTTTTTATTTCAAATACAGAAGAAAAATAATTCTCTATACAGTGTCACCTATTGGAGGTAGCTGCCCTTCAAATCAATGTTTGAATCTTTAGACTAAGTTTCCACTTGTTTTTATTTGTGGCCCCAAAAAACGCAAGTAAAAAACACCAGAAAAAACGCAACAGCATTTCCCTGTGGCGTTTTTTCTTTGAGTGGTAATTGCATTTTTGGCCCCTTTGACGTTTTTTCAAAATTTGTTGGGTACCAAAAAAAAAAAAAAAAAAAAAGGATGCAGTAGAGATGGAAAAAAATGTATTTAGCTGAATTTATATTTTTTATAATTAAATTTTTATTAATTTTTAAACAGGGATCGATTTATGTGGCCAGGCAGGGCTCTAAAAATGTAGCCGACAATAATAAAAATGTAGTGTGTGTGTGTTTTCATATATATATATATTTTTTTTTTTTTTAGGTAATTCTACTACTCCCAGCATGGAACACATTGTTCCATGATGTGAGTCGTAGTACCTGTACTAATTGACAAATTGCCCCAGGTGTCGCTTCTTACACCCGTTGCAATCCTCCTGTATAATGTATAGATGTGGCCGGCCACTGTTCTATGGTCCCTTGCACTGACGTATATACAGAGGGGATCGAAAGTTTGGGCACCCCAGGTAAAAAATGTTATTAATGTGCATAAAGAAGCCAAGGAAAGATGGAAAAATCTCCAAAAGGCATCAAATGACAGATTAGACATTCTTATAATATGTCAACAAAAGTTAGATTTTATTTCTATCATTTACACTTTCATAATAACATAAAACCAAAAAAATGGCGTCTGCAAAAATTTGGGCACCCTGCAGAGTTAATATCTTGTACTGCCCCCTTTGGCAAGTATCACAGGTTGTAAACGCTTTTTGTAGCCAGCCAAGAGTCTTTCAATTCTTGTTTCAGGTATCTTTGCCCATTCTTCCTTACAAAAGTCTTCCAGTTCTTTGAGATTTCTGGCCTGTCTGTCACGCACTGCTCTTTTAAGCTCTATCGATAAATTTTCAATTATGTTGAGGTCGGGAGATTGTGAAGGCCATGGCAAAACCTTCAGTTTACGCCTCTTGATGTAATCCCCCGTGGATTTCGAGGTGTGTTTAGGATCATTATCCATTTGTAGAAGCCATCCTCTCTTTAACTTTCTCCAAAATTTGCAGAAATTTTATTGAATCAATTTTTCCTTCCACTTGTGAGATGTTCCCTGTGCCACTGGCTGCAATACAACCCCAAAGCATGATTGATCCACCCCCATGCTTAACAGTTGGACAGAGGTTCTTTTAATTAAATTCTGTTCCCCTTCTTCTTCAAATGTACCTTTGCTCATTCCGGCTGAAAAGTTACATTTTTACCTCATCGGTCCACAGAACTTTTTTCCAAAATGCATCAGGCTTGTCTATATGTTCATTTGCAAAGTTCAAATGCTGATTTTTGTGGTGAGGATGTAGAAGAGGTTTTCTTCTGATGACTCTTCCATGAAGACCATATTTGTACAACTATCTCTTTATAGTGGAATAGTGTACCACAACTCCAGTGTCTGCCAGATCTTTCTGGAGGGATTGTGCAGTCAAACGTGGATTTTGAATTGTTTTTTCTCACAATCCTGTGAGCTGTTTTGTCTGATATTTTTCTTGATCTTCCAGATCTTGCTTTAACTTCCACTGTTCCTGATGACTGCCATTTCTTAATTACATTCCGAACAGAGGATATTGGCATCTGAAAACGTTTTGCTATCTTCTTATAGCCTTCTCCAGCTTTGTGAGCATCAACTATTTTCAGTTTCAGATTTCTAGACAACTGCTTAGAAGATCATATAAGAATGTCTAATCTGTAATTTCATGCCTTTTGAAGATGTTTCCATCTATCCTTGGCTTCTTTATGCACATTAATACAAATTTTTACCTGGAGTGCCCAAACTTTTGATCCCCACTGTATACACATATTCATATTTCCCACAGAGAGTTGTGATTGGCTGGAACCATCTGGCCAATCACAGCTCTCTGCGGGAAATATGAATAGGTGTATATATACGTCAGTGCAGGGGACCATAGAAGAGCGGCCGGCCGCATCTATACATTATACAGGAGCAGGGGCGGACACAGACAGCAGAGGGCCCCTGTGCAAAGAGTGTGCCTGGCCCCCCCCCCCCCCACAGCACTGTGCCCCCTCATGTACCTAGACCCCACCGGAGGGCCTCCACTTACCCCGTGCGTGTAGTGTCGCCACTTGCCTATTTCACCACAGATGGATGGAACGGCTCCTGAGGTGGGCTCCGGGTGGCCCCTGTCCCTCTCAGTGTGCGGCCCAGTGAGTACTCCCCCGGGTCAGCCTGACCCGTATCAAGCTGGGAGGCAGAGGGCAGTCCTCCCCTTTATATTCGCACCCCTGGACTTAGCACGACACCCCTTGGCACCCCCTGGTTCCTTGGCTTCTTATCCTTAGTGATAGAAGTGACTTACAGGCAGGGCCAGACTGGGACCAAAAATAGGCCCAGGCATTTTAAAATAAACAGTCCATTTTTATGGTGGGGGTCTGACTCATGGGACCCCCACCAATCACCTTGGTTCAAGTGGCTCCCCAGATGTTGGAAAGCTGCAACTCCCATCATGTCTGAAGTGACTACAGCTGATGGGACAGTCAGGAGACTACACAATGATATCAGTGACTACAGCTCTGATGGACAGTTAGGAAAATACACAATGATATCACTGACCTGAGTGACGTCTTCTATGTTGTCTTTACTTTTCTTCTTCATCTGGTCCAGACACCAGGATTTCTTCCATCTTCTCTGCAGAGTCTGACACCTGGACATCATTGGTTCCTTAATTTGTCAGTAGATCCTCATCCTCTGTATGATGACAATAATCATTATAACCTTGCCAAATACTGTACCCCCTGAATATAATACTGCCAACCACTGTACCCCCTGAATACTGCCAACCACTGTACCCCTGAATATAATACTGCCAACCACTGTACCCCCGAATATAGTACTGCCAAATACTGTACTCCTGAATATAATACTGCCAACCACTGTACTCTATTAATATAATACTGCCAACCACTGTACCCCTGAATATAATACTGCCAACCACTGTACCCCTGAATATAATACTGCCAACCACTGTACCCCCGAATATAGTACTGCCAAATACTGTACCCCTGAATATAATACTGCCAACCACTGTACCCCTGAATATAATACTGCCAACCACTGTACCCCTGAATATAATACTGCCAACCACTGTACCCCCGAATATAATACTGCCAAATACTGTACCCCTGAATATAATACTGCCAACCACTGTACTCTATTAATATAATACTGCCAACCACTATACACCACTGAATCACCCCATACACCCCACGCACTCCATCCTCAGTCTCCTCATCACCCCATACACCACACGCAACCCATCCTCAGTCTCCTCATCTCCCCCATACACCCCACGCACCCCATCCTCAGTCTCATCCCCCATACACCCCACACAACCCATCCTTAGTCTAATCATTACCCCCATACACCCCACGCACCCCATCCTCAGTCTCATCACCCCATACACCCCACACAACCCATCCTCGGTCTTCTCATCACCCCATACACCCCACACACTCCATCCTCGGTCTCCTCATCACCCCATGCACCCCACGTACCCCATCCTAAGTCTCATCACCCCCATACACCCCACACAACCCATCCTCGGTCTCCTCATCACCCCATACACCCCACGCACTCCATCCTCAGTCTCCTCATCACCCCATGCACTCCATCCTCAGTCTCCTCATCACCCCCATACACCCCACGCACTCCATCCTCAGTCTCCTCATCAACCCATACACCCCATGCACTCCATCCTCAGTCTCCTCATCACCCCATGCACTCCACCCTCAGTCTCCTCATCACCCCATACACCCCATCCTCATCACCCCATACAACCCATGCACTCCATCCTCAGTCTCCTCATCACCCCCCATACACCCCATGCACTCCATCCTCAGTCTCCTCATCACTCCATACACCCCATGCACTCCATCCTCAGTCTCCTCATCACCCCATACACCCCATGCACTCAATCCTCAGTCTCCTCATCACCCCCATACACCCCATGCACTCAATCCTCAGTCTCCTCATCACCCCATACACCCCATGCACTCCATCCTCAGTCTCCTCATCACCCCCATACACCCCATGCACTCCATCCTCAGTCTCCTCATCACCCCATACACCCCACGCACTCCATCCTCAGTCTCCTCATCACCCCATACACCCCATGCACTCCATCCTCAGTCTCCTCATCACCCCCATACACCCCATGCACTCAATCTTCAGTCTCCTCATCACCCCATGCACTCCATCTTCAGTCTCCTCATCACCCCCATACACCCCATGCACTCCATCCTCAGTCTCCTCATCACCCCATACACCCCACGCACTCCATCCTCAGTCTCCTCATCACCCCATACACCCCATGCACTCCATCCTCAGTCTCCTCATCACCCCCATACACCCCATGCACTCAATCTTCAGTCTCCTCATCACCCCATGCACTCCATCTTCAGTCTCCTCATCACCCCATACACCCCATGCACTCCATCCTCAGTCTCCTCATCACCCCATACACCCCATGCACTCCATCCTCAGTCTCCTCATCACCCCCATACACCCCATGCACTCATCCTCAGTCTCCTCATCACCCCATACATCCCACGCACTCCATCCTCAGTCTCCTCATCACCCCATACACCCCATGCACTCCATCCTCAGTCTCCTCATCACCCCATACACCCCATGCACTCAATCCTCAGTCTCCTCATCACCCCCATACACCCCAAGCACTCCATCCTCAGTCTCTTCATCACCCCATGCACTCCATCTTCAGTCTCCTCATCATCGCATACACCTTAAGCACCTCATCAGTATTACACAGCTGACACCCACCCCCCCAGTCCTTCTCATCAACATTAAACCCCCTAATCACTACACCCCTGACCCCCCCCCTCTGGTCCTCCTTATCAACACTAAGCTCTCCCAGACCCCCAATCCTCCTTATCATTACACCACCAACCTCTTCAACATCCCTCCTGTCCTCTTCTTCATCATTAAAATCCCTCCCTCCCTCCCCCACCGCCCTGCACCCGACCGTCGCTCTCCTCACCTTATCTGCTCAGCGATGCGGCCGTGTGAGGCGGGAGGGTTTGCTGTTCCTGTCGCTTCTGCCGGGGTCAGAGGCCATGACACGTGACGTCAGGGGCTTGGAACAGACGTGCATGCCTGCGCGGGGCACGTCTGTTCCCATCAGCCCCTGGCCTGTCCTCTCGCCCGGCCGGTTTAATGATAAATTACTGCTGTCAGCGGCAGGTCCGGGACCTGTTGCTGCAGCATAAAGTATGAAGTACTGGCAGGGGGCCCTGCAGGGGCCCAGACTGTGAGGCCTAGGCTGTGACCTGGGCCACTAGGTGGGCCCCCTAACACGCTGGGCCCCTGTGCAGCCGAACCGGCTGAACAAGTGATATGTCCGCCCCTGTACAGGAGGATCGCAACGGGTGTCAGAACTGACACCCGATGAGATCTTTCAATTAGTACAAGTACTACTACTCCCATCATGGAACAGTGTGTTCCATGCTGGGAATAGTAGTACTACCTAAAAAAATAAAACAATTTAAATAAGTGAAAAACACACACACTACATTTTTATTATTGTTGGCTACATTTTTAGTTCCCTGCCCGCCCACATAAATTGATCCCTGCTTAAAAATATATTAAAATTTCATTGTAAAAAAAGATACATTTCCTTAAATACAATTTTTTCCATCACTACTGTGTCTTTTTTAATATATATTTTTTAATGGTACCTACGAAATTTTATTAAAAAAGGTATCTCCATCACTTTTTTGGAATGCTAAAGTTCAAAAAAAGAATAAAAACCACCTGCAAAAACGCCAAAGTTAAAAACCACATGTGGTTTTTCTTGGCATTTTTTTTACTCCCATAGACTTCTATGGGAGAAAAACTCCACGAATTCAGGGAAAAAACGCCATAGACTCAACATGCTGTGACTTTGCAAAACCGCCAAGGCGCTAAAAAAGAGTGAAAAAACGGCAAAAGGATAAAAAAAAACACGAAACTGAAAAATGCAAAGTGGAAAAAGAATTTTGCGATTTGATTTACAGCTAACATCTGGCCGGAGCATTTTTTCGATGAAAAACGCAATGGGGCCGTTTTAGAGTTTTTTTGGGGGGGAAAACACACACAAAAAACCAAGTGGAAACTTAGCCTAAGGCTAAGTGGAATACTGCCACTGCAGTTTTTGAGCCAAAGCCAGAAGTGTATTCAAAAGGAATAGGACATATAAAGGAAGGACTTATACTTCTCCTCCCAAATGGATCCATTTCTGACTGTAGCTCAAAAACTGCAGTGGCAGTATTCCAAAAACTGTCAGCAAAAAAACACAAGTGGAAACATGGCCTTAAAGAGACTTAAAGGGGTATTCCAGGCCAAAACTTTTTTTTATATATCTACTGGCTCCGGAAAGTTAAACAGATTTGTAAATTACTTATATTAAAAAATCTTAATCCTTCCAACAGTTATTAGCTTCTGAAGTTGAGCTGTTTTCTGTCTAACTGCTCTCTGATGACTCACGTCCCGGGAGCTGTGCAGTTCCTATGGGGATATTCTCCCATCATGCACAGCTCCCGGGACGTGACATCATCATTGAGCAGTTAGACAGAAAACTTCAGAAGCTAATAACTATTGGAAGGATTAAGATTTTTAATAGAAGTAATTTACAAATCTGTTTAACTTTCCGGAGCCAGTTGATATATATAAAAAAAAGTTTTGGCCTGGAATACCCCTTTAACCCCTTAAGGACGCAGGACGTAAATGTACGTCCTGGTGCGGTGGTACTTAACGCACCAGGACGTACATTTACGTCCTGTGCATAACCGCGGGCATCGGAGCGATGCCCGTGTCATGCGCGGCTGATCCCGACTGCTGATCGCAGCCAGGGACCCGCCGGCAATGGCCGACGCCCGCGATCTCGCAGGCGTCTGCCATTAACCCCTCAGGTGCCGGGATCAATACAGATCCCGGCATCTGCGGCAGTGCGCGATTTGAATGAATGATCGGATCGCCCGCAGCGCTGCTGCGGGGATCCGATCATTCAGAACGCTGCACGGAGGTCCCCTCTCCTGCCTCCGTCCGGCTCCCGGCATCTCCTGCTCTGGTCTGTGATCGAGCAGACCAGAGCAGAAGATAGCCGATAACACTGATCTGTTCTATGTCCTATACATAGAACAGATCAGTATTAGCAATGATGGTATTGCTATGAATAGTCCCCTATGGGGACTATTCAAGTGTAAAAAAAAATGTAAAAAAATGTAAAAGTAAAAGTAAAAAAAAAGTGAAAAATCCCCTCCCCCAATAAAAAAGTAAAACGTCCGTATTTTACCCCCAAAAAGCGTAATTTTTTTTTTATACACATATTTGGTATCGCCGCATGCGTAAATGTCCGAACTATTAAAATAAAATGTTAATGATCCCGTACGGTGAATGGCGTAAACGAAAAAAAAAAAAAAAGTCCCAAATTCCTACTTTTTTAATACATTTTATTAAAAAAAAAATTATAAAAAATGTATTAAAAGTTTTTTATATGCAAATGTGGTATTAAAAAAAATTACAGATCATGGCGCAAAAAATGAGCCCCCATACTGCCGCTTATACGGAAAAATAAAAAAGTCATCAAAATAAAGGGATTGTAAACGTACTAATTTGGTTAAAAAGTTTGTGATTTTTTTTAAGCGCAACAATAATAGAAAAGTATGTAATAATGGGTATCATTTTAATCGTATTGACCCTCAGAATAAAGAAAATACGTCATTTTTACCATAAATTGTACGGCGTGAAAACGAAACCTTCCAAAATTAGCAAAATTGCGTTTTTCGTTTTAATTTCCCCACAAAAATAGTGTTTTTTGGTTGCGCCATACATTTTATGATATAATGAGTTATGTCATTACAAAGGACAACTGGTCGCGCAAAAAACAAGCCCTCAAACTAGTCTGTGGATGAAAATATAAAAGAGTTATGATTTTTAGAAGGCGAGGAGGAAAAAATGAAAATGTAAAAATTAAATTGTCTGAGTCCTTAACTTTTCACAGCAGCAAAGAACTGTCAGGTAAAAGGTTCCTCTCTATGTATCACAGCAACTGAAAATAACCTTTTTCTAAAACATATATACTTTAATGATATGCCTTAAAATACGAATAACTAAAGCAAAGAAAATTTAATAAACTATAATTAGTGACCTATAGGTGAATAAATAAGTCAAGAAAACGGGAGACACAGTTCCTATTAATAAATGGGCAGCCCCCTATGAGAGAGACAATGTACCACAAGCATCGATCACTAAGGATATATCAGTGGCGCAATTAGATACATTCTCATATATGTACAATGGTGCTGCTCATTACTTAGGACCTCTCCCCACACCACGTGAGAAAAGTGATAAGATAAATATTACAATTTGGATACCAAATTGTAATATTTATCTTATCACTTTTCTCACGTGGTGTGGGGAGAGGTCCTAAGTAATGAGCAGCACCATTGTACATATATGAGAATGTATCTAATTGCGCCACTGATATATCCTTAGTGATCGATGCTTGTGGTACATTGTCTCTCTCATAGGGGGCTGCCCATTTATTAATAGGAACTGTGTCTCCCGTTTTCTTGACTTATTTATTCACCTATAGGTCACTAATTATAGTTTATTAAATTTTCTTTGCTTTAGTTGTCTGAGTCCTTAAGGCCAAAATGGGCTGAGTCCTTAAGGGGTTAAAGAGGTTATCCAACACTAGAAAAACAGAGCTGCTTTCTTTTAAAAACTGTCTGCAGGTTGGGCTTTTATACCACATACAACCTCTGGACAGGGTGGTGCTGTTTTTGAAAGAAATTAGCTCAATTTTTCTATTTCTATTTCATTGCTCATTTCATTGCACATTTTAAGTTCTTTACCTTCTGGAAATGAGCTACTTTGCATACTTTTTTTTCCAATTGGTGGCCATTTCGGGAGACACCGTACTCCTCTTTTCCCATTATTACAAAGATATAAAGGTTGACAAGTACAGAACCTTCTCTAACTAAGAGGGGGTAACATGATCGGTGTTTGAGCTTAAAGGGGTACTCCACCCCTAGACATCTTATCCCCTATCCAAAGGATAGGGGATAAAATGTCTGATTGCAGGGGTCCCGCCACGGGGGACCTCCGTCATCTTCCTGCTGCACCCGTCATTTGTTTAGAGCGTCGGGTGCAGCGCTAAAGGTTTGAGACGTCGCGGCTACACCCCCTCATTGCAAGTCTATGGGAGGGGGGGGTGACGGCCGTCATGCCCCTCCCATAGACTAGTATTGAAGGGGCGTGGTCGTGACATCACAAGCCTCTGTCCTGCATTGCCAGTCATCCGGCATGGAGCAAAGTTCGCTCTGTGCACTGGATGTCTGGGGTGCCGCAACCAAGATGATCGGACATCTTATCCCCTATCTTTTGGATAGGGGATAAGATGTCTAGGGGGAGTACCTCATTAATTTTATTTATGCAGTGGTGACCCAAAATATGGAAAAACTAATGATTCAGCTGACTTACAGCAGGTTTAATAAATATAATCTCTTTATAACATAGGACATTTTCCTTTTTCGTTCCAAGTTCTCATTAAAAAGAGACAAAAAAGACACGTTTTTTTGAACATGAGTATCCCAGACATGATATCCCCGGAGTTCAGGTGAGTATGAAAGAGATCACTGCTTCAAATTTGATGACTTTTCCACCCCCAGAGGAACATTTAGTAGAAACTAAATGGACCATTTATCCGGCTGCTGGTTTCTCTTGCGAAAGAGCAACTGACCCTGCGAATCAGCATAGAGGCGCTGTGAATGATTTTGTTAGCTTTTTAGTGTAACACCCTTCAGCAATTCATTGGAGCCGTGTGAAGGGAGAGTGTTTGCCTCTATCAGTAAACAGCATACAAGAAACGTCTGTTTATCAATGATGACTGTATGATATAAAATGTTTATTCAGAAAGAATGTTGCTTTTTTTCACAGCCAAGCAACGTTTGAATCAACACAATTTCTTATAGATGAAGGATTTTACTGCACTTGTAGACTGAAATCTCAGATTTGCAGGTACAGTGGCTCCATAGTGCTGGAGCGGGTGACTGACTTTCACGGCAGACCATATAACCTTTGATGAGAAATCTGTGTTTCACCTTAAATTCGCTTTACAATCAAAGTGCACTTTGAGGTGAGGAGATTCCTGCAGCAATTCTTGATAGAGACCATCTGTTTATAGATCATTTTTTCCTGGCTCCGGGCACTAAGCTTTAAATTCTTCTCTGTCTGTACTTGCTATCTAAACCTTAAAACCATAAAGCTCCTTTTGAGCTTAACAGCAGGTTTCTTTATGTTCTTCTATAAAATATATGCACATAGGTACTTTGAATTACTTTGGTTTTACTTGCAAATGTTCAAGGCAGAATTTACAGTTTAAGTGAGAACAATCATTTAGGATGATCTCATCAGTATATGAATGTCATATATATATATATATATATATATATATATATATATGTGTGTATATATACTGATCAGCTCACTGACAGGTGAAGTGTATAACATTATCTTATTACAATGGCACCTGTCAAGGGATGGGATATATCAGGCAGAACGGGAACAGTCAGGTTCTTGTGCTACAAGCAATACAAAAGCCAAGTATATGATCTGACTGACTTTAACCTCTTAAAGGTAAATGGGCTGTGTCCTTAACCCCTTAAGGACGCAGCCCATTTGGGCCTTAAGGACGCAGACAATTTTATTTTTACGTTTTCGATTTTTCCTCCTCGCCTTCAAAAAATCATAACTCTTTTATATTTTCATCCACAGACTAGTATGAGGCTTGTTTTTTGCACGCCCAGTTGTCCGTTGTAATGCCATCACTTATTTTACCATAAAATGTATGGCTTAACGAAGAAAATACTATTTGTGTGGGGAAATTAAAAAGAAAACCGCAATTTTGCTAATTTTGTAAGGTTTCGTTTTCACGCCGTACAATTTACGGTAAAAATTACATGTTTTATTTGTTCTTTGGGTCAATACGATTAAAATGATACCCATGATTACCTACTTTCCTATTACTGTTGTGCTTAAAAAAAATCACAAACTTTTTAACCAAATTAGTACGTTTAAAATCCTCCTATTTTGAAGACCCATAACTTTTTCATTTTTCCGTATAAGCGGTGGTATGAGGGCTCATTTTTGCGCCGTGATCTGTACTTTTTATTGATACCATATTTGCTTATATAAAACGTTTAATACATTTTTTTATAAATTTTTTTGGGAATAAAATGTAGTAAAAAAGCAGCTATTTTGGAATTTTTTTTTAACGTTCACGCCGTTCACCGTACGGTATCATTAACATTTTATTTTAATAGTTCAGATATTTACGGACGCGGCGATACCAAATATGTATATAAAAATTTTTTTAACACATTTTGGGGGTGAAATAGGGAAAATGGGACAATTTACGTTTTTATTACTTTATTTTTTTACTTTTATTTTTACACTTTAATAGTACCCATAGGGGACTATTTATAGCAATCATTCGATTGCTAATCCTGTTCAGTGCTACGTATAGGACATAGCACTGATCAGCGTTATCGGTCATGCAGGAAGGCAGATCAGAGCAGAAGACTCCCGGAAGGTAGCGGAGGCAGGTGAGGGGACCTCAGTCTGCCGTGCTGGACGATCGTATCGCTGCGGCAGCGCTGTGGGCGATGCGATCATCCATTTAAGTGACCGTGATGCTGCAGATGCCGTGATCTGTATTCATCACGGCATCTGAGGGGTTAATGTCGGACATCCGCGGGATCGCGGGTGTCCGCCATTACCGGCAGGTCCCTGGCTGCGATCAACAGCCAGGACCTGCCGCGCATGATCCGGGCATCGCTCCGATGCCCGTGGTTATGCTTAGGACGTAAATGTACGTCCTGGTGCGTTAAGTACCACCTCACCAGGATGTACATTTACGTCCTTTTTTTTTTTTTTTTTTAAATGAACTGGTGCCAGAAAGTTAAACAGATTTGTAAATTAATTCTATTTAGAAATCTTAATCCTTCCAGTACTTATCAGCTGCTATATGCTACAGAGGAACTTCTTTTCTTTTTGAATAATTTATTTTCTCTCTGACCACAGTGCTCTCTGCTGACACCTCTGTCCATGTCAGGAACTGTCCAGAGAAGGGGCAAATCCCATTAGCAAACCTCTCCTGCTCTGGACAGTTCCTGGCATGGAAAAAGGTGTCAGCAGAGAGCACTGTGGTCAAACTGAAATTAAATTCAAAAAGAAGAGAACTTCCACTGGAGCATACAGCAGCTGATAAGTACTGGAAGGATTAAGATTTGTAAATAGAAGTAATTTACAAATCTGTTTAACTTTCTGGCACCAGTTGATTTAAAAAAAAAAATTTCCACTGGAGAACCCTTTTAAGGACACAGCCCATTTGAGACTCAACCCATTAACGTCAATTGACGTAAATGTACGTCATGGTGCGGTTGTCCTTAGTGCACCATGACATACATTTACGCTCTGTAATGACCGCGAGCGCCATACATGTCAGGTCCCGGGTGCTGTCAGCGATCGCGCTGATGTCCGCCATTAACCCCTCAGATGCCGTGATTAACCCCTTAAGGACAATGGACGTACTCCTACGCCCCCGTTTCCGAGTCCTTAAGGACCGAGGACGTAGGAGTACGTCCTGTCCTTTCCCGGCCCCCCGCCGCTAGCCGGAGGGGAGCCGGTGCCCGATGCCTGCTGAAATCGTTCAGCAGGCATCGCGGCATATCGCCCAGGGGGGTCATTATGCCCCCCCATGTCGGCGATGGCCGCAGATCGCTGGACAATTCAGTCCAGCGATCTGCGGCGATTCCGGGTCAATCGGGTCTCCAGTGACCCGGTGACCCGGAATTACTGGCTGATCGGGGCCGTCAGAGACGGCCCCGAACAGCCAGAGCCTGCAGGGGTGAGGTGGCACTGGTGCCACCTCACGATCGCCCTGATTCGTCGGCCGGATTACCGGCCGACCAATCAGGGCGCCTGCTGCGGGTGTCACTCCCGCACCCGCTCCGCCCCTCTTCCGGAGGACGTGAGCGGGTGCGGGACGTGCACCCCTGGTGCTGGGGACCCCGATCCCCGGCGTTAATGTTGGGATCGGGGCCCCAGGAGCGACGACGGCGGCGGCAGCGGGACTGACCTGTGCGGCGTTCAAGCAGCAGGAGGTGAGTGCAAAAAGGGCATGCTGGGAGCTGTAGTTATGCAACAGGAGGAGGCAGACCACCACAACTCCCAGCATGCACTTATGGGCATGCTGGGACTTATGGTTTTGCAACAGCTGGAGGCACATTCTTTCTATGGAAAAGTGTACCTTCAGCTGTTGTGTAACTACAACTCCCAGCTTGCACAAACAGCTAAAGTGCATGCTGGGAGTTGTAGTGGTGCATCTGCTGGTTGCATAACTACAACTCCCAGCATGCCCGTTGGCTGTCGGTGACTGCTGAGAGTTGTAGTTTTGTAACAGCTGAAGGCACACTGAGTTAAGTAGCAAACCAGTGTGTCTCCAGCTGTTGCATAACTACAATCCCCAGCATCCCCAGCCAAAGTAGTATGCCTCCCGCTGTTGCATAACTACAACACCCAGCATGCCCTTCCGCTGTCCGTACATGCTGGGGGTTGTAGCTTTTGCAACAGCTGAAGGCACACTGGTTGCAAAACACTGAGTTTGTTGCCAAACTCGATGTTTCACAACCTGTGTGTCTCCAGCTGTTGCAAAACTACAACTCCCAGCATGCACTGATAGACCGTACATGCTGGGAGTTGTAGTTTTGCAACAGCTGGATGTTCCCCCCCCCCAATGTGAATGTACAGGGTACACTCACATGGGCGGAGGATTACAGTAAGTATCCGGCTGCAAGTTTGAGCTGCAGCAAATTTTCTGCTGCAGCTCAAGCTGCCAGCGAGAAACTACTGTGACTGTACCCTAAAAACACTACACTACACTAACACAAAATAAAATAAAAAGTAAAAAAACACTACATATACACATACCCCTACAATAAAAATGAAAAACGTCTGGTACGCCACCGTTTCCAAAACGGAGCCTCCAGCTGTTGCAAAACTACAACTCCCAGCATGCACTTATAGACCCTACATGCTGGGAGTTGTAGTTTTGCAATAGCTGGATGTTTCTCCCCCCCCCCCAATGTCAACGTACAGGGTACACTCACATGGGCGGAGGATTACAGTAAGTATCCGGCTGCAAGTTTGAGCTGAGGCAAATTTTCTGCCGCTGCTCAAACTGCCAGCGAGAAACTTCTGTGAACCCCCCGCCCGTGTGACTGTACCCTAAAAACACTACACTACACTAACATCAAATTTTGGGATTTTTCACCAAGAAAGGATGCAAGTTACCATGAAATTTTACCACTAAGTTAAAGTAGAATATGTCACGAAAAAACATTCCCGGAATCAGAATGATAACTAAAAGCATTCCAGAGTTATTAATATTTAAAGTGACAGTGGTCAGAATTGCAAAAATCGCTCTGGTCCTTAAGGTGTAAAATGGCCTGGTCCTTAAGGGGTTAATACAGATCACGGCATCTGCGGCAGTGCAGCATCCAGCATGGCGGCCGGAGGTCCCCTCACCTGCCCCCAGCCGTCTCCAAGTGTCTGGTCTGAGATTGAGCAGACCAGAGCAGAAGATCGCCAAAAACACTGATCAGTGCTAGGCCCTATGCATAGCCCTGAACAGTATTGCTATAAATAGTCCTCTATGGGGACATAAAAAGTGTTACAAAAAAAGGAAAAAATTTGAAAAATCCCCTCCCACCAATAAAAATGTTAATCGTCCCTTTTTCCCCATTTTACCCCCAAAAAGCGTAAAAAATAAAGATTAATAAACATATATGGTATTGCCGCATGCGTAAAAGTCCTAACTATCAAAATATATTGTTAATCATCCTGTTAGGTGAATGGCGTAAACATATGAAACGTAAAAAATTTAAATTAAGTCCAAAATTGCTGCTTTTTTTGTCACCTATTTAAAAAAAAAAAAAAAAATTTAGAAAAAGTTAAATATAAGCAAAAGTGTTACTGATAAAAACTACAAATCACAGCGCAAAAAATGAGCCCTCATACCGCTCCATATACGGAAAAATTTGAAAGTTATAGGTGGTCCAAAGGATAGGGGATAAGATGTCTAATCACAAGGGTCCAGCTGCTGGGGACCTCTGCAATCTCGACTGTGGCACCCCAGACATCCGGTGCTCTGCACGAACTTTGCTCCATGCCGGATGACTAGCGATGCGGGGAGGCGGCTCACGACGTCATGATGGCCGTGGCTGTGACATCACGAGTGGGGAATAGCTGTGATGTCACGAGCCTCCATCACTGCCACCCAACGCTCTAAATGAATGCCGGGTGCAGCAGGAAGATCGTGGGGGTCTCCAGCGGTGGGACCCCCGCATTCAGACATTTTATTCCCTATTCTTTGGATAGGTGATAAGATGTCTAGGGGCAGAGTACCCCCTTAAGGACACTGTCAGCTTAATTTTGCATTTTCATTTTCACCTTCTCGCCTTTTAAGAGGCATAGCTCTTTTATATTTCTATACTAAGACCCATATGGGGGCTTTTTTTTTTTTTTTGCGCAACCAATTGTATTTTGTAATTTCCTCACTGATTTTACCATAAAATGTATCGCATAACCAAAAATATTATTTGTGAGAGGAAATTGAAAACAAAATCTATTTTGCTAAATTTGTGAAGTTTCATTTTCGTTTTCTTTATTTATTTATAAGATAAATATGTTTAAAATTGCCCTATTTTGACCATCTTGACCAACTTTCTAATTTTTTGCACCATGATCTGTAGTTTTTATTTGGACCACTTTTGCGTATATATGACTTTTTAATAATTTTTTATTAAATTGTTTTGGAATGTGAGGTGACCAAAAAGCAGCACTTTTTTTTCCTTATGATTACACCATTCACTGCACAGGATTATTAACATTTTATTGTGATAGTTCTACATTTACAGATAACAAATATGTTTATGATTATAATTTTACCGTTTTTTAAATGGGGACAAAGGGGTGATTTAAATTGTGATCCAACATATGTAATGTTTAATTCCACCCTGTTGGAACATCACAAATGAGGGGTGTTTGAGGCTAAACCGAACACAATCTTTCCTGCATGTAGCCAGCACATCCCTGAGACAAGATTTAGTACATGCACCATACACGGGGAGTGTGTCATGCCACCTAGACACCTGTTTGTGCCGTTACCAGTCACCATTTTTCCAATCTCTGAATACAAGTAGAGAGCCAGGGTTAGACTTCCTGTTGTAGACAGGGCAGCAGGTCCTCCGCTGAGTGGCTTTTCTCGCCCAGGCTTAGCAGATGTAATACTGCATGGCCGTGATAGATACCCCAATAGATATCTGACAGGATAGGAGGACACAACACTGATAAGGACAAGGCAGAGAATGTGCTACGTGTGAAAGAGGCCTGACTGCTGCACGGTTGCGAGGGATGTGAGGAGCAGCAGGGGCAACATTTTCGTCACACTGTGCGGCGTCTCAACTATCCCATGTGGCCTTGTAATGCAGCTCCATGTGCCTACATAGAGATATAGATGCAGGGAGATTTAAAAAGCTATCCTGCCACTGTACCAACATCAGAATTATGTTTTTAGTTATAATAAATATGTTTCTCACTTACCAAAAAGCAAGTAGGCCTTTTATTTCCAGGGCTGGATTTTAGTCCCAGTCCAGCCTGTCTGCTTGAGTGATTGGGACCCATAGTCACCAATACATTTAAGTTGTGTTCCTGTCACGATGCCGGCTGGCAGGAGGTGGATCCTCTGTGCCAGAGAGGGATTGGCGTGGACCGTGCTAGTGGACCGGTTCTAAGTCACTACTGGTTTTCACCAGAGCCCGCCGCAAAGCGGGATGGTCTTGCTGCGGCGGTAGTGACCAGGTCGTATCCACTAGCAACGGCTCAACCTCTCTGGCTGCTGAAGATAGGCGCGGTACAAGGGAGTAGACAGAAGCAAGGTCAGACGTAGCAGAAGGTCGGGGGCAGGCGGCAAGGTTCGTAGTCAGGGTGGATAGCAGAAGTTCTGGTACACAGGCTTTGGACACACAAAACGCTTTCACTGGCACAAGGCAACAAGATCCGGCAAGGGAGTGCATGGGAGGAGGTCAGATATAGGCAGGGAGCAGATGGAAGCTAATTAAGCTAATTGGGCCAGGCACCAATCATTGGTGCACTGGCCCTTTAACCCCTTAAGGACCGGAGGTTTTTCCGTTTTTGCATTTTCGTTTTTTGCTCCTTGCCTTTAAAAAATCATAACTCTTTCAAATTTACACCTAAAAATCCATATGATGGCTTATTTTTTGCGCCACCAATTCTACTTTGTAATGACGTCAGTCATTTTGCCCAAAAATCTATGGTGAAGCGGGAAAAAAAATCATTGTGCGACAAAATTGAAAAAAAAAACGCTGTTTTGTAACTTTTGGGGGCTTCCGTTTCTACGTAGTACATTTTTCGGTAAAAATGACACCTTCTCTTTATTCTGTAGGTCCATACGATTAAAATGATACCCTACTTATATAGGTTTGATTTTGTCGGACTTCTGGAAAAAATCATAACTACATGCAGGAAAATTAATACGTTTAAAATTGTCATCTTCTGACCCCTATAACTTTTTTATTTTTCCGTGTATGGGGCGGTATGAGCGCTCATTTTTTGCGCCGTGATCTGAAGTTTTTAACGGTACCATTTTTGTATTGATAGGACTTATTGATCACTTTTTATTCATTTTTAAATGATATAAAAAGTGACCAAAAATGCACTATTTTGGACTTTGGAATTTTTTTGCGCGCACGCCATTGACCGAGCGGTTTAATTAATGATATATTTTTATAATTCGGACATTTCCGCACGCGGTGATACCACATATGTTTATTTTTATTTTTATTTACACTGTGTTTTTTTTATTATTGGAAAAGGGGGGTGATTCAAACTTTTAATAGGGGAGGAGTTAAATGATCTTTATTCACTTTTTTTTTTCACTTTTTTTTTGCAGTGTTATAGGTCCCATAGGGACCTATAACACTGCACACACTGATCTTCTATGTTGATCACTGGTTTCTCATAGGAAACCAGTGATCGACGAATCTGCCGGATGACTGCTCATGCCTGGATCTCAGGCACTGAGCAGTCATTCGGCGATCGGACAGCGAGGAGGCAGGTAGGGGCCCTCCCGCTGTCCTGTCAGCTGTTCGGGATGCCGCGATTAGCCGCGGCTATCCCGAACAGCCCGACTGAGCTAGCCGGGAACTTTCACTTTCACTTTTAGCCGCGCGGCTCAGCTTTGAGCGCGCGGCTAAAGGGTTAATAGCGCGCGGCGCCGCGATCGGCGCTGCGCGCTATTAGAGGCGGGTCCCGGCTTCACTATGACGCCGGGCCCGCCATGATATGACGCGGGGTTACTGTGTAACCCCGCGTTATATCAGAAGAGCAGGACCAAGGACGTACCGGTACGTCCTTGGTCCTTAAGGGGTTAAGTCTCAGGGAGCTGGCGCGCGCGCGCCCTAGAGAGCGGAGCCGCGCGCGCCAGCACATGACAGCAGGGGACAGGAACGGGTAAGTGACCTGGGATGCGATTCGCGAGCGGGCGCGTCCCGCTGTGCGAATCGCATCCCCGACGGCCATGACAGTGCAGCGCTCCCGGTCAGCGGGACCGACCGGGGCGCTGCGGAGAGAGAGACGCCGTACGCGCTCCGGGGAGGAGCGGGGACCCGGAGCGCTAGGCGTAACAGTTCCTACTGTGGTTTTACTGTAATTTGTGTAATTGTGGTAAAACCCAATGATGTAATTATAGGGGTCGCATCTGCAACCCAACCCCTTCACCAGGGGGGTCCGTAGGGCCCTCTCACCACAATAAGACTGCTACCTGTCAGCTCCTCCCTGTATGAATGGAGCACTCCTATTGGCAGCACAGAGGAGTGATTGTAACAGCCGAACATCAGGCTGTGTGTGAGGACCTTTGATGATGCCATTATCATGTGATCAGTCACATGGGTGAGAGGAGCCTGACTGCTGTATTGTGCAGTCCCTGAGGTTCCTGTATTGGAAGATGTGCTAACAAGGTATAGTGCACACTCCTCAATATATACACACATACACTGCAGGTCACACACATCACTATATACATCACACGCACTGCAAGATAGTTACCTCTCTTGAACTACCGTACGTCCTAGGATGCCTCCAGCTGTTGCAAACCTACAATTCACTACAGGATTACGGTATCTACCTCTTATCCAGCAGTCACTCCACTCCATGGAGGTGAGCTTGCATGTCACAGTCATGCCGGTGCATTGGGCCCATCTCCAAATGTTACTACACACAAGGCTGCAGCTGGGTAGTCCTGTTTGTCTGCTCATAGCAGAAGCCACAGCATTTTTTGCACTGGCCAGTGGATTTCCTGCACCATGAACTTCCCCTTTTTTTGGGATAAATAGCCATATTTTAATATATCCTAACTACTAGCCTTCTGATTATATATATTAATAGATTTTAAGAGAAAATAAATAATAAACTAATGAAAAGTGACCCAAATATAAAGTAAGGTAGCACAGACAAAAAATTATTCCCATAGGGATGCAAAGTGCAGAACGACTTCATATTTATGGTAGCTGGAACACAGATACAGTTACTAATAACAGAAGTTAAGCGGCATTCACCCAATGCATAAGAATCTTCAGTTTATTTTCAATTAGGTACATCAAAGCAGACTTTGTACTGGCAGCACATTTACAGCCTGTGGCCTTTTATCCAGCAAGTAGGGGAGACAGTAAGTAGCAATATATATGTATAGATTGCTGCTTAGTGTCGGGCCCCTGAAAAAGTTAAGTGACAATGCACATCATCACCACTTAATTCCTTCCTTGCTGACTTGGCAGACCAAACTGAGGCCTATGGTTGTACAGCCACAGGCCCAGCTTATGAGCAGGAGCCTTTTGCTTTGCAGTAGAAAACCCTGTTTAAAATAGAAAGTCCGGCTCCTATTCATTAAACAGCGGTGCACAAAGTGAAGATGATGGGTCTTACGTTCTGTGGAGTGTAAAACCATTGGAGTTGCTTTGAGCTGTGCTATTTACCGCTGTCTAATATATGGCACGTGAAGGCACGTGGCAAGAAGAATTTAATCTAATAATTCTCTACTAAAGTATTTGAAGTTTCTTCCATTTTATTTTTCTTATGACATTAGAACTGAATATATAGAACTGAATATATACTTTCCCCTTAACCCATTACACTGTGAAAAACAGTAGATTTGTTTCGAGCTAGTAGCATATTTGCTACCCTCCATAAGGTGATTTTAGTACTTACCTGCCAGACAGCAATGGACATGCTTAGGAAAGATCCGTGCTTGTCTTGGAGCTAAACGGCTATGTTTTAAGTAAACCATAGCATTGTGACTATCTTTTTGGGAACTGGCTATTTCCTGTTGGAGTTCACTCTCTTGAACTCCGTCCCAGGACGCCTCCAGCTGTTGCAAACCTACAATTCACTACAGAATGATCTACCTCTTACCCAGCAGTCACTCCACCCATTGAAGCAAAGACAGACCCCCTCTGAACACCTGACTAGTGATGTAACGTCTAGTACCACACTGCAACCTGGGAAAACCCTAAGATGACACTCTCAGGTTATGCTGTTAAAAATAAACATTGGGCCAAAAATCTAAGAAGAATTGCGAGACCACCATGAAACACAGAAACTATATTATTAACTCCACCCACTTTACAACCCCTGTAGCATAGTCAAATAAAAAAAATACTGGAATACTCCTTTAACCTCTTAAGGACCATGGATGTGTATACACGTCCAATGGGCCTTAACCGGGTATGACGCGGGCTCCTGACTCGAGCCTGCGTCTGTTACGCCGAGCGCTCCGGGTCCCCGCTCCTCCCCGGAGCGCTCGCCACATCCTCGCTACTGCAGCGCCCCGGTCAGATCCACTGACCGGGTGCGCTGCGATACCGCCTCCAGCCGGGATGCGATTCACGATGCGGGTGGCGCCCGCTCGCGATGCGCACCCCGGCTCCCGTACCTGACTCGCTCTCCGTCGGTCCTGTCCCGGCGCGCGCGGCCCCGCTCCCTAGGGCGCGCGCGCGCCGGGTCTCTGCGATTTAAAGGGCCACTGCGCCGCTGATTGGCGCAGTTGGTCTAATTAGTGTGTTTCACCTGTGCACTCCCTATGTATACCTCACTTCCCCTGCACTCCCTCGCCGGATCTTGTTGCCATCGTGCCAGTGAAAGCGTTCCCTTGTGTGTTCCTAGCCTGTGTTCCAGACCTCCTGCCGTTGCCCCTGACTACGATCCTTGCTGCCTGCCCCGACCTTCTGCTACATCCGACCTTGCTCTTGTCTACTCCCTTGTACCGCGCCTATCTTCAGCAGTCAGAGAGGTTGAGCCGTTGCTAGTGGATATGACCTGGTTACTACCGCCGCTGCAAGACCATCCCGCTTTGCGGCGGGCTCTGGTGAAAACCAGTAGTAACTTAGAACCGGTCCACTAGCACGGTCCATGCCAATCCCTCTCTGGCACAGAGGATCCACCTCCTGCCAGCCGAATCGTGACAGCGTCATTCCAGCTGGCCCCCATCTGATTCTTGTAGCTGGGGGCCGGCGTTAATAGCCGTCCAGTGGGGTGGATCGCCCCCCCCCCCCCCCCCCCCCCCCGCAGCACGATCCACTGCTGAGGTAACCTGAGGGCTTACCTCTCCTTCCGTGTTGGCTCCGGCTCTCTGAATGATACAGCCTGGCAGGGCCAGGTTTTATCATTCTAGCGCAAAGCACACAGATGAATGGGATTGTATGTTATCCCATTGATCTGTATGATTCCTCCTAAAAGTCCCCTAAGGGGACTAAAAGTGTAAAAAGAAAAAGTTTTAAAAAAGTTTAAAAACACACACATTAACCCCTTCCTTATTAAAAGTTAAAATCACCCCCCTTTTCCCAATTTCCATATAAAAAATATATAAACATAATAAAAATAAACATATGATATCGCCGCATGCGTAAATGTCCGAACCATAAAAATATGTTGTAAATTAAAGTGCATGGTCAATGGCGTATGCGCGAAAAAATTCCAAAGTCCAAAATAGCATATATTTGGTCCCTTTTCATACCATAAAAAAAGGAATAAAATGCGATGAAAAAGTCCGATCAAAATAACAATGGCACAGTTTAAAACTTCAGATCACGATGCAAAAAGTTAGCCCTCGTACCACTGTGAACGCGGAAAAATAAAAAAGTTATAGGCGTCAGAAAAGGACAATTTTACATTTTCCTACATGTAGTTATGATTTTTTCCAAAAGTACGACAAAATCCAACCTATATAAGTAGGGTATCATTTTAATCGTATGGACCTACAGAATAAAGATAGTGTCATTTTTACTGAAAAATGTACGGCGTAGAAACAGAAGCCCCCAAAATTTACAAAATGGTGTTTTTTCTTCAATTTTGTCACACAATGATTTTTTTCCCATTTTGCCGTAGATTTTTGGGTAAAATGACTGATGTCATTACAAAGTAGAATTGGTGGCGCCAAAAATAAGCCGTACAAAAAAGAAAGTTGCAACAGCACTCTAGGTCAACAAAAATTGAGGCTCTTAGCGCACTTTTCGATCAAAATGTTTTAGGTTGTTGTGCTGGCTATTTTTCCTTTTGTTTTTACTTTGTAAGTTGGGGGTGTGGCACCCTCTTTAGCCGTGCACCCCACCCCTCTCAGACTGGAGGTGGTTTAGTCAATGGCTGATCCAACATGTCACACAGTCAGAGGCTATATGCACAGCAGAGGTGAATTATCATCTTAGGGTCCCATCCGATATGAGGCCACCTCCGCGTGGTGGATGGGGGGGACACATTTTGATCAAAAAGTGCGCTAAAAGCCTAAATTTTTTTTACCTAGAGTGCTGTTGCAACTTTCTTTTTTGTACATTTTGTATTTGCCACAGCAGCGGGCACCTGTGTTTTAGGTTGTTGTGCTGGCTATTTTTCCTTTTGTTTTTCCTTTGCAAAAAATAAGCCATCATATGGATTTTTAGGTGCAAAATTGAAAGGGTTATGATTTTTAAAAAGTAAGGAGGAAAAAACGAAAGTGCAAAAACAGAAAAACGCTTGGTCCTTAAGGTTAAAGTCAACAGTCAGCAAATCCGCTGCAGATTCTACATAACTAAATGCACTGAGTGAAATCTGCTGGGGACCTTCTACATGTGAATATACCGTTAAAAAATATTAAACTTTAGAGAATTCTGCTTGAGGAAGAGCAACAAAATACTTTTTTTTCTGTGTGTATTGTGTTAGGCTCCTTTCACACTGCCATTTGTGCCTGGCAGGGTGACGACCGTTAGTAGATAGAGGGAGAAAACTTTGTGTTTGCAGCGTCCTTTTCTCCCGCTATCTTCCGGTGGAATAACGGCTGCAATAACGGATGTCCGAAAATCCCATTAAAGTGAATGGGATCCTCTGTGCCCGTTATGCCTCCCATTGGGCTCCGTTGAATAACTGCCGTTAAAGACAAAAAAAAAGAGAGCCTTAACGTCCGTTTGTGGCGGGCCCCAGCGGCAGTGTGAAAGTAGCCTAATTAATGTTTTTCACAAAAATTTACAGACATTTTATAAAAATTCCTGACTGGTGATCTGGTGCAATATGCGGAAAGTGAAATATGAGACGTCAGGAGATTGAGAGCGTGACATCAGATGGACTATCCGATGTAGCTCTATAGCTGTAAATCATATTGTCACTAGTTATGGAAACAAGGCCTTTGATAACATTTATATACAAAATGTATTAATACATACAACAAGAAACAATGAACAAGGAGGCTCCTGAGGGAAAGAGGTAGAGGAAGCAGGATGAGAGAGAGAGTTTCGGGGAGGGAGGGAACGGGTTGGGTTTAAGTTCCGCCAGCGTACAATGAAAAGTATGTAAAGTAAGTTGGTGTAAGTCTGTTCTGTTCCCTGCAGCAAGTCAAACAGTTAGTTTGGTCTCCACCCGGTCTTGCAGAAGTCCAAACTCAGGAAGTGCCTGCTGGGCATGGTGGGGCACAGCTTCAGTGATGTCGCGCCTGTTGGGGAACCACTACTCTCTCCTGCTTGGAGCTCAGACAATGTGAGCAAAGGGAAAAGATATGATACCCAGCTTTTTAGAGCTTGGAATTTTTTTCAGGGCAGGAGTGGTGTTAGGAGTAGTTAGGGAATATAATCTAAGTTTAGAAAATATGGTTTGATGACAGGTGCTCTTTAATATTGAGTGATACTGTATTTTTATTTATTAATTTTTTGTTTACTTGATCTGGAAAAAATATGCCATTAATTAAAATTAAGAAAAGTAAATTGTTGAGGTATATTCCATAAAGACAGAATGTTTAACTATTCACCTAAAATTGTGTATTTACAATTAAATGAATATCTCCCTAGTTTGGTGACTCTATATTTTTGCCAACTTTTGTAGCTATTATCATATGATTCATTATTAGTAACAGTTATAAATGATTTAATAACTATGAACGTGTTGTCCTCTTACTGATAGATGATCGTTTTATTTTCTATAAGCAAATCTTTAAGTCTGACTAAATAAGCAGTGATACGATTGCTAAATGTCTTCTTGTCACAAACAAATTGGTCTAGACAGGAAAGCAATTTGCCAAAGTATTCTACAGCAGGCTAAAATGGGTTGATACTCAGGGTGTCTTTGACTTTGTAACGCCATGGGTAAAATTGCTGATAATTTGCTGAGAAGCAAGAGAAAAATAATTACATTTGTTTGTGCTATAATAAGTGTTTAGTACCAGACTGATTCTCTATACCAAAGGTTACACAGTTTTCTTCCTTTTAGAGGTGAGATATTTTGCATGCATTTATACATTCTATGTATTCAGTTCTAATGTTTAAGCAACATTTGAGAAATTTTAAATAGCTTAGTAGAGAATTATTAAACACAATTCCTCTTTTTCTCCAATCAATAGGCATTTTCTTCCCCCACATAAATTCATTATTCACCATGAAAACCTACTAAAATCAATCTTAAAGGGGTACTCCACTGAAAAACATTTTTTTTTTTCAATCAACTGTAGGTTTGAGCAGGATAGGTTTGCTATGGGGGGGGGGTGTTCATTCTCTGGACAGTTCCTGACATGGACAGAAGTGTCAGCAGAGAGCACTGTGGTCAGACAGAAAGGAAATTAAAAAAGAAAATAACTTCCTGTGGAGCATAAAGCAGCTAATAAGTACTGGAAGAATTTCGATTTTTAAATAGAAGTAATTAATAAATTTGTTTAACTTTCTGGCACCAGTTGATTTAAAAAAATGTTTTCCAGAGGAGTATCCCTTTAAGGCAAATCTCATCACTGAGGGATCAGTTACATGCATCCCATAAAGGTCTATGGTAAGGGATAGAGATGAGGAGGTGTTAGCTGTGGAGTAAGACAAAAGCAAAGAGAGACACAGAGGCTACAGCAGCTCATAGTAAGTATTATATTTCATCCTGTACTTTACTCACAGCTTACACTACTCAGTACTGCTGCTACTGTTTCTGATAGTGTCCTATAGATATAGAGAAGCAGTCCTCGTGTGTGTGTGTATGTGTGTAGGGGAGACGGTATAACAACTAATCTCCGACCACTAGCTCAGGGACATCTAAAATTAGAGCTGGAGCTTGCAGAGGAGCTAACTGCAATTAAAATTTATATATTGGACAGAAAAAGTGCTACTTCTCATGTACTAACAAAAGACAATTTATCCTGTAAGGTTTGTTGAAAGGTTAAAGGATATATGACATACAAAAAAAGTATCCCCTATCGGCAGGATTGCGAGGGGGGTCCGTGCACCACGCCCCCTCCATATATCTCTATGGGAGAGCTGTTCGGCTATCTACGGCTCCCCAGAGATATATGGAGTGGACAAGAGGCACCATTTCAGGGGAGAGCCGAGGCTCTGTAGAGGAGATCTCCTTTAACCACTTAGGGACCACGGGCATACAGGTACTCCCTGATGCCCTGGTACTTAAGGACCAAGGGTGTACCTGTACGCCCGTGGGAATTTCGGTCCCCACCGCGCACTGGGCGGGGACTGGACTGGGATGCCTGCTGAAATCATTCAGCAGGCATCCCATGACAATGCCCAGGGCAGTCCTGAGACCCCCCATGTCGGTGATCGCTGCAGATCGCCGGTGAATTCACACCGGCGATTTGCGACGATTCCGGGTCATACGGGTCTCCGGTGACCCGGTGACCCAGAAAATAATGGGGATCGGGGTTGTCCAAGACACCCCGGATCCCCCTGAAGGGATAGGAGTGAGGTGGCAGGGGTGCCACCCCTCCAATCCCTGCTATTGGTCGGTCAGAAGCGTCCTACCAATAGCAGATCAGGGACGGGGGGGGGGTTAAAGTTTGGTTTCACTGCTCTGCCTGCCCACTGTAGTCCAGGCAGAACAGGGGAACCAGCAGTGACTTGCCATCAGCAATCGTCGGCGGGCGGCTAACGATGGCGATGCGGCTCCCTGGTGCGGCGATCCTACGGAAGTCGGAGAGTTGTTGCCTAGCAACATCTGGAGGGCTACAGTTTAGAGACCACTATACAGTGAACTCCAAACTGTATCCCTCAAGATGTTGCAAAACTACAATTCCCAGCATGACCAGATAGCTGTTTGCTGTTTGGGCATGCTGGGATTTGCAGTTTTCCAACAGCCCGCTCCCCTGGTTAATAACTTCTGATCGCATCGGGTCTCAGAAGTGAGACTCGGTGCGATCTATCCCTCAGCCCCTGTACTACTACCCCCAACATGTAACAGACTTTGTTCCATGATGGGGGTTGTAGTACAAACACTAATCTAGCCTCCCAGCCTCCTGCAGACTCCCGCAGCCAGGGAACTACTACTCCCATCATGAAAAGAAGTATGTTCCATGATGAGAGTAGCAGTAGACCTGTCTGCAGGAGTCTGTAGACACCTGATACTAACGGATGAAAAACTGATGCAAACGGATGCCACTAAATAGCATCCCTTTGCATCAGTTTGCACCCGTTAATAGAACGGTCCGTTTAGGAGGCAATAATGGCCAAAATCTAGACAGGGACAACAGCTGTACGAACATAGCCTAAACTGTGGCCCCTCAGATCTTGCAAAACTACAACTCCCAGCATGTCCAAACAGCTGTCACGGCATGCTGGGAGTAGTAGTTGCATACCTCCAGCTGTTGCATAACTACATCTCCCAGCATGCCCTTTGGCGATCAGTACATGCTGGGAGTTGGAAGTTGTAGTTATGCAACAGCTGGAGGCACACTGGTTCAAAATACTGAGTTAGGTAACAGAACCTAACTGAAGGTTTTCCAACCAGTGTGCCTCCAGCTGTTGCAAAAGTACAACTCCCAGCATGCACGGTCTGTCAGTACATGCTGGGAGTTATAGTTTTGAAACAGCTGGAGCTTTACCCCCCCCCCCCCCCATGTGAATGTACTGGGTACATTCACACGGGCGGGTTTACAGTGAATATCCTGCTTCAAGTTTGAGCTGCGCCAAATTATCCGCTGCAGCGTAAACTTCTATCGGGAAACTTACCATAAACCTCCACCAGTGCGAAAGTAACCTAAAAACACTACACAACACTATCACATAATAAAGGGTAAAACACCCCCTTACACTGTACATATACACCCCCTTACACTGTCCCCTCCAATAAAAATGAAAAACGTATCGTACGGCAGTGTTTCCAAAACGGAGCCTCCAGCTGTTGCAAAACAACAACTCCCAGCATTTTTGGACAACCACTGACTGTCCAGGCATGCTGGGAGTTTAGCAACAGCTGGATGCACCCTGTTTGGAAATCACTGACGTAGAATACCCCTATGTCCACCCTATGGGGTCACATGTGGGGAGGTCCATTGTTCTGGCACTATGGGGGCTTTTTAAACACACATGGCCTTCAATTCTGGACAAATTTTTTCTCCAAAAGCCCAATAGCGCTCCTTCTCTTCTGAGCATTGTAGTGCACCCGCAGAGCACATTACATCCACACATGTTCTTACTAAAATGGGGTTACAAATTTTGGGGGGCTTTTTTCCTATTTCCTCTTGTGGAAATGAAACATTTAGTGTAACACCAGCATTTTAGTGAAAAATTTTCTTTTTTTATTTTCCCACCCAACTTTAATGAAAATTTGTCAAACACATGTGGGGTGTTAAGAGGGTGTTAAGGCTCCTTTACCCCATGTGTTTTTTTTTTTTTTTGCTGTTCTGGCACAATAGGGGCTTCCTAAATGCAACATGCCCCCCAAAAACCATTTAAGCAAAATTCACTTTCCAAAATCCCATTGTCGCTCCTTCCCTTCTGAGCCCTCTACTGTGCCCGCCGAACACTTGACATGCACATATGAGATATTTCCTCACTCAAGAGAAATTGAGTTACACATTTTGGGCGGCTTTTTTCCTATTACTCTTGTAAAAATTCAAATGCTGGGTCTACAAGAACATGAGAGTGTATAAAATGAAGATTTTTGAATTTTCTCCTTCACTTTGCTGCTATTCATGTGAAACACCTAAAGGGTGAACAAACTTTCTGAATGTCATTTTGAATACTTTGAGGGGTGCAGTTTTTATAATGGGGTCATTTGTGGGGTATTTCTAATATGAAGGCCCTTCAAATCCATTCAAAACTGAACTGGCCCCTGAAAAATTCTGATTTTGAACATTTTGTGACTTTGAAGCCCTCTGATATCTTCCAAAAGTAAAAACATGTCAACATTAAGATGCCGACATAAAGTAGACATATTGTATATGTGAATCTATATAAAATTTATTTTTTTGGAATGTCCATTTTCCTTACAAGCAGAGAGCTTCAAAGTTAGAAAAATGCAAAATTGATGATGCATGTATCGACGAAAATTCACCACTATGTTAAAGTACAATATGTCACGAAAAAACAATCTCGGAATCAAATTCACAAGTAAAAGCATCCCAGAGTTATTAATGCTTAAAGTGACAATGGTCAGATGTGCAAAATATGCTCTGGTCCTTAAAGGGGTTCTCCGGTGCTTAATCACGGGATGCCTGATCACGGGAGTCCCGCCGCTGGGGACCCCCGGGATCCTGCACGCGGCACCCCGTTTGTAATCAGTCCCCGGAGCGTGTTCGCTCCGGGTCTGATTACCGACGACCAGAAGGCCGGTGGCGTGTGACGTCACGCCTCCGCCCCCGTGTGACATCACGCTCCGCCCCTCAATGCAAGCCTACGGGAGGGGGCGTGACAGCTATCACGCCCCCTCCCGTAGGCTTGCATTGAGGGGTGGAGCGTGACATCACACGGGGGCGGAGGCGTGACGTCACACGCCGCCGGCCTTGTGGTTGTCGGTAATCAGACCAGGAGCGAACACGCTCCGGGGACTGATTATAAACGGGGTGTCACGTGCAAGATCCCGGGGGTCCCCAGCGGCGGGACTCCCGCGATCAGGAGAAAATTCCTAAACCCAGGTGTGGATTTTTGAATTTGGGCATTATACCAAAAAAGACTGGAGGTTGTAATAACTGCCAATGGTGCTTTACCTAGGTGCTTAGTAGAGATAAGCGAGAGATAAGCGAGCTGAGCCCAGCAACCCTGGTTTGGTTCAGAACTTTGGGCAAAATGAGGTTCGCCAAACATTAAAACTGGCAATGGTGCTATGGCAGGAGAAGGAATGAAGAACACATGGCGTTTTGGCTCCATGTCAGCTTTAGATGAGGAAGTAGAAACACTGAGATGACATGAGGGTAGCTCAACATACCTTGCAGCAAGCAGCAATATCATACCACTGCAAGTAAGCCAATCATTGTTTGCATACTGCCACCCAGGCCAATCAGGGGACAGCAAAGGGGTAGGTTTAAGAGACTAATATAACGCTGTGCCTTGCATTGCAGCAGCTATCTTGGAGAGAAAGCTGACCAGTGAGCAGTGCACAAAAGTACTCATGGTGGAACTACTGATCCCATTATTTAAAATATATTTGTATTTCTAGCATTGAGAGTAAACATGGAATCGGCCTTCTTTGGCAAGTTACCTGTATTTTCTGGGTTAAATCAAAGACAGAGTATATATAGCTGGTTTTAATATAAATCTGCACTTCTAATATTGAGAATAAAAAAATAAAAATGAATTCATTTAAAAAAAAAATTATTAATAAGCAACGCATTTCAGAAGTTACAGATAACAAACACCTCCTTCATCAGGCATAATAATCCACATAACATGCATTACTTATACACAGTGAAAGATATCTCACCCTTAGCGTTCCTCCGAGTATGCTCTGGTCAGCGCCGCGTGGAAGAAACATGTCACATGATCCGCTATGCGTTCCAGTTATCTGTATTTCATCCTTCCATAGCTTACTTCCTGGATTCCGTCCAGTATCAATATAGTGATACATTCCACCAGTGATGGAATATGATGTCACTGGAACACATAGAGGATCATGTGACCTGGCCCAGACCGGAAGTGGGCATGTCTTCCATGCAGTGTTGACCGGAGCACGCTCAGAGGAATGCTAAGATTGAGATATCTTTCCCTGTGTATAAGTAACGCATGTTATTTGGATCATTATGTCTGATGAAGGAGATGTTTACTATACGTAAACTCTGAAGCAAAAAAAAAAATACCCCAATCAAGGTGATAGGTATTAACAAAACAAACCAATTGCCAATGGCACAAATTACCCTATATCTAACTTGATAAAGCTTTACTGTTACTAGTGTGCATTAAGTAGATGATAGAACATTAAAAAGGGACTTAAATTGCCAGGTGTTTTCACTATTACCAACAGTCAGTGTGTTATTACTGGGGGAGGGCATAACTCCACAGCCAACAATGTGGTTACACTGTCATTTGTTTTATTTAGCAGGCTGCAGTCCTGCATATGCATGTAACACTTTCCGGCAACACTAGACTTTAAAATGATACGGTCACATCTCCCCTAAAGTCTAGTGATGCCAGAAAGTGCTACATACATATGCAATGACTGTTGATAAAAGTGAAAGAACCCAACAATATAAGTTCCTTTTTAATGTCCTTTCTATACATAAACTCCAAAATGCGTTGCATATTAATAAATTATTTTGGAATACATTGTTGGATGTTGGTGACTGGTACTGGCTGGGATTCCTGTGGAGCCCTATGTATACGGATATTGCAAAAACTGGGAGGGGGGTTGTGTATATTTTGTACCAGGGCTGGACTGGGGATGAAAACCAGCCCTGGAAATAATTGCCTACCAACCCCACAGCATTGCGTCAGCCAGATTTACCCCTTTACAGTACACTTTATATCTATCAAGGAAGTATATTGCTAAGGTATTTTTTTGTATACATATATACATAATTTGTCAATTTCCCATGCATTATAATACTGTATACGTCTAAATTAGTCATACATTTACCAAGTAACAATAGTATAAGTAGGAAAGGAAATATTACCATCATACTGTTACTGACCAATTCATGTATACTGAGACCAATATTATCACTAATACCAGTATACAAGGAAGAATATTATCACCATACATATTACCATCATATTGTTACTGACCAAATCCTGTATACTGAGGCCAATATTACCAATAATACCAGTATACAAGGAAAAATATTATCACCATACATATTACCAATATACTGTTACTGACCAAATCCTGTACACTTAGACCAATATTACCCATAATACCAGTAGAAAATATTACCCCATACAGTGACCATATAGTGATAAATATCAGCTCTACACAGGCTCTGCAGACCATAAAGGATTACATACTTCTCTGATCAGAGTCTTTCACTTTCCTTTTTCTTCTCCATCCAGCCCAGACCCTCATAAGGTTTTCTTCCAGCCACAATTCGTCTCCACTGAACCTGTCAGGCAAACATTTTAGACTCTGCACTTTCCCAACTATAGTTCTCTATACAGTAATAATAACCCTCTTAGTGTCCTACATAGTAGAGGGAGTAGATATGTGGGTTCGCATTGAGTAGGTAACCCCCCCCCCCCTCAGTAGGTAGATAGTTCAGTAGGTAGACAGGTCCCTTCATGTGGTTTTCCCATTATGGAGGTCACCCAAAAAGGTAGGTTTCCATGTAGACAGCTTTCCCCTGTAAATAAGATGAATTCCAATAGTAGAATATAGCATACGAAGCACTCACCAGGCGGAATCTTCACAATATATCTGTCTAAACCTCGTGGATTTTGATCCATTCACTCTAATGCTGCAGACTTAAAAGCTTTCACTTCACCTCCATGACAGTCGTTCATATGCTGAATAAACCTGGTGGCGCCTACCCCAGTTCTCAAGGACCAAATATGTTCTCTTTCTATGTGGAATAACGGTCTAATGGTCTTTCCAAAATAAAAATGACAGCATTCACAAACTAGGGTATATACAGCAAAATTAGAACTACACGTTACGGATTGTTTTGCTTTGACTGTAGAACCTCCTAAACATATTTCTTTACCGTTAACATTCAAAGAGCAGCAAGAACAAGTCCCACATTGGAAGTTGCCTATAGGTTTCAATTCAGACAACTAATGCATTTTTTAATTAAAACTATTCACAGAACTTATTCTTTTTAGGTAATCTCTTACTGTTTGGCTTCTTTTATATGTAATGACGCTGTAAATAGTTACTCTCTGTAGTAGTAGAAGCCCCCTTTAGGTAGTAACAGCATAAGTCCCCTTTAGGTAATAATAACGGCAGACTCCTTTAGGTAGTATCAATTGCAGAAGCCCCCTTAAGGTAGTGACAGCAGCAGCCCCCTTTAGGTAGTAACAACAGTAGACCCCTTAAGGTAGTAATAATAGCAGAAGCCACCTTTAGGTAATTAGGTAATAACAGAAGCCCCCCTCCCCTCAGGTATGTAGACAGGCAGACAGTGTTCCCCCTCAACCCCCCCCCCCCGGTATGTAGGTATGTAGACAGGCAGGCAGTCTTCCCCTTAATACCCCCTCCCCCTTCTATATGAGTAGAGCAGGTTTAATGTAGAAATAAAACAAAAACATAAACTCCCCTTACCACAGCTAAGGTAGTGGGGGGAAGAGTCTATACCTACATATTTGAGGCTTTCCTGGCTAAGAGGTGTTAGTGGTGGACTTATACAAATCATTCCAGGCCCTCCACATACACCAGGTGAGTCTGATTCTGCTATAAACCTTATCCTTTGTGTTCTTGGATTGTAGCGCCACCTATTTTTTAGTCATTATTGTGTTTTTGCTTCCTTCGCATCTGTGTTGTTTCAGAGGATAATATGGCTTTGGGGACTGGTTGGCTAATTCTCAGTCATCTAAGGAGGAGGAAGTGTCAGATGATGAAAATGTCCTTCCCAGACATTTCTACCATCTCTATCTTTGTTTCCCCCCTAGTGTTGAGCAGAAGGTTAGTATTAGGCCTGAGAAGTAGTTCTGTGAGGACAGTGAGTTGAAGAGGTATTGAAGGTGGAAACAGTGGCCGAGCATAGCAGTAGCGGACTGTGATGGTTGGTGTGGTGCTGAAATTGTAAGACATCATGGTAGACATGCTGAGGGGGAGCAAGGAGCCCATGATCAGATATCAGAAGTTCATACTGATAGGAGCGGTGGGGACTAAGAGGAGTTTGAGGATGATGATAATGCCAGCAAAAAAAAGAGTCAAGGTAGGGCCAAAACATCAATCAAACGTTCCAGACGTAGGCCAACTGGTCTGATCAGCTCAGGAGCAGGTGGTGGCGATGCTGCTGCATCTGTAGGCTTCAGAAAAAAGCCTTCCAGAGAAGGGGCACAGGTGGTGTAACTATCTCTTTCCTATCTTACCAGAGGCAGAAAACCAATCACAGTGCGTCTTGGTAAAAAAAAGGCAAAGCAAAGCCAGGGTCCAAGTTTAGGAATTTTGGCTCTGCAGCTCTACCACTACAAGGAGCAACATCACAAGGCCTGGCTAGAACTATCACTGCCTGCTGTCTGCTGGCTACAGCTAATACTAACCCACTAATGCCTTCTATCTACTGGCTACCACTAGTCCTCCACTGCCTGCCGACACTGACAGGTGTATTATGTGCATCAATGACCCCATACAACAATGTAGATGAAAAGAAAAAAGTTATGGTTCTTCAAAAGCAAAGGTGGAAAATAAAACTGTTTCCACCAAAAATAGCAGCATCAGCAATCTAATGTTATATATTTAGGTCATTTTGATATCAAACGGTTTTTATTTGCACATTCTTTTAGATTTTTAGTTGAATGCTTCCTTTGTGAATAGGTTTGCATTCACTTTTAAAATGTATAAAAGCTAAATGTTACAATTGTAATGTTAAGGTCCCATTATTTGAAAAATACAGTTAAAGAAAATCTATGATAACGATGAATACTAGTACACTGCAAAAAGAACCTGCTTTAGTTTCCATTGTAAATATTGAACTGTGTGACTAAATGGCTTTTGGTCCAATTTATTCATGAACTGTATATTACTTTTTTTATTCAACAGAATAAACTATCATAAATGTATTTTGCTAGCAAGTATGCTTGGAGATGTAATTGTGAAATATTGATGGGGGTTCTGAGCACATGAAATAGTACTTTTTTTTTTCAATACCAAAATTCCTCTCAGTGGCAGCATCAGTATATACATACATTTAGAGGACTTATAGAAAAAATGTAAGAAGCAATTTGCTCCACTTTTCTTTTGTACAGGTTTAACCCCTTAAGGGCCAAAGATGTACTGGTACGTCCTGAGTCCTTTCCTTTTCTATAACGCGTCATAGCGGGTCAGGCCCGGACTCTAAAAACGTCCGAGACCCGTGGCTCATAGCGCGCGGCATTGATCCTTTTAACCCTTTGGACGCGGTGTTCAAAGTTGAACGCGAAGTGAAAGTAAAACAATGCCGGTTAGCTCAGGGGGCTGTTAGGGATTGCCGCAGGGAAATTGAGGCATCCCGAACAGCTGTGACTCAGCAGGAGGGTCCCTTACCTGCCTCCTCGCTGTCCGATCGCTGAATGACTGCTCAGTGCCTGAGATCCAGGCATGAGCAGTCAAGCGGCAGAATCATTGATCAATTGTTTCCTATGAGAAACCATTGATCAATGTAAAAGTTCAGTGTGTGCAGTGTTATAGCCCCCTATGGGAGCTATAACACTGCAAAAAAAAAAGTGGAAAAAAGTTAATAAAGGTCATTTAACCCCTTCCCTAATAAAAGTTTGAATCACCCTCTTTTCCCATAAAAAAAAAAAAAAAAACTGTGTGAATAAAAATAAACATATGTGGTATCCCCGCGAGCGGAAATGTCTGAATTATAAAAATATATCATTAATTAAACCGCACGGTCAATGGCGTAAGCGCAAAAAATTCCAAATTCCAAAAAAGCCCAAAATAGTGTATTTTTGGTCACTTTTTGTGTCATGAAAAAATGAATAAAAAGCTATCAAAAAGTCCAATCAATACAAATGGTACCGATAAGAACTCCAGATCACGGCGCAAAAAATGAGCCCGCAAACCACCCCATACGTGGAAAAATAAAAAAGTTATAGGTGTCAGAAGATGACAATTTTAAACGTATAAATTTTCCTGCATGTAGTTATGATTTTTTCCAGAAGTACGAAAAAATCAAACCTATATAAGTAGGGTATCATTTTAATCCTATGGACCTACAGAATAAAGAGAAGGTGTAATTTTTACCAAAAAATTTACTGTGTAGAAACGGAAACCCCCAACATTTACAAAATGGTGTTTTTTCTTCAATTTTGTCGCACAATGATTTTTTTCCCGTTTTGTCGTAGATTTTTATGTAAAATGACTGACGTCATTACAAAGTAGAATTTGGTGGCACAAAAAATAAGCCATCATATGGATTTTTAGGTGCAAAATTGAAAGAGTTATGATTTTTTAAAGGTAAGGAGGAAAAAATTAAAGTGCAAAAACGGAAAAAAAAAACCCTGGTTAGAGAGCAGATCTTTTGGATCAATGCAGTACATATGAATGGTTAAAAAAAAAAAACTTTTTCAATATTTTTTTTTAATTTCCCCTCTTTACAATTTCCGACTCATTTTTGTTGTGGCTCTTAAAAAGAGAGGATGGCAAAAATGAAAATGCTAAAAATAAATATGTTATAGGTCATTAAGGGGTTAAACAAGCACTGATCAATGAGATTGCTACCTGTCTAAAAGGGCCTTCAGCTAGATGAGTTTCACTTTAAATCTTTGGATGGGTCACAAATCGAGGAAACACCTCTACGAACAGACATTGGGGCAGATTTATCAAAAGTCTCTAAATGGAAGACTGTCTATGTTGCCCATAGCAACCAATCACCCCACAGCTTTCATTTTTAAACTGCTCCACTATATTAAAACCTTTGTTCTGATTGGATGCTATGGGCAACAATGACAGTTTTTCTTTTAGATAGTTTTGAAAACTGAGTTCCTATGTCTTAGTGGATTCCAATCAAAGTAACAGGTAAATCTCCTTTCTCATAAATTTAAAGGCAATCTGTTTAAAGAAAGTGTATTTGTCACTGGTTATTTATACGTTTTTGAAATCATTAAAGGGAATCTGTCATTAGTGTCACCCAAACTAACCTGTTAGTACAGGCTGGTAGTGAGGGTGACACTGATGACTAAGAGGCTTACCAATCCCTGATCCGTGGTCCCATTGGCCCATTATCTTCTTAGTTCGGGCAGGAGGCTAGGTACACGGGTGGCACTCCAGGAGCACTCTGCTGCTTCTTCACTCTGCCCCACTGCGAGTAGGTTTGGGGAAGCAAAGGACGTCAGCGTGGTTTAGAACAGGACCACGGTTCGGGGATGGGCAAGTATCATTATCATCAATGTCACCCGCACTACCAGCCTGTACAAACAGGTTAGTTTGGGTGACACTAATGACAGATTCCCTTTAATGATTTCAAAAACTTATAAATAACTAGTGACAAATACACTTTCTTTAAATTAGTCAAAAACTGAAATATTAGAGACATTTTTTTGAATGTCTTTATTCTTTAATTAAAGCAATGCCATATTTATTTATTTATTATTTAGTCTTTGTAATCATTTGCTACTACTACTACTACAAATAAAAAAATCTTCACATCGTCATATTTAGACTCCTTTAACTTTTTATTTTTCTGTCTATGAAACTGTGTGAAGGCTTATATTTTTTAGTGATCTGTAGTTTTTTATCAGTTTCAATCTCCTTAATCTCTTTTTTGCGATGTGACATGGCCAAAAATCGGCAAAGGTGTCCACCGTATAATAACAATATATATTAATTGATTGCACAATAGTTTAGATTTATTAAACAAATGGGAACTTAGAATTTTAATTAGGGAATTATTTTTTTTGTATGTTTAGAAACATTTATTTTTTTTTATTTTTAGAAGCAATCTAATATATATTTGATTCTATCTGATATATAATATGATTGCTTGTACAAATCAATGCTATGCTATTGCATTGCATTGATATGTTCAATCACCAGTCTACTAGTACAGCCTGCCTGAGCAGGACCACCATGGCAGGCACAGAGGCACCGAAATTGCTTTGCAGGGAACCTCCCGAACAACTTCTTTGATGTCACAATTGCTATTGGTGATTGCATTTAAGAGGTTAAGTGACTGGCATAAGTGTGGTCGCTGATGCTAGTCACCTGAGGTCACCTGATCTGAGGAAGAGGGGAGTCACCCTCGAAACGCGTAATCTGTATGTTGTTTATTATTTTTTAATAAACTTTCATGTATACAATATTCCAAGGTATACATTGCATCATTTTGTGCACCTGATGACCTAACCGGCAGCGCCTGGATGAATGAGGTCTTTTTCCATTTTCCGTTTGATGACGAGAGTAAGATGTCAGCTGCATATAACAGTTGGCAACTGATTTATAACCCCTTCCTGGCCTGTCACAATAATTTACAGGAGGGAAGGGGTTAAGATACATGAATGACATCATAAACAAAACACCACAAAATATTAATTTCCCCCATTGTTTTAAAAAAGTAGCGAGGCATAACAAAAACCTGACGTGCAGAATAAAGTTAAATAGTTTTTATTATCTTCCCCACTATATTGCAAAAAGGGGGCCAAAAAACTTCAACATTTCTTTCAAAAAACAATCCCCACCCATAAGGGTGAGGATGAAAAATTAAAACAAATAAAATTGTCTGCGCCTTTAACCCCTTAAGGACCCAGCCATTTTACACCTTAGGACCCGGCCATTTTTTGCACATCTGACCACTGTCACTTTAAACATTAATAACTCTGGAATGCTTTTACTGAACATTCTGATT
Organism: Hyla sarda; assembly: GCF_029499605.1. Classification (NCBI taxonomy): domain Eukaryota; kingdom Metazoa; phylum Chordata; class Amphibia; order Anura; family Hylidae; genus Hyla; species Hyla sarda. Next base: position 283,791,466 of record NC_079193.1, read on the forward strand.
CCAAGATAGTTTTTTCATGACATATTCTACTTTAACATAGTGGTAAAATTGTGTGGTAACTTGCATCCTTTCTTGGTGAAAAATCTCAAAATCAAAATTTGATGAAAACTTTGAAAATTTAGCATTTTTCTAACGTTGAAGCTCTCTGCTTGAAAGGAAAATGGATATTCCAAATATTTTTTTATTTTATTCACATATACAATATGTCTACTTTATGTTTGAATCATAAAATTGACGAGTTTTTACTTTTGGAAGACACCAGAGGGCTTCAAAGTTCAGCAGCAATTTTCCAATTTTTCACAAAATTTTCAAACTCACTATTTTTCAGGGACCAGTTCAGGTTTTAAGTGGATTTGAAGGGTCTTCATATTAGAAATAGTTATTCACCAAAAGATCACTGCAGTGATCCACTAATTCCCTAGTTTCCCATATATTAAAAAGATATAGCTTTATTAATTTGTATTAATTCACACACTAGATTAAAAAGTCAGGGTGTCTCTCTTTCCCTATGTAGAATTATCAATGAGTACTGATGTAGCTCAATTGTAGAGATACTGTATGCACCTGCAGTGTGCCATACAGATAGGAAGGGACACCGCTGTATTTAAAATCAAATAGCAGCCCCCCTCGACATGTTTCACTGTTCACACGGCTTTGTCAAGAGGCAATGGGGCTCTTGACAAAGCCGTGTGAACGGTGAAACATGTCGAGGGGGGCTGCTATTTGATTTTAAACATAGCGGTGTCCCTTCCTATCTGTATGGCACACTGCAGGTGCATACAGTATCTCTACAATTGAGCTACATCAGTACTCATTGATAATTCTACATAGGGAAAGAGAGACACCCTGACTTTTTAATCTAGTGTGTGAATTAATACAAATTAATAAAGCTATATCTTTTTAATATATGGGAAACTAGGGAATTAGTGGATCACTGCGGTGATCTTTTGGTGAATAACTTGGATTAACCCTCCATATATTGGTCTGTTATGGATCATATAAGAAATACCCCATAAAAGACCCCATTATAAAAACTGCACCCCCCCAAAGTATTCAAAATGACATTCAGTCAGCATTTTAACCCTTTAGGTGTTTTACAGGAATAGCAGCAAAGTGAAGGAGAAAATTCACAATCTTCATTTTTTACACTCGCATTTTCTTGTAGACCCAAATTTTGAATTTTTACAAGGGGTAAAAGGAGAAAATGTATACTTGTATTTGTAGCCCAATTTCTCTCGAGTAAGCACATACGTCATATGTCTATGTAAAGTGTTCGGCGGGTGCAGTAGAGGGCTCAGAAGCGAAGGAGCGACAAGGGGATTTTGGAGAGCACGTTTTTCAGAAATGGTTTTTGGGGGGCATGTTGCATTTAGGAAGCCCCTATGGTGCCAGGACAGCAAAATAACCTCCACATGGCATACCATTTTGGAAACTAGACCCCTTGAGGAACGTAACAAGGGGTACAGTGAGCATTTACCCCCACTGGTGTCTGTCAGATCTTTGGAACAGTGGGCTATACAAAATTTTTAATTTGCACAGCCCATTTTTCCAAAGATCTGTCAGACACCAGTGGGGTGTAAATTCTCACTGCACCCCTTATTACATTCCGTGAGGGGTGTAGTTTCCGAAATGGGGTCACATGTGTTTTTTTTTTGCGTTTGTCAAAATCGCTGTAACAATCATCCACCCCTGTGCAAATCACCTCAAATGTACATGGTGCACTCTCCCTTCTGGGCCTTGTTGTGTGCCCCTAGAGCACTTTGCGCCCACATATGGGGTATCTCCGTAGTTGGGAGAAACTGCATTACAAATTTTGGGGGGCTTTTTTCCCTTTTACCTCTTGTCAAAGCTGGAGGCTCCATTTTGGAAACAGTGGCGTACCATACGTTTTTCATTTTTATTGGGGAAGGGGGCTGTGTAGGGGTATATGTATATGTAGTGTTTTTTACTTATTTTATTTTGTGGTAGTGTAGTGTTTTAAGGGTACAGTCACACAGGCGGGGGGATTACAGCGAGTTTCCCGCTGCGAGTTTGAGCTGCGGCGCAAAATTTGCTGCATCGCAAACTTGCAGCCTGATACTCACTGTAAGCCCCCTGCCCATGCGAATGTACCCTGTACATTCACAGGGGGGGGGGAACCTCCAGATGTTGCAAAACTACAACTCCAAGCATGCACGGTCTATCAGTGCATGCTGGTAGTTATAGTTTTGCAACAGCTGGAGGCTGGGAAACACTGAGTTAGGAAACAGACAATGTTTCCCAACCAGTGTGCCTCAAGTTGTTGCAAAACCACAACTCCCAGCATGCTCAGGCAGCCGAAGGGCATATTGAGAGTAGTGGTTACGCAACAGCTGGAGGAGAACAGTTTGGGGACCACTGTGTAGTGGTGTCCAAGCTGTAGCCCTCCAGATGTTGCGAAACTACAACTCCCAGTATGCCAAAACTGTCCAGGCATGCTGGGAGTTGTAGTTCTGCAACATCTGAAGGGCCAGATGTTACAGAACTACAACTCCCAGCATGCCTGGACAGTAAGGGCATGCTGAGGATGTGTAGTTTTGCAACATCTGGAAGGGCATGCCCAGATGCCCAGATGCCAAGGACTGTCTGGGCATGCTGGGAGTTGTAGTATACAGGGTCCCATTACAGCAATGCATGTCGCTTTACGGCAACGTGCATTGCTGTAAAGGGCCCGACCACGGCTGAAGAGGAACTCACCTGTCGCCGCCGCTGTCTTCATCGCCGGGATCCGAGTCTTCAGGGACGAGGTCGCGTCCTCCGGTCTTCCTCCCGTCCTCTCCGGACATGCAGGGGCCGGGCAGGGCGGGAGGAAGTAACCGCCCCCCTCCCCCCCTGCGATTGGTCGGTTAACTATCCGACGGATCGCAGGGGATAGGAGGAGGTGGCAGGCTTGCCACCTTGCTCCTATACTTTAGCATGGTCCTGGCTGTCTGTGACAACCGGGATCATGCAAAATTACCTGGCGGTCGGGTCCCAGAGACCCGATCAGCCCAGTATCGCCGCAGATCGCGGGGGCCATTTCCCTAGCGATTTGCGGTGATCGCCGACATGGGGGGCCTACATGGCCCCCCTCGGCATTTGCCCTGGATGCCTGCTGAAGCATTTCAGCAGGCATCCGCTTCTGATCTCTGCCCGGGGCACGGCAGAGACCGGAGAAACACCAGGATGTACTAGTACGTCCTGGGTCCTTAAAGCCCAGGGTGCCAGGACGTTCTAGTACGTCCTGGGTCCTTAAGGGGGGGTACTCCAGTGGAAAACATTTTTTTTTTTAAATCAACTGGTGCCAGAAAGTTAAACAGATTTGTAAATGACTTCTATTAAAAAATCTTTACCCTTCCAGTACTTTTTAGCAGCTGTATGCTACAGAGGAAATTATTTTCTTTTTGAATTTCTTTTTTGTCTTGTCCACAGTGCTCTCTGCTGACACCTCTGTCCGTGTTAGGAACTGTCCAGAGCAGCATACATTTGCAATGGGAATTTTCTCCTGCTCTGGACAGTTCCTGATATGAGCATGAGGTGTCAACAGAGAGCACTGTGGACAAGACAAAAAAGAAATTCAAAAAGAAAATAATTTCCTCTGTAGCACTCCACCGGAGTACCCTTTTATCGGGTTAAAGTTAGAGAGAAAATGCACAAATATATCTTTCAATTGCCTCGCTTATGTTGTTGACTTCATCCTAATAAATACCTTTATTGGCCCTGCCAATGACCCAGAAAGTTATTTTCTTTTGCGGTTTTTAAATAGCGGAATACTAAAAATCCATATGTCTCTGTGAAAGCTGAAATGAAATACCGAGCGGAATTAATAAAATTCATATTATGTCATGTAAATAAGCATATTCTAGGCTACTTTTAATAACTTCTATTCTATAGTATACTATAAAGATTTTATTGTTTACACCGCTGTTCGAGGTATTCATAAATGCACATGTATTGTTGTTCATAACAAAGCAGGTAATAACAGTAAATGCAGTTTGGAGCTTTAAAGTCAGGAAACTGTAATCTTATGCTGTGCAGTATCAGAGAACTGCCGATGGCTGCAATAGGATCAAGGTCAGAGCTATATCTCAGAACATCATGATGCTTTATGAAAGGGCCATAATAGAAGGCATATTTGCTGAAAGATGTATAAATATATTTAAAAGCTGTCTGTAGGTTGCAGTGTTTTTATGCAGACCCATGTTGGCTGATGGAATCTGAATATTATGTGGGCAGGGTAATGAAGAACATATTGGCAATGAGATGATGGTACCGGAGGTAAGCAAGTACCATATGCTGATTCATTGCAGAAGGAAAAGTATTGAATATTTCTGCTACGTAATAAAGCTAGTACATGAATGTGTAATTTTTTTTCCAGTCTGTCCACCGTGCTCTCTGCTGCCACCTCTGTTCATATCAGCAACTGTCTGGAGCAGGAGAGGTTTGCTATGGGGATTTGCTTCTACACTGGACAGTTCCTGACATGGACAGAGGTGTCAGCAGAGAGCACTGTGGTCAGACTGGAAAAAAACTACACAACTTTCTCTGGAGCGTACAGAAGCTAAAAAGTACAGGAAGGCTCTAAAGGAATGTGGCTCTGTTTAACCCACTCTCCGAGTTTGCCCTTTCTGTCTTAGAGTATGTTTACTCTACAGAATTTCCATTAGCGGAATTGCACTCTGGAAATCCGCTGTGGGAAACTTAACATTGTTGTAAATACGTCTTCCGCAGACCAATTCCACCAATTTACACTACAGAATTTTAGCGGAGGAGAACTCTGCTGCTGAAATTATTCATTCTTTCTTTGGAATTAGGCACACACTGCATTGCAGTAGTCCTCCGAATCCGCAGTAATCTTCTGCATACACGGATCTGAAATGAGAAGAAAAAAAACCACAAAATATTGGTTAGGACATTTTTGGTGCTCTCCGCTCGGGAGAGCACCCATATTGCAATGTCTTCCCAAACAGGGAGCCTCCAATTGTTGCAAAACTACAACTCCCATCAGCCTTTGGCTGTCTGGGCAGGCTTTGAGTCGTAGTTTAGCAACAGCTGGAGTCTCCCTGTCTGGGAGGACACTGGCAGAAGGGTATGTTCACTTTATACAAAACGTACATTGTGAACAGAGCCTCACACCCTTACCAACCTGGCTCCCGTCCGTAGCTCCACCCCCTAATGGCGTCCTTACCAGGTGGCGGAGCTACACTGACACAGCCGGGACTGGAGGATGGGAAGAGGACTTCTTTGTCTTCTGTATACACTACATATACAGCTATCTATAGATAGCTTTATATAGTGTATACCACCCAAAGGGTTATGCTTGATTTTCAGAAAGAGAGGGGGTAGAAAAATTATTGCATAGTAAGTAAATAAAATACTTAAGATTTTGTAGTATCCCCCTATTAGTAAAGTGCTTGATGACCTCCCAAATATAATATGTAAACAGAAAAGACTAAAGTCACTTATACATTTTATAAGAAAATATACACCATTTTATTGATAATCACATTACATAAAAAAAATAGGAAAATATCTACCCAGGAGGGGACAAGAATAAAACAAGGGTGTTACTCAGGTATCCATTAGAAAGTGCCTAGTGCATAATATACTAGAGGACTAACGAGCAGCATATACATAACAAGAAGCACATGTAAACAAGATCTCTGGTGCAAAATAGTGCAAGCAGATGAAGTTAAGAGTATATACTTAGCCATACATGATAATAAAGAAGGCACAGGACACCGGAGCGACACCACCCCAACGCGACGTTTCGGCAAACCTTTGTCGAGGGGTGGCGTCTTTCCAACAGGATATACTATTTATATCCCCACAGACCAATCACCAGTAGCCACGTCATGGTACATAATAAGAAGTGTTGTTTTTACCTGAGTGCAGCGCTCTAGTGGCGCACAGCCGTCATCCCCCGGCGCCATCGACTTCCGGGTACCGCGTCAGAGACCCGGTCAGCTGACCGGATCACATGACGCTGCATACCCGTAGTCGTGTGAACTGGGTGACGGCGCCTGCGCACTAGACTGAACTCAGTACTTCGCAATGCGAAGTTTTTATTATCCCGGAGCCGGCTCCTGTGGCGTATGCGCAATAAAAAAATTAAATAGAATGTCTGTAAAGAACAAAATGTGGAAGTGATGGTGACAAAGTGAAGTGCAAGATGTGAAATGGGGTGATAAGAGGGTGGAGAGTGTGAGGAAAGTGATCAATGTGAGTAGGAAAGTCAGTGAATGGAGATGAATATGATAGTGGTGAAGAATGAGTAAAATATAAATAAGACAACTCCAAATATGGAGTTGTAATATAAAATGAAATAGAACTATTAATTATAGGCAAAATAGTAGATAAACCCCAAATATATAATGAGAAAATATATTGTATATAATGTGAACAATTGTATATAAGCACATCAATGCAAAAATGGTGATAGCACAATAAAATATGGAAAAACATAATAAAAACCAATTTTTTTTTAAAAATATAGAAAATATAAAAAAATATAAAATATAAAAGGGTGTGATTCGGAAGAGATTGTTATATGTGTATGTGCACATGTCAAGTGGCGTGAGAATGGACGAAAGTGGTGTATGAACAAATAAATTGATATCTAGTGTGTGTGAGAAATTATTGTGTGTGCAGAAGTAGAGGCATGCCAATGTCCCCGGGCTGATGGGGGACAAACAATGCTTGTCACCATACAATTTCGAAAAACCCCAAAGGGTTAACCTACACTGTCCAGCAGTGTAAGTTAAATTTTTCCTTGCTGGGCTCAGCAAGAGGTTAAGTGATCCATCAATGTAAGTTCATGCTGGGCAGTAGATAAGTCCCAAAATTCACATCATGACAATCGCAACAGGTGTGACAGGAGTGTGGGGCTGCCGCTCACTCCTGACATGCATTGCGATCTGTCTATTAATGCAGGTACTACAGCTCCCGGCATGGAGCAGAGTGTGCTCCATGTTGGGAGCAGAAGTATCTGCAGTAAGGGACAGATCACAGCAGGTGTCACTCCTGACACCTGCTGAAATCCTACGGTATAAGCAATAGAAGCAGACGGCAGCCCCACTTGTCTAGTCCCCTGCCCGGCACAATACTCTGCTGTGATGTGAGGTTATCTTCACTTCACAGATTTGTATTTGCCACTTAGAGCTGTGAGTGGCCAACACTATCTGGCCAATCACAGCTCTCAGCAGGAAATATGAATCTGTGAAGTGAAGAGAACTTCACATCACAGCAGAGTATAGTGCCAGGCAGTGGAGCAGAGAAGTGCGGCCCTCCTCTGGCTTCTATAGCTAATACCAGAGGATTGCAGCGAGTGTCAGAAGTGACACCTGCTGCGATCTGTCTATTAGTACAGGTACTACTACTCCCATCATGTAACAGTACTACCCAAAAAATATAAAAAAATAAAAAGTTAAGAAAGTTAAAAAACACACACACATTTTATTAAACACATAATTAAAATACATTACTAATAAAAAGTTTAAAAATAAATAATTATAAAAATATGTTATTTTTATAATTAAATTGCCCCTTTCTACATTTTTTTATATTGCTGGCTAGATTTCTCTGCCTGCCCACATAAATTGATCCCTGTTTAACCCCTTAACGACAATGGATGTAAATGTACATCATGGTGCCGTGGTACTTAAAGCACCATGATGTACATTTACGCTCCGCCATAACTGCAAGCAGCGGACCTGTGCTCACATCATGCGTGGCAGGTCTCGGCTGCTATCAGCAGCCAGGGACTCGCAAATGTCCGCCATTAACCCCTCAGATGCCATCACCGAACCCACCCTGGTAACATCAGCCAAAGGCTGTCTGGGAAAGCTGGGAGTTGTAGTTTTGCAACAATTGAAGGCTCCCGGTTTGGGAAGACATTGCAATATGGGCGCTTTCCCCAGCGGAGAGCACCAAAAATGTCCTAACCAATATTTTGTGTTTTTTTTTCTTCTCATTTCAGATCCGTGTATGCAGAAGATTACGGCGGATTCAGAGGACTACTGCGGATGAACTTTTTTTTTTTTCTTTTAATAAAATGGCTAACGAGGGATGTGGGGGAGTGTTTTTTTTCTTATTTCCGATCCATGTATGCAGAAGATTACGACGGATTCAGACGACTACTGTGGATGAACTATTTTTCTTTCTTTTAATAAAATGGCTAACAAAGGCTGTGGGGGAGTGTTTTTTAAAATAAAATAATTTTCCAATGTGTTGTGTTTTTTTTATAGAATTTTCAGGCTTAGTAGTGGAAGCTGTCTAATAGACGGAATCCATTACTAAGCCAGGCTTAGCGTTAGCCCCAAAAACAGCTAGTGCTAACCTCTAATTATTACCCCGGTACCTACCACCACAGGGGTGCTGGGAAGAGCCAGTACCAACAGGCCCAGAACGTCAAAAATGGCGCTCCTGGGCCTAGGCGGTAACAAGCTGGTGTTATTTAGGCTGGGAAGGGCCAGTAACAATGGTCCTAACCCACCCTGGTAACATCAGGCTGTTGCTGCTTGGTTGGTATCTGGCTGTGAATAAAAATACGGGGAAACCTATATGTTTTTTTCCCCCATAAATAAATAAAGCATAGGGTTCCACATATTTTTATTCTCAGCCAGATACCAACCAAGCAGCAACAGCCTGACGTTACAGGGTTGGCTAGGACCATTGTTACTGGGCTAGGGCCATTGTTACTACCCAGCCTAAATAATGCCAGCCTGTTACCGCCTAGGCCCAGGAGTGCAATTTTTGGTGTTACCGGCCTGTTGGTATCAGCTCTTCCGGGCATCCCTGTGGCGGTGGGTAACTTGGTAATAATTGGGGGTTAATGCTAGCTGTTTTTAGGGCTAATGCTAAGCCCAGCTTAGTAATGGATTCCATCAATAAGACGGCTTCCACTACTAAGCCTGAAAATTCAATTTACGACAAAACATTGGAAAAATTATTTTATTTTCAAAAACACTTCCCCACAGCCCTCGATAGCCATTTTTTTTCTCAAGAAAAAACATCCCGTTCATTTGCATTGCTCATCCGAATTCGCCGTAATCCTCTGCATACACGGATCTTAAACGAGCAGAAAAAAAAACACAAAAAAATGGTTAGGACATTTTTGCGCCCATAATGCAATGTCTTCCCAAACAGAAAGCCTCCAATTGTTTCAAAATTACAACTCCCAGCATGCCCAGAAAGCCTTTGGCTGTCTGGGCATGCTGGGTGTTGTTTAGCAACAGCTGGAGTCTCCCTGTCTGGTAGGACACTAGCAGAAGGGTCTGTTCACATTATACACAACGGACAGAGCCTCACACCCTTACCAGCCTGGATCCCATCTATAGCGCTGCCCCTCGATGATGTCATCACTTAGGGTAGAGCTACAGGGACCTGGCAGGGACAGGGAGCGAGGGATCTAAGCGGACCTTGTCTTCTGTATACACTATATACAGCTATCTATAGATAGCTGTATATACTGTATACCGCCCAAAGGGGCTATAGGAGCAGGGAGTCCTGTCAGTCTTCACAGCTCCGTTATAGTATACATGGGTACACTATGCACCCCTGTATACTATACGTCCGGGGGCGATGTCCCCTCCTTTGTGCCACAGGGGACAAATTTGGTGTGTTTCCACACACCAGGAAAAATGCCAGAAAAACTGCCAAAACGCAGGAAAAAGCTGTGGCAGTTTTTCTGACAGTTTTTCCTGGCGTTTTTGCTGGTGGGAAAATACCTCAGTGGAATCCTAGCCGTAGGCTGGGTTCACACCAAGTTTTTGCAATACAGTTCCTGTATCAGGTTTTTGATTTAAAAAAAAAAAAGGATTCCTCAAAACCTGACTAAACTGTATCAAAACATGTGTACAAATTTGAATCCGTATACGGTTGAAAACCATATATGGTTTGAAAAATGATGTCCGGTTGCATCTGTTTTTTAAGAAAAAAATGTATATGTTTTTACTTTTCACTCCATTATGAATAAAGTTCCACTTGTTTGATTAAAATTCCAAGAAAAAACCTGTGCTAAGTCAAAAACTGGATTGGAAAAACTGGATGGAACCGTATGCACATACGGTTCTATACGGTTCCCGTTGACTCCCATGTTAAAAAAAAACGTATACGTTTCAAAACAGTTTTTCATCTGGTCCAAAAACCGTGGTAGGCTATGGTTTTGGGTATGGGAAAAAAACTGACAAAACCGTACAGGATGCAAAACGGACACAACCTGATGCATCTTTTGGCATACGGTTTTCAATGGAGAGTCAATGCATACAGTGTTCAAACGGTTCCATACAGTTTTCAAATTGAAAACGTATACGGGAACTATATTGAAAAAACAAGGTGTGAACCCAGCCTTAGGCCCCTTTCACACTACAAGTATCATCCTGCTTTTTCACTGCCGTCATTTTACAATAACGGATGGAAAAAAAACGGATACAATAACTCATAATAACTGATGATAACTGATGGCGATCATCCGTTATTTTCAATGTTTTTTTTCCGTAAAAAAACTGATTTTGTTCATCTGTTATCATCCGTTATTACCAGTTACATCAGTTTTTTTTTTTATTAGGTCCTGTACTGAGCATGCTCAATACAAAAAACAGATGTTAAAAAACCTGACAATAACTGATGATAACGGATCCGGTTCCCATAGACTTCAATGTTAAATTTTAATGTCACCATTTTTTTTGCCGGACTAGCAAAAAATAACTGACTTTAGTAAAAAAAAAAAAAACAGACATGCCTGATGCAAAAGGATGTTCAAAAAAATCCTGTGAATGGGATTTTTTTGACGGACCTTTTCAGGACTTTTTGCCAGGAATAATAAAGGAGGTTTTTTTACAGGATGATACCTATAGTGTGAAAGGAGCCTAAAGTCAGTTTTTGAACTGTCAATCAATGTGTCCAAAATACAGAAGATATATAATATTTTTTTTTTTCACTATAGTTTTATTCTAAGTTGTCACCACTCAGCACTGGGGTCCTAGCTTCAAATCCCACCAAAGCCGCCCTATGATTGCGTGAATTTACTCCGAGTACTTCTGTTTCCTCCCACACTTGTGAGCTCCAAAGGGGACAGGTACCAATTTAAGTGTACAGCGCTGTGGAATCTGTGTGCGCTATATAAAGAATTATTATTATAGAATTATATTGCCCTTTTCTTCTACAAGTTGGGAACCAAAAAGAACCTTGTCCTCTTCTGATATGATGGTGTTGTAGCATGAACTAGAACAATTAGATAGGTTCCACTTTTTACTATTGAACCCCTATGAATACTAGCTTCTTATATGATCATTATCCTTCTACAGTGGTCTTCATAATGTTTAAATGGTCCCTGTCTTTTTCAAAAACTTCTGAAATGACATAGCAATATTGTCAGGAGTTATGCTGGGTGGGGATCCTGGTGCTGAGACCCTCACAATCCCTAAAACAAATAGGCAACGGCACAGTGATGTACACTTGGCGAATGATGCAGATGGTGTATAAATTGACATAAAATCCATGAAAAGTAGTGATTTCCAAACATTGTGTCTCCAGCTGTTACAAAACTAAAACTCCCAGCCCTTGGCTGCCGGGGCATGCTGGGAGTAGTAGCTTTGCAACAGATGGAGGCGCTCTGTTTGCAAAACACTGCTTTAGTCTGTCTATTCCAGTGGCGTCAAAACTGCGGCCCTCCAGATGTTGCAAAACTACAACTCCCAGCATGCCCAGACAGCCAACGGCTGTCTGGGCATGCTGGGAGTTGTAGTTTTGCAACATCTGGAGTGCTGCAGTTTGGAGACCACTGGTCTATTCCAAGTTTCCTGGCTTCTGGATATCCAGTTAACTATTTGGTCATTAGTGATGAGCGGCAGGGGCCATATTCAAATTCCTTATATTTTGCGAAAATATGGACGAATGGTCTTATGTTTGCGAAATTCGCATATTTGCTATGTTCATTCTCTTTTTTTTTTCAATGCGAAAATTTGTAATAAAATTAGTATAGTGTGCATGTGCAATTATATCACCAAAAAGAAGGGAAGGATCAGTGTCTAGTCTGGAAGTGCTGATATTCCCATAAATATTCGCATAAATTCGCATTAAATAAAAAAAAATGAATATTCGTCATTACGAATATATATCACTATATTCTAAATATTCTAAGTGTCAAAATTCGCGTTATCAATACACATTTCGAATATTCGCGCTCAACACTATTGGTCATTCTATTTTTTGTCATTCTTCTCATCAAGTAATCAAATACTATTTAGGGTACGTTCACACATACGCAGATTTGATGCGCAGGATTTGATGCACAGGATTTTCTGCTGCAGATTTTAATATAAACTAAATGACTGAGCACAGCTTCTAATCGGCAGTTACAAATCCTGCGCATCAAATCAGCGCAGGATCCTGTACGTGTGAACGTACCCTTAACAAGAAAATCAAATGAAATCCCTAAGGCTAAGTTTCTACTTGTTTTTTTTTTTTAAACGCCAAGAAAAACACCAATTCTGCCGCATGGCGTTTTTTTGGCCAAAAAACGATGCGGCCAGATGTTAGCTGTAAATCAATGAGAAATCGCAAAATTCTTTTTCCACTTGGCGTTTTTTAGTTTGGCTTTTTTTTTTTTTATCCTTTTGCCATTTTTTCACTCTTTTTTGGCATTTTTCAGCTTCTTGGCGGTTTTGCTAAATCACAGCATGTTGAGCCACTGGCGTTTTTTCCCCTGAAATCGTGCCGTTTTTCTCCCATCGAAATCTATGGGAGTAAAAAAACGCCAAGAAAAAGGTCATGTGGGTTTTAACTTTGGTGTTTTTTCAGCCGGTTTTTATTCTTTTTTGGACTTTAGCGATCCAAAAAAGGGATGGAGATACCTTTTTTAATAAAATGTTGTAGGGTACCATTAAAAAAATAAAATAAAAAAGATACAGTAGTGATGGAAAAAATAGTATCTAATGAAATTTATCTTTTTTATAACAACATTTTTATTAGTTTTAAAACGGATCAATTTATGTGTGCGGGCAGGGACCTAAAAATGTAGCCGACAATAATAAAAATGTAGTGTGTGTGTGTTTTTCACTTTTTTCTTTATTTTATTTTTTTTAGGTAGTACACACTGTTCCATGATGGGAGCAGTAGTACCGGTGTTAATTGACAGATTGCCCCTTTGCGATCCTCCTGTATAATGTATAGATGTAGCCGGCACTCTTCTTTGGTCCCCTGCACTCACGTATAAATACACCTATTCATATTTCCCGCAGAGAGCTGTGATTGGCCAGATGGTTCCAGCCAATCACAGCTCTCTGTGGGAAATAGGAATGAGTGGCCGCCCGCATCTATACATTATACAGGAGGACCACAGCGGGTGTCAGTAGTGACATCCACTGTGATCTTTCCTTAACTGCAGGTACTACTACTCCCAACATGGAGCACATTCTGCTCCATGCTGGGAGCTGTAGTACCTTCATTAATAGACAGATCGCAACAGGCATCAGAAGTTACACTCGCTGTGATCTGTCTATTAATGCAGGTACTACAGGTACAGGTACTATGTGATCGTCCTTTCTATTGCAGAGATGTGGAGCAGCTTTCTCCTGCACTCCGCATCACTGCACTATACTCCGGCCATCCACTCACTCATTCATAGTTCCCTCAGAGATCTGTGATTGGCTGCAACCATCCGGCCAATCACCACTCTGGGCGGAAAATATGAAAAATTCACATCACTGGCCGGAGTACAGAGCAGAGATACGAGCGCTGTATAGAGCCACTCCACATCTCTGCTATATTATGGACGAGCGCATCGGGTGTCACAGCTGACACCCCGGGCAATATGTCTATTAGTACAAGTACTACTACTACCATCATGGAACAGGCTGGGAGTAGTAGTACTACCTAAAAAATGTAAAAAGTTGAGAAAAAAAGTGAAAGACACACACTTTATTAAAAATGAATAAAAATGTTGTTATAAAATATATAAATTTCGTAAAATAAATTTATTTCCATCACTACTGCATCCCTTTTTTTTTTTTTTGGTACCCAACAAATTTTGGGTACCAAAAAAACTGCCAAGGTGCAATTTCCACAAAAATTAAGAAATGCCAGAAAAAACGCCAGATGCAGCAAATTGCACTGCTGTATTTTCAGGCGTTTTTTCTTGCATTTTTTTCAAACCAAAAAACGCAGGACAAAAGTAGAGTACAAGTAGAAACTTAGCCTAAAGTGACTAAGACTTCATTTATGGGACAGAATTAGAAAGGAACGTCTTTAGTTTTTTTTTTTTTCATTGATCAAAATCTTCTTACTTGACTTCCTTGACAAAGCAGGACTTGGCTCCGTGTTACTGCATCACCAGTGAGAATAGGAAACAGTTAAGATTTGTAATGTCGCTCGGCCTTCGCAATAACGCCCGGAGTGGAAACAGTAACACCATTCCCTTCTCTTTTAGCCCCCCTTTCGAATGATTGGCTTCTCCTGCTTTATCATGTATTTAAAGGTGTTATAATACGTCTTGAGGTACCGAAGGAGGAAGAAAGCAGAACCGTAAAATAAGTGTCAAGGAATTCATTGTCTGTTCTCCACCTGTTGTTATTCTGGTCTCAATCAACCTGCTAGCCAGGCTGGAGCCAGTGGCCATCTGGAAACACTGCTCTGTTTATAAACTTGGCATGAAGCAGCACTCCCAGGCCCTGACCTCCCACACAAATCTGGAAACAATTACAGCAAGATGATAGGCAGGCGGCGAGAACGACTGCAGGGGCGGAAAAGAGAGAGGGAAAGAGACAGTCTACTGCAGCAAGGAATAGGAAGTCAGAGAGGAAGGTAGATGGTCTGAGACCTACAGGCAAGGGACCTGCAAAATAGACAGCGCCGTTTCCACAGCAAGCATGTGTTTATAAACTGCGTGCGAGTTATTTTACGAAAGGCTTCCTCTTCCCTTAATAATAGTTAAAGGTCATGTAGTCAGTAACATAGTCTGAAATTCATCCCCTTTAGTCTCCATAAGAAATACCTGTGTACTGCTAAATCTTATTTTTTTTGGCAACGCAGCGGTTGTGATTCTTCATCCCTTCTTCCTACGCTTATGAATAATATCCCCAAGATTACTCCTTGCCAAGACTGGGTAACACACGTGGGTATGGGAATTTCGTCCTAGATAGAAGTTTTCAGTCTGCATTACCCTTCACATTGTTCTTTTTCTTTCTTTTTTTTTGTGCTGTGATTTGCGCCACATTCCCGGAACCTATAGGCGCTAAGTAAATATATTTATCACTGTTATTGATATAGCAGCAACATAGCACAGCACTGCGCTGAGATCATCATTTACACCACATCATTGTCTCCAGTAAGGCTATTACCCAGTCCAAAACATCCAAGTAAATAGATATAGTATAATAATAATAATCTAAATAATAATAATTATCATCATCATCATTAAAGTAGTCCCTCAAGTTACAATATTAATTATTATCATCATCATTACAGTGGTCTCTCAAGTTACAATATTAATTGGTTCCAGGATGACCATTGTATGTTGAAACCATCGTATGTTGAGACCGGAACTCTATGGAAACCTGGTAATTGGTTCTGAAGCCACCAAAATGTCATCCAAAAATAGGAAAAAGTGAGGATTAAAGAAAACTAAGTAGAAACTAATAGAGATAAAGCAAATCCTTATATATAAAAGTAAGAAAGATCTGCTGGGGGCTGTAAATCACTGTCTATTTCAGTGTTTCCCAAGCAGAGTGCCTCCAGATGTTGCAAAAGCCTTCGGCTGTCCGGGCATGCTGGGAGTTGTAGTTTTGGAACAGCTGGAGGCACCCTCTTTGGGAAACACTGGTCTATGTAGAGGACAGGAGCTTCTTCAGGGTCCTGTACGGAACACGCAGTGGAAAATGGAGCCACTGTCACCTGATGCCCAAAGGAGAAGCTAACCCTGGCAGAGCTTAAGAGTCGTACAGAACATGTAATACCTTCCTGTACTGTAGGGGGCACTACCAGACAGTCAGTCAGTGCATGCACTTTAAGAATACAGGGGTTTTACCAGTGAAATATCCATTCTGATTGGTCGGTTCTTCCAGTCATTGACGCGTTTCGCAGATTCCATAGCATTGTATGTAGAGTCTGGTTTCAAGTTACAATGGTCCAGAAAAGACCATTGTATGTTGAAACTATTGTATGTTGAAGCCATTGTAAGTTGAGGGATCACTGTATTATTATCATTATTTTTCAAATATATACACATATATACAGTAGAGGTATTTTTTTTTACTTCTTTACTATAGAAGTTATGTACTAAATCATGGCAGAAGAACCTTAGAAAAGAATATTTCTGAATATTTTACACTTCTGTTGAATCTGTCTATCTACAGTATCTATCTATCTATCTATCTATCTACAGTATATCTATCTATCTATCTATCTATCTATCTACAGTATATCTATCTATCTATCTATCTATCTATCAAAAGAGTAAACAACAGCACCAGGGATACGCCTCTGTGCATGTGATCATCCAAATCAATACTAATATGCAATGTCCAAAATCACAGCACCAGCCAGGCCATGGATCGTGAAAAAGCTGAAGTCTAAAGTTTCGGCAGCAGTAGCCTTTATCAAGCCTCCATACTCCACTCCACATATTCACTGCAGCAGCTCTGTCAGTTAATGCACGAATTAAAAAAAAAAAAATGCAAGAACAGATCCCACAAGTCATTGAAGCATTTCCCAATGGAGGATGTTTAATGGTGTTACAGTCAGGTGAGTCTGGGAGCCAAGATGGAGATATGGGTGCAGATGATTAGTTAACAGTTCCCTATAGCGTTCACCATTGAAGGATTGTGGCGTGATGACAAAACGATCCTAGGGCATGCCAGGAAAATGGTCCCAGACCACTACACTGCCAGTACTGGCCCGTTGATCCCCAGCGGTGCCTCCATGGGATATGGCTTCATGCTGTTTAATCTAGATGTGGATTTGGCTCTCCATATAGTTCAGCCGGAAACAGGACTCGGCTGGTTAAGCAGGAAACATCAGACAATGTTTTGCCATGTGTCTAAGGTCTATCACCTTTCCTTGGCCCATGCACGTTGTTTAATGTGATGATGCATGGCATTACAGACACCCTTGTTGGTTTTGAGCCACTGAACGCAAAGTATGGCACATTATTATTGTGTCATTATTGTACTGCTGGTCAGTGGTCCACTGTGGTATGTTGTTGCTGGGATATCAAACCTTTCACCTGATGCTCGCCTCTTAGAACAATCGAAAATGGCCAGCCACTGTGGGCTCTTCTGTTGGTTTATCATGGTTCGGGAACAGCCAACAAGTGCCACTGTTAAGAAATATTAGTATAACTTTGGGCTCCAACACTCTGCCCCTGGGCAAAGACACTCAATTTTAACCATGACTGGCAAATTACTCTACAGTAGAGGAGCGGTCATGGCCACCATGTGGTATCTTGTATTGGTCAAGCACCAGCTATTCTTAATGCAGGGAACACACACAGTTGAATTACATCTTTCAAACATAAAAACTCATATTTTTCCTCCTACAGGCTCCATGTCCACTAACTATAGTTATATCACATGCTTAGGATATCTACTTTGCACATTATGCAAGCATTTTTTCCAATAAATGTTTACAAACAGATAACTCCATTTATAATTCACTGTATTAAAGCTCCAGTGGGTCAGAAGTTTTCATAGTTGAATGTGCCCCTGAGTAGCTTGGAAATTTCCAAGAACAATGTCAGTGCTTTAGTATTTGATAGGCTGATTGACATCATTTGAGTTGGTTAGTGATCTACAAATGGCAAGATTTTATGGCCAGATTTTATGTCTAATTGTGGGCCTCTACATGTCTGATACAGGCATTTCAAATACGCAGTTTAAACCCCATAGGACTTTGCAGCCATGATACGCTCAGGTGGTAGAAACATTCTGCCTCCTAGGGATTAAAGGGGTACTTCCCTGGAAAATATTTGTTTTTAAATCAACTATTGCCAGAAAAGTTAAACAGATATGTAAATTACTTTTATTAAAAAAAATTAATCCTTCCAGTACTTATCAGCTGCTGTACGCTCTAGAGGAAGCTCTTTTCTTTTTGAATTTCTTTTCTGTCTGAACACAGTGCTCTCAGCTGACACCTCTGTCCATTTTTGGAACTGTCTGGAACAAGATAAGATTGCTATGGGGATTTGCTCCTATTCTGGACAGTTCCTGACATGGACAGAGGTGTCAGCAGAGAGCACTGTGGTCAGACAGAAAGGAAATTCAAAAAGAAAAGAACTTCCTCTTGAACATACAACAGCTGATAAACATTGGAAGGATTAAGATCTTAAATAGAAGTCATTTACAAATCTGTTTAACTTTCTGGCACCAGTTAAGTTAAAAAAAAATGTTTTCCAGTGGAGAACCCCTTTAATGCACTTCAGTATGAAAAATACACGAAATTCAAAGAACAACATCCTTGCAAAGATGCTGGGGGAAAGAAAAAAAAAACAACAATAAAACAAAAAAAACATCTCCAAAAAATAAAATACATCAATATGAAAAAGAAGCCACAGTTCCAAAATTTCCATAAAAAGCAAGATTGTAATTGCAACAGCATCTAAACCATGAAGCACAGGGGTGGCAGCATCATGTAGACGTCCTTGGAGCAAAGTAGACTGGTGCATCTAAAAGAGCTAATAGACAACCCAAGCATCCTTTCACAGTTGTGGCAAAGTTTCTTAATGCATTACTGTAATTTAAAAAGTGTATGACATAAAAAAGACATGTCCAGAGTTTTGATTGGTAGATATAGGCGGGAGAAGAGCGTGACTGTGTGCTTCACACCCCAGCTTGCCGCTTTGTCTAGCTTACTGTAAGAGATGGACTTCATAGACTTTGACATGTCTGTGTGTCTATTTTTAATGACAGTAACAGTTTAAGGGCAGCAAAATGAATGTAATGGAGTTGTCTTTGCAAAGCAGTAACCTCAGTCCTAAAAAAAAATGATGGGCAGACCTCAAGGGGGTCTACAAACATGACTACAAGCAAACTCTGTGAGGAAGAATGGCCCAAAATTCCACCAACTCCAGAAGCCTGTAGAGGGCTCCAAACTGCTTAACCCAAGTTAGAAAATGTGAAGGCAATGTTACCGAATACCAACCATATGTATGTAAATATCTGAGCCACAGGGAATGCAATGAAAGAGATAAAAGCTGACTCTGTATTTTTAACATGAAATATACTAGTGATCCCAACTGACCTAAGAGAAGTAATATGTACTAGGACTACAATTGTTATTATAAAACATAATATTGTTGTCTACTATAGTCTGCTATCATAGGAAATCAGTGTCAAGACCAATGAACTCTGCCAGCTGGGTTGTCCTTAAGAGCATGTTAGCCCATTAGGCAACTTACATATTCTCAGCAATCTATCTGCAAACTGTGTCAGCCTTAAAGGGAACCAAGCAGCAGATTTTAGCATATATATAATGCTCGACAACTCGTTATATATGCTAAAATCGTTATCCTCACCATCCCCGGGGGACGTTTATGAAGTTATAAAGTCCCCCCAGGACGCCTGGGAAGAAGTCCCCTAGGCGGGGACTTACACTTACTAGCTCCCATCCCTGCGGCCATGGCCCCGCCCCCTCACCTAGATTGAGGGTGCGTGTCACCACTCTGCTCAATCTGCTAAGAGAGTAGAGCGATGACACGAGCCGTCATTCAAGCCGTCGGGGCGGGGCCACGGCCAGAGAAACGAGAGCTAGTAACTTTAAGTCCACGCCCAGGGGACTGTTTGCCAGGCAGCACTGGGGAACTTTTTAACTTCATATCTTCACCATCCCTGGGGGCACAAACGTCCCCCCAGGGATGGTGAGGATAATGATTTTAGCATATATAAAGCATTGTAGAGCATATGCTAAAATTAGCTGATTGGTTCCCTTTAAAGGGGTACTCAACCCCTAGACATCTTATCCCCTATCCCAAGGATAGGGGATAAGATGTCTGATCGCGGGGGTTCTGCCGCTGGCCGGCGTTTGTTTAGAGCATCAGGTGCAGCGCCGGAGACTCGTGATGTCACGGTCACACCCCGCTCGTGATGTCACGGCCACACCCCCTCAATGCAAGTCGATGGGAGGGGGTGTGACATATGTCACACCCCCTCCCATAGACTTGCATTGAGGGGACGTGGCCATGATGTCAGGAGCTGGGGTGGCTGTGATATCACGAGCTTCCACCCCGCATCGCCAGTCATCCGGCATTCGCTTTGTGCACCGGATGTCTGGGGTGCCGCAGCCGAGATCGTGGGGGTTTCCAGCTGCAGGACCCCCGCGATCAGACATCTTATCCCCTATCCTTTGGGTAGGTGATAAGATGTCTAGGGGTGGAGTACCCCTTTAAGAATTTTCACCCACTGTATATCTGCTTCATATACTATTCTGCAGATACCTGTCTGATTTATATAGAAGGATCATATCAAGCGGTGTTAGTGCAGGGATTGCAATTAATGGGCACAATATGTAAGTAATATAGGTTTTAGGTTATTGTTATCCAGCTTCTATTGTGTCACTTCTTATAAAGCAGATATGTACAAAATGAATGTGACATATTGTTCTATTCTATTCTGGTATAATATAAGCTAAAGGCCAAGCTTTACTGAGGAGCGTTCGACAGCTGATATTTTTGAAGTGGCAGAGAGGAAGCACTAGGGCAGTGTCCTTCCTGACTCCATACAGTTTCCTGAGCTGATAGAGTGTAAGTCAGATATATTGCAGCAATTCATTCCCGGCCTCTTCTCCATTGTCTTGTGTCTGATTTTTTCATTTCATGGCTTGTCTGTCTGCTAATGATGTGTTTGTGAAGACGTCTGTCCTCCAACTAAATCCTTTAGGGACAAGGTACTTCTCATTACAGTAGAATGAATCACAGTACACAAGAATCTCCCCGGCCTGTCCTCTAGACTTCATTACACCACAGCCATATGATTATATCTACAAATGTCTTCACATGTGTCCAGCCCAGTAGGCACATACATCATAGACTGCACACATCGGACTTATAGGCACCTATAGCATGCAAGGCTGCGGTTCACCAGTAGTGATGAGCGGCATTGCCCATATTCGAATTCGCGATATTTCACGAATATATAGATGAATATTTGTTCCATATTCGCAAATTTTGCGTATTCGTTAAATTTGCATATGTGAATATTGCATATTCGTGTATTCGAGGAAGAAAACAGTGAGAGGGGTGGACAACTTTACTATTGGTTGCTAGGGATGTTGTTGATAACCTCTGACAAGTGTATTTGCATCATTCTAATTGGCCCACAAGTGAAAAGAAGGAATATGCAAATATTCACATGTCCGCATATGCGGGAAAAAATAGAATATTCGCAATTTCGAACATTAAGCAAATATATTCACGATAAAAATTCGATATGCGAATATTCGCGGCCAACACTATTCACCAGGTCCATTCATACATGAACTGCAATGCATTAAAGGGGTACCACGGTGGAAAACTATTTTTAATTAAATCAACTGGTGCCAGAAAGTTAACCACATTTGTAAATAACTTCTATTATAAGATCTTAATCCTCCCAGTACTTATCAGCTGCTGTCTGCCCCACAAGAAGTTCTTTTCTTTTTGAATTTATTTTCTGTCTGACCACAGTGCTCTCTGCTGACACCTCTGTCCATGTCATTAAACTGTCCAAAGTAGGAGCAAATCCCCATAGCAAATTCTCCTACTACGGACAGTTCCTGACATGGACAGAAGTGTCAGCAGAGAGCACTGTGGTCAGACTGAAAAAAAATAAAAAAAATAAAATAAAATAAAAATTCCTCTGGAGCATACAGCAGCTGATAAGTACTGGAAGGATTAAGATTTTTAAATAGAAGCAATCTACAAATTTGTTTAATTTTCTGGCACCAGTTGATAAAAAAAAAAATAATTGCCACCGGAGTATCCCTTTAAACTTTATTTTGTTTAATCCTTTCTGACATCGGCTACAATGTTAAAGATGCATGCTTTTCTTTCATGGGTGTCCTTTGGTAAATAAATCCGTTCAGATGGAATAAGTCTGTAGTACAATATACTTACCAAAATATTTTAAGATATGTAAGATATGATTTTCCTCCTTGCCTTCAAAAAGCCATAATTCTTTTATTTTTCCATCCACGGCCCATATGAGGACTTGTTTTCTGTGCAACCAATGAAACTTTGTAATTACATCATTCATTTTAGCATAAAATACAAGGTGAATTTGGGTGAATTGAAAAGAAAACAACAAATTTGCAAATTATGGAGGGTTTTGTTTTCTCACTGTACATTTTATGGTAAAAGTGGCATGTTTTTATATTCTTTGGGTCAATAGGATTACATTGATTATTTTGATGCCTTTCTAAGATTGTACTGCTTTTAAAAACGGAGCTGTATGAGGCCTAATATTTTAATAGTTTGGACATTTAGGCATGCGCTGATACCAAATATGTTTATTGTATTTTTTTTAAACTTTTTTGTATAATGAGAAAAAAGTGGAGATCTAAATTTTTATTGGTGTAGGGACTTATTCAATTGCCGCTGCGGCACTGCGCTATCATTACAGCACAGAGCGAGTTCGCTCTGTGTGTAATGACGGGCGATACAGGGGACGGAGCAGCGTGACATCATGACTCCGCCCCTCGTGACCTC
Source organism: Hyla sarda (assembly GCF_029499605.1). NCBI lineage: Eukaryota > Metazoa > Chordata > Amphibia > Anura > Hylidae > Hyla > Hyla sarda. The sequence continues at coordinate 283,814,135 of NC_079193.1, forward strand.
ACGGCCCGTCCCCTTAATGCAAATCTATGGCAGGGGGCGTGACGACCGCCACGCCCCCTCCCATAGACTTGTATTGAAAGGGGCACGCCATGACGTCACGCTGCTCTGTCCCCTGTATTGCCCATCATTACATGCAGAGCGAACTCGCTCTGTGCTGTAATGATAGCGCAGTGCCGCAACGAGGATACCCCCAGCAGTCCCCAGCAGCGGGACCGTGGCGATCTGACATCTTATCCCCTATCCTTTGGATAGGGGACAAGATGTCTAGGGCCGGAGTACCCCTTTAAGGACCAGGCCCATTTTGGCCTTAAATGGGTACTCCTGTGGAAAACTTTTTTTTTTTTTTTAAATCAACTGGTGTCAGAAAGTTAAACAGATTTGTAAATCACTTCTGTTAAAAAATCTTAATCCTTCCAGTACTTTTTAGGGGCTGTATACTAAAGAGAAATCCAAAAAAGAAATGCATTTCATCTGATGTCATGACCACAGTGCTCTCTGCTGACCTCTGCTGTCCATTTTAGGAACTGTCCAGAGCAGCTTATGTTTGCTATGGGTATTTTCTCCTGCTCTGGACAGTTCCTAAAATGGACAGCAGAGGTCAGCAGAGAGCACTGTGGTCATGACATCAGAGGAAATGCATTTCTGTTTTGGATTTCTCTTTAGTATGCAGCCCCCAAAAAGTACTGGAAGGATTAAGATTTTTTTTTTATAGAAGTGATTTACAAATCTGTTTAACTTTCTGGCACCAGTTGATTTAAAAAAAAAAAAGGACCAGACCAATTTTATTTTTGCATTTTTATTTTTTCATCCTCGCCTTCTAAAAATCATAACTCTTTTATATTTCTATCCACAGACCCATATGAGGGCTTGTTTTTTGCATCACTAATTGTTCTTTGTAAGTACATCACTTATTTTACCATAAAATGTATGGTGCAGCCAAACAAATATTATTTATGTGGGAAAATTGAAAAGAAAACCGCAATTTAGCAAATTTTGGAAGGTTTTGTTTTCACGCTGTACACTTTACGGTAAAAATGACATGTTTTGCTTATTCTTTGGGTCAATACGATTAAAATGATACCCATCTTACATGTTTTTCTATAATTGTACCACTTAAAAAAAATATCAAACTATTTTAACAAAATTAGTATGTTTGAAATTGCCCTATTTTGACCACCTATAACTATCTAATTTTTCCGTATATGGGGCGGCATAAGGACTAATTTTTTGCGCCATGATCTTTAGTTTTTATTGGTACCACTTATGCTTACATTTTCCTTTTTATAAATTTTTTAATAACATTTTTTGGAATAAAATGTGACAAAAAAGCAGCAATTTTTGACGTTTTTTATTTTTTTACGTTTACGCCATTTATCGTACAGGATAATTAACAATATATTTTAATAGTTCAGACTTTTACGCATGCGGCAATACCAAATATGTGTATTCATAATTTTTTATTACGCTTTTTGGGGGGTAAAATGGGAAAAACGGATCAGTGTTATTGGTGATCTTTTGCTCTGGTCTACTCGATCTGAAGGCCCCCGTTAGACGGCCGGAGCCAGGTGAAGAGATCTCCAGCTGCCATCTTGGCTCATTGACCCACGGTCGTGCAGCGAGTGGGCCGATGAGCCGCACAAAGTCGCATAATTCATTAAATGCCGTGATTAATATTGGTCACTAGTGATAAGGGTCAGGGGCCATATTCGAATTTTCAATATTTTGCTAATATATGGACGAACATTCTTCCTATGTTCGTGAAATTTGCATATTCGCAATGTTTGTTTCCCTTTTTTTGCTATGTTCGTTTGCCTTTTTTCCATGCGAAAACTCGTAATGAAATTTGCATAGTGCACATGGGCAATTATATCTTTCACCTAAAAGAAGGGAGGGATCAGAAGTGCCAATATTCATGAATATTTGCATATTCGCATATAAGAAATATTCGCACTCCACACCGACTCACACAGTAAATAATATTGGAGCCTTCTTTGCACCACAAGCTGGAAGCAGGGAGGGATGATCACTTTTTTTTTTTTCTTACACAGTACACATCATTGTTGTGATGTGTACTGTGAAGAAGAAAAAAACAAGAATATTCATCATTACGAATACACTGCTCAAAAAAATAAAGTGAACACTTAAACAACACAATGTAACTCCAAGTCAATCACGCTTCTGTGAAATCACACTGTCCACTCAGGAAGCAACACTGATTGACAATCAATTTCACATGCTGTTGTGCAAATGGAAAAGACAACAGGTGGAAATGATAGAAAAACAGCAATAAAGGAGTGGTTCTGCAGGTGATGACCCCAGACCACTTCTCAGTACCTATACTTCCTGGTTGATGTTTTGGTCACTTTTGAATGCTGGCGGTGTTTTCACTCTAGTGGTAGCTCGAGACGGAGTCTACAACCCACACAAGTTGCTCAGGTAGTGCAGCTCATCCAGGATGGCATATCAATGCAAGCTATTGCAAGAAGGTTTGCTGTGTCTCTCAGCATAGTGTCCAGAGCATGGAGGTGTCACGATTCGGCTGGCAGGAGGTGGATCCTCTGTGCCAGAGAGGGATTGGCGTGGACCGTGCTAGTGGACCGGTTCTAAGCTGCTACTGGTTTTCACCAGAGCCCGCCGCAAAGCGGGATGGTCTTGCAGCGGCGGTAGCAACCAGGTCGTATCCACTAGCAACGGCTCAACCTCTCTGACTGCTGAAGATAGGCGCGGTACAAGGGAGTAGACAAGAGCAAGGTCGGACGTAGCAGAAGGTCGGGGCAGGCAGCAAGGATCGTAGTCAGGGGCAACGGCAGGAGGTCTGGAACACAGGCTAGGAACACACTGGGAAACGCTTTCACTGGCATGATGGCAACAAGATCCGGCGAGGGAGTGCAGGGGAAGTGAGGTATACATAGGGAGTGCACAGGTGAACACACTAATTAGAACAACTGCGCCAATCAGTGGCGCAGTGGCCCTTTAAATCACAGAGACCCGGCGTGCGCGCGCCCTAGGGAGCGGGGCCGCGCGCGCCGGGACAGGACCGACGGAGAGCGAGTCAGGTACGGGAGCCGGGGTGCGCATCGCGAGCGGGCGCCACCCGCATCGCGAATCGCATCCCGGCTGGAGGCGGTATCGCAGCGCACCCGGTCAGTGGATCTGACCGGGGCGCTGCAGTAGCGAGAATGTGGCGAGCGCTCCGGGGAGGAGCGGGGACCCGGAGCGCTCGGCGTAACAGTACCCCCCCCCTTGGGTCTCCCCCTCTTCTTGGAGCCTGAGAACTTGAGGACCAGACTTTTGTCTAGGATGTTGTCCTCAGGTTCCCAGGATCTCTCTTCAGGACCACAGCCCTCCCAATCGACCAAAAAATTTTTTTTCCCTCTGACCGTCTTGGAGGCCAGTATCTCCTTTACGGAGAAGATGTCAGAGGAACCGGAAACAGGAGTGGGAGAAACAAGTTTGGGAGAGAAACGGTTGATGATGAGTGGTTTAAGAAGAGAGACATGAAAGGCATTAGGAATACGAAGAGAAGGAGGAAGAAGGAGTTTGTAAGAGACAGGATTAATCTGGCACAAGACTTTGAAAGGACCAAGATAGCGTGGTCCCAGTTTGTAACTGGGGACACGAAAGCGGACATATTTAGCGGAGAGCCATACCTTGTCTCCGGGAGCAAAGATGGGGGGAGCTCTTCTTTTCTTATCGGCAAACTTTTTCATACGAGATGAAGCCTGTAAAAGAGAATTTTTGGTCTCTTTCCATATGGTGGAAAGATCACGAGTCACTTCATCTACAGCGGGCAAACCAGAGGACAAGGGAATAGGGAGGGGGGGAAGAGGGTGACGGCCGTACACCACGAAAAATGGGGATTTAGCAGAAGATTCAGAGACTCTAAAGTTGTACGAGAATTCGGCCCAAGGTAGAAGATCTGCCCAGTCATCCTGGCGGGAGGAAACAAAATGCCGTAAATAGTCACCCAGGACCTGGTTAATTCTTTCTACTTGCCCATTGGATTGAGGATGATAAGCAGAAGAGAAGTTTAATTTAATCTTGAGTTGTTTACAGAGAGCCCTCCAGAATTTTGACACGAATTGGACGCCTCTATCCGAGACGATCTGCGTGGGCAAACCGTGAAGACGAAAAATGTGTACAAAAAATTGTTTTGCCAACTGAGGCGCTGAAGGAAGACCAGGAAGAGGAATAAAATGTGCCATCTTGGAAAATCGATCAACGACCACCCAAACAACAGTGTTGCCACGGGATGGGGGTAAGTCTGTAATAAAGTCCATACCAATCAGAGACCAAGGCTGTTCGGGGACAGGCAGAGGATGAAGGAGACCAGCAGGCCTCTGGCGAGGAGTCTTATCCTGGGCACAGACAGTACAGGCCCGCACAAAATCAACAACATCCGTCTCCAGAGTCGGCCACCAATAGAAGCGAGAGATGAGTTGCAAAGACTTTTTGATGCCCGCATGGCCAGCGAGGTGGGAGGAGTGACCCCATTTGAGAATCCCGAGACGTTGGCGTGGAGAAACGAAGGTCTTCCCTGGAGGAGTTTGCCTGATGGAGGCTGGAGAAGTGGAGATCAGACAGTCAGGAGGAATGATGTGTTGCGGAGAGACCTCTACTTCCGAAGCATCCGAGGAACGAGAGAGAGCATCGGCCCTAATGTTCTTGTCGGCAGGGCGAAAATGAATTTCAAAGTTAAAACGGGCAAAGAACAAAGACCACCTGGCCTGGCGAGGATTCAGCCGTTGGGCAGACTGGAGATAGGAGAGATTCTTGTGGTCGGTGTAAATGATAACTGGAAATTTTGATCCCTCCAGCAGATGCCTCCATTCCTCAAGTGCCAATTTAATGGCCAGTAGTTCTCGATCCCCGATGGAGTAGTTCCTCTCCGCCGGAGAGAAGGTCCTAGAAAAAAAACCACAAGTAACAGCATGCCCGGAAGAATTTTTTTGTAGAAGGACCGCTCCAGCTCCCACTGAGGAGGCATCAACCTCCAATAGGAAGGGTTTAGATGGGTCAGGTCTGGAGAGCACGGGAGCAGAAGAAAAGGCAGACTTGAGCCGTTTAAATGCGTCTTCCGCTTGGGGAGACCAGGACTTAGGATTGGCATTCTTCTTGGTTAAAGTCACGATAGGAGCCACAATAGTGGAAAAATGTGGAATGAATTGTCTGTAATAATTGGCGAACCCCAAAAAACGTTGGATAGCACGGAGTCCGGAGGGGCGTGGCCAATCTAAGACGGCAGAGAGTTTATCTGGGTCCATTTGTAGTCCCTGGCCAGAGACCAAGTATCCTAGGAAAGGAAGAGATTGACATTCAAACAGACATTTCTCCATTTTGGCATAAAGTTGATTGTCTCGAAGTCTCTGAAGAACCATGCGGACATGCTGGCGATGTTCTTCTAAGTTGGCAGAAAAAATCAGAATATCGTCCAGATACACGACAACACAGGAATATAAGAGATCACGAAAAATGTCATTAACAAAGTCTTGGAAGACGGCAGGGGCGTTGCACAGGCCAAAGGGCATGACCAGATACTCAAAGTGTCCATCTCTGGTGTTAAATGCAGTTTTCCATTCGTCCCCCTCCCTGATGCGGATGAGATTATATGCACCTCTTAAGTCCAGTTTGGTAAAGATGTGGGCACCTTGAAGGCGATCAAAGAGTTCAGAGATAAGAGGAAGGGGGTAGCGGTTCTTTACCGTGATTTTATTAAGTCCGCGGTAATCAATGCAAGGACGTAGGGAGCCATCTTTTTTGGACACAAAGAAAAATCCAGCTCCGGCAGGAGAGGAGGATTTGCGGATAAACCCCTTTTTTAAATTTTCCTGGATGTATTCAGACATAGCAAGAGTCTCTGGGGCGGACAGAGGATAAATTCTGCCCCGGGGTGGAGTAGTGCCCGGGAGGAGGTCAATAGGACAGTCAAAAGGCCTGTGAGGAGGTAAAGTCTCAGCTTGCTTTTTGCAAAATACGTCAGCATAGTCCATATAAGCCTTAGGGAGACCGGTTACAGGGGGAACCACAGGGTCACGGCAGGGAGTACTGGGAACCGGTTTAAGACAGTCCTTGAAACAAGAAGTACCCCAGCTCTTGATCTCTCCTGTGGACCAATCAAGGGTTGGGGAATGGCGTTGAAGCCACGGTAGTCCAAGGAGAATTTCGGAAGTGCAATTGGAGAGGACCAAAAACTCAATTTTTTCGTGATGAGGTCCGATGCACATTAGGAGGGGTTCCGTGCGGTAACGCACGGCACAGTCCAATCTTTCATTGTTAACACAATTGATGTAGAGGGGTCTGGCGAGACTGGTCACTGGGATGTTGAACCTGTTGATGAGAGAGGCCAAAATAAAATTTCCTGCAGATCCGGAATCCAAGAAGGCCTTAGTAGAGAAGGAGAAGGTAGAGGCAGATATCCGCACAGGCACAGTAAGGCGTGGAGAAGCAGAGTTGACATCAAGAACTGTCTCACCCTTGTGCGGAGTCAGCGTACGTCTTTCCAGGCGGGGAGGACGGATAGGACAATCCTTCAGGAAGTGTTCGGTACCGGCACAGTACAGGCAAAGATTCTCCATGCGGCTTCGTGTCCTCTCTTGAGGTGTCAAGCGAGACCGGTCAACTTGCATAGCCTCCACGGCGGGAGGCACAGGAACGGATTGCAGAGGACCAGAGGAGAGAGGAGCCGGGGAGAAAAAACGCCTCGTGCGAACAAAGTCCATATCCTGGCGGAGCTCCTGACGCCTTTCGGAAAAACGCATGTCAATGCGAGTGGCAAGATGAATGAGTTCATGCAGGTTAGCAGGAATTTCTCGTGCGGCCAGAACATCTTTAATGTTGCTGGATAGGCCTTTTTTAAAGGTCGCGCAGAGGGCCTCATTATTCCAGGATAATTCGGAAGCAAGAGTACGGAATTGGATGGCGTACTCGCCAACAGAAGAATTACCCTGGACCAGGTTCAGCAGGGCAGTCTCAGCAGAAGAGGCTCAGGCAGGTTCCTCAAAGACACTTCGAATTTCCGAGAAGAAGGAGTGTACAGAGGCAGTGACGGGGTCATTGCGGTCCCAGAGCGGTGTGGCCCATGACAGAGCTTTCCCAGACAGAAGGCTGACTACGAAAGCCACCTTAGACCTTTCAGTAGGAAACTGGTCCGACATCATCTCCAAGTGCAAGGAACATTGTGAAAGAAAGCCACGGCAAAAGTTAGAGTCCCCATCAAATTTATCCGGCAAGGAAAGTCGTAGGCCGGAAGCGGCCACTCGCTGCGGAGGAGGTGCAGGAGCTGGCGGAGGAGATGATTGCTGAAGCTGTGGTAGTAGCTGCTGTAGCATCACGGTCAGTTGAGACAGCTGGTGGCCTTGTTGCGCTATCTGTTGCGACTGCTGGGCGACCACAGTGGTGAGGTCGGCGACAACTGGCAGTGGAACTTCAGCGGGATCCATGGCCGGATCTACTGTCACGATTCGGCTGGCAGGAGGTGGATCCTCTGTGCCAGAGAGGGATTGGCGTGGACCGTGCTAGTGGACCGGTTCTAAGCTGCTACTGGTTTTCACCAGAGCCCGCCGCAAAGCGGGATGGTCTTGCAGCGGCGGTAGCAACCAGGTCGTATCCACTAGCAACGGCTCAACCTCTCTGACTGCTGAAGATAGGCGCGGTACAAGGGAGTAGACAAGAGCAAGGTCGGACGTAGCAGAAGGTCGGGGCAGGCAGCAAGGATCGTAGTCAGGGGCAACGGCAGGAGGTCTGGAACACAGGCTAGGAACACACTGGGAAACGCTTTCACTGGCACGATGGCAACAAGATCCGGCGAGGGAGTGCAGGGGAAGTGAGGTATACATAGGGAGTGCACAGGTGAACACACTAATTAGAACAACTGCGCCAATCAGTTGCGCAGTGGCCCTTTAAATCGCAGAGACCCGGCGCGCGCGCGCCCTAGGGAGCGGGGCCGCGCGCGCCGGGACAGGACCGACGGAGAGCGAGTCAGGTACGGGAGCCGGGGTGCGCATCGCGAGCGGGCGCCACCCGCATCGCGAATCGCATCCCGGCTGGAGGCGGTATCGCAGCGCACCCGGTCAGTGGATCTGACCGGGGCGCTGCAGTAGCGAGAATGTGGCGAGCGCTCCGGGGAGGAGCGGGGACCCGGAGCGCTCGGCGTAACAGGAGGCACTACCAGGAGACAGCCAGTACATCAGGAGACGTGGAGGAGGGCAACAACCCAGCAGCAGGACCTCTACCTCTGTCTTTGTGCAAGGAGGAGCACTGCCGGAGCCCAGCAAAATTACCTCCAGCAGGCTACAAATGTGCATGTATCCACTGAAACATCAGAAACAAACTCCATGAGGGTGGTATGAGGGCCCGACGTCCACAGGTGGGGGTTGTGCTTACAGCCCAACAACATGCAGGAGGTTTTGCATTTGCCAGAGAACACCAAGATTGGCAAATTCGCCACTGGCACCCTGTGCTCTTTACAGATGAAAGCAGGTTCCCACTGAGCACATGTGACAGACATCACAGAATCTGGAGACGCTGTGGAGAATGTTCTGCTGCCTGCAACATCCTCCAGCATGACCGCTTTGGTCAGCAATGGTGTGGGGTGGCATCTCTTTGGGGTGCCACACAGCCCTCCATGTGCTTGCCAGAGGTAGCCTGACTGCCATTAGGTACCGTGATGAGATCCTCAGACCCCTTGTGAGACCACATGCTGTTGTGGTTGGCTCTGGGTTCCTCCTAATGCAAGACAATGCTAGACCTCATGTGGCTGGAGTGTGTGAGCAGTTCTTGCAAGAGGAAGGCATTGATGCTATGGACTAGCCCACTGGTTCCCCAGACCTGAATCCGATTGAGCACATCTGGGACATCATGTCTTGCTCCATCCACCCACACCACGATGCACCACAGACTGTCCAGGTGTTGGCGGATGCTTTAGTCCAGGTCTGGGAGGACATCCCTCAGGAGACCATCTGCCACCTCATCAGGAGCATGCCCAAGCATTGTAGGGAGGTCATACAGGCACGTGGAGGCCACACACACTACTGAGCCTCATTTTGCCTTGTTTTAAGGACATTACATCAAAGTTGGATCAGCCTGTAGTGTGGTTTTCCGCTTTGATTTTGAGTGTGACTCCATAACCAGACCTCCATGGGATGATAAATTTGATTTCCATTGATAATTTTTGTGTGGTTTTGTTGTCAGCACATAACGTAAAGACCAAAGTATTTCATATGATTAGTTCATTAATTCAGATCTAGGATGTTATCTTAGTGTTGCCTCTATTTTTTTGAGCAGTGTATATATCGATATATAGGGTGGGCCATTAATATAGATACACCTTAATAAAATGGGAATGGTTGGTGATATTAACTTCCTGTTTGTGGCACATTAATATATGTGAGGGGGGAAACTTTCAAGATGGGTGGTGACCATGGCGGCCATTTTGAAGTCGGCCATTTGGATCCAACTTTTGTTTTTTCAATAGGAAGAGGGTCATGTGACACGTCAAACTTATTAGGAATTTCACAAGAAAAACAATGATGTGCTTGGTTTTAACCTAACTTTATTCTTTCATGAGTTATTTACAAGTTTCTGACCACTTATAAAATGTGTTCAATGTGCTGCCCATTGTGTTGGATTGTCAATGCAACCCTCTTCTCCCACTCTTCACACACTGATAGCAACACCGCAGGAGAAATGCTAGCACAGGCTTCCAGTATCCGTAGTGTCAGGTGCTGCACATCTCATATCTTCACAGCATAGACAATTGCCTTCAGATGACCCCAAAGATAGAAGTCTAAGGGGGTCAGATCGGGAGACCTTGGGGGCCATTCAACTGGCCCACGACAACCAATCCACTTTCCAGGAAACTGTTCATCTAGGAATGCTTGGACCTGACAACCATAATGTGGTGGTGCAACATCTTGCTGGAAAAACTCAGGGAACGTGCCAGCTTCAGTGCATAAAGAGGGAAACACATCATCATGTAGCAATTTCACATATCCGGTGGCCTTGTGGTTTCCATTGATGAAGAATGGCCCCTCTATCTTTGTACCCCATATACCACACCATACCATCAATTTTTGTGTTCCAACAGTCTTATAGGAGGGATCTATCCAATGTGGATTAGTGTCAGACCAATAGCAGTGGTTTTGTTTGTCAACTTCACCATTCACATAAAAGTTTGCCTCATCACTGAACAAAATCTTTTGCGTAAATGGAGGGTCCTATTCCAATTTTGTTTTGCCCATTCTGCAGCACCTGAAACTACGGATATTGGAAGCCTGTGCTAGCATTTCTCCTGCGGTGTTGCTATCAGTGTGGGAAGAGTGGGAGAAGAGGGTTGCATTGACAATCCAACACAATGGGCAGCACAGTGAAACCATTTTATAAGTGGTCAGAAACTTGTAAATAACCCATGAAAGAATAAAGTTACGTTAAAACCAAGCACATCATTGTTTTTCTTGTGAAATTCCCAATAAGTTCCCCAAAAGTTGGATTCAAAATGGCTGACTTCAAAATGGCCACCATGGTCACCCCCCCCCCTCACATATACTAATGTGCCACAAACAGGAAGTTAATATAACCAACCATTCCCATTTTATTAAGGTGTATCCATATAAATGGCCCACCCTGTATTCTAAATATTGGCAAAATCGCAAAGTGCCGATATTCTCGGTAAATACTTGCATTCCGAATATTCGTGCTCAACACTATTCTCCACCAGTGATGAGTGGCAAGGGCCATATTTGAATTCGCAATATTCCGCGAATATATGGACGAATATTCGTCCTATGTTTACGAAATTCGCATATTCCCTATGTTCCTTCCATTTTTTTTCATGCAAAAATTTGTAATGAAATTTGCATGGTACGCATGCGCGCTTATATCTTTCACCTAAAAGAAGGGAGGGATCATAAGTGCCGATATTCGCAAATATTTGGATATTCGCATATAGAAAATATTCACGCTCCACACCGACTCACACAGTAAACAATATTGGAGCCTTCTTTGGACCACAAACTGGAAGCAGGGAGGGATGATCACTTTTTTTTTTTTACACAGTACACATCATTGTTGTACTGTGAAGAAAAAAAATAAGAATATTCGTCATTACGAATATATATTTCTATATAAAGTGTCGACATTCGCGGTAAAATTTGCATCATGAATATTCGCGCTCAACACTATTGATCACGGCATCTGAAGGCTTAATGGCAGGCATCAACTCATGCGCTCCGCATGAAGTACCAGGGCATCAGAGTGTACATTTACATCCATTTTACTTAAGGAGTTAAAGCGTACCCGTCAGATCCAACAAAAAAAAAACATTTTTTATATATCACTCAGTACCTAATTCTGACCATGTACATCTAACTTTTATGTGTCTAGCACCTTTATATTTTTTATTACACTTTTAATTTAGTTCCCTAGTCTGAATTCCTCTCAAAGGGAGGGCCTCACTGTGCAGGTCTCCACCCCCTCCCTCAGTATGATGTCTGCTCACATCTCCCCTATCATTAGCAAAACTACAACTCCCAGCTTGTCCTCACTGACAGTAGTGGGACACAAGCTGACAGCGGGAGGATTTTTCCTCAGCTGTCAATCAAGGAAGTGGGTCCATGACATAGGCGATGACACATGGACACAGCAGGATTAGTATGTGTCCAAGCAGGCAGGGGGGGGGGGGGGCAGTTGTCTGACTGGCTTTTTCAGTATGAAATACTGAAAATTTTCTAATGAAAGCAATTGCAAAACCTATTGGTTTTGCATGCTTTACAACATATCAAAAGTTTTTATATCTGACAGTGCCCATTTAAACAATAATAATATTAATATAAATAACAATAATAATAATTATTTTATTTTTATGACACCCACATATTTTGCAGCACTGTACATAGCTTGTAACCACTCAAATTCATCCCTGTCCCCATAGGGGCTCACAATCTAAATTCACCAGTAGGTTTTTGAGTGTGGGAGGAAACAAGCACAAACACACGGAGAACATACAAACTCCTTGCAGAGGTTGTCCATGGTGGGATTTCACCCTAGGACTCCAGAGTTGCAACGGTATTAATCATTGAGCCACCGTGTTGTCCTATATCTGTATTTAGAACAATTCAGACAACCTTGTGTATAGAATAAAAAAACAAAACAAATCCGGCACTGTGCGCCAGACTAACACTGCATAAGTGCGCCACTCTTGGAGACGTGTAATACGCACTGATAACAGTAATAATGTCACTAGTGGAGAATGTGATCCAGTAACGCTTCCTATCGATAATGCATCCCTGCCTTTTAGGAGATAAAGGAAGAATGTCCAGTGGCTACTTACTAATAATTAAATGGGCACTCTATGATTCTAAAACTTGTTATATGTTGTACATAATCTTCATAAATAAAAAATATTTCCTTTTTATAGAAATCCTGGCTTGTAAAAACACTATTGGGGAGATTTATCGAAACCTGTGCAGAGGAAAAGTTGCCCATAGCAATTTTTATTTTGCAGAGGCCTTGCTAAAAAATTCAAGAAGCAATCTGGTTGTTATGGGCAACATATCAACTTTTCCTCTGGACAGGTTTTGATAAATCTCCTCCCAATAAGTTGTCCCCATACCATCCAGAACATAATTCTGCCCGGCTGCAGCATCATCTTTGTTTATGCTGAAGAACAGGCTTGGACAATGTCCAGTAAGTGAGAGTGGGACAAGAACTCCTCTGTGCTCACTCCTGTCCTATCAGAATCCTGGGCTGAAAACAGAATGTAGGGTGTTACAGAGCAGCCTGCAGTGACTGGATGAAAAAACACAGCACAGCAGACTCAGGGAGGACAAAGAGTCATGCAGAGTGAGGACAAGCTCCCTCCTGAGAACAGAATGAAAAACCAAGTTAGCAACAGGAAGAAGGTAACTGTGAGAGAAATATAGGCGCTGGACACATAAACATTATGGCCCTCATTTACTAAGCTAAAACCCAATAGTAAATGTCCAGTTTTTCCAAGTTATGTTATGTGTCCATAGTTGTGTTACAGTGTGCACCAGGAAAATCCAACTAACCCAACATTGCATTGTGAAAATCTGAAAAGGAGGCATGGTCTTTCACAAAGGGGGTGTGAGCATACCAAAAAGGGGCATGGTTTCCCAACCCCACCTATTTACTAGTGAATTCACAGAAAACCCTCTGAATAATTGGTTAGAAATTTCCACCTTGAAAAAGCTGGTCAGAAAATTCTCCCGACTTGTAAATCTGAATCCCCATAGTAAATAGAGGGGAATCCTGCAAGTCTGGAACAACATTTCACAGTAAAAACCCAGCACTTGTAGTAAATGAGACACTATATATGCATGATCAGGATAAGCTACTGAGTAACATAAAGCATTTTTTGTGGAATATGACAGGTACTCTTTAAGGATAGGGTCACACATAAGGATCCGCAGCGTATTTCTCGCTGCAGATCCGCCAGTGACCTAAACCAATTTGTGCCTCCAGCTGTTGCCACCCTCGTTCCCCCGCCTCGCTCGGCCCCTGGCCTGCTCGCAGTGGCAATCTGCCACCACGAACAGCCGCATAGAGGGCCTGCGAGTTGGCAAGTGCACTCTGACATCATGGAGCAGCCGCGATGTCTGAGTACACTACACAGCTATGTCAGAGTGCACTCGCCGACTCGCAGGCCCCCTGTGTGGCTGCTCGTAGTGGCGGATTGATGCTGCAAGCAGGCCAGGGGCAGAGAGAGGCGGGGGAATGGGGTTGGACACCGCTGGAGGCACAAAATGGGTCAGGTACCCTAAAGGAGTACTCCGGTGGAAAACATTTTTGTTTTTAATTAACTGGTGCCAGAAAGTTAAACAGATTTGTAAATTACACTAATTTAAAAAAAATCTTAATCCTTCCAGTGATGTATGCGCTACAGGAAGTTCTTTTCTTTTTTTATTTCTTTTTTGTCTGACCCCAGTGCTCTTTGCTGACACCTCTGTCCGTATCAGGAACTGTCCAGAGCAGGAGAGGTTTGCTATGGGGAGTTTCTCCTGCTCTGGACAGTTCCTGACATGGACAAAGGTGTCAGCAGAGAGCACTGTGGTCAGACAGGAAAAAAAAAAACTTCATGTGGAGCATACGGCAGCTGATAAGTACTGGAAGGATTAAAATTTTTAAATAGAAGTAATATACAAATCTATAGAACAGAAATAGGTAGCCAGTGGTACAATGAAAAGTTCTGTTTATTCAGATCCCATAAAACCGCATGCAAGCGGGACTCAGCCAGGTAACAAACAACCAATGGTCAGCGTGGACGCGTTTCGGGTATGCACCCTTTGTCTCAGCACTTGTGCTGAGACAAAGGGTGCATATCCGAAACGCGTCCACGCTGACCATTGGTTGTTTGTTACCTGGCTGAGTCCCGCTTGCATGCGGTTTTATGGGATCTGAATAAACAGAACTTTTCATCGTACCACTGGCTACCTATTTCTGTTCTATTGCTTATGCTGGAGTCTTCAGCCGTGTTGGGTGTCCTGAGAGCTGACCATACCTATCTTGTTAATATACAAATCTGTTAAACTTTTTGGCACCAGTTGACTTAAATTTTTTTTTCCAGTGGAGTACCTCTTTAAGTATTCTTTTTATAAACAATATGCCTTACACATTAATTTTTACACATAATAATGTTTATCAACTTGTCAGTAGAGATGTGGCAAATTGTTCGCCGGCGAACAGTTCCCGGCGAATTTCGCATGTTCGCATTCGCATCGCCGGGCGAACATATGTGAAGTTCGATCCGCCCCCTATACTTTAACATTGCAGTAAACTTTGACCCTGTGAGTCAGAGTCAGCAGACACATTACAGCCAATCAGCAGCAGTTCCTCCCTTCCAGACCCTCCTACCTCTTGCACGGACGCCATTTTAGCCACATTCAGCATGCTGCAGGCTTAGGAAGTGGAGGGTTAGAGAAGCTGCTCCTGCTGTATAGGGAAAGCGATAGCTAGGTTGCTGCTAGGTGGTGTATTCAGGGTCCAGTTTGCTCCTAAAGCACTAGTGTAACATCTGCTTTAAGGACAGCACCTGCTTTAAGGACAGCAGGATATCAGTCCTGGTTGGGAGGGAACCGCTGGTTAAAAGGGGTACTCCAGAATCAAACTTTAGTTCCTTCAAGCAACTAACTACTACAGTATTCAAAGGGCTGAAAGATATCAGTCCGTGAGTCTTGCAACAGCTGGAGGCACCCTGATTGGGAGGGAACCGCTGGTTAAAAGGAGTACTCTAGAATCAAACTTAAGTTCCTTCAAGCAACTAACTACTACAGTATTCAAAGGGCTGAAAGATATCAGTCCGTGTGTTTTGCAAAAGCTGGAGGCACCCTGGTTGGGGACCACTGCATAAAAGGGGAACTCCGCTGGCAAGTTTTTTTGCTCATTGTCACACTAGTGCAAATCACATTAGGTGTGACAGTTGTGCAAATTAAAAAAAAATACCTTTTTTGGCTGTTAAATAAAATCAGTCGTCACTGTCAGTTCACGTCACAGTTGCCATTTTTTGCCTGCAGGGCAAATTGTGTCACCCTAGTGCAAATCACATTAGGTGTGACAGTTGTGCAAATTAAAAAAAAAATACCTTTTTTGGCTGTTAAATAAAACCAGTCGTCACTGTCAGTTCACGTCACAGTTGCCATTTTTCTTGCCTGCAGGGCAAATTGTGTCACCCTAGTGCAAATCACATTAGGTGTGACACTTGTGTAAATTTAACCCAAAAAAAAAAATGACAGGCAGAGGAAGGCCACCCCGCAGGGGCTGTCGTGGTGCTGGGATTCCCTTTGGCCCTAGAATGGCCAGTGTTCAGAGGCCACGTACCCTGAACCCCCAAAGTTCTGAGGACTTAGTTGACTGGCTATCACAAGACACCCAATCTACTATTAAAGTTTCCGCTTGGAACCTTGACGCACCGTCCTTCTCCTCCTCTAGCTTAGCTTCGGGCACCTCTCATGCTACCACTTGCCCGCCTGCCGCCACCACCAACACTGGCACCACAGCAGCTTTACTTGATTCGTCAGAGGAGTTATTTACAGATCAGTTTGAAGACATGAGTGATGCGCAACCATTATTGCCAGAGGATGTAGTTAACAGGGATATGTCTCAGTCAGGCAGCATTACACACATGGATGTACGGTGTGATGATGATGTCGTACCTGCGGCTGCTTCCTTTCTTGAGGTGTCAGATAGCGGTGAAGGTGTTGATGATGAGTTGACAATGTGTCTGTGGATGCCACGTGGGTGCCCGCTAGAAGAGAAGAAGAGGGGGAAAGTTCAGATGGAGAGACAGAGAGGAGAAGGAGACGAGTTGGAAGCAGGGGGAGGTCGTCGCAAGGAGCTAGTGGCACAGTCAGACAGCATGCATCGGCACCCGGGGTCAGCCAGACGGGACGCCAATCAACGCATGCTGTTGCCACCACCAGAATGCCGTCATCGCAGAGCTCAGAAGTGTGGCATTTTTTTTGTGTGTCTGCCTCTGACAACGGCGAGGCCATTTGCAACCTGTGCCAGAAGAATCTGAGTCTTGGGAAGTCCAACACCCACCTAGGCACAACTGCTTTGCGAAGGCACATGAAGTCACATCACAAACGCCTATGGGATCAACACGTCAGTACAAGCAGCACACAAAGTCAAAGCCGCCATCCTCCTCCTGGTCCAGCATCTTCAGCCAGGTCAACCACTGCTGCCCTCCTTGCCCCCTCTCAACTATCCGCCTCTCCGTCTCTCGCCTTGAGCAGTTCCTGCTCATCTGCCCACAGTTAGCTGTCTGTCAAGGAGATGTTTGAACGCAAGAAGACAATTTCTCAAAGTCACCCCCTAGCCCGGCGTCTGACAGCTAGCTTGTCGGAACTGCTAGCCCGCCAACTTTTACCATACAAGCTGGTGGAGTCTGAGGCCTTTAAAAAAATTTGTAGCCATTGGACACCGCAGTGGAAGGTACCTGGCTGAAATTTTTTTGCACAAAAGGCAATCCCCAACCTTTACTCCATTGTGCAAAAGGAAATTATGGCATGTCTGGCATGGTCCATCTGACAAGGGGGCAAGGGTCCATATGACCACTGATACCTGGTCTGCAAAGCATGGTCAGGGCAGGTATATCACCTACACTGCGCATTGGGTAAACCTGGTGACGGCTGCCAAGCATGGAATGCGTGGCTCTGCAGAGGAGTTGGTGACACCGCCACGACTTGCAGGCAGGCCTGCTGCTACCTCCTCTACTCCTCCTACTCCCTCCTCTTCTATAACCTCCTCGGCCGAGTCCTCTTCCACTGCTGCGTCTTGCTCCACATCACCGGCACCCCCCCAGCTCCACAGGTGCTATTCCACATCCCGGATACGGCAGTGTCACGCCATCTTGGGGTTTACTTGCCTCAAAGTGGAGAGTCACACCGCACCACCGTCCTGCATTATAAAGTCTTCTGGACTTTATGATAATTTAAACTTGAATTTTCAAGAGTACAAACCATTACACAAAGGAACGCTTGTTGCGTGTGATTTTTTTACTTAAATTTTCAAAAGTAAAATACAGAGAGGGATGAACTCTGTTTTTTTATTTGATGAAAAATTTTATTTAGAAAATAATTTCTTTGTTTCTCCATCCTGCATTATAGAGTCTTCTGGACTCTTGGATATGCGCTTGTTCTTATATTTCAGCTATGTGTACATGCCTAATTTTTCTGGCCTCTGGTGCTGTACTTTTTCTGCTGCTGCAATTTTTCTGGCCGCTGCTTTCATCTTGATTTGATGAAAAATTTTATTTTGAAAAGGATTTCTCTGTGATTTTCACTGTCCTGCATCATAGAGTCTTCTGGACTTTCTGATAATTTAAACTTGAATTTTCCAGAGTACTAACCATTACACCAAGGAACGCTTGTTGCGTGTGATTTTTAAACTTAAATTTTCAAAAATAAAATACAGAGAGGGATGAACTCTGTTTTTTTATTTGATGAAAAATTTTATTTAGAGAAGAATTTCTTTGTCTGTTTCTTCGTCCTGCATTGTAGAGTCTTCTGGACTCTTGGATATGCGCTTGTTCTTATTTTTCAGCCATGTGTACATGCCTAATTTTTCAGGTACTCTCTTGCTGACATCTCTGTCCATTTTAGCAACCGTGCATATTAGATGTATGGTAAGGGTAGCATGGTGGCTCAGAGGTTAGCACTGCTGACTTGCAACGCTGGGGCCTTGGGTTCAAATCCCACTATGTGCTGCCTAAAGGGGGGCTCTAACTATGTGCTGCCTAATATGGGGGAATCTATGTGCTGCCTAACATGGGGGAATCTATGTGCTGTCTCAAGGGGGGGATCTAACTATGTGATGCCTAAAGGGGAAGCTCTATGTGCTGCCTAAAGGGGGCTAAAGCACGTTATTCAAAACCATTTAGAAATAATAGGTGATTTATGCCCTTTATGGATTAAAACCAGACTCTGCATCAGCTATGTAATTTTCCAAGGGAGTTTTGCCATGGATCCCCCTCCAGCACGCCACAGTCCAGGTGTTAGACCCCTTGAAACAACTTTTAAATCACTATTGTGGCCAGAAAGAGTCCCTGTGGGTTTTAAATTTCGCCTGCCCATTGAAGTCAATGGCAGTTCGCCCGGTTCGCCGGTTCGCAAACTTTTGCGGAAGTTCGCGGTTCGCGAACCGAAAATTTTATGTTCGCGACATCACTACTTGTCAGGTCAATGTACTTAAATCCTTTTCATTGCCTATGAGATATTAGACCTAGGTTTAAGTTGTATTTTTATTACAGAAGAACCATTCTGAGCTACTGTAACTTCCCAAAAGTAGATGTACATGATATAATGTTAAGTGATGGTAACTAACTATGTGGTAGGGCTCAGCGAGATGATTTATAGATCTGCTGATACTTCTCCATTTCCAGCTGTTTATAGCCAGGATTATTGCCTTAGATCACTTAGTCAGCCTAGCACACTTCCAGCCTAATGCTTTCTGCTGTGAGAATTCAGCCTGGAATCACATGGATTTAAGTCAATCCTATTAATAATACGCTCAGTGCTGGGTTGTTCTTCAAGTCTAAAATGTGGCTTTTTGGTAAGCCCTGGTAAGCCTTTTATGTATATAGTGACTAGACCAAGTGTAATGCAATTTAATTGGTCCCCTATGTTAAAAATATTTCATAATACGTAACCGTCTAAGATTTTTCCTTTTTTGCACAATTTTTCTATTGTTCAGAAATATCTTTGCCCTGAACGTGTTGATTATAAAAGTATGACAAAATACCTTATAACACTATGACTAGGGGATGACTTGTGTCTCAATATAGTTGCAAGGGGACTTACAAATTGCATTGAGACACACAATGTACTGTAGTTTACTCCTCCTTAAAGTCAACAGAAAAATCACAGGATTGCTGTTCTGTAGTTATAGATGCTGTTATCTGAATGCACTCTTTATTTCTTCTGCATTAACATCCCTTAGTAGGATGCCTGTCATGCCACCTAATAAGCCATCAGTCCTGAGTGTTTGATAAAAGTGGTATGCTAAAAATAATAATATCTCTTTCTCTGGATACTCCAATTTTTCTGGTACCTCATATCATTTCAAATGTTAAGGCCTTTTTGAAGCTTTCTACTGCCATCCATAGTGTCTTCTTTTATGAAGCACCACTAAATGTTTCCTCATATAGAAACCAGGCAGGCAACCTCTAGTGATCAGATAACCTCTAGTGATCAGACAGCCCGGCCATGTGTATACAGAACAAATAGATTACTTTTTTTTAACAATTTACTAGCATAACTCGAGGTACGATTAAAGGAGTTACAATTGTTTAGTCTTGAGAAGAGACGTTTAAGGGGGGACATGATAAACGTATATAAGTATATAAATGGCCCATACAAAAAATATGGAGAAAAACTGTTCCAGGTTAAACCCCCTCAAAGGACGAGGGGGTACTCCCTCCATCTGGAGAAGAAAAGGTTTAGTCTAAAGGGGTGACACGCCTTCTTTACCATAAGAACTGTGAATTTATGGAACAGTCTACCTCAGGAACTGGTCACAGCAGGAACAATCAATAGCTTTAAAACAGGGTTAGATACATTCCTGGAACAAAATAACATTAATGCTTATGCAGAATTTTAAAACTACATCCCTTTCCCTTATCCCCTTACACCTGTTACGCCGAGCGCTCCGGGTCCCCGCTCCTCCCCGGAGCGCTCGCTTCACTCTCCCCGCTGCAGCGCTCCGGTCACATCCTCTGACCCGGGGCGCTGCGATTCCGCTGCCAGCCGGGATGCGATTCGCGATGCGGGTAGCGCCCGCTCGCGATGCGCACCCCGGCTCCCGTACCTGACTCGCTCTCCGTCTGTCCTGTCCCGGCGCGCGCGGCCCCGCTCCCTAGGGCGCGCGCGCGCCGGGTCTCTGCGATTTAAAGGGCCACTGCGCCGCTGATTGGCGCAGTGGTTCCAATTAGTGTGTTCACCTGTGCACTTCCCTATATCACCTCACTTCCCCTGCACTCCCTTGCCGGATCTTGTTGCCATTGTGCCAGTGAAAGCGTTCCTTGTGTGTTCCTAGCCTGTGTTCCAGACCTTCTGCCGTTGCCCCTGACTACGATCCTTGCTGCCTGCCCCGACCTTCTGCTACGTCCGACCTTGCTTCTGCCTACTCCCTTGTACCGCGCCTATCTTCAGCAGCCAGAGAGGTGAGCCGTTGCTAGTGGATACGACCTGGTCACTACCGCCGCAGCAAGACCATCCCGCTTTGCGGCGGGCTCTGGTGAAAACCAGTAGTGGCTTAGAACCGGTCCACTAGCACGGTCCACGCCAATCCCTCTCTGGCACAGAGGATCCACCACCTGCCAGCCGGCATCGTGACAGTAGATCCGGCCATGGATCCCGCTGAAGTTCCTCTGCCAGTTGTCGCTGACCTCACCACGGTGGTCGCCCAGCAGTCACAACAGATAGCGCAACAAGGCCAACAGCTGTCTCAACTGACCGTTATGCTACAACAGTTACTACCACAGCTTCAGCAGTCATCTCCTCCGCCAGCTCCTGCACCTCCTCCGCAGCGAGTGGCCGCTCCTGGGCTACGCCTATCCTTGCCGGATAAATTTGATGGGGACTCTAAGTTTTGCCGTGGCTTTCTTTCCCAATGTTCCCTGCATCTGGAGATGATGTCGGACCTGTTTCCCACTGAAAGGTCTAAGGTGGCTTTCGTAGTCAGCCTTCTGTCCGGAAAAGCCCTGTCATGGGCCACACCGCTCTGGGACCGCAATGACCCCGTCACTGCCTCTGTACACTCCTTCTTCTCGGAAATCCGAAGTGTCTTTGAGGAACCTGCCCGAGCCTCTTCTGCTGAGACTGCCCTGTTGAACCTGGTCCAGGGTAATTCTTCCGTTGGCGAGTATGCCGTACAATTCCGTACTCTTGCTTCAGAATTGTCCTGGAATAATGAGGCCCTCTGCGCGACCTTCAAAAAAGGCCTATCCAGCAACATTAAAGATGTTCTGGCCGCACGAGAAATTCCTGCTAATCTACATGAACTTATTCACCTAGCCACTCGCATTGACATGCGTTTTTCCGAAAGGCGTCAGGAACTCCGCCAAGATATGGACTCTGTTCGCACGAGGCGTTTCTTCTCCTCGGCTCCTCTCTCCTCTGGTCCCCTGCAATCTGTTCCTGTGCCTCCCGCCGTGGAGGCTATGCAGGTCGACCGGTCTCGCCTGACACCTCAAGAGAGGACACGACGCCGTATGGAGAACCTCTGCCTGTACTGTGCTAGTACCGAACACTTCCTGAGGGATTGTCCTATCCGTCCTCCCCGCCTGGAAAGACGTACGCTGATTCCGCACAAAGGTGAGACAGTCCTTGATGTCTACTCTGCTTCTCCACGTCTTACTGTGCCTGTGCGGATGTCTGCCTCTGCCTTCTCCTTCTCTACTGTGGCCTTCTTGGACTCTGGATCTGCAGGAAATTTTATTTTGGCCTCTCTCGTCAACAGGTTCAACATCCCGGTGACCAGTCTCGCCAGACCCCTCTACATCAATTGTGTAAATAATGAAAGATTGGACTGTACCATACGTTTCCGCACGGAGCCCCTTCTTATGAGCATCGGATCTCATCACGAGAGGATTGAACTTTTGGTCCTCCCCAATTGCACCTCGGAAATTCTCCTTGGACTTCCCTGGCTTCAACTTCATTCCCCAACCCTGGATTGGTCCACTGGGGAGATCAAGAGTTGGGGGTCCTCTTGTTCCAAGAACTGTCTAAAACCGGTTCCCAGTAACCCTTGCCGTAACTCTGTGGTTCCTCCAGTAACCGGTCTCCCTAAGGCCTATATGGACTTCGCGGATGTTTTCTGCAAAAAACAAGCTGAGACTCTACCTCCTCACAGGCCTTATGATTGTCCTATCGACCTCCTCCCGGGCACTACTCCACCCCGGGGCAGAATTTATCCTCTCTCTGCCCCAGAGACTCTTGCCATGTCTGAATACGTCCAGGAGAATCTAAAAAAGGGCTTTATCCGTAAATCCTCCTCTCCTGCCGGAGCCGGATTTTTCTTTGTGTCCAAAAAAGATGGCTCCCTACGTCCTTGCATTGACTACCGCGGTCTTAATAAAATCACGGTTAAGAACCGCTACCCCTTACCCCTCATCTCTGAACTCTTTGATCGCCTCCAAGGTGCCCACATCTTTACTAAATTGGACTTAAGAGGCGCCTATAACCTCATCCGCATCAGAGAGGGGGATGAGTGGAAAACGGCATTTAACACCAGAGATGGACACTTTGAGTATCTGGTCATGCCCTTTGGCCTGTGCAACGCCCCTGCCGTCTTCCAAGACTTTGTCAATGAAATTTTTCGTGATCTGTTATACTCCTGTGTTGTTGTATATCTGGACGATATCCTAATTTTTTCTGCCAATCTAGAAGAACACCGCCAGCATGTCCGTATGGTTCTTCAGAGACTTCGTGACAATCAACTCTATGCCAAAATTGAGAAATGTCTGTTTGAATGCCAATCTCTTCCTTTTCTAGGATATTTGGTCTCTGGCCACGGACTACAGATGGATCCAGACAAACTCTCTGCCGTCTTAGATTGGCCACGCCCCTCCGGACTCCGTGCTATCCAACGCTTTTTGGGGTTCGCCAATTATTACAGGCAATTTATTCCACATTTTTCTACCATTGTGGCTCCTATCGTGGCTTTAACCAAAAAAAATGCTGATCCCAAGTCCTGGCCTCCTCAAGCAGAAGACGCCTTTAAACGACTCAAGTCTGCCTTTTCTTCGGCTCCCGTCCTCTCCAGACCTGACCCTTCCAAACCCTTCCTATTGGAGGTTGATGCCTCCTCAGTGGGAGCTGGAGCTGTTCTTCTACAAAAGAATTCTTCCGGGCATGCTGTCACTTGTGGTTTTTTCTCTAGGACCTTCTCTCCAGCGGAGAGGAACTACTCCATCGGGGATCGAGAGCTTCTAGCCATTAAATTAGCACTTGAGGAATGGAGGCATCTGCTGGAGGGATCAAGTTTTCCTGTTATTATCTACACCGACCACAAGAACCTCTCCTACCTCCAGTCTGCCCAACGGCTGAATCCTCGCCAGGCCCGGTGGTCTCTGTTCTTTGCCCGATTTAATTTTGAGATTCACTTTCGTCCTGCCGATAAGAACATTAGGGCCGATGCTCTCTCTCGTTCCTCGGATGCCTCAGAAGTTGAACTCTCTCCGCAACACATCATTCCACCTGACTGCCTGATCTCCACTTCTCCTGCCTCCATCAGGCAGACTCCTCCAGGAAAGACCTTTGTTTCTCCACGCCAACGCCTCGGAATCCTCAAATGGGGTCACTCCTCCCATCTCGCAGGTCATGCGGGCATCAAGAAATCTGTGCAACTCATCTCCCGCTTCTATTGGTGGCCGACTCTGGAGACGGATGTTGTGGACTTTGTGCGAGCCTGCACTATCTGTGCCCGGGATAAGACTCCTCGCCAGAAGCCCGCTGGTTTTCTTCATCCTCTGCCTGTCCCCGAACAGCCTTGGTCTCTGATTGGTATGGATTTTATTACTGATTTACCCCCTTCCCGTGGCAACACTGTTATTTGGGTGGTCGTTGATCGATTCTCCAAAATGGCACATTTCATCCCTCTTCCTGGTCTTCCTTCTGCGCCTCAGTTGGCTAAACAATTTTTTGTACACATTTTTCGTCTTCACGGGTTGCCTACGCAGATTGTCTCGGATAGAGGCGTCCAATTCGTGTCTAAATTCTGGAGGGCTCTCTGTAAACAACTCAAGATTAAATTAAATTTTTCTTCTGCATATCATCCCCAGTCCAATGGACAAGTAGAAAGAATTAACCAGATCTTGGGTGATTATTTGCGACATTTTGTTTCCTCCCGCCAGGATGACTGGGCAGATCTCCTCCCATGGGCCGAATTCTCGTATAACTTCAGGGTCTCTGAATCTTCCTCCAAATCCCCATTTTTCGTGGTGTACGGCCGTCACCCCCTTCCCCCCCTCCCTACTCCCTTGCCCTCTGGTCTGCCCGCTGTGGATGAAATTTCTCGTGACCTTTCCATCATATGGAGAGAGACCCAAGATTCTCTCTTACAGGCTTCATCACGCATGAAGAAGTTCGCGGATAAGAAAAGAAGAGCTCCTCCCGTTTTTTCCCCTGGAGACAAGGTATGGCTCTCCGCTAAATATGTCCGCTTCCGTGTCCCTAGCTACAAGTTGGGACCACGCTATCTTGGTCCTTTCAAAATTTTGTGTCAAATTAATCCTGTCTCTTATGAACTTCTTCTTCCTCCTTCTCTTCGTATCCCTAATGCCTTTCACGTCTCTCTTCTCAAACCACTCATCCTCAACCGTTTTTCTCCCAAATCTGTTCCTCCCACTCCTGTTTCCGGCTCCTCGGACATCTTCTCTGTCAAAGAAATCTTAGCTTCCAAAAAGGTCAGAGGGAAAACTTTTTTTTTAGTGGACTGGGAGGGTTGTGGTCCTGAAGAGAGATCCTGGGAACCTGAGGACAACATCCTAGACAAAA
The DNA here is from genome assembly GCF_029499605.1 of Hyla sarda. Lineage (NCBI taxonomy): Eukaryota > Metazoa > Chordata > Amphibia > Anura > Hylidae > Hyla > Hyla sarda. Next base: position 283,839,145 of record NC_079193.1, read on the forward strand.
GTCTGCTCCTCAGGTTCTCAGGCTCTAAGAAGAGGGGGAGACCCAAGGGGGGGGGGTACTGTTACGCCGAGCGCTCCGGGTCCCCGCTCCTCCCCGGAGCGCTCTCTTCACTCTCCCCGCTGCAGCGCTCCGGTCACATCCTCTGACCCGGGGCGCTGCGATTCCGCTGCCAGCCGGGATGCGATTCGCGATGCGGGTAGCGCCCGCTCGCGATGCGCACCCCGGCTCCCGTACCTGACTCGCTCTCCGTCTGTCCTGTCCCGGCGCGCGCGGCCCCGCTCCCTAGGGCGCGCGCGCGCCGGGTCTCTGCGATTTAAAGGGCCACTGCGCCGCTGATTGGCGCAGTGGTTCCAATTAGTGTGTTCACCTGTGCACTTCCCTATATCACCTCACTTCCCCTGCACTCCCTTGCCGGATCTTGTTGCCATTGTGCCAGTGAAAGCGTTCCTTGTGTGTTCCTAGCCTGTGTTCCAGACCTTCTGCCGTTGCCCCTGACTACGATCCTTGCTGCCTGCCCCGACCTTCTGCTACGTCCGACCTTGCTTCTGCCTACTCCCTTGTACCGCGCCTATCTTCAGCAGCCAGAGAGGTGAGCCGTTGCTAGTGGATACGACCTGGTCACTACCGCCGCAGCAAGACCATCCCGCTTTGCGGCGGGCTCTGGTGAAAACCAGTAGTGGCTTAGAACCGGTCCACTAGCACGGTCCACGCCAATCCCTCTCTGGCACAGAGGATCCACCACCTGCCAGCCGGCATCGTGACAACACCCTTCCCTTCAATTCCCTGGTTGAACTTTATGGACGTATGTCTTTTTTCAACCATACTAACTATGTAACTATGTAACTCATTTTCTACTTATCTGGCTTTTTGAGTAGATGATAAATTATGGGGTTGATCATAATTTCTCCAATTTTTTTTGAGAATGGCTTTGGAATTACAAAAGCCATTCTCTTTTACCAAATTCTCTTTTCTGTATAGTAATAAGCATGTTTCAATGGAGCAATGTTACTCTTCTGAACACGTTTCTAATTCCTATTTTTTCTTTCTATTTTTTTTAAACAAAGTTCCCTTCCTCACAAATAAATGCCATACTGTGGCCCTGTACACATTTGCTTTATATCTGCTCCTTGAGTCCAATCATGTTCTATGTACAATTTCCTCACATAGCTAAAACCCACATCAGTTGACATTTTGTAATCTTACAATTGATTGTCTTCTACATGAAAGAAAAATAACACTTTGATGAAAGCCATTGCCAGTAAAACAGACACCTCACTGATTCTGCAGAAACCCCCTCATGCAAGAATACTATGCCAGCCGCCATGAATGAAAACAGGAAATTGTGAGCCTCAGAGTTGCAGCTGGTTGAATTATGAGGACTGAGCTTCCTATGGAGAAGAGAGCAACTGTTTGGAATTCTAATGTAGAATTGTTGCCAATATTTGTATAAAAAATTCACAGGATTGTGTTTTGCTGGGCTGGTATATCAACTCATCCAATGTGCTTTCTAGCAAAGCCAAAAACAGGGACTATTTTATGGTTAAATGCTTAAAGGGGCTGTGAGATCATGACAGACGTATATTGGAATAGGGTTCTAAGTAGAGTTTCACTAACAAAGAGCAACTCTCTGATCTGATGAAGTCAGCCGGTCCATCTAGTGCATGGCTGGCCAGTCCCTTCAATGACGTGCATGTCAATGTTCCGTTATTTTTTTTCCCTCTGCCACTATATGTACAGTAAAAAGTTAAGGCATGTCCTACCTTTCCCCAGAAATTGTCAGGGGTTTCTAAAGCAATCAGCGACTATGTTTTTTTGACGGCTTGTCTTTAAAGAACAAAACCTTTTGAGTGAGTTCCCTTGTTGTCGTAAACCATGCTGTAAACAAATATAAGTAGTTTTCATGTTTATTAGTATTAATGGCCATGTGGATTCCAAGTATAAGGCATGTATACAACAAGGATACTTGAAAAATTGTGCAACAATCAGTATTAAAGGGGTTCTCCGCTGCTCAGCATTTTGAACAAACTGTTCCGAACGCTGGAGCCAGAATCGGGAGCTCGTGACATCATAGCCCCGCCCCCTCATGACATCAGATCCTGCCCCCTCAATGCAAGTCTATGGGAGGGGGCGTGGCGTCACTAGCTCCCGGCGCCGGCTCCAACATTCGGAACAGTTTATTCCAAACGCTGAGCAGCGGAGTGTCAAACCATGCCGTTGTGGCTTATAGCAGCATTGCTCACTTTTTTTTACCCTCAAAAAGTGAGATTTCAAGTAGATAAAGAATAGTTAATGGTTACAATGTAGAACCTTTCTGTTACTCTGCTGAAACAGCCTTCAAATCTACACAAACGTTTCAAAAAATATATCTAAAATATAAGCTGTTCTGTCAGGTCTAACCACTAAGTATAGTCCCCCATGGGATAAACGCAGTGGGCCTATTTACATAGCTCAGCCAAAACTCCTAATATCCGCACCATATATAGTTCACTGTAATAACTCTAAATTTTCTTGGCTTTATTGCATTAGTTCAGTTACTCAACATTTTAAAAGTTGGAATTAGTGCATCTGTTTGTCTCCAAGTATGAGTGATTTGGGAGTTTCAGAATTAACTATGAGAATTTTATGTGCGTTATAAGAACTTGAATAGTTTCCATGCCCCTAGTACATTATGAGTTCCCTGTCACAATATTGAGGAATGGATGGAAACAGCAACTAATAGTTCCTGCTGTCAATAAATTAGAAATATATGTATCCGAATTAAACCAAGAACACATGGAAAGACAAAAAAATACAGTGTATAGATACACATGCTGACAAGCTGAATTATAGATGCGATTCCTTGCTATTTATAGGCTTGTCAACGTGTGTCAACAAGACAGGTCGATGGAGTCGTGGTGGATGAGAAATATTGGTGCTACGTATGCAGACATGTAAGGTATGCATGTCAAATGCTGCATCTACATAATATTACATGCAGCAGCATTTTATTAAGATAGATGGTACTACCGTATATACCAGGGTTTATGTAAATATTATTTTAGCACGATAGATAGATGAAGTCTCTAATAGTACGTCAAACACTTGACCTTTCTACAATTATAAAGCACTAATATAAAGGATTAATGGCTCTATAAAATGAAATCTCATTAAGAGGACAAGTTGCGTTACTGGAGTTGAACAAGTGTAATTTCCAAGTAAAAAAAACAAAACAGAAGAAGAAAAAGAGAAAGTGATGGTTGGTCCCCCAAGTAAAAAAAAAAAAAAACAGAGGAAGAAAAAGAGAAAGTGATGGTTGGTCCCCAAAGGAACCGCAACAGGAATGATTAATTAAATTATAGCTGTCATTTTTCTATGGTAGGTTAGGGAATAAAGCATGTATAAACCAGGTAAAAAACAAACAAACATAAAAGCAAACGTTTATGTCTACTTTGTACATTCATTTATAGGTTATGCATGGAAATATAACTACAAGCAAATACAGTACACTGATGAAAATAAAATCTTGCCTGATGGAGGTACAATATACAAGTGTTCTCGAAAGATTGGAAAAGAGGACTTTGGGGGAGATTTATCAAAACCTGGGCAGAGGAAAAGTTTACCAGTTGCCCATAGCAATCAATCAGATTGCTTCTTTTATTTTTCAGAGGCCTTTTTAAAAATTAAAGAAGCAATTTAATTGGTTGCTATGGGCAACTGATTGCCTTGACTTGAAATTTTGATAACTGTCCCCCATATCTTTATAAGCAGAAGTTAAAAAAAAGATAATGAGGAAAATACAGACTATGATACAGATCGCGATTTGTAATGGCATCCACACGGAATCAGAAAGAAGAGATCCAGAATTTCTCCTAAATCAATGGAATATTAGACAAGTGACTAAGAATCTGATTCTAATGACCACAATATACATACAAGATCGGGATTATATGACTAAGGGCGGTTCACGCCTGAAATGCATCATTATGCCTTCTCTTGACCTGTGTTTGTGATTTTATACAATAAATTGGGACTTTCTGCAATTTCCACGCTGGCTACTCCTTCTTCTCTACAAGTCTTGATGTTGCCGTGCACTTGCCGTGTCGTGGATGGGACGCACAGCTGGTGAGCTGATCTACTCATTTCTTTACTTTATCTGACTCTGTAGGCACAGGTGGTAAGTCCCTCTCTGGAACTTTAGAAGAAAGATTTGAAGGCGCATTTGGTGGCTTCTAAATGCCGGTATGCATCTATCACTGCGGACAGCTATTAACCCTTTAGATTGCTGCTGTGAAGGTTGACAGTGATGCCTATAGGGTTTTTTAATGGTCCCTGGTGGTTTAATGGTGCACAATCACCCTTTAGGCTTGAACAAACAGAGTGATATTAGAATTTAGTGACCTAGTGACGCAAATAAAGATTTTTTTTCTCTACTATACTGCATTGTGTTTAGGCTCTTGGTTTGACAATCTTATTCTTAAAGACTGTCAGTGTAGTTACAGATAGGGACAGGCATATTTTCAATGAAATCTCTATTAGGTGTCATTATGTGTTATTCTGACACAGTCTGCTCTATAGGGGAAGAGTATTGTTGTTTTGTCAGGATGGGAAGAAGCACATGTGTGTGTCTCTGTGTGTGCGAGTGTGAAACAACTGTCACCCTTAGTATCTGCCATGGCATTATAATAAATTACAATTGCAAGCAAAGCCCCATTTGGTGAGTGTTGCATTTATTCATCTCGTATTGCAAATATATTACAGTGATTCCGCTGAGTTACAACCTGTATTATAGTCGTATACATAATATTTTAGGGCTGAAATCTCTAATGATTTCTTACTGGCTCAATTTCTGCACAGAGCTAAGTTGTAAAGAGCTGTAATAGGCTTCTATGCATGAGGCCTTGGGTTAAGAACACATTACATTATTGCCAAACAGTAGCTGTATACTTTTAAGATTTTTTTACTGAATGTATATATATATTTTTTAAAGAAACATGATACTTTTTCATTGTGTCCTATTGTTTAAAAACAGTTTAAGTCTGTTGTATTTCTGTAACAGATAGTAATAATAATGATAATAATAAAAATATAACCAATGTTTATATAGCACCAACATATTTCACAGCAATTTAGAACAATGAGTGTAGTGGTATAATCTGGGCTATAGGGTTCCTCATTGGTGATCTATGGTAGTGAAAAGCTTTGTTTTCCAATTATTTTTCATTTATTTTAAAGGCTATGGATGTCTTCAAAAAGCATTTTCATTTTACTTTGTACATATTATGGTAAAAAATATCTTTTCATCCTAAGTTTTTAATACATTTTTTTCTTTTTGCTTCTTCAACTTCTATGCTGCTGTATAAGCTTTATTTTCTGTGTACACTTGCCATAGCATTGATTGGCTCGCCCTCAGATGGCTTTACATACATTATCTGCTCATCTCATTCTCCAGCCTATGTAAGCTGTACTCCAGGGTTTCTTTCCTCCCTGTCCTCAATCATAGTTGTAACTCACACCCCTTCCCTGCTTTCATCCCTAACACTGAGAGAGTAGACAGTCTATCTGTTTGTCATGGGGCCAAAGGTGTTACTATACCAGGGGAACCAATGATATCCTTCTCCTCTTCACATGGTGGATGGGGATGAGCGCACCAAAGGTGCGCATGATGCGAGAAGGAACCCACATTTACTATTGTGCGCATGCCTGTAATGTGCACGGATTTGTGCAAATATAATTTTTATTTAGAAAGCTAGAAAACAACATAAAAATAAAAAAATAAAATTAGTGCAAATGTGTCCAGACTCATGAATCTGTCCTGGTTAATTATAAAAAAAATATTTTTATGGAGGTCATTGAGATAAGTAATACAATTCAGAATGGTTATATCCAATAGGGATCTCTTTTGTTTACTGACTCTCTTTCTTTGAAAATATTGAAAGACTAGCACAGCCAAATTCTACAGGCTGTTACCTTGCAACAAGGACTATTCAGAACAATAAGAACAAACCGCTTTATACAAGTGCACCTCTGAGCTATACAGCTAACACCATAACTATCCATCTCATGAAAACAAATTAACTATTAAAAATCATTGCTGACAACCGTTTAATAAAGTGTCATAGCAAGATGCACACGTTAAAGTTATCAGTATGATCTAACAGCCGGGGTCAAGTCCTCTGAGGAACACCATTAATTACAGGGAATGAATGAACCTTCTTGTCATTTTCTCCATTGTCACTGGATCCTTTAGGTCCCGTTACATTTCCATCAGTAACAATAAGTAGGTGAGAGCAAAATATTGTGATACAATATCATTAAGTAAAAGCATGTTCTGAAATATGATGAAAACTTATAGTGAAATCTGATAAGGTGCATCAGGCATCAGGAAAATATAGAGTGCCACTTGAAACTCCACAGCAGTTGAAAAAGAAAATCTTCATGCTTCTAGTCACTCATAGGCGCCAGGAAGGGATGCAGAAATGATCTTCTATGAATCATATTTTCCCTTTTTCTGTATTGCTGGCAAATATTCAATGTCCTTTTCCTACTTGGAAGAAAGAAATGACAGAAAACTACATGGACTTGGCCAACTGGAAACTGCTAACATGACTTTCTCATCTCCCATCACTTTCTTCAGGAATCTAATTTAGTAGGATTTCTACATCCGATTCACTTTGTGGAATTAGTGTAGGGTATTAATGCTATGTGCGTCACTCCGATTGCAGTGATACATTATCCAATTACCTGAAGAACTGCTCAAGGCTGAGAAACCATAGAAAAAGGAAAGTGGCTGCTATTTGGATGATAATCTACACTATTAGCTAAAAAATCTGACTCTGTATAGAACAAAAAAGGCATGGGAATATTCTCATAGCACAATAAATCTATACCTTCAGTGTACTTCCAGGTAAAGAAAACCACATGATTGAGAATTTTATCGTTGGGGTTTTGGGCCCTAGAGTTCCTCACCATTTGCTAAAACAGAGGTAAAGAGGTAGTCCGGTACGCAGGGTTTCTGGCCTTTGGGCTGATCAGATCCTAAAGGAATTCCATAATGTGGCACTCCAAACAAAGGAAAAGCAGTAACGACGGCAACACTTCGGACCACAGTGAACAGAACGCTCAGGGACAACTGCTGACTGACCCAGTTCCCGGAGCACAGGGTGCAGTAATACTAGATCCAAATTGGCACAGTAAAAGAAAGAACCGCACTCACCAATCCAGGGAACAGGAGAAGCTTTAATCTGGAATGTACACAACATACAGCATTCATGCAGGTAAGTTTCCAAACAGCAGTGGGTCAGGGTAGCAGGCGAGTGGATCACAGGTGTAGGGACATGTGCAAAGGGCAACAAATCGTTTCACTTCATTAGTGACGCTTCATCCGGCGTCTCTGAGGGGGACATTCCAAAGGTTGATTTACAAGTGCATATGTGGGGTAACCCCTAGCAACAGATAAACCTTTCGTGCGAAAATACATGCAAGAAACAAACAGAATTTCAATGCATAGTTAAAAACAAAAAAAGTTTTTTATAAAAACTGGGAAAGATCGCTTTGCTCGTTTAACATCAAGGCGCCAGTGGCATCCAACCGAATAATCCACTTTGCTTCCTGTTGTAACAAGCGATGTCGCGATCTATCCCAGCCTTAGGATATACACTTTCAAGACCCATACATTTTAATTCAGCAGGGCTACTGCTATGACCTTCCTTTATATGGGAAAAGAAACATGTTGCTCCTTTCTCTGTCCTAAAGGTGTAAAAATGTTCTTGTATTCGGTGGAAGAGAGGTCTTTTTGTTTTTCCCACATAGAATCTTCCTCATGGACAGCAGATACAGTAGACTATGTGGGTACTTCTACATGTAATTCATTGATTTACTTGGACCTCATATCCCCCCACACAGAAATTACGTATGCCTAGATTATGCTGACAAAATGAACAGCTCTTGCAGGGAAAATTTCCTAGAGGAATAGTGTCATATAATCAATTAGTAGACTTCTTCTGGACTAAGTTCTTTTTCTTCTTTTTAATGTAGTCACATATCGTACCTGTTCTTTTAAAAGTTACAATTGGCTTATGGAGAGCGACAGCACTGAGATCTGGATGGTTCTTGATCATAAACCAATGTTTATGTATGGAATTTCTGACAACATGATTTAGAGGTGTATTCCTAAAAACAAACATGAATCACAATTGCTTCGCCTGCAACTTTTACTGATGAGCAAATCACCCCTATCAAGTTTTTTGGCTTTATCTAAGGCTGCAACAATAATCCCTCTAGGATAACCTCTTTGTATTAGTATGTGTTTCAAATCTCCAGCTTGTTGTAAAAATTTATTAAAATCACTGTTAACTCTTCTAAGCCGAACCATTTAGCTATAGGAAATGGTATTTTTGATGTGTGGCAAGTGTGAGCTTCTATAATGTAGCACAGAATTTTTGGCTATTTCTTTTTTGTAACCTGATGTAGAGATTATACCACATTATTCCGACATAGCTTGTACACCTGCGTCATGAGGGATGCGGGTGTACAGGCTCTCGACATCTACTGAAGCTAGATGGAGACCATCTTGCCAGACAAAACCATCCAGCACTGATATGAGATCATTGGTATCACGCAAGAAGGAAGGGATCCCCGGGAAGAGAGGGGAAAGGAGGGAAGGCCATTCTAAGTAGCTAGATAGGTACTGGGTCGCCGAGCTGATCCCTGCAACGGTTGGTCGACCCTTTGGTACTATATACTAACTGGCTGGAAGAGGGTTACTAGGGAGCAAGCATTTGGCTGTTTTTTCTGTCAATGTTCAAATCTCCACGCAATTTATCAAGTGCGCAATTTATCAAGAACTCTTTTTGTATGCACACTTCTCATAAGTTTCAGCGTTAGAGAGATGGTTGTTCACTTCCGAGTCATGATCAGCTTTTGGCCACAGGACAACAGCTCCTCCTTTATCGGATTTGCAAATGATTTCTTCAGGCTGGTTGACTAGCCGATCTAATGCAGTTTTTTCTGGGTTAGTTAGATTGAGGGTAGCATTAGGGTAAATTAAAGATTTTACATCATTAAGGACTGCTCTTTGAAATAGATCCAACAAGCTCCCTGCAGGGATGGGAGGACTCTATCCTCTTGTAATTCATTTAGAGTCTGTACACACAGATCCTCCTCCCTATTAAAATCTTGAACGATCCTGAACCCTAAAGAGCTAATTTTATGTGGGACTTCACCTTGTTTTGATATAGGGGTATCTGTAGATTTCTTAGCCCCTGCGGAAAAACTTTTGCAATTCATTTTTCATATTGCTTTATAGAAATCAACCTTTAAAGTGCTCTAACAAAGCCCTCATTAAAGGGGTATTCCAGGATTTTTTTTTATTTGACTATGCTACAGGGGCTGTAAAGTTAGTGTAGTTCATAATATAGTGTCTTTACATGTGTGTGACGATTTTCTCACAATTCTTCACCCCGATATTTATTTTTAACAGCATACAAAATGACTGTTGTCTTAGATTTTTTTCAAGTTGCAATGCAGCTGAGACCTGACTCACTAGTCAGCTGATGACAGGGAGCCTGTCTGCTTCAATGGGTGGAGCAATCGCTTGGTGGGAGAGAGCGCAATCTGCAACTAATGCAACAGCTGTAGGCACCCTGAATGAAAACCACAGGTCTTTTGAATGGATGCAGCTCATTTATGTTTCAATGGGTGGGGTGGCTGATGTGTGGAAGGGAGGAAAATAGAATTATGGGATTTGTAGTCAAAAAAAGAAAACTAAAACAGGAAATACCAGTTCACAAAAATCTAGCCACAGTGTTATGGTAATCTCCTGACATAGCCATTTAGCCCCAAGACAAGCGCAGACCCTTCCTAAGCATGTCCATTACTGTCAGGTACATACTAAAATCACCTTATGGTGGATAACCCCTTTAAGCCCATCATTTAGTACCCTAGAAAGTACTGCAATACAATCTGAAGAATAAGTGTTGATAAGTGTTTGAGTGGCTATAGCTATTCCCTTGAAAATGTAGAAATGATCCATAAGGCTGAAAACAATTCTAAAAAGGAACAGTTTATTATAATAAATAATAGCAAGGTATCAGCATGCAGAGAAGTGCAGATTTTTTTTGAGACAAATAATAAAGACATAGTCCCATCAGGGGGCAAACATATCTTTTTTTATAGTTATGCATCTTGTCTTTAAGTAGGATTACGTTTTTACTATTGGCATTTTCTGTTCTAAATGTTAAATGTTTTTTTTCCAGTAAGACAAGGCCCAATTTTCTTTACCAGATCATCTATTTTTTGGCTATAAGGCTGGGTTCATGTTATAGTTGTGCCATCTGTGGCACATATACTTTGTCAACCTGTCAAGATGGTAATGCCAACATATATTTGTATAAACAACAAGGGACACCATCACTTTAATGACCCAAATGTAGTCAGCTAGTGAATGTAGTTAATTTAGGTAATTTTCCAAAGTATACATGTATTGACTCCTACTTGAAAGGGTATTACTTCAAGTTTTTATGTCTAAGTAAAAACATGTATATGTGCAGGAAAGGACACAAGCGTAGTCATTAGTTTACTGTGTTAGGGCCATTAGAGTTCATGGGACCTGGGCCTGTCTGTGCACAGACAGTTGGCATCCTAATTTGACATTTTTGTTTGCTGACATTTATTGCCCAGATTTGAGGATCCCAATCCCATGGTAGTCAGCTGATACTGTGTTTGTTTCCCCCAAATGGTTGTATTAGTGAGAACCCAGTGGGACTGTTTCTCAGTATGTCTCCACTTTCATGGCAGAATTGTTCCTGTGGTTCAGTCCAAAGTCCAAGGTATATTTTCTGTAACATGTAGATGTGGTTGCAGAAACCTCATTTTCATATAGAGGATGCAGATTGTCATTTAAATTAATTTAGACTATGATGCAAAAATTGTAATTTCTATGTCAGTCATGAATGTGGCTTAAAGAGTACCTCTCATGATATTGTAAAATTTTATAATCCTCCCAGTTCACTGCCCGATCATGATAAACCACCCCCTGCCTTTATTTTTATAATTTTTTAGTTTTCTACCTTGATATTGCTCTGTATTTTCTGCTCAATCTCCAGTTATCCAGCAGGAGTGACATCATCTGAGGCCATACAGAGGAGAACTTCATCCCTCACTCTGCTACACACAGCCCAGAGCAGTTCAGTGTGTGAGATGAGCCATGATTGGATAAGACTGCACACACCCCCCTCAGCATTTTCTGATTTTTGACTTCTGCCAGGCCAGCAGGAGTCCAAAGTTTGTGCAAAAAATGGGGGAAAATGTGCTCTTGATAAGTAGGGAGACACCTAGTGTCAGCTTTTTTTAAACACAAATAAGACATAGAAAACTTAATTTAATAAACTTAACTTAATTGAAGGACGGACCCATTTTTTTTACCTTAATGACCAGGCTCTTTTTTTTATTTTTTTATTTGACTGGGTCTCTTTAAAGGGGTATTCCGGTGTGAACTAACTTTTAACTATCCTGCCCATTATGAATAATTAAGCTAGTTTTACATTTACTTGCTATACCACTCTGCCATGATCGTCTTCTTTTTCTTCATTATATGGTCCCCCAAGTCTAGCGTTTCCTTTCAGGTCCTGGTGACGTTCTTCTCACAATCCTTTGTGGCTCGAGGCAGCAGCTGGACGTTTGCGGTCCATCTGTATTTCCTGACGTGCTGGCATCCCGTGATTTCGGCAATCTGTGCAGGGAACACAGGGAACTCTGGCACGTCAGGATGAACAGATGGACCACAAATGTCATCAGGGGGCTGGCTTGTGAGGAAATCCAAGAAATAGCCAAGCCCCCTGATACCAGCTGCCACCTCGAGCCGCAAAGTATTGTGAGATGAACGTCACCAGGACCTGAAAGGAAACGCTAGACCTGGGGGACCATATAATGAAGAAAAAGAAGATGATCTACGGCAGAGCAGATCCTGCCTCTGATCTCCTGCGCTGCCCGCGGCACTGCAGGAGATCACTAGGACGTATGCATACGTCCCATAATGCGAACGTGTCAAATGCTGGGATGTATGCATATGTCTTATAGCGGGAAGGGGTTAAACAAAGTACATTAGAAAGATTTTTTATTTACCATAAGGAGTACAATAGCAAAAATCGGTTTTAATGAGAGTGCCCATTTATATTACTGTGTAACAGGTCATAAGGGGGGATCAGTTTTACTTTACTTTACATTATTTGTGTCAATACCGAAAATCGAAACCTATATAAAAAGTTTAGGGACCTAGCCATCCTTTCAACTCCAAACTCAAGAAATCTTTTCAAGTACATCTTTAGTGTGGATTGTTTAAAAGAACTGATACAGAATCCTGAAATGCCTTATATATTGTCAAGCTCTCATGCTACAGACTATTCAATGAACTTATATTCACAGTAAAAGTGTTTGCAAACAAATATGTATTATGCTTCAGAGCAAGTCTCTAAATCGCTGTCAGGATGATCGATGTCGGCAGTGAAAAAAGGAATATATCCTGTTTGTAACATGGTTTTGAGAATTCAAATACTGTAGTATATTTACAAATATAAAAGTTTTCAAAAGACCATCAAAGAGTGTTATCATATCCAGCCAAGAGATGGAATATAAAATAGGATAATGTTACGTGATGGAAATGCACATAGTGTGGATCTCATGGTAACATTTTCTTTGTGTCCTTGCTGCACAAGTTGCACTATATTCTGTGGTATCCCGGTACCGTATTACATACGTTACCTTGTGGTGAGGTCCCCAAAGTCAGAGTCCCTAGGAACAGTGGGGGTCCTCTTCCTTAGTTAACCCCTCATCACCCCTCAGTTAGCTAGAATTAATGTAAATATCAATGTAAAGATGTATATTTAATATTATTACCTTGTTCGCGTCGCAGGACCTGCGGGTCATGTGACCTAGTTCAGAACTCTATGGTTTGCTGAAGGACCTTAGGTGGTTCTAGTCAGGTGATCACCCGCAATCAATTATAACGGTGAGTGACAGCTTATATGGACCAATCCAAAACGGCTAGCCCCTGCCCATATAAGGGAGCTGCGCCATTTTGTCTCTCTTGGGTTGCTGACTCTGGACGAGGTAGGACCTGCGCAGCTTTCAAGACAATTTCTAGGCCAAAGCCTTGCGGCATAGGCTTGCATTTCCCCGCTATCTCCGAAAGATCTCTGGACCTAATCTAACCCTTAAATCCAGCGGATCTATGCAAATTCAATCCTAATCTTAAGAGAACTTTCCGGTCCTAGGCAACTGTCAGTCACTGCTGTGCTGTCTATATAGACTCTGTTATCTGGACTGTTACCGATACTGCATGTACAGAAAATCTTCAGTAAAGTTCCTGCAAGTTTTAAGTTCAGCACTGCTGTGGACAATCCATTTATTTTTACACTCACCTATTGCTCTTGGGAAGGGTGGCGATAGGCCCATCATCACTACAGAGTTTTAGCCCTCACCCGGGCGTCACGAGTGACAAGGGTTAACAGCGCCCTTTATAATGTTGAACAACAACACCCCAACTACCCTACACCCCCCCAAAAGGCTTTATCGCCCAAGTCTACCACAATTCAATTATGACCAAAGCAGCTACTTGCTAATGTTGGAAAAGACCTCCTCATCTTTTAATGTGAACATTGTTGTCATAAGCAGCAATTCTCTGTAATGTGCACCATTTCTGGGACAATCTGTTTCTCCTGCTGCCAGTTGTCCAGATTGTTCGTCAAACTTTCTTTTGCTCCTCCTCAATTTTAATGAGTTAAAGCTATAAAAATCACCTTCATTACATATGGTTTTTCACATGGCTTTTTCAGGCATTTTCTTTTTAAAGGGGTACTCCACTGCCCCAGCATTTGGAACATTTTTTTTCGAGCAGTGCGTGCGCGCTGAGGGGATTGTGACATCACAGCCACGCCCCCCGTGACACCACACCATGCCCCCTCAATGCAAGTCTATGGGATGGGGTGCTCCCATAGACTTGCATTGAGGGGGTTTGGCATTACGAGGGGCATGACCATGACATCACGACCCCCACAGCACACACCCAGCATTCGGAACAAAATGTTTTGAACGCTGTGACAGTGGAGTGCCCCTTTAAAGCTTCCACTGATTTCAATGTGAGCTTACAATGAAACTACTCTAAGGATATTGTCCTACATAGCGTATACACAGTGTATTTTGCTATATATCTGCTGCTGCATATTTTCCTACTCAATGAGATCAATGGGTGACAAAATCAGCTGCAGATAATGCTCAGCAAAATATGCTGCGTATACGCTACGCGGAACTGTGCCCTGAAAAAGTAATGTCACTGCTTTTCAGCGCTGATTTCATGGTTTTTGAGAATTTCCCATTGAAATCAATGGAAGCTGGAATCCAGGTGATTTAAAGGAATTTGTAGGTATTTGGGAGCTTTTTTGCCTGTGTGAAGAGGATACCTAATACAAACTAATTTTCAACATTGACTTATTACATAGTAACAAACCTATTAACAATTCAAACAGTGGAAATGAGGGTAGTGCGCACAATACCCTATTATTTGTGAAGATGTAAAGGTTAAATGAAAAGGCAAAAAGTGCTTATAATGTCCAATGGTCCAGCAATCTTTTTAAAATAAGGTTGTGCACATAAAGGGGGGTGAGCCATTCACCAGCCAGTCTGTGTATGTGTATATGTGAAATGCATTAGGCTATGTTTCTGCACAGAATTCTGCATAAAAATTATGCATTCATTTATAGCCGATTCACTTCAATGGAATTTCTGCAGTGGAAAATCTCTGTGTGGACATTTCGCAGACTGCGGCGTTGGCATAACATGCCGACGTAGGACCGCACGGAAATGGGCCATCACATAGAAGGCAATGCATTCCGTGCGTAGACTGCAGAAAGAATGGGCAGGTTCATACTTTCAGCGGACAGTGGAAATTCCACAGTGTGCACAGCGCATGAAAATCCCATTGAATACAATAGGACTTTGATGCTGCAGAATCTCCTTGTAAAATTCCATTGTGGAATTCCAAACATAAATTCCGAAGTATGAAAATGGCCTAAGGCTGGGTTCATACTGCGGAATCTCCGGGCAGAATTTCTGCCGGAGATCGAGCCAATGGCACTAGGGCCGTGCAGACTGCAGTGCCGTCGCCATAGATGGCAATGCATTTCTGAGCAGATCTCCCAAAAGATCGACCCAGAAATGCATTGCCATCAATGGGGGCAGCAAAGCAGTCCACTCTGTCCTAGCGCCGCCTGCTGTATCTCCTGCGGAAATTCCGCCCAGAAATTCTGCAGTGTGAATCCAGCCTTAGGTTAAGTTTCCACTTGTTTTTTTCCTGGCAGTTTTTGGAAAACTGCCACTGCATTTTTTGATCCAAAGCCGGAAGTGTATTCAAAAGGAATAGGACATATAAAGGAAGGAATTATACTTCTCCTCCCTTATGGATCCATTTCTGATTTTGGCTCAAAAACTGCAGTGGCAGTATTCCAAAAACTGCCAGAAAAAAAACAAGTGGAAACTTAGCCTAAGAGTGCAAGGAGTGTAGGAGATGAGGTTCCACAGAATAAAGTTTAGGGGATGTTTGAAGAGGTGGATGGTAATAATGAATCTAATCTAGTCTGGGTTATGGTATTCTAGAGGATTCATGAAAGACAAGAAAATCTTAGAAACGTAAGTGGAGGGTTTGTATTATGGTGGATATTAGGCCTGGCAGAATGTAGAACTTGGGAAAGGTGGTATCTAAAGATTAGGCAGGAGATATAGGGAGGGGTAGTTTTGTTAATTAAAATATTGGCCCTGATTTACTATTGTAAACTTGACATCTTTTGAAAAAAACGTTGGGAAAGGGTGTGTGGCCCTGACACTGAGGAAAACCCTACAGTTCAGAGCATGTGTAAAAAAAAAAAAAGCAAAATGTAGGGAAAAGTGCAAAATGTAGGGAAACCTTAGTAAGAACAGTGGAAAAATTGTAGGGAATTAAAACCCACAAAGAAAACTACACAACACTCTTAGTAAATCAGGGCCATTATGTCCAAATGGTATTCTGAAGTAAACAGGCAACCAGTGCAGTTGGAGTGGAAGATGAGCTTTTCTTCTGCATTCAGGATAGGTTGGAGAGGGGAGAATTTAGTGTGGGGAACACCAAACAGTAGTCCGAACAAGAATGAACCAGAGTAATAGGCCTCATTCACATAGCAGTATTTTCAATCCGGCAGAAAAATTTAGCTCAACAATTCTGTTGCAGCAGACTCCCATTGTTTTCAGTTGGATTCTGCTGCACCATGCAAATAGCGGAATGTCTGTGGCAGAAACATCTGCTGCGAAATTCCAATTTTGGACTCTGCAAAAAAAATTTAGGATGAGGCCTAAGAGTGGCATATGTTGTCACAGTAGAAAAAGGGTGGATTCTGGAGATGTCTTTGAGATGCAATATACATGACCATTCAAGTGAATTAATAGAGAGAGTAAAAGAAAGATCTGAGCCAAATATAACTCCAATATAGCAATCATGCTGACTAGGAGTTATAATGGCACCATACACTGAAATGGAAACATCAGATTTAGGTAGGTGTGAGCCTGTGGAAACAATAAAGTGCACAGTGATAAAAGAAGTATGGCAGCTCTTCCACGGTGCCTGTTCTTGGGTGTATGATGAGTAGACCACCAGAAGGTAAAGCAGCAGCAGCTGTAAGCAGAGTTTGAAAGGAATTCATCATGAGTTAGGGTGTGTTCACACTTGCTTATTTTCTGCTGCATATCTGCTTTGTATTCAATAATTGCAACTAAAATCCTGAATGTGTGAACACACCCTTGATTTCCAGGGGATGTGTTGATCTAGGGTTAATTTAGCCTGTTATGCTGTTTATAAACTAAGTTTAACATTTGCCAGTGTGAATTTATTATGAAACTCAATAAGGATCAGACAGTTTGATAAAACAAACAAAAACAATGTCAGATCATTTCGATAGAGATAGAATAGATTAACCGCCAATGGATTAAAACTTTTAGCACGTAAAATGAAGGTTCAGTCAAGAGATGGTTAAACAACAGAAACGGAATTGGCCTGTATGAAAAGTGGGATGGATGTTGCATCAATGTCATGCACCAAAACTTATGAGAAGATGACTCTTCAGGTGCCGTTTACCCTCATGCCACCTATTTGTGAATTAATGTTGTGCTCAGTGAGAATCCTAGGGTCAGAAAACCACATTAAGGGTACGTTCACACGTGTGGATTTTCACAGCGTATTTCGCTGCGGATCCACCGCTGAAGGACCTCTATATGCTGCCTTTACATGTCCCTGCTCGGAGCAGCAATACGCCGCTCCGAGAAGACACACTGTGATGTGCGAGTCGCCGCTCATACGCGGTGTACTCGCACACAAAAAAAAAAGGATGCAGTAGTGATGGAATTTTTTTTTATTTAACAACATTTATATATTTTATAACAACATTTTTATTAATTGTTAATAAAGTGTGTGTTTCACTTTGTTTCTCAATTTTTTACATTTACATAATAAAACAAACTCAAACAGAAAATAGCCAGTTCACAAAAGGATAGTCTCAGCTTTATGCTAATCTCACAATATAGCCATTTAGCCCCACGACAAGCGTGTATCCTTCCTAAGCATGTCCATTACTGTCTGGCAGGTATGTACTAAAATCCCCTTATGGTGGATAAACCCTTTAAAGGGGTACTCTACTGGAACACATTTTTTTTTTTGCGTAGAAGGAGAGGAAGTTCCAGCTCACCACACCCGGACAGTTGGAGCAACAGATCTACGACACCGGACTGTGTCGGCCACAAGCGAATAAGAAAAGAAGAAGAGACGATCCGGCTCTGCAGATAAAAACTGGGTTTTTATTGGCACCCACCACAGGAAATATAGACAAAGGTAACGTATTTCAAGCGCCAAACACTGCGCTCTTAGTCATACAACTTGTTGCGAATAATCACAGGATTTTATAGGTGGGGCAATCCCAGGCTCCCACAGGTCATGTGAGGGCATGGGAATTAACCCCTTCCTTAACAATTAAATCCAAAACACATAAAAAGATAAATAATTGTTTCATTATATATAAGTATAAAAGATAACCAGATCAATATGAAAAAGCACATGAATACAGAAATAGCGGAAAAGACAACCTCCTTAAATGAAAGAAGTACAGTTAGAAAAATGCTGACATTGATAAAAGAACGCATGGTATGAACAGGCACCAGGGCCAAAACGGCCATACTAAATAAAGTTAAATTAAATAAATCAATAATGTAAAATAACATCCTGGCGTCTGTTCATACCATGCGGAACACGGCTGGCTAGTTTCAAAATCCAAAAGATTTCTCGATTCAAGAGTTTTTGTTTGTGATTACCACCTCGCCTAGGAAGGTGGACTTGTTCTATTGCAGTGCATCTCAGGGATGAAAAACTCCCTGAATGAAAATATGCACAGTGTTTCGACACAGCTGAGACGTTCCGAGAATTAAAATAAGGAATGTCTGTTAGATGTTTTTGGAGTCTGGTTTTTAACGAATTAGTAGTGCAGCCAACTTATTGCATATGGAAGGCTATGCAGGACACCAGGTATACCACAAATGTTGTGTTACAATTGATATACTGTTTAAGCTCGAAGGTATTATTAGCTCCACCGAGTTCGAATCATCGGACTCAGCGTCTGAACAAGGTGAGGCTAATGAAAATCCAAATCCACCTGCCAGTGGTAATACTCCATTACTCCAAGTTCACATGCTGCGGTTCCATTATGTCCATCAAATTCAAAAAAAGATGCGCGGGCCGCAAACATAGGAAACGCAAGACGCAGTCCACGACACCGCAACGAAAAGAAGAATGAATGACTTTACCTATTTATAATTTGTCAGCCAAGATTCTTACTAATTCTCAAATTTCAGTTTTGTCACTTGGACTCTACTTTTCCCCGACCACACATTTTGATTTATTTCAGACAATGGTTGATATCAATAGATTTGTGAGGGGCATCACAATACGTCGTCATTTTCATATGATTTCTGATATTGAAGCTGTGTCTGATATTGATCACTTGTCTGACTAATTTTTATCCCATAGCATCAAGGACTTCTGTCCTTGATCTTTTCCAGGATGCTGTGGAACATGATCTGGACTTATTATCACAGTCATCTGTGCAGTCACGATCCAATGTGACACGTGCTGAGAAACTTGCCCTTGACAGCCTGTCCACTGCCGATGACTTGGTGGTGAGGCAGGCTGACAAGGGCGGCGCAGTTGTCATTTTGGATAAAGGACTTTATAGAAAAATTAACCTTGATATGTTGTCTGATTTTAAATACTTACACTATGTTAAAGTCCGATCCAACTATGCACTTTAAACGCCAATTGTCGGAGCTTGTGCACTTGGGAAGAGAACACCGAAAGAAGCAAATTTTATTCTAGTGGAACATCCCATAATTCCCATTTTCATTTTCTTCCCAAAGTGCATAAGCTCATGTTTCCTCCACCTTGCCGACCCATTGTGGCCGGCATTGGGTCTTTAAATTAAAACCTGTGCTTTTGGGTTGACACTCTGCTTCAACCCCTGGTCCCCTCCATACCTGGCTATATCCAGGACACTAAGCATTTATTATCTAATCTAGATTCACTTACATGGGAGGGTGATTACTCCTGGGTCTCAGCAGATGTCACCACCTTATATTCAGTCATTCCTCATGATCTTGCCATTCTGGTGGTTTATTTCTGTCTATTCTTCTTACTCTCCTTCTCTCTGTCACTTCTTGGAACTTCCTGTCACTTATCTTCTTTATCACAGTTATTTCATGTTTGATGGGGCTTTTTTTCTACAGATCACTGGTGCTTCTATGGGGGCCAAATTCTCCCCTTCTTTAGCTAAGATTTATATGTCTTGGAGGGAGGCTAATTATCTGTTCACACTCGACAACACCTTTTCGTCACAACTCATTTGGTACGGTCACTACATAGATGACCTCATTTTCATCTGGATGTCGGGGGTGGCGACCGTACCAGATCTCACATCTTATCTTAATTCCAGCACCTGCAATCTTTGTTTCACTGTCACTCATCACTCTCACTCTGTTTCTTTTCTTGATCTGAATATTCGGGGTGACATCTCTAATAAAAAGGTCTATACCAATACCTTTCGCAAAAGTATGGCTGTCAATTCCATCTTGTATGCCCGTTCATGTCACCCACCTCATGTTATCAAAAACCTGTTGGTGGGTGAGATGATCCCTGCACGTAGAAATTGTACTACAAAGGAGGACTTTCTTCAGGAAGCCGAGACCATTCATTCTCGTCTTAGTGCTCGTGGCTATCCAAAGTGGCCATTGGACAGGGCTGCAAAAATTGCCCTTTCCAAGAGCCGCACCGATCTGTTGAACAGCTCCCTTAAACCTAAATTCAGACAGGGATCTTCACCAGTTGTTTTTTCTACTGTTTACAGTGTAGAACTTAGAAGTATTTTCAACATTGTGAGACAACACATGGACATGATTCTAAATGACCCCCATTTCAGGTCTATAAATGAAGTAGGATATAAGTGTGTGGCCAGGAGGGCCCCTACAGTGGGCCAAATTGTGTCACCTAGCTTGTTCTTATCTACTCGCCCTCAGGTGCCCTCCTGGCTTACACACACTGGTTCCTATAAATGTGGTCATGCACGTTGCATATGTTGCTCAGTTATGCAGGTCACCAAGTATTTTACGTCATATACCAATAATAATACCTTTGAGATTAAACAGTATATCAATTGTAACACAACATTTGTGGTATACCTGGTGTCCTGCATAGCCTTCCATATGCAATATGTTGGCTGCACTACTAATTCGTTAAAAACCAGACTCCGAAAACATCTATCAGACATTCCGCATTTTAATTCTCGGAACGTCTCAGCTGTGTCGAAACGCTGTGCATATTTTCATTCAGGGAGTTTTTCATCCCTGAGATGCACTGCAATAGAACAAGTCCACCTTCCTAGGCGAGGTGGTAATCACAAACAAAAACTCTTGAATTGAGAAGTCTTTTGGATTTTGAAACTAGCCACCCATGTTCCGCATAGTATGAACAGACGCCAGGATGTTATTTTACATTATTGATTTATTTAATTTAACTTTATTTAGTATGGCCGTTTTGGCCCTGGTGTCTGTTCATACCATGCATTCTTTTATCATTGTCAGCATTTTTCTAACTTTACTTCTTTCATGGAGGTTGTCTTTTCCGCTATTTCTGTATTCATGTGCTTTTTCATATTGATCTGGTTATCTTTTATACTTATATATAATGAAACAATTATTTATCTTTTTATGTGTTTTGGATTTACTTGTTAAGGAAGGGGTTAATTCCCACGCCCTCACATGACCTGTGGGAGCCTGGGATTGCCCCACCTATAAAATCCTGTGATTATTCGCAACAAGTTGTATGACTAAGAGCGCAGTGTTTGGCGCTGGAAACGCGTTACCTTTGTCTTTATTTCCTGTGGTGGGTGCCAATAAAAACCCAGTTTTTATCTGCAGAGCCGGATCGTCTCTTCTTCTTTTCTTATTCACATTTTTTTTTAAATCAACTGGTGTCAGAAAGTTAGACAGATTTGTAAATTACTTCTTCTAAATCCTAACCCTTCCTGTAATTATCAGCTGCTGTTATGATCAGCAGGAAGTTCTTAACTTTTTGAATTTCTTTTCTGCCTGACCACAGTGCTCTCTGCTGACACCTCTGTCCATTTTAGGAACTGTCCAGAGAAGGATAGGTTTTCTATGGGGATTTGCTCCTACTCTGGACAGTTCCTAAAATGGACAGAGGTGTCAGCAGAGAGCATTGTGGTCAGGCAGAAAGGAAATTCAAAAAGTAAAGAACTTTCTGTGGATCAAAACAGCAGCTGATAAGTACTGGAAGGATTAAGATTTTTTTTAATAGAAGTAGTTTACAAATCTAACCTTGTAGTAGATGTGAACTGGCACTACTTTCACTTCTCATTCCCTATATATATTCAGCAGCATAGGGAGTCCATAATACAGGTGTGGGGATAAATGACGCACAATATGGTGGTGCTAATCGTGATAGTCCAATGAAATTGGTAAATCAACTTGTAAGTAGAATAGAAGACAATTGCACTCACCAATCTTCGTTTATGTGCTTTATTTCTTCAGAACAAGGGGTACAGTTTGCGGGTGCAGGAGTGAGCAACACGTGTTTCACGATATTCAGCGCATCGTCTGGCTCTACTTACCTGTCACCACACCTCTCCTTATATATCCGCCTACTATGCTCACCTGTTACCTAATTGCGCATGGTCCAACTGATCCCTGGAATCTCAGGGCATCTCCATAATGTCTTCGCTCTCGACATCACGTGATCTGGCTCTCGTGACAGCTGACCCGCCCATCCGGGGTGGGAATAATCCCATTCCAGGGTCGGCAATGCCACCGCCACTAAGGTGCTGAACACATGATCCGGAATTAAACCACTATACACAGACCAGTATACTATACATGACCTGTATGCAATATAGGAAGTTATATGTAGTGTTGAGCGGCATAGGCCATATTCGAATTCGCGAATATTCGCGAATATATGGACGAATATTCGTCATATATTCGCGAATATTCCCATATTCGTAATATTCGCGGTTTATTTTCGCATACGCGAAAATTTGCGCATGCGAAAATTACCATATGCGAAAATTTGCATTTACAAAATTAGCATACGTGAAAATTCGCACACCAGTCTCACACAGTAGTATGAGAGCCTTCTTTACCCCACACAAGCTGGAAGAAGAAAGGGATGATCACTGTGATGTGTACTGTGAAAGAAAAAAAAACGAAAAAAAAAACGAATATTCGTAATTACGAATATATAGCACTATATTCGCGAATATTCGCGAATTTGCTAATATGCGATATTCGTGAATAAAATTCGAATTGCGAATATTCGCGAGCAACACTAGTTATATGCAGGACCATATGGCGGTGGAGATCAGCTGTACACAGGAACTGTATACCATATAAGTGATTATAGTTACATTTGGGGACACACAATGACGTCTTTTCTGATCAGCGGCGTCCTCTTTCCTTTTCTTCTCCATCCGGATCAGACCGCCATGTCAATCTCTTACCATCTGCAAGACAAACATGTTAGACTGCATTTTTCCTACATTTTTTTCTACACAAACTTTCCATCTATAGGCCCACAAACTGTAATAATGCCCTTCTTGGTGTCCTGCACAGTAACAGGACAGGTAGGTAGGTAGGCAGATCAGGAAGCCAGATATTTAGGTAAGTTGCTAGCTAGGTAGTTAGGCAGCCATGTATGAAGGTCAGGTATGTAGGTAGGTAGCAAGATATGTATATAGGTAGTTAGGCAGCTAGGTATATAGGTAGTTAGATAGCCAGGTATGTAGGTAAGTAGTTAGGCATACAGATACAAAGTAGGCAGGGAGTTAGTCAATTAGGTAGCCAGCACCCCCCTCCACCCAGTGGCGGATCCAGAGTCTAATGTTAGTGGACAGAGAATAAGGTGTTGCTTACGGAAGTTACAGGTAGGTAATGCCCCCACGTGGTAGTGGCCCCAGAGTAGGCAGCAGAGTTCCCTCCTTTAGGTATTAGTGTTGAACGGCATAGGCCATATTCGAATTTGCGATATTTTGCAAATATATGGACGAATATTCGTCATATATTCGCTAAATTTGCATATTTGTAATATTCACGTTTATTTTCGCATATGCGAAAATTCGCATATGATGAAAAATTAGCATAAGCAAAAATTTGCATATGCGAAAATTAGCATATACATATTTTCCCATATGCGAAAATTCAGACACCAGTCTCAAACAGTAGTATTAGAGCCTTCTTTACACCACACAAGCTGGAAGCAGAGAGAGATGATCACTGTGATGTGTACTATGAAAAATAAAAAATATATATTCGTAATTACGAATATATAGTGCTATATTCGCGAATTCGCAAATATGCGATATTCGCAAATAAAATTTGCATTGCGAATATTCGCGAGCAACACTATTAGGTATAGGCAGCAAAGTTCCCCCACAGTGGATGTAGACAGCAGAGTTCCCCCACAGTGGGTGTAGGCAGCAGAATTCCCCCACAGCGGGTGTAGGCAGCAGAGTTCCTTCACAGTACATGTAGGCTAGTGATGAGCAGCAGGGGCCATATACGAATTTCGCGATATTTCGCGAATATATGGATGAACATTCGTCTTATACTCGCAAATTTCGCATATTTGCCATGTCCGTTCCCTTTTTTCCATTCAAAAATTTGTAATGAAATTCGCGATTGTGCATGCGCGATTATATCTTTAACCTAAAAGAAGGGAGAGACCATTGTCCTCTGGAAGTGCCGATATTCACAAATATTTGCATATACAAAATATTTGCGCTCCACACTGACTCACACAGTAAATAATATTGGAGCCTTCTTTGGACCAAAAGCTGGAAGCAGGGAGGGATGATCACTTTTTTTTTTATAATTGTTGTGATGTGTACTGTGAAGAAAAAAAAGAAAACACGAATATTCGTCATTACGAATATATATCGCTATATTCTAAATATCCGCAAAATCACGAAGTGCCGATATTTGCAGTGAAAATGCGAGTTTCAAATATTCACATTCAACACTAGTGTAGGCAGCAGAGTTCCCCCACAGTAGGTGTAGGCAGCAGGGTCCCCCCACAGTAGGTGTGTTACGCCGAGCGCTCCGGGTCCCCGCTCCTCCCCGGAGCGCTCGCTTCACTCCCTCCGCTGCAGCGCTCCGGTCACGTCCTCTGACCCGGGGCGCTGCGATCCTGCTGCCAGCCGGGATGCGATTCGCGATGCGGGTAGCGCCCGCTCGCGATGCGCACCCCGGCTCCCCTACCTGACTCGCTCCCCGTCTGTTCTGTCCCGGCGCGCGCGGCCCCGCTCCCTAGGGCGCGCGCGCGCCGGGTCTCTGCGATTTAAAGGGCCACTGCGCCGCTGATTGGCGCAGTGGTTCCAATTAGGGTTTTCACCTGTGCACTTCCCTATATTACCTCACTTCCCTTGCACTCCCTTGCCGGATCTTGTTGCCTTAGTGCCAGTGAAAGCGTTCCTTGTGTGTTCCTTGCCTGTGTTTCCAGACCTTCTGCCGTTGCCCCTGACTACGATCCTTGCTGCCTGCCCCGACCTTCTGCTACGTCCGACCTTGCTTCTGCCTACTCCCTTGTACCGCGCCTATCTTCAGCAGCCAGAGAGGTGAGCCGTTGCTAGTGGATACGACCTGGTCACTACCGCCGCAGCAAGACCATCCCGCTTTGCGGCGGGCTCTGGTGAAAACCAGTAGTGGCTTAGAACCGGTCCACTAGCACGGTCCACGCCAATCCCTCTCTGGCACAGAGGGTCCACTACCTGCCAGCCGGCATCGTGACAGTAGATCCGGCCATGGATCCCGCTGAAGTTCCTCTGCCAGTTGTCGCTGACCTCACCACGGTGGTCGCCCAGCAGTCACAACAGATAGCGCAACAAGGCCAACAGCTGTCTCAACTGACCGTTATGCTACAACAGTTGCTACCACAGCTTCAGCAGTCATCTCCTCCGCCAGCTCCTGCACCTCCTCCGCAGCGAGTGGCCGCTCCTGGGATACGCTTATCCTTGCCGGATAAATTTGATGGGGACTCTAAGTTTTGCCGTGGCTTTCTTTCCCAATGTTCCCTGCATCTGGAGATGATGTCGGACCTGTTTCCCACTGAAAGGTCTAAGGTGGCTTTCGTAGTCAGTCTTCTGTCCGGAAAAGCCCTGTCATGGGCCACACCGCTCTGGGACCGCAATGACCCCGTCACTGCCTCTGTACACTCCTTCTTCTCGGAAATCCGAAGTGTCTTTGAGGAACCTGCCCGAGCCTCTTCTGCTGAGACTGCCCTGTTGAACCTGGTCCAGGGTAATTCTTCCGTTGGCGAGTATGCCGTACAATTCCGTACACTTGCTTCAGAATTGTCCTGGAATAATGAGGCCCTCTGCGCGACCTTCAAAAAAGGCCTATCCAGCAACATTAAAGATGTTCTGGCCGCACGAGAAATTCCTGCTAATCTACATGAACTTATTCACCTAGCCACTCGCATTGACATGCGTTTTTCTGAAAGGCGTCAGGAACTCCGCCAAGATATGGACTCTGTTCGCACGAGGCGTTTCGTCTCCTCGGCTCCTCTCTCCTCTGGTCCCCTGCAATCTGTTCCTGTGCCTCCCGCCGTGGAGGCTATGCAGGTCGACCGGTCTCGCCTGACACCTCAAGAGAGGACACGACGCCGTATGGAGAACCTCTGCCTGTACTGTGCTAGTACCGAACACTTCCTGAGGGATTGTCCTATCCGTCCTCCCCGCCTGGAAAGACGTACGCTGACTCCGCACAAAGGTGAGACAGTCCTTGATGTCTACTCTGCTTCTCCACGTCTTACTGTGCCTGTGCGGATGTCTGCCTCTGCCTTCTCCTTCTCTACAGTGGCCTTCTTGGACTCTGGATCTGCAGGAAATTTTATTTTGGCCTCTCTCGTCAACAGGTTCAACATCCCAGTGACCAGTCTCGCCAGACCCCTCTACATCAATTGTGTAAATAATGAAAGATTGGACTGTACCATACGTTTCCGCACGGAGCCCCTTCTTATGAGCATCGGATCTCATCATGAGAGGATTGAACTTTTGGTCCTCCCCAATTGCACCTCGGAGATTCTTCTTGGACTTCCCTGGCTTCAACTTCATTCCCCAACCCTGGATTGGTCCACTGGGGAGATCAAGAGTTGGGGGTCCTCTTGTTCCAAGAACTGTCTAAAACCGGTTCCCAGTAACCCTTGCCGTAACTCTGTGGTTCCTCCAGTAACCGGTCTCCCTAAGGCCTATATGGACTTCGCGGATGTTTTCTGCAAAAAACAAGCTGAGACTCTACCTCCTCACAGGCCTTATGATTGCCCTATCGACCTCCTCCCGGGTACTACTCCACCCCGGGGCAGAATTTATCCTCTCTCTGCCCCAGAGACTCTTGCCATGTCCGAATACGTCCAGGAGAATCTAAAAAAGGGCTTTATCCGTAAATCCTCCTCTCCTGCCGGAGCCGGATTTTTCTTTGTGTCCAAAAAAGATGGCTCCCTACGTCCTTGCATTGACTACCGCGGTCTTAATAAAATCACGGTTAAGAACCGCTACCCCTTACCCCTCATCTCTGAACTCTTTGATCGCCTCCAAGGTGCCCACATCTTCACTAAATTGGACTTAAGAGGCGCCTATAACCTCATCCGCATCAGAGAGGGGGACGAGTGGAAAACGGCATTTAACACCAGAGATGGACACTTTGAGTATCTGGTCATGCCCTTTGGACTGTGCAATGCCCCTGCCGTCTTCCAAGACTTTGTCAATGAAATTTTTCGTGATCTGTTATACTCCTGTGTTGTGGTATATCTGGACGATATCCTAATTTTTTCTGCCAATCTAGAAGAACACCGCCAGCATGTCCGTATGGTTCTTCAGAGACTTCGTGACAACCAACTCTATGCCAAAATTGAGAAATGTCTGTTTGAATGCCAATCTCTTCCTTTTCTAGGATATTTGGTCTCTGGCCAGGGACTACAGATGGATCCAGACAAACTCTCTGCCGTCTTAAATTGGCCACGCCCCTCCGGACTCCGTGCTATCCAACGCTTTTTGGGGTTCGCCAATTATTACAGGCAATTTATTCCACATTTTTCTACCATTGTGGCTCCTATCGTGGCTTTAACCAAGAAAAATGCTGATCCCAAGTCCTGGCCTCCTCAAGCAGAAGACTCCTTTAAACGACTCAAGTCTGCCTTTTCTTCGGCTCCCGTGCTCTCCAGACCTGACCCTTCCAAACCCTTCCTATTGGAGGTTGATGCCTCCTCAGTAGGAGCTGGAGCTGTTCTTCTACAAAAAAATCCTTCCGGGCATGCTGTCACTTGTGGTTTTTTCTCTAGGACCTTCTCTCCAGCGGAGAGGAACTACTCCATCGGGGATCGAGAGCTTCTAGCCATTAAATTAGCACTTGAGGAATGGAGGCATCTGCTGGAGGGATCAAGATTTCCTGTTATTATCTACACCGACCACAAGAACCTCTCCTACCTCCAGTCGGCCCAACGGCTGAATCCTCGCCAGGCCCGGTGGTCTCTGTTCTTTGCCCGATTTAATTTTGAGATTCACTTTCGTCCTGCCGATAAGAACATTAGGGCCGATGCTCTCTCTCGTTCCTCGGATGCCTCAGAAGTTGATCTCCCTCCGCAACACATCATTCCACCTGACTGCCTGATCTCCACTTCTCCTGCCTCCATCAGGCAGACTCCTCCAGGAAAGACCTTTGTTTCTCCACGCCAACGCCTCGGAATCCTCAAATGGGGTCACTCCTCCCATCTCGCAGGTCATGCGGGCATCAAGAAATCTGTGCAACTCATCTCCCGCTTCTATTGGTGGCCGACTCTGGAGACGGATGTTGGGGACTTTGTGCGAGCCTGCACTATCTGTGCCCGGGATAAGACTCCTCGCCAGAAGCCCGCTGGTTTTCTTCATCCTCTGCCTGTCCCCGAACAGCCTTGGTCTCTGATTGGTATGGATTTTATTACTGATTTACCCCCTTCCCGTGGCAACACCGTTATTTGGGTGGTCGTTGATCGATTCTCCAAAATGGCACATTTCATCCCTCTTCCTGGTCTTCCTTCTGCGCCTCAGTTGGCTAAACAATTTTTTGTACACATTTTTCGTCTTCACGGGTTGCCTACGCAGATTGTCTCGGATAGAGGGGTCCAATTCGTGTCTAAATTCTGGAGGGCTCTCTGTAAACAACTCAAGATTAAATTAAATTTTTCCTCTGCATATCATCCCCAGTCCAATGGACAAGTAGAAAGAATTAACCAGATCCTGGGTGATTATTTGCGACATTTTGTTTCCTCCCGCCAGGATGACTGGGCAGATCTCCTTCCATGGGCCGAATTTTCGTATAACTTCAGGGTCTCTGAATCTTCCTCCAAATCCCCATTTTTCGTGGTGTACGGCCGTCACCCTCTTCCCCCCCTCCCTACCCCCTTGCCCTCTGGTCTGCCCGCTGTGGATGAAATTTCTCGTGACCTTTCCATTATATGGAGAGAGACCCAAAATTCTCTCTTACAGGCTTCTTCACGCATGAAGAGGTTCGCGGATAAGAAAAGAAGAGCTCCCCCCGTTTTTTCCCCTGGAGACAAGGTATGGCTCTCCGCTAAATATGTCCGCTTCCGTGTCCCTAGCTACAAGTTGGGACCACGCTATCTTGGTCCTTTCAAAATTTTGTGTCAAATTAATCCTGTCTCTTATAAACTTCTTCTTCCTCCTTCTCTTCGTATCCCTAATGCCTTTCACGTCTCTCTTCTCAAACCACTCATCCTCAACCGTTTTTCTCCCAAATCTGTTCCTCCCACTCCTGTTTCCGGCTCCTCGGACGTCTTCTCGGTCAAGGAAATTTTGGCTGCCAAAAAGGTCAGAGGGAAAAATTTTTTTTTAGTAGACTGGGAGGGTTGTGGTCCTGAAGAGAGATCCTGGGAACCTGAGGACAACATCCTTGACAAAAGTCTGCTCCTCAGGTTCTCAGGCTCCAAGAAGAGGGGGAGACCCAAGGGGGGGGGTACTGTTACGCCGAGCGCTCCGGGTCCCCGCTCCTCCCCGGAGCGCTCGCTTCACTCCCTCCGCTGCAGCGCTCCGGTCACGTCCTCTGACCCGGGGCGCTGCGATCCTGCTGCCAGCCGGGATGCGATTCGCGATGCGGGTAGCGCCCGCTCGCGATGCGCACCCCGGCTCCCCTACCTGACTCGCTCCCCGTCTGTTCTGTCCCGGCGCGCGCGGCCCCGCTCCCTAGGGCGCGCGCGCGCCGGGTCTCTGCGATTTAAAGGGCCACTGCGCCGCTGATTGGCGCAGTGGTTCCAATTAGGGTTTTCACCTGTGCACTTCCCTATATTACCTCACTTCCCTTGCACTCCCTTGCCGGATCTTGTTGCCTTAGTGCCAGTGAAAGCGTTCCTTGTGTGTTCCTTGCCTGTGTTTCCAGACCTTCTGCCGTTGCCCCTGACTACGATCCTTGCTGCCTGCCCCGACCTTCTGCTACGTCCGACCTTGCTTCTGCCTACTCCCTTGTACCGCGCCTATCTTCAGCAGCCAGAGAGGTGAGCCGTTGCTAGTGGATACGACCTGGTCACTACCGCCGCAGCAAGACCATCCCGCTTTGCGGCGGGCTCTGGTGAAAACCAGTAGTGGCTTAGAACCGGTCCACTAGCACGGTCCACGCCAATCCCTCTCTGGCACAGAGGGTCCACTACCTGCCAGCCGGCATCGTGACAAGGTGTAGGCAGCAGGGTCCCCCAACAGTAGGTGTAGGCAGTAGAGTTCCCCCGACAGTAGGTGTAGGCAGCAGGGTCCCCCCCACAGTAGGTGTGGGCAGCAGGATCCCATCCACAGTAGGTGTAGGCAGCAGGATCCCCCCACAGTAGGTGTAAGCGGCAAAGTTTTTCCCCCTCCCCCGGGTAGGTGTAGGCAGCAGGGTTTTTCTCCCTAGCCCCCCCCCCTTTCCAGTAGGTGTAGGCAGCAGAGTTAGAGTCTCCTGCAATAGGTGTAGACAGCAGAGTTTTTCCCCCTCCCAATAGGTGTAAGCAGCAGAGTTAGAATCCCCCAGTATGTGTAAACATTAGAGTTAGAGTCCCCTCCCCAGTAGGTGCAGGCAGCAGAGTTTTTCACCTTAGCCCCTCTCTCTAGTAGGTGTTGGCAGCAGAGTTAGAGTCCCCCCCCCCAGTAGGTGTTGACAGCAGAGTTAGAGTCCCCCTAGTAGGTGTAGACAGCAGAGTTTTCCCCCCTCACCCTAGTGGGTGTAGGAAGAAGAGTTTTTTCCCCTCCCGAAGCAGAGTTCCCTCACATTAGGTGTAGGCAGCAGAGTCCCCCCACAGTAGGTGTAGGCATCAGGATCCCCCCACAGTAGGTGTAGGTGGAAAAGTTTTCCCCCCTCCCCCCAGTAGGTGTAGGCAGCAGAGTTAGAGTCCCCTGTAGCAGGTGTAGACAGCAGAGTTTTCCCCCTCTACCCAGTAGGTGTAGGCCGCAGAGTTAGAATCCCCCCAGTATGTGTAAACAGAGTTAGAGTCCCCTCCCCAGTAGGTACAGGCAGCAGAGCTTTTTGCCTTAGCCCCCTTTCTAGTAGGTGTAGGAAGCAGAGTTTTTCCCTCTCCCCCCAGTAGGTGTAGGCAGCAGAGTTAGAATCCCCCCCAGTATGTGTAAACAGTAGAGTTAGAGTCCCCTCCCCAGTAGGTACAGGCAGCAGAGTTTTTTGCCTTAGCCCCCCTTTCTAGTAGGTGTTGGCAGCAGAGTTAGAGTCCCCCCAGTAGGTGTAGGAAGCAGAGTTTTTCCCCCTCCCCCAGCAGAGTTCCCTCACAGTAGGTGTAGGCAGCAAAGTCCCCCCACGGTAGGTATAGGCTGCAGGGTCCCTCCACAGTAGGTGTAGGCAGCAGGGTCCCCCCACAGTAGGTGTAGGCAGCAGAGTTCCCCATAGTAGGTATAGGAAGCAGAGTTCCCCCACGGTAGGTGAAGGCTGCAGGTCCCCCCCCCCCCCACAGTAGGTGTAGGCAGCAGGGTTTCTCCCACAGTAGGTGTAGGAAGCAGAGTTTTTCTCCTTAGCCCCCCCCCTTTCTAGTAGGTTTAGGCAACAGAGTTAGAGTCCCCCCATTAGGTGTAGACAGCAGAGTTAGAGTTTCCCCCCCCAGTAGGTGCAGGCAGTAGAGTTAGAGTCCCCCCATCAGTAGATAAAGACAGCAGAGTAAGAGTTCCCCCAGTAGGTGTAGACAGCAGAGTTATAGTCTCTCCCCCCAGTAGGTGCAGGCAGCAGAGTTTTTCCCCTTAGCCCCCTTTTCTAGTAGGTGTTGTCAGCAGAGTTAGAGTTCCCCCCAGTAGGTGTAGACAGCAGAGGTAGAGTCTTCCCAGTAGGTGCAGACAGCAGAGTTTTCCCCCCTCCCCACAGCAGAGTTCCCTCACATTAGGTGTAGGCAGCAGAGTCCCCCCATAGTATGTGTAGGCAGAAGAGTTCCCCCATAGTGGGTGTAGGCAGGAGAGTTCCTCAACAGTGGGTGTAGGCAGCAAAGTTCCCCCATATTGGGTGTAGGCAGCAGAGTTCCCTCACAGTAGGTGTAGGCAGCAGAGTTCCCCGACAGAAGGTGCAGGCAGCAGAGTCCCCAACAGTAGGTGTAGGCAGCAGGGTCCCCCCACAGTAGGTGTAGGCAGCAGAGCCCCCACATTAGGTGTAGGCAGCAAAGTTCCCCCAAAGTAGGTGTAGGCAGCAGGGTTCCCCCACAGTAGGTGTAGGCAGCAGGGTCCCCCCACAGTAGGAGTAGGCCATAGGGTCCCCCACAGAAGGAGTAGGAAGCAGGGTCCCCCCACAGTAGGTGTAGGCAGCAGGGTCCCCCCACAGTAGGAGTAGGCAGCAGGATCCCCCCACAGTAGGTGTAGGCAGCAAAGCCCTTCCCCAGTAGGTGCAGGCAGCAGAGTTTTTCTCCGTAGCCCCCCCTTTCCAGTAGTTGTAAGAAGCAGAGTTTTTCCCCCTCCCCCCAGTAGCTCAAGACAGCAGATTTAAAGTCCCCCCAGTAGGTGTAAAAGGCAAAGTTAGTGTCCCTCCAGTAGGTGTAGACAGCAGAGTTTGAGTCCCCTCTCCCACCCCCCAGTAGGTGCAGGCAGCAGAGTTTTTCCCCTTAACCCCCCCCCCTTTCTAGTAGGTGTAGGCAGCTGAGATGTAGTCCCCCCAGTAGGTGTAGACAGCAGAGTTCCCCCCCCCTCCCCAGTAGCTGTAGGCAGCACAGTTTTCCCCCTCCCCCAGTAGGAGTAGGCAGCAGAGTTTTTCCCCTCCCCCCCAGTAGGTGTGGACAGCAGAGTTAGAGCCCCCCCAGTAGGTGAAGGCAGCAGTTAGAGTGCCCCCAGTAGGTGTAGGCAGCAGAGTTGGAGTCCCCCCAGTAGGTGTAGACAGCAGAGTTTTTCCCCGTTCCCCAGTAGGTGTAGGCAGCAGAGTTTTTCCCCCTCCCCCCACCTTTCCTAGGTTGAAATAAAATAAATTATGCTTACCTGATGTCCCACGCAGCGAACTCCTCCTCCGGAGCGCAGCAGGGACCCGCGTCTTCTTTACTCCACAGTGCAGGCGCCGATGAGTGACGTAGTCAGGGCCTGCACTGTGTGCTTCATGGAGGAGGAGGTCAAGTCTCCTATGTGTAGGCCGCAGATGCGTCTCACACAGAAGGGACGCCTTCTCCTGTATGTGCGTCTACCACACATACAGTAGAAGGCAGCGCTGGCTACTCACTAGCGGTGGCAGCGGCGGGTCCTTCACCCGGCTGGGCCCGCTGACCGCGTCCGATCGGATGGCTGGTCAGTCTGCCCCTGGCTACATGTCCTCAAATCTATATGGTCTATTTTTAAGCTTTACTTCTTCACAGTTTCTTGATATTCTGTTCTTCCTAAATATATGCGACATGTTGATGCCGGACTTTGGTATTGCAGACATGCCTGCCAGGGTAAGGCAAATGACTTTTCTAAAATAAACAAGAGGAAGCAAGTGTTTAACCTGCAAAATGTTCCTGAACTGTGCTGGAAGCTTGTTTATTAACATGTGCTAAGCCCTTCAGAACAATATTTTCATGACATGATACTGACTGACAGCAGCTTCTTAACCTTTTACTCTTTTGCTGTTGTGCTTTTTATAATTCTCTGGAGTGCTAAATCCAGGTAAAAGTATTTAACGAGTCTGGGTAAGCACATTTAACAAAACCCCTTTCTGCAAATGGATTCACCATGATGTCCTTACTGTGGCCTTCTAGTCCTAACAGGACATAATGGTATATCCAGTAGATAGCATAGCCGCTAGAATTATTCCAGCACCATCGGCAGCAGGTCCTAACTGTAATATATTAGTGACATTACTGCAATGGACGGCATCAGAGGAATTTTTTTTTACCTCAGCTGTTAAACCCCATAGAAAATCAATAGTGACACCCTCTCTTACTCTGCCTCAGCTGCCAAATGTGTAATAAAATGTAGAATGAACACTGGTCTCAGCAGTTTAACTGCGAAGATGCTGTGTCAGTGCTGACCACTGCATCTATAGAGTTGACAGGGAGAGGGGGCTACCTTTGTCTTCCTCCGGTTTCCATGACAGGAACAAGCCAGACCATGACCCATGGGTCTGCCAGCCACAGAAGCAAATGACTGCTCCGTGCCTGAGATCAAGGCAGGAGCAGTCGTGCGCCGAAAACACTGACCAATGCTATACTATGGCATAGCATTGATCAGTGTGGGTAATCAGTGTAATTCATTTTATAGTCCCCTATTGGAGCTATAACATTGCAAAAAAAATATATAATAATAATAATAAAGATGATTTATCCCCTCCCTAATAAAAGTTTAAATCACCCACCTTTTCCCATTTAAAAATAAATGTGTAAATAAAAATAAATATAAACATATGTGGTATCACCACGTGCATAAATGTCTGAACTATAAAAATATATCATTAATTAACCCCTTAAGGACCAAGGACGTACCGGTACGTCATTGGTCCTTCTCTTCTGATATAACGCGGGGTTACACAGTAACCCCGCGTCATATCATGGCGGGCCCGGCGTCATAGTGAAGCCGGGACCCGCCTCTAATAGCGCGCAGCGCCGATCGCGGCGCCGCGCGCTATTAACCCTTTAGCCGCGCGCTCAAAGCTGAGCCGCGCGGCTAAAAGTGAAAGTGAAAGTTCCCGGCTAGCTCAGTCGGGCTGTTCGGGATAGCCGCGGCTAATCGCGGCATCCCGAACAGCTGACAGGACAGCGGGAGGGCCCCTTCCTGCCTCCTCGCTGTCCGATCGCCGAATGACTGCTCAGTGCCTGAGATCCAGGCATGAGCAGTCATGCGGCAGAATCGTTGATCACTGGTTTCTTATGAGAAACCAGTGATCAACATAGAAGATCAGTGTGTGCAGTGTTATAGGTCCCTATGGGGCCTATAACACTGCAAAAAAAAAGTGAAAAAAAAAAGTGAATAAAGATCATTTAACTCCTCCCCTATTAAAAGTTTGAATCACCCCCCTTTTCCAATAAAAAAAAAACACAGTGTAAATAAAAATAAAAATAAACATATGTGGTATCACCGCGTGCGGAAATGTCCGAATTATAAAAATATATCATTAATTAAACCGCTCGGTCAATGGCGTGCGCGCAAAAAAATTCCAAAGTCCAAAATAGTGCATTTTTGGTCACTTTTTATATCATTTAAAAATGAATAAAAAGTGATCAATAAGTCCTATCAATGCAAAAATGGTACCGTTAAAAACTTCAGATCACGGCGCAAAAAATGAGCTCTCATACCGCCCCATACACGGAAAAATAAAAAAGTTATAGGGGTCAGAAGATGACAATTTTAAACGTATTAATTTTCCTGCATGTAGTTATGATTTTTTCCAAAAGTCCGACAAAATCAAACCTACATAAGTAGGGTATCATTTTAATCGTATGGACCTACAGAATACATATCAGGTGTCATTTTTACCGAAAAATGTACTACGTAGAAATGGAAGCCCCCAAAAGTTACAAAACAGCGGTTTTTTTTCAATTTTGTCGCACAATGATTTTTTTTCCCGCTTCACCATAGATTTTTGGGCAAAATGACTGACGTCATTACAAAGTAGAATTGGTGGCGCAAAAAATAAGCCATCATATGGATTTTTAGGTGTAAATTTGAAAGAGTTATGATTTTTTAAAGGCAAGGAGCAAAAAACGAAAATGCAAAAACGGAAAAACCTCCGGTCCTTAAGGGGTTAAATCACACGATCAATGGTGTACACGTAAAAAAAATTCCAAAGTCCAAAATAGCGTATTTTTGGTCACTTTTTATGCCATAAAAATTTTAATAAAAAGCGATTAAAATAAAAATGATAACGATAAAAACTTTAGATCATGGCGAAAAAAATGAGCCCTCATACATCCCCATGTATGGAAAAATAAAAAAGTTATAGGGGTCAGAAGAGGACATTTTTAAATGTATTCATTTACGTGCATGTAGTAATGATTTTTTTTCCAGATTTAAGACAAAATCAAACCTATATAAGTAGGGTATCATTTTAATCGTATGGACCTACAGAATAAAGAGCAGGTGTCATTTTTACTGAAAAATGCACTGTGCAGAAACAGAAGCCCCCAAAACTTACAAAATGTCTTTTTTTTCCAACTTTGTGGCACTATTATTTTTTGGGGGTTTAGCCATAAATTTTTGGGTAAAATGACTGATGCCATTACAAAGTAGAATCGGTGGCGCCATCATATGAGTCTGTAGGTGCAACATTTAAAGGGTTATGATTTTTATAAGGTGAGGAGGAAAAAACTAAAGGGCAAAAACAGAAAAACTGTCACGATTCGGCTGGCTGGAGGTGGATCCTCTGTGCCAGAGAGGGATTGGCGTGGACCGTGTTGGTGGACCGGTTCTAAGTTGCTACTGGTATTCACCAGAGCCCGCCGCAAAGCGGGATGGTCTTGCAGCGGCAGTAGCAACCAGGTCGTATCCACCAGCAACGGCTCAACCTCTCTGACTGCTGAAGATAAGCGCGGTACAAGGGAGTAGACAAGAGCAAGGTCGGACGTAGCAGAAGGTCAGGGCAGGCAGCAAGGATCGTAGTCAGGGGCAACGGCAGGAGGTCTGGAACACAGGCTAGGAACACACAAGGAAACGCTTTCACTGGCACAATGGCAACAAGATCCGGCGAGGGAGTGCAGGGGAAGTGAGGTATAAGTAGGGAGTGCACAGGTGAACATACTGATTAAGCCTGCTGCGCCAATCAGTGGCGCAGTGGCCCTTTAAATTGCAGAGACCCGGCGCGCGCGCCCTAAGGAGCGGGGCCACGCGCGCCGGGACAAGACAGACGGGGAACGGGTCAGGTACGGGAGCCGGGATGCGCATCGCGAGCGGGCGCCTCCCGCATCACGAATCGCATCCCGGCTGGGAGAGATATTGCAGCGCACCCGGTCAGCAGGTCTGACCGGGGCGCTGCGAATGAGAGGATGCTGCGAGCGCTCCGGGGAGGAGCGGGGACCCGGAGCGCTCGGCGTAACAAAAACCATGCATCCTTAAGGGGTTAAGAGCTTTGTGTAACACAGTTGATGCAGGATTAGAGTCTGATGGGACAGCAACAGAAATGAAGTTATCAACAGGATGAGAATCTATGCAGGCTAGAAAAAGGTAGAAAGGTTGATGGAAAAGTGAAGAGACAAGTTGGGGAAAAAGTCTTTATGGTGGTCCATGAACAGATAATTATCAGGTTGGTCTCAATTGGAAAGGCAAGACCAAGCCCATAAGCAGGATTTGAAGTATGGGTGGTGATGGTGTTTGACATCAGATATAAGATAGTGGCTCTTCTGATTAAGGAGCTGATAAACAGTTTGATACATTTCTAGCACCAACAGTAGATGGTTATTTATGTTCTAATAGTTACTGTGCTTCTTTTTGGAGCTGCCGTCTTCATCATCTTAATGTTTGCAACTTACAACCTATTTGCATTTGAGCAAATATTGAGTTCAGACAGTACAAATAAATGGCATATTTAGTGAAGACATAGTGAAGTAAGTATTTATGTAAGATGACACCTTGTTTCGTTAACAGACGGCAATAACTGAAAGTTGGAGAAAAGTTGTATGGTTTAACCGGGAAGTGATTAACCACAAAGGAAGTGGTTCCCTGCCACAGGGACAAATAATCAAATCACGGGTCTGCAAGTCCTGCAATAACTAACAAACAGAGCTCCACAATGACAGGATTCATGGTCCCAAATAAATAAAAACATCAGTAAACCTTGCACCAAGTAAAAACTTGTCATCAGTCTTTTTGAAACACATAGCGTACATTCAAATATTCATGAAAGCCTCTTCTGTCAAATTAGTCAATGTCAATATATCATTTTTTTAGTTATTTATTTTTGTGTTTTGAAAATACTAGGTGATAACAAATATGGCCACCCACATAGATTTTAAAGATAATGTTATCCCTCTTTCATGTGTTCCTGAATGGCAAACTTCTGCATAAACTATAATGGTTATCATCAGAAGCAGGTGTTAATGGGAACATACAGCAGCAATGTCAGGGGGATTGGAGATAAGTCCATTCCATCTATATAACTCCTTAGCCTTTCATTAGAAACCGCAACATACCTGAGGTTCAACAGAGTGGCTGTCATGCCCTCAGCATACTTGTCACATGACGGCAGGGTGCCAATGGGCTCATATTGCAGACACAAACCTAATACAGACCCTCAGGTCTATCATCTTTGTACACTAATTCCTGCCAAGCTCATAGAAGTTTAAACCCACAATATGAAAAAAAAACATTCCAAAAAATGTTTAAAGGGATAATCCAGGTAACTAAAATTTCCCCCTATCCACAGGAGGTCAGGCACTTATCCCCTATCCGCAGGATAGGGCATACGTTTTCATTACCCAGAGTACCCCTTCAATAAAAACCGTGAAAAATTATTTCTCATATCTATGGTGAAAACAAAAAACGATGGAGACGGCGCATTTCCTAGCAGTTCTAGTTTCAGCATAATTGGTCGACATCGGCAGCCTGTGGAATGTTGACCCGGAAATTTTCTACTGGGACATTCCACCATATGAACATACCCTTAGACTGCAGAGTGCAGTAAGTGGCAGTGATAACACCCCTGAGGAAGTCACCTCAAGGTGACGATACGCGTGGGGTTCAGGAGGACACCCGTTAGTGAAACCCATTATTACTGCCTTTTTCTTGCATTTTCCCAGCCCTGTGTCCAGGATTGTCTCTATCCTCTATCTGGTCAGGTTGTATATCTACATATTGTACATTGACAGTAGGGCTGTGGTTAGTTTATTATCACTTATAACTCTAATATAGTATTTTTTTCTTACCTAAGTACAAAGGCAGGATTGTACACTTATTTAAAGGGTGTCCTGGGTGGGGTCCCCTGGGCTCCCCCCTGTTGTGGGTGGGCATGTTTTGTGCCGTTTTAAATGTTTTTATGGGATCTATTTGATTGGTATCTTTGTCTATGTTTTTTGTAACTAATAAAGATTTGTTGAACTAGTCGGGTGTGCGCTATATGGTGTGCTTTTTTGGTTTTTGTATCAGTAAGTGGCAGTGGGCATGGCTAATCTCAAGGTGTTGCTTGTCTCCTCATACAGCCAGTGCCTCATCTCAACAACAGGATCTCTGCAGCAGCATGTAATTCAGCTCCTGCTCTTTTATCAACGGGTTTAGTCAGGTTTTCTTTACTATAATTGTTGCAAAATTGTCGCAACTACATGATTTTTCGTGCAACATTTTGACTGGAAAGCGAGAAAAGCAAGTTTTCCAAAAATTAACTACGTAGTAATAATTTTAAAATGGACTACGGTAGTCAGGTATTTATTAACTGCGACAGTCACAACTGCGCATGTTTGAGCTGGAGTAAATTTAGTAAATTTTTAACCCTGTTGTGACTTTTTTTGCGCAGTTGCGACTGTTGCAGTTAATAAATACCTGACTACCCGTAGTCCATTTTAAAATTATTACTACGTAGTTAATTTTTGGAAAACTTGCTTTTCTCGCTTTCCAGTCAAAATGTCGCACGAAAAATCGCGTAGTCGTAGTTGCGACAATTTTGCGACATTTATAGTAAAGAAAACCTGACTAAACCCGTTGATAAATGTCCATATATGTTCTCAAATAGCTTCTTGCAAAGGTAGTTACATACTTAGGAGGGTATAAAAAGGGTATTCCCAACTCAGACAGTAATTATATACTGTTCTTTTCTATCTGCAGTGGTTTAGAGTTGACTATTGTACTTTTAATTAACAGCAAAAATGAATTACTTTTCATTTTAGGGTCTAAATGATTAAAGGGGCTTTCTGGCACTTGTATAAAAATGAATATGGAGCTGGTTGCTCGTAAAAACAAAGCAATACTGCCCTGGTCCCCTGCCATTTCCATAAGGTTCTATTCAGTGTTCTAATCTTCTGTCTTCATCCTGCTTCTGAGACGATCACTCGGGACAGAACTTTCCCGCTTTAGTTTCAGGTAGCTTATTTGCCCGAGATGAATTTGCTCTTAGTCTAACCACATTTCTGAGTTAATTTAATTTATTTATATTGGGCAGACATATCCCACAGTGCTATATAGAGATCACAATAACCCTGTCCCTGTTGGGATTTGCCATCTAACCTAGTTACCTAGAATTGTCTTTGGAGTGTAGAGGAAATCCAGTATGATCATGGGGAAAACATACAAATTCTATGCAGATATTTCCTTCATTTGATTGAAACCCAGGTCCCCAACGCTGCAACAGTGCTAACCAATAAGCCCATAGAACAAAAGAAGAATGAGAGGAGGCACTCACGGTTTCAAGGTACAGTAGTTTTCTTTTATTCACGGTGCATGCTTGGAGGACGCCAAGGTGGAAGCACAGGTGCAGTGACAATTGTTTCACGCTCCTTCTGGGAGTTTAACCAATAAGCCAACATGCTACCAAAGTAACTTTATTAAAGCAGTCAAGGGTTTACAGTGTCCTTAATTGTCTATTCACACGTACAGTATTCTGCGCAGAATTGATGCGCAGGATTTTCTGCTGCAGATTTCAATGTAAACTGAATGACTGAGCACAGCTTGAAATCCTGTGCATCAAATCTGCACTTCAAATCTGCGCAGAATACTGTATGTGTGAATAGACCCTAAATGTCAAAGTACGGCAGTGTCAAATACAACTCAGGCCTCTACTGTAGAAAACTCACTAGATATTTGCCATGATCCTCCATTATTATGTAGGAGATGGGATATGCTAACTACTAGTCACTCAAACCCATTGCTTTCTTTCAATCAAGTATAGATCTGAGTAAATTTGAACAAATTGTTATTTAAAATTGATATACTAAGGTGTATACGCAAATAGAACATTTAGAACGGTGTGTTTGTAGATTTTAAAAGCTAATTTTTTTTAAATCACTCTACCCTTCAAAGTGTCCACGATGTCTTTATCATTTGCTCCATTGCTATCATTTGTTGTAGGATAGACAACAATGCAGTATAGGCCATGAAATTTGGTGAAAGCCTAGAACAGACCACAGGAAGGAGTGTGGAGCTATGGACATGACATATGAGAAAGGTTCTTGGCTCAGCTTGAGTATTTTATAGCTCAAACTAAGTGTTACTGCATCTTGTCATTACATCAATTTGTTCCTGTGCTTTTGGACTTCGTACGTCTGGCACTGAAATGCTGGCTCTCTACATTTTCCTATGTTTAATTCTTAGTTTATATGTTTCTCATGTAAGAATACAGTTATTGGAAACATTACATATATATATATATATATATATATATATATATATATATATATACTTTAGAAAGTTTTTTCACTTAAAGGGGTACTTCGGCGCTAAGACATCTTATCCCCTATCCACTTGCCGTAGAACACCAGGTTTTTATGGCGCTGCGGCACAGGAGGGTTATGAAGCAAGCTCAGGTGCTGAGCTCGCATCATACCCACACGGTCCCGGCTGCTATCAGCAGCAAGGACCCGTGGCTAATGCCGGACATCGCCGTTCCGGCAGATGTCCGGCATTAACTCTTTAGACGCGGCAATCAAAGTTGATAGCCGCATCTAAAAGTGAAAGTAAAACCATCCCGGCAGCTCAGTCGGGCTAATCGGGACATCGCGATAAAATCGCGATGTCCCGATCAGCTGGGACGCAGCAGGAGGGTGCCTTACCTTCCTCCTGTGCATCCGAATGGCAATTGATTGCTGCAAGCCTGAAATCCAGACTTGAGCAATCAACCGCCGATAACACTGATCAATGCAAAGTTATGTTTTTGCAGTGATCTGTGGAAAAGATCAGTGTGTGCTCCTATGGGAGCTATAACATTGCAAAAAAAAAAGTGGGGGAAAAAAGTGAATAAAGATCATTTAACCCCTTACCTAATAAAAGTTTGAATCACCCCCCTTTTCCCATTAAAAAAAACTGTGTAAATAAAAATAAAAATAAACATATGTGGTATCGCCGTGTGCGTAATTGTCCAAACTATAAAAATATATCATTAATTAAACTGCACGGTCAATGTCGTGCACAAAAAAAATTCCAAAGTCCAAAATAGCATATTTTTGGTCACTTTTTATAATATAAAAATATTAATAAAATGCGATCAAAAAGTCTTATCAAAACAAGAATGGTACCAATAAAAACTTCAGATCACGGCGCAAAAAAATTAGCCCTCATACCACCCCGTACATGGAACAATAAAAAAGTTATAGGGGTCAGAAGAGGACAATTTTAAACGTATACATTTTCCTGCATGTAGTTATGATTTGTTTCCGAAGTAATACAAAATCAAACCTATATAAGTAGGGTATCATTTTAATCGTATGGACCTAAAGAATAAAGATAAAGTGTTATTCTTAATTAAAAATGTACTGCGTAGAAACAGAAGCCCCCAAAATTTACAAAATGGTGTTTTTTCTTCCATTTTGTCTCACAATGATTTTTATTTTTTTTTTGCCATAGATTTTTGGGTAAAATGACTAATGTCACTGCAAAGTAGAATTGGTGACGCAAAAAATAATCCATCATATGGATTTTTAGGTGCAAAATTGAAAGGGTTATGATTTTTAAAAAGTAATGAGGAAAAAACGAAAATGCAAAAACTGAAAAACGCTATGTCCTTAAGGGGTTAAAAAGACCCCCTCATATCTAGACCTTTTTTTGTGTGCATAATTTTCCTTACATTATAGCCTATAAAGGCTACCCTTGTATAAGGAGACCACCCTTTTATGTGACCAAAAACCAGGGGACCAGAAATCAGACGAAGAACCATGCTGGGGACAAGAAATAATATGGGAATAAAAACATGAGAGCAGAAACAAGACAGGAATCCATGCTGTGGGCTATACATAGGATGGGAAGCCATGCTGGGTGTCACGATGCCGGCTGGCAGGTAGTGGATCCTCTGTGCCGGAGAGGGATTGGCGTGGACCGTGCTAGTGGATCGGTTCTAAGTCACTACTGGTTTTCACCAGAGCCCGCCGCAAAGCGGGATGGTCTTGCTGCGGCGGTAGTGACCAGGTCGTATCCACTAGCAACGGCTCACCTCTCTGGCTGCTGAAGATAGGCGCGGTACAAGGGAGTAAACAGAAGCAAGGTCGGACGTAGCAGAAGGTCGGGGCAGGCAGCAAGGATCGTAGTCAGGGGCAACGGCAGGAGGTCTGGAACACAGGCTAGGAACACACAAGGAAACGCTTTCACTGGCACGATGGCAACAAGATCCGGCAAGGAAGTGCAGGGGAAGTGAGGTGATATAGGGAAGTGCACAGGTGATCAGACTAATTGGAACCACTGCGCCAATCAGCGGCGCAGTGGCCCTTTAAATCGCAAAGACCCGGCGCGCGCGCGCCCTAAGGAGCGGGGCCGCGCGCGCCGGGACAGGACCGACGGGGAGCGAGTCAGGTACGGGAGCCGGGGTGCGCATCGCGAGCGGGCGCTACCCGCATCGCGAATCGCATCCCGGCTGGAGGCGGTATCGCAGCGCCCCGGGTCAGTGGATCTGACCGGAGCGCTGCAGTGAGGAGAGTGTAGCGAGCGCTCCGGGGAGGAGCGGGGACCCGGAGCGCTCGGCGTAACAGTACCCCCCCTTGGGTCTCCCCCTCTTCTTAGAGCCTGAGAACCTGAGGAGCAGACTTTTGTCTAGGATATTGTCCTCAGGTTCCCAGGATCTCTCTTCTGGACCACAACCCTCCCAATCCACTAAAAAAAAGGTTTTCCCTCTGACCTTTTTGGATGCCAGAATCTCTTTGACGGAGAAGATGTCCGAGGAGCCGGAAACAGGAGTGGGAGGAACAGATTTGGGAGAGAAACGGTTGATGATGAGTGGTTTAAGAAGAGAAACGTGAAAGGCATTAGGAATACGAAGAGAAGGAGGAAGAAGAAGTTTGTAAGAGACAGGATTAATCTGGCACAAAATTTTGAAAGGACCAAGATAGCGTGGTCCCAACTTGTAGCTAGGGACACGGAAGCGGACATATTTAGCGGAGAGCCATACCTTGTCTCCAGGGGAAAAAATGGGAGGAGCTCTTCTTTTCTTATCCGCGAACTTCTTCATGCGTGATGAAGCCTGTAAGAGAGAATTTTGGGTCTCTCTCCATATGATGGAAAGGTCACGAGAAATTTCATCCACAGCGGGCAGACCAGAGGGCAAGGGGGTAGGGAGGGGGGGAAGAGGGTGACGGCCGTACACCACGAAAAATGGGGATTTGGAGGAAGATTCAGAGACTCTGAAGTTATACGAGAATTCGGCCCATGGAAGGAGATCTGCCCAGTCATCCTGGCGGGAGGAAACAAAATGTCGTAAATAATCACCCAAGACCTGGTTAATTCTTTCTACTTGTCCATTGGATTGAGGATGATATGCAGAAGAAAAATTTAATTTAATCTTGAGTTGTTTACAGAGAGCCCTCCAGAATTTAGACACGAATTGGACGCCTCTATCCGAGACGATCTGCGTAGGCAACCCGTGAAGACGAAAAATGTGTACAAAAAATTGTTTAGCCAACTGAGGCGCTGAAGGAAGACCAGGAAGAGGGATGAAATGTGCCATTTTGGAGAATCGATCAACGACCACCCAAATAACAGTGTTGCCACGGGAAGGGGGTAAATCAGTAATAAAATCCATACCAATCAGAGACCAAGGCTGTTCGGGGACAGGCAGGGGATGAAGAAAACCAGCGGGCTTCTGGCGAGGAGTCTTATCCCGGGCACAGATAGTGCAGGCTCGCACAAAGTCCACAACATCCGTCT
Organism: Hyla sarda; assembly: GCF_029499605.1. NCBI lineage: Eukaryota > Metazoa > Chordata > Amphibia > Anura > Hylidae > Hyla > Hyla sarda. The sequence continues at coordinate 283,883,964 of NC_079193.1, forward strand.
CCAGAGTCGGCCACCAATAGAAGCGAGAGATGAGTTGCACAGATTTCTTGATGCCCACATGACCTGCGAGATGGGAGGAGTGACCCCATTTGAGGATTCCGAGGCGTTGGCGTGGAGAAACAAAGGTCTTTCCTGGAGGAGTTTGCCTGATGGAGGCTGGAGAAGTGGAAATCAGGCAGTCAGGAGGAATGATGTGTTGCGGAGAGAGTTCAACTTCCGAAGCATCCGAGGAACGAGAGAGAGCATCGGCCCTAATGTTCTTATCGGCAGGCCGAAAGTGAATTTCAAAATTAAATCGGGCAAAGAACAGAGACCACCGGGCCTGGCGAGGATTCAGCCGTTGGGCAGACTGGAGGTAGGAGAGGTTCTTGTGATCGGTGTAAATAATAACTGGAAATCTTGATCCCTCCAGCAGATGCCTCCATTCCTCAAGTGCTAATTTGATGGCTAGAAGCTCTCGATCCCCGATGGAGTAGTTTCTCTCCGCCGGAGAGAAGGTCCTAGAAAAAAACCCACAAGTGACAGCATGCCCGGAAGAATTTTTTTGTAGAAGAACAGCTCCAGCTCCCACTGAGGAGGCATCAACCTCCAATAGGAAGGGTTTGGAAGGGTCAGGTCTGGAGAGCACGGGAGCCGAAGAAAAGGCAGACTTGAGCCGTTTAAAGGCGTCTTCCGCTTGAGGAGGCCAAGACTTGGGATCGGCATTTTTTTTGGTTAAAGCCACGATAGGAGCCACAACGGTAGAAAAATGTGGAATAAATTGCCTGTAATAATTGGCGAACCCCAAAAAGCGTTGGATGGCACGGAGTCCGGAGGGGCGTGGCCAATCTAAGACGGCAGAGAGTTTGTCTGGATCCATTTGTAGTCCCTGGCCAGAGACCAAGTATCCTAGGAAAGGAAGAGATTGGCATTCAAACAGACATTTCTCAATTTTGGCATAGAGTTGATTGTCACGAAGTCTCTGAAGAACCATACGGACATGCTGGCGGTGTTCTTCTAGATTGGCAGAAAAAATCAGGATATCGTCCAGATATACAACAACACAGGAGTATAAAAGATCACGAAAAATTTCATTAACAAAGTCTTGGAAGACGGCAGGGGCGTTGCACAGGCCAAAGGGCATGACCAGATACTCAAAGTGTCCATCTCTGGTGTTAAATGCCGTTTTCCATTCATCCCCCTCTCTGATGCGGATGAGATTATAGGCACCTCTTAAGTCCAGTTTGGTAAAGATGTGGGCACCTTGGAGGCGATCAAAGAGTTCAGAGATGAGGGGTAGGGGGTAGCGGTTCTTAACCGTGATTTTATTAAGACCGCGGTAGTCAATGCAAGGACGTAGGGAGCCATCTTTTTTGGACACAAAGAAAAATCCGGCTCCGGCAGGAGAGGAGGATTTACGGATAAAGCCCTTTTTTAAATTTTCCTGGACGTATTCAGACATGGCAAGAGTCTCTGGGGCGGACAGAGGATAAATTCTGCCCCGGGGTGGAGTAGTGCCCGGGAGGAGGTCGATAGGACAATCATAAGGCCTGTGAGGAGGTAGAGTCTCAGCTTGTTTTTTGCAAAAAACATCCGCAAAGTCCATATAGGCCTTAGGAAGACCGGTTACTGGAGGAACCACAGAGTCACGGCAAGGGTTACTGGGAACCGGTTTTAGACAGTCCTTGGAACAAGAGGGCCCCCAACTCTTGATCTCCCCAGTGGACCAATCCAGGGTTGGGGAATGAAGTTGAAGCCAGGGAAGTCCAAGGAGAATTTCAGAAGTGCAATTGGGGAGGACCAAAAGTTCAATCCTCTCGTGATGAGATCCGATGCACATTAGAACGGGCTCCGTGCGGAAACGTATGGTACAGTCCAATCTTTCATTGTTTACACAATTGATGTAGAGGGGTCTGGCGAGACTGGTCACTGGGATGTTGAACCTGTTGACGAGAGAGGCCAAAATAAAATTTCCTGCAGATCCAGAGTCCAAGAAGGCCATAGTAGAGAAGGAGAAGGCAGAGGCAGACATCCGCACAGGCACAGTAAGACGTGGAGAAGCAGAGTAGACATCAAGGACTGTCTCACCTTTGTGCGGAGTCAGCGTACGTCTTTCCAGGCGGGGAGGACGGATAGGACAATCCCTCAGGAAGTGTTCGGTACTAGCACAGTACAGGCAGAGATTCTCCATGCGGCGTCGTGTCCTCTCTTGAGGCGTCAGACGAGACCGGTCGACCTGCATAGCCTCCACGGCGGGAGGCACAGGAACGGATTGCAGGGGACCAGAGGAGAGAGGAGCCGAGGAGAAGAAACGCCTCGTGCGAACAGAGTCCATATCCTGGCGGAGCTCCTGACGCCTTTCGGAAAAACGCATGTCAATGCGAGTGGCTAGGTGAATGAGTTCATGTAGATTAGCAGGGATTTCTCGTGCGGCCAGAACATCTTTAATGTTGCTGGATAGGCCTTTTTTAAAGGTCGCGCAGAGGGCCTCATTATTCCAGGATAATTCTGAAGCAAGAGTACGGAATTGTACGGCATACTCGCCAACGGAAGAATTACCCTGGACCAGGTTCAACAGGGCAGTCTCAGCAGAAGAGGCTCGGGCAGGTTCCTCAAAGACACTTCGGATTTCCGAGAAGAAGGAGTGTACAGAGGCAGTGACGGGGTCATTGCGGTCCCAGAGCGGTGTGGCCCAAGACAGGGCTTTTCCAGACAGAAGGCTGACTACGAAAGCCACCTTAGACCTTTCAGTGGGAAACTGGTCCGACATCATCTCCAAGTGCAGGGAACATTGGGAAAGAAAGCCACGGCAAAACTTAGAGTCCCCATCAAATTTATCCGGCAAGGATAGGCGTAGACCAGAAGCGGCCACTCGCTGCGGAGGAGGTGCAGGAGCTGGCGGAGGAGATGATTGCTGAAGCTGTGGTAGTAACTGCTGTAGCATAACGGTCAGTTGAGACAGCTGTTGGCCTTGTTGCGCTATCTGTTGTGACTGCTGGGCGACCACCGTGGTGAGGTCAGCGACAACTGGCAGAGGAACTTCAGCGGGATCCATGGCCGGATCTACTGTCACGATGCCGGCTGGCAGGTAGTGGATCCTCTGTGCCGAAGAGGGATTGGCGTGGACCGTGCTAGTGGATCGGTTCTAAGTCACTACTGGTTTTCACCAGAGCCCGCCGCAAAGCGGGATGGTCTTGCTGCGGCGGTAGTGACCAGGTCGTATCCACTAGCAACGGCTCACCTCTCTGGCTGCTGAAGATAGGCGCGGTACAAGGGAGTAAACAGAAGCAAGGTCGGACGTAGCAGAAGGTCGGGGCAGGCAGCAAGGATCGTAGTCAGGGGCAACGGCAGGAGGTCTGGAACACAGGCTAGGAACACACAAGGAAACGCTTTCACTGGCACGATGGCAACAAGATCCGGCAAGGAAGTGCAGGGGAAGTGAGGTGATATAGGGAAGTGCACAGGTGATCAGACTAATTGGAACCACTGCGCCAATCAGCGGCGCAGTGGCCCTTTAAATCGCAAAGACCCGGCGCGCGCGCGCCCTAAGGAGCGGGGCCGCGCGCGCCGGGACAGGACCGACGGGGAGCGAGTCAGGTACGGGAGCCGGGGTGCGCATCGCGAGCGGGCGCTACCCGCATCGCGAATCGCATCCCGGCTGGAGGCGGTATCGCAGCGCCCCGGGTCAGTGGATCTGACCGGAGCGCTGCAGTGAGGAGAGTGTAGCGAGCGCTCCGGGGAGGAGCGGGGACCCGGAGCGCTCGGCGTAACACTGGGGACCAGAAAGAAGGGAGGAAGTATTCTAGGGGCCAGGAATTCTAGGGGCCACAGAATAAAGAATACATGTCATTATTACCGTAAAGTGTATAGTGAAAACAAAATCCTCCAAAATGTGCAAAATTGTGGTTTTCATTGAAATTTCCTCCCTAAAATTTTTTTTGGGGGGGTTCACCGTACATTTTATGGTAAAATGAGAGGTTTCATTACAAAGTAAAATTGGTCATGCAAAAAACAAGCCCTTATATGGGTCTGTAGATGGATTTTAGAAGGCGAAGAGTAAAATACTAAAACTCAAAAATAAAATTGGCCTGGTCCTTAACCCCTTAAGGACCAAGCTAATTAAGCCTGTATGCCCCTCAAAGACCAGGCCTGTTTTTTCAAATCTGGGATGTATGTCTTTATTTGAGAATAACTCTGGTAATGTTTTGCCAATGAAAACAATTCTGACATTGTTTTTTTGTCGCAAGTTGTACTACATGAAAATAGTAAAAGTTAATCGATATATTGTATTTTTTTATTTACAATACCAGAAACCGTGAACTTTTTGAAAAAAATATTTTTTGTTATTTTGACGTTAATAGGTTGCATATATTTATACATAATGTTTATTTTTTTTTATTAAAAATTATAATTTCATATGTCTACTTTATTTTCTTAATTTTTTATTATTCTTCACATTTTAGATGTATTAGAGGCCTAACAAATTTACTTGACACTTGAAAATTTGAAAAGTACATCTTATTTTTATGTGCTAAGCAAGGATTGCAGCAACTGAGAAGTAGTAGAACATGGGAACCCCCCCCCCCCCAAATGACCCCATTTTAAAAACTAGAACCCTCAAGGTATTCGCTAGGGGGTAAAGTGAGTATTTTAATACCATAGTTTTTTGGCAGGAATTATTACAAAGTCAGTTTTAAAAATCGAAACTAGCTTTTTTTCACAAATGCATCATTTGTGGGACATATTTTTTGTACATCACTTCTGATATTGAAAGAAATGCACCCTATATTTTATTTAGCTGCTTGTCCCACGTTCGGAAATACCCCCGCTTAGGCCATATATAGTTCCTTGGCTGCGTGGTAGGACTCAGAAGGAGAGGAGCACCATTTGGCTTTCAGGGCAGAACAGTACCCCCACCCCCACAAATGACCCCATTTATATACCGCACCCCTACAAGTTATTGGCTGGACCAGGGACCTCTCTGATTGGTCCTTGGTAGGCTAGCAGTATAACGCGTCTGTCTGTGACAGTTAAGGCTCCTGATGGATATATCTGCCATGTTGTGGGAATAAGCTCAGTGTGTCTGCTCATGACTGCTGGCGGGAAATCCGCCGCTATGAGTGGACACACAAAGCTACCCAGCCGCAGCAGGGAGCTCATTACCGTGACTGCTGCATAATGTGTAGGATCACATGGTGGACATCCGCAGCATATTAAATGCCGCCAATGCGATCCTACACATTATGCATTTTTTTTTATTAGAGTCAGTTAATAAATGTATTTTTATTAAAAAAAATTTTTTTTTTACACTTTTTTTTACACTTTATTACATTTTTATTTATTTTTACACTTTTATTTTATTTATTTATTTATTTTTACACTTTTTAATGCTTTGGAATACTTAGTATTCCAAAGCATTGCAGTAAGATGCTGCCTGCCAGTTTTCACTAGCAGGCAGCATATCAAGACGTACCTCTGGCACCCAGGGCAGACGTGGGTGTCTTTGTAGGACCCCCGGCTGCCCAGGTATGCAGCAGCACCCCGTAATGCTCCGGGGTGCTGCAGGAGAGACAGAGGGAGCCCCCTCCCTCTGCCAGAACTCCTTACAGCGCGCGGTCACTCCTGACCGCGGCTGTAAGGGTTAAACGGTTCCATACGGTCCATACGGTTAAAATGATACCCTACTTATATAGGTTTGATTTTGTCGTACTTCTGGAAAAAATCATAACTACATGCAGGAAGATTTATACGTTTACAATTGTCATCTTCTGACCCCTATAACTTTTTATTTTTCAGCGTACGAGGTTGGTATGAGGGCTCATTTTTTGCAACGTGATCTGAAGTTTTCAGTGGTACCATTTTTGTATTGATCGGACTTTTTGATCGCTTTTTATACATTTTTTTTTTATAAAAAGTGGCCAAACTACGCTAATTTGGACTTTGGAATTGTTTTTTGCGCGTACGCCATTAACCGTGCGGTTTAATTAACAATATATTTTTATAATTCAGACATTTCCACACACGGCAATACCACATACGGGGCTATAACACTGCACACACTGATCTTTTACATTGATCAATGGTTTCTCATAGGAAACCATTGATCAATGATTCTGCCGCTTGACTGCTCATGCCTGGGTCTCAGGCACTGAGCAGTCATTCGGCAATTGGACAGTGAGGAGGAAGGTAGGGGACACTCCTGCTGTCCTATAGCTGTTCGGGAAGCCGCTGTGGCCCCACGTTATAGACCGGGAGCAGACTCAGGGCTACAGGTACGCCCTAAGTCCTTAAAGAGTAGCTCCCACCATCCACCATCCTATTTTTTTTTCTTTCCCTGCCTATTGCCCATCTATCCCTAACCACCTCCCTGCTTTTAATTATTCTTTTTACTATATTAAAAGTGGCTTTTTGTCTGCCCTGTAGTGTGTTCACTACCAGGCAGACTTCCCCAACAGGCGTGATGTCACTGATGCCTGCTGGGGGGGCCGACTTCCCCTATACAGGGTGCCTCCAGCTGTTTCACCACTACAACTCCCAGTTTGCCCTGACATCTATTGGCTGTCAGGGCATGCTGGGAGTTGTAGTGGTGAAACAACTTGAGGCACCCTGTGCTGAAAACAATCTTGTAATGTAACAGTCACGGCACCCCACTCCCCCCATAACCCCCCCCCCCCAGTTTCTTATAAGACCACGGCCGCAGCGCAAACCGGTGACGGCAGCGGGCGATGATCAGCGGCGGCAGCGGGCGATGATCGGCGTAAGAAGAGGACGGCGACGCAGCTTCCTGGATCCAACGGAAGCTGGTGAGTTACTTAGCAACATCTGGAGGGCTACAGTCTGAGACCACTATAGTGGTCTCTAAACTGTAACCCTCCAGATGTTGCAAAACTACAACTCCCAGCATGCCCAGAGAGCTGTTTAGGCTTGCTGGGAGTTGCAGTTTTGCAACAGCTGGAGGTCTACAGTTTGAGACCACTGCAAAGTGATCTCTATACTGTGCACCTCCAGATCTTGCAAAACTACAACTCCCAGCATGCCCAGACAGCAGTTTGCTGTCTGGGCATGCTGGGAGTTGTAGTTTTGCAACATCTGGAGGTCCACAGTTTGGAGACCACTGTGCAGTGGTCTCTAAACTATAGCTCTCCAGATGTTGCAAAACTGCAACTCCCAGCATGCCTAAAATTTTGGGATTTTTCACCAAGAAAGGATGCAAGTTACCACAAAATTTTACCACTATGTTAAAGTAGAATATGTCACGAAAAAACAATCTCGGAATCAGATTGATAACTAAAAGCATTCCAGAGTTATTAATGTTTAAAGTGAGAGTGGTCAGATATGCAAAAAACGCTCTGGTCCTAAGGTGTAAAATGGGCTGGTCCTTAAGGGGTTAAGCCAAGGGCCTAGCCCTATATATATTGCCCCTCAAGGCTGAGACATTTTGAAATACATATTTATATATTATTTACAGTTCTCCATTATAAGATGCATAACTGCTGTAAAAAGGAAAGTACGTAAGAAGTATTGACGTAAATAACCTTGGCACCTAATTTAAAGCGGTGCTACCATATTGTTAGGATTCGGCAGGCTGGAGGTGGATCCTCTGTGTCAGCGAGGAATTGGCGTGGACCGTACCGGTGGACCGATTCTAAGTTGCTACTGGTATTCACCAGAGCCCGCCGCAAAGCGGGATGGTCTTGCTGCGGCGGTAGCAACCAGGTTGTATCCACCGGTAACGGCTCAACCTTGCTGACTGCTGAGAGTGGCGTGGGACAGGAGGACTAGACAGAGGCGTGGTCAGACGTAGCAGAAGGTCAAGGCAGGCGGCAAGGTTTGTAGTCAAGGGTAACGGCAGAAGGTCTGGTAACACTGGTAAGGCAATCACAGGAACGCTTTCACTAGGCACAATTCAACAAGATCCGGCCATTCAGGGAAGGGGAAGTGAGGTAATATAGGCCTGGAGCAGGTGAGCTAATTACACTGATTGGGCCAGGCACCAATTAGCGGTGCACTGGCCCTTTAAAACTTTGAGAGCTGGCGCGCACGCGCCCTAGAGAGCGGTGCCGCGTGCGCCAGGACGTGACAGCCGGGGTCCAGGACAGGTAAGTAGATTGGGATGCGATCCGCGAGCGGGCGCGTCCCGCTATGCGAATCGCATCCCCGCCGGCAGTGTCGGTGCAGCGCTCCTGGTCAGCGGGTCTGACCGGGGCGCTGCAGAGAGGAGAACGCCGTGAGCGCTCCGGGGAGGAGTAGGGACCCGGAGCGCTCGGCGTAACAGTACCCCCCCTTAGGTCTCCCCCTCTTTTTGTCTGTTTGTCTCTTCATACGAGACGAGACCATTGGGAGCGACTCTTGATGATGATAGAGAAGTCCTGGGTAACTTCATCAATGGCAGGCAATCCAGAAGAAGTGGGAATGGGGAGGGCGGGCAGAGGGTGAAGCTTGCGACGGGGCAGAGTGTTACCAGGAAGGGGGCTATGAGGAGGCAAAATCTCAGCTTGCTTTTTGCCGAAAATATCCTGGTAAGCCTTGGGAGGGGCCGGTATGGGTGGAACCTCAGGAGTTAGACAAGTGGAAGCAGATGTAAGGCATCGTTTGTGACAAGAAGGACCCCAATTTTTGATCTCCCCGGTGGTCCAGTCAAGGGTGGAAAAATTACGTTGGAGCCATGGCAGACCGAGGAGGACTTCAGAGGTGCAGTTGGGCAGAACAAAAAATTCATTTTTTTCGTGATGCAGTGCAATGCTCCTAAGCAGAGGTTCTGTGCAGTAACGCACAGTGCAGTCCAATTTTACTCCATTGACAGAAGAAATGTAGAGCGGCTTGACGAGACGGGTCACTGGGATGCTGAACCTATTAACGAAAGAGGCCAAAATAAAATTTCCTGCGGAACCAGAGTCCAAGAAGGCCACAGCTGAGAAGGAAGAGTTGGCAGAAGGAGAAATCCGCACGGGCACAGTGAGACGTGGAGAAGCAGACTTCACACCAAGAGATGCCACTCCCACTTGAGTTGGGTGCGTGCGTTTCCCAGACGCGGAGGACAAATAGGGCAGTCCACTAGGAAATGTTCGGTACTAGCGCAGTACAGGCATAAATTTTTATCTCTGCGACGAGACCTCTCTTCATGGGTCAGGCGAGACCGATCCACTTGCATAGCCTCCTCGGCGGGAGGCACAGGGGTAGATTGCAAAGGATTCCGGGAGAGAGGTGCCCAGAGATCAAGGTCCTTTTCCTGGCGGAGCTCCTGGTGTCTTTCAGAAAAACGCTTGTCGATGCGGGTGGCCAAATGGATAAGTTCAGACAGGTTAGCAGGAATTTCTCCTGCGGCCAGTACATCTTTGATGTTGCTGGATAAGCCTTTCTTGAAGGTCGCGCAGAGGGCCTCGTTGTTCCAGGCTAGCTCAGAGGCGAGGGTACGAAACTGAATGGCGTATTCGCCTACAGACGAACTTCCTTGGACTAGGTTCAGCAAAGCAGACTCGGCAGAGGAGGCCCGGGCTGGCTCCTCGAAGACACTACGGACTTCAGCGAAGAAGGACTGGACAGTGGCTGTGGCAGGATCATTGCGGTCCTAGAGCGGTGTGGCCCATGACAAGGCCTTTCCAGACCGAAGACTAACTACGAAAGCCACCTTAGACCGTTCTGTGGGAAATTGGTCCGACAACATCTCCAAGTGTAGGGAACATTGAGACAGGAAACCACGGCAGAGTTTAGAGTCCCCATCAAATTTGTCCGGCAGAGACAAGCAGAGGCTAGGAGCGGCCACTCAATGCGGAGGAGATGCAGGAGCTGGCGGAGGAGATGGTTGCTGTAGTTGTGGCAGAAGTTGCTGTAGCATGGTGGTCAACTGCGACAATTTCTGTCCTTGTTGGGCGATCTGTTGTCCTTGTTGCGCTTGTCCTTGTTGAGATTGCTGGGCGACCACCGTGGTAAGGTCAGCGACAACTGGCAGCGGGACCTCAGCGGGATCCATGGCCGGATCTACTGTTAGGATTCGGCAGGCTGCAGGTGGATCCTCTGTGTCAGCGAGGGATTGGCGTGGACCGTACAGGTGGACCGGTTCTAAGTTGCTACTGGTATTCACCAGAGCCCGCCACAAAGCGGGATGGTCTTGCTGCGGCGGTAGCAACCAGGTCGTATCCACCAGTAACGGCTCAACCTCGCTGACTGCTGAGAGTGGCATGGGACAGGAGGACTAGACAGAGGCGAGGTCAGACGTAGCAGAAGGTCAAGGCAGGCGGCAAGGTTCGTAGTCAAGGGTAACGGCAGAAGGTCTGGTAACACTGGTAAGGCAATCACAGGAACGCTTTCACTAGGCACAAGGCAACAAGATCCGGCCATGCAGGGAAGGGGAAGTGAGGTAATATAGGCCTGGAGCAGGTGAGCTAATTACACTGATTGGGCCAGGCACTGGCCCTTTAAAACTCAGAGAGCTAGCGCGCGCGCACCCTAGAGAGGGGAGCCACGCGCACCAGGACATGACAGCCGGGGACCGGGACAGGTAAGTAGATTGGGATGCGATCCGCGAGCAGGCGCGTCCCGCTATGCAAATCGCATCCCCGCCGGCAGTGTCAGTGCAGCGCTCCTGGTCAGCGGGTCTGACTGGGGCGCTGCAGAGAGGAGAACGCCGCGAGCGCTCCGGGGAGGAGCCGGGACCCGGAGCGCTCGGCGTAACACATATGAAAAAAGTTATGATCAGTCAGTGCCTTAATATTGAGACCCAACCGATTGCTAGAATGAGCTGGGAGACTTACTATAGAACTCGTCTCTTGCAACATGATGGGAAGAGCAGGAAGCTAGGAAGAAAACTCTCAGCCGAGAGTTTCTCCTGGCTCGTTCTAGTGATTGGTGGTGGTGGTGGTTGGGGTTGGAGCACCCAGACCCCCACCAATGAAAACGTTTGACATATCTGCATGGGAAAAAAAAATTATGATTTTAATAAATGATCACAGGGTATATTGTAAAGTTCTGCTAAATCTGTTGTTATCTCATAAAGAAATATTATTATTATTATAATCAAGCAAAGGTATAATGTCAAATGTTGAAAGGAATCAAGAAAAGAATAAAAAAAGCTAGCAACCATATATCAATTGCACACCACAGATATTCAATATGTTCCAAAATATAAATCTTTATTAGTCATAAAGCAGACAGATAAGTACACAGACTTAAAAACAATTAAAAACAAGATCCAGAGCGGAGGAATATAATCCTGCACGCCCACCCTGCAGTAGGTACAAATGACCCTGAGATGTTAATCAGTCCCGCCACAATCAATCCCAAAAACAATCTATGCAGCAATAAACAGAACAGCTGACAAAGATTGTGAAATCACTTAACAGCCTATCCACAAATGAATTCAAAGTGTCACAGTGCCTGCAATAAACCTGTCAATGAAATGTAAGGTGCATAACTACAACCTGATAAAGTGCAATATGTCCGTCCAGTCCAAAAAATAGTGAGGGATGGCTGTCATACTGAGTGCTGTAATGCTGCTACCGGGACTCTGTACATCAAAGGCAGGGAGAAGCTGACCCAAATGTTGAAAGGAGACTTTGTATGATATTGTGGTTTGCTGGTCCTACGAATTTCACTACACACAATAACATCCTCAGGAAGCGGTTGGACCCCCAGGGATCATATTTTCTACCTGTCCTGTGGATTTGATAAACACTCTCCAGGAACATCATTGGCAATACATTATCATATTTGGAGAAAATATTAATTCATGAGCAACAATCTACCAAGATTATTACAGTGTAACAGTAATCGCTTCAGTAATATTTCCCTTTGACCATTTGACTTTGCTTCATTATTACAGAGGATGGAGGTGAATCTTAACATGCTGTCAGACATGCTTAACATCATTTACCTCATCAACATAATTTGACAACCCTAATAAAATGAGTTATAGGAGTGAATAATAGCCAACCCAACCCTTTGTGGCATTGTTATTCTTTTGCTTCAGTCATTGTGAAAAAGTGTCTGGTGTAGTTCCCATGCCACTGGTTTATCTACTGAATGGGAAGTCCCAGGGATTATTTCATTGTTTTGTAACATTACAGGTGCACAGCAATTTTCCTGAGAATATAAACTTTCAAATCTAAAGCTTAGGAATTCAACTCTGCCTTTGTTCTCTAAACAAAGATAACAAAGTGTCGCCACTAGAGGGGTGCACACTTATACACTGTGCCGGGCAGGAAAGCATTTGTCCTGTCTCCATCGAGTTAATGCTTTATTCAGACAAGCTTAACTGCAACATAAAACAGGTACATGTTTATAAAGTAACATTATAAATCATTTAACATTCAAACGGAATAATAGAGGTGTAAGTAATTATAGGTATTAACTACTGAGCAGTAAGAGACACAACAACAGCATGTACACAATCAGAAATACTTCCTACCAAATAATTGCCTACCTACACACAAAATGAGTTATAGTTTTTTTTACATATCCTTTTTTATTTATTTACTAGTTGAGTACCCGGCGTTGCCTGGTATTTCCTTCCTAATACTTGTTGGGGAGGAAAATCAACAAAGGAGGAAGCTTTTGACTTCATATCCCATCCTCATATATTGTTCTCATATCCCAACCCCATATCCTGTCTCCATATCTTGTCCCCATATCCCGTCCTCATATCTCATCCTTATATCCCAACCTCGTATCCTGTCATCATATCTCGACCTCATATTCCGACCTCCTGTCTCGTCCTCATATCTCGACCTCATATCCCGTCCTCCTATCCCGTCTTCATATCTTGACCTCATATCCCGGCCTCATATACCATCCTTATATCCATCCTCATATCCCATCCTCATATCCCGACCTCATATCCCATCCTTATGTCCCATCCTCATATCCTGTCCTCAGGTGGGACTGATGTGTGATGAAGATATTGTAAGCTGAAAATAGAAGTGGACGTGGCTTTGTGGGTCTGGGCATAATTTACCAGCCAGACCGATGCACAAAAAGGGTAGTTAATAAAAGGGGTTTGGCTTAAAAGCAGGAGTGTCTTTGTGAGATGGGGTGTGGCTTGCAAGCCGGATTGACACATTCACCAGTAGATGCAGAGCGGAGCTTGTGGAGGAAGGTACTGGAAGTCCCATATACTTGCAATGGACTTGAAACAAAAATCCATCTTTTATATAAGGGTGTAGGTAAGGGTTAATTTAACTATCATATCTTTCTATTTGACATATGAGTAATATTTGTATCAGGAATTATTGAAATATCTTCAGCTATACTAAAGTTATGTGGGAACGTACATTTCCCATTGATTTGCATGGGACTTTAAACAAAACCCCAACCCTCACAAATGGGGATAGTTAAGGGTTAAATTAACTATCCTATATTTTAAGTGGACATATAAGTAACATGTGACCAAGTATTATCAAAATATCTCCAGCCGTTTGGAAGTTATGCAGTAACATATATTTCCCATAGACTTGTATGGGACTTTAAACAAAAACCCAGACCCTGGCAAATGGGGGTGGGTAAGGGTTAAATCACCTATCCTATGTTTGTTGTTGACATATAACGTTTCATATTAATATCTTTAGCCGTTTGGACATGATGCTAGAACATACACACACACATTGGGGGAGATTTATCAAAACCCGTCCAGAGGAAAAGTTGCTGAGTTGCCCATAGCAACCAATCAGATCACTTCTTTAATTTTTTAAAAGGCCTGTGAAAAATGAAAGAAGCTATCTGATTGGTTACTATGGGCAACTGGACAACATTTTCTCTGCACAGGTTTTGATAAATCTCCCCCTTTGAGTTATATATATATATTAAAAAAGCAATAGTAAGCAACAATTTCAACAATCCAATTGCAAATTACCGATTAAACAACTATATTGTAAACATATAGGGCAGCAAAGCAATCGAATGGGGAGAAACAACACTTGGGCCATGCACCCCTCCCTGAAGAAGACCCCAAGCAATCAAAACTTTGGGCATGTCCTTGGGAAATGTCGTCATTTTATATGACGGGTACACTTTAAAGGCATATGGATGTATTCCCTTTATTAACTAGAAGGTAAAGCAGTCACGAGAGTATCTTTCATTCTGCAGGACTGAGTGCCCCCATACTTTACATTCATTTCAGATCCACTGACTTCTTTTATCATTGGAAGACTTTTCAAATGAATTATATCTAAACCAGACAAATGCTTTATTTGTCACATGACTGAATGCACCTGCAAACTGACACCTGTGCAAGGAAAGATATCATAAAATGGTTGGCACATATCCTGGTGTTGGAAACATTTGTTGTATCAAATATTGCAGTTTATAGCCACAAGCGGTTACAATGTAGAAGGCATACTGTGACAGTTACATGTATCATAAATTCTTTAACCCAGTGTTTTCCAAACAGTGTGACTCCAGCTGTTGCAAAACTACAACTTCCAGTATGCTCGGACATCCTTTGGCTGCCCGGGCATGCTGGGAGTTGTTGTTTTGCAACATTGCTTTAACCCCATCCTGCAATTTGATGTAGTTGTACATTAAATTTGGAGAACCTTGCACATTTAACATACAGTTATGGTATTAAGTATGGTTTTAGTGTAGTAGGGAAAGGCCAATGATTTTGAAGTCCTGAATAACCTATTTAGGTAGAGGAGCATTATCTATATCTCTATCTATCTATGCAGTTGAAGCCACCCCTAGTTTTATTAAACCTATTGTTTTCATAGCCTTAGAGCAGGGGTCCTCAAACTTTATTAACGGGGGCCCGTTCACGGTCCCTCAGACCGTTGGAGGGCCGGACTATAGATAAAAAACATGAACAACTTCCTATGCACACTTATATATCTTATTAGTGAACTATCCCTTTAAGTATGCAGCACAGTTCCCCACACATTAGGTTGGCAGTATAGATCCCCCACATTAGGTTGTAGTTCCCCAACACTAGGGTTGGCAGTACAGTTCCCCCACATTAGGTGAAGTACAGTTCCCCAACACTAGGGTTGGCAGTACAGTTCCCCCACATTAGATGCAGTACAGTTCCCCCACATTAGGTACAGTACAGTTCCCCCACATTAGGTGCAGTACAGCTCCCCCACATTAGGTGCAGTATACTTCCCCCACATTAGGTGCAGTATAGTTCCCTAACATTAGGTGCAGTATAGTTCCCCCACATTAGGTGCAGTATAGTTCCCCCACATTAGGTGCAGTATACTTCCCCCACATTAGGTGCAGTATACTTCCCCCACATTAGGTGCAGTATACTTCCCCCACATTAGGTGCAGTATACTTCCCCCACATTAGGTGCAGTATAGTTCCCCCACATTAGGTGCAGTATAGTTCCCCCACATTAGGTACAGTATAGTTCCCCCACATTAGGTGCAGTATAGTTCCCCCACATTAGGTGAAGTATAGTTCCCCCAAGTTAGGTGCAGTATAGCTCCCCACATTAGGTGCAGTATGTTCCCGCACAGACATACAGCCTCCAGCCATACAGTGTATGGCTGGAGGCTGTATGCCTGTGTTCTGCCCCACTTCAGTGCTCCGACCACCTCTCCTCCGGTCCGGATATAGCTGTAAGTCCCGGGACCGAAGGAGCGGGGGTCGGAGCACCGAAGCTGATGTGCCGCTGGTAACACTTACCTAGCTGGCCAGCGCATGTCCTCATTGCTGCTCCGCTCCTCCGCGCTTCGTTGCTATGGGCGCACACACGGTGTCAGTGACGTCCCTGCGTGCGCCACCTTCCCAGTGACCCCTGCATTTTTAAAGTAAACACGGGGCCTCCGAGAGCGCATCCCTGTGTCCCGAAAACATCTTTCGGGACACAGGGATGTCCCAGGCAGCGGCGGGCCGGATTAATGTCCTCGGTGGGCCGCATGTGGCCCGTGGGCCGTAGTTTGACGACCCCTGCCTTAGAGTGTCAGTCAGACATGTCAAATGTTGTTGATGGCATCAAGCCTTAAAGGGGTACTGACCCCTAGACATCTTATCCCCTATCCAAAGGATAGGGGATAAGATGTCTGATCGAGGGGGTCCTGCAACTGGGAACCCCCACGGTCTCTTCTGCAGCACCCCCTGTTATCTGCTGCACTGAGTAAAGTTCGCTCCGTGCCTGATGATGGGCGATGCACATGACATCACAGACCTGCCCCCTTGTAATGTCACGGCCCCACCCCCTCGATGCAAGTCTATACATAGACTTGCATTGAGGGAGCGGGATGTGACATAACGAGGGGGTGGGGCTGTGACATCACAATACTCCGGCCCCTCTAGCCTGGTGGAGTAACCCCTTTGGTCTAGGGGTGAAGTACCCCTTTAATCCTGAGACCCGCTGCAATCCTGAGTTATTAGCGGGGGAAGTGGAGACATTGCGCTCCGCTTCCAGACAGGCGAAAGATCCATCCATATCTCTGCATAGAAGATTGAAGAGGTCAAAAGTCATTTTTAATGACAGTAATGCAAAGGGGGAACCACATTATTCCCTTATTTACTTATTTAAATTCAATAGAAATTAATAGAAAAATAATTTGGGAAAATTTTTTAGTAGGCGAAAAGTGTGTATTTTTCAGGTTTACCCTAGGTTACATGGCAGTAAAGGATAACCTTTTGTATTACAGACAAGGCTGGATAAGTTCCATTCACTTATGGATATGTTCATATGTCCTGGACTTTTTAGCATGTTTGAGATTTAGAGGGGTTTGAAGTCACCATTTCTAGAGGCCGTTCTATGATTTCCTTTATTAATTGGCAGCACTTAATGAATTCATTATCTTGTTGAGTTTGTTACCTCATCACAGGGCCAACTCATTTACCAAGGCTCTCTTATATACAGCCTGTGAGTAAGCCTGAATGATCCATGCACAGATGTGCGCGAGGCAATGGCAGTGTTTTCATACACTTAAATCGCGTCTAAACACTGACTGCACTTTTCATAAACAACCCAGAAAATTTTATAGAAAAATTTATCATCTGCTGCTGCTGTTTTAAGTCTCAGTTTCAATGTTCTTTTCACCAAAATAAACATACAAATGTTTGTGCAAACATACTTTACATGTACATTGAGGAGATACATTTACCTCTCAGTTTGCTGTAATATTTATGTTTTTGGGAAAAACAAGTTTATGCAGTTGTTGTTTATTATCACTGTCTTACTAATAAATACATGTTCAACATTAAGAAGGTAAAATGGACATTCCTGTCAATATATATATATATATATATATATATATATATATATATATATATAGTGGGAGATTAGTCCTGTAGAGCCAGGCAAATAGTGACAAAACAGTAGTCAGAAAAAGTGAGACAGATGTATAGTTCAAAGAGGGTTTTTCATGTCTTTATTTTTCTAGCACAAAACAAAATACAGCCTTTAATTTTAGACAAACAAATACACAATAGATCCTGCTTGTCCAGTACTAGCTACACAGAAATCTTCCCTATCTATACAGGTGGCTTACTACCAGCCACTCAACAAAACAATGGTTTACTCACACCAGGAAAATGTGTCCTTTGAAGCTGTACACTTCCATGAGAGTTTTCTCCCAATCTCAGCCTGCAAACTGTGTTATATCTTGTTTTAAAACCCAGTAACCAGCTATCTCCTGAACCTGTGCTGATCCAGGCCACACTAAAAACCTGGACTGGCCCAGGTGAGTGCAATGCAGTGAAGTCATTGGGGGAGATTTATCAAAACCTGTGCAGAGGAAAAGTTGCTGAGTTGCCCATAGCAACCAATCAGATCGCTGCTTTCATTTTGCAGAGGCCTTTTCAAAAGTGAAAGAAGAAATCTGATTGGTTGCTATGGGCAACTCAGCAACTTTTCCTCTGGACAGGTTTTGATGAATCTCCCTCATTGTGCCTGCCTGCATCATGTTATGTAAATGGACTTCTCTAAAACCCCTTTAAACTAAAGTCATCAGTAATAGCTAGGTACTGTAGATTGACAGGAAAATGAAAAAGTAATTGCACTGTCCTGAAGGCCCACAACATGGGATTCTTATGGGGTTAATACATTTCCCTCCAGTACACACAAAACGAATGGACACTTGGCACTGCCCACGTTAAGTGTGTCTTAGTACAGAGCTATAGAAAGGACACACTAACTGGCCGGGGACACAAGGACCCATGGTGCTAATTTGTTCATATAGTAGGTAAAATATGCTTGATAGAGACAAAAGACGAGTGCACTCACTGGATTCGTCCAATGTCTGCTTGTTTATTTGTGAGGTATAGTAGATATCACATAACAAAAGACCAGCATTTCTCCCCCGTGTGCAGAGTTAGTAGGGACGCTTTTAAAAGCAACTCATTCACTGTAGTGGGATAACATCACCGGGGGCCTGAGGAAACGCCAACAGGTGTGAAACGGCCCCTGTCGCCCAGGTAAGATGTCCCTGCCAACTCTGCTCTGCACACGGGGAGAAATGCTGGTCTTTTCTTATGTGATGTCTACTATACTTCACGAATAAATCAAGCAGACATTGGACGAATCCAGTGAGTGCACCGTCTCTATCAAGCACATTTTGTCTCTATCAAGCACATTTCTCTTGAGACTTGATATTTATATCTACATGCAGCTTTTGTATGAAAAACACTGTAATGGTGTCTATTGAAATTGTCATATAACAAAAGTCCATGTGCAGCACCAGCCATAAAGGAACTTCTTCATCCAATCATAAAAAAATATAGAGTTATTTTAAAGGACAATCATGGAATCCTCAACAGCCAGACCTGTCCCTGGAAATTAAGGAGACTTGACAACTGTGCACTTGTGAGGAACATAAAAAAGTTTCCTCCGCACATCCATTTACAGCCGCCAGTGATATAAAACAGACTGTGGCTCTCAAGTTAATTCAGAGCAGTGTGAGTAACATCAAAAGCATGGAAGAGAATGACAGAAATTCCATAACCCTATTCTTGTCTCCGAGAGTGATGAGGCTATGATTTTGTGGTAAAAGAAAATTCCAAAAAATGCAATTGTTTGGCTTCTAGACAAACCAACTCCTAAAGATTTCGCCCTGAGACAGGCTGGTGCTTTTTGGGAACAAAAATAAAGTGGAAACAATAGACTTGTCAACTCATGCATATTTTGAGTAAATTACTATTGTTTTAAAATGGAAGAACAAGTACCATAAAAGGAGTTTGGGCAATCGCCAAAAACTAATACTGTCTAATATCTCTAGGCAAAATGTACTTTATCTGGGATTACGATTAACTTTAATACTCAGACAGTGTATTGCTTTCATTCTCCACCATATAATGCAGCATGAATGGGTCCAAGAAACACATCGTAAAATAAATATCATTAGTTTTTTCCCTGCAGGTGACTTGATGCCTGGTCCCATTAGTTCCAAAATGAAGTAGCGTCTGCACGATGATCTATATGGTTTATTGAAGAACATTGGAGGAGATTCATCAATACTTGTGCAAAGGAAAAGTTGCCCAATTGCCCATAGCAACCAATTAGATTGCTTCTTTCATTTTGTGAGGCCTTGTTAAAAATGAAAGAAGTGAGCTGATTGGTTGCTATGGATAACTGGGCAACTTTTCCTCTGGACACGTTTTGATAAATCTACCCCATTGTCATTGAAATTTTGCGTTAAATTGGAAATATTGCCCTTTAGAAGAAATATATACATTTATTACAAACTCATAGCAACTTATCCTATGCAATGTATCATACAGAAAAATCATTTTGATAGTGATTAATACTTGTGGATCATTAAACTATTTTGTTGTCTCTTGTCCATGCAACTGTCTCATGGGTGACCGATTTATGTGGATCAGTTGATCATACTGTTCAGCTCAGAGCTTGTTTGGAATGGGTGACCATAATTGGATAGCCACTCTTTAAAGGGGTACTCCACCCCTAGACATCTTATCTGCTATCCAAAGGATAGGGGATAAGATGTCTGATCGCTGGGGTCCCACCGCTGGGGACCCCCGCAATATTGCATGCGGCACCCACCTGTTTCTTGTCCGGAAGTGCTGGAGGGTCTGGGTCGCGACCACAGGAAGGGAAGTCCGTGACATCACGACTCCACTCCCGTGTGACATCTCGCCCTGTCCCCTCAATGCAAGTCTATGAGAGGGGGCGTGGCGGCTGCCACGCCCCCTCCCATAGACTTGCATTGAGGGGAGGGGGCGTGATGTCACACGGGGGCGGAGTCGTGACGTCACGGACTTCCGTTCCCGTGTTCGCGACCCAGACCCTCCAGTGCTTCCTGACAAGAAACAGGTGGGTGCCGCATGCAATATTGCGGGGGTCCCCAGCGGCGGGACCCCCGCGATCAGGGATAAGATGTCTAGGGGTGGAGTACCCCTTTAAAGAGTTACTTTTGAGATGTCACTCTGAGGCCCCCACTGATCCCTGTCTTGGTGTTCATTGCATGAGATGGCTCCATTATAGTTTAAGGAGCCCATCATCATCAAAATGACAGACTGAGTGATGGTGAGTGCAGCGCACAGTCACATGCTTCTCCCAGTTATATCTAGTGATAGAGAGGTTCTTAAAACTGAGACTAAAACTGATCAAACGTTTTGACATTAGAGATGTCGCAAATTGTTCGCCGGCGAACTTAGCATGTTCGCATCGCCGGGCGAACATACCTGAAGTTCGATTCGCCCCCTATACTTTAACATTGCAGTAAACTTTGACCCTGTGAGTCAGAGTCAGCAGACACATTACAGCCAATCAGCAGCAGTCCCTCCCTTCCAGACCCTCCTACCTCTTGCACCGATGCCATTTTGCCTTCATTCAACATGCTGCAGGCTTAGAAAGTGGAGGGACAGAGAAGCTGCTCCTGCTGTAATAGGGAAAGCCATAGCTAGGTTGCTGCTAGGTGGTGTATTCAGGGTCCAGTTTACTCCTAAAGCACTAGTCTAACATCTGCTTTAAGGACAGCACCCAAAAAAGCCCTTTTTAGGGCTCAAATATCAGTCCGTATGTCTTGCAACAGCTGGAGGCACCCTGGTTGGGAGGGAACCGCTGGTTAAAAGGGGTACTCCAGTGTAAAACTTAAGTTCCTTCAAGCAACTAACTACAGTATTAAAAGGGCTATAAGTTCAGTCCGTGTGTCTTGCAACAGCTGGAGGCACCCTGGTTGGGAGGGAACCGCTGGTTAAAAGATGTACTCCGGTGTAAAACTTAACTTCCTTCAAGCAACTAACTACAGTATTAAAAGGACTATAAGTTCAGTCCGTGTGTCTTGCAACTGCTGGAGGCACCCTGGTTGGGGACCTCTGCTTAAAAGGGGAACTCTGCTGGCAACCTTTTTTGCTCATTGTCACACTAGCGCAAATCACATTTGGCGTGACAGTTGTTCAAATAAAAAAAATTAAAAAAAACACCTTTTTTGGCTGTGAAATAAAACCAGTGCTGCCTAAAGGGGGGCTCTAACTATGTGCTGCCTAAAGGGGGGCTCTAACTATGTGCTGCCTAATATGGGGGAATCTATGTGCTGCCTAAAGGGGGGATCTAAATATGTGCTGCCTAAAGGGGGCTCTATATGCTGCCTAAAGGGGGTCTCTAACTATGTGCTGCCTAAAGGGGGCTCTAACTATGTGCTGCCTAATATGGGGGAATCTATGTGCTGCCTAAAGGAGGGGATCTAAATATGTGCTGCCTAAAGGGGGCTCTATGTGCTGCCTAAAGGGAGGCTCCAACTATGTGCTGCCTAATATGGGGGAATCTATGTGCTACCTAAAGGGGGGCTCTATGTGCTGCCTAAAGGGGGACTCTAACTATGTGCTGCCTAACATGGGGGAATCTATGTGCTGCCTAAAGGGGGATCTAACTATGTGATGCCTAAAGGGAAGGATCTAACTATGTGATGCCTAAAGGGGGGATCTAACTATGTGCTGTAAAGGGGGCTCTACCTATGTGCTGCCTAAAGGGGGGCTCTAACTATGTGCTGCCTAATATGGGGGAATCTATGTGCTGCCAAAAGGGGGGAATCTAACTATGTGGTGCCTAAAGAGGGGGCTCTATGTGCTGCCTAAAGGGGGCTAAAGCACGTTATTCCAAAGAATTTAGGAATAATAGGTGATTTATGCCCTTTATGGATTAAAACCAGACTCTGCATCAACTATGTAATTTTCCATGGGAGTTTTGCCATGGATCCCCCCTCCAGCACGCCACAGTCCAGATGTTAGTCCCCTTGAGTCCCTGTGGGTGTTAAAATTTGCCTGCCCATTGAAGTCAATGGCGGTTCGCCTGGTTCGCGAACATTTGCGGAAGTTCGCGTTCGCGAAACGAAAATGTTATGTTTGCGACATCACTATTTGACATGTCTGGATGATATGTCAAAAGTTTTTCTGAACAGTAATGCCTTAAAGATCCCAGGCTTTTGCATTGTGGTGCCGTTTATAGCGTATGTTCTGTGCTTTAGACCCAGTATACTTTACATTTCTCAGTTACCTGTTCTAGCCTACCTTTGTTTATAGAGTATTTTTTTGGGGTTCATTATTGTGTAGTGCTTGTTTCTGTTATTTGGACCCCCTTTGGCATCAGAAACCTCTGCACCCACTATAGCTAATACCTTGATCACCTTCCTAATAATACTAATTGTATCATCCTCACAGTAGCTACCATTGTACTAGACATATTGTGGGGCTCATACTGCAGAAACATATTAAGTTGACATCTTCTCCTTTGACTGTGTGGGCAGCCAGAAATCTACAAGTCAATTATCTATCATTCCTTGATGCATATGCCTTCTTCTTCCTGTGTCAATTTCTGTCATTAGAGTACAGGAGATGAATGTCACAAGGATAACAAAAAATCTTGCCCATTGCACTCAGCGAATGGCACCACCAGTGGCAATGTGTTCACCATCCTTTTTGAACATTTTGAATTATTACTGTTAGTTTGGAAAAAAATTTACAAGATTAAATTATAATATATAGGGAACAAACAAATAAGGCCACCGGACCATGACCACATATCACTGCATAACTGCACAATGACTGGATAATACCACCATACTGTTAGTGAATAAGGACCAATCCCTATACAGAGCTACAATGGCAATCTATAGACCATATAAGTGATTGCAGTGCAGTTATTTTCAGCAAATACCGGTGATGTCTTCTCTGATTAGAATAACCCTCCGGGGGAAAACCCCTTTAGGGAATAGAAGCCCTATTACTAGGACTCACTAAAATATAACTTTTATTGTGGTGATTAAAATATTAATAGTAAAGCAGCAAACAAAATAAAAAAACACATGTGAGGGGTTTAAAACTCTCAGTGACCTCTCCAAGTGGATATGCTCATAAATAGCTGTTATCACCAGCTCTTATATTTCTATAGATGGTGGGTAGTGATGTCGCTTTTTGTGATTTCTCACACCATTTGGTATTTAGTAACTGTGAGCACTGTGGTCTCTCACACCATTCCTTGCCTCAGTATATAAGCGAAAATCTCTATATCCCATTCTATATACAACTGTTGCATCCTTTTTGTTTAAGATCCCACTTATTACTTATTAGAGAAGTCACTGCCTTAAACCTATCACTAGCCTCCCCAACGTTTCGCCAGAGCACTGGCTTTGTCAAGGGTTCATGAGGCTTGTAGCTAGTGTTGAGAACGAATATTAGAAATGCTAATTTTTACATTGAATATCGTCACTTCTTGATTTCGTGAATATTTAGAATATAGCGCTATATGTTAATGTACTGACGAATAATAATTTTTTTTCCTTCACATTACACATACAACAATGATGTGTACTGTGTAAAAAAAAGTGATCATCCCTCCCTGCTTCCAGCTTGTGGTCCAAAGAAGGCTCCAATATTATTTACTGTATGAGTCGGTGTGGAGCGCAAATATTTCATATTTGCAAATATGCAAATATTCACAAATATCAGCACTTCCAGAGGACACTGATCCCTCCTTTCTTTTAGATGAAAGATATAATCACTCATGCGCATTATGCGAATTTCATTACGAATTTTCGCATGGAAAAAGAAAATGGAACAAACATAGCAAATATGTGAATTTCGCAAACATTGGACAAATATTCATCCATATATTCACGAAATATTGCGAATTCGAATATGGCCCCTGCTGCTCATCACTACTTGTAGCTACCCACCATCTATAGTAATAAAATAGCTAGTGATAACAGCTATTTATGAGCATATCCACTTAGAGAGGTCACTAAGAGATTTAAACCCCTCACATGGCTTTTTTTTATTTTTTTTTTAGCTAAAGTTATATTTTATTGAGTCCCTAGTAATAGGGCTTCAATCCCCTAAGGGGGTTTTCCCTTGAAGGGTTATTGTGAATTGTGCTAAATACCCTAGGACTCATACAGGATTAGTTGTAATTGAATTATCTGATTAGAGACTAGTGTTGCTCGCGAATATTCGCAATACGAATTTTATTCGCGAATATCGCATATTCGCGAATTCACGAATATTCGCGAATATAGCACTATAAATTCGTAATTACGAATATTCGTTTTTTTTTTTTTTTTCACAGTACACATCACAGTGATCATCCCTCTCTGCTTCCAGCTTGTGGGCTGTAAAGAAGGCTCTAATACTACTGTGTGAGACTGGCGAGCGAATTTTCGCACATGCGAAAATTAGCATATGCGAAAATTAGCATATGCGAATTTTCACTTATGGTAATTTTTCGTATGCTAATTTTCGTATACGCGAAATTTCGCATATGCGAAAATAAAACGCGAATATTACGAATATGCGAATTTAGCAAATATATCACGAATATTTGTCCATATATTCGAGAAATATCGCAAAATCGAATATGGCCTATGCCGCTCAACACTATTAGAGACATGTCGGGAGATCAGCCTGAAACCATAATTGTCTGGCTTTTCCATAACAACCAATCACAGTTCGGCTTTCATATCTTAATGAGCTCTAGTAAAGTGAAAGCTGTACTGTGATTGGCTGCTGTAAGAAAAAACTGACTCTTCGGGTTTCAGGCTGATTGATAAATAAGGGTCATTAACTTTAGTTTTCTTCTCAATCTGCCTAAGACTGCTATAACAACTTATTTCAGCCACATCTCCCCATTCCAGAATCTGTTGGACAAACATCTTTGACATCTAATTTTCCAGCATCCTGCCCCGCAGCATTTAGCTGCACCCTTAGCTACCACCCCCCTTAGCTGTCCCCAGATTGTATGAAGGCTCCCTTATGTTCCCCCGCTTTATGTAGGCCCCTCCACGTGAACCCATGCTGTATATAGGCTTCCATGTGTACAAACACACTTTATAGGCTCCCCATTGTTATTGCATAATGGACATTGGCCAACTTGGGACCAACAATCTATACAGTTACTCATTCTGGCCCCATATTCTATATAGGCCCCCGTGTTTCCCATCAATCTATATAGACTCATTTGTGTCACCAAACTCCATAAAGTCCAATGAAAAAATGCAATGCTTTTTGAAGGGAAGCTGAATTCACTTATAGGTATATAGCAACCTACAGGCTACAAGAGGAAGTGATGGTGCAGAGGTCCAATGGCTCTCAGTTTTATCCTAGTCTCTGTGTTATTGAGCCCACTTAAATGGGCAATGTCACCAAACTTTTTTTTTTATATGTTGTAGTACTACAACATTGCTCTAATATACATCCATTATTTTTTTTTTCATTAAAATAGTTTCTTTTCATTTTAAGAAACCGGCCACTAGGGGTCTCCCTCCTAGTGGCCGTCAGCAGGCTGGCGTGACGTCACACATGAATTCGGACTGAATTCGGGTATGTCTTGGAGAGAGCAGGGTTGGGGGAGAGCGGAGCGGGGTTCGTGGTTTTCAACAGGGGGGTGGAGCGGAGGAGGTATCGCCATGGCCCTGACTTATTGTTTTCCACACAGGGTGCCTCCAGCTATTTCACCACTACAACTCCCAGCATGCCCTGACAGCCAATAGATGTCAGGGAAAGCTGGGAGTTGTAGTGTTGCAACAGCTGGAAGCTCCCTGTGTAGATGAACTAAGGGCAGAAGTTGCCCCCCCCCCCCAGCAGGCATCAGTGACGTTGCGCCTGCTGGGGAAGTCTGCCTGGTAGTGAGCACACTACCAGGCAGACAAAAATAAATTTTTAATATAGTAAAAAAAATTAAATAAAGGCTGGGAGGGGGATAGGGATAGATGGCCAATAGGCAGGGACAGACAAAAAAAAAGGATGGTGAGAGCAACAGGGCAACAGGGCGACAGGGCAACTGCAATTGTAACCTCCCTGACCACATACAATGAATGTCTACAACAAAAGTGAAGGAAATGTTATTATTTTTTTGTCTGTTATGATAATATATTGTAAGTGAGTTATAAATGGAACAATTTCAGGCAATTTTTCCATCATAACCTTTGCATATGATAAATTATGGCCAAGTGTGCAAATACCTAAATCCTCAACCCTATGTAATATGCAGTAAAATGAGGGATTGGACATGAACCCTTTGATAAATAAAAGCTATTCTATCCTCTCAGTACCCCATGATTGATGTAAATGACAGGAAATGTGCTGTAAATATGCTTCTTTTAGGACAGTCTCATATAATTAAGATATAGCCTTCTGGAAAGATGTTTCACTCCTAAGGAATAAATCATTTCAGTGCACTGCTCTTCTCAGGGTATTACATTACAGGCTTTCATGTGAAAACACCTAGAAATTGTAAACGCTTTCTACCCTCTTCATTTTGCAGGTCTGCCTACCTGACTCAAAGACACCACTGTCTCTAATGCTGTGATTACAAGACTCAGGTGCAGGATGGGACTTGCTTGTTTACATAGCTCAGAGGGGTCATGATGACAATGGAGATGACTGTACAAGTGAAATGGGGATGTTCTGTACTGTTACATAGTGTACATCTACAGTATATCTCACACGTATGTAACGTCATTGTAGCTGTAAGCACAGGAATAATATCATACATCTATGACTAGAATGACTGTCACTGTTTATGGAGGGCACTATGATTGTCACTATTGATAAAGTATATCACAGACGGAGGTCGTTGACCACTGGTGTACATCTAGTGCCTTTAATTTCATAAACTATAGTGATCTGTAACATATATCGTTTAAAAGTCTTTTTAATGTAACAGATCACTATACAGTATGTGAAATTAAAGGCACCAGATGTACACCAGTGGTCAACGACCTCCGTCTGTGATATACTTTATCAATAGTGACAACCATAGTGCCCTCCATAAACAGTGACAGTCATAGACATAAATAGGATAGTTGTAATGCCACTGATAATTTTAACTAAGAACAGCGCGAACATTCAAAATGCAAATTTTTACAGCAAATATCGTCACTTAACAATTTTGCCCAAATTGTATATGAAATTGTAATTTTTTTCTTGTAACTAAGAACAGCGCGAACATTCAAAATGCTAATTTTTACAGCAAATATCGTCACTTAACAATTTTGCCCAAATTGTATATGAAATTGTAATTTTGCCCGCCCAAATTGTATATGAAATTAAAGGCACCAGATGTACACCAGTGGTCAACGACCTCCGTCTGTGATATACTTTATCAATAGTGACAACCATAGTGCCCTCCATAAACAGTGACAGTCATAGACATAAATAGGATAGTTGTAATGCCACTGATAATTGTAACTAAGAACAGCGCGAACATTCAAAATGCAAATTTTTACAGCAAATATCGTCACTTAACAATTTTGCCCAAATTTTGAATATAACCCTATATATTTGAAAAAGTAGAGAAAGTTTCCGGCTCTATCCCTGGTCTGGATCCCAAGCAAGGAGAGGGTGTGGACCTCACCCAGAACAATGGAAATGAAGAAAGCAAACTCCAGCTCAGCACAGGTGAATTCGGCTTTATTCACATCAACGAGGCAACAGGTACAGAGAGGAAGCGACGCATTTCGGTCAGGTGCTGGCCTTAGTCGTACGACTAAGGCCAGCACCTGGCCGAAACGCGTCACTTCCTCTCTGTACCTGTTGCCTCGTTGATGTGAATAAAGCCGAATTCACCTGTGCTGAGCTGGAGTTTGCTTTCTTCAACCCTATATATTTGTAATGATGAATATTCGCTTTTTTTTCTATACAGTACACATCACAACAATGATGTGTACTGTGTAAAATAAAAAGTGATCATCCCTCCCTGCTTCCAGCTTGTGGTACAAAGAAGGCTCCAGTATTATTTACTATGGGAGTCGGTGTGGAGCGCAAATATTCACGAATATCGGCACTTCTAGAGGACACTGATCTCTCCCTTGTTTTAGCTTATGGGCCAACGAGAAGGATGCAAATACAGTTGTCAGAGGTTAGCAACATCCCTAGTAACCAATAGGAAAGTTGCCCACCGCTTCACTATATAATCGCGCATGCGCACTATACGAATTTCCTTACGATTTTCGCATGGAAAAAAAAGTGAATGAACATAGCGAATATGCAAATTTTGCGTACATGAATATTGCGAAATATCGAGAATTCGAATATGGCCCCTGCCGCTCATCACTACTGATAATCAGTCAAAAACGTGTCCTCCATTCATCTTGCGGAGGTGGCCTCACTTCAGATGGGACCCTAACGCACTCATTTTACTCACCTCTACTAGGCATAATGAGGGAGATTCATCAAGACCTGTGCTGAGGAAAAGTTGACCAGCTGCCCATAGCAACCAATCAGATCGCTTCTTTCTACGGCTGCCCCCTTTCTTGCAACAAAATACCGGCCATGCTAATTTACAGTAAATAATTAATTATAGATGCATATATATGCATTTTAACCTATTCTGACCCTTGTAACCCGGTAACCTTTTTATTTCTCCTTACATGGGCCTGTATGAGGGCTCATTTTTTGTGCCCCCATCTGTAGGTTTATACGGTACCATTTTTGTTTTGATGCAACTTTTTGATCGTTTTTTTTAATTAAATTCGGAAGTTGCAGTTAGGTACCAACTACAACTCCCAGCATTCCCTGATAAAGCCTGTGGATCAGCAGCTACCCCAAACGAAAACTACAACTCCCAGCATGTTGGACTATATAGTAATATGTAGTATAGGTCAATGTTTCCCAACCAGGGGTGCCTCCAACTGTTGCAAAACTACAACTCCCAGCATGCCCGGACAGCCGTTGGCTGTCCGGGCATGCTGGGAGTTGTAGTTTTGCAACCGCTGGAGGCTCTCTGGTAGGGAAACACTGGTATAGCATATGGTGCAACATTCCGGGAGTTGGAGGATTGGTTGTATAAATACCGACAATTGCATTGCCGGTATTTTTAATATAAAAATACCAGCAGGGTGGCCAAAATACAGGCAGAGTTTAGGAAAATCTGTAAGGCGACCTAGAAAGCTGTTGGCAATATTTTAAAAACCAGGCCAACAAACAGATTATTTCCACATTGCAGGGCGCAGACAAACCTACAGTTTAATGGAAAATCCAAGATAAATGGACCAAGTGGATAAAGGAACTTTTTAAAAATTATTATACTGTATATCATACCAAGGCCTTCTTCAGGCATTATTCTAATAGCGGCCATATAAACCATTTAAACAATTTAGATATGATAGAGAAATATCTGAAATTGAGAAAGGCTTTATAAACTATGATACTACACGACTTTAGCTAAAGTGCTGCACAGGAGGTCATTTTGCCTCTTACGTTTTGCTACTGTATTTACATTTCTGTGGTAGAACAATAATAAGGGGTTGAAGCACAGTGTAAGCAGTGGCCAGGAATGAAGGCAAGCACACACATGAAACTCCGAGGGAACGTAGGAATTATGTGGAGAATATAAAACTGTCAAGGTAAGTGGAAGACATTCCAGTGACTCCAGCAAGGGAGGGGAAGCTGCGAGGAAACTAAACAAGTGCATAATTGTTCAATGACCCTGGAAGTTATGTAGACAGAACGCTTGTGCATTACATCTTTATTACTACTTTGGTTTTTTAGCAAGTTAGAAATTATGCTATTGATCTACACACTAGCAATGATGACCTACAAAAGGAACAGCTGGGGTGAGTTCCGCCTAGAGGCTGCTTCACTCCTGGCACCAGCACAACTGATAATATATGCCCACAGCCCTATCCATGGTACTGATACAATATTACAAACAATGTTGAAAATATCATCATCAGATCCAGTGTTCGAACCCATTTCTAAACTCTGTACATATATAGACTCCGTGGGGGCCATGTATCATTTCCAGTGTATAATAGAAGTTTTTTACCCCTCTGCCTGTTGTCTAAATTTGGCGCAGCTGCGTTAAATTTATCATTCTTGCGCAGCTACTTTCTTGAATTGCGTTTAAATTTAGAATTCTCCTCAGAGCATAAATTTACACCGCAGCTCTATTTAGTAGGAGCTTTGTCTGCAGCGTATCTGCACCTAAACAGTAAGGGTGTCCTCGTTATTAGGTTTAGAATTTTTTTTCTTCATTATGTAGAGTTTTA
Organism: Hyla sarda; assembly: GCF_029499605.1. Classification (NCBI taxonomy): domain Eukaryota; kingdom Metazoa; phylum Chordata; class Amphibia; order Anura; family Hylidae; genus Hyla; species Hyla sarda. The sequence goes on from NC_079193.1 coordinate 283,914,323, forward strand.
ATCTCACAATAATACCACTTTTTGCACCCAATTATAACACATCAATTATACCAATGTCCTTATTCTTCATTTAACATCTGTGACACCCCTGTGCAAATCACCTCAAATGTACATGGTGCACTCTCCCTTCTGGGCCTTGTTGTGCGCCCGCAGAGCACTTTGCGCCCACATATGTGGTATCTCCGTACTCCGGCTAAATTGTATCCCAAAAAATTTAGATTTTTTTTCCCATTTACCTCTTGTGAAAATGTAAAGTATGCGGCAACACCTGCATGTCAGTGTAAATAATTTTATTTTTATACACTAACATACTGGTGTAGACTCCAACTGTTCCTTTTCATAATGGGTAAAAGGAGAAAAAGCCCCCCAAAATCTGTAAGGCAATTGCTCCCGATGATCGGCGATACCCCATATGTGAACCTAAAATGTTGCCTTGAAATACGACAGGGCTCCAAGGTGAGAGCACCATGCGCATTTGAGGCCTAAATTAGGGTTTTGCATAGGGGTGGACATAGGGGTATTCTATGCCAGTGTTTCCCAAACAGGGTGCCTCCAGCTGTTGCAAAACTCCCAACATGCCTGGACAGTCAATGGCTGTCCGGCAATACTGGGAGTTGTTGTTTTGCAACAGCTGGAGGCTCCATTTTGTAAACAGTGCCGTACCAGACGTTGTTCATATTTATTGGGGAGGGGTGGGGGGCTGTGTAGCGGTATGTGTGTATATATAGTGTTTTTTACTTATTTTATTTAAGTGTAGTGTAGTGTAGTGTTTTTTGAGGTACAGTCACACGGGTGGGGGTTGACAGCGAGTTTGCTGCATCTCAATCTTGCAGCACTCCCTGTAAACCTCCGCCCATGTGAGTGTACCCTGTCCATTCACATTGTAGGGAGGGGGGGGGGGGGAACATCCAGCTGTTGCAAAACTACAACTCCAAGCATGCCCTTTGGCTGTCCATGCATGCTGGGAGTTGTAGTTTTGCAACAGCTGGAGGCACACTGGTTGCGAAACACGGAAACAGACTCGGTGTTTCGCAACCAGTGTGCCTTCAGCTGTTGCAAAAACTTCAAATCTCAGCATGCAGTGACAGCAGAAGGACATGCTGGAACTTGTAGTTATGCAACAGCTGGAGGCATACTGCTACAACTCCCAGCATGCCCTTTGGCAGTCCGTGCATATTGAGGGTTGTAGTTATTCAACAGCTGAAGGCACACTGGTTGCAAAACACTTGAAAGTTTTTTACTTAACTTAGTGTTTCCAAACCAGTGTGCCTCCAGCTGTTGCACAACTTCAATTCCCAGCATGCCTGGTCTGTCAGTGCATGCTGGGCATTATAGTTTGGAGGCACATCTGGAGGCACATGGGTTGGGAAAAAGAGTTAGGAAACGAACAATGTTTCCCAACTAGTGTGCCTCCAGCTGTTGCAAAACTATAATTCCCAGCATGGCCAGACATGCTGGAAGTTGTATTTTGGCAATATCTGAAGGGTCAGATGTTGACGAACTACAACTCCCAGCATGCTTGGGCAGTCTGGGCATGCTGGGAGTTGTAGTTTTGCAACAGCTGGAGGTCCACAGTTTGTAGACCACTGTATAATGGTCTCCAATCTGTGGTCTTCCAGATGTTACAGAACTACAACTCCCAGCATGCCTCGACAGAGTGGGCATGCTGAGATTTGTAATTTTGGAACATCTGGAAGAGCACAGATTGGAGACCATTATACAGTGGTCTCCAAACTGTGGCCCTCCAGATGTTGCAAAACTACAACTCCCAGCATGCCCAGAAAGCCAAAGGCTGTCTGGGCATGCTGGGAGTTGCAGTTTTGAAACTCCCAGAGGCAGCAGTGAGATCGCTTTACGGCGATCTCACTGCTGCCAATGAAGATGCCGCCCTGCTGCCGGAAACTCGCCGCCGGGACGCACCACCCCCGGGACCGCCTGGAGGATGCCGCTCGCACCGGGACCGCTCAGGACACTGCATGGCCGGGTAAGTGATGCCGGGGGACGGGTAAGGGACACTTAGCAGAGTGGTGTCTGTCTCGATCCCCGTGATCCGGACTCACACACCGCGCTGCTATCAGCTAGTCAGATTTGACTAGCTGATAGCAGCGATCGCTGGGGTGGGTGGGGGATGAAACCCCCCTGTGGTCACATGATAAGATGGCTGGTTATCAGTGATAGCCACCATCTTACCGGGTGCTGGGGAAAAGTATAATGGAAAGCAGTAAATTTGAAAAATAAAAGGAGAATGAGCTACAGTGTTAAGTGGATTACAAAGCTATTTTAATGTGACGGAGCTTGTAAATGATAAGTTATCAAACATTTCCTATGTAAATGTATTAAATTGTTGGATCATAAAACAACAAAACCAATATACAAGTGATCTAATGAATAACTGAACTGTAAACAAATATTCTATATGCAAATTATTTTAAAAGTGCTTTGGAATAACCAAGTTATAGCCAAGTTAAAGCAAACCAAATGAGGAATTGAGATCGGAAAGTTAAAACATTCTGGTGGTTCCTTAGTAGAACTTTCCTTCAGAAATAGAAAGGATTTCGCTACGTGCAGTTAAAGATGGCTTATATTTATGGGGAAAAAGACGCACTTGCGTCAAAATTTTTGGTGCAAAGGAAAAGTACGCAGGTAATAAATCCATGTGTACTATATATGCAGCTCCAAGGTACCCTGATTCAGTCACATCTGGAGGACATGCTCTACCAAAACGTGTGCAAAAAAATTCGCCAAAAAAAGGGGTTGCGCAAAATTTTGCGCAAAAAAATACACACAAAACAGGGGTAAAATCTTTGAAACATGTCCCCTTGTAGGTATATTTGATAAGTAGACTTCTTAATAAAGGAGATGACCTAAAGGATGCAAGAGTATACATCAATCTGAAGTCTAACATTTCTAGCACAGAAGTAGAAAAACAAGCACTCTATAAGGTAATGTTGTTAAGCCCCAGTATGAGGTAAAAAATTAATGACTGCTCACCCTGGGTGGTTGTGTAGTTTCATGCACAACAATGATGATAGCATACAAATAGTAGGTCGTCTGCTGCCCTCTGGTCACTGGTATGTGCAATGGACAGGGATGGCTTCGAGGAGGGACAGGGCTCAAACGGCGCCAACTGACCATGACAAGGTATGGAGGATAAAAGAGGATTTTATTGACCAAGATGCAACGAGTTTCACTGCGCTTGCGCAGCTTCCTGAGGAAGCTGCGCAAGCACAGTGAAATGCGTTGGATCTTGGTCAATAAAATCCTCTTTTATCCGCCATACCTTGTCATGGTCGGTCAGCGTCGTTTGAGCTGGGTCCCTTCTTGAAGCAATCCCTGTCACTTGTAGTACAGGGCATTGCATTGCTGTATTGAGTATCCTCGCAGTTCCTGTGTATTTTACTAAATTATTTACCAGTGTATTTTACTAAATTATTTACCATTGTATTTTACCTTAGTATCAGATGTTACATTATTTTACCACGCAGTGGATACATTTGGAGACATTTTCCAATTTTTCAAAAATGTTTTGGAGTTTTCCCACAAAGAAAAACTGCATGTTTCAACTAAAATTTACCACGAATATAAAGTACAATATGTCATGAAAAAAAAATTAAAAAAATCTGTGAACCGCTTTGCTCAGTAAAAGCATTTCAAAGTTATTACCGATTAAAGAGACACAATTCAGATTTTAAAAATGAAATGCGACCCGGTCATAACAGGACAACTGTAGTGCAAGACTTTTATATATTGCTGTGCCCGGGCTGCAAAAATAAACAAAATAAACTTTAACATACCTCCCTACGTGCCCCGTCGGTCCGGTACCGGTCTCACGGTCCAGCGGTGCGAACCTCATTCAACTTCCTGGGGACAGAGACGTCACAATGCCATCGGCGTATCACCGGCCACGGCGATGTCCCTCCCCGGCTGGTGATAGGTTGAGTGCACTGTCATGTAAGGAGCTCTGGCCGGGTTGCGCTCAGCCTATCACCGGCTGGGGCAGGACATTGCTGTGGCCGGTGATATGATGACGGCTCTGTGACGTCTCTGTCCCCAGGAAATTGAATGAGGTTCGCACCGCTGGACCGTGAGGCCGATACCGGACCGACGGGGGCACAGAGGAAGGTATGTTAAAGTTTATATTTGCAGCCCGGGCACAGCAATATATAAAAGTCTTGCACTACAGTTGTCCTTTAAGCTAAAAACAGGCATTGTCATTAAGGGGATAATGAATATAAATTAATGCAAATGATTTATGTTAATAAACTGGCAGTTGCACATGCAGATCTGGTGGCGGATAAAAGTAAATGTCAACCTACTATAATTATGAAAACCTTCAGTGATAAACCAAGAATTGTACCTGAATTATTCAGGTGACACTTGTTCTCGTAACATCTCAAGCCTTGATGTTCTGATAAGATTCCAGCACATCTGACAAAGCCTTAATATCATACAGAACCATTGTCAGTTTTTGATGAACTGCATAAGTGGTTGCACACAGCTCTATTACACAGCCATCCTATACTGAAGAATACTTTAAACTGACCTTCACATCCAGATTAAATCTTATAAAATCTGACACCTGCATCAGCTGAGACTCAACATACTGTTCAGACCTGGCAAGATTTTAGAGGAAATCTCTTAGCTGTATTGGTGGCTATTAGCTGCAGATAACATTGGATAGCTGTTGGGAGTATGCAGCCTATCGGTTCTCACATGATGCCAAGTTGCTCAAGTGCCATAGCTTATTTTACCTCTTTGCTAGCCCTAGAGGAGGTGGAGGCAAACAAGGAGTCATACCAGCCTGTAGCACTTGAGCAGTTCAGCTCTGACTCATGACATTTGACTAAGAAATAAAAAGGACATTGTCAGGATACGGACTAGTGGCTGGTGAGGACACTGGAGGTGGATCCTCTGTGCCAGAGAGGCGATGGCACGGGTCGTACTGAGGGATCGGTTCTAAGTAGTTACTGGTCTTCACCAGAGCCTGCCGCAAAGCGGGATGGATTTGCTGCGGCAGTAACTACCAGGTCGTGTCCCCCAGTAGCAACTAGACCCCTCTGGCCTTGGAACAGGCGTGGTACAAAGGACAAGGCAAAGGCAAGGTCAGACGTAGCAGAAGGTCGGGACAGGCGGCAATGGTTCGTAGTCGGTAGAAGGTCAGATACCCAGGCTAGGCAATGCACAAAACGCTTTCTCAGGGCACAAGGCAACAAGATCCGGAAAGGGAAGGTTAGAGGAAGTGAGTATTTATACATTTTAACTTGATTGGGCCAGGCACCAATTAGTGGTGCACTGGCCCTTTAAATTTCAGTGTCCCGGCGCGCGCGTGCCCTAGGGAGCGGGGCCGCGTGCACCGGGAGGAAGACACAGCAGGACCCGACTGGTAAGTGACTCGGGATGCGACCCGCGGGCGGGGACATCCCGCCACGCGGATCGCATCCCCGCCGCGCTGCTACAGGCCAAACGGCGCGAGCGCTCCGGTGATGCCGCGGGACCCGGAGCGCTCGGCGTTACAGACATTTTGATAACTTTGACAACCCTTATCGGCTATCCAATGGTACTTGAAGCTTTTAGCAGAAAATTCAGCTGACATATAACCTTTAATATTCTCTGCTTACTGTTGAACCCATAGCCCTCTCAAAAGATTATCAAAGAAATCCCCGTCCATGTACATGTGAGAACATATGTGGGGTCAATAAGTTAGAACAAAATGTATCTCTATATCAGTGACTTGCACTCTGGTGGACTTGGTGTTGCAAGTCATTATTAGTGATGAGCAGCAGGAGCCATATTCGAATTTGCGATATTTCGCAAATATATGGATGAATATTCGTCCTATGTTCACGAAATTCGCATAATCACTATGTAATCACTCTTTTTTTTTTCATGTGAAAATTTGCATTATATTTGCATAGTGTCCATATATCTTTCACCTAAAAAAAGGGAGGGATCAGTGTCCTCTGACTGGAAGTGCATATATTTGCAAAAATTCAAAAAAAAAAAAAAAGAATATTCATCATTACGTATATATTTCACTATATTCTAAATATTCACAAAACACAAAGTGCCGATATTCGAGGAAAAAATTAGCATTTTGAATATTCGCGCTCAACACTAGTCATTACCTGAGCAGACATCTCTTTCAATGGCTAGTCTGCAATGCTGCACCCAACAACAAACAAAGGAGGTCATCCTTCTCAGATACCTGGCTCAAAGAGAATTTGACAGCTGTTCACTCACACTAAACCCAGTATACTGGCTTATAGTGTGGGTGAAAAGCTTTAAAATCAAGTGTCACTAACTGTTTTTGGTGGTGCAGGAGCACAGTTCTGTGTTTTTATGATGTTATTCCTATTGTGCTCCAGCACACATTGGAGGCAGGGAGCTGGCTCACCCAGCTCCCCTGCCTCATCAATATTTACTTTCTGGCCTGCCCCCTTCATGACATCAAAGCTGGGGTGGGGGAGGGGTCAGGTGTAGTGAGAAGCAGAGTGCTCATACCCTCCCCCAAGGCTCTGATGTCACAGAAGGGGGGCAGGCCCAGGAGGGGGCTTCCCGCCTCCAATGCATGCTGAAGCGCAATAAGAATAACATCATGAAAGCACAGAACTCTGCACCCGCACCACCAAAAACACTGAAGGAGATTTCATTTTAAAGCTCTTTACCCGTACAATAACCAAGTATCCTGGGTTTAGTGCCGAGGAAAAGCTGTAAGATTCTGGCTACTGTTAGTTATGCTTTTGGTTCACATATATCAGAATGAGTTTTCCATTAACAATGTAGGAATGTGAGCAGGAATCTTTAGCCGCTGGACCTCTATGGCAATTGCAATGTCTGTAACCCTAGTGTATACAGTATCTCACATAAGTGAGTACATCCCTGATATTTTCGTAAATATATCTTTTTATGTTATAACACTGAAGAAATGATACTCTGCTACAATGTAAAGTAGTAGTTTTATATATTTATTTTCTTTTTCATAGCTGATTATACTGCGCCACTCATATCTTATGCCAAGTAAAAATGTGAGAAAGGACACATCTGTATAATATATATTCAGCCTTTTCAGCAATTAGTTTTTGCCCCGACAACCAGCTTCCCTGTCGACAACTCATCTACCTCTGTAATAGGGAGTATTCAGACTTGGGGCCTAGAGCAGCACAAGTCTTGGGTAGTCTGGGTCTCTTGTATGACATTAAAGGGGTACTCCCCTGGAATATATATTTTTTTAAATCAACTGGTGCCAGAAAGTTAAACAGATTTGTAAATTAATTCTATTAAACAAAATCTTAATCCTTCCTGTTCTTATCAGCTGTTGTATGCCCCACAGGAAGTTCTTTCTTTTTTTTAATTTCTTTTCTGTCTAACCACAGTGCTCTCTGCTGACACCCCTGTCCATTTTAGGAACTGTCTGGAGCAGGATAGTTTTGCTATGGGGATTTGCTCCTACCCTGGACAGTTCCTAAAATAGACAGACATGTCAGTAGAGCGCACTGTGGTCAGACAGAAAGGAAATTCAAAAAGAAAAGAACTTCCTGTGGAGCATACAGCAGCTGATAAGTACAGGAAGGATTAAGATTTTTAAATAGAAGTCATTTTCAAATCTGTTTAACTTTCTGGCACCAATTTATTTAAAAAATATGTTTTCCAGGGGAGTACCCCTTTAACTACACTTTGTAAATCACATAATACAATGAGATTAAATGTAATTATCAGGTATACAGTACATTTTAAGGATTTCACAATGATTGTATTTCTCATAAGCTTTCATTTTTTTAAAGCCAAGGAAGAAGGCATCATACAGCCTGGGATGTGCAAACTGAAGAGGGAAACCTGTATGATACTTTAATATAATGATTATATGTTTCCTCAACGGGTTTCTACACAAGTACCTTATCAATACCCTAATCTTCTAGATAAGTTCTATATGGTATGTTCTGACTTCAAGAATATTTTTTTATTCAAATTCATGCACCTTTGCTACAAGTTTAGGATGCCCATTTGGTGCCACTTCAGAAGTTTTTACCCAGCTCCATAAACAGTCTTCCTTCACATTTTTGTAAGTATTTTAATATATATTTTCATGTAACAACACTGAAGAAATGACACTCTGCTACAATGTAAAGTGTTTAATGTTGCTTTTCCTTCACAAAACTCAACACACAACCATCAATGCCAAAACCTTGGCAAGAGGCTTCCTTCTGGAACGACAATTAGACCAATTTGATGCAGTGTGCGGCATACGGTCTGAACATTGACTGATCCCCCACCCCTTCAACCTCTCCAGAAATTCTGGCAGCACCCAAATGTCTATTTCCCAAAGACAACCTCTGGATATGAGGTTGTCAACTTCGAGCATTGTGAGGCCTGTTCTGAGTAAAACCTGTCCTGTGAAACCACTTTAAGGTCTTGCCCATCATTGTGCAGCTCAGTTTCAGGGTCTTGGCAGTCTTCTTATAGCCTATGCCATCTTTACATAGCGAAGCAATTCCTTTTTTTCAGATCCTCAGAGAGTTCTTTGCCACGCGGTGCCATGTTAAACTTCCAATGGCCGGTATGTGAGAGAGAGATTGTGTGTGTGAGCCATAGCACCAATTGTACGACACCTGCTCCCCATTACCACCTGAGATCTTGTTACACTAATGAGTCAAATGACACTGGGGAGGGAAAATGGCTAATTGGGCAAAATTTGAACATTTCCACTCACAGGTGTACTCACTTTAGTTGCCAAGGTACAGACATTAATGGCTTATGTTGAGTTGTTTTGAGGCAATATAACACCAAATATATAGATACACCAATCACTATTAAGAATGAAATAATTGCTTTATTGTTTACTTCACGCCTTCTGAGGAAGCCATTTTGCGAAACGTATGTTGGGGTAGGTGGTGCTGTGCTCCGGTTGGCATACTTAGCGGTTTTTTGTTCATGCTTTTGGAACTTTGTCCTTTGTAGATCTCTGTATGTTGTGGGGTGCACTTACTTATGTGAGATACTGTACATAGATTTATAATATGAAGAAAACTGTCATCTAAATCGCATTCACTGGTGCATGTTACAATTTTGTAATGGTTAAGGAATGCCTACTATACACAACCTATAAAAATAGAGTTAAGAAAACTTCCACAGGACAGGATTATAGCATTATTATGACTTAGAGCTTGTAATACAATCTGGTAAATGGGCTCTGTAAAAGAAAATGAGGACACTTCTAGCACTCAGTTACTTCAGCTCCATTCATGTAACCCTGCCGAAACCTCTTCCAACAGATGAATAATGGTATTCTGGGTAATTTGGCCTCTGATATGAGAGAATAAAATAATGCTAAAGTGCTCTATTACTGACATTAGCCATGATTTCCTCAAGTATCTATCGATGCATTCAGATCCTGCATTAGTGCTATTCTATCGCCGTAGATTCTGCTAATACAATCGGAAACATTGTAGCAGAAGTTATCTGTAGTGAGGAAACACATCATCATCTTCTCATTTCGGTGTTTCCACTTAAGCGGGAACTTGATTTTCTGAACATGAGTTAGGACAATGTAGGGAGAAGCAATTGAAGTACCTGTGAATTTTGCAGATGGAGCTCAGCTATAGTCTTTAACACGTAGTACGCAGGTAGAACGCCAAGTAATTAAGGGAATTGGTGGCTTTTTTTAGCCTGGAAACATGTTCAAACATTTTTGCAGGTTGGGCATATTTATTTCTGCTTCATTCAGGCTGGTCTTGCACCTGCCACAGGCTGTCTCTGTCAGTGAAATACCTTTATGCTATGACAGGCCTGAGCCTGTTTCACATCCTGTCTTACCTGAATGATTTTTATCTACTTTACCTTACAGACTTCTCAATAGACCTCAACAAGAAAAGGCTATCAGCTACAGTGCAGTGTCTAGCAGTCCAAAGTGACGGCATATGTGGAGGATTCGCAAAAGCAAAAAGTACTGGGTTGACCAGGAGCATAACTAACCATGAAAAAATAAAACAAATGCAAAAAAAAACAAAAAAAGATGCAGGTAATTCCAATATGAAACAGGGCACCAAGTACGTGTCTGAAAGCATGGATGACAATAGGCTGCATGCCATGAAGCAGTATCCTTTCAATGGTCACTGTCAGATACAAAAACTGTTGATTTGTTGTAAAGCATGCAAACAAAACCAATAGATTTTTGCAATTGCTTTCATTTTCATACAAAAAAAAAAAGCCAGTCAAACAACTGCCCCCCCCCCCCCCCCCCCGCCTGCTTGGACACATACTAGCCCTGCTGTGTCCATGCATCATGGACAGACTTCCTTGATTGACAGCTGTGGGCGCAGGGCTCACAGCTGGAGGAAAAATCCTCCCACTTTCAGCTTGTGTCCCGCTACTGTCAGTGAGGACAAGCTGGGAGTTGTAGTTTTGCTAATACTAGGGGAGATGTGAACAGACAGCATACTGAGGGAGGAAGCGGAGACCTGCACAGTGAGGCCACGCCCCCTCCCTTTGAGAGGACTTCAGACTAGTGGGCTAAATTAAAAGTGTAATAAAATATAAAGGTGCTAGACACAATAAAATTAGTTGGATCTGACGGGTACGCTTTAAACAAAAATTGAATGATCTCCATCTTCCAGTATATGAACAGTTAAAAGACAAAATTTTGGTTATTTCAAATTAAAATCCTTAAAAAATTACATGTTACTTAAAAGAAAAGATGAAACATCAACGCGTTTCGAGCTAAAGATAGCTCTTAATCATGGTCATGATTAAGAGAGTAGTCTTTGCTGTGAGTATGAAGTCTTTAAGAGATAAGAGAAAAAATTGAGAAGAAAGTAATATAGATTAGTAAATTACTTCTAAAAACATCAAAAAATCTTAAATCTTCTAGTACCTATCAGCTGCTGTATGTTGTTTAGTTTTTTCCTGTCTGACTACAGTGCTCTCTGCTAACACCTCTGTCTGTGTCAGGAACTGTCCAGAGTAGGAGCAAATCCCCATAGCAAACCTCTTATGCTCTGGACAGTTTCTGACATGGACAGAGGTGTCAGCAGAGAGCACTTCCTGTGCAACACAGCAGCCAGGAGCAGTTAGATGTGTCTGGCTTCATGAGTTGTCCAGAGAGAGAAGCAGAGTTTCCAACAGCCTTTTCCCCAGGAGGATGGCAGACTCCTGCTATGGAGCCCCCGCCTTCCACCTCCCATACTAGGCCGGCGGGGGGTGGGAGTGAGAGAGCTACGGCCGATTCCCAGGACGGGGTGAGAAGATCCAGCAGGCTCCGCAGTAATGTGGAGCCCACTCCCCCGTCCGTCGCTGGAAACCGCAAGGCATGCGGTAGGAAGATTACAGTTGTGTCTTCGGGGACTGTGTCTGATGTTATGGAAGCCCTGCAATGGGGGGTGAAGGGACCCAGGGAGTCGCTTGCAACGTTTGGATCCCGCATGCAGGCAAAGCTGATTGAATATGAACAGCTGGGAAATAAGCTGAAAGTTTTAAGGGAGGATCTGAAGTTTGCCCGCAACCAGACAGATCACTCTGCCAAGGCTATGAGGGCTAAGTTTGCTGTTAGAGTGTGTGAACTGAAGGCAGAGGAGCAGGAGGTGGTGAGAGCCCGAATGCAGATCATAGAGGGAGCGGGCATGTTTAAGGAGAAATTAAAAAACCAGGACCGCTTTAAAACCATGCGGACCCCTGTGAAGGAGGAAGAGGATAGCCAGGGGGAGGAAGAATACCTGTGTGATACAGAGGAGATGATGGTGGAAGGTGGTGAGGGAGATGGCAGCAGTGAGGGTGATGAGAGTGAAGGGGATGTGTGTGATACCCCGTGTACCCATAAGACCTCTGTCACCCTGAGTGCGGAATATATTAACCCTGCCCAAGTCACCTTACCAACCACCTCAGAGGAAGTGACAGTAGCGATGGCGATGACAGCGGCCCAGTCGGTGGGGGGCTCCTGCGGGCCATAGTGATGCAGGAGTCACCCACCCGTCTGGAGAATTTCAGCTTTGGCCAGGATCTGGGCCCTGAGGAGAGCAAGAAGAAGAAAAAGAACAGGAAGAAGAAAAAGGCTGAGGAGCAAGTCATGTTTGTTTTCTCCCCTATCCAGCAGTCTGGGCCACCTGAAAAGTTGGTTCAGACTGCTGGGCCTCCCACCCTGCCAGATCCCGTTTCTGCTGTGGAACAGGACCAGCACGGGGGGTACAGTGCTGCATCCAACATTGCCGCGGGTGCTACAGTCACCCATCCTGCTGGTAGGGAAGAGCAGGATGGGTTAATGGTGGGTGTCTCTGGCTTTGTTATCAGCTCTGCGGGGCACTCCCCTGAGAGAGGGGACCTGCTGCTGAGCCTGTGTGGTCAGGCACAGTGTGTGGCATGGACGCTGTAGGGATTTTCCCTGTGAGGGAGGGGGGTCCCTGCAAGTCAATGGCAGGAGGAGGGGCAGAGTTGCGCCTGGAGGGGCAGCCTCGGCCTCGGGATGTGACGTCTGCGGTGACGTCCCGTATGGAGGAGGAATCAGCATCGCCGACAGAGAGGTTCCAGCTAAAGCATGTCCTGGCCAGCCCAGAGGTAGTGGGTGAAGCAGCTGCTGATCCCAATAACACTGCTAATAAAACCAAAAGCAATGTAATTACAGGGTGTGTGAATGATGGGTGTGGTAGTGCTGTGGATGAGAGGGGTGTATGTGGGAGTGATGGTGGAGTGAATGGGAGGAGTGGTAATGGAGTGAATGGGAGGAGTGGTAGTGGTGCAGATGGGAGGAGTGGTAGTGGAGTGAATGGTCGGGGTGGCAGTGGTGCAGATGGGAGGAGTGGCAGTGGAATGAGTGGGAGTGGTGTTGGTGGATTGAATGGGAGGAGTGGTAACGGAATGAAGGGGCGGAGTGGTAGTGGAATGAGTGGGAGTGGTGCAGATGAGAGGAGTGATAGTGGAGTGAATGAGAGGAAAAGTAGTGGTGTGGATAATAGTGACTTTGTGGCAGTACAGGTGGTTTAGGTGGGGCCCTAGGGACAGGGTCTGGTACAGCTGCCCCCTCGGTCGCCAGGAGTTATTCCAGCGTGGCGGCTGGGGGTTCAGTGGGATCTTTACCTCCTGGATCTGGTGACGGTCAGTTGTAAAGGCGCCTCCTGGAGGCACTAAAGAGAGGAGAAAGGAGATGGACCTATCTTTCTGGGTGGAGAGACATGGTCTGGGAGCATTCCGAGAGAGAAATGGGGAGACCGTATGGTCCCTCCTGACACCCTGGCAGGAGGTAGGTCGCAGGAATTTGGCCTGTCTGGTCTGGAAAGGTGAAGATGCGTGCCCCAAAGGGGCAAGGTGGTGGAGCTTCTCTTCCATATGGGTTTCAGGGCTAGGGACATCTTTGCCCTGATCCACCCTTTTGGCTCCTCTGAGTTTGATGTCAGCTTTGATAGGCCGGAGGGACTAGATCTCTTCTGGTCTTATTATGAGTTGGTGAAAAACAAGCCCGAATGGCGAGATTTCGCTGTAAAAGCGGCATCTCGCCAGAGTATGGTAAAGAAAGTGACCGTTTTGACCCGTAACGAGTCACTTTCTTGTTATGACATTATGACCTGGCTACGCAGGTATGGGGAGGTGACGGAAATCCCCCGGAAGAACTTTGACGAGCACTGTGAGTCGACCGCATGCTGCCGTAATTGCCCACTGGCCCCTGTTTTGCTTATTACGCACAGGTAGGATTAGCGTTAGGTCCTAACGCCATTTTGAGAAACCTTGGCGTTGGTGTGCGGGCTCTGGTATGTCCTTTATATAAGGATATGCTGGTGAATGTTTCAATTTTAACATAAGTGTTGAGGGATAGCCAATGTCATTGTATACATCTACCACAGTTGTGCACCCATATTCCTGTATTGGATAGACAGTCGGATCAGATTTAGTTAGCTTTTTTTTTTATATTATTTTTATTTAATATTGGTTATATTATGGTAGTGTAGAGAAAAAAAAGTTAATATATGTGTGTGTGTGTGTGTGTGGAAAAAAATGTAATTATAAAAAAAGAAAAAGAAAAAAAAAGGGGGGGGGGGTTGTTAGTTGTGAATGTAATGTGCGGTTGAGTTTTTACCAAGTCTGGTTGTTTTTAGTTAAAGCTAAGTAAAGCTATTTTTATGTTTATGTAAAGAATGCATGGGTATGTGTGTGTGTGTGATAGTATTTTTGATAATTTATATGTAGGTCATTTATATGTAGGTATAATGTTATGTGTTTTGTTAGTTAAGTTGGGCTGGCTGGTTAGGCAGGTTTTGTTGTGTTGTGTTTTGTTATTGCTAGTTAAGCTTGTTTTTCTGTTTTGTTAAGTTTTATATATTTACAATAAAAAGAGTGTCAGCAGAGAGCACAGTGGTGAGACTGGAAAGTACTACACAACTTCCTCTGGAGCATTCAGCAGCTGATAATTACTAGAAGGATTAAGATTTTTTTGATAATTTTCTGACACCAGATTACTTAAAGACATTTGTTTTTCGCCCGAGTACCCGTTCAATGGGTTTGTCCCATGTCGCAGAGCTGGGACCACTCACTCAGACCCCCCTCTATGAGACAGGAAAGTAGGATCAACTCTCATTATGGTGGAACCATTGGCCTCATACATCCCTTGAATGCATTTAAAAGATCAACATGTAACGTCTCAATTTTCCTACAGCATAGACAGACACCAATTTTCCTGGTTACACAGCTAATCTACAGGTGAAAAAGCTGAAAATGGGGTACTCCGGGGGACTTTATTATTATTATTATTATTATTATTATTATTTTATTCAACAAGTGCCAGACAGTTAAACAGATTTGTAAATTAGTTCTATTTAAAAATCTTAATCCTTCCAGTACTTGTCAGCTGCTGTGTACTACAGAGGAAGTTCTTTTCTTTTTGAATTTCTTTTCTGTCTGACCACAGTGATCCTTGCTGACACCTCTGTCCATGTCAGGAACTGTGCAGAGTAGGAGCAAATTCTGCTCTGGACAGTTCCTGACATGGAGAGAGGTGTCAGCAGAGAGCACTGTGTTCAGACATAAAATACATTCAAAAAGAAAATAACTTCCTCTGGAGCATACAGCAGCTGATAAGTACTGGAAGGATTAAGATTTTTAAATAGACATAATTTACAAATCTGGTTAACTTTCTGGCACCAGTTGAGTTAAAAAAAAATATATACTTTTTTCCACCAGAGTACCCCTTTAATGGTTTTCTGGTAGATTTGGAAAACATCACAGGGTACGTTGAATACCATGTATCTTAAAGGGGTTAACCAGGAATAGAAAAACAAGATTCATTCTTCCAAAAACAGCACCAAACCTGTTCTCTAGATGGCTCAATTCACTTCAATGGAACTGAGCTGCAATACCATACCTAACCTGAAAACTGGTGTGGCACTGTTTTTGAAGAAATCATTTATCTTTTTCTTAATATTAAATAATATTATAATGGAACAGAAGGAAAAATAACCCATCTGCATACACCACTTTTTTGGGGTTTGCTGCCCCTTGTCAGTAGAGAGAAGGGTGTTCTGGCTTCTTGCCCAGTGGAGGACTAATGTGTCTGAAGCTCCACACACCAGTAATGGTGATCTCAAGGAAAAATCTTACCCTTTTCCTTATATTCTACGAAAGTCACTGAACCTGCAGTGCCTGCAGCTACAGGTAATTTGCTGATATCAATAACGTCCTACAGGTTAGAAGAAAAGTGATCATGTTCTTTATTCCATACTAGAAATACAGTATTTTTGCTTCACAATGATTGACAGGAAGGTGTTTAAGTAGATACATTGATAATCCTCCAGTAACATTTACTTGATAATTTCCTTTAAGCTCATGTTCTGCTTGTTTGCTGCAGAAATTTATAAACAACATGTTGAGCAAAATTAACCCCTTAACCCCTTAAGGACCAAGGACGTACCGGTACGTCCTTGGTCCTGCTTTCCTGATATAACGCGGGGTTACACGGTAACCCCGCGTCATATCACGGCGGGCCCGGCATCATAGTGAAGTCGGGACTCGCCTCTAATAGCGCTCAGCACCGATCGCGGCGCCGCGCGCTATTAACCCTTTAGCCGCGCGCTCAGAGCTGAGCCGCGCGGCTAAAAGTGAAAGCGAAAGTTGCCGGTTAACTCAGTGGGCTGTTCGGGATAGCCGCGGCGAAATCGCGGCATCCCGAACAGCTTACAGGACAGCGGGAGGGCCCCTACCTGCCTCCTCGCTGTCCGATCGCCGAATGACTGCTCAGTGCCTGCGATCCAGGCATGAGCAGTCATGCGGCAGAATCGTCGATCACTGGTTTCCTATGAGAAACCAGTGATCAATGATGAAGATCAGTGTGTGCAGTGTTATAGGTCCCTATGGGACCTATAACACTGCAAAAAAAAAGTGAAAACAAAAGTGAATAAAGATCATTTAACTCCTCCCCTATTAAAAGTTTGAATCACCCCCCTTTTCCCATAAAAAAAAATACACAGTGTAAATAAAAATAAAAATAAACATATATGGTATCACCGCCTGCGGAAATGTCCGAATTATAAAAATATAACATTAATTAAACCGCTCGGTCAATGGCGTACGCGCAAAAAAATTTCAAAGTCCAAAATAGTGCATTTTTGGTCACTTTTTATATCATTTAAAAATCAATAAGTCCTATGAATGCAAAAATGGTACCATTAAAAACTTCAGATCACGGCGCAAAAAATGAGCCCTCATACCGCCCCATACACGGAAAAATAAAAAAGTTATAGGGGTCAGAAGATGACAATTTTAAATGTATTAATTTTCCTGCATGTAGTTATGATTTTTTCCAGAAGTCCGACAAAATCAAACCTATATAAGTAGGGTATCATTTTAATCATATTGACCTACAGAATAAAGATAAGGTGTCATTTTTACCGAAAAATGTACTACGTAGAAACTGAAGCCCCCAAAAGTTACAAAACTGCGTTTTTTTTTTCAATTTTGTCGCACAATGATTTTTTTTCTGTTTCACCGTAGATTTTTGGGCAAAATGACTGACGTCATTACAAAGTAGAATTGGTGGCGCAAAAAATAAGCCATCATATGGATTTTTAGGTGCAAAATTGAAAGAGTTATGATTTTTTAAAGGCAAGGAGCAAAAAACGAAAATGCAAAAACGGAAAAAACCCCGGTCCTTAAGGGGTTAAGGACGCAGGGTTTTTCAGTTTTTGCACTTTTGTTTTTTCCTCCTTACCTTTAAAAATCAGAACCCATTAAATTTTCCACCTAAAAATCCATATTATGGCTTATGTTTTGTGTCGCCAATTCTACTTTGCAGTGACATCAGTCATTTTACGGCGAAACGGAAAAAAAATCATTGTGCGACAAAATTGAAGAAAAAAACACCATTTTGTAACTTTTGGGGGCTTCCGTTTCTACGCAGTGCCTATTTTGGTAAAAATGACACCTTATCATTATTCTGTAGGTCCATACGGTTAAAATGATACCCTACTTATTTAGGTTTAATTTTGTCGTACTTCTGGAAAAAATCATAACTACATGCAGGAAAATTTATACGTTTAAAAATGTCCTCTTCTGACCCCTATAACTTTTTATTTTTCCACATACAGGCCGGTGTGAGGACTCATCTTTTGCGCCGTGATCTGAAGTTTTTATCGGTACCATTTTTGTTTTGATCAGACTTTTTTTTATCCCTTTTTATTCATTTTTTAATGGTATAAAAAGTGACCAAAAACACGCTTTTTTGGACTTTAGAATTTTTTTTAGGTGTACGCCATTGACCGTGCGGTTTAATTAATGATATATTTTTATAGTTCGGACATTTCCACACGCGGCGATACCACATATGTTTATTTTTATTTACACTGTTTTATTTATTTTTTTATGGAAAAAGGGGTGATTCAAACTTTTATTAGGGAAGGGGTTAAATGACCTTTATTAACACTTTTTTTTTAACTTTTTTTTTGCAGTGTTATAGCTCCCATAGGGACCTATAACACTGCACACACTGATCTCTCATCTTGATCACAGGCGTGTATTAACACGCCTGTGATCAGCGTTATCGGCGCTTGACTGCTCCTGCCTGGATCTCAGGCACGGAGCAGTCATTCGCCGATCGGACACCGAGGAGGCAGGTAAGGGCCCTCCCGGTGTCCTGTAAGCTGTTCGGGATGCAGCGATTTCACCACGGCTGTCCTGAACAGCCCGACTGAGCTGAGTCGGGAAACTTTCACTATCACTTCAGACGCGGCGGTCAACTTTGATCGCCTCGTCTGAAGGGTTAATGCAGGGCATCACCGCGATCGGTGATGTCCTGTATTAGCCACAGGTCCCGGCCGTTGATAGCCGCCGGGACCGACCCGATATGACGCGGGGACACCGCGTGACCCCGCGGCATATCGCGGGAGCCGGCGGAGGACGTAAATATAAGGGGTTAAAATATAAGATAGATTATTGTAACATGGTACAGACTATTCTACAATATAAATAACATTTATTTCTGCTATAATGGTCAGGCTCTTTGGCCAGATATGATATTATACATAGTCACTGTCTGGATTACACCTGCATCACCTGTGCTCACCTGTACACATTGGTGTGTCATACCGGGAGTGGCCACTTGATGTCTTCTTGAGTCATTTAGTGCACAGGGAATGCAATAAACTCTTCAGTTTATTAGAAAAATATTTACAAGATCTGAGCTATAAGACAGAAAAATAAAATGTGTATACTGTATATTATATTTATGTACATTTTTTATTCAAGACAGTATTTAGGCTGAAAATCAAGGGCATTGAATGCATATGTTTTCATTTGGAAAGAGTTAGGTCTCGTACATGAAGCAGATGTCTCTCATAAATGTCCCTGTAAGATGGCACAGGGTTTCCCTAGGATTGTATATTACGAAACTAGGTACTCAGTGTGCTGCTGCTTGGTGCCTCTAGGGATAAAGACTGTACCTCAGTTATATGGCAGGCAATGAAACCATATGACACAAAAAAAAAACTATAAATAAAAGTATACAAATAGCCAGCAATATCTTTCTCTCTCTTTTAAGCTTGTTACTGCTGCGTGACACTGCGATCTTGCTGCGTACTTTGTGACAGCCTTACCACAGAGTAATTTGTAACAATTCACTTCCTGCTTTACTGTCAGTCTGAGTATATATATATATATATATATATATATATATATATATATAATTCGGTAAGACTTCAGACCCTATCACTTTTTTCACATTTTTTTATGGAAAGGCTTGTGCTAAAATTGGAAAAAGATCGGGTTTTTCTCATCAATCTTCACTTAATGGACAGAAGTATTCAGACCGTTAGCTGAAGCCCCTTTGGCAGTGATTATAGCCTCCAGTCTTCTTGGGATGATGCCACAAGGTTTGCACACTTGGATTTGGTGATTTCTGCCATTCTTCTTTGCAGATCCCCTTAAGTTCTTTCAAGTTGGATGGGGACCATCGGTAGAAGCCATTTTCAGGTCTTAATTAGGGGTCAGGGCTCTGGATGGATCAAGTTAATTCACAGAGTTGTTCCTAAATCCCTCCTGCGTTGTCTTGGCTGTGTGTTTAGGATCACTGTGTTGCTAGAAGGTGAACCTTTGACACAGTCTTAGGTCTAGAATCACGATTTTATTAAAGGGGTACTCCAACTCCCCAGCATTCGGAACAT
The DNA here is from genome assembly GCF_029499605.1 of Hyla sarda. Taxonomy (NCBI): domain Eukaryota; kingdom Metazoa; phylum Chordata; class Amphibia; order Anura; family Hylidae; genus Hyla; species Hyla sarda. The sequence continues at coordinate 283,933,945 of NC_079193.1, forward strand.
TGTGTTCCCAACGGTGTGTGCAGGTTACGGGAGTCATGATGTCACGGCCACGCTCTAGTGACGTCACGCCCCTCCATGCAAGTCTATGGGAGGGATCGTGGCATTACCAGGGATGTGGCCACGACGTCAGGCTACAGCACTGTTTCGCTCCTTACAGAGCTTCAACGGGCCTGTGGTTCAGTATGGACACCAGTGAAAATTTATATAGGTGCATTACTTATCGTCCACCAATCACCTTAAATTTTCACCTCATTTGGTAACATGATGATTCTGGTCTCGGTATCAGGTAAAGCAACTCATGTCTAGGCGATCATTTAACCCTAAGGATCCCATTGCCTCTGTTCTCATTATCCATATTGCTTCTCTTTGAAGCTATTTTTTCTCTAATAATTCACCTGGGTTACACTTTACTTTTTCTATACCTGCGAATAGTGATGAGTGGCATAGGCCATATTCGAATTCGCGATATTTCACGAATATATGGACGAATATTCGTCATATATTCGCGAAATTCGCATATTCGTTATTCGTTTTTTGCGCATATGCGAAAATATATGCGCATATTTGCGAATATTGAGCCCTCCCTTATTTGATGGTATAGGGAACTGTGACTGGTGCATTAACTCTGTGATTTTTTGCACATGGAAACCAATAGGCCCATTGTGGTCTATGGGGATCTCATGGCATGTAGAACAGTAAGCTAAGCAGGACTGTCTCAGCAGCTAAGTGGATGGGAGACCACCACGGTTACAGTGTTGTGGCTTAACTTCACTTTCCTGGAAATGCTGCTGATTTGCCCATAGCAACCAATCTGGTTGCTTCTTTCATTTTTCACAAGGCCTCTGCAAAAGGAAAGAAGCGATCTGATTGGTTGCTATGGGCAACTCAGAAACTTTTCCTGAAAAGGTTTCTCAGTTGCCCATAGCAACCAGACTACTTCCTTCATTTTTCAGAGGCCTTTTCAAAAATGAAGGAAGCAATCTGATTGGTTACTATGGGCAACTGCACAACTCTTCCTCTACACAGGCTTTCCGCATATGCGCATATTCGCGAATATTGAATCCTCCCTTCTTTAATGGCATAGGGAACTTTGACTGGTGCATTAACTCCATGATTTTTTGACTATTGAAACCAATAGGCCCATTGTGGTCTATGGGGGTCTTACACCATGTAAAACAGTAAGCAAAGCAGGACTGTCTTGGCAGTACAGTGGATGGGAGACCACTGTGGGTTTGAGTCCTTGGGTGGGATAGAGTGTTACAGTGCTGTGGTTTAGCTTTCCTGGATAAGCAGCTAAGTTGCTCATAACAACAAATAAGATTGCTTCTTTCATTTTTCACAAGGCCTCTGCAAAATGAAAGAAGCGATCTGATTGGTTGCTATGGGCAACTCAGAAACTTTTCCTCTGGACAGGTTTTGATTAATCTCCCTCTATGGGGGAGATTCATCAAAACCAGTGTAGAGGAAGAGTTGTGCACTTGCCCATAGCAACCAATCAGATCGCTTCTTTCATTTTGCAGAGGCCTTGTGAAAAATGAAAGAAGCGATCTGATTGGTTGCAATGGGCAACTCAGCAGCTTTTCCAGGAAAGTAAAGTTAAACCACAACACTGTAAAACTTTGGCCCACCCCAGGACTCAAACCCGTGGTGGTCTCCCATCCACTGTGCTGCCAAGACAGTCCTGCTTAGCTTACTTTTTTACATGCCATGAGATCCCCATAGACCACAATGGCCTATTGGCATCAATAGTCAAAAAATCACAGAGTTAATGCACCAGTCATAGTTCCCTCTACCATTAAATAAGGGAGGACTCAATATTCGCGAATATGCGCATATGCGCATATGCGCATATATTTTCACATATGCGTATAAAATTTTGCATATGCGAAAAAACGAATATTCAAAATTACGAATATATAGTGCTATATTCGTCATATTTGCGAATTCGCGAATATGCGATATTCGCGATTAAAATTCGAATTGCGAATATTCACGAGCAACACTATTCTCTAATAATTCACCTGGGTTAGACTTTACTTTTTCTATACCTGCGAACCTGAGGACAGTGGGATCTCCTTGGTGGGCACTATTGACGTGGGCAATAAGGCGTGGAGCCCCTTTTCCTGTGCGGAATGAATAAAAGTGTTCACGTATTCGGATCCTAAGTTGCCTTCTCGTTTTGCCCATGTAATAGTACTCATAACCTGTAGAACAAAAAATATTGTATATGTTATCATGTGCCCATGTGGGTACTATTACGTAGGCTAAATGAAAAGGCAACTTAGGATCCGAATACGTTAACACTTTTATTCATTCCACACAGGAAAAGGGGCTCCACGCCTTATTGCCCACGTCAATAGTGCCCACCAAGGAGATCCCACTGTCCTCAGGTTCGCAGGTATAGAAAAAGTAAAGTCTAACCCAGGTGAATTATTAGAGAAAAAATTGCTTCAAAGAGAAGCAATATGGATAATGAGAACAGAGGCAATGGGACCCTTAGGGTTAAATGATCACCTAGACATGAGTTTCTTTACGTGATACCGAGACCAGAAACATCATGTTTCCACGTGAGGTGAAAATTTAAGGTGATTGGTAGACGATAAGTAATGCACCTGTATAAATTTTCACTGGTGTCCATGCTGAACCACAGGCCCATTTAAGCTCTGTAAGGAGCGAAACAGTGCTGTAGCCCGGTGGTGCCCCCCACCCCCCCCCCCCCCCCCCCGTCCTGTTAATGTATACGTGAGTATATGTGAATAAAGACACGAAGACTGAAGAACATGGTGAGTGCCGACTGCATTATTCTACGCTTAGTTGTGTTCACTGGGCTCACTCTCCCTGTCTCGCCAGTTGGTAATGACACGATAGTTTGTCCCTTTGAATACATTTGAAAACATTTCTAAAATTCTGTTTTCACACAATAGATTTAGCACAAAGCCTCAAGATAAAATGTGAACAATTTTTTTTACACAGGTTGATGTGCTGGAAGCAGAAAAATGGTTGATTGTAAGAATTTAGGCACCTTTAACAAGGACAAAACACCAAGGAAAACGGAGTCATTTAGATAGGATTAAAACATGATCACTTTTATTAGTTGCATTAAAAACATAAGAACAAGGGAAAGGCAGACCAACTGGGGGAGACTAGACAAAAAGGGGCGACACTACCTGCTCATGTGCTTAGGAAATACAATTCAATAAAGGTGCATGGTGCATTTAATAAAGTGCATACATCTGAGGGTCAAGGAAGGACCTCTATAAAGTGCACATAACTTAAAAAAACAAACATGCATACCACTTTTAGAGAGCACCATGAATGATGCCAGCAGCAGAGCAGAAGCGACGCCACCCCTGCGATCGTTTTGGCGAACCTTCGTCCTGAGGACGAAGGTTCGCCGAAACGATCGTAGGGGTGGCGTCGCTCCTGCTCTGTTGCTGGCATCATTCATTGTGCTCTCTACGAGTGGTATGCATGTGTGGTAGCCCTTTGGGGGGGTGTATGGTAGTGGTGGTATGGTAACAGTAAATGAGGGGTCAATATTAACCCTGTCACTCGTGATGCCAGGGTGAGGGCTGGTATTATTGAGGTATAGCTTCGGCCTAATCGCCGCCCTTCCCAGAAACGACAGGCGTATGCAGATAATGACTGAAGGTCCACACTGGAGTTAAACTTGAACTGAAGTAAACTTTACTCTTGAACTTGCGGTACATTCAGAATACAGTAACAGTCTCTATAATACACTTGTATAGACGTCAATGACTGACAGTTGCTGTGGACCTTGCGTCTTTTGCAGGTTAATAGAATCAAGGTAATTGGTGCGTGGATCCGTCCGGATTTAGGGGTAGATTAGGTCCGGTAGTCCCGCAGAGTGTTTGGGGATTGATACACTCTATAACTATAATTGTTCAGCCGTTGCCGCAAGGCTCAGGCCTAACTCACTGCGATTACTGCTGTACAGATCTTCTCTCATCAAGAGCACAGGTGCAAGAGAACTAAAATGGCTGCCGCTTCCCTTATATGGACAGGGGGTGGAGCCTAATTTGATAGGTCCAAAGTCAGCTGTCACTCACCATCACACAGGCTTCTGGGTGATCATCTGACTTCCTATACACATAATAAAACCAAAGCGAGGCTAGAAATACCAAAGTGAGGCCTGGAACGCATCCAGAGTGAGACTTGGAATGCACCACATGACCCGAAGGCCCCGCGACGCCACAGAAACAAGTAATTAATCATTTATTTACATATATTATGCTATTTACATTAACCTATGCATAAATTACTAATTATATACTAGAATAGAGGCGACCAGGGGTAGACTGGATTAATAGGAATCCCTACGTTCTAGGGACTCTGGCTATGGGGACCCATAAATAAACAAGTACCGTATAGAATGCGGTACTGGGACACCACAAATGTTTGTATTTCTAAGTTATGTGCACTTTATAGAGGTCCTTCCTTGACCCTCAGATGTATGCACTTTATTAAATGCACCATGCACCTTTATTGAATTGTTTTTCCTATGCACATGAGCAGGCAGGTAGTGTCGCCCCTTTTTGTCTAGTCTCCTCCAGTTTGTCTGCCTTTCCCTTGTTCTTATGTTTTTAATGCAACTAATAAAAGTGATCATGTTTTAATCTAAATGACTCCGTTTTCCTTGGTGTTTTGTTTACTAATTTGTGGAGGTCATATATGAAGCCCCTTGTACTGGGGATAAAAATATAATTTTTTTAGACATAGTTCATGTCTCATTGATACATTTATACCCCGGTACGATGTTGCTATTTTAGTTTTTACCTTTAACATGGATCAAATTGTGAGGGGTTCAAGGTCCTGTGCCCCAAAGGCCCAATGATCTGTGTGTTGTTCTAAGGCTAGCCCATCTGGTCCTATCTCACAGAAAAGATACTACAGCACAAAATGCTGATAAAAATACTTACTAGGACAGAAGTGCATTGCAGAAGCCGCATGCAAAGTACCTAAAAAGGGCAAAATTGGAACGAGGAGCAATGGATAAAGATGGCCTGGTCTGATGAATAACAGGATGTTTTATGGGAAGAAGATTAGCCAGTGGGATCAATGTCATCCTCTGGCAGTGATCTAATAGGAAACACTGTGTCCCGGTGTTCATATGGACATTATCTGACTCACACCACCTTGTAGACTAAGTACATTCCTTCATGGTATTCTCTAAATGCAACAATCTCTTTCAGCAGGATGTTATTTCTTACCACACTGCAAAAATTGGTCAGAAATGATTTCAGGAACATGATGAAGAGCTCAAGGTATGGGACATGGGACACTTCATATCTTGAGCTCTTCATCATGTTCCTGAAACCATTTCTGAACCATTTTTGCAGTGTGGTACAAAATACCATTGTACTGAAAGGGATCACTGGTATATGGCTTTCAAGGCATACATTCAATCAAGCATGGCCTCTGAAGGTGTCTTAAGATGTATGGCTCCAAAACATTAGCAGCAGTTCCTTAAAAGGTCCCATGTACTTTTGTCAAAAGTAGTAACCAGTTAACTGTCTAAAGTACATTGAGGCCTCCTGACACATGCAGTTCGGGAAGGGAAACATCGGGCAGGTTGAATTTCAACTAACCAAATCTTTTGTTCCCAGAGAAATAAGCTGCAATCAGAGGAAACCGGCTGCTGCTTACCCCTCCTATCTCCGCCAAGAATGCATTAACATTTAGCCTTGCCAAATGTTCATATGTATGGGGAGTATACAAAAAGAAGGTTGCAGCAGCACAATTGGTCAAAAAGTGGAGGCTCTTAGTGCAGTTTTTGATCATAACGTGTCCCCCATCCATGATGTCATATGTATGGGGAGAGTAGGAGGGATACCTGTCAACTGAATGGTTGTTTTTATTACTATATAAGAAAATTTAGTACACAAATAGTATTAAAAAAAACTTTAAATAGTTTGTGCTCTATGCAAATATTATCAGTTAGATAGAAGGCCTTATTAAGTTTTGTGGTTGAACCAGTCAAAAACTGGATTGCTCGTACTGACTATAGTCAAATGTTTAAAAAGAATGTATATGTCCTTAGGGTACGATTTAAAGCACAGGATTTTCTGCTGCAGATTTCAATGTAAATTAAATGACTGAGCGCAGCTTCTAATCTGCAGTTACAAATCCTGCGCATCAAATTTGCGCAGGATCCTGTACGTGTGAACGTACCCTTAAAGGACATTTCCACCTAATACTTGAAAGCAAAAATTGCTTTCCTTTCAGCATAAAGGTTAAACCAAATTAACAATTTAAGTTACATTTTAAGTGAGAACCAATCTTCTCCATGTGTTCTTAGCGCCAAATTGCTTGCAGAGATTACTGTCAGAGACATAAGCGAACCGAGCCTGTAGAACCCAATCTCATTCAGAACTTTACTTAAAATGCTTTTTGGCAAACTTTAGAACTTTGCCACACTTGGCTCCTTCATGCCTGGCAACATACTATTATAGGAGAAAAGATGAGGAACACATAGCGTTTTGGGGCCATTTCAGCATAGGATCAGGAAGAAGGAACACTGAGATGACGTGAGGGTAACCCAGTAAATGTTGCAGCTAGCAGCAAAGATCCCATGAGTAGCCATTCCTTGCTTGTATACAGCTGCCAAGGCCAATCAGGAGACAGCATAAAGATGGGTCTAAAAGTGGTAAAACCTTATGCACTGTGTTGCGGCTGCCATCTTGGAAAGAAAGCTGAGCAGTAAGCAGGGAACAGAAGAACTCATTGTGGAACTACTGATCCAAGGAAGCTTTCACACTATAATACAAAGCATTGTGCAGTGGGCTGATCTTAGTGACCTGCATCACTGTGTCTTTTTTAGTTTGATATTAGATACTAATATGTACTGTATGTACAGCTGGCAGTTCCACTGACCAATTACTGGCTAATGCGGGACACCGCTGCTGGCTGAGTGGCGCTGTGACTGTGACATCCCATCTGCAGCGGCTGTCAGCAGAGGCCAACAGGAGATGGAGCATACTGACAACAGAAGCAGCAAGGGAGCAGGGGAAAGTCAGGTAAAGGTTTTAATATTTTATTAGGCTGGCTGGGCACAGAACTAAAAAAATATAATAATTCACCAGGCAACCTTATAAAAAGCTATTTTAAATTATTTTTTTTACTTGTTTCCTGAACTTTTAAAAACGCTACTTTTGAAATAAGCTTTATTAAAATCTCCTTTCATTTTGCTGTTATTTATAAAAAAAAAAAGAGGAAAATCACATAAACTGTGTACATGTGTGACGAGAGCTCATGCAGCAATCTGCAAAGGTTGTAAAAGAGAAATTAAAGGGGTACTCCACTGGCCAGAAAGTTGAACAGATTTGTAAATTACTTCTATTAAAAAAATCTTAATCCTTCCCGTACTTATCAGCTGCTGTATTTTCCACAGGAAGTTCTTTTCTTTTTGAATTTCCTTTCTGTCTGACCACAGTGCTCTCTGCTGACACCTCTGTCTATATTAGGAACTGTCCAGAGCAGGAGAGGTTTGCTATGGGGATTTGCTTCTACTCTGGACAGTTACTAAAATGATTAGAGGTGCCAGCAGAGAGCACTGTGGTCAGACAGAAAGGAAATTCAAAAAGGAAAGAACTTCCTGTAGAGCATATAGCAGCTGATAAGTACTGGAAGGATTAAGATTTTTAAATAGAAGTAATTTACAAATCTCAAGAATAAATTGTATTTGTATATCGGCGCACATAAAAGGAACACACATATGGGAACAAACTTACTAATGCAGTTGGTTTATTAGTATCTGGATGAAATAAGAAGATATTGAGGAGTGAGCTGGTGTTGGTTTCGTTCACTAGGCAGAAAAAATAAAAATAAATAAAGGAACGGTTTTTAAGTAAATACTCCAGATACTATATCTATGTCATAGAATTGTGTCGATTTGGTAAATACTGTAGCAGGTAGACTTACTTCTGTCTTTAGAGTTGAGCTATGATGCAGATAGATGCCGACCCCCCGCCTCGATGACCGTAATTGGCGGAAAACTTCTGTCTCACTCACTGCATATATTTATAAGATAATCGTGATTGAGTGATTCGAGTGTAATACAATCTGCTTGCATATGCACTGTAATAGTAAAGTAAAAATCTACATATGGTACCATGTAATAGGCACTATGAGTGGTTGAAGGTACCTGTGATCTGAAAGCTGGTTTGCATGGATAGATCCACGGGTCGTTGTTTGTCCTGAGTTGCGGTGAAAAATACCAGTGTGCACGATACAATCCACGGGGCGTTATTCGTCCAAAGGTATAGTGTGGGTACTGAAGCACAGTCCTTCCAGGAGCCCCCAGAGGGACAGTATGACAGGCAGTCCAGATAGACAGCGGGTGAAGGCGCCGGGAGATCTGCTCCGGCCGTGAGCGTCTCACCGGTGCAACCACGCTGTGATAGTTTGCAAGGAGATCTGATTACTGAACGTGACGTCACGATTGCAGCTACAGCAAGGCGCAGGAGCCAAAAGAATCATCTTTTGGCTCCTGCGCCTTGCTGTAGCTGCAATCGTGACGTCACGTTCAGTAATCAGATCTCCTTGCAAACTATCACAGCGTGGTTGCACCGGTGAGACGCTCACGGCGCCTTCACCCGCTGTCTATCTGGACTGCCTGTCATACTGTCCCTCTGGGGGCTCCTGGAAGGACTGTGCTTCAGTACCCACACTATACCTTTGGACGAATAACGCCCCGTGGATTGTATCGTGCACACTGGTATTTTTCACCGCAACTCAGGACAAACAACGACCCGTGGATCTATCCATGCAAACCAGCTTTCAGATCACAGGTACCTTCAACCACTCATAGTGCCTATTACATGGTACCATATGTAGATTTTTACTTTACTATTACAGTGCATATGCAAGCAGATTGTATTACACTCGAATCACTCAATCACGATTATCTTATAAATATATGCAGTGAGTGAGACAGAAGTTTTCCGCCAATTACGGTCATCGAGGCGGGGGGTCGGCATCTATCTGCATCATAGCTCAACTCTAAAGACAGAAGTAAGTCTACCTGCTACAGTATTTACCAAATCGACACAATTCTATGACATAGATATAGTATTTGGAGTATTTACTTAAAAACCGTTCCTTTATTTATTTTTCTTTTTTCTGCCTAGTGAACGAAACCAACACCAGCTCACTCCTCAATATCTTCTTATTTCATCCAGATACTAATAAACCAACTGCACTAGTAAGTTTGTTCCCATATGTGTGTTCCTTTTATGTGCGCCGATACACAAATACAATTTATTCTTGAGCTTATTCCTTTTATTTGGGCCCCAGCCAGGACCCTTATTGTTGTATCTTGGCTGCTAAAAGGGAACCGTCTCTGCGCCAGTGATTATATACTACATATTAATTTACAAATCTGTTTAACTTACTGGCACGAGTTGATTTAGAAACAAATGTTTTCCAGTGGAGTACCCCTTTAAGTACAATTTTTAACATGCACCTACTCAGTCTTAGAGATGCAGCAGGAAGCATGAGGGGGTTACACACCAGCTCAGATTGTGGATGGGAAAGGGAGAGACCTTGGGGGACAAGTTACATAGTTACATATAGTTTGTAAGGTTGAAAAAAGACCAGAGTCCATCAAGTTCAACCTAAAACCCTACTGTGGTGATTCGGAGGAAGGTAACATGGGATAGACATATAGGGCCTCATTTACTAAGAGTTTCAGGTTTTTACTAGTGGGAAAAGTTGTTTCAGACTTGCAGGATTCCTCTCTATTTACTATTGGGAAAAGTCAGGAACATTTTCTGACCAGCTTTTTCTAGGTGGATATTTCCAGCCGTTTATCTACAGGATTTTCTGTGAATTCAATAGTGAATCGGTCGGGTTGCGAAACCACGCCCATTTTAGGGCCGAGCACGCCCCTTTGCGGTATACCACGCCCCTTTACCGGCTTTTCACAGTGCAATGTCGGGTTTGTTGGATTTTACAGGCGCACACTGGCGCAGACTGGTGCAGACAAGTCTCAGACACTCTGCGGCAAAATAACCAGACAGAAACTGGTCGGTTTCAGCTTAGTAAATGAAGCCCATGGAGGAGAGAAGACACAAGGCAGTCTGCAGGGGAGAGAATCACATAGGCTGTGTAGAAGTGTGGAGAGGACTCTGAGTTCACACAGCAATCTGCAAAGGCTGCAGAAGAGAAACTAAGTAACTTTTAATAAAAACCTATGAAGAAAGTGTTTTTGCACCATAATAAATACACAGCAAGAATTATAAAATGCTTTTATAGGTGTCCACAGACTTTAAAGAGTACATGTATTTTTTGGGTACTTCTCATAATAGGCTGTTGTGTGTATGTACTGTCAATGTTTTTCAGTATAGGAGTAGCACTATCTCCAGACTTTAGTGTGTAACAGCCCATATTCTATCTTACTGGAAAAGCCTTATTAATATTACCAATAAAAATTATTTTCCCTTGTTGCTGTCCACCCGTGATTATACTCTCAGTAACTTAAATGGATTCCTTATTCTTGGTAACTATTACATCAAGCATTTATCTGTTGGTACCATAATTTCAGATACTACTAGTTAGAGTAGTATAGGGATTCTGTAGCTTGTTGTAGCAGACTAATGGTGCTTGATGTGAATACACTTGCCAAGTTCCATGTTCTTTCAGGATATCAACAGTTTTATTCAATTATGAATGCTTCTCTTTCAGTTCTTTCCTAAAAATGTGTGCACTTGTTTGTTTTCTTTAACTGAAATTAAAAATGATGTCTTACCTGCAAGAAATATTAAGTTACATACATTTTATGTGCAGCTCACAAAGTGAGAATTCTTCCAATTTCTCAGCAACTTTTTTTTTATTTCAATAATTAAATTACACTGGGTTTTTTGACTTCTTGGTAAATAAGGTCCGAAAAAATTTTTGTTGACATTAAATCAAATATGCTGTAAAAAAAAAAAAAACACACCATATAGTATACAATCAAAAATAAACCAATAGATCATGCTGTACTTTCTATTTTGTCAAAAGTATTACTATTATTATAATAATAATAATCATCCTCATTAGCATTATACATAGAAACGCAATATTTATAAACAATCATTGGCTATAGGTTGACAAGAAGTAAAACCTCTTGGTAGAGGATTTCAGAACAATATTTCAAGTTGACTCTAACCAATCACAATTGTGTCCCCTAAATAGATTACACATTTTCATACCAAAATGTATCCAATGCAAAACAAAAGCATTGTTCTGTGGGAACTAGGTAAAGAACATTTTAGAAAGAAGGTCAGTGCCAATATATTGAAATTGAATTGGACACTCATCAGAGTGTATTTGTAAGTAGGAAACATAATGCAAACCTATTTACCAAGTTTATATGTCAATAATATATGCAAAATGATAAAATTAACAATTTGTAATATTTGTTGTTAAATAAATAAGCTTATATCTCCAATGAAAGGCCTCTTTCATCTTATTACCTTCTAATTCACTTCCATGTACTTCACTGCTCAAAAACTACACTGCTCAAAAAATAAATAAAGGGAACACTAAGATAACACATCCTAGATCTGAATTAATGAACTAATCGAATAAAATACTTTGGTCTTTACATAGTTAAATGTGCTTATAACAAAATCACACAAAAATTATCAATGGAAATCAAATTTATCAACCCATGGAGGTCTGGATATGGAGTCACACTCAAAATCTAAGTGGAAAGCCACACTACAGGCGGATCCAACTATGATGTAATGTCCTTAAAACAAGTCAAAATGAGGCTCAGAATTGTGTGTGACCTCCACGTGCCCGTATGACCTCCCTACAATGCCTGGGCATGCTCCTGATGAGGTGGCGGTCTCCTGATGGATGTCCTCCCAGACCTGGACTAAAGCATCCGCCAACTCCTGGACAGTCTGTGGTACAACGTGGCGTTGGTGGATGGAGCGAGACATGATGTCCCAGATGTGCTCAATCAGATTCAGGTCTGGGAAACGGGCAGGCCAGTCCATAGCATCGATGCCTTCCTCTTGCAGGAACTGCAAACAAACTCCAGCAACATGAGATCTAGCATTGTCTTGCATTAGGAGGAACCCAGGGCCAACTGCACCAGCATATGGTCTCACAAGGAGTCTGAGGATCTCATCTCAGTACCTAATGGCAGTCAGTCTACCCCTGGCAAGTACATGGAGGGATGTGCGGCCCCCCAAAGAAATCCAGCCCCACACCATTACTGACCCACCGCCAAATCGGTCATGCTGGAGGATGTTGCAGGCAGCAGAATGTTCTCCAAGGCGTCTCCAGACATCTATCACATGTGCTCAGTGTGAACCTACTTTCATCTGTGAAGAGCACAGGGCGCCAGTGGCGAATTTGCAAATCTTGGTGTTCTCTGGCAAATGCCAAACGTCCTGCACTGTGTTGGGCTATAAGCATAACCCCCACCTGTGGATGTCATGCCCTCATACCACCCTCATGGAGTCTGTTTCTGACCATTTGAGTGGACACATGTACATTTGTGGCCTGCTGGAGGTCATTTTGCAGGGCTCTGGCAGTGCTCCTCCTGCTCCTTCTTGCACAAAGGCAGAGGTAGCGGTCCTGCTGCTGGGTTGTTGCCCTCCTACGGCCTCCTCCACGTCATTTGATGTACTGGCCTGCCTCCTGGTAGCGCCTCCATGCATTGGACACTACGCTGACAGACACAGCAAACCTTCTTGCCACAGCTCGCATTGATGTGCCATCTTGGATGAGCTGCCCTACCTGAGCCACTTGTGTGGGTTGTAGACTCCGTCTCATGCTACCACTAGAGTGAAAGCACCGCCAGCATTCAAAAGTGATCAAAACATCAGCCAGGAAGCATAGGAACTGAGAAGTGGTCTGTTGTCAACACCTGCAGAACCACTCATTTATTGGGGGTGTCTTGCCTATAATTTCCACCTGTTGTCTGTTCCATTTGCAAAACAGCATGTGACATTGATTGTCAATCAGTGTTGCTTCCTGAGTGGACAGTGTGATTTCACAGAAGTGTGATTGACTTGGAGTTACATTGTGGTGTTTGAGTTCCCTTTATTTTTTTGAGCAGTGTATGAACTCACTTAAAATCACTGCCAGGTATGAAGCATAAAAGTTGTCACCCCTAGGAAAGGGTGAGGTTTTTACGCCGAGCGCTCCGGGTCCCTGCTCCGCCCCGGAGCGCTCGCGGCGTTCCTCTCTCTGCAGCGCCCCGGTCAGACCCGCTGACCGGGAGCGCTGCACTGACACTGCCGGCGGGATGCGATTCACATAGCGGGACGCGCCCGCTCGCGAATCGCATCCCAAGTCACTCACCTGTCCCGGTCCCCGGCTGTCACGTCCTGGTGCGCGCGGCTCTGCTCCTTAGGGCGCGTGCGCGCCAGCTCTCTAATGTTTAAAGGGCCAGTGCACCAATGATTGGTGCCTGGCCCAATCAGTCTGATTAGCTTCCACCTGTGCACTGTCTATATAACCTCACTTCCCCTTCCCTTCCGGATCTTGTTGCCTTGTGCCAGAGAAAGCGTTTACAGTGTTTGCCTTACCAGTGTTCCTGACCTCTTGCTATCGCCATTAACTACGAATCTTGCCGCCTGCCCCGACCTTCTGCTACGTCTGACCTTGCCTCTGTCTAGTCCTTCTGTCCCACGCCTTCTCAGCAGTCAGCGAGGTTGAGCCGTTGCCGATGGGTATGACCTGGTTGCTACCGCCGCAGCAAGACCATCCCGCTTTGCGGCGGGCTCTGGTGAATACCAGTAGCAACCTAGAACCGGTCCACCGACATGGTCCACGCCAATCCCTCGCTGACACAGAGGATCCACATCCAGCCTGCTGAATCCTAACAGAGGTATTACATTGGGGAACACATCCCTACAAGATGGTGGGCTAGAGGATATGGTGCAGTGCTTCTAAGTGTTGGAGAACTTTATGTAGTGTCTGAGCGCATTGTCTACATCCAGACTCCATGGCTCTGTCAGTCATCTATTGATAGGCTATCCTTTGAATAGGTATACGTGAATTTCCCCTGGAAAATGCATTTTAAAAGGGAAACTTACAGCAGGGTCATCTGCTTTAACCTGAATACACAGGCAGATATTCATTTTGTTGCAAATGGGATAATTGCCTTTTAAAGGGTTAAACCGGGAATAGAAAAACATATCTATTTTTTTTCAAAACAGCTCCATTTCTGTCTGCAGGTTGTGTGTCGTATTATAACTTGGCTCCATTCACTTCAATGGACCTGAGCTGCAGAACCACACCCAACCTTGAGACTGACGAGTAGTGTTAATTGAAAGAAATTAGCTTTGTTTTTCTATTCCTGGGTAACCCCTCTAAGGCTAGAATTCCACAAAGGTTTTTTCCCACCAGCAAAAACGCCAGGAAAAACTGCCAGGAAAACTGCCACCGATTTTTCTTGCGTTTTGGCAGTTTTTCTGGCGTTTTTTCTGGCGTTTTTCCAGGTGTGTGGAAATAGCCAGTTTTGTCCCCTGTGGCAGTTTTTTCACTGTCTTCAGGTACCACTCTGTGGGTCGGATGCAGAGCGCCCGGTCCACAGAGTGTAAGGAGATGAGGGGTGATGTACAGCATCACTACTCACCAGGGTTGCATAGTGTACCCGTGTATACCATACAGGAGCCAGGAATCCTGTCACCAGACTGACAGGACTCCCTGCTCCTATAGCACTTTGGGCGGTATACACTATATACAGCTATCTATAGATAGCTGTATATAGTGTATACAGAACAGGAGGTCCACTTACCTTCCTCACTCCCTGTCCCCGTCGGGTCCGTGTAGCTCCATCCCCTAGTGATTATGTCATTAGGGGGCGGAGCTACAGACGTGAGCCAGGCTAGTAAGTCTGAAGCTCTGTTGACATTGTCTGTTTTGTATAATGTGAACAGACCCTTCTGGCAGTGTCTACCCAGAAAGGGAGACTCCAGCTGTTGCTAAACTACAACTCCCAGCCTGTTTAGGAAGACATTGCATTATGGGTGCTCTCCCCAGCGGAGAGTGCCAACAATGTACTAACCAATTTTTTGCGTTCTTTTTTCTTCTCGTTTCAGATCCGTGTATGTAGAGGATTACGGTGGATTCGATGGATTACGGCGGATGAACTGGATTTTTTCTTTCAATAAAATGGTTAACGAGGGCTGTGGGGGAGTATTTTTTTAAATAAAATATTTTTTCCAATGTGTTGTTTTTTTAATTTTTATTGATTTTTCAGGCTTAGTAGTGGAAGCTGTCTTATTGATGGAATCCATTACTAAGCCAGTGCTTAGCGTTAGCCCCAAAAACAGCTGGCGCTAACCCCCAATTATTACCCCGGTACCCACCGCCACAGGGGTGCCGGGAAGAGCCGGTACCAAAAGGCCCGAAGCATCAAAAATGGCGCTCCTGGGCCTAGGCGGTAACAGGCTGGCATTATTTAGGCTGGGGAGGGCCAGTAACAATGGTCCTCACCCACCCTGGTAACATCAGGTTGTTGCTATTTGGTTGGTATTGTGCTGAGAATGAAAATATAGGGAACCCTATGCATTTTTTTAAATGTATTTATTTATTTATTTATTTATTTAAAAAAACTTCCACTACAAAGCCTGAAAATTCAATTTGAAAAAAAAAAAACAACACATTGGAAAAATTATTATATTATTTTCTTTTAAAAAATACTTTCCCACAGCCCTCGTTAACCATTTTATTAAAAGAAAAAAATCCAGTTCATCCGCCATAATCCTCTGCATACACGGATCTGAAACGAGAAGAAAAAAAAAAAAAACACAAAAAAATTGGTTAGTACATATTTGGCACTCTTTGCTGGGGAGAGTGCCCATAATGTAATGTCTTCCTAAACAGGTAGCCTCCAACTGATGCAAAACTACAACTCCCAGCATGCCCAGACAGCCTTTGGCTGTCTGGGCTTGCTGGAAGTTGTAGTTTAGCAACAGCTGGAGTCTCCCTGTCTGGGTAGACACTGCCAGAAGGGTCTGTTCACATTATACAAAACGGACAATGTAAACAGAGCCTTAGACTAACCAGCCTGGCTCCTGTCTAAAGCTCCACCCCTAATGACATCATCACTAGGGGCGGAGCTACACAGACCCTCCTGGGACTGGAGGGAGGAAGGGGATTTCTTCATCTTCTGTATACACTATATACAGCTATCTATAGATATCTGTATATACTGTATACCACCCAGAGGGTTAACCTACACTGTCCAGCAGTGTAAGTTAACTCTTTCCTTGCTGGGCTTGCGCATAGCGCACAGCTCAGCAAGGGGTTAAGTGCACCAGCCATGTGTATACTGTATACACATTGTAGGCTCACTGTAAGTTCTTGCTGTATAGATGTATATCTACTGCTCAGCATCAGCTGTTCTCCCGGCTCTGTAGCCTTGAGAACAGCTGATCCCGACATTCACTTCAGGAGGATGCGGGTGTCAGGATAAGTGACATCTGCTGTGATATGTCCCTTACTGCAGGTACTACTACTCCCAACATGGAGCACACTCTGTCCCATGCTGGGAGCAGTAGTACCTGCATTAATAGACAGTGTAACTTCTGACACCCACTGTGATCCTCCTGTATAATGTATTGATGCGATCAGCCGCTCATCTATGGTCCCCTGCACTGACGTATATATATATACACCTATTCATATTTCCTGCAGAGAGCTGTGATTGGCTGGAACCATCTGGCCAATCACAGCTCTGCGGGAAATATGAATAGGTGTATATATACGTCAGTGCAGGGGACCATAGAAGAGCGGCTGACCGCATCTATACATTATACAGGAGGATCACAAAGGGGCGATCTGTCAATTAATACAGGTACTACTACTCCCATCATGGAACAGTGTGTTCCATGCTGTGAGTAGTAGTACTACCTAAAAAATGTAAAAAAATAGTTAAAAACACACACACACACTACATTTATATTATTGTCGGCTACATTTTTAGGTCCCCCCCCCCCACATAAATTGATCCCTTTTTAAAAATTAATACAATTTTGTTCTAAAAAAGATACATTTTGTTAGATACAATTTTTTCCATCACTACTGTATCTTTTTTATTTATTTATTTTTAATGATACCCCACAAAATTTTATTAAAAATGTATCTACATCACTTTTTTGGTTCGCTAAAGTCCAAAAAAGAATAAAAACCGCCTGCAAAAACGCCAAACTTAAAACCCACATGGCATTTTTCTTGCCGTTTTTGCTCTCCCATTGACTTCTATGGGAGGAAAACGCCACAATTTCTGTGCAAAAAATGCCAAACTAGGTTTTGTCGGGCATTTTGGAAAACCAGCCTCTGAGACCAAAATTGTTGAAAGACGGCAAAAGGATAAAAAAAAAAACACCAAACTGAAAAACGCCAGGTGGATCTGGCATGTTGCAGTTTACTATTGACTTGCAGCTAATATCTGAAAAAACGCAGTGTGGGAAAATTTTTACGGTGCTTTTGCAAAAAAATCCTCACTGGAATTCAAGCCTAAGGCTAAGCTTCCACTTGGTTTTTTTCTGGCAGTTTTTGGAAAACTGCCACTGCAGTTTTTTAACCAAAGCCAGAAGTGTATTAAAAAGGAATAAGACATATAAAGGAAGGACTTACACTTCTCCTTCCTTATGGATCCACTTCTGACTTTGGATCAAAAATTGCAGTGGCAGTTTTCCAAAAACTGCCAGAAAAAAAACCAAGTGGAAACCTAGCCTAAGAGCAATACAGCCAAGCTGCTGCTGTATGTGCAGCACTTTCTCCTGTTTACTCCAGAAGATAACCTTGCCCCTTCAGCTGATAACTCTGCCCCTTCACATACATGCTGAGGAAGATGATATTAATATTTATATAAGGGGCTGAGTTAGCAGAAGGGGTGGGGTTAACGCAGGAGAAGACATAAGAAAGCATTGCACATACAGCAGCAACCACCTGCATTGTACATAAGAAGAGATTACATAATTACATAACAACAAGATGAATAGATCTTGAGCTGCTGCATCAATTTTCACCTGGTAAGAAGCATTAGACACAGGGTCACCCCCACTATCTACCTGTACATTCAGGTTACTGGGGGTGACCCTGCAGTCAGTTTCCCTTTTAAAAGGGGTTTCCAGTGAAAATTCATTGATGCCTATCCAAAGAATAGCCTACAATAGATGATTGACAGAGCCACATAGCGTGGATGTAAACAATGTGCCTAGACACTACATAAAGTTCTCGAACACTCAGAAGCACTGCACCATGTCCTCCAGCCCACATCCTATAGCTGCTCTAATAAACTAGCATGCAAACAAATGCAAGTGTATTAGAGCAGCTGCTTCATCTACCATGTATCTTCATGGCATTTTGCTAGAATATGGCAAAAATCTGTAATCATAGGATTACATTGGTTCCACATTAATAGAGAAAGCAAAGGGGCAAATCCATCCTTGTCTTTTCTTGGAATACACATGGATGGTTGGGCTGACTATATGTTTTTTCACCATAAGGGGATTTTAGTACATACCTGCCAGACAGTAATGGGCATGCTTAGGAAGGATCAGTGCTTGTATTGAGGCTAAATAATTATGCTGCTGCTTTCTTTTTGTGAAATGGCTATTTCCTGTTGAAGTTCTCTCTCTCCAACTACAAGTACCAGAATTCCTTGTTTGTAATTGTAAGGTCACTTTTCTCCCTTCCACACGTTAGTCACCCACCCATTAAACCACAGGTGTGCCGACTTTCATGCTTTGATATAATAAATAGACCAAGCAGGGTGCCTCCAGCTGTTGCAAAACTACAATTCTTGCAGAATGGTCTACCGCCCACCGAGTGGTTGCTCCACCCATTGAAGCAGACAGGCTCCTTTGAACACCTGTCTAGTAATGTAGTGTCTTGGACCCCACTGCAACCTGGGAAAAGAGATGACACTAATTTTTTATGCTGTTACAAATAAACATCTGGGCGAAGATCCCATGAGAATTGAGAGACCACCATGAAACACAGGCACAGACACTATATTATGAACTACACTAACTTTACAGACCCTGTAGCATAGTTAAATAAGAAAAAAAAATCCTGGAAAACCCCATTAATGGGATGCTCCTCAGTTTAGTGCTGTAACTCCTATACTTTAACACAATTTATGGCAAATTCTAGCAAAGAGAAATCCATTTTAACTGCATGATTTAATGGATTTTAAAAAGAGGTATAAGAGATTACAAGAAAGTCTCCAGAAACAGCGCCATTCTTATCAACTACTGCAACTCTGCCCTCTCATCCTGAATACCTAACATAAATAACTATATATATATATATATATATATATATATATATATATATACATATCATTATGGACTAAAATCAGCTGAAAATAACATGTCTAAAAACCTTATTCTAAGAGGATACCATAATAACAAAATACAAAGGAGAGGAACAATATGTGCCACTATTAACACTGCATTCAAAACACCAGGAGGCAAGTTCCAATTTAGTCATTTAAACAAAACAAAAAAAGAATCCATTGACAATGACAACCCCTTGAAAGTTATGCAAGTTATAGTCAGATAACACAATAGGGGCAATGTATGAGCTGAACCACCATGAGGGAGGTAAAAATAAACACAACTATGTGTGTCTTCAGGGAAGGGATTTTTTGAGGAAGAGCCTAGTTGGATGTGTATACTGGGTAAACAGAAAACCACCAATTGCTGAAGACAGAGCTGTTAAGAGATGAAAGGAAAGTCCTGCTGTACTGGTATGTCATGAGTGGTGACACACGGATGGTGAAGAGAGTTATAGGAAGGAAAACACATAGCACAGCTAGTAAACATATAATGATAGGACACTTTTCATTTCCCGTTACATGACTGAATTAATGGCTCTTTTTAAAAGGAAAGGATTGTGCCAGTGATGCCAAGAATGCCCAGAAAGTGACATGTCTGCGGTGTACATCACACCAGCTCTTGGTACATACCATAAGAAGGTTACAGAATAAGGCTAGGTTCACACTATGGAATGTCTGCTTGCAATTCCACTTTGAAATTGCAGACAGAAATTCTGCTTACTAAAATGTACAAGCTAGTCAATGGGTTTTCCGTCCACCAATTCACGCTTTTCATTTCTGAAGCAGAATTTGTGAATGGAAAATTTGCTTTTAAATTTCCATCTGAAGAATGAAGAATCTGCAGGCGGATCTACTCGCCGAACCCATTGCAGTCTATTGGGGATGGTAATTTTTTCCGTCTGGAGATTCCGTAGTGTCAACCTAGCCTAAGGGTCTATTCACGTCGCAGAATTTCCGCTTGCGGAATTCCACCTCAAATGAAAGCCCATAGACTTCTATGGGATTCTGCACTCCCATTCACACTTCCGCAAGCGAAAATTCAGAAGTGTAATTGGAAGTGTGGAATCCCATAGAAGTCTATGGGCTTTAATTTGAGGCAGAATTCCACAAGAGGAAATTCTGCCATGTGAATTGACCCTATGGCTAGAAAGCCTATAATTTACATATTTTTTTAAGCAACAGATGTTGAGATTTAGCTTAAAGGGGTACTCTGCCCCTAGACATTTTATCCCCAGGGGCGGAGTACCCCTTTAATGTTATTGCCTTTTACATAACTTTACTAACTAAACACTCCACTTTGCGCAAAAATGTGACAGATGGGCTGTCATTTACTACTTGATTTCCGTGTAAATTTAGTAGAAATTCTGAGGAAATGCATTTCACTATATTTATTAACAGCGCACGCTAAACATGCCCCAAACATTCTGTTACTCTTCTTTTTTTCCTGAAAAGTGGGCGTGTTTTTTAAACTTTTCACAAACCAGATGATTTATGAACTTGTTCAAAACAGAGGTTAAAACTGTGGTGCATTTTTACACACTTTGGTGCACTTTTTTGCATTTCCAATGCACCAGTTTTTCAGACATATGAAAACACATTGATACATATAAGGGATAAATGGAAATAAATCACAATGAAAATGGAAAAAAAGGGAAATATTAAATAACCCCACATAATGTTGTATGTAAAACATGAGTATTTCACAGTATTTATAATACATGCATAATATCTTAATTGCTGAAAATGTATTTATATACCATTGTTGTACAATGCTGACATACTGTGCAGTTCTGTCATAACTCACATACGCTTCTGTCCCCAGTGGGTCTTGCAGTGTAATTTTTATCAGACAATGCACAACTTATAGCCAATTTTAGAATTATATAGTGGTATATGTTGCCAATAGGCCCCCATTGTAAAACAAAAAGCATAAACCACATGGTAAGCTAAAAAAAATTATTCCTGATATGGTCTCACTCTCCCTACTGGTTATACCTCTAGCTATGTAGCCAAGCCTTCAACTTGCTTTCCTTACTGCCTGGTACCATTGTTTACACATCACTATCCCTAAATCCTTCTCTTCTGAAGTCTTCCCTAACATATAACTACCAATGCAATATTTATTTTTTTCATACAAACTCGCTCCAGAAAGTTAAACAGATTTGTAAATGACTTCTATGAGAAAATCTTAATCCTTCCAGTACTTATCAGCTGCTGTATACTGCAGAGGAAGTTGCGTTGTTCTTTTCAGTCTGACCACAGTGCTCTCTGCTGACACCTCTGTCCATGTCAGGAACTGTCTGGAGAAGGAGAGGTTTGCTATGGAGATTTGCTTCTACTCTGGACAGTTCCTGACATGGACAGAGGTGTCAGCAGAGAGCACAGTGGTCAGGCAAAAAGAACTATAAAACGTCCTCTGGAGCATACAGCAGCTGATAAGTACAGGAAGGATTAAGATTTTTTAACAGAAGTAATTTACAAATCTGATTAACTTTCTGGTGCAAGTGGATATGAAAAAAATTGCATTCTTTAAATGTTTATATGAAAATTAAAGGATTCTTTCTCCCCAAGTACATAATTTTACATTTGGATACGTTTTGCCTTGTAAATGCATAAGGAAGCATATTTCTCTGATATGATATAATGATATATTATTATATCCATTTGTTCTAGTAATTTAAAGTTGTTTGGAAAAGGCAGTTACACTTAATGTATAGTGGGATCATTTCCATTTGACATAAAATCTTTATGGACGCATTAACCTAAAACATTAGCCTCCAAAAATACTGAAGCTGTTAACTGTTACTGTATGCTCAAACATATCATTCGGAAGACCACCTTCTGTAAATACAAAGTAGCCATTCAAAAGGTCATTGACTACCATATCCCATATCCCCTTTTTTTTATCATATAATTATTTATAAAATGATTTATATAATTTTTATAATCCCACAGTTTGATGCACTGGATGTGTTTTATAAATAATGTAAGGCAATCTGTTGACATTAGTTTACTCCATGATATTATTTCTTGTTTAACTACAAAATTCTAGTAAAGTATCCAGCCAATACATTTAAAGCAAATTCTCTACCACTAACTATAAAGAGCAAAAGGGGCAATCCCCTAAGGACCTTCACCATCACAAAGTCCTTCACCACCTTGACTTTACCATGCCTTGGCTATTATTATAATATTGATTGCATAATGCACTGTATAATTGTAAAATAATACTGTATGGTATATAGTACACAGTATGGCAGTGGTTCTCAACCTGGGGGTACAAATACCCCCAGGGGGTACTTGAAAAAAAATTGTAATGGCAGCCACAGTCACTGGTTACTGGTCTGGACCACTTTGAAATAAATGGTAGGCTGACGTCACTGCACCGAGGAGCGGAGCAGGAGGACAGCAAAGGGGAAGCGCAGGCACTGGGCTGCTGTGGGCAGTAACTACCATCAGCTTTGTTGCTCCACTGTCCCTACAGACCAGGGACCTACTGCTATGAGCCATAGCAATAGGGCCCCAGACCAGAGGAGCAGTGGAGTAGTGATGAGCGGCAGGGGCCATATTCAAATTCACAATATTTCGCAAATATATGGATGAATATTCGTTCTTTGTTTGCGAAATTCACATATTCACTATGTTCATTCTCTTTTTTTTTTCAATGCGAAAACTCTTAATGAAATTTGCATAGTGTGCATGCGCAATTATATCTTTCACCTAAAAGAAGGGAGGAATCAGTGTCCAGTCAGGAAGTACCTATATTCGCATAAATATTCGCATAAATATTCTCATAAAGTCACATAAAATAAAAACAATGAATATTCATCATTAGGAATATATATCACTATATTCTAAATATTCGTGAAATTGCGAAGTGCCGATATTTGCGGTAAAAATTTGCATTTCGGTGGAGCACCAAAGTGGAACAGTATGGTGGCCTATAAACTTTATATGGGGGCAGTTTGGGGGCCTACAGCTATATTTGGGGGCACAAAGGGGACCCGACAACTTTATGGGGATACAAAGTGGGTACAATAACTGTATGTGACAATAAACATGGAGTTGGTAAATAGGTGGGTATTGTACTGCAGAAAGGAGCCTAAAATGTTTGTTTGGTTGATTCTGTGGAGAAGTCTTTTATGGGAGAAATCTTAATGGCGGTCTAGGCCAGATAGTGAACAAAAGAAAAGTAAACAACTCCGGTTAGAGAAGTCACCTATAAATTGGGGGACTAAGGAGATAGGGAGAGGAACAGGGGTCCTTTTATAGAGGAAAGTAAAGCATATGAATTATACTATAATCATTACAAAATGTCTCTAATATGGGGGTACAGTTTTTTGGGAATGGGTTGTCAAGGTGTACTCAGGCAAAAAAGCTTGAGAACCACTGCTGTATAGTACTGTTTTGGGCCTTATAATATGCTAGAAGACATTTGGCATAGTGCAATACACATCTATACTGTATTTATTTAACTAATATTTGGGATTGAATAGGAAGTAACAAAATGAAATACTAATTTATTGTTCACAGATTGCCACAGATTTTAAGATTAATAAGACATATCTGTCAAACCGAGAACCATAGAAGAAATACACACATCTGTAACAATGATTAAAAAGGAAAATGTGCTTGTGACTGTATCTTTTTGTATGACTGCTAAACTATTGCTTTGTTTCACAAGTTGTACCTCTAGGCACATTGACAATGGACCTTGTCTTAAAAAGGATTCAACAAAGTCTACATTGAAGTGCTCTATTCAGCCAGTTTACCCCCCCATGGGGTGCCCATGGCAAAATGAAGACTGAATAGAATGCCAAGATATATACAGGGCTCCATATACTTCAGAACACGGATGAGCCTAATAGACTTCTGTATATCCAATTAACAGTCTAGTAATATATTAGCCTCATGCTGAGCATTAAAGGCATGTGTGAAGGGGACAGTGTTTTCTGGTAATGAGAGAGACAAGGCTTTGGACATATAACCTATTTACAACAAAAGCCCACTGTATGTTAAGAATGATGAGAACATGTGATGTAATCCAGTCATATATACAAGAGTCTACTTCTTAAAGGGTGCACAGCATTTCCCAATACTTTACTGGTTTCAATGAAAAAAATACATTTTCTGCATACATTATACATTATATACTTCTACCCTAAAAACTATTCTGCAAACAGTTAATTCCAAGTATGTACGGTGTATATGATCAGCACATCTAGGATTTTCAGATCCAGAGTTTTAGTATATATATATATATATATATATATATATATATATATATATATGTACACACTGACACGACTGATCTAGAGGTGAATAGCATTATGATACTGTATGTCATCTTTTGACAATAGTCAGTACCATTCTGGAGCTGACAAGGGTCACATTACACCCGTTCTACAACAAGTATGCATAATATTACCCTAGAGGGCATCCTTGGCATATCAATAATTCAAGTATATCATAGGTCACCAGCTCCTCCCACATATATGTTGTTGCCTGTCCTTCTGCCATTTTTCCTTGGCCGAATATGTGTCCCACCTGCATAATTGTGCATAATTAATATGGAGTAATATTCACGCCCATGGGAATTTCGGTCCCCGCCGTGCACTGGGCAGGGACTGGAATGGGATGCCTGCTGAAATCACAGGGCAGTCTGGGCATGCTTGGAGTTGAAGTTTTGCAACATCTGGAGGGCTACAGTTTGAACACCACTATAAAGGGGTCTCCAAACTGTTCTCCTCCAGTTGTTGCATAACTACAACTCCGAACATGCCCTTCGGCTGTCTGGGCATGCTGAGAGTTGTAGTTTTGCAACAACTGGAGGCACACTGGTTGGGAAACATTGTCTGTTAGGTAACAGACAATGTTTCACAACCAGTGTGCCTCCAGCTGTTGCAAACTACAACTCCCAGCATGCACTGACAAACCGTACATGCTGGGAGTTGTAGTTTTCAAACAGCTGGAGGCACACTGGTTGCAATACACTGAGTTAAGTAACAAACTCTCAGTGTTCCTTCAGAAGTTGCATAACTACAACCCCCAGCATGCAGGGACAGCCAAAGGGCATGCTGGGAGTTCTAGTTTTGCAACAGCTGGAGGTTTGCCCCCCCCCCCATGTGAATGTACAGGGTACATTCACACAGGCGTGGGTTTACAGTGAGCTTCTCGCTGCAAGTTTGAGATGCAGCAAATTTTCCGCTGCAGCTCAAACTCCCAGCGGGAAACTCGCTGTAAACCCCCGCCCATGTGAATGTACCCTAAAAACACTACACTAACACAAAATAAAAAGTAAAACACTACATATACATATACCCCTACACAGTTACACCCCCCCCCCCCCCAATAAAAATGAAAAACTTAAAGTACGGCACTGTTTCAAAAACTGAGTC
This sequence comes from Hyla sarda, assembly GCF_029499605.1. Classification (NCBI taxonomy): domain Eukaryota; kingdom Metazoa; phylum Chordata; class Amphibia; order Anura; family Hylidae; genus Hyla; species Hyla sarda. The sequence continues at coordinate 283,959,664 of NC_079193.1, forward strand.
TCCAGCTGTTGCAAAACAACAACTCCCAGTATTACCGGACAGCTATTGACTGTCCAGGCATGCTGGGAGTTTTGCAACAGCTGGAGGCACCCTGTTTGGGAAACACTGCCATAGGGTAATTTTTGGTATTGGAGGCAAGTGTAATTCTTGCATCCGAGTCCGTACCTATGCAAATCCCTAATTTAGGCCTCAAATGCGCATGACGCTCTCTCACTTTGGAGCCTTGTCATATTTAAAGGCAACAGTTTAGAGCCACATATGGAATATTTCCATACTCGGGAAAAATTTCCTTACAAATTTCTCCTTTCACCCCTTATGAAAAGGTAAAGTTTGGGTCTACTCCAGCAAGTTATTGTAAAACATTTACATTTTTTACACTAACATGCTGGTGTTGCCCCATACTTTTTCACAAGAGGTAAAAGGGAAAAAAGACCCTCAAAATTTGTAATGCAATTTCTCCTGAGTACGGACATACCCCACAACAAGGCTCAGGAGTGAGAGCGCCATGTACATTTGAGGTGATTTGCACAGGGGTAGCTGATTGTTATAGCGGTTCTGACATAAACACAAAAAAAAAAAACACATGTGACCCCATTTTGGAAACTACACCCCTCATGGAACGTAACAAGTGAGCCTTAACACCCCACAGGTGTTTGAAGAATTTTCGTTAAAGTTGGACGTAAAAATTTGTATTTTTTCACTAGCTAGTGTTATCCCAAATTTTTCTTTTTCACAAGGGGTAATTGGTAAAAAGCCCCTCAAAATTTGTAACAACATTTCTTCTGAGTATATAAATATCACATGTGTGGACGTAAAGTGCTCTGCAGCGCACTACAGGGCTCAGAACAGAAGGAGCTCCATTGGGCTTTTGGAGAGAGAATGTGTCTGAATTGAAGGCCATGTGCGTTTACAGTGCCCCATGGTGCCAGAACAGTGGACCCCTCCACATTTGACCACATTTTGGAATCTACACCCCTCACGTAATGTAATGAGGGGTGCAGTGAGCATTTACACCCCACAGGTGTCTGACAGATTTTTTGAACAGTGGTCCATGAAAATGAAAACTTTTATTTTTCATTTGCACAGCCCACTGTTCCAAAGATCTGTCAAACGCCAGTGGGGAAAATGCTTACTGCACCCCTTATTACATTCTATGAGGGCTATAGTTTCCTAAATAGGGTCACATGTGGGGGGCTCCATTGTACTGGCACCATGGGGGCTTTGTAAACGCGCATGGCCCCAAACTTCCATTCCAAACAAATTCTCTCTCCAAAAGCCCAATGGCACTCTTTCTCTTCTGAGCATTGTAGTTCACCCGCAGAGCACTTTACATTGAGATCTGGGGTATTTCCATACTCAAAAGAAATGGGGTTAAAAATTTTGGGAGGATTTTTCTCCTATTACCCCTTTTGAAAATGAAAAAAATTGGTGTTACACCAGGATTTTAGTTAAAAAAAAAACGAAAAAAAATCATTTACACATCCGACTTTAACAAAAAGTCGTCAAACACCTGTGGGGTGTTAAGGCTCACTGTACCTCTTGTTATGTCCTTGAGGGGTGTAGTTTCCAAAATAGTATGCGATGTGTTTTTTTTTTCTTGCTGTTCTGGCACCATAGGGGCTTCCTAAATGCGACATGCCCCCCAAAAACCATTTCAGCAAAATTTAATTTCCTAAAGCCAAATGTGACTCCTTCTCTTCTAAGCATTGTAGTGCGCCCACAGTGCACTTGACGTCCACACATAGGGTATTTCCATACTCAGAAGAAATGGAGTTACACATTTTGGGGGGTATTTTCTCCTATTACCCCTTGTAAACATGTAAAATTTGGGGAAAAAACTGCATTTTAGTGAAAATAAAATAAACATTCATTTACACATCCAATTTTAATGAAATGTTGTCAAACATCTGTGGGGTGTTAAAGCTCACTGTACCCCTTGTTACATTCCGTAAGGGGTGTAGTTTCCAAAATAGTATGCCATGTTTTTTTTTTTTTTTTTTTTGCTGCTCTGGCACCATAGGGACTTCCTAAATGTGAAATGCCCCCGAAAAAACCATTTCAGAAAAACTCAGTCTCCAAAATCCCAATTTCCTTACTCGAGAGAAATTGGGTTACAAATTTTAGGGAGATTTGTAAAAATTCACCCCTTGATAAAAATCAAAAACTGGGTCTACAAGAACATGCTATTATAAAAAAGAAAGATTTTGAATTTTCTCCTTCACTTTGCTGCTATTCCTGTGAAACACCTAAAGGGAATGTCATTTTGAATACTTTGAGGAGTGCAGTTTTTATAATAGGGTCATTTATGGGCCCTTCTGACATGAAGGCCCTTCAAATCCATTTCAAATCTGAATTGGTCCCTGAAAAATTGGTTTTTGAAAAAATGTGAAAAATTGGAAAATTGCTGCTGAACTTTGAAGCCCTCTGATGTCCTCCAAAAGTAATAACATGCCAACTTTATGATGCAAACATAAAGTAGACATATTGGGGGAGATTTATCAAAGGATTTAGACTGGTTTTTCCTGTCTATATTTGTCGCACAGAAAGTTGCAGTCTAAATATGTGCAACTTTTCTGCGACTTTTGCTGTAGAGGATTTTTAGAACATGATGCATGCAAGTCTATTTTAGATGGAAATGCATTGGAAAATGCATTGGTGCTGAATTTATCAAGTGCGACTTTTGTGCGACAAGTCGCATCTGCCCAAAATACGCTGAAATGTCAGACCATGTTGGAGCAGGTCTAAATGCAGTTTAAGCTGTAGACCCTGAAGTCTGAGAACAGAATTTATCAAGGGCTGTGAGACCTTTGATAAATTAGGAGCACAATAGACAGGAGATTACCACATACGCTGGTCTATAAGCATACCCAGAATAGACTAGATTAGGAAATGTCCCCCATTGTATATGTGAATCAAGATATACTTTATTTGGGATGTCCATTTTCCTTATAAGCAGAGAATTTCAAAGTTAAAAAACTAATTTTGGAATTTTTCACCAAGAAATGATGCAAGCATCGATGAAAGTTTACCACTAACATAAAGTAGAATATGTCACGAAAAAACTATCTTGGAATCAGAATGAAAATTGAAAGCATCCCAGAGTTATTAATTCTTAAAGTGACAATGGTCAGATGTGCAAAAAATGCTCGGGTCCTTAAAGGGGTTATCCAAGAAAATTTTTTTTTTTATATATCAACTGGCTCCAGAAAGTTAAACAGATTTGTAAATTACTTCTATTAAAAAATGCAGAGATGTCAGCAGAGAGAACTGTGCTCGTGATGTCATCAGTGTTCCAAAAAGAAACAAATTTCCTCTGTAGCATTCAGCAGGTAATAAGTACTGGAAGGATTAAGATTTTTTAATAGAAGTAATTTACAAATATGTTTAACTTTCTGGCACCAGTTGATTTAAAAAAGAAAAAAAATGTTTTTCCTCCGGAGTACCCCTTTAAGGTTGTTCTTTTCTGTCTAAGTGCTCTCTGGTGACACCTGTCTTGGGAACTGCCCAGTTTAGAAGAGGTTTGCTATGGGGATTTGCTTCTAAACTGGGTGGTTCGCGAGACACGTGTCATCAGAGAGCACTTAGAAAGAAAAGAACAACCTTAAATTTAGAAGCTCATAAGTACTGAAAGGATTAAGATTTTTTAATAGAAGTAATTAACAAATCTGTTTAAATTTCTGGAGCCAATTGATGTATAAAAAAAATAGTTTTTTCCTGGATAACCCCTTTAAGGTGAAAATGGTCTAGGTCCTTAAGGGGTTAAGGATCTCAGCAGAATCTACTCCACTGTCAATTACAAGAGGTGTAGCTGAAGATACTTGGATCTGATACAAAATTTGTACTACCTGTACCTCCCTAAAATAATATAAAATTTTTAGTAGTGCTGTCCTCTTATACAGGAGATAGGGTTGAAACTTTATAGATGTTAAGCACAAGGTGTGACTGAAAGGACGATCTAATAGAGGTCAGTTAGTATCTACTGCCCAGCCAAGAAGTGGAGGAGAAATCTGCCGCTTCCTCCGCTAGGCGGGCAAGTAGTGATGAGGAGAGTGGCGTGAGAGGTGGTGTTGCAAGCGTTCAGGCTCCTGAAGCAGGCACTGTTGAGGAACCTGAGGAGGCACCACGGCCCTGCATCAACATATGCAGCGTCACCATAAAGCGGCCTGTGAGAACGGTGGCTCCGATATGGTGGTCCAGAATGCTTCATCACCCAGTGGCACGCTGCTCCCTGTTTCAGCCAGCCAAAGCTCCACCACCTCAGCCAAAGGGAGCTGTGTGTCACACCCATCTTCTGTCACTCAAAATTCTCCTGCTCCTCCTACTTCGAGTCCGTCATTCCACCAGCAATCCATCGGCGAAGCCATGTCCAAGAGACAACAGTATGCGCCCACTTATCCAATGGCGCAGAAGCTGAATGTGCTCCTGTCCAAGATGCTGGTGCTGCAGTCCCTCCCTTTCAAGTGGTGGACTCTGCACCTTTCGGAGAATTGATGGCTTGTGCAGAGCCGAAATTGAGAGTACAAAGCCGTCATTTCTTTGCGAAGAAGGCAGTACCAGGCCCTGCACAATTTTGTGGAAGAGAACGTGGGTCAGTCCTTGAGCCTGTCGGTGTGTACCAAAGTGCACGGCAGCACCGACGTGTGGAGCTGTAACTATGGTCAGGGACAATACATGTCCTTTATGGCCCACTGGGTGAATGTGTTTCCAGCACAGCCACAACAGCAACTTGGACAGGTCACGCCGCTTCCGTCTCCACGCTCTCCGGCTGTTGGTCCTTTGACAGTGTGCGACTCATCCTCCACCGTGTCCTCAGCCTCCACTGCACAGACATGTCTCAGTGCCCCTCCATCATACCATGTGTGCAGGGCATGGCAGTGTCACACTGTTCTTCACATGGTTTGCTTTGGCAAACTGAGTCACACAGGGGAGGAACTGCTAAAAGTCATTCTTCAAGAAATCGAATCATGGCTTACTCCACGAAAACTGGAAATGGGAACCATGGTGATCGACAATGGGAAGAACATCTTGTCTGCGCTGCGACAAGAAAGGCTGAGCCATGCGCCCTGTATGGCACATGTGTTCAATCTGGTTGTCATCTGCAAGACATCCTCACAATGGGAAGGAAACTTTGCATGCACTTCAGCCACTTGTACACCGCAAAGCACACCCTCCTTGAGCTGCAGCGTCAGAACGGCATCCCCCAACCTAGTGTGATTTGTAACGTTTCCACACTTTGGAATTCCACCCTCCATATGTTGGACCGACAATACAAAGAGAGAAAAGCTATCACCGATTTCTTGATGACCCAAGCGGATAGGGGGACTCCCCTGTGTAACTTCAATGTCAACCATTGGCAGGTCATACGAGACACCTGCCATTTGCTCAGGCCCTTTGAGGAAGCCACATTATAAGTCAGTCGCCAGGATTCAGGGATGAACAACGTCATTCCCCTGTTTCATCTACTACAACACGTGTTGAAAACAATGGCTGGTCAGGGCACTGGAGATGTGGCGCCTACATCCCAAGACCACATAAGCCCTCTGGGGGCTGAACTGGAGGAGGAGGGGGAGGGGCACAGTGGAGCACAGTTTAGGTTTCGCGAGATGGGTGGTTTTTCTAGTCATCTAACAGGTGAGGAGGAGCAGGAGCAGCCAGAGGAGCTAGAGGGTTATGAGGAAGGTAAGACAGAGGACCTAGACACACCGTGTCAATATGCAGTGGAGATGGAGGAAGGGAGTCCCTCCGAGTCACTTGCACAAATGGCACGATGCATGCTCACTTGCTTTCGTAGTGACCGCGGAATTGTCACCATTCGGCAGCGGGATGACTTCTGGCTCTCCACCTTATTGGACCCTCGCTACCAACACAAAATGGGGGCCTTTTTTTTACACCTACAGAGAGGGAGGCAAACTGACCTATTACAGAGACATCCTACATAGTCAGTTGGCCAATGCCTATCTGCGCCATCATCCATCCTCTCGCAGGTCTGACTCTGGCGGGGCCCTCTGCGCTCACCTTCCACTGCCATGGCTGCTGGGGAGGGGTGGGGTTGCAGGAGCAGTACCAGCTCCATCAGCAGCAGTTGCTGATGAGTAGCTTTCTTCACCCGCATAGTGAAGCAACTCATCGGCAGCAGGTACACCTGGAGCAGGACCTGAACCAGCCGGTGGTAGCATACCTTGACATGACCAACACACTTTGCAGATCTGCTGGACTTCTGGGCAGCCAAACTTGATGTGTGGCCGCAACTAGCAGTTTGCCCTGGAAAACCTGTCCTGCCCGGCCAGTAGTGTGCCATCAGAGCGGGTGTTTAGTGCGGCGGGGGCCATAGTAACCCCAAGGAGAACACGTCTGTCTACGAAAAATGTGGAGAGACCATTGTGAAGATGAATCAGGCATGGATCAGCTAGGATTTCCACCTGCCAATGCCTGATGCATCAGAGTAGATTGACCATGGTGCCACACCAACACTTCACAAATATGGAAAGTGATAAACATATTTAAGGTGCTGCTCCCCAGTTACAGACATTCCTCCACCTCAGACAACAAGTAAGTATTGAGGATATGCATTAGCTAAAATGTAACTTTTCTTAGGTTAAAATATATGTACCCCAATTTTTTTTTAAATAAAACAAAAGGAAAGGTGTGCAAAGAATATCATGTGCCACCTACACCACCAAGTATTCATGTAATGCAAAGACCTCTAAAAGGTGAAAGGGAACAACGTATGGTCCAGTGTAATCGGTGGGGGTAAAAACTTCCCCTGTAAGGCCCTACTCTTGCATTAATTCCCTTCTTGTCAATTGTTACTCGCCCTAAAAAAGGGTAGCCCCACACAGGAACCTCTCCCTATTTCCCTTTACAAACACTGCCATTTCCCATGGCTTTTAGGAGGAAATAAAGAGAGTTTCCTGTGTGGGGCCACCCTTTTTAGGGTGAGTAACACTTGCCAAGAAGGGAATAAATAGGGCGAGAGTAGGGCCTTACAGGAGAAGTTTTTATCCCCACCTGCTACAATACATTGTTCCCTTCCACCTTTACGAGGAAAGTGTTACTAGTCTTAAAAAGGGCAGCCCCACACAGAAACCAATTCCCATTTCCACCTAAAAACCCTGTGAAATGGCAGTGTTTGTAGATGGAAATAGGGAGAGGTTTCTGTGTGGGGCCGCCCTTTTTAGGGTGATTAACACTTCCCAAGAAGGGAATTAATAATGCGAGAGTAGGGCCTTACAGGATACGTTTTTACCTCCACCGGTTACAATGGACCATATGTTGTTCCCTTCCACCTTTTAGAGGTCTTTGCATCACATCAATAATTGGTTGTGTAGGTGGCACATGGTGTTTTTTGCACACCTTTCCTTTTGTTTGATTTAAAAAAAATGTTGGGTCCATATATTTTATCCTAAGCATATTATTAAAAGTTAAGTTTTCTATAATTAATATCCTTAACACTAAGGCTAGGTTCAGACTACGGAATTTCCGACAGAAATTCCGTTCTAAAATTTCCGTCCGAAATTCCGCTTGCTAAAAAGTACATGCGAGTCAATGGGATTACCGTGCACCTGTTCATACTTTGGATTTTTTCACTCGGAATTTGCGTGTCTAATTTCCGCTAGAAAATTTCTGCATGAAGAAAAGAGGTGCTCTTTCTTCAGACGGATTTCCGCAGCAGAATCCCATTGACTTCAATGGGACTCTCATTTCCCGGCAGATTTTTGTTCAAACGCGGAATGTAGGCAGATTGAAAGCGGATTACATGCGGAAAATCCGTATGGATTTGAGTCCAAAATTTAAATATGATCAGCCCACTGGTTCTTGGACTAGCCCACATTGAAAAAATTGACTGACCTGGTTTGGGTCAAGTGATCACATTGTCCAAAAGGGGCTGAACTTGGCTCTTAGCACTCCCACTGTTTTCTGCTTGTAATTGAAGCAGAAATTTAAGGTGGATTTTGTGGCGTCATTTCCGTGCGGAATAGCGACGGATTACTCACGGAAATTACAAAATTACGCATGAAACTGAAAAACGCCTTTGGAGGCGGAAAATAGTCGCATAAAATTTTGCAGGCAGACAGTAGGAAATTCTGTAGTCTGAACCTAGCCTAACACTTTTACAAAACAAACAGTTTTCTTCTGCCAACCTGCCTCAGCTACTATTCTGATCCTGCCACCTGCCTGATGCCACACATCTGATGCCAAGTTCTCCTTTTTTCACCCACCTTCATATGTTCTCCTCATGCTGCCGACCAACTCCAGGCTGTGTCATTCAGTCACTATATGGTCTCCTCTTGCTGCCGCCACCTCCATGCTGTGTCATTCAGACACTTTATGGTCTCCTCATAATTCTATAGTGTGAAAGGGGCCTTAGGGAGAAGCACCTTAGTTAATATACAAGCTGATAAGGGAACCAGAGAACCTAGAGCTACCTATGTATGGTGCCTGTGGGGAAAGTTAGTACTTTTGTTTACTAACATATTAGGAGATTGGGAGATTGTGAAAAAAATAAATAAATACTCCAGCCTTAAGCCCCTGGCCTGCAGCTGAGAGACAGTGAATGCCTAGACAGCAGTATAGAAAATTTTATTGCAAATGTTTATGAGCAATGCCTCCCACAGGGGACGATTTTGACTATTGTTCCAGTTGCCAAGTAAAGATCTTCAACTGAATCAGTGTGTGCTCCCTCTGCTTGTTACCATTAGGCCTGAGGCCCTGTCTAGGTCTCAGCCTCTCCTCCATGCCAGAGCCTGTGGGCTTGTACCCTGCTTCCAGCACCACCATATCTAAATCTTATGAGATACTCATGATTTGACCCCCCCCCCCCCCCCCCTTGCCCTTTATGGGCTTCCTTAGTGCCTGCTGTTCTGTGTGGGAACTAGGATAAGCTATTTACAGTGTTTGGTTCGGGGCATCTTTCTGATGGAGAAAGCTAAATACTGGGGGCACTACAGGAGGAACCTACCTAATGGGAATAAATATCTACTGGAGGGACCATCCTAGTGGGGAAAACTACTTATTGGGGGCACTCTTGGGAGGACATACCTAATGGGGAAAATTACTTAACTGGGACAAAACTAACTAATGGGGAAAACTACCTTCCTGGGGAACTAATGGGGGGAAGACCTACCTACTGTCTGAACCCACCTAGGTAAGGGGAGATTTTTCCCAATCCCACTCCTCCCCCAACCCACTTGCTTACCCACTGTTACTGGGTGGGGCCTTAAGGGTGTCGTTATTACTGTTTTGAATATTATAGGTGGGGAAAAGGTGAGAAGGGTGTTGGAAAAGTGAGATCCTAAAATGTGTGTCTGCAGAAATGATTTATCATGGTGGTATTGGCTGGATGTAAAATAGATTCCAAAGAAAACAACTCCAAGATTATGTAATCTGTGAGTTACTAGTCTGCAAAGCCTGTGTGGAGCTGGTCTCTACCACTATATGGGACTGTATGTGGGGGCCAGGATATCAGTCTGTATGTAGTAGGTTATTTATAATACAGTATAAAAGAAAAACTGTCTTCATTGCTAATACCAACCAATCACAGGCCAGCTGTTTGGTTGTTATAAGCAATAAAGACAGTTTTTTACTGTTCTTATAAATTTGCCCCAAATGTATTCAGTTTAGCAACAATATGGTAGTATTATCCAGCCATTATGCAGTGATAACTTGTGGTCCCGATGTGGTGATATTATATTTAACTTTTTACACCCCATTAATGAGAAAATCCTGTGTACGCTCCTGATTTCACAAATAGTGTCCATTTTCGGCTCACATAGGGGGATGCCAATATATTGATTTTCCTGCCGCTGACCTTATACCATATGCCATTGCTTTACTGTCAATAATGTATAATGAACACTGGATATGTCTGATAACATTTTTAACTGCTGATCTATTAATAAAATGGAATTTCCTATAATAATATAGTGGATCATGTGTGTTAAAAATTATACATAAAGAAAGTGCTAAGCTTTATTTGTTGTAAGAATGGAAGCATCTGTTGTAACCTGCAGAAAGGTAGTAGGAAATGTCTTCACCTAGCCTCAGAACTAATAGCCCTACCTCCTTTACACTCCTAGTTTTTTTTTCTTTTTTTTAATCTTGGCATCCATGTTATTTTAATCTTCTTTCACTATTCAGGATGTCAATTTCACCTTGCTGTCTTGACTTGTATAGTTAATGGAACGGGATATGCTTGTTAGCGTGTGCAGGCAGAGCGGAGGGTTGGTGGCAAATCCAAATAAATTTACAGAGTAGTCATTACTTAATAGTATGGTATTCTTAGGCAATTTTCTACTTTAGCCTATGATATTATTATTAGTGTTATATGTTTACTTAATATTTAGGATTCTAAAATGCCCATTGTACAGTGCATTTGCTGGTTGTATGCATATATTAGGTTTATATTATATGTGTTGCTGGTTGCAGATTGGGTAGTTGCTGCAGCCAAAAACTCAGGATACCTTTTATAAGATAGAACAGGGAGATGCTCTGTGATCCGATTGACCGCCATGTAACGTTGTACTTCCCCTGCTGGAGGTGAGCAGTTTGGCTTCCTGAGACTTTCACCTGCTATTGTAGCTATTTGCCAGTGATGACAGAAGCTGGAATTGTCGTGATCTACTGAAAGGTGTTATGTGATCATCTATTCTGGGGAAACGACATGCTTATTTTTAAATGCATATAGATTAGTTCTATCCAGGGGTCAAGTCCTGGAAAAAAAAGTGTGGGAACTCAAGATTTCTAATACACCCCCCCCCCCCCCCCCCCAGTTTGCACAAAAAAAAAATAAAACGTCCGAGCTATAACTTGACCTGCACGGTTCAAGGTCTCTTACAGGCCGCAGGCATACAGCTGCCTACGGTTTATAAGAGTTTAGTAACAGGGCAAGACTCATTGCTCAACATTGCTTATAACAGGTTAACCCTCTGTGTTATTCTACTAGGGGGCTGTTCACATCACCATTTAAACGTACGCTTTGAAAATACAAAAAGGGTTGCCAACGCATACTGTGGTGTACTGGCAGTGGTCTAGTTCACTTTAATGGCCTAAACGTACTCAACTAGTGACTAAGTTTGAGTCCATTCCCTTCATGTATATGTTTACTGTGCAGCACGGTAAAGCACAGCAGACCACACTTTTTAGTCACACTAAGTAAACATATACATGCAGAAAATGGACTAAACATAGACATTAGCCCTTGACTAGGTTTAGGCCACTAAAGTAAATGGGGGCATTTCCACTACACTGCAGTATATGTTGACATTTCTGTTTGACAGAATATATACCCTACATGTAAGGTTAAATCATGATGTAAAAATATGGGACCATATATAGTAGCCAGAGAAGGAGAGAACAGAGGTAACTACTGCCCCCTACCCTCACAAATATTCCCGTACAGTGACTATATAATGGTAGATATAAGCTGCACACAGGCTCTGCAGACCATATAAGCAATTACATACAGTTACATCAAGTGACTCGCACATGATGTCTTCTCTGATCAGAGTCGCTTACTTTCCTTTTTCTTCTCCCTCTGGCCCAGAATGTCATGCCAATTAATTCCAGCCACAACTCGTCTCCACAGAACCTGCATTTTTCCAGCACCTATAGTGCCCCAAACAGTAATAATGCCACCCTGTAGAGATTACCAGCTCTCCTGTATAGCCCCTATATGACAGTAGGCCCTGACCGAAGTTAGATATCATCACAGTCCAACTCCACAGTAGTGGCTGTTCTGCTCCTCATTGGCGGGCAGCAGAGGGCCCGATGTATTTTAGCAGAGGTGACTGTCTCAGCATGTCTATTCCCAGCAGCCATTGCCCTGTTAAAGTGGTAGAGGGCGGCAGCATTCCTAATGTGGCGGTGATGGCCCTGGGTGGCTGTCAATCAAGAATACACACTGTAACAAATTACCTTTCAGATAACAAACTGTAACAAACCCTTCATAGAATTAAGGAGACAGCCCATTTTGGCCTTGAAGACACAGAGACCCAGATTTATCAAACTCTGTGAGGGTTAAAGTGAAGTGATTTTTCTGCAGCAACCAATCACAGCTAAGCTAATGAGCTCTGGTAAAGTGAAAGCTGAGCTGTGATTGGTTGCTGTGAGAAAATCACTACACTTTTACTCTCACACAGTTTGATAAATCTGGGCCAGAAAGTTTATTTGTTTTGCGTTTTGATTTTTTCCTCCTCGCTTTCTAAGAACTATAACTCATTTCACCATCCACAGACACAAGTCTTGTTTTTACATGACCAATTGTACTTTGTAATGACATCACGCATTTTACTATAAAGTGTATGGTGCAACCAAAAAAATATAATTTGTGAGGGAAATTGAAAAGAAAAACGCAATTGTGCCACTTTGGGGGGGGGGGGGGGTCATTTATTTGGAGTGCACTTTATGGTAAAAGTTATATGCCATCTTTATTCTGTGGGTCAATATTATTAAGATGATATCCATGCCTACATGCTTTTCTATTATTGTACTGCTTTAAAAAAAAAAAATCAAGCATTTAAAAAAAATAAATAAATAGTATTCTGACCCCTATAACTTTTTTAATTTTCCCTATACGGGGCTGTATGAGGGCTCATTTTTTGTGCCATGATCTGTAGTGTTCATCAGTACCACTTTTGCACATAAAATACTTTTTGACCACTTTTATATTCAATTTATTCTGGGTTGTGATGTGGACATTGGAATTATTTTACATTTATGCCATTCACCATATGGGATCATAAACATTATATTTTAATAGTTCAGATATTTTCACATGCAGTAATAGAAGATATGCATTTTTTTTTTCTTTTTATTAAAAAAATTAAAAAAGGGAATTATTTAAATCTTTATTAGGGAAGGGCTCATGTGTGTTTAAAAAAAAAAAAAAAAAAACTAACATTTTTATTGGTTTACTTTCACTTTTTTAGGTCCCCTATAGGGAAACTTTACATGCAATCTTTAGAATGCTTACACTGAGTAATGTTGCGCTGTTGCATAGCATTACTCAGTGTTATTGGTGATCTGACAGTACAGCCTGGCTCAGCAGGCTCTATCAGCAGATTGGAGCCAGGACCCACACGGAGCAGGTGAGAGAGAGTAACTCTGACAGGGTAGCAAACTGATTGGACCCCAGCATACATGTTGCGAATGTAGCCAATCGGTTTAGGGGGACAGTGATTGCAGCACTTAAGGGGTTAATGAAGGAGAACAGCAAGAACGCCGTTCTCTGTCATTGACTGTAACCAGGGCATCAAGACTGATATTAACCTCCAATGGGGGAGATTTATTAAAACCTGTGCAGAGGATGAGTTGACCAATTCCCCATAGCAACCGATCAGATTGAAAAAAGCTATCTGATTGGTTGCTATGGGCAACTGCTCCACTTTTCCTCTGCACAGGTCTTTATATATCTCCCCCAATGTTCTTAAGGGGTTATAATTCTGATTATACACTGTAACAAAAACCTCCTTATGTCCCTATTATCATGATAACGCACTGTAACAAACCTCCTCTTGTAATCTTCTTACTACTGTCGTAAAACAATGTAACAAACCTTCTCATGTAATTACCTTACTACTATGGTGACACACTGTAACAAACCTCCTCCTCATGTAATCACCTTACTACTGGGGTGACACACTGTAACAAACCCTCTCCTCATGTAACAAACCCCCTCCACGTGCTTCTCCCGCCTGTATCTAACAATTGTGGTGGTCACAATACTGAGGCTCAACACATTTGACATGCCTCTCAGACTGGGATACATTAATATATTTTTTATGTGGCATTGTATTATGTATTTTCCCCTAATCAGTCTCACATTGGACAATGATGACCTTATAGATGACATTGAAGATGATGTAAATAATAAGAACAGTGATGAAGTAAAGCTTGGGAAAACCTAAGAATTGTACAGCTCCAGTGACAAGAATGTGGGTGCACATAACTGACTGGAAAGTTCTCAACCATTGCAGATTATCAGATGTTAAATCTGGGATATTAAAAATTTGGCTCAGAGCAGGAAATGTTATGAATTAAAAATATAACATTACTCACCTGTTAAACCCCTGCGGCTCCAGCACCGCTGCTCTGTTAGGATTTTCTGGTGTGGATTTGTTGCTGTGGATTTGTTGATGTAAATTTCAGAGTAAAACTAAATGAATAAATAAATAAATAAGTAGTTAAACACACCTTCAAATCCGCAGCATCAAATCCCTAACATGAAGTACACAATGGATAACGCACATGTAATTGAAAAGGTTTTTCTGTTTTATAACATTTCTTAAGAGGCTGGGACTGGGGTGAAAAAGAAATAGACAACGGAGTGGCAGCAAATCTAGGGGTGCATTCAAACATACAGGATCTGCTGCGGATCTCAAGCTTTTAAATCCGCAGTTGCAACATGTGTGTAAAATTCACAGTTGCAATTCTTACAGTATGCGATCACACTACGTTCCCGCCCCCTTTAATTGCATCCGTCGAAAAACCGGATGCCGAGGTATACTGTTAATAGAAGCTGCAGACCCCATTCACTTCTATGGCCAATCAGTTTTTCCCCTTGTGACTCCATTCGAGAAGTATGCAATTTTAAGCAGGCTCATGACAGGGACTGTTGTGCTTTTGAAATAGCGCATACGTCCTGAGAGGAGTCACTAGGTGACTCCTTTTGGCCATAGAAGTGAACAGGGTCTGCTGCTCCCATTAACAGTATACATTGGCATCCCCCTTTCAGTGGGGTGCCCATGGATACAATTAAAGGGGTACTCCGGTGAAAACCTTTTTTCTTTTAAATCAACTGGTGCCAGAAAGTTAAACAGATTTGTAAATTATTTCTATTAAAAAATCTTAATCCTTCCTGTACTTATTAGCTGCTGAATACTACAGAGGAAATTATTTTCTTTTTTGAATTCTCTCTGATGACATCACGAGCACAGTGCTCTTTGCTGACGTCATTATAATAATAATGATAATAACTCTTTGTTTATTGTTGTCCTTAGGGGGATTTGAACCCAAGGCCCCAGCACTGCAAGGCAGCAGTGCTAACCACTGAGCCACCATGCTGCCTTTAGCATAAATCTGCTATGCACGATTGCTAAAATGGACAGAGATGTCAGCAGAGAGCACTGTGCTCGTGATGTCATCAGTGTTCCAAAAAGAAAGGAATTTCTTCTGTAGCATTCAGCAGCTAATAAGTTCTGGAAGGATTAAGATTTTTTAATAGAAGTAATTTACAAATATGTTTAACTTTCTGGCACCAGTTGATTTAAAAGAAAAAAGGTTTTCACCGGAGTACCCCTTTAATGTTGGCAGGGATTTAGTGTGTTCGTACCCTTATGTATTTTTTATTGCAATTGCATGCAGATTTGCAACTTCAGATCCACAGCAGATTTGGTGTGTGTACGTGTGTGAAAACACCTTTAGCCTATGTTCACATGGCCGAAAATTTGCAGAATGTCCACACATTTGGTTGCTCCTGAAGCACTAGGACCTTTCAGAAATGCGCTGTCTACTAAAATGGCAAAGCATTTCCGAGCAGAATTCTAAAGAAACATTGATCTGGTTCAATGTTCCAGTGGACGCCAGAATAGGGATTTCGAGTATTAGATGTTGAAATACCTGTATAAATGCATTTATATCATTTTAACATCTGTCTATTCCTAATTTGTAATTATGAGTATTAGATGCTGAAATACGGTGGTGAAAAAATTATTTAGTCAGCCACCAATTGTGCAAGTTCTCCTACTTAAAAAGATGAGAGGCCTGTAATTTTCATCATAGGTATACCTTAAAGGGGTATTCCAGGCCAAAACTTTTTTTTATATTTCAACTGGCTCCGGAAAGTTAAACAGATTTGTAAATTACTTCTATTAAAAAAATCTTAATCCTTCCAATAGTTATTAGCTTCTGAAGTTGAGTTGTTGTTTTCTTTCTAACTGCTCTCTGATCACTCACGTCCCGGGAGCTGTGCAGTTCCTATGGGGATATTCTCCCATCATGCACAGCTCCCGGGACATGACATTATCATTGAGCAGTTAGACAGAAAACTTCAGAAGCTAATAACTATTGGAAGGATTACGATTTTTTAATAGAAGTAATTTACAAATCTGTTTAACTTTCTGTAGCCAGTTAATATATATATAAAAAAAAGTTTTGCCTGGAATACCCCTTTAACCCCTTCCCGACCTATGACATACCTGTACGTCATGGGTGGCAAGGTGTTCCCGACCCATGACATACAGGTACATCATGGACATTACTGCCGCTACTCGCGACATCCCGCAGCGCCCGGAAAGATGGTGGCTATCACTGATAGCCAGCCATCTTACCATGCGACCACGGGGGGGTTTCGTCCCCCACCCCCCCCCCAGCGATCGCTGCTATCAGCTGGTCAAATCTGACTAGCTGATAGCAGCGTTTCGCTATCAGAATACTTAGCAGCGCGGTGTGTGAGTCCCAATCACGGGGATCGGGACACCACCGCTCTGCTAAGTGTCCCTGACCCGTCCCCCGGCGTCACTTACCCATCGGAGCGGTGTCCCGAGCGGTCCCGGCATCCTCCGTGCAGTCCCGGCGTCCTCCGTGCGGTCCCGGCTGCGCTGCGTCCCGGAGGTGAGTTTCCGGCAGCGGGGCGGCATCTTCATTGGCAGCAGTGAGATCGCCGTAAAGCGATCTCACTGCTGCCTCTGAGAGTTTCAAAACTGCAACTCCCAGCATGCCCAGACAGCCTTTGGCTTTCTGGGCATGCTGGGAGTTGTAGTTTTGCAACATCTGGAGGTCCACAGTTTGGAGACCACTGTATAATGGTCTCCAATCTGTGCTCTTCCAGATGTTGCAAAACTACAAATCTCAGCATGCTCAGTCTGTCCAGGCATGCTGGAAGTTGTAGTTCGGCAACATCTGATCCTTCAGATATTGCCGAACTACAACTTCCAGCATGCCTGGGCAGTCTGGGCATGCTGGGAGTTGTAGTTTTGCAACAACTGGAGGCACACTAGTTGGGAAACATTGTCCGTTTCCTACCTCAGTGCCTCCAGCTGTTGCAATTGTTGCAAAACTATAACTCCCAGCATGCACTGACAGACCATGCAGGGAGTTGTAGTTTTGCAACAGCTGGAGGCACACTGGTTTGGAAACACTAAGTTTGGTTGAAAAACACTTGAAAGTTTATTACTTAACTTAGTGTTTCCAAACCAGTGTTCCTCCAGCTGTTGCAAAACTACAACTCCCAGTATGCACGGACAGCCAAAGGGCATGCTCGGAGTTTGCAACAGCTGGATGTTTGCCCCCTCCCCCCAATGTGAATGTACAGGGTACACTCACATGGGCGGAGGTTTACAGTGAGTGCTGCAAGTTTGAGATGGCGCAAATTTTGCGCTGCAGCTCAAACTTCCAGCGGCAAACTTGCTGTGAACCTCTGCCCATGTGACTGTACCCTAAAAACACTACACTACACTAACACTAACCTAAAATAAAAAGTAAAAAACACTACATATACACATATCCCTACACAGACCCCCTCCCCCAAAAAATGAAAAACGTCTGGTACGCTACTGTTTCCAAAACGGAGCCTCCAGCCGTTGCAAAATAATAACTCCCAGTATTGCCGGACAGCCATTGACTGTCCAGGCATGCTGGGAGTTTTGCAACAGCTGGAGGCACCCTGTTTGGGAATCATTGGCATAGAATACCCCTATGTCCACCCCTATGCAAATCCCTAATTCAGGCCTCAAATGCGCATGGCGCTTTCTCACTTTGGAGCCCTGTCGTATTTCAAGGCAACAGTTTAGGGCCACATATGGGGTATCTCCGTACTCGGGAGAAATTGCCTTACAAATTTTGGGGGGCTTTTTCTTCTTTAACCCCTTATGAAAAGGTGAAGTTGGGGTCTACACCAGCATGTTAGTGTAAAAAAAAAAATTTTTTTACACTGACATGCTGGTGTTGCCCTATACTTTTCATTTTCACAAGAGGTAAAAGGGAAAAAAGACCCTCTAAATTTGTAACGCAATTTCTCCTGAGTGCGGAGATACCCCATATGTGAGCGCAAAGTGCTCTGGGGACGCACAACAAGGCCCAGAAGGGAGAGTGCACCATGTACATTTGAGGTGATTTGCACAGGGGTGGCTGATTGTTACAGCAGTTCTGACAAACGCAAAACAATAAATATCCACATGTGACCCCATTTTGGAAACTACACCCCTCACGGAATGTAATAAGGGGTGCAGTGAGCATTTACACCCCACTGGTGTATGACAGATTTTTGGAACAGTGGTCTGTGAAAATGAAAAATAAAATTTTTGATTTGCACAGTCCACTGTTTCAAATATCTGTCAAACGCCAGTGGGGTGTAAATGCTCACTGCACCCCTTATTAAATTCCATGAGGGGTATAGTTTCCAAAATGGGGTCACATGTGGGGGGGGGTCCACTGTTCTGGCACCATAGGGGCTTCCTAAATGGGACATGCCCCCCAAAAACCCTTTCAGAAAAACTCACTCTCCAAAATCCCATTGTCGCTCCTTCCCTTCTGAGCCCTCTACTGCGCCCGCCGAACACTTTACATACGCATATGAGGTATTTCCTTACTCAAGAGAAATTGGGTTACCAATTTTAGGGTGATTTCTCTCCTTTTACCCCTTGTAAAAATTCAAAAATTGGGTCTACAAGAAAATGCGAGTGTAAAAAATGAAGATTTAGAATTTTCTCCTTCACTTTGCTGCTATTCCTGTGAAACACCTAAAGGGTTAAAACACTTACTGAATGTCATTTTGAATACTTTGGGGGGTGCAGTTTTTATAATGGGGTCATTTATGGGGTATTTCTAATATGAAGATCCTTAAAATCCACTTCCAACCTGAACTGGGCCCTGAAAAATTACGATTTTGAAAATCTTGAGAAGAATTGGAAAATTGCTGCGGAACTTTGAAGCCCTCTGGTGTCTTCCAAAAGTAAAAACTTGTCAATTTTTTAATGCAAACACAAAGTAGACATATTGTATTTGTGAATCAATATGTAATTTATTTGGAATATCCATTTTCCTTTCAAGCAGAGACTTTCAAAGTTAGAAAAATGCTAAATTTTCAAAATTTTCATGAAATTTTTAGATTTTTTACCAAGAAAGGATGCAAATATCAGTGAAATTTTACCAATAACATAAAGTAGAATATGTCACGAAAAAACAATCTCGGAACCAGAATGATAAGTAAAAGCATTCCAGAGATATTAATGTTTAAAGTGACAGTGGTCAGATTTTCAAAAAATGCCCAGGTCATGAAGGTGAAAATGGGCTGGGTCATGAAGGGGTTAACTATGGGAGATATAATGAGAAAAAAAAATCCATAAAATCACATCTGTCTGATTTTTAAAGAATTTTTTTGCAAATTATGGGGGAAAATAAGTATTTGGTCAATAACTAAAGTTCATCTCAATACTTTGTTATATACTCTTTGTTGGCAATGACAGAGGTCAAACATTTTCTGTAAGTCTTCACAAGGTTTTTACACACTGTTGCTGGTATTTTGGACCATTCCTCCATGCAGATCTCCTCTAGAACAGTGATGTTTTGGGGCTGTTGCTGGGCAACACGGACTTTCACCTCCCTCCAAAGGTTTTCTATGGGGTTGAGATCTGGAGACTGGCTAGGCCACTTCAGGATCTTGAAATGCTTCTTATGAAGCCACTCCTTCATTGCCGGCGGTGTGTTTGGGATCATTGTCATGCTGAAAGACCCAGCCACATTTCATCTTCAATGCCCTTGCTGAATGAAGGAGGTTTTCACTCAAAATCTCAGAATACATGGCCCCATTCATTCTTTCCTTTACACGGATCAGTCGTCCTGGTCTGTTTGCTGAATAAGAGCCCCAAAGCAAGATGTTTCCACGCCCGGGATTTACAGTAGGTATGGTGTTCTTTGGATGCCACTCAACATTCTTTCTCTTCCACACACGACAAGTTGTATTTTTACCAAAAAGTTTTACTTTGGTTCTTGATCATCCAAATGCTCTCTAGCAAACTTCAGATGGTCCCTGACATGTACTGGCTTAAGCAGGGGGACACGTCTGGCACTGCAAGATTTGAGTCCATGGCAGCATAGTGTGTTACTAATGGTAGGCTTTCAGGGGTGTGGAAATGAAAAAAAAAAAAAAAAACTACTTGTCCAAAGGACTAAGGCGGGACACAATCTACTTTTCCCTCAAGAAAATCCACTTGTCCTGGTAGATAAAATAATTTCAACCAAAATAGTATGTAAATAAGTCCATAACTCTTATTTTTCCATCTACAGACCAATATGAGGCTTGTTTTTTGCGGGGCCAAGTATACTTTGTAATGACACCTTTTATTTTTCCATAACTTATGCTCTGAAACAAAAAAAATATTTGTGAGGTGAAATAGAAAAAAATGCAAATTTGGGGTTTTTCTTTTTTCCACCATTCACTTTGTGGTCAAACTTACATATTATTTTGATACTTTAGGTCAGCCTGATTACACCAATACCAAATTTGTTTAGTTTACGTCATGTTTTAATAATACATAAAAAAAAAAAAAGTTTTAATTAAAAAAAAAAGTTCCTGACCCCTATAACATTTTTATTTTTCCGTATAGTGGGCTGTATGAGGGCCCATTTTTTCGGGCGGTAATATTCTGTTTGTATCGGTACCATTTTGGTATTGATCGGACTTTTGAAATACTTTTTTGGGATGTAATGTTATAAACATAAAAAATGCAATTCTGTGATTTTTTTTACGTTAATGGCATTTACCATACGGGATATAAAATTGTCTTTAATAGTTCAGACAGTTACACATGCGCCAATACCAAATATGTTTATTTTTATTATGTTTACTTATTTTTATATGGAAAAGGGGGGTGATATGAACTTTTAATATGGAAGGAGTTAATGGGTGTTTTTAAACTTTTATTAAACTCTCTTTTTTAAACAAACTTTTTTTTAGGAGGAATCATTTAGATTCCTTATACAGATCAATGCAGCTCTATTGAACTCCATTGTTCTATGTTCATTTGGTTGAGCCTGCTCAAGGCAGGCTCAATCAAATGCAGATCTATGGGGGCAGCCATGAATGTAGAGGTAAGCCGGCTACCTCCACTGTGGATTGCCCCCCCCCCCCCCGCGATTGTGTTGTGGAGGGGGGGGGGGGATCCACCCCGCTAGACAAACAGGGATGGTTAAAAGATCCCTTTAGACACCGCTGTGAACTTTGACAGTGGTGATCTAAGGGGTTAATAGCCGGCCATGGCGATCGCTGCATGCCGGGCTATTAGCCGCAGCCCCCGGCTACTGAAATCAGCTAGGGGCTGCCGAGGATGGAGCAGGCTCGAATCAGGAGCCCAATCTATACACCCTGAGCTCCGATGTGAGGTGCAGACTTGCATCCCATACATGTCTGCATCCGCTCATGCACCTCACACTGGCATTATAAAAAAAAAAAAATGGAGAAGTTGGTCTGGCCCTGATTGCCCGATACAGAGCTAAAGCTATGAAAAATTCACCTGCCCGGCACCCAGAACTACCCAGAACTGTCCCGGCGTCGGGCAAAAGGATTTCCACATCCCTGCCTTTGTTAATTTGGTCCCAGCTCTCTGCAGGTCATTCACTAGGTTCCCTCGTGTGGTTCTGGGACTTTTATTCACCGTTCTTGTGATCATTTTGACACCATGGGGTGAGATTTTGCATGGAGCCCCAGATCGAGGGAGATTATCAGTGGTCTTTTATGTCTTCCATTTTCTAATAATTGCTTCCACAGGTGATTTCTTCACACCAAGCTGCTTGCCTATTGCAGATTCAGTCTTCCCAGCCTGGTGCAGATCTACAATTTTGTTTCTGGTGTCAGTCGACAGCTCTTTGGTCTTGTCATAGTCATAGTACAGTTTTGAGTGTGACTGTTTGAGGTTGTGGACAGGTGTCTTTTATACTGATAACAAGTTCAAACAGGTGCCATTATTACTGTTTATGAGTGGAGGACAGAGGAGACTCTTAAAGAATAAGTTACAAGTCTGTGAGAGCCAGAAATCTTGCTTGTTTGTAGGTGACCAAATACTTATTTTTCTGAGGAATTTACAAATTAATTCATTAGAAATCCTACAATGTGATTTCCCCCCATTCTGTCTCTCATAGTTGAGATATACCTATGATGAAAATTACAGGCCTCTCTCATCTTTTTAAGTGGGAGAACTTGCACAATTGGTGGCTGACTAAATACTTTTTCCCTACTGTACCTGTATAAATGCATTTCCATCACTTATCCTCCTATATGACAACCGGAAAGATAAAGCAATCTGCTTGCTGTCATTGGCCGATAGATTTACTTCTTGCATTGAAGACAGTTACTTGCTCTTTAACAAAGACAGCAGCTTCATCTGTTCTGAACGTCCGCCTGAACCGATGAATTATATGAATATCATAATAAGGCAATTCATCATTTTCCAAGGTCCAATAAAACCGTAACGGTTCCATCTGGTGATTTCCATGTCATCATTTCTATTTTTATGTGTTCCTTCCTACCTAGACTGAAATTCAGCCTGTGATTAAAAAGAAGACAGTGGAACACTGAGTAAGGAATGTACCTTCACTTGACGCCTACACCCAGAAGCTTACAAAACAGAAGGTTCTTACACCTGTGGGGATAGAACAAGTGTATCAGTGTCCCAGGATTTGCCTCAGCCCGTTTCTTTGTTGCTTGGAATGTGCCGATGAGACAATCAGGTGCATTAGGCGCGTGGAAGCCTGCTTGAAGATGAGTACCTGAGACAGGGAGGGGGCTGTGACTCACTTCACATAATAATCTGATAATAGTCATTGTGAGCGCACTGGCTGCATAGAACAAACTGGAGTGTGCGATTTCCCCGCTGCTCACCTTCTGTTGATCAGATTTTCCATAAGAAAGCCTTTAGTCAGGTCTATCTCATATAGCATCTATATTTGTGTTTCCCAACCAAAGTGCCTCCAGCTGTTGCAACAGCTGGAGGAACCCTAGTTGGGAAACACTGAATTATGGTATGGCTATAAACTAGACATATAGGCGGCCGTCATAACAAAAGCATGTTAAAAACAATGCTCAAAAAAACAAAAAGAAAAATAGCCAGCACAACTGCCTAATACACGGGTGCACACTGCTGTGGCAAATACAGAGTATACAGAAAAAGAAGGTTGCAGCAGCACACTTGGTCAAAATATGGAGGCTCTTAGCACACTTTTTGATCAAAACGTGTCCCCCCATCCACCACACGGAGGTGGCCTCATTTCGGATGGGACCCTAACACACATTCTGAGCCTAACACTCATAACACTCACCTCTGCTGGGCATATAGCCTCTGACCTGGTGACATACTGGATCCATTAAAAACAACGCTATGAAAGAATTCCTGGATCCTGGATATGTTCTTTAGAATAAAGAATTAATTCTGGAAAACACTTTTTTTTATTTTTAAATCAACCGTCATGCCCCCTCCCATAGACTTGCATAGCGGGGGCGGGGGGTGACGTCACATGGGGCGGAGTCGTGGCATCACAACTCCAGCCCCGTGGTCGCCAACCAGCTGTTTGTGAGCTGGCACCACAGCGTGCAGCTCAAACAGGTGGGTGGCAAATACAAGATTGCGGGTGTCCTTTGGATAGGGGATAAGATGTCTCAGGGCCAGAGTACCCCTTTAAACAGATTTGTAAACTACTTCTATATAAAAATCTTAATCCTTACAGTACTTATAAACTACTGTATGGTCCAGAGGAAGTTCTTTTCTTTTTGAATTTCCTTTCTGTCTGACCACAGTGCTCTCTGCTGACACCTCTGTTCATGTCAGGAACTGTCCAGAGCAGGAGAGGTTTGCTATGGGGATTTGCTTGTACTTGGAAAGTTCCCCATACAAACAGAAGTGCTAGCAGAGAGCACTGTGGTCAAACTGAAAAGAAATTAAAAAAGAAAAGAATTTCCTCTGAAGCATACAGCAGCTGATAAGTACTGTAAGGATTAAGATTTTTAAATAGAAGAAATTTACAATTCTGTTTAACTTTGTGGCATCAGTTGATTTTTTTTTTTTTAAAAACCTCTAATGTTAGAACAAATGGTTCTAAGAATGTTCTCCTTATTTATTTACCTTTTGTTCTATTCTTCTCCAAAATACCTTATACTATTGTTCTCTGGAATGTCGGTGCGGAAAATTTCGCAAGGACATTCCGCTGCAGCAAAGTACCATTCTACTGCACTGTTCACATGGTGGAATTGCCACGACAGAAACATCTGCCGCATAAAGAATAGACTTGTCTACAAGACAGCGCTTTTCCCTGCGCTCCACCGGTTTATACAAATGTGCAGAATGTCCAACCTGTTATCCGCGTGGACATTCTGCACATTTTACGCCACGTGAGCATGGCCTTAGGCTGTGCTCACACAATGAAATTATCGTGTGTAATTCTGACGAAAAATTCAGCTTAGAAATTCCACTGCAGCAAAGTCCGATTTGATTTTAATGGGCTTTTGCTGTTGAATTTTCACAGGAGCAACATTCTGCTCAGAAAGAATAGGCATGTCACATACACAAAAAAAAATTTGTGGAAACCTAGCCTCATGATAATTTTTTTGGGCCTATATAAATCATCTGATTTGCTGAGGAATGTGCATTTTCTCTTTCATGGGCTGATTGTTGGCCCTTTGTCATGAGCCAATTATGGGAATAATTGGCCCGTGTAAAAGGCCTTTAAAAGGGGTTATTCAGGAATACAAAAACAGAGCTGATTTCTTTCAAAAACAGCTTGGGGGCTCTGTTCTTCTGTTCCTGAGGATTCTGAGCTTTTGGAGAGCATAGAGCCCATATACGATTCTTGCATACAAGAGATCAACAGTGGAGTGTGCCAATGGCACTTCAGGTGGCTGTTACTCAGGATCCCAATGGGTCCCAGTAGGAAAGTAAACAGGACAGGATAGGCCTTAAGTTAACTGGGCCAAGGAAAACCACTCTAGACTAGGTCTTCCTGGCAGGAGCAGAGCTGGACTAATGATTCTAACAACAGCTTTTCTGGAAGTTTCGGCATATAAACTAGCTGGGGAATGTATAATGTTACCAATGAATTCCTCATCTGATACATTATGCAGATATTTACCCCTTACATAGTTGTGAATGCTCAGTGTATGCTATTATGACAATGTAATAAACAGAACATTTGTGAAGGTCAATGACAATACCCCATACAAAGATTTAATACGCCACAACTTCACATATATTGCAGCTGGGAAACGAGTACTGGGGCATGGCAACAGTATTGCCATTCAGGTTCTGTACACATGGCTTTTTTATATGCATGAGACCTAGTCAAGGCTGGCATCAGAAATGTTAGAGCCCCTTACCACTCAAGGCCCTGGCACACTCCCCCCCCCCCCACACACACACACATGGCCCACCCCTGAGTCCATGCCTAGGGTCCACCCTCTATATTCCCCATTGTGGTAGCCCAGTACAGGAGTTGCACCCCTGTACCCTTGCTGTCCTGTCAGGTGTCCCCTGAGTCCCTCTTTAATGTATGTCATACAAATGGTTAATTATACATTGTGTTGTCTATTATAATGTAATTATACTGTTATATGCCATTAAATACTGTTACTAAGTGCTGTAACCAAGGAAGGTACCAGTGATCATGTGACTTATAGGGTGACCCATGGGACCCCTCCAGAGTCTCCCCCATATAAACCCTGGAGAATTGGGTGGTGGTGGGTATGTAATGCCCTCGGTAGGTAGTAGATAATGCCCCCAGTAGGTGGGTAGTAGGCAATGCCCCCAGTAGGTAGTAGGTAATGCCCTCATGTAGGTAATGCCCCCAGGTAAGTAGTGCCCTCAGCTACAGTAGGTAGTGACCTCAGATAGGTAATGCCCCTAGTAGGTAGTACCCCCAGTAGGTAGCGGCTCCAGGTAGTATCCCAAGATAGGTAATGCACCCACTAGGTAATGCCTCAGTCTATGCTACTGTATGTAACTTACATATAAACAACACTCTTCTGCTTCTGTACTGGGGCTGCTGCAGGGGGCCCCTTACTTGAGTACTGGCTATACCCCCTGACTCCGGCCCTGGACCTAATAAAACTTATGGACTTTGATTGTACCATACAAGTGTATTTTTTGCTCTTTTAATGTTTTTGTTATTCTTATGGATTCGGTCCTTTGTAGTGATCTATAGAGTGTAATCTATAAACTGTGCATAATGAGACACACATTAATAAAAAGCCAGGCAAACAACACAAAACAATCATCCTAGTCCCGGGTGTAATATTTGTTCACACTGTGTTGTTATTTTACGATATAATACTTCATGGTAAGACTATAAGGCCTCTAGACACGTTTTTTATTTTATTTTATTGCCTCGGTTTTAATTCTGGGAACAATAATCTTTTTAAGCCAAAGCACTATGGTTCCAGCAAAAAAAATCCCATGTTTATTGGAACTGACTTCAGGTTGGTCTTTGGAGAACAAAAAGACTGCCAGATTAAATGAGTCAAAATAAAATGTAAAACCTTTTGGGACAAAGTATTGCAGCTACCTCTTGTTTATGTGCAGATATGTTGCCATGTAATCTAGAAGTCACTGAACACTTCCCAGAGTCAGATTGCTGGAATCTGAGGAAGAAGAAAAGATGAATTTCAGCTGTTTTTATAAGGTAAGGATTTTATTCTGAGGAGAGGAGGCAGCGAGGTAACAAGTCTTTGCATGTGACAACTTCCAGTATTCCAGCATTATCATCTCCATTAGCAGAATGCACCCCCACCCCAAGATTCAGAGCTTGTATTTTATGGCCATCGGGAGCTCTGCATGCCTGTACTGGCGGGGTCCACACTGTTATGATAAGTGCAACAGCTCTCTGTAAACATTTGATGTAGGTAGTTTCTTTCTGAAGTTCATAAAGGAGGATTAAACATGATGTAATCGACTCCTTTGTAAGCAAGTATGGGTTTTAGCTGCCTTATCTCAATGGAAAATATGATATTGTGATGATATTAGGAAAAAGCCTTACTATTCAGTGGCATCAAGCTTGTACTGAAAAGATGACTTCCTTTTTCCTCACCTAGCGGATAAAGATGCACATAATGCATTAGTGTTATTTGTAAAAACTTTGGACGTATTATCCAGGCATGTCAAAAGATAAGATCACACCTGGTCTCACTTCCAAGACCTCCTGTGATAGTGAGTAACAGTAGGGTGAAGTGTGGTCCAGCGTATACTTCACTCCCCAGCTGTCAATCAAATCCCACTTTTTACTGCATATGCCTAGGGAGTGACAGAGTTGGGTCTTCTGGCTGGCCAGGGAGAGAAGAGGCGATGGGCTGGATAACCCTGAGCTTATGGCCTGCTAAAAAAAACTCTCCCTGGGCACTTGAAGCTCTTTTACATATTGACAAAAAAGCTTATATCTTGGCCCTGGAAATGACTGTGGAGAAAAAAAGTATGCCTGGAATCCTGATGAGAAGCACTAACTAGCCATGCCTTTTTTATTTGCATAGCCTGCAGCCCACCAGTTGTTACCAGCCAGATTTCTGCAAGAACATTCTAGGGGTGCTGTGGCATTCTAGTCATGCTTGTACACCTGTGGCATAGCTATGCAAGAGGTGTCCTAGCGCCTGCTAGGCTTCTAGGCCTCTAGGACACAGGCAGCATCATGTGTCTCTTCCTCTTGGAAGGATACAGAGTGTCTGCCTTTTGTACGTTCCAAAGGTAAAGAAGTTCTCTGCCTTTCTGGAAGTTTCTGCTTAGAAACAAGCTGGGGAATGTATATTGTTACCAATGAATTCCTCATCTGATACATTATGCAGACATTTACCCCTTACATATTTGTGAATGCTCAGTGTATGCTATTATGACAATGTAACACACATAACAGTTATGAAGGTCAATGACAATACCCCATACACATGCATATTTAAAGGGGTACTCCGGCCCTAATACATCTTATCCTCTATCCAAAGGATAGGGGATAAGATGTATGATCGCGGGGGTCCCGCCGATGGGGACCCCCGCAATCTGTCATTCCTCAACCACCAGTGTTGGAGGCTCTGAGTGTGAAGCGTGATGACCACGGGGCCGGAGTATCGGGACATCAGGACTCCGCTCCCATGTGACGTCACGCCCCACCCCTCAATGCAAGTCTATGAGTGCGGGCATGAAGGCTGTGTGCTATGGAGAGCTCACAAAGGTGGGTGCAAAATGACAGATTGTGGGGGTTCCCAGAGGCAGGACCCCCGCGATCATACATTTTTTTCCCCTATCCTTTGGATAGGGGATAAGATGTATTGGGGCCAGAGTACCCCTTTAAGAAGTTTTTCTCAGCCACACCACAACTTTACATCTATTGTAGCTGGGAAAGGAGTACCGGGACATTGCAACAGTATTGCCATTCAGGTTCTGTACACATGGCTTTTCTATGTGCACAAGATCTAATCAAGGCTGCCATCAGAAATGTTGGGGCCCCTTACCTCTCAAGCCCTGGCACACTCCCCTCCCATGACCCACCCCTGAGTTCATGCCTAGGTTCCGCCCTCTACCTTCCCCATCATCTATGAAAAACGTATTTTAAAATACAGGACAAAAACAAGAGCCCTTCAGTTCAATTAATACATATTACCATCATACTGTTACTGACCAAATCCTGAGACCAATATTACCAATAATACTTGTATACAAGGAGTAATATTGTCACCATATGTAATACCAGACCAGTATACAAGTGAGAATAATACCGCCACACCATGATCACTATCATTACCACCACATAGTAACTGGATAAAATCACTGAACATAGACCAATATTTTCCCTTACAAAACCCATATAGTGGTGACCCCAGCTCTACACATGCTTTGCAGACCATATAAGTGCAGTTAAATCTAGTGACTCTCTAGGGGTGTCTTCTTGGAGTCATGCCAGACAGCCAACATATTAGACTCCACACTTTTACAGAGTGTCTGCCTTTTGCACGTCCAGCTTCTAGTCGCTGCCGGAAGAAGCTGCGGCGGCGGCAGCAGTCTAGAAGAAGATGGTGGTGACTTTGGCAAAGCCAAAGTGAGTATGTGTTATTTTTTTTTTTTAATCTTCAGAGTGGTCCTATATACAGGGGGACATCCTACCTACAGCTTTCCCTACATAAAAGGGACATCCTACCTACAGAGGCAAGCTACCTACAGGGGGTCCTACCTAGGGGACAAACTCACTTCAGAGGACATTGCCAAAAAAATTGGTATGCTTGTAGAATCTGCATGCAATGAAGGCCTCATAGATGAAGATGGTAAAAAATTCTTGATTATTGATAACCCTGTGATTCACATGCTTTATCTGTTGCCAAAGACACATAAAGATCTTAAACAGCCACCGGGAAGGCCTATTGTGTCCGTCCGAGAATCTATTACTTCTAATATTTCCATCTTTTTCGACAAAATTTTGAGAAAATATTCCATGGGAGCTAGATCATTCGTCAGGGACACTATGGATTTTCTTACTAAAATTAAACCAATACAGTTGCCAGAAGGGGCCTTCATTGCATCATTTGATGTTGTAAGTTTATATACAAGTATATCACACACACGAGAGATTGAAGCAGTTATCAAGCATTGAGAGGTGATGATAGAGTCTAGGGAGGCTGAATTAATACCTTCACTTCTACAGTTAATTTTGGAGAACAATTACTTTCTATTTCATGATGACTATTTTTTGCAATGCAGAGGAGTGGCCCCGACTTATGCAAACATATTCATGGCCTTTATAGAGGAGACTGTCGTCTATGTGTCCCACCACTTCAGGCATGTCCTGGGGTGGTGGAGATACATAGACAACATTTTCCTCTTGTGGTTGGGCACAGAGGAGGAATTGAAGTCGTTTCATACTTTCTTAAATTCTGTAGACAATGATGTTAAATACACACTTGTATATTCACAAGAAGCTGTTCATTTCCTGGATGTCTCGGTCTCGATCAAGGATGGCGGTTTGACCACAGAACTTTATATCAAGAGAACTGATTGCAACTACTTACTCAGATATGAGAGCTGCCATCCACGTCCAATGATCGAGTCCTTACCATTCAGTCAAATGTTACGCGCCCAATGCATTCCTGATACAGAAGAAAAACTGGAGAGGGCCTTGACAAATATGTCTAATTAACTTAAAGACAGAGGGTACCCCAAAAAACTTATTACACACCAGAGAGGCAAAATAAAAGCTAAGAACAGTGTTAGAGAAGACAAACAAGATGTAAAAACCAGGATTCCATTTGTTTCAACATATAATGATGTCAGAAAAAAAATTGCACAAACATTAAATAAACACTGGCACTTGATAAGTAAGGGATACCCACTTCAATGAATTCCAATGTCGTCCATTAATATCCTATCGCAGAGCCCCGAATCTTAAAGATAGATTAGTAAAGATGGATGTCTCTACCAAATCGGGTAACAGAGATTCTTAATGACACAGAAAAAGGATTGCTTCCCATGCTGTGTGTGCGTAAATTGTAGATACATACAGAAGGGACTTTACTCATCCACAGAGTGGTATTTCATATGGTATTTCAGATTAACTACTATTTGACTTGCAATTCGTAATTTCTTGTCTATATCTTGTGGTGTCCATGTGATTTCATTTATGTGGGGGAGACTACGAATGATTTAAAAACGTGACTCACTCAACATAGATACAGTATTCTTGGAATTGAACCATCAAGAGTGAGATTTAAAACTGATGATGATTGACCATGTTCCCCCATTGAAACAAGGGGGTGATAGGGTTGCAATTTTAAATAAAACGTGAGCTCTATTGGATTTTAAAGTTGGGTTCTCTAAAACCTGGGGGACTCAATGTTGAATTCAAGACTAATAATAAAATGTATACGAGGTGAATTTTTGCTACAGCTAGGACTTTGTGAACAAACAGCTATTTTATTAATAAAAAATGTTTTCAGTTGTTGATGTGGTTTATATATATATATATATATATATATATATATATATATATATATATATAAACTGGAGAATACAGCAGCACACTGTTAGCACAAATATACAGATAAAACATGAAATGCTATATAGGTATAATGCAAAAAATAAAAAAGTGAAAAAGTGAGGTACTTAGCTCACAATTTTTGCGGCCAAATAGTTTGGACCATCCCACCACGGTAAGGTGACCTCATTGTGACAGACCCTACACTGTGAATATACCTCTGTGCAATCAGTTAAACAGGCATTGCAAGGTCAAAGACATCCGCACCTTATACAGCACCTAATAGAGGTGGGTGGGGTGCAGGAGCCAACATGGAGGTAGCCACTCCCCCATATGTGTAACACAAACAAGGATAAGTTGGCCAGCACATACTGATACCGAAACTGCTGCATGGACCTCGCATAGGGGTGCACGCTGCTAGGCTGAATATACATAAAGAGGAGAATACAGCAGCACACTGTTAGCACAAAGATACAGATGAAACATGAAATGCTATATAGGTATAATGCAAAAAAGCAAAAAGTGAAAAAGTGAGGTACTTAGCTCACAATTTGGTGGCCAAATATATATATATATATATATATATATATATATGTATGAATATATATATATATATAGATATATATATATATACACTGGTATATATATATATATATATATATATATATATATATATATATATATACATCCTATATATATATATATATATATATATATATATATATACATTCTGATATTTTTCTTCTTTTGTTTGGTTTAACAGATCTGGAAAAGAAAGAAAAGGGGAAGGAATACAACGCCAATCAACGCATCAATAATATAAAATATAAATATGTCATGCATTGTGTAGTTTCAACAGGTTTGCCTGCGTGCCATGTACACTTGTTGCGCTGGATCGGTGCTGCAGTGATCCAGGGACTTGGTGACCTTATGGGGTACTGTACACTGTGGATTCCTTCTGTTCAAGGACATTACTTTTTTTTTAATGCCTTGACATCTTCGCCATAATTTCTGTTGTTCTTCCTGCATCATAAGAGCAGAACAACAACAAAAAGATGCATGGTCAGTACAGCACCTGAAAGAACCCACTGGCTTTAATGGGGTCTGTTGGGTTCCTGTCATGGAGTTCAACATTTTACCAGACAAAATAGCACTACATGCTGCACTATTGGACAGCATTTTTTATTGAATAGGCCACATAGGCCCTAACAGAACAGCGTACAGTCCATCATCTTACGTCAATTTATCGACAAAATAATTTTTGCGTGGCAGCGTCAGACTAGTTTTTTTGGGATTATTTACAGGACTATACTTTGAATGATTGATTAACCAGAAAATGGAGTCGTAGGTCCATAACATTTTTGAATGTCAAAATTTTAGTTAATAACAATGGAGTGATCTCTACTGCCATTCATAAAAAGGACACCTCAGTCAACTCCTACCTCATGGCAAATTCTTTTCATCCTCCCCATATAGTAAAAGCTATACCTCGGAGACAATTCATCCAAGCAAGAAGAATTTGCCTGGATGATGATTTGATTCTCAGGCAAGGGATATGGTAAATTGATTTAGCAAAAGAGGATATCGCCGGACAGAACTTATCCAGGATTGGATAGGGGCCAGACAAATGGAGAGACAAAATTTAATGGCCACCAAACAGAGAGACGGGAGGTGATGCAGGGGGACCGACTAGATTCATATCTCACTTTCATAAACAGTAGTTGGGAATGCGCAATATCATGTCCCGACATTGGCAAATACTTATGAGTGACTCCAAACTTAAACAATTTTTACCATCCAGACCCCTTATCACTCCAAGACGGGACCCTAATCTACTGAATTAGTTAGTTACGAACTGAACCACTATGTCCCCCCCACTCCCAAACAGTATTTGTTTGAATCAAAAGGACCCCCATGGGGAAACTATCAATGTGGTAGATGTGGTGCCTGTGCTGTTATGGAGAGGACAGAGTAATTTGCAAATCAGGTAAGTAAGAGGAAATATAGGATTGGGCATACGATCAACTATGGCACCTCGGGTGTGATCTGTCACTCGCACTGCCCTTGTGGTAAGGTTTATATTGGCATGCCCACCAGGGAGTTGAGGGTGCGCGTGATGGAGCACATTCGTGACATTAAGAACTCAGCCCATGAGGAATGGACAGACCAGGGTGGATTGAGAGGCAAACTCATAGCAAGACATTTTAGAGGAATGCATCAGTCTAATTGGGGATGGCTAAGGGTTAAGGGTATTGACTGAGTCTGCATGGGAACAGGGGAGGTGACTTGACCAGGGCTTTACTTTGTATGGAAACAAAGTGGATTGTTACGTTGGACACAAGGGCTCCTAAAGGGTTAAATGAACATTTGAGTTTTTCTTAATTTTTATAATTATGGAATAGGTTTTAATTAAATGTTTATTTTATAGATAAGTTGCTGAGCCTTGTATTTTTTCCTGTGCCAATACATGAAGGGAAATATGGTGTCAGGATTTTCCTATTTTCGAGAACATGGGACCACCAAGAGAAAAAATATCCTTCTTTCGTTATGACAAGAAATGCTTGACATCATCGGGGGGACATCAGGGAAACATCTTTTTGAATGGATGACATTTTCCAATTACTATATCAACTAATGAGACCCTGTGTTTTTGGGACTTTTGTCAATTTATTAAGAAACGTGAATGTGTACTGTTTGATAAAAAAAAAAAAATGTAACTTCTATTGGGTTTCACTGTGCACATTGTATATCTAGATATTGGGAACAATGCAGGGGCGGACTGACAACACTCGGGGCCCCCGGACCAAAAAAAGGCAAGGGCCCCTGCTGGGCTCTGCAGCTCATCAATCTTCTACCACGCCCCTATTCCACCCAAATTCCACACGATAAACTAAAATTTTTATATGTAAGAAGCACTTTAACGTAGGTAAATTTCCATGACCAATAATACTGGAATACAAGAAGTAAATATATACCACCACACAATAACTGGATAATACCGCCATACTGTACTGAATAAAACCACTATACACAGACCTTTATACTGTAAAGGATCTGTATACTATATAAGTGATTATATACAGGACCATATGGCGGTAGATAGCAGCTGTACACAGGATGGGGGAGATTTATCAAAACCTGTGCAAAGGAAAGGTAGCTGAGTTGCCCATAGCAACCAATCAGATTCCTTCTTTCATTTTGCAGTTGTCTTGTTAAAATGAAAGAAGCTATCTGATTGGTTGCTATGGGCATCTTTTCTTCTGGACAGGTTTTGATAAATCTCCCCCGATGTGTATACCATATAAGTGATTACAGTTACATTTTGGGACTCACAATTATATCTTTTCTGATCAGCGGCGTCCTCTTTCCTTTTCTTTTCCACCCGGATAAGACCGCTATGTGAATCTCTTAACATCTGCAAGACAAACATATCAAACATGCCCTCCCCTCCTCTACGCAATCTTTCCATCTATAGGCCCACAAACTGTAATAATGCCCTCCTTGGTGTGCTGCACAGTAAAAGGGCAGGTAGGTAGGTAGCCAGGTAAATAGGTAACTAGGTAGGTAGATCAGGAAGCCAGATATGTAGGTGGGTGACAAGCCAGGTAGGAAGAGGGCTAGCTAAGTAGTTAGGCAGCTATGTATGAAGGCCATGTATGTACATAGTTAGGTAGCTGGGTATGTAGGTAGATAGCCTGGTATGTAGGTAAGTAGTTAGGCATCCAGGTATAAAGTTACGTAGCCCCCCTTCCCCGTAGGTATAGGCAGCAGAGTTACCCCCCCTTCCCCTTAGGTATTGGCAGCAGAGTTGACCCCCCCTTCCCTGCAGGTATATGCAACAGAGTTAACTCCCTCTTCCCTGTAGGTATAGGCAGCAGAGTTAACCCCCCTTTCCAGTAGGTATAGAGAGCAGAGTTAACCCCTCCTCTTCCCTGTAGGTATAGGCAGCAGAGTTAACCCCCCTTCCCCAAAGGTATAGGCAACAGAGTTAGCCCCCCACCCTTCCCCATAGGTATAGGCAGCAGAATTAACTCCCCTTCCCCAAAGGTATAGGCAGCAGAGTTAACCCCCTTCCCAATAGGTATAGGAACAGAGTTAACCCCCCTTTCTCCTTAGGTATAGGCAGCAGAGCCCCCCCCCCCATTCTCCATAAATATAGTCAGAGTAACTCCCCCCCCGTTCCCCATAGGTATAGGCAGAGTTACCTCCCCCCGTTCCCCATAGGTATAGGCAGAGTTACCCCTCCCCCCTCTTCCCCATTGGTATAGGCAGAGTTACCCCTTCCCCTTTTCCCTTTTCCTCATAGGTATAGGCAGAGTTACCCCCCCCTCTTCCCCATAAGTATAGGCAGAGTTACCCCCCTCTTCCCAATAGGGATAGGCAGAGTTACCCCCCGTTCCCCATAGGTATAGGCAGAGTTACCCCACCCCCCTCTTCTCCATTGGTATAGGCAAAGTTACCCCCCCCCTTTGCCATAAGTATAGGCATAGTTACCTCCCCGCTCTTCCCCATAGGTATAGGCAGAGTTAACCTCCTCTTCCCCATAGGTATAGGCAGAGTTAAAAAAAAATTATGCTCACCTGATGTCCCATGCAGCGATTTCCTCAGCAGCAGGGGCTCGCGTCTTCTCCCCTCCACAGTACAGGCGCGGATGTACAGGCACCTGTGCTGCATGCTGCATGGGGGCAGAGTTCACGTCTCTTCTGTGTAAGCTGCAGATGCGGCTCAGATTGAGGGGAAGCCTTTTCCTGTTTGTGCGTGTATAGCACATTCTGGAGAAGGCAGCGCTGTATGCTTGGGATCAAGTGTCCCGGATCCTCAGTAGTGGCGGCGGCAGGCCCTTAACTGGGCCGGGCCCTCAGACGACGTCCAATCGGACTGGCCGGTCAATCCGCCCCTGGGACAATGGTAATATATCCAATTATATATGGTATTATATCTATCTTTAGGTATTGGAGACAATGGTTATATATTCATCTTTACATTATTTCTCTCCCTAATGAGCATTTACACATAATTTGGGGATGTGGTGTGTGTGGGTGAGTGTGGTGGGTTGAGGGGGGAAGGATATGTGTTTTCATTTTAGTTTAGGGGTGGGATGGGTGTTTTGGGGGGTATCACTTTATAGCTAGGGTGTTACATATATAGGGTTATATGGTCATATGGATCTATCCAATGTGGGTTAGTGTCAGACCAATAGCAGTGGTTTTGTTTGTTAATTTCACCATTCACATAAAAGTTTGCCTCATCACTGAACAAAATCTTCTGCGTAAACTCAGGGTCCTGTTCCAATTTTTGTTTTGCCCATTCTGCAGCACTTGAAACTATGGATACTGGAAGCCTGTGCTACCATTTCTCCTGCGGTGTTGCTATCAGTGTGTGAAGAGTGGATGAAGAGGGTTGCATTGACAATCCAACACAATGGGCAGCACATTGAACACATTTTATAAGTCGTCAGAAACTTGTAAATAACTCATGAAAGAATAAAGTTACATTAAAACCAAGCACATCATTGTTTTTCTTGTGAAATTCCCAAAAAGTTTCATGTATCATGTGAGCCTCTTCCTATTGATAAAAACTAAAGTTGTATTCAAAATGGCCGACTTCAAAATGGCCACCATGGTCACCACCCATCTTGAAAAGTTTCCCCCCTCACATATACTAATGTGTCACAAACAGGAAGTTAATATCACCAGCCATTCCCATTTTATTAAGGTGTATCCATATAAATGGCCCACCCTGTACATTATTTATGTATTTGCATTATATATATGACTATTATGGTTCCATGTTCCATGCATTCTATCATCCAGCTTCATGCAATGTACACGGCAGCATCATGATTACATACCATTTATGTTTACTCTAGTATTTAGAGAACTATTTCCTTGCTCCCTTTGATATGAGTGTTGTTTTATCACCTTTTAGTCCCTCTAGTCGTAGCACATACAAGTATACTGCTCCTGGTGCGCCTGTGAAGGTGGCGAGCACTGTGCTGAGTTCCAATCAGCTGTCAAATAGGCGGATATGCATCACCGGATGTGATGTGTGCCAACCCCTGACCCACCTGGAAGTCAGCCGGCATGAGGGATCAGCATTTTGCGCCGTTGGATGGAGTACCATATGTAAGGCCAGCAAAGGCACGTACCCCCCCCCCACCTCCTTATCCCAACATGTCCCAGTCAGGTAATATATTGGCTCTATATTATGTTGCTTTTTTCTATTTTACTATGACCGATGTTGCATAGAGCTGGATTGGATTGCATGTTTTTGTTGATTTTGTGGTATATCCTATGGAGGCTCCCAGCCTGTTTTTTGGGAGGGTTTATGTGTTTTTAAGGGTGGGTATTTTTAATGGGAGGTCAATCCTTTGGTATTGTTCTTGGATATTTAATAAAGGCTGTTTGTATTGTTATATGTGTAGGCAATTTTTTTTGTAGGTTTGGTGTAATGTGGATCGGCAGTGCTGGACTATAGGTTTTGATACTTTAACCTCTTAAGGACGCAGGGCGTATGGATACGCCCTGCATTCCGAGTCCTTAAGGACGCAGGGCGTATCCATACGCCCGTGGGAATTCCGGTCCCCACCGCTAGCCGGTTGGGGACCGGAGCCGGATGCCTGCTGAAATCGTTCAGCAGGCATCCCGGCATATCGCCCAGGGGGGTCATTATGCCCCCCCATGTGGACGATCGCCGCAGATCGCTGGACAATTCAGTCCAGCGATCTGCGGCGATTCCGGGTCAATCGGGTCTCCAGTGACCCGGAATTACTGGCTGTTCGGGGCCGTCAGAGACGGCCTCGAACAGCCAGAGCCAGCAGGGGTGAGGTGGCACTGGTGCCACCTCACGATCGCCCTGATTCGTCGGCCGGATTACCGGCCGACCAATCAGGGCGCCTGCTGCGGGTGTCACTCCCGCACCCGCTCCGCCCCTCTTCCGGAGGACGTGAACGGGTGCGGGAAGACGACCTCGGGTGCTGGGGACCCCGATCCCCGGCGTCCATGTTGGGATCGGGGCCCCAGGAGCGACGACGGCGGCGAGGGACAGTCTGCGATGGAGCAGCAGCAGGAGGTGAGTTACAGCCTCCTGCTGTTGCTTAGCAACAGCTCCCAGCATGCTGGGCAAAGGGCAAAGGGCATGCTGGGAGCTGTAGTTATGCAACAGCAGGAGGCAGACCACCACAACTCCCAGCATTCCCTTATGGGCATGCTGGGACTTATGGTTTTGCAACAGCTGGAGGCACATTTTTTCTATGGAAAAGTGTACCTTCAGCTGTTGTATAACTACAACTCCCAGCTTGCACAAACAGCTAAAGTGCATGCTGGGAGTTGTAGTGGTGCATCTGCTGGTTGCATAACTACAACTCCCAGCATGCCCGTTGGCTGTCGGTGACTGCTGAGAGTTGTAGTTTTGCAACAGCTGAAGGCACACTGGTTGTGAAACTTAGAGTTTTTTTTTTTTTTACCTAACTCAGTGTTTCACGACCGGTGTGCCTCCAGCTGTTGCAAACTACAACTCCGAGCAGTCACCTTACACCATGCACCGTACATGCTGGGAGTTGTAGTTTTGTAACAGCTGGAGGCACACTGGTTTTGAAACACTGAGTAAGGTCACAAACTCAGTGATACATAACCAGTGTGCCTACAGCTGTTGCAAAACTAAAACTCTCAGCATGTACAGTCTGTCAGCGCATGCTGGGAGTTGTAGTTTTGCAACAGCTGGATGTTCCCCCCCCCCCAATGTGAACGTACAGGGTACACTCACATGGGCGGAGGCTTACAGTAAGTATCGGGCTGCAAGTTTGAGCTGCAGCAAATTTTCTGCAACAGCTCAAACTGCCAGCGAGAAACTACTGTGAACCCCCGCCCGTGCGACTGTACCCTAAAAACACTACACTACACTAACACAAAAAATAAAATAAAAAGTAAAAAAACACTACATGTACACATAACCCTACACAGCCCCCCTCCCCTCCCCAATAAAAATGAAAAACGTCTGGTACGCCACGGTTTCCAAAACGGAGCCTCCAGCTGTTACAAAACAACAACTCCCAGTATTGTCGGACAGCCGTTGACTGTCCAGGCATGCTGGGAGTTTTGCAACAGCTGGAGGCACCCTGTTTGGGACTCACTGGCGTAGAATACCCCTATGTCCACCCCTATGCAATCCCTAATTTAGGCCTCAAATGCGCATGGCGCTCTCACTTTGGAGCCCTGTCGTATTTCAAGGCAACAGTTAAGGGTCACATATGGGGTATTGCCGTACTCGGGAGAAATTGGGCTTCAAATTTTGGGGGGTATTTTCTGCTTTTACCCTTTTTAAAAATGTAAAGTTTTTGGGAAAAGAAGCATTTTAGGTAAATTTTTTTAATTTTTTTTACATATGCAATAGTCGTGAAACGCCTGTGGGGTATTAAGGTTTTATTTTTTTTGTGGTCCTGGCACCATAGGGGCTTCCTAAATGCGGCATGCCCCCAGAGCAAAATTTGCTTTCAAAAAGCCAAATGTGACTCCTTCTCTTCTGAGACCTGTAGTGCGCCAACAGAGCACTTTTCACCCCCATATGGGGTGTTTTATGAATCGGGAGAAATTGGGCTTCAAATTTTGGGGGGTATTTTCTGCTTTAACCCTTTGTATAAATGTAAATTTTTTGGGAAACCAAGCATTTTAGGTAAAAAATGTTAATTTTTTTTTACATATGCAAAAGTCGTGAAACACCTGTAGGGTATTAAGGTTCACTTTACCCCTTGTTACGTTCCCCGAGGGGTCTAGTTTCCTACATGGTATGCCATGTGTTTTTTTTTGCTGTCCTGGCACCATAGGGGCTTCCTAAATGCGGCATGCCCCCAGAGCAAAATTTCCTTCAAAAAAGCCAAATGTGACTCCTTCTCTTCTGAGACCTGTAGTGCGCCAGCAGAGCACTTTTCACCCCCATATGGGGTGTTTTCTGAATCGGGAGAAATTGGGCTTCAAATTTTGGGGGGTATTTTCTGCTATTACCCTTTTTAAAAATGTAAAACTTTAGGGAAACCAAGCATTTTAGGTAAAAATTTTTTTTTTTTTTACATATGCAAAAGTCGTGAATCACCTGTGGGGTATTAAGGTTCACATTACCCCTTGTTACGTTCCCAGGGTCTAGTTTCCAAAATGGTATGCCATGTGGGTTTTTTTGCTGTTCTGGCACCATAGGGGCTTCCTAAAGGTGACATGCCCCCCAAAAACCATTTGACGCTCCTTCCCTTCTGAGCCCTCTACTGCACCCGCCGAACACTTTACATAGACATATGAGGTATGTCCTTACTCGAGAGAAATTGGATTTCAAATACAAGTAAAAATTTTCTCATTTTTACCCCTTGCAAAAATTCAAAAATTGGGTCTACAAGAACATGCGAGTGTAAAAAATGAAGATTGTGAATTTTCTCCTTCACTTTGCTGCTGAATGTCATTTTGAATACTTTCGGGGGTGCAGTTTTTATAATGGGGTCATTTATGGGGTATTTCTAAT
The DNA here is from genome assembly GCF_029499605.1 of Hyla sarda. Lineage (NCBI taxonomy): Eukaryota > Metazoa > Chordata > Amphibia > Anura > Hylidae > Hyla > Hyla sarda. The sequence continues at coordinate 284,000,143 of NC_079193.1, forward strand.
ATGAAGACCCTTCAAATCCACTTCAAACCTGAACTGGTCCCTGAAAAAAAGCGAGTTTCAAAATTTTGTGAAAAATTGGAAAATTGCTGCAGAACTTTGAAGCCCTCTGGTGTCTTCCAAAAGTAAAAACTCATCAATTTTATGATGCAAATATAAAGTACACATATTGTATATGTGAATAAAAAAAATTATTTGGAATATCCATTTTCCTTACAAGCAGAGAGCTTCAAAGTTAGAAAAATGCAAAATTTTCTAATTGTTCATCAAATTTTGGGATTTTTCACCAAGAAAGGATGCAAGTTACCAAAAATTTTTACCACTACGTTAAAGTAGAATATGTCTCGAAAAAACAGTCTCGGAATCAGAATGATAACTAAAAGCATTCCAGAGTTATTAATGTTTAAAGTGACAGTGGTCAGATTTGCAAAAAATGGCCGAGTCCTTAAGGTGAAAAAGGGCTCAGTCCTTAAGGGGTTAATGGGGTCTGCTGGGTTTCTGTCATGGAGTTCAACATTTTAATGGACAAAATAGAACTGCATGCTGCACTGTTTTGGCCAGCATTTTTTATTGGATAGGCCACATAGGCCCATAACCACTGATGCAGATGTGCACATACAGCCGTAGGCCGAAAGGTATATTTTTTCCCTAGTTCCAATATTGTATCTCCGCAGGGCAAGTCTACTTTTTTCTCGACAACATCATAGATATTTAGCAAAGAAATCATCGAGTGATCACAGACAACAGCACAGTTTGAGCCAAATATTAGGAAAAAAAACTTTTGATCAGCATCGCCTCTCGTTACTGTTCTGGGAGATACATTTCATAAGATCTGGTCAGGTATTCTGATGCAGAATAAGTCTGGTTGTTCAGACTTCATGATAACATTTCAATATAATCTGCTGATGCTGCTTGACTCAGCCTGAACCATCTGGGTATTATATTACTACATATGTACCACATCTATCTTCTAAAAATATAGGATTTTCTCTTCACATATGTAAGATCTCATTAAAACGCTTGCCTAGAAGATAAATGAGCATATCACCTTTTCCTGGCAAAAAGGAATGTGTGTTCTCTGCAGGCACGCATGGGTATGTTTTCTACTGATATTTACATACTGTAATTCGAGCATCCAAGATCTACGGCTACATGCATCCCCCCCCCCCCCCCCCCCTTTGGTCATAGAGGGGATTTTTTATTCTTTCTTGGCAGAAGATATAAATTTGATTCTTATTTCAGTCAACTGGGGAGATGTACAGCGAGATATTGGAAGGAATAAGCTACCTAGTTGATGATCATTTTCCATTTCCAGCACTGTGGGAAATATATAGAGATTCAGTATATGGCCAAGCATCACCATCTTCCCCGTTTATGAGCAAGACTTTCCCTGGTATAATTCTACTTCTAGACTTACAGGAGACAAATACCCCTTTTATCATTAGACAGGGGGGTTTGGATGTCACTGGTGATATATTCAAGTACATTTTCTAAAGCACGAAGAGTAAAACCTTTGTAAAATAATCATTTAATATATATATATATATATATATATATATATATATATATATATATATAAATATATATATCCTGTTTGTGAAATGAAACAAAGTACCCTGAGACCAAGTGAACAGATTTATTTCCTTTCACTAACACATGGGGAGTTAAGAAATCCTCCCTTGAAATGAAGTGCATTTCTTCTGGTCTTTATTATGGGAAAGGTTGTACTCAATTTGATGTATAACCACATAATAAATACTATAGGTTTCACCAATAAGGAATTCATAGGAACTTTAGTTGTATAGACTAACTGCTTGCGTTATGTGGTAAAGATAGCCCCCCGTTATTCTATACAATGATGATCCTCTATAGCAGGGGTCCTCAAACTTTTTAAACGGTCCAGTTCACGGTCCCTCAGACCGTTGGAGGGCTGGACTATAGATAACAAAACATGAATAAATTCCTATGAACACTTATATATCTTATTAGTGGACTACCACTTTAAGTACACAGCACAGTTCCTTCCACATTAGGTTGGCAGTATAGATCCCCCACATTAGGTTGTAGTTCTGCCACATTAGGGTTTGCAGTACAGTTCCCCCACATTAGGTGCAGTACAATTCCCCCACATTAGGTGCAGTACAATTCCCCCACATTAGGTGCAGTACAATTCCCCCATATTAGGTTGGCAGTATAGTTCCCCCACATTAGGTAGTAGTTCCCCTACATTAGGTTGTAGTCCCCCCCCCCACATTAGGTGCAGTATAGTTCACCCACATTAGGTTGTAGTTTCCCCCCCCCACATTAGGTGCAGTATAGTTCCCCCACATTAGGTTGTAGTTCCCCCACATTAGGTGCAGTATAGTTCCCCCACATTAGGTGCAATATAGTCCCAAACATTAGGCTGGCAGTATAGTTCCCCCACATTAGGTGCAATATAGTCCCCCACATTAGGCTTGCAGTATGTTCCCCCACATTAGGTGCAATATAGTCCCCCACATTAGGCTGGCGGTATTTTCCCCCACATTAGGAGCAATATAGTCCCCCACATTAGGCTGGCAGTATGTTCCCCCACATTAGGTGCAATATAGTCACCCTCATTAGGCTCAGTATAGTTCCCCCACATAAGGTGCAGTATAGCTCCACCACATTAGGTGCAGTATAGCTCCACCACATTAGGTGCAGTATAGTTCCACCACATTAGGTGCAGTATAGTTCCACCACATTAGGTGCAGTATAGTTCCCCCACATTAGGTGCAGTATAGTCCCCCCACATTAGGTGCAATATAGTCCCCCACATTAGGTGCAGTATAGTTCCCCCACATTATGTGCAGTATGTTCCCCCACATTAGGCTGGCAGTATAGTCCCCCAAATTACATTGGCAGTATGTTCCCCCACAGGCATACAGCCTCCAACCATAAAGTATGGCTGGAGGCTGTATGCCTGTGTACTGCCCCATTTCAGTGTTCCGACCACCGCTCCGGCCATAGCAGGACCGGAGGATCGGTGGTCAGAACACTGAAGGGACGCGCCGCTGGTAAACACTTACCTACTACCAGCCTACTTCTTCTCTTCTGCTCCGCACTCGGTTGCCATGGGCGCACGCATGGGACGTCAGTGACGTTGCTGCGTGCACCTGCTCCTGGCGGTCCCGCGTTTTTAAAGTAAACGCGTGCCGCAGGGACTTCAGAGGCATCCTTGTGTTCCGAAAGCATCTTTCGGAACACAGGGATGTCCTAAGGCAAAAACACCCGGCGGGCCGGGTAAATGCGTAGTTTGAGGACCCCTGCTCTATAGGGTACCAGTGATGACTGGTTTTTGACTGGTCAGGTCACATGATGATACTATTCCAATAGTACTTTTTTAATTAAACCCTTTTATACCCTGGGAGGGCCTTAGCGCTCTCACCTGTGCCCCTGCCAAGTGACATATATAGGGATTTGTAATTTACATATGGCTGACATCTTTGCAAAAATGGGAAAATATGTATCGTGCAGACGTAAACCATAAACTGCAACAATGTGTTACAGCAAACATAGGAGAACAAAGCCTTTATAATTATTCTTCAACAACGGCAAGAAAAAAGGAAAGGACACCGGCACTGTAAGCTAGCATATGCTATGGATCTGATCCCCTAAGGACGTAGGAAAAGTATCGCTTTGGGTATGGATATAAACAGGTGGTGCTCACGTGGAAATGCTAAGTCAATGAAGATACCAAAAATACAGAAAGTAGAACGGAGCACTCACACGGTGAACCAGACTTCCAAACCCATGCAGACGCACACATCGGACTAAAGCGGGGAGGCGTTCACATCAGACTAAAGCGGGGAAGCCTGACGAAGCACCAAGTGGCGTGATACGGTCCGTGGCCAGCGTCTGAACTCCCCCGGTTTCATCTGCCGCCTCCCCGCTTTAGTCTGACGTGGACGTCTGCATGGGTTTGGAAATCCGGTTCACCGGGTGAGTGCTCTGTTCTACTTTATAATGAATGGGTTTATTTTTAAAATGGAATTCTCAGCATGAAAACACACATGTACATGAGCACATGGCTATATAGGGCCAGTCATCTTGATTCTTGACATAGGCTTTTTAATCTCCATAGTCCTTTCCAGTGCTGAGCTATGTTCCTTTTTGTTAATATGTAAATAAGGGTCAAGTGCCCAGTGGATGTTTCCCTGGCAAGAGCCCAGAGTAAGCCAGCCCATCTCCGGTTATTCACCACCTCCTTGCTCACTTGTATGAGTCTACCCCTCTAGTAAAAGATTGGGAGTTGGATATCAGCATATATACTAGTCAAAAAATATGTATATTTTGGGTGAAAAATGCTGAATAAATACAGGAAGTGTGGGTGGGTGGGACTTGTCAGGGCTGTCAATCAGCAGAGCTTGTCTATCAGCCTGCTGTGTGAGCCAGGGTGTGTCACAGAGCCTCACTGCACAGAGCACTGCTTGTCCTCAGTGTAAAGAACCCTGCTTGTCCTCAGTGCACAGACCCCTGCTTGTCCTCAGTGCACAGACCCCTGCTTGTCCTCAGTGCACAGACCCCTGCTTGTCCTCAGTGTACAGAGCGCTGCTTGTCCTCAATGCACAGAACCCTGCTTGTCTTCAGTGCACAGAGCCCTGCTTGTCCTCAGTGCACAGAACCCTGCTTGTCCTCAGAGTACAGAGCCCTGCTTGTCCTCAGTGTACAGAGCCCTGTTTGTCCTCAGTGTACAGAGCCCTGCTTGTCCTCAGTGTACAGAGCCCTGCTTGTCCTCAGTGTACAGAGCCCTGCTTGTCCTCAGTGTACAGAGCCCTGTTTGTCCTCAGTGTACAGAGCCCTGCTTGTCCTCAGTGCACAGAGCCCTGCTTGTCCTCAGTGCCCAGAGCCCTGCCTGTCCACCCACACTTCCTGTATTTTGTCTCTGAGACACACAGACAATAGCCGCAGGGACAAGACAGCATTTTTTTACCCAAAAATATACACTTTTTGTTAACCAATGTATATTACAAATATACATATAATGTTATTAGTTACATTGTATAAAAAGTTTTTGCAAATGACCATGCCCATTTAACCTATCATGTCAACTGTTGAAGCAGATGTGACTCCTCGGCTACTAGTTGAAGTTATGCCATACACAGTACATGAAATGATCGCTACTGGACATTAGTTGGTATAGAACTATACATTGCACAATAGCTGTCCAATTGAGTAAAATAAAAGTAATAAATAGAATAGAGTTCTTTGCCAGTTAACTATTTGCAACATGTCTGTTCCTTTGTCTTCTCTTTTTTAGTTACTGAAATTGGAAGCAATGTAAAGGGCAGGATTACTGGCTTCACACCAACCTCTATTGCAGCAACTAAAAATGATGGGGGGAATATTAACCCAACAGAGAATGTTCTTAAATCCGTAATATATCCCTAATATTTAGTAGACAGAAACAGAGATTCATTTGCAGACTATAACATGGTGACTTTTTTTCACCCAATTTACTGTTTTGGCGCACATCTCTGGAATATTGGCACTGATTTACTAAGAGTGGAGTGTAGTTTTCTTTGTGGGTTTTTATTCACTACAAATTTTTTTCCACAGTATTTACTAATGTTTACCTTTCTCTGAGCTGTGGGGTTTTCCAGATCCACCACATTTTCTTTGGAAACCTTAATAAATATGTTGGGATTTTTCACAAATGTCAGGGACATGCCCCTTTTAGGCAACCACACCCCTTTTCCCTGACGAACACACCCCCTTTTGGTTTTTCACAGTTAAATGGAGTGTTGGCCGTTTTTTTTTTTTTTTTTCTCAATTTTGAGAATCTTGGGCACAACCCGAAAGAACAGTTTGGTTTACAATAGTAAATCAGGGCCATCGTGTTAGCCCTCAAACTAGGTTTAAACAAACCATAAACAGAAAAATCTAAATACTAAAAACCCCACAGTAATTTTACCTACTTACACAATTCTGTTCGATTTTTCTGATTACTTAAAGAATAGTGGGGGGAAAACAGAATTTTTGTGTAGGTTTCAACAATAAATCTGCACGTTTTTTTTTAGAAAATCTAGTGGACAGGCCTACTTTATCTAGTTCAAGGATTGTTAGGAATAGAAAATCAGTGCTCCAAAAACATCACCATTCCTGTCCTCAAGTTGTGTTGGAAGAAATTAGCTCTGTTTTTCTATTCTTGGACAACCCTTTTAAAAATGTTTTTTCTAGGGTCATTCCGGTTTCTTCTTGTAAAGTGTTGCCAATTCTCTGGGCCAAAATTGAGCAAAAGCTGAAACTAAGTTGTTGGGATGGGAATAGTAAATCTGGACCATTGTATCTGAATACTGGCTATTGATTTTGTATTTAGATTTTTGAATAGCCTGTCATGCAATGTGGCTATAGAACAACAGTTAAAGGGGTACTCTGCCCCTAGACATCTTATCCTCTATCCAAAGGATAGGGGATAAGATGTCTGATCGTGGGGGTCCCAACACTGGGGACTCCTGCGATCTTGGCTGCGGCACCCCAGACATCCGGTCCATGGAGCTAACTTCACTCTGTGCTGGATAACAGCCGATGCGGGGTGGAGGCTTGTGATGTCACGGCCACACCCTGCTCATGATGTCACAGTCACACTCCCTAAATGCAAGTCTATTTTGAGGGGTGTGACGGCCGTCACGCCCCCTCCCATTGACTTGCATTGAAGTGGCATGGCCATGATGTCACGAGCCTCCGACGTTGCAACCGACACTCTAAATGCAGCAGGGAGATTGTGGGGGGCAGATACCCCTTTAAGTAATGCCTCATGCTACCAAAGACTAATAAACTGAAGTTGCTAAGTGGTCCAGTAGCTTGAAGACTGTCTTTACTCTCCAAAGACCCTTAGAGGCAGCTAGTGATGCAAGATTATAACATTTGGAAACATAATTTTCCTGAATTCAGTCGATATTGAGGGGGATTATATGTCACCAGGGCCTTTTGATAACCAATTGGGTCCAATGGCTTCATGTTAAATCTCTGAAGCAACAAAGTAGCAACAATGTTACAATTCACTAGCAGAAGACTAAATTAAACAAGTTTCCTCCTCACAGTTAAATGGAGCGTTGGCCGGGTTTTTTTTATTTTTTTTTTGCCAATTTTGAGAATCTTGCGCACAACCTGACAGAACAGTTTGGTTTACAATAGTAAACCAGGGCCATTGTGTTAGCCCTCAAATTAGGTTTAAACAAACCATAAACAGAAAAATCCAAATACTAAAAACCCCACAGTAATTTTACCTACTTACACAATTCTGTTCGATTTTTCTGATTACTTAAAGAATAGTGGGGGGAAAACAGAATTTTTGTGTAGGTTTCAACAATAAATCTGTACATTTTTTTTAGAAAATCTAGTGGACAGGCCTACTAACTATTAGAAACTAACTATTAGGAAGTTTGTCAAAATGTATCTATTAAAAATTGCCTATCTCAGCATTCTTATTTACTGTTGAACTACAACTCTCAGCACGTCCTGACAGCTATAATTCTCTGTCTCTGTGTGACAGTGCTGGAAAAACTCATACGTATTGAAAACGTAGGCACTTATAAGATAAACTACAGTAAATAAGGAATGCAGAGCCAGCTGGATGATCTCTGGAAAAAAACAAAACTATTATGCAAAAGGGGCATAACTGGATCTTCACTTCGTGACAGATAAATATTCTGCCACATGGCTTCATTCCCCTTTGCTCCAGTGATCTGTATAGTTTTGGCAACAGTACACAAATCATATTACACAAAACCAAATCTTGCTTGTTGGAAAGGAATGTCTGACATTTTCTCTAATGGGAATCAGCTCAGATAATGTCATAACTGACCCTTTCACCAGCAGCACATTGCTCCAGAGAAGTGGAGTTAAGGTAAAGAATCTCTGCCCTCCCTGTGTCATGCAAATGAAAAAAACACAACACAAAAGCAACGTCTCAAAAGTCAATGTGACATGGGTTATAAACAGTTCAGGAATGTATACCGCATCGAGGAATTTTATATATTACATTCTGCTGGTTTATTTGTTTTCTGTATTCGATTTCTTAGTAACATACAAGCGAAATGAGCATAAGCAGCCGGTTAGGCTCTTCCCTCCGGATCCCTGGCTTTATATTTACTTATAATATACCACTCGAGGAGACGCATTATTTAAAGGGGTATTCCGGGCAAAAACATTTTATCCCCTATCCAAAGGATAGGGGATAAGATGTCTGATCGCGGGGGGCCCGCTGCCGAGACTCGACACCATCTCCCTGCAGCACCCGCTTTCTATGCGGGTGCTGAATCTCCAGTTTCGGAAACCGGAGGTTTCCGAAACTGGAGATTCAGCACCCGCATAGAAAGTGGGTGCTGCAGGGAGATCGCGGGGGGGGTCTCAGCAGCGGGCCCCCGCGATCAGACATCGTATCCCCTATCCAAAGGATACCCCTTTAATCTGTAAACCTAACTAAATTGAGCATTATGTCGTAAAGCTCTGATTCAAAGTCACTTAAAGGATTATCTTATAGAACTGCATAACTAACCATTCCCCAATATAATTTCCCAACCAATGAAGCAGGGACCACATTTTTAGGTTTGCCAAGTGCTGCCACTATTCTTCCCATAGCCCCCCATAAAAATATATTGGCATGTAATTGTTATTATAAACTGCAACTTTTGCAAGGCTTGGCCCCATCGCATCCTCACGGAAGATGATTTGAAGTACAATTGTCATTTTATATTTATATATACTTTTTTAATGTCTAGGAATGTGTCAGGAGGAGGTGAATTACTATCTTTTTAGAAGCAGGCTAGATCTAATCTAAAGATGAGCAAATCTTTGGAGTTTTCACTTGAATTGGGTTGTTGAACTTGTTTCAGATATAATGCCAGTTTAGATCCAGCTCTACACTCTCTGGGCCCGGTGCAGAATGCTGGCCCATAGAGTGGGAGGAGTTAACCGATGACAATCGCTGGGGTAGGTGCAGAACTCTTGGCCCAGCGAGGGTACAGAGTTAAAGGACTTATCCAGGATGAGAGAAACATACCATCGTCCCTTTTTGGTAAAAACAGTGCACAATAAAGCAGAGCACATTTCTGCTTATCTCATAGAGGAGTGGCAGCTTCTGTCAAAGTGACACTGCTCTTCTATGGGGTGCAATTTGAATGCTTACCTTCTTCCTGCTACGGTCTGTGGCAGGCCTGGGCCAACATGTTCCTCTGTAGCCTCTAGTGAACATTAAAGGGGTTATCCAGAAAAAAACTTTTTTATATATATCAACTGGCTCCAGAAAGTTAAACAGATTTGTAAATTACTCCTATTAAAAAATCTTAATCCTTTCAGTACTTATGAGCTTCTGAAGTTAAAGGAGTAGTCCAGTGGTGACCCAGTGGTGAACAACTTATCCCCTATCCTAAGGATAGGGGATAAGTTTGAGATTGCGGGGGTCCGACCACTGGGGCCCCCTGCGATCTCCTGTACGGAGCCCTGACAGCCCACGGGAAGGGGGCATGTCGACCTACGCACGAAGCATCGGCCGACACGCCCCCTCAATACAACTCTATGGCAGAGCCGAAGCGCTGCCTTCGGCAATCTCCGGCTCTGCCATAGAGATGTATTGAGGGGGCGTGTCGGCCGACGCTTCGTGCGGAGGTCGACACCCGCTATCTGGCCGGAGAGCCTGGCCCCCCGTACAGAGAGATCGCAGGGGGCCCCAGTGGTCGAACCCCCCGCGATCTCAAACTTATCCCCTATCCTTAGGATAGGGGATACATTTTTCACCACTGGACTACCCCTTTACGGTTGTTCTTTTCTGTCTAAGTGCTCTCTGATGACATGTGTCTCAGGAACCGCCCAGTTTAGAAGCAAATCCCCATAGCAAACCTCTTCTAAACTGGGCGGTTCCCGAGACACGTGTCATCAGAGAGCACTTAGACAGAAAAGAACAACCTTAACTTCAGAAGTTCATAAGTACTGAAAGGATTAAGATTTTTTAATAGAAGTAATTTAAAAATCTGTTTAACTTTCTGGAGCCAGTTGATATATTAAAAAAAAAGTATTTCCCTGGATAACCCCTTTAAGAAAGCGACGGCATGTTGCAGAGGAAAACTGTGCAGTACTAAATGGTCACTAGAGGCTGCAGAAGAAAATATCAGCCCAGGCCCACCACAGACAGACGCAGAGAGAAGGTGAGGCAAACTCAGTTATACTGCGGGCTATGTTAGCGATGGTGGGAGTAACTGCTAGAATTTTACAAAATAACAAATTCAGAGGAAGAACCAAAGGGGGTTTTATCAGCAAACGAATGCAAAAATATAATAAGTGACTGTAATCCACAAAAAAACCATGAATGAACATTATACATTTCCAATATCTTCCTGTCATCTAAGTAAATTGCAGCAGGACATGTCTGTGTCACACCAATGCATTACAGTAATGATGAGAACACGCCGGCCTTTTGGTCCAGTTTGATGGGACTTCTTTACCAGCTTCAATGTTAGTAAAGTCGGGAAATAATTGTTTCATGATTGTTTCAGTGTTTAAAATGACATTCATATGGAAGTCTGAGGAAAAGACATCATTATCTAAGGCAACCATGGATGAAAAAGATTCTGGAGCAGTGCCTAAGACAATGTTTTCCATTTCCATCAGCTAAACATCAAGTCTTATAGATTCCTGTGAAAGAATGTTGTCACATAGCAGTATAAGAGATTCTTACCGTATATAATCCATGGCTGTGTACTGGAGTTCTCCTGGATTACTGGCTTGATCACTGTAATGTAGCACCTTGTCACTAGTCTGGTATTGTATTAGGGGTTGTCCCATCAAAGACTGTCAAAATCCAGTCCCGAGAGAAACTAAATGCAGCCACAAGAGCATTCCCAGCAAACAGCTGAATCTGGTCAGACAGGAAATGCTATGTTTCAAATCCACATTCATTTATTCATTTACAAATCATTATCCATTTATTTACCCATAGTAAATCCACAAAAACTGCACAGAAGTCCACATCATTTAGTTTAGATTTGCAGCCGTAGATTTACAGGTGTTTCTGCTGCAGATTTTCTGCTGCAGAAATTCCACAGTGAACCTTACAGGACTTACAGGGCAATCCCTTAAAGGGGTACTCCGGTGGACAAAAAATGTTTTCAAAATAACTGGTGCCAGAGTTATACAGATTTGTAAATTACTACTATTCAAAAATCTTAATTCTTCCAGTACTTATCAGCTGCTGTATGCTCCAGTGGAAGTTGTGTAGTTCTATCCAGTCTAACCACAGTGCTCTCTGCTGTCACCTCTGTTCATGTCAGGAACAGGAAAGGTTTTCTATTGGGATTTGCTCCTGCTCGGGGCAGTTCCCTGACACTGACAGATTTGGCAGCAGAGAGAACTGTGGTCAGACTGAAAAGAACTACACAACTTCCTGTGGAGCATACAGCAGCTTATAAGTACTGGAAGGATTATTTGTAAATAAAAGCAATTTACAAATCTGTATAACTTTGTCCACCGGAGTACCCCTTAACCCATTTTTGCCTTAAGGACTCAGACAATTTAATTTTTACGTTTTCGTTTTTCCTCCTCGCCTTCTAAAAATCATAACTCTTTAATATTTTCATCCACAGACTAGTATGAGGGCTTGTTTTTTGCGCGACCAGTTGTCCTTTGTAATGACATCACTAAATATATCATAAAATGTATGGCGCAACCAAAAAACACTATTTTTGTGGGGAAATTAAAAAGAAAAACGCAATTTTGCTAATTTTGGAAGGTTTCATTTTCACGCCGTACAATTTACGGTAAAAATGACATGTGTTCTTTATTCTGAGGGTCAATACGATTAAAATGATACCTATTATTACATACTTTTATATTATTGTTGTGCTTAAAAAAAATCACAAACTTTTTAACCAAATTAGTATGTTTATAATCCCTTTATTTTGATTACCTATAACTTTTTTATTTTTCCGTATAAGTGGCGATATGAGGGCTCATTTTTTGCGCCATGATCTGTATTTTTTTTATACCACATTTGCATATAAAAAACTTTTAATACATTTTTTATAATATTAAATTTTGGACTTTTTTTTTTTTTACGTTCACGCCGTTCACCGTACGGGATCATTAACATTTTATTTTAATAGTTCGGACATTTACACACGCGGCGACACCAAATATGTCTATTAAATTTATTTTTTACGCTTTTTGGGGGTAAAATAGGAAAAAACAGACGTTTTACTTTTTTATTGGGGGAGGGGATTTTTCACTTTTTTTTTACTTTAACTTTTACATTTTTTTAAATTTTTTTTTACACTTGAATAGTCCCCATAGGGGACTATTCATAGCAATACCATGATTGCTAATACTGATCTGTTCTATATATAGGACATAGAACAGATCAGTGTTATCGGTCATCTTCTGCTCTGGTCTGCTCGATCTCAGACCAGAGCAGAAGACGCCAGGAGCCGGACAGAGGCAGTTGAGGGGACCTCCGTGCGGTGTTCTGAATGATCGAATCCCCGCAGCAGCGCTGCGGGCGATCCGATCATTCATTGAAATCGCGTACTGCCGCAGATGCCGGGATCTGTATTGATCCCGACATCTGAGGGGTTAATGGCGGACGCCCGCGATATCGCGGCCGTCGGCCATTGCCGGCGGGTCCCTGGTTGCTATCAGCAGCCGGGATCAGCCGCGCATGACACGGGCATCGCTCCGATGCCCGCGGTTATGCACATGACGTAAATGTACGTCCTGGTGCGTTAAGTACCACCGCACCAGGACGTACATTTACGTCCTGCGCCCTTAAGGGGTTAAAGGAGTAATCCATTGGAAAACTTTTTTTTTTTTTTTAATCAACTGATGCCAGAAAGTTAAACAGATTTGTAAATTACTTTTATTACAAAATCTTAATCCTTCCAGTAATTATTAGCATCTGTATACTATTTTGCATTATTAGCCACACTGTCCCAGCAGATAACTTTTTTTTAAATACCAATAAATGCATGTGTTTTCTTTCTATATTAACTGTTTTATTTATTGTAAAATAACAGTATTTTTATACTATACTATCTGTTTTTAAAAACAAAAACTTTAAACCTAAAATAACATAACAATCACTAAAATACAAACATATATCAAAAGACAAACAATTGTTATCTATTGAACAAAGAAGGCCCGATATTTACAAAACTGGACAGTTTAACCACTTATATTCTGGTCAGATTGATTCCTACATTTTCCAATTAAAGTTGGGTTTTAGTTATTAAATTTCATGGATTTTGGCACAAAACCTTTGACACGGCCACCTTGTAGGTTCCAGAATACAAATTGAATGGTTTACTGAATTGCAAAAGAATTGTGGATCATGACATGGAAAAATGTGGGGCAAGGATTGTGTACCAACATTGAGGTGCGTAAACCAACGAAAAAAATGTTGGTTTCCCAGTAATAATTTCCCGCCAATGTCTTCATTTTCAGAACACTGCCTCGGCACCATTACCATCTGTGCATGTCATCTATACGACTGAACAGGGAGTTGTTACCACTTAGAGCATGGTCAGCCCTGGTAGATATAAAAAATAAGCCGATGGTGGACAACACAATGGGGGGTATTTATCAAAGGATTTATGTGTTTTTTTCATGTAACTTTAACGCAATACTTTGACGCAGTGTCTTTTTGTGCCAAAGTTTGGCGCATCTTCTCCACTGTCATTTTTACAACTTTCTCAAAATCACACGGTCCTGTGTGTGATTTTAACTTTAGTCTGTAATTCATCATTTGCGCCAATCGATCTTTGGCGCAATTTTGGCGCAAATCCCGTTTTTTTGGGCGCAAATCCCCGTCAAGAAATTTTGCACATATAAAACACACTTAGCAATGTCAGAAAATGTAAAGGGGTCAAAATACATTAAAACATTTTTTTGTGAAAGCAGCAACGCCTCGAGGGCTGCTCAATACTATCCTGCGACATAGTTGTCTATGAGGGACCTTCACCCTCCGTTGAGCCAGCAATGGACATGGCCACACAGGTTCAGGAAAGATAAGCAGTGGTCTCCAACCTGCGGACCTCCAGATGTTGCAAAACTACAACTCCCAGCATGCCCGGACAGCCAACGGCTGTCCGGGCATGCTGGGAATTGTAGTTTTGCAACATCTGGAGGTCCACAGGTTGAAGACCACTGCACTAAAGTAAAAAAAAAAAATACCCAAGTTGAAAATAAAATCCATTTCACATGGTGGCTATAAACCCCACAAAAGAAAATAACTCATGGCGCTTGCTGATATACTGCAGGAGGGACTCCGAAATGGCTGCTCTACAGGGTAAAATACACCGTCCTCTGTGGGGGTAAGTTCTGTGTAAAAGGCGCTGTGAACGGCTGATTTCAACATTTGAGCCAAAATTACTAACAACTTGCACCAAATGATAAATTTGGTGCATGTCCACGAAAACCAAAGTGAAAAAAAAAAGGCTAAAAAGAAACTGTCAACAGGCAAAATTGATAAATACCCCCCAATGGGCTAAAATGGACATGGTTCTGATCAACCAAACTGACTTCGAGTCATCAGACCCATGGTTGAGCTGTGTCTTGCGTTCGTAATAGGGATTTGCCTACATTACATTAGTGAGAACCCAGCCTTATTCCTGGTGCTTATCTTTAAACCAGAATACAAGTACTGCAAGGCAACATTGGTTTCCACTAAGCAATCATTCTACCTGAGTTCAATTGCACTACCCATTCACCCAGGATAGGACCACGAGCAAATAAACCCCCTTAAAGGGGTACTCCGGTGAAAACCTTTTTTCTTTTAAATCAACTGGTGGCAGAAAGTTAAACATATTTGTAAATTACTTCTATTAAAAAATGTTTAATCCTTCCTATACTTATTAGCTGCTGAATACTACTGAGGAAATTCTTTTCTTTTTGGAATGCTCTCTGATGACATCACAACCACAGTTCTCTCTGCTGACATTATTATAATAATAATAATAATGCTTTACTTATTGTGTTCCTTAGCGGGATTTGAACCCAAGTCCCCAGCAAGGCAAGGCAGCAGTGCTACCCACTGAGCCACCATGCTTCCCTTAGCATAAATCTGCTATGCATGGCTGCTAAAATGGACAGAGATGTCAGCAGAGAGCACTGTGCTCGTGATGTCATCAGTGTTCCAAAAAGAAAGGAATTTCCTCTGTAGCATTCAGCAGCTAATAAGTGCTGGAAGGATTAAGATTTTTTAATAGAAGTAATTTACAAATATGTTTAACTTTCTGGCACCAGTTGATGTAAAAGAAAAAATGTTTTCACCGGAGTACCCCTTTAAAGTTACACATTGTATGAATACATTATATATATCCCCCATTTTGACATAACAATATCACACTTAAAGGTCTATTGTAAAGAAACTCTGTATTACATATGACAATAAATTGTATTCTATTTTCAGTGGAAATACGTGACGCCATCCACATTACAATTTTCCGTCAGGTTCCACTTGGATAATGACCTGTCTCAATAGGATTCTAAGTCAAACATACTTATTCTTTCAAGATTTTGGCATCCATCTTTAGGCAAATTTTACTGCACCCTAAAGGAAAAATGAGAACTGTACATTCTAAGAAAAAAAAAAAAGACAAATTTCTAAAAAATATTCATTTTTCATACTTGTATGTGTCTGTTGTGTAAGTTTTCCTTGGTGGCAGAGAACAAAATGCTCTTCTGTGAAAACGGTTCTCCTTTAGCAGACACAGTGTCTGTACAGGGAGTTCCTGTCCCTGGCCCAAACCCACAGGCCCTCGACACTGAAGGACGAGATTGACCACCTCACACTCTCGCCTTTGCTTCCAGTGCTGTTTTGCTGCTCTCTTTGGAGAAATGTGCACAAAGGGACAAGAAACTGACTAAGTGTGTGTAGAGTTTTGGAATATAGCTGCTGTGGAGAAGTGTGACTCCAGCCAAATTCCACCCTTGATTCAAAGTCAGGTTGATATTGTGGTTATTATATATGAAACCTGCACTGTGACTGGCAATCCTGTTTCTGGACGTATGCCATGGCATGTAAGAATGCTGGGTTGTTTATGAGAGCTATACATTTAGCTGAGGACATACTTACAGATTGCTGAAATCACACTCGGTCAACCACAAGCTTGCCAGCCTTTGATAAACTGTGTTTACAATGTGTTTATACAACATATTCCATATAGTTAAACTAAATAGTGAACATGAGTCCTTGTGTTGTCCTTTTTTTTCCAGTTGCTTCTTAAAGGGGTACTCTCGTCATTTAATGTTATGGAACATTACTGGGGTATGCTATAACATTATCAATGGAAAGGGTATGCCCCTTGGGACCACTTCTAGACGTAATCTAGGGAACAAAGAGTTGAAGGTCACTTTAGTATTTCTATTGCACAGTAGCTAGAATGTCTAAATGGATGCGGTCACACTGTGCTACCTAACCAGTTTGACTTAGGGCATAACTCAGGAGCAGTCCTTAAATACCGTCAAGATTTTCACTCTTTATCTCCTGCTAGAGTGTATCTGGTCACTACCGTAGTTCCAGTATGGTCAATACCAACGCCATGCACTGGAGACAAAGACAGAGGTAAGGCCGATGCCGGTGTTTTCGGTGGGAAGGCAGCTGGGTAGGAGAGTTCAGTCCAGGCAGAAAAGGCATGGCAGGTTGCACAAGCTCAGTCCAGGTACTGGCAAGAAGGTTGTGGCAGGCAGCATAGGTTCAGTTGCGTCTATCCAGGTTAGTGTAGTGCGCAAGGGTCAGGCAAAAGCAACATCAGGTAAACAGGCACAGGACAGATACAGGATAGCAGGTCAGGAACAAAACACCTTGGTTATGGCAAAACCAAACTAATACTTAGGCATGGTTTAGTGGCCAAGCAGCCTTAATAGGCAATATCAGGCAGGAATAGGTAGAAACACTTTAAAGATGTGCACACTAGCCCTTTAAGTTGCAGCCAGAGCACACTCGGGCCCCTATGGGACAGAATAGGAGCAGCAGCCGTGAAGTAGTAAGCAGGAGAGTGACTGGATGAGGATGCCCGGACCATACGCCGGGGAGCAGTCATTATGGCCTGGTTCTACCAATGTCACATATGGGGAGGGGGGCTTGCAGAAAGGTAAGATACATTCCACATCCTAAAGCTATAACGAACAAGCAATGTCTCAGAACTCTAATCTAAGATTAGGATTTCTACTAGTTAATAATTTAAAAATAGTTGTTTTACTAACATTAATGGTATATCTCTTCTATTGTGGCTAAGAAGCCTTTTTTGGGGGCTAATTTAACCTCAGTCAGTAAGTAGATTTTTAAAGTACAGAGCTCATCCACAGATCAAGAAGTACTAAGACGCATCATTTCTGGCAGGTAAATAAATGGCCAGGAAGTGAGAAACTAGACCATACATTTTAGAAAAGGGAAAAGAAGATAATAGGCAGAAATATACAATCCATTTTAGGCCTGTCATGATGATTGTACATAACATCCAGCCACAGGAGAGATATTGATACTTCTTTATAACCTAAATCTCTTAGCAGCACAAAGAGGGATTTGCCAACACAAATTTCTAGTAAAAAATCAGTACTAAAAAAAGGACAAATCGAAGCCCAAGATGCTCGAGTATAAGCCGAGTTTTTCAGCACGATTTTTCGTGCTGAAAACGCCCCCCTCGGCTTATACTCGAGTGAACTCTCTGCCTGTCAATCCCTTTCAGTGGTCTTCAACCTGCGGACCTCCAGATGTTGCAAAACTACAACTCCCAGCATGGCTGTCCGGGCATGCTGGGAGTTGTAGTTTTGAAACATCTGGAGGTCCGCAGGTTGAAGACCACTGAGGGATTGACAGGCAGTGATGATGAAGAGGGGGATGATGACTAGGGGGATGATGACAGGGTGATGATGACAGGGTGAAAATGACAGGGTGATGATGATGGGGGTGTTAATGACGGGGGTATGGATGATGACAGGGGGGGGATGATGTATTTCCCACCCTAAGTTTATAGTCGAGTCAATACATTTTCCTGGGTTTTTGGGGTGAAATTAGGGGCCTCAGCTTATATTCGGGTCGGCTTATACTCGAGTATATACAGTAGTAGCCCCTCTGCTTGATCACAGCAAAGCTATGAAACAGCTGTTACCCAACGGGCTCTCCCGAGCTCCCCTGTCTTTCCCCCAGTGCCTGCACTTGTTTTTAAAAATAGATGTGCAATACAGTTATACAGATTTTATGTATCAACAGGTGAATGTGAGTAAATGTTTTCCCTTGGACTCATGTCTGTACTTCAAATAGTTGTGCACCCTGGATTTTCCTGCTTCACCTCTGCTGTGTCTATATAGCCGCTTTTGATGTGGACTTTGCTCAGGTCCTAGTGCCATCTCTGTTCGCTCTGTCTTGTAAAGGTGCCAAAACCTTGCTTGGGTCAGATCCCCCACAATCACATTTCTATTGGTGAAAAGGGAAGAAGGCGAAATGATAAACCATGCATAGGCAAGATGACTTTCCATATGTCCTATTAGGGTACATGGAGGTCATGGAGAGAAGAATGGCTAAATAAGAGCAGCTGATGCTCTAATAGACTGTGGATGGCTGACGTATGGTCTATACTCTATTTCATGGGTGCCACGAATGACTACATTTTCTATTAGTGGTCACCGTAGGTAAAATGTGTGGATGGCTTCTATTTCCCCTGAAACAACTGATCACATGGGTTTCCAGAAAATTGCTGAATGGTTATTGGCAATCATCTACCCTCAGGACACTGTCTTTTATAAATGGGCTGTCTTGCAGGTCTAAACTATGAAGTGTATAGTAAATATAGGTACTGTGCATATTAGTGTGTTGAAAAGATCTAAGTCCATCAAGTTCAGCTTTTTTATTCTTCCAAATCCTAGGTGATCCAGAAGAAGGCAAAAACATGACTAGGGGATATACTAGCTGCTTACCTTTAGACCACCAACACCCCTCAAATAACGACTGACACCAATTAGTGGTACAAAAGGCCACAGCGGCCCATATTTATTAAACCTTTTACAATTTAAACATTGTTTAACAACGAACAGTATGAACATCATACAACCAATAATCCCTAACCCCAAATTATGACAGTTCTTAACCCAGTAATGCGGAAGAAGAATCTGGAGGCATCATCCCCTTTTAGACCTCAACTAAACCTGTGTATTAGGCCTCCTACATTTGCACCTGGCCGTAATCACCCAAACCCCGGGACATTGTTTCAGAGGCCCTTGGGCACATGCCCACAGATAATTATCCACCAGGCTGAGTACCGTCCCCAGCCACTCACTAAAACACATTTTAACCAGCATAAATTGCCACTCCTGCCTCCAAATCCTTCTCCCGCTACCGCTGCTATGACACCAACAAAACATTTAGGGCGGGAGGGTGTGAACTTGCCTGGCTACGTGCCACTGACCCTTTCCCGCTAACCCCCTCCTCCTTATATCACCTCCTGATTCTTCCCCTTGTCCCTTCCTTGACCCCACGTCCAGCCCCAGTCTCCCCCTGTCATGAGCCCCTCCGCACCGATTTTCTACACTACAGGGCTTTCTTTCTTTAAATGCCAGTTTTCAAATTTTTAAATGAAGTGGAAAAAAATCCTCCCAGATCATGCCTAGTAATTGGATAGAAATATTTTACATTAATACCAATAGCCCTGTGTATTTTATTTTAGGGGTTGTCTGAGGATCAGCCGTCCTACCTGTTCTGCTCCCCAGCTCTCCAATTCTGATCCCTGGCCCTCTTGGAAGTACACTGTTCTGAGATGGGAAGGGGCGGGTGCTTGTCCCAATCATTGCATGCAGGCGAAACCTCCCACCCTTACATCTTCTAACAATATACTTCTAAGACTACCGGAAAGTGGAAGTGGAGCGCCAGAGAGCAGAATAGGTAAGGAAACTGACAGTGGTTTTACCAGCTCTAAACCCAATACACAGGGTTACAATGAGGATTACAAAGAGTTATCTTACCTGGATTGACTGTTCGCGTCTAAAGATACCTGTTGCTCCATTGCTTATATGTAAATGCAGTGGTCCTTCAACATACGATGGTAATCCGTCCCAAATGGACCATCGTTTGTTGAAACCATCGTATGTTGAGGGATCCGTGCAATGTAAAGTATAGGACAGTGGTCTACAACCTGCGGACCTCCAGATGTTGCAAAACTACAACACCCAGCATGGTGTTGACCACTGGTATTGGAGGTTATACTCACGTGTCCCCGCCGCTCCGGGCCGTCACCGCTGCCCTGGATGTCGCCCTCCATCGCTGTCGCCGCGTCCCCGACGCTCCGGCAAGGCCTCTGCTTCCCCGGCATCCACGCTCTCCATCGCCGCCATTACGCACGCCGTTCCTATTGGATGACAGGACGGCGTGCGCAGCGACGTGATAACGACGATGGAGAGCGCCGACGAAGCAGGGGATCCTGAAGAGGACGCGCTGGAGCCCCGAGGACAGGTAACTGATCGTCAGCTGACCAAATGGGGCACCGTAAACGGCTATGCGGCGGCAGCTGAAGCAGTCTGCACTGCCGGATAGCCGTTTATGCGATGGCCCCGACATACAAAAGCATCGTATGTTGATGCTGCCTTCAACATGCGATGGCCTCTGAGAGGCCATCGTATGTTGAAATGATCATATGTCGGGGCCATTGTAGGTCGGGGGGTCACTGTAGCCGGCTTTGCGCAATAGAGGTGGGACCTGGCATGCTGTGTATGTCAAGTCCATCCTCCATGGCACAAAGTTAACCATTTCCTGATACAACAGGATCTCCAGAGCTGGACAGTGGATCCAGATAAGTGATATCTCCATGTAATTCGGCTGTATTGGGTTTATTGCGGGAGAACTCACTGTCAGTTTCCCTTTGAATAGATTAAAGGTCAAATCAATATGATGAATACAGCACATATTGGTTATGACATCATGGCAGGATTTATAGGAGTGAAGTAAACCCTTGTAGCATTTTTTCTATCTATTATAGTCTATTAAGTAATAAAAATGATAATAATAATATAATTATAAAAAGTCCTTAATTTTTATATTGCTAACATATTCTACAGCGTCGTACAGAGCTTGTCATCACTCAAATTGGATGACCTTACATTGGAAACAGAGTACACAGAGGAAACTCACATAAACACTCGGAGAACATACAAATATGTGGGATTTAAACCCTGTATTACAAGTCAACAGTGCTGAAGTGAGCCACCATGCTGCCCACATATTGCATGTAACTTGCATCAATCTTATTAACATATCACAGAACATATCATTGCAGCTTGTAATAGCAATGGCTGTAAAATAAACAGAAGAGACGTTACTCTCTGGAATGCCGGGTTGACATGTCGGACTGTCACATGATTATCACAACTTGGCAACCATCTGTCCGCTTTCACACAAATTTTTGCTGCATTTTTCCATGGTCAGATGTTTGTCGAGAGTCTGTACCAAAATATTAAAAATATGTCCACATACACAACGTATTGGTTTGTGGTGTTTTACGAGTGTTTTTAGGCCCAGTGTCATTTTAATCCAAACACAGCATGGAGAAACTACAGTAAGGCTGGGTTCACATCACGTATTGTCCCATACGGGACCGCATACTGCAGGGGCAGCTGAAAACTTGCGCTCCCGTATGCCTTCGTATGCGGTCCCATATGTAATTCCTTTCAATGAGCTGACCGGAGTGAAACGCTGACTCTGGTCGGCTCATTTTTGCCCCGTATGCGGTTTTCCCACCGCACCTAAAATCGTGGTCGACTACGACTTTAGGTCCGGTGGAAAACCGCATACGGGGCAAAAATGAGCCGACCAGAGTCAGCGTTTCACTCCGGTCAGCTCATTGAAATGAATTACATACGAGACCGCAGACGGAAGCGCAATTTTCAGCTCCCCCCGCCGTATGCGGTCCCGTATGTGACAAAACGTGATGTGAACCCAGCCTAATCTGACTTTTTCTCATTTTTATATTGAGCTGCCAACTTGTGGCATGAGTATGTCACCTTCAAGCCAATTGAAAAGTGTATGCAGCAAAATACCCCAAACACCATCAATGAGGCTAGGTTGAGACTATGGAATTTCTGCCTGCAATTCCACTTTGAAATTGCAGGCAGACATTCTGCTTGCTAAAATGTACAAGCTAGTGAATGGGTTTTCCGTTCACCAATTTGCACTTTGGAATTTTTGAAGCAGAATTTGAGAATGGAAAATCAGCTTTAAAATATCCGTCATAAGAATGGTGGTGCTCACTCTTCAGGCTGATATACTCGCGGAACACATTGCAATCCATTGGGAACTGCAATGTCCGCATGGTCCCAGCACCCATTCAGTTGGCACTGGCCGCAATCGGAATCTCTAGATGGAAATTTTCCGTCTGGAGATTCCGCAGGGTGAACCTAGCCTAAGAGAGGACTATCAAATAATCTGGATTACTGAAAAATCAGGTAACAAAACATATATAAAGCTATTATTGTGTGCTGGACTAAAGGCATTTCAGCATTCTAAAACATTAGTGAATTGCATAGACAGAATTTTCTAAAGATATGTTATTTTTAGATATGGGTGGTAGCTTTATATTAATAACACACAAGGCTGCAGGGACTATAAGCAGACACTGGGGGATTTACAAAATCGCAGTCTGAAGTCTATTGGAAGAATCCACAGAATCTGACATTTCTAGCTAGAAGGAGTGATTATATTATATTACAGAATTGTGACTTATGTTATTCCCTTCTACTGTGTATTCTTTAAACTGCTGAGTGCTGAGACCCGCCAACTCCTTAACCCCTTAAGGACTCAGGGTTTTTCCGTTTTTGCACTTTCGTTTTTTCCTCCTTACCTTTTAAAAATCATAACCCTTTCAATTTTCCACCTAAAAAAATCCATATTATGGCTTATTTTTTGCGTCACCAATTCTACTTTGCAGTCGTCAGTCATTTTACCCAAAAATTCACGACGAAATGGAAAAAAAAATCATTGTGCGACAAAATCGAAGAAAAAACGCCATTTTGTAACTTTTGGGGGCTTCCGTTTCTACGCAGTGCATATTTCGGTAAAAATGACACCTTATCATTATTCTGTAGGTCCATACGGTTAAAATGATACCCTACCTATATAGGTTTGATTTTGTCGCACTTCTGGAAAAAATCATAACTACATGCAGGAAAATTTATACGTTTAAAAATGTCATCTTCTGACCCCTATAACTTTTTTATTTTTCCACGTACAGGGCGGTATGAGGACTCATATTTTGCACTGTGATCTGAAGTTTTTATCGGTATGATTTTTGTTTTGATCGGACTTTTTGATCACTTTTTATTCATTTTATAATGGTATAAAAAGTGACCAAAATACGCTTTTTTGGACTATGGAATTTTTTTGCGCATACGCCATTGACTGTGTGGTTTAATTAACAATATATTTTTATAGTTAGGACATTTACACACGCGGCGATACGACATATGTTTATTTTTATTTTTATTTACACTGTTTTATTTTTCAAACTTTTATTAGGGAAGGGGTTAAATGACCTTTATTAACACTTTTTTTTACTTTTTTTTTGCAGTGTTATAGGTCCCATAGGGACCTATAACACTGCACACACTGATCTCTTGCACAGATCACTGGCGTGTATTAACACGCCTGTGATCAGCGTTATCAGCGCTTGACTGCTCCTGCCTGGATCTCAGTCATTCGTCGATCGGACACCGAGGAGGCAGGTAAGGGCCCTCCCGGTGTCCTGCAAGCTGTTCGGGTCGCCGTGATTTCACCGCGGCAGTCCCGAACAGCCCAACTGACTAGCCGGGATACTTTCACTTTCGCTTTAGAAGCGGCGGTCAGCTTTGACCGCCGCTTCTAAAGGGTTAATACCGCACATCGCCGCGATCGGCAATGTGTGGTATTAGCCACGGGTCCCGGCCGTTGATGAGCGCCCGGACCGACGCGATGTGATGCGGGGTCGCAGCGCGACCCCGCTTCATATCGCGGGAGCCGGCGCAGGACGTAAATATATGTCCTGCGTCGTTAAAGGGTTAAAGGGGTTGTGCGCTGCCCTGCAGTTCGGAGCTCCACTCACAGCGTCCGGAAGTTCATTACTCCGAACGCTGTGTGTGGGCTTCCGTGTTCGCAGCCGCCCGGCACCTTTGTGACGTCTCGCCCGCCCCCTCAACGAAAGTCTATGGGACGGGGGCGCGACCGCTGTCACGCCCCCTTCCCATAGACTTTGGTAAAGGGGGCGGGCGTGACGTCACGAGGGGGCGGGCGAGACATCACGAAGGGGCCGGGTGTGACGTCACGCCTGGCGGCTGCGAACATGGAAGCCCGCACACAGCGATCGGAGTAATGAACTTCCGGATGCTGTGAGCGGAGCTCCGAACTTCAGGGCAGCGCACAACCCCTTTAACTACCCATCAGGCCCTTCTTTCCCCCATAATAAGGCAGGCCATGAATCTGGTTTTTAAGTGGTCAAAGGGGTGGTCAAACTGGTTCTGGAAATCTTTTGGCACCAGTTGATTCGAAAAATAAATAAATGTTTTCCACCGAAGTACCTCTTTAAGGTTTTATTGTAAAATAACATATATCGACCATAATGCACATTTGTTCTAGGCAGAGTTTGCGCAGTCAAGCCAGGGATGCCACCGAACTAACCCCACTTTGCCTTCTCCGACCGCCCGTTGTGACTTCAAGAAGGAAACACCAGAACTATAGAAACAACTAGTGTTGGGCGTGAATATTCGCATTTTGAATTTTTATCATGAATATTGCAAATTCGCGAATATTGCGAAAATATATTCGCTTTATATTCGAAATGACAAACATTCACTTTTTTCTGCATATGCACATATTCACATATCCCTTCTTTTCACTTGTGGGCCAATTAGAATGATGCAAATACACTTGTCAGAGGTTATCAACAAAATCCCTAGCAACCAATAGTAAAGTCGCCCACCCCCTCACTTTTTTCTTCCTCAAATACTCGAACATAAGAGGAATATTTGTCTATATATTCCCAAAATTTTGCGAATTTGAATATGGGCAATGCCGCTCATCACTAGAAACAACATGTAAACTAGCAAAAAATGGAGGGAGGGTGGGTCAATGAGGGGGAGAACGAGTAAAGCACGCTGAAACGGTGCCATAAGGTACAGCGTGTGTGTGTGTCCGGGCATGCTGGAAGTTGTCGTTTTGCAACAGCTGGGGGCATACTGTTTGGGAATGATGTCCTAGTCATCTAGTCGCATACGTTAGCCAGCAATTGTGCGTACTACATACCATGACACAGCTTGGGTGACTTGGTGACTACACAGAGATAGCTCTGTGTGATGTATTTGAAGTCACAGCACTCATTTAGATCCCTTCGTTCTTATCAGTACCATTCCTTCTTCTCGCTAATTGACACATACTCAGAAATGTCAGAACATACTCCTAACAGTGCCCTGTCCACGAAATGACAAACATCAGGCGTACTTCAAAGCTGGAAGCGAGCAGATAAAGCCTGCCAGATTGATCAGCATGAACGGTGGAGAAGATGTGTTTGGAGTGAAAGGTGCAAAGTTCTATAACAGCACCTGCTGCATTGAGATGTGACCGAGCCATTTGTCTCTAAAAGGCTTTGAAAAGACAGAGACAAGAATCAATGAGCCTCTTAAGTTCCAGAAACAGCAGGGGGACATAAAAGAACAAAAGATTAACCCCAAGTCTGGGGGCTGCATTTTGTCATCGAATGACATGTCTAGGTGCTATCTCCAAAATTGGCCTATGTGTATACAACACCAGACAAACCGGTACAAGCAGGTGCTGAAAATAGAGAATTACTTGGTACATGTATCTATTTTCTCCACAATGACATAAATGCATGCAAAGTCAAAGTCTCATATACATATTGCATCTGTATTACGATGTAGAATGTAAACACTCATGCTGTTTCAGTACTAGATGTATTAAAAGGCTTACATATCTAGGCTACATTCAGAAGTAGCAGATTTGCAGCAGATTTTCCGGGCCTGGATCGAAATATAACTCCAAAGGACAGTACAGTGTATGTAAATGGTGCTTCCTTAAGGTCAGCCAAAAAAGTAAGGTTTTGTAAGTAAGGCTTGGTCTACATTGGCCCCATTTACTAAGTCTTTTCATAGTTTGTAAGGTTAAAAAAAAAAGAAAAGAGTCCATTAAAAGGGCACTCCACTGGAAAACATTTTCTTTTAAATCAACTGGCTCCAGAAAGTTAAACAGATTTGTAAATTACTATAAAAAAAATCCAATCCTTCCAGTACTTATCAGCTGCTGTATACTACAGAAGTTGTTCTTTTCTTTTTTAATTTCCTTTCTGCCTGACCACAGTGCTTTCTGCTGACACATCTGTCCATTTTGGGAACTGTCCAGAGTAGAAGCAAATCCCCATAGCAAATCTATCCTGCTCTGGACAGTTCCTGATATGGACAGAGGTGTCAGCCGAGAGCACATGTGGTCAGGCAGAAAGGAAAATTAAAAAGAAAAGAAATTCCTGTAAATTATACAGCAGCTTATAAGTGGTGGAAATATTGAGATTTGTTTTAATAGAAGTAATTTACAAATCTGTTCAACTTTCTGGCACCAGTTGAGGAAAAACCCCTATGAGGAGGAAAAATTTCTTCCCGACTCCAATATCACGATCAGAATAAATCCCTTGATCAAGTAAATCCCTTGATAAATCTAGTATCCATAACCTGTGATATTATTATATTTTTCTTGAACTTGTTTATTGAGTCAGACATAAAAACATCATGTGGCAGAGTGTTCCATAGTCTCACTGCTCTTACAGTAAAGAACCTCTGTCTATGATGATTGTGAAACCCTCTTTCCTCTAGATGTAGACAATGCCCCCTTGTCATGGTTACCGGCCTAGCTATAAAAGGATCCCTTTTTATACCCAGGGTGGTAACCATGACAAGGGGGCATTGTCTGAATAGGTTTGGTAGGATTTCTGTATTGCATGTTTCGTGCGCCAGAATTACCACAAAAAAAAATGCAAAAAAACCATACTAACTATCCACTGAAAACAAAGCAAAAAACAAATACATTTACTAATGTTACCATATAATATGCGGTGGATTTGAGTTCTGGAAAAACGATCAGCACAGAGAAGGTGTAAAAACCTAGCAAAATTTAGGGAAAATCATAAAATTAGCAAATAATATGAAATAATATGGGGAAAACCCCACAAAGAATGCTACACTCCCCTCTTTGTAAATGAGGCCCATTGAGTTTGTGTTTTCTCATAAAAAACAGCTCTAGATACACATTTTTAGAGCTAATGCTTTGAAAAGCCACATAATATAAAAGAAATGTAGGAACAGAGTTTCATGTTTTTTTCCCCTAGTGATGTGAATGGAGAGAGCGGCACTTATACACTACCATATGTCAGTCTCTGCCTGGATGTTGCCTCTACCTTACCTGGTGCCAAGGGCCCTCCTATCTGTAGGACCACCTATGAATAGAATGAGGGCTCGTAGAGATCCACCAGGTGAGGTAATAAGTGTTGGCAACATCCAGGCAGAGACCTGCTCAGTTCCTGACATGGAAAGAGGTGGCAGCAGAGAGCAATGTGGTTAGACTAGAAAGAACTACACAAGTTCCTCTGAAGCATACAGCAGCTGATAAGTACTGGAAGGATTAAATCTGTTTACTGAAAGTTATTTAAAAATTGGTATACATTTCTGGCACCAGTTAATTTGCAAACAGTTTTTTTCCTCTGGAACTATGACTGTATTAAGCTCGCCATACAGTTTCAACAACTATCAGCACATCTGAATATCCGTTCTCAATAAGGCGGGGAGGGGTGAGCCAAAGCCAATTTTATCTCTCCCACTCTCCCAGAACCAAACTGTTGGGTGGCAAAAATCCAATGCGACTCTTCCTTCTACTTACATCATCTGTCTGTGGAGAGTCAGGAGGCCACCATACAATGGGAGAGGGGGAGATTAATCAAAACCTGTCCAAAGGAAAAGCTGCTGAGTTGCCCATAGCAACCAATCAGATCACTTCTTTCATTTTTTAGAGGCCTTTTCAAAAATGAAAGAAGCGATCTGATTGGTTGCTATGGGCAACTCAGCAATTTTTCCTCTGGACAGGTTTTGTTAAATCTCCCCCAGAGAATCAGCCGAACCTGGCGAAGTCAGTGGGTTTGGCTGACTAAGGGTACGTTCACACTGCGGAATCTCCACTTGCGTGTGGAGATTCTGTCACGCGGCTGCAACCGGAAATACTTTGCGCTGTCACCATTGACGGTTATGCAGTACTCACGGAATTCCGGCCAAAGAATGAACACGTTTTTTCTTTGCGCGGAACAATTTCATTGTCCGCCGCTGAAATTCTGCAATGTGAACGGATCTCACACTGATGGTACTGTTCACTGCGCAAAATTCCGCAGTGTGAACGTACCCTTAAGTCTTCTGTATATGGGCACCTTGTGGGAGATTCATCAAAACCTGTGCAAAGGAAAAGATGCACAGTTGTCCATGGCAACCAATCAGATCGCTTCTTTCATTTTTAACAAGGCCTCAGCAAAAATAATGAAACTACCTGACTGGTTGCTATGGGCAACAGAGCATTTTTATCTCTGCACAGGTTTTCATAAATCTCCCCCCCTTGTGTTGATCCAGTAAGTTTAGTCGGAACTAAATCTAGATTTGCACTTAAAGGGGTACTCCGGCGCTTAGACATCTTATCCCCTATCCAAAGGTTAGGGGATAAGATGCCTGATCGCGGGGGTCCCGCGGGACCCCCGCGATCAGGCATCTTATCCCCTAAAATTTGGATAGGGGATAAGATGTCTAAGCGCCGGAGTACCCCTTTAATCTCTGCTCATGCGTTGCACAATTATAGCTAATAGTTTATAAGCGATATTATCAGCAGAAAGGATTGGCAGTCTTGTTTGATTTATTGTCATCAAGAGAATGTTTCACGCAGTGCCGAGTACATTATGGGCGAATAGGGTCATAGAAAATGCTCCAGTCTCCTCTTAACTTCTGAGCCTGCAGAAGCTTCGGCCAACCACAAGCAGGATATATAGTAATGTACATGAGAATCGCAAATCTTATCATTGATTTTGATAAAATGTAATTAATGTAATGTAATTTTGGCAATACCCACAAAGTATATGTCCATTATACTTCTCTTTACTCTGTGGATCCTATCATTTTTTACCACAATCAATAGCAAAGAATATGGTTCCAGACTACGATCCTTCCCATCCCTATTCATTAGCTGAAATTGCTGAAATGATGGCAGATCAGACTCAATCATCCTTTATATTGCCATTTACTTGGCTGATGTAACTTTATGTTGTTTTTACCATTAAAGAGGTACTCCAGGGAAAACCTTTTTTCTTTTAAATCAACTGGTGCCAGAAAGTTAAACAGATTTGTAAATTACTTCTATTAAAAAATCTTAATCCTTCCAGTACTTATTAGCTGCTGAATGCTACAGAGGAAATTCCTTTCTTTTTGGAACACTGATGACATCACGAGCACAGTGCTCTCTGCTGACATCTCTGTCCAGTTTAGCAACCGTGCATAGCAGATGTATGCTAAGGGCAGCATGGTGGCTCAGTGGTTAGCACTTGCAGTGCTGGGGACTTGGGTTCAAATCCCACTAAGGACAACCAGAAATAAATAACTATTATTATGACGTCAGCAAAGAGCACTGTGGTCGTGATGTCATCAGAGAGAATTCCAAAAAGAAAATAATTTCCTCTGTAGTATTCAGCAGCTAATAAGTACAGGAAGGATTAAGATTTTTTTTATAGAAATAATTTACAAATCTGTTTAACTTTCTGGCACCAGTTGATTTAAAAGAAAAGAAGGTTTTCACCGGAGTACCCCTTTAAATGCATTTATTATCTCTCCACAGGGCACACAGAACACAGATAAAGGTGCAAATCTGTATCGGTTCCACTCCTAGTCAAACTACTGTGTGTGAACTGAGCATGAAGATGTATTGTAGGTATATTATGTGTTTTGTAGCTTTCATAAAGAGAAATAGGAAACAACTGCTGCTCATAATGTGTGAATGTTCCAGGAGATCTGTACCATGCATGGAAAAGTACCGTATTTTATAGGACGCTCCGGCATATAAGACGCACCCAATTTTAAAGGAGGAAAATCTAGAATAAAATGTCAATTATAGGACAGTGATCTTCAACCTGCGGACCTCCAGATGTTGCAAAACTACAACTCCCAGCATGCCCGGACAGCCGTTGGCTGTCCGGGCATGCCAGGAGTTGTAGTTTTGCAACATCTGGAGGTCCGCAGGTTGAAGACCACTGGTATTGGAAGTAATACTCACGTGTCCCTGCCGCTCCGAATCCGTCACCGCTGCCCTGGATGTCGCCCTCCATCGCTGTCGCCGCGTCCCCGGGGTGTCCCCGTCGCTCCAGAACGTCTCTGCTGCCCGGTATCCTCGCTCTCTGTCGCCGACATCACGTCGCTACGCACGCCGCTCCTATTGGATGATGGGACGGCGTGTGCGACGACGTGATGACGACAAAGGAGAGCGCCGGCTATGCAGGGGATCCCGGCATGGAGCAGACACCCAGGAGGCAGTTAAGGTCCCTCCCGGTGCAGCCGGGTTAGTGTCACTTTGGGGAAGAAAAAGTGCGGCGAAAATACAATAATATCCACAAGGGCAGTGGGAGAGGATAATCCACATTAGGAGTACAGGATCTGTGGCATATTAGATGCTGCATATTTTATGCTGCAGATTTAAACATGAACAAAATGATTAAACTCAGCTTCAAATCTGCAGCATCAAATATGCGCAGGATACTGTACATGTGAATAGCAGATATCCAGCACTGGCCCAGGTTTATTAATACTGTTTAATTCTAAGACTGGACAGTATAACAATGCACCAGACTTATCAATGTGGCACAGGTTGTTTGATAAATCAGGCACTTCTTTTTACTTTACACCACATTTTTAGGGCAATTCATGGTGCACAGGGTTACATGCAAGCCAGGGGTCCTTTCATGTGACGCCATGCCGACTTTCAGCTAAGCCACACAAAAGAGACTAAAAAAACATGTAAACCATTTGCAATAGTAAATCTGCCCCTCTGTAGTTTATTCATATATGTTTAAAAGTTCAGAATAAAAATAAAATACAGTGAAACCTTTTTTGAGAACACCACCTTATCCAGAACAGTTATCATGTGACACCATTGTTAATGAGAAGACCACCCCCATAGAATACAATTTTTGATGCAGTTTGGGGTCTTCTCAAGGAGGTTTCACCGGTGGAAAACTTTTTTTTTTTTTTTAAATGAACTGGGGCCAGAAAGTTAAACAGATTTGCAAATTACTTCTATTAAAACATCTTAATCCTTTCAGTACTTTTTAGCAGCTGTTTGCTACAGAGGAAAATCTTTATTTTTTTAATTTCTTTTCTGACACCTGATACCCGTATCAGGAACTGTCTAGAGCAGGAGAAAATCCCCATAGCAAACCTATGCTGCTCTGGACAGTTCCTGACACGGACAGAGGTGTCAGCAGAGAGCACTGTGGACAACACAGAAATTCAAAAAGTAAAGAATTTACTCTGTAGCATACAGCTGCTAAAAAGTACTAAAAGGATTAAGATTTTTTTTAATAGAAGTAATTTACAAACCTGTTTAACTTTCTGGCACCAGTTAAATAAAAAAAAAAAAAAAGGTTTCCACTGGAGTACCCCTTTAACTGCAATGTGTAACACACCACAGTAGTGGGTTCTTTTACCTCACGGCAAGATTGCAACCCAGAGGTTAAAAGGGGGCCTGTAGCTAGGACACCAATGCTAGTATACATAATAACAACTCGCAAACAAAAGAAAAGAAAGAAGACTGCACTCACCGTGCGTAGCATGGCTTTATTGCATCAAATAAAGCAAAGGCATCTTCAGCAGGCAGAAGCAAGAGTTTCAGGGGCATGCACGCCCCTGTAACTCTTGCTCCTGCCTGCTTAAGATGTCTTTGCTTTATTTGCCGAATAAAGCCACGCTACGCACGGTGAGTGCAGTCTTCTTTCTTTTCTTTTGCTTGCATTATAACTCTTTGTATAGACTTAGCACCATCTGAAGCATAATAGATATGGATCGCACGCTTAGTGGATCCCTTCCTAGGTTGTACGCACTCTCTGAGTTGTGCATGTGCCGGTCTTCACCTCTATTCTATATATATATATATATTTATATATATATATATATATATATATATATATATATATATATATATATTTATATATATATATATATATATATATATATATATATATATATATGTATATAATAACAGCTTGATAACCAGATGAAAATAGTAAGTATTATACAATATCATATTACACATATGACTACATAGCACTCAGTCTACATTTACTTTATATGTGATATATGCCCATTATAAGATGTAAGTATTCAAAAAGACATCTCAAAAGTGTGATGGAAATATATCTGTTCAGTATGTATTACAGATCAGACTTGTCATTTAGGCCATATGGATATTTTGTTTTCACAGTTAGTATCCAGTAGGCTTCTCTGTCAGAGACTGATTTAGCCAAGTCTTCCCCATGTGCAGATTTGTTGATTCATTGAATTGTTATATTTAGGGGAGGGTCACACGGAACAGATCCGCAGCATATTTTACGCTGCAGATCTGCTGATGATGGACCCTACAGTGTGCCTCCAGGCATGCCTGCTCGTAGCCGCAATCCACCGCCACGTGCAGGCACACAGCCATTTGCGATATGCCGCATGCACACGCAGTGAACTCGCTTGCATCATGGCCACTATGTGTGCGAGTACACTGCGCATGCTCGCGGCGACTTGCAGATCACTGTGTGTCTGCTCATAGCGGTGGATTGCTGCTATGAGCAGGCACAGCTGAAGGAACACAATAGGGTCCGTTCCGTGTGACCCTACCCTTATAGTACATGTATGGCTGTTAGGACAATAGACAATATGTTTAAAAACACGTTCCCTATTTCTCATTCCTGGATTTACAATGTCATTTAGAGGTGTTTATTGATGCTTACATAAGTGGTGCAACCCACATATTGGAAGTTGCAACCTACACACAAGATTATATATACGGTGTGTTGTATTAAAGTTCATAAACAACTGTATGTGGTATCTTTTGTTTATATTGGTAAAGATGTAGTTTTTAATGTAAATTTGCAAGGGTTGCATCTTTTTTAGCGCAGATACCTTTCATGCCTCTTGGTGCTGAAGCCTGCTTCATCTAACCACTAATATCACAACCAAAAATCCCATTTCTTTACCTTATCTTCCCATTGGAATTTCTTTGCTTTGTGATCACACAAATGTCCCACCAGACCTCTCCTAGAGCACTTGTCCACAGGAAACAAAGTGACTTCTGGTTTATTTCCTAGAATAGTTTGCTGCTTTGCTGAAAGATAAGAGTTTACTGGAAAAGCATCATGAGATTAGTTTTTTCAAAGTAGCAACTATTGGGTATTTGCTTCGTAAGCCATTTGTATTTCACCTCTTTTTCTCAAGCAGGGGAAAAACTCATTAAAGGGGTACTTCAGCCCTAAGACATCTTATCCCCTATCCAAAGAATATGGGATAAGGTGTCTGATCGCAGGGGTCCTGCTGCTGGGGACCCCCGCTATCTCGCATGCAGCACCCGCCTCTGGGAGCTGCATGCAGCGCTGCAGCCTCGGAGTCTGCCATGTCACAACTGCGGGTGCCAGAGTATTGAGATGTCACGACTCCGCCCCCGTGTGACGTCACACCCCGAGGTGGGTGCTGCATACGAGATAGTGGGACCCCCACGATCAGACATCTTATCCCCTATCCAAAGCATAGGGGATGAGATGTCTTAGGGCCGGAGTACCCCTTTAACCCCTTAAGGACCAAGCCCATTTTGACCTTAAGGACACAGCCAATTTTATTTTTGCATATTCGTTTTTTCCTCCTCGCCTTCTAAAATTCATAACTTTTATATTTCTATTCCCAGACCCATATGAGGGCTTGTTTTTTGCGTGACCAGATTCTGCGTGACCAGAGTACTTTGTAATGACATTACTCATTTTACCCTAAAATGTATGGTAAACCCCTTTGTGTAAGGAAATTTAAACAAAAATCGAATTTTGCAAATTTGGGGGGGCTCATTTTTTGTGCCATGATCTGTAGTTTGTTTTGGTACCATATTTGCGTATATATTACTTTTTAAAAAAAAGAGCAGTTGGATGCGACAAAAAAGCTGAAATGTTTGACTTTTTTTTTTTACGTTAACGCCGTACGGGATCATTAACATTATAAATTTATAGTTCGGACATTTACACATGTGGTGATACCAAATATGTTTATTATTTATCATTTTTTATGCTTTTTTGCATTAATATGGGGAAAAGGGGTCATTTAAAACTTTATTGGGGGAGGGGATTTTTCACATTTTTTCACTTTTTTAAAAACATTTATTTTACACTTTTTTAGTCCCACTTTTATAGCAATCATTAGATTACTAATACTGTTCAGTGCTATGTATAGGGCATATCACTGATCAGTATTATCGGCGATCTTCTGCTCTGATCTGCTGAAAGGCAGATCAGTGCAGAAGACCCCGGGAGATGGAAGAAGGCAGGTGAGGGGACCTCCATCCGCCATCTTGGCTAATCTGATCGCTGCAGCAGTGCCCTTTCCTGTCTGATAGTACTCCTCTGTGCTCTCTCCTGTCTTATATTAATGCTCTGTGCTCTCTCCTGTCTGATAGTACTCCTCTGTGCTCTCTCCTGTCTTATATTAATGCTCTGTGCTCTCTCCTGTCTGATAGTACTCCTCTGTGCTCTCTCCTGTCTGATAGGACTCCTCTGTGCTCTCTCCTGTCTGATAGTACTCCTCTGTGCTTTCTTCTGTCTGATAGGACTCCTCTGTGCTCTCTCCTGTCTGATAGGACTCCTCTGTGCTCTCTCCTGTCTGATAGTACTCCTCTACCTTCTCTCCTTTCTGATAGTACTCCTCTGCGCTTTCTCCTGTCTGATAGTACTCCTCTGTGCTCTCTCCTGTCTGATAGTACTCCTCTGTGCTCTCTCCTGTCTGATGGTACTCCTCTGTGCTCTCTCCTGTCTGATAGTACTCCTCTGTGCTCTCTCCTGTCTGATAGCATTCCTCTGTACTCTCTCCTGTCTGATAGTACTCCTCTGTGCTCTCTCCTGTGTGATAGGACTCCTCTGTGCTCTCTCCTGTCTGATAGCATTCCTCTGTACTCTCTCCTGTCTGATAGTACTCCTCTGTGCTCTCTCCTGTGTGATAGGACTCCTCTGTGCTTTCTCCTGTCTGATAGTACTCCTCTGTGCTCTCTCCTGTCTGATAGGACTCCTCTGTGGTCTCTCCTGTCTGATAGTACTCCTCTGTACTCTCTCCTGTCTGATAGTACTCCTCTGTGCTCTCTCCTGTGTGATAGGACTCCTCTGTGCTTTCTCCTGTCTGATAGTACTCCTCTGTGCTCTCTCTTGTCTGATAGCATTCCTCTGTACTCTCTCCTGTCTGATAGTACTCCTCTGTGCTCTCTCCTGTGTGATAGGACTCCTCTGTGCTTTCTCCTGTCTGATAGTACTCCTCTGTGCTCTCTCCTGTCTGATAGGACTCCTCTGTGGTCTCTCCTGTCTTATATTAATGCTCTGTGCTCTCTCCTGTCTGATAGTACTCCTCTGTGCTCTCTCCTGTCTTATATTAATGCTCTGTGCTCTCTCCTGTCTGATAGTACTCCTCTGTGCTCTCTCCTGTCTGATAGGACTCCTCTGTGCTCTCTCCTGTCTGATAGGACTCCTCTGTGCTCTCTCCTGTCTGATAGTACTCCTCTACCTTCTCTCCTTTCTGATAGTACTCCTCTGCGCTTTCTCCTGTCTGATAGTACTCCTCTGTGCTCTCTCCTGTCTGATAGTACTCCTCTGTGCTCTCTCCTGTCTGATGGTACTCCTCTGTGCTCTCTCCTGTCTGATAGTACTCTTCTGTGCTCTCTCCTGTCTGATAGCATTCCTCTGTACTCTCTCCTGTCTGATAGTACTCCTCTGTGCTCTCTCCTGTGTGATAGGACTCCTCTGTGCTTTCTCCTGTCTGATAGTACTCCTCTGTGCTCTCTCCTGTCTGATAGGACTCCTCTGTGGTCTCTCCTGTCTTATATTAATGCTCTGTGCTCTCTCCTGTCTGATAGTACTCCTCTGTGCTCTCTCCTGTCTTATATTAATGCTCTGTGCTCTCTCCTGTCTGATAGTACTCCTCTGTGCTCTCTCCTGTCTGATAGGACTCCTCTGTGCTCTCTCCTGTCTGATAGGACTCCTCTGTGCTCTCTCCTGTCTGATAGTACTCCTCTACCTTCTCTCCTTTCTGATAGTACTCCTCTGCGCTTTCTCCTGTCTGATAGTACTCCTCTGTGCTCTCTCCTGTCTGATAGTACTCCTCTGTGCTCTCTCCTGTCTGATGGTACTCCTCTGTGCTCTCTCCTGTCTGATAGTACTCCTCTGTGCTCTCTCCTGTCTGATAGCATTCCTCTGTACTCTCTCCTGTCTGATAGTACTCCTCTGTGCTCTCTCCTGTGTGATAGGACTCCTCTGTGCTCTCTCCTGTCTGATAGCATTCCTCTGTACTCTCTCCTGTCTGATAGTACTCCTCTGTGCTCTCTCCTGTGTGATAGGACTCCTCTGTGCTTTCTCCTGTCTGATAGTACTCCTCTGTGCTCTCTCCTGTCTGATAGGACTCCTCTGTGGTCTCTCCTGTCTGATAGTACTCCTCTGTACTCTCTCCTGTCTGATAGTACTCCTCTGTGCTCTCTCCTGTGTGATAGGACTCCTCTGTGCTTTCTCCTGTCTGATAGTACTCCTCTGTGCTCTCTCTTGTCTGATAGCATTCCTCTGTACTCTCTCCTGTCTGATAGTACTCCTCTGTGCTCTCTCCTGTGTGATAGGACTCCTCTGTGCTTTCTCCTGTCTGATAGTACTCCTCTGTGCTCTCTCCTGTCTGATAGGACTCCTCTGTGGTCTCTCCTGTCTTATAGTAATGCTCTGTGCTCTCTCCTGTCTGATAGTACTC
Source organism: Hyla sarda (assembly GCF_029499605.1). Taxonomy (NCBI): domain Eukaryota; kingdom Metazoa; phylum Chordata; class Amphibia; order Anura; family Hylidae; genus Hyla; species Hyla sarda. The sequence continues at coordinate 284,037,190 of NC_079193.1, forward strand.
CTCTGTGCTCTCTCCTGTCTGATAGTACTCCTCTGTGCTCTCTCCTGTCTGATAGTACTCCTCTTTGCTCTCTCCTGCCTCATAGGACTGCTCTGTGCTCTCTTCTGTCTGATAAGACTCCTCTGTGCTCTCTCCTGTCTGATAGTACTCCTCTGTGCTTTCTCCTGTCTGATAGGAATCATCTGTGCTCTCTCCTGTCTGATAGCACTCCTCTGTGCTCTCTCCTGTCTGATAGTACTCCTCTACATTCTCTCCTTTCTGATAGTACTCCTCTGCGCTTTCTAATCTCTGATAGTACTCCTCTGTGCTCTCTCCTGTCTGATAGTACTCCTCTGTGCTCTCTCCTGTCTGATAGGACTCCTCTGTGCTCTCTCCTGTCTGATAGTACTCCTCTGTGCTCTCTCCTGTCTGATAGTACTCCTCTGTGCTCTCTCCTGTCTGATATGACTCCTCTGTGCTCTCTCCTGTCTGATAGAACTCCTCTGTGCTCTCTCCTGTCTGATTGTACACCTCTGTGCTCTTTCCTGTCTGATAGTACACCTCTGTGCTCTCTCCTGTCTGATAGTACTCCTCTGTACACTCTCCTGTCTAATAGTACTCATCTGTGCTCTTTTCTGTCTGATAGGATCCTCTGTGTTCTCTCCTGTCTGATAGAACTCCTCTGCGCTCTCTCCTGTCTGATAGTACTCCTCTGTGCTCTCTCCTGTCTCATATGACTTCTCTGTGCTTTCTCCGGTCTGATAGTACTCCTCTGTGCTCTCTCCTGTCTGATAGCATTCCTCTGTACTCTTCCTTGTCTAATAATACTCCTCTGTGCTCTCTCCTGTCTGGTAGGACTCCTCTGTGCTCTCTCCTGTCTCATAGTACTCCTCTGTGCTTTCTCCTGTCTCATAGCATTCCTCTGTACTCTTCCTTGTCTGATAGTACTCCTCTGTACTCTCTCCTGTCTGATAGGACTCCTCTTTGCTCTATCCTGTCCTGTCAGACAGGAAAGAGCACAGAGGAGTGCTTGCTCCCCTTCACTTACTGGACTTTGTCCATGCCTGTGCTTCAGCTTGGACAAGGCCATGATTTTATAAGCCATGATTTCTATGAAAAGGAAATAACATTTTCTGATGAAGTATTTTATAAAGGTTAATGTTTTGCCAAGATGGACAACGTATAAAAAGTTTATGAATATGAAAATGCCCGTTTAAGGTTCATGCTCCATATCAGCATCAACAGGTTACTGGTTGGATATAGAGATACCTTAGACAACTCTGCACCTCAAAATATTTTTCTGGTTTGGCTAGTATGTAGTTTTCTCTCTTTTTGAACGGAACAAATTTGCACACCTACAACTTTAAAACTCTATTAATTTCTATTATGCCCCTAAGATTGTTTATATATATATATATATATATATATATATATATATATATATATATATGACCAGAAGTCCCCCCTCTGTGGTTAAGAACATATTAGTTAGTCTTTTATACCAGGTAACTACTTCTCTGCATGTCTCTACAGGGGAAATGTGCTGAACGTTTGTGTGGAGAGATCAGGAAAATTGCTGACGGCCAAATGAACATTTAGCCGACAGCAATTAAAAGTTTATGGCCATCTTTACTTAGACAGTGGTCTCAACCTGGGGTCCCTACCTTAGTTTTATTATTTTTCTGGTTGACAATTTCATGCAGATAGATCATTCATTTCAAGTGACCTTACTTATTACACTTTCAGTTTGCTACTTGCAAGAAGAGGGAGAGGTTAGTATTAGTATTATTATTTTTTTATTATTTTTATATAAGATAGATTACTTTCCTCTAGTGAGATCCTAGTGATGACTGATTGAGGATGATGTGTGTATTTGTAACATGTATCCAATCAATCTGAATATGTTATATAAAAAGTAATACAAACTGATTTCTGGGGCCCTTGCAGAAACTCTCTATTGGTACAAAAATAAAAGTATATGTATCTGTATAATAATATATACACCTGCATAAAATATAACTGTATAGAAAGAAAAATAAAAATGATAAAAAAATATGTAAATAAAAAGAATAGCTAATGATACAGGGTAGTGTCACTTGATATATTAGGTATAACTAATGGACACTTCACACTTACGGGTGCATCACTCTTTGTTGTGGTGTGTATATATATATATATATATATATATATATATATATATATATATATATTTATACAAAGAGTTGACCGCAGTACACAAGAGTATTAAAGCTAAAAAATTTGATTTATTCCATGAACAAAGAGGTCGCACTCTTTGTTCATGGAATAAATCAAATTTTTTTGCTTTAATACTCTTGTGTGCTGCGGTCAACTCTTTGTGGATAACCTTACTTGGACCAGCTTGCACCTACCTTCACTTTGGATGTGCTGCCTTCCTTTTCGTATTATATATATATATATATATATATATATATATATATATATATATATATATATATATATATATATATCAATTACTAAAAAATAGGAAACTGTTTAAAAATTGTGGGTCTCCATTGAATATTGTTACATAATACATTTTAAACAGTTTAAAAATTCAAGTGTAGTCACAGCACCAGTAAAATATCCATTTATTAGAATTCCATAAAAAATTCAGGAGATACAAAAAAGGTGCAACCAGCATGTTAGAGGTCGAAACCTCCCCCTTTGACGCGTTTCTGTCCTACCGGGCCTTAATCATAGATACAAGGGGTAGCACTGCCTGGTATTTAAAGGAGCCGCAGCTCCGCTCCGACATAGGGAGTGAATATACAATTAAACAAAAATACACAGTGCAAAATATCTAAAAAAAAAGCTAAAAAAAACATATACAATAAACTTTAAAATTATTATATATAAAAGAATATGATAGAAGAAGAAAAAAGGAGAAAATTTTCAAGAACTCATAACTAAATCGAGACTATGATTCACGCCCTTCGGGTATGAGGTATTAAGCATCAATATCCAATAACCTTCTCAGTTTAACAATTTGGAACGTCTGTCTCCTCCTCGCTGTGGCATTGTAACCCTTTCTATTCCAGTTATTGTAAGGGTATAAATATTGCCTGTGTGAACAAGGGAAAAGTGTTTGGAAACGGAAGGATTTCTCGTAGTGTGAGTTGCTCCATAGATATGTTCTCGTAATCTATCTTTAATACGTCTGGTAGTACATCCAACGTAACCCAAATTACAAGCGGTGCAATGTATATAATAAATCGCCCATGTGGTATTACAATTAATGAAGGAGGAGATAGTATATACAGAGCCTACAATATATTCATTTATTTCCTTGGTCTATTTCATAAACGCACTGCAAACGCAATGGTTGCCACCACATTTAAAGCAACCTTTTAAATGGAGCCAGGTATACTGAAAGTTATAATTCTTATTATCCTGTATATATGAAGGTGCTAAAATGGTTTATAGATTAGGAGGACGTTTTGCAGAAAATCTGCAACCTTTATGAACAATATTTTTAAGAATATTATCTTGTTCTAGTATCGGGAGATATTTTGCAACTATATTTCTAATACAATTATATTGTTTACTGTATGTAGTTGCAAAAGTAACCATTGGGTCATTTGTATTTTTGGTTTTATTATTATTACTATTGTGTTTCCTAGTTTTGTTTTCACATAGTAAATGTTTTCGATCTAGGTTTTGTGCTTTATGAATCGCTGAATTAATTAAACCTGCAGAATAATTTCTTTGTTTTAATCTTTCCGAAATTTTTATACTTTCAACTTTGAAAAGTTCCGATAAGGAACTATTTCTTTTGCTTCGAATAAATTCACCATATGGCAAATTTTTTATTATATGTCTAGGATGACAAGATTTAGCGTGCAACACTGAGTTGCCAGCAGTCGGTTTCCTGAAAGTAGACGTAACAATCTTTTGGCCCATAATATCCAGTTTAACATCCAAATAAGAAATGGTAGTCGGATGAAAATCATAAGTAAATTTAAGTGCACAAGGGTTACTGTTAAGATAATGGACAAAGTCTGGTACGGTCGCCACATCGGAAGCCCATATGATGATAATATCATCTATGTAGCGACCATATCCGACTATGTCCAAAGCAAAAGGGTTAATGGCATCAAACAAATATAACTCCTTCCACCAAGCAACAAAAAGGATAGCTAAAGATGAAGAATATTTTGCACCCATTGAAGCTCCAACACACTGCAAATAATACTTAGAATTGAACACAAAAAAATTATGTGTCAAAAGATAATGTATAGCAGAGAGAATAAACATTTTCAAATCAGAATTATAGTTAGAATATTTATCCATGTGGAGTTCAATGGCTATCAGTGCTAAGCTATGTGGGATGCATGTGTATAATGTTTCTATATCACATGTTAGCCAATTGTAATGTGATTGCCACTTAACATTGGCAAATGTAGCCAGCAAATGTTTAGTATCCCTAATGTAACCGTACAATCTTTTCACTAACGGTTGTAAGAATTGATCCAATTCACACAAAGATTCATTTATAGAGCCAATCCTCGCTACAATAGGACGTAAAGGTGGCGGGAATTGGCTCTTATGAATCTTAGGTAAAGAGTGGTAAACTGGCGTAATAGGATTGGTATTGTACAAAAAATCATATTCCTTTTGCGTTAAAACAGACAATGCTCTCCCTTCATCCAAAAGGTTTTTTAGGATGAGTTGGTATTCTGTGGTAGGATCTTCTTGTAAAATTTGATAGGTTCTTGTATCACCAAGCATATTTTCATTTTGTTTAATGTAAAGTCCTTCATTCAGAAGAACCACAGCTCCGCCCTTGTCGGCTGAGCGTACCAGCAGATCGTCATTAGATTTTAGTTCTGACATGGCTTTTCTTTCCAACTTGGGTAGATTTTCTCTGTGTTGTTCTCCAGATAAAGCATCCATTTTTGTTCTCTGCCCCGACATAGGGAGTGAGTATACAATTAAACAAAAATACACAGTGCAAAAAATCAGAAAAAAATCAGAAAAAACTTATATACCATAAACTTTAAAATTATTATTATATATAAAAGAATATGATAGAAGAAGAAAAAAAGAGAGAACATTTTCAATAACTAATAACCAAATCGAGCCTATGATTCATACCTTCGGGTATGAGATATTAAGCATCAATATCATATAAGCTTCTTGGTTTAACAATTTGGAATGTCTGTCTCCTCCTCGCTGGGGCATTGTAACCCTTCCTATTCCAGTTATTGTAAAGGTATTAATATTGCCTGTGTGAACAAGGGAAAAGTGTTTGGAAACAGTTTCCTACACTGCACCAACAAGCCTGACTTTTGGTACGGAACCAGACAAGTTTTTGTGAGACGCTCAGAAGTTTTTGTTTATGTAAAGAACCTGATGTGAAGGATGTTTAAGTTTCTGTTATACCACATGCTACAAGTGGAACTTATTGCTGTACGTGAATTGTTACACACAAAAAAACAACACTGAATATGCTACAGGGGCTGTAAAGTTAGTGTAGTTCATAATATAGTGTCTGTACCTGTGTATGACGGTTTTCTCACAATTCTTATGTGATTTTTCACTCCAAAATTTATTTTTAACAGCATACAAAGTGACTGTTGTCTCGGATATTTCCCACCTTGCAAAGTGGCCGAGACCTGACTAACTAGTCAGCTGATGACAGGAAGCCTGTCTGCTTCAATGAGTGGAGGGATCGCTTGGTGGGAGAGAGATCAATCTGCAACTAATGCAACAGTTGTAGGCACCCTGATTGAAAACCACAGGTCTGCAGCTCATTTATGTTTAAATGGGTAGGGTGGCTGATGTGTGGGAAGGAGGAAAATTGAATTGTGGGATTTGTAGTCAAAAAAAGAAAAGTCAAACAGGAAATACAAGTTCACAAAAAGCTATCCAAAGTGTTATGGTAATCTCATGACAGCCATTAAGCCAGAAGACAAGCGCAGATCCTTCCTAAGTATGTCCATTACGGCCTGCCAGGTACGTACTAAAATCACCTTATGGTGTATAGCCCCTTTAATATTTTGTACAGAAACCTTTGTTTGCAATTACAGAGATCAAACATTTCCTGTAGTTCTTGGCCAGTTTTTGCACACACTACAGCAGGGATTTTGGCTCACTCCTCCATACAGACCTTCTCCAGATCCTTCATGTTTCGGGGCTGTCGCTGGGCAATACGGACTTTCAACTTCCGCCAAAGATTTTTCATTGGGTTCAGGTCTGGACACTGGCTATGCCACTCCAGGAACTTGAGATGGAGCCACTTATGGAGCCACTCCTTAGTTGCCCTGCCTGTGTGTTTTGGGTGGTTGTCATGCTGGAAGAGCCAGCAACGACCCATCTTCAATGCTCTTACTGAGGGAAGGAGGTTGTTGGCCAAGATCTCGCGATACATGGCCTTATCCATCCTCTCCTCAATACGGTGCAGTCGTCCTGTCCCCTTTGCAGAAAAGCAGCCCCAAAGAATGAAGTTTACACCTCCATACTTCACAGTTGGTGTGGTGTTCTTGGGGTTGTACTCATCCGTCTTCTTCCTCCAAACACGGAGAGTGGTATTTTTTTTCATCAGACCACATGACCTTCTCCCATTCCTCTGGATCATCCACATGGTCATTGGCAAACTTCTGAAAGGCCTGGACATGTGCTTTCTTGAGCAGGGGGACCTTGCATGTGCTTCAGGAGTTTAATCCATGATGGCGTAGCATGTTACTAATGGTTTTCTTGGAGACTGTGGTGCCAGCTCTTTTCAGGTTATTGACCAGTCCTGCCGTGTAGTTCTAGTCTGATCATTCACTTTCCTTATTATTATTGATGCCCCACAAGGTGAGATCTTGCATGAAACCCCAGATCGAGGAAGACTGACCGTCATCTTAAACTTCTTTCATTTTTTAATAATTTTATTTAATAATAAAAAACAGTTGTTGCTTTTTCACCAAGCTGCTTGCCTATTGTCTTGTAGTCCATCCCAACCTTGTGTAGGTCTACAATTTTATCCCTGATGTCCTTACACAGCTCTCTGGTCTTGGCCATTGTGGAGAGGTTGGAGTCTGTTTGATTGAGTGTGTGGACAGGTGTCTTTTATACAGGTAACGAGTTCAAACAGATGCAGTTAATACAGGTAATGAGTGGAGGGCTTCTTAAAGAAAAAATAACAGTTCTGAGAGAGCCAGAATTCACACTGGTTGGTAGGTGATCAAACACTTATGTCATGCAAATTATAAGAAGCAAATTCATTTTTTTTTAAATAAAAAAATGTGATTTTCTGGATTTTTGTTTTAGATTCCGTCTCTCTCTCACAGTCGGAGAGTATGTATGATAAAAATTACAAACCTCTACATGCTTTGTAAGCAAGAAAATCTGCAAAATTGGAAGTGTATCAAATACCTGTTCTCCTGACTGTATACTGACCTCTATACTGACTCCAATTTACACAAATAAAACTATAAAAATCTTTTTTGTTGTACAATATATCTAAAATAAATAAATAAATAAATATGAAAGAATTGGAAAATAAAGTGGAAATGAAATATTGCTTTCAGCTAGGAGAACATAGTGGTGTACTCTCCCGAGAACACATCAAAGCACAACACATCAGAATTCACAAGCTGGAACTACTAATTTGATTAAAGATGAGAAATGTCTTAAGACAAATATGTTATCACTGTACTATTTTTAACTGCAGATCTTTCTTCCTTTTACTGTTCTATTAAAAATACATGTAACTTACTTTGAGGATAAATGTCCACATAAATATGGATTATGTAAGTGAGCACTAGGTGAGTGTTAACTCTAGGATGGGTTTACTTTTGAAGCAAATAAGCTACACAGACAGATTTTAGGTGGATAGTATGTAAATAAATTTAAAGGGAACTCTAAAGTCAGGTAAAAAAAAAATGCTCCAGAGGCAAGTATTGCTTAGTTGTTGACTTTAAATTGGAAATCACTAAAAATACATTTATTTTGTGGGTATGTAGTCCTCTTCCCTATCATGTCCTTTCATCACTTTCTGGTTGAGTAGTTGCTCCGTACTGCAATTCTCAGAACATATTGTTTTCTCTGAGCACTTTACCCCAGCCCTCCTTACCTACCTACTCCCTTTCCACAACACTTCTGTCAGTTTTTCTGCCCAAAGCTGTTGCAGAACATTTCAGCGCACAGCAGACTATCCCTCTGCATTCAATAAATCTGCAGCCCCTGCTGCATTCATCAGATGTCTGCTCCTCTGCCCTTGACATTGTTTGGAATAAAACAAAATACTGTAAACACACATCTTTCTAAATATCTCAACCAAAATATATATGTATATATGATAGCAATTTGGTGATGTAGGCTATAGGCACTGGTCAGAGGTGGTGGGCTTGACTTGAGTTAAGAAACAAGATTTAGCCAAGTCTCCTGGGACAGCAGAGGAGGGTGTATCATATCAGAAGAGGGGGAGGAGCCAGGGAGCTGCTGAGAGAACATCACACTGACAACAAAAGGACTACACAACTTCTTATCAGCGGTATTTCAAGCAAAAACATGCTGAGCCAGTACAATGTGTGATAGCACTACAATAGTAAGTTATATATTTTGGAGTGATAGGTTAACCCCTTAAGGACGCAGGGTTTTTCCGTTTTTGCATTTTCATTTTTTCCTCATCACCTTCTAAAAATCATAACGCTTTCAATTTTGCACATAAAATTCCATATGATGGCTTATTTTTTGCGCCCCCAATTGTACTTTCCAGTGACAGTCATTTTACCAAAAAATCCACAGCGAAATGAAAAAAAAATTCAAGACAAATTTGAAGAAAAAATTTCATTTTGTAAATTTTGGGGGCTTCCGTTTCTAGGCAGTGCATTTTTCGGTAAAAATTACACCATATCTTTATTATGTAGGTCCATGCGGTTAAAATGATACCCTACTTATATAGGTTGGATTTTGCCGTACTTCGGAAAAAAATCATAACTACATGCAGGAAAATTTATACGTTAAAAATTCTCATCTTCTAACCCCTATAACCCCATTTTTTTTCACCGTGTACTGACGTTTGTATCGGTACCATTTTTGTATTGATCGTATTTTTTGGTCGCTTTTTATTCATTTTTTCATGATATAAAAAGTGACCAAAAATACGCTATGTTGGATTTTGGAACTTGTTTGCACGTACTCAATTGAGTGTGCGGTTTAATTAACAATATATTTTTATAGTTCAGACATTTCCGCATGCGGCGATACCACATATGTTATTTAAACTTTTATTAGGGAAGGGGTTAAATGACCTCTGTTAACTTTTTTTTTTTTCACTTTTTTTCAAATGCAATTTTCTGATACTGGATGTCATGAACCGACACGAGCGGGTGGTAGGGTTATCTATAAAATCACTATTTGTCTACACTAGACCGAAAATAATGAGAAAAAAATCCCCCTTACACCACCCAATTTAAAGGTATCGCTGCCACCACCTGTCAATTTCAAGCCGACAAGAAGCTATCAATCCAATCTAGATATGCTACAATTCCAAAATTTAATCTACTATCCCCAGTAGTATATCAAAACAAGAAAAATATTATTCCAAATCTATAATGTAGCCAAACAGGTGAGTAAATTTAAGACTTTAACTTAGCTCTCTTCAATGACAATGTGCATCGGTTCTACCAGACATAAGGCGGGACTTTATAAATGAATGATTTATTATGAAAGAAAAATATTCACAGAACATATAAAAACAGATGTTAACAAGACAAAATTTCACCACAAAGAAAATAAAAATAAATGGGAAAAACTAGAATCCTTACTTACAAAAAGTTACAGAGTTCTATTCCATAGGGTCTGGTAGGAAATGGTTCTGGCATCCAAAATTAGATCTTGTCCCCCAATCAAGCGCACTCTAGCCCCCCCAGGTCTGTAGTTATATACCCTGCTATGGACAGGTGATCCTTCTATGTTCAGCCTCTGGGCATGACAAGGAGGAGAGACAGCTGTTGCCCACTTCCTTATGATACCTTTATGCCCAAAGAATAGGAAATTTACTCTATTTTCTATCATGGGCCAGGCACCCACATCATTTTCTTATATTTGGGTTCTCCATCAAATCCTCTATCTAGGGATACCTGACATGACCCCCTTATTGTGTATGATTTACCCAGTACATACAATTCGGGCAGGGATCAATACACAAGGGTCAGTGTTAAAGGGGTATTCAAGTGGCTCCAGAAAGTTAAACAGATTTGTAAATTACTTCTATTAAAAAATCTCTATCCTACCAATAACTATCAGCTGCTGAAGTTGAGTTGCTCTTTTCTGTCTGGCAACAGTGCTCTGCGCTGACATCTCTTCTTATCTCGGGAACTGCACAGAGTAGAAAAGGTTTGCTATGTGGATTTGCTTCTACTCTGGACAGTTCCCAAGACAGGTGTCATCAGAGAGCACTTAGACAGAAAAGAACAACTCACCTTCAGCAGCTCATAAGTACTGTAAAGATTAAGATTTTTTTTAATAGAAGTCATTTACAAATCTGTTTAACTTTCTGGAGCCAGTTGGTACCCCTATAAGTTGCGATCTTGGAGATTGGAAGAGCACTCACTTATTGTAGATCTCAAAGATGTACATGAGATCTGCATATGACTTTGTCTAACTGTATTTATGTACACCTACCTCTCTACCAATACTTTTCCAGGCTTTTCCAGTTTATTCGTCTCTATAACACAACTTCTAAGGTCTTCTGAACGTTTATTCTAATGTTCATCAGATTTTTCAGCAACCAGGCTTTGTGTACCTTTATGGGCACAGCACCTGTAAAACCCACAATTACAGTTGTCTCCCATTAAATACAAAACTGATTGCCAAATAGATTTTGAAAAGTCATTAACACAGAAATGTATTTACTTTTTCTCCGTGTGCTGTGAATGTTTGCTCAAAATGAGCTCAATATAAGACACAGAGAGTAAAACTTTTCTTAGCTTATTAAGATTGTATTTATAATATTATAGGTAATCAATCAATGGAGAAATCCAGGTAATTCTAAAGAATTCTCTTTCATTTTCTTATAACTGTACAGAACAGCAGCACATCAACTTCATTTGTATGGTGTCCATTTTAGGACATTGTCAGCCCTAACTCCATCCCGCGTCAGGCAAAACAGCATCCTGCCTCCTCCCTCGGACCAATCTCCGTCAGCCGCAACTCCCTCCTCCATCATCTGAAACTCCCTAATTCGAAACTCCGTCATCCTGCCGTGTAGCAGAACTCAGATAGTTCCGGCCTATCCTGTACCTGTGTTCCTGCCTTGCCTGTCTGCCCTGCCAACCACGTCCTGCCCACCACGTCCAGCCTGTCTTTGTCTGTGCCACGAGTCGAGTTAGAGGTAGCGACCTGGGTGCCACACGCTGCAGCAAGACCATCACGCTTTGCGGCGGGCTCTGATGAAAACCAGAGGCACCTTAGACCCCTCTCCATGGCACAGCTCAAGTCTCTATTCACACAGGCCCAGAAGATCCACCACCTGCTGTCCTCCTGCCGTGATTCCTAACAGTAATATCCGGCCTGTCCTAACAGTAAATCAGACAGATAAATCTAGAGCTAAATCTTACCCATTAAACAAACAACCAAATAGTTATCTAAATGTTCCTGGAAAACACTCTCCAGTATAATAAACTCTGCCTAACCTCCCTAGTAATAAGATTGCAGGGTCCTCTCTTTACCCTGTTTCCCCGAAAATACACCCTACCCCGAAAATAAGACCTAGGCCAGGGGTACTTAACTTGCGGCCCGCGGTCCAGATCCAGACTATGGCCGCCAGTAATGTGGACCAGAACGCTCCCCCCCCTCCCCTCCCCCCCCCTTTTGCTGGTCGCTTGGCAAGTTAAATTAGCCGGGGCAGGGACGCTGTCGCTTTAAAACGCTTTATGCACGCCCGACGTCACGGATGTGTCCCTGCCCCGGCTGCTAAGCAGCAGAAGGAGATCCCGCCGCCAAGAGCTGAAGCTTCAGTTGCGGACGCTATGAAGGTGGGGTAGTGCTGGTTTCCGCTGGGGATGAAATTATTATTATGGCAGAGGGGTGGGGGGCACTGTAGGAGTGTGGAGGACGACGGGGGAAGGGGAGGATGGGGGGGGGCTGTAGCAGTGTGGAGGATGGGGGGCTGCAGGAGTGGGGAGGATGGGGGGATGTAGCAATGTGGAGGATGGGGGGCTGCAGAAGTGTGGAGGATAGGGGGCTGCAGGAGTGTGGAGGATGGGGGCTGCAGGAGTGTGGAGGATGGGGGGGCTGCAGGATTGTGGAGGATGGGGGGCTGTGGGAGGATGGGGAGCTGTAGCAGTGTGGCAGATGGGGGGGGGGTGCGGCATCCTCCACACTGCTACAGACCCCCATCCTCCACACTGCTACAGCCCCCCATCCTCCACACTCCCACAGCCCCCCATCCTCCACACTCCTGCAGCCCCCCCCATAAATAAATAAGCCCCACCCTGAAAATAAGCCCTAGTGTGTTTTTTGTGACTAAAATGAATATAAGACCCGATCTTATTTTCGGAGAAACATGGTATTAGCTATAGTGACTGATCTTAGAAATGTTATTTAAGGTTACCCAAAAAGTAGGTATCCACTTTCTGTATGATCTCAGCAAGTCTACATATTAATAATGATTTCATAGATGATGAGCAAGTGTATATAGGAAGCATGTACAGTCTAGTGTAAGATGAGGTTATCTATTGCATCATCATTATCCTGATATAACATTGCATTACATCATTATCAAACAGCTCCTAAGAAACTCATAAATATTCTTCCAAATAATATTAATAACGTAATGTTCTCCATTAATACAGCCTGGTTAGCTATTACATTATAATTATAACTTTTTAGTTATACAGCACCAGCAGTTTTTTTGTACAGATATGGTGTCACTCATATTGTTATCAATCTATTTTACTATCTCGTAACACCTCATAGATATTACAAGATATCTGCAGAATTTCCACCAAAATAATTAAAGGAGTACTCCGGGATATGAAAACTTATCCCCTATCTCAAAGCTGCCACGTCATATGGTGGTCGGACATGCCTCCTTGTCGCTGACTGACGGGGCTCCGTACGGGAGATCGCGATGGGCCCCAGCAGTCGGACCCCTGCGATAAGTTTTCATATCCCAGAGTACTCCTTTAACAAGTTAATTTTTTTGGCAGAATTCTATGTGGCCTGCTTTGCCGTCAGTGGGTAGAGCTCATGTTCATGTGGTCATCTTGCCGGTAGCATCTGCTGCATTCAGAATCTATTCCTGGAATTTGTCCAGGCAGAAGTTTACCGTGTGAACGTGCTGTTAGTGGTATGTTTTTCAAAAATGTAACTCATACCTACAAACCATGGCAATTTTTATGCATCTGCAAACTCATGTATGTGTTTTTGTCATAACATTTGGATGTAAGTCAGGCCTTAACCCTTAAGGAGGCAGGGTTTTTCTGTTTTTACATTTTCATTTTTTTCCTCATCACCTTCTAAAAATCAAAACACTTTCAATTTTGCACCTAAAATTCCATATTATGGCTTAATTTTTGTGCCACCAATTCTACTTTGCAGTGACATTAGTCATTTTACCAAAATATCCACGGCGGAGCAGAAAAAAATTAATTGTGCGACAAAATTGAAGGAAAAAAACGCAATTTTGGGCTTGTGTTTCTACGCAGTGCATTTTTTTTTGTAAAAATGACACCTTATCTTTATTCTGTAGGTCCATATGGTTACAATGATACCCTACTTGTATAGCTTTGATTTTGTCATACTTGTAAAAAAAAAAAACAATCATAACTACATGCAGGAAAATGTATACGTTTAAAATTGTCATCTTCTGACCACAATCACTTTTTTATTTTTCCACATACGGGCCGGTATGAGGGCTCATTTATTACACCGTGCTCGGACTTACGGATGGAATCACGGCAAACAGGTAGGTTGGTGAGTGTTTGCCCGGTGTGTCCAAAACCTCCTCCACTCACCAACCTGCCTGTTTGCCGTGATTCCATCCGTAAGACCGAGCAATCATCTGTGCCCCACCGGAGGAGGATCGGGACACACCGCGCAGACACATCTATTGTGCCGGCTGCCCAGCTGAGCCAGCCTGCGACGAGGAGCCCAGCACACCAGGGGCTACCATCCTGACCCAAACGGAGCGGTGAGTGGTGCAATAGCACCAACAATCATTACTTGCTACAGTATCTCTGGATCCATACATGTTACAATATTTCTACAACACCTATTGCTACTGTTATTCTAATTGCTACTGTTATTCTAAGACTGACGATAATTGCTACTGTTAATCTAAGACTGCCGATAATACAAATCAGATAACAGAAACGGCTGCACTTGACCAAATATAATCCAAGTTATACAGAGGTGGCTGCTATAAACTATTATTTTATATTATTATATTATTTTATTATATCTTACATCATTGTTTTAATACTATTTAGTTTTTTAATACTGGTCTCTAGCAAGGGCACTGCTGAGACCATTTATGTAACTAATTAATCAATAAAAACATTTTGGTCATCTATACAACTAGTCTGCCCATTCTATTCCATTACACATATATCCCAATTTAACCACTATATACTTTTATTAAAAAAAACAGTGATCCATTCCACATATAGTAAGTATATACCTTGAGGGCTGCAACCCATTTTCTTTTATTGTATCCATTTTTATATTGATCAGACTTTTTGATCGCTTTTTATTCATTTTTTCATGATATAAAAAGTTACCAAAAATACACTATTTTGGACTTTGGAACTTTTTTACGTGTACGCCATTGACCTGTCGTTTAATTAACAATATATTTTTATAGTTTGGACATTTCCGCACACGGTGATACGACATATGTTCATTTTTAGTTTTTACAGTTTTTTTTGTATGGGAAAAGGGGGGTGATTCTTACCTTTATGATGTTTATGATGTTTATTAACTTTTTTTTTTTACACTTTTTTTTTGTAGTGTTATAGCCCCCCTAGTGGCTATTTCACTGCACATACCGATCTCATATACAGATCATTGCCGTGCATTGACACGGCAAAGATCAGTGTAATTGGTGTTCGATTGCTCAAGCCTGGATTTTAGGCTTGGAACAATCAATCGCCGATCGGACTAGCTGATCGAGACATCGCGATGGTCCCGATCAGCCTGACTAAGCTGTCGGGAAGCTTTTACTTTCATTTTAGACGCGGCGATCAACTTTGAACGCCGCATCTAAAGGGTTGATAGCGCACGGCACAACGATCAGTGCCGCACGCTATTAGTCCAGGGTCCCAGCTGTCATTAGCCGCCGGGACCAACCCGGTATGATGCGAGGGCGCAGCGTGACCCTTTGTCCAGGTACGCCCTGTGTCCTTAAGAGGTTAAAGGGATACTCCTTTGGGAAAAAAATCAAATCAACTGATGCCACAAATTTAAACAGATTTGTAAATTACTTCTATTTAAAAATCTTAATCCTTCCAGTACTTATCAGCTGCTGTATGCTCCACAGGAAGTTGTATTTTTCTGGATTTTTTTTCTGTTTGACCATAATGCTCTCTGCTGACACCTCTGTCCATATCAGGAACTGTTCAAAGCAGGATAGGTTTGCTATAGGATTTGTTTGTACTCAATTCCTGATATGGACAGAGGTGGCAGCAGAGAGCACTGTGGTCAGACTGAAAAGAACTATACAACATCCTATGTAGTATACATCAGCTGATAAGTACTTGAAGGATTAAGATTTTTAAATAGAAGTCATTTACAAATCTTTTTAACTTGCTGGCACCAGTTGATTTAAAAAAAAAAAAGTCTTCCACCAGAGTACCCCTTTAAGTTGGCTGCACGCATTGAATGAGTGTTTCCCGAAAAAAGCGATTTTGGTAGATCCATCTAATGTGTATGAATCATAAATCATAAATATCTGTGCCAATTGGGCGTCTTGCACAAAATTTGAAACTATTCTACACCAAACCATAGGAGTAGAAGCTTGACAAATTTCCCCCCAATGTGTTTTTGTTGCTGCTTTTTCATAAAATTCATCATTTGTCTTTTTGTACAGCCTTTCTTTTGCTTTACAGTAATGTAATTAATATGCAACACATTTATCTTTGCAGGAATTGACCACATATCTCTTACTACGTGATGTTTGCCCGTCCGTCGGCCGACAGCTACCCTTATTACACAGGATGGTATAGACCTGTTCACCTGGTAATCGGTTATTAGAGTCACAGTCAGGCCGAGACATTCAACCGTAATAAGACCTATAAAAGTTCCCGTATTACACTCATGTGAAACTAGCCTTAATCCGTCCGTCATTACTTAGCCATATTACCAGCATATCTGCTGCTGATGGTGCTGGTATGAACAGCTCTTCTATCATCTCTGTGCTATGTCTACACTAATATAGTGACAATATTTACGGTTGGCGATCACACGTCCTCCTCACCTTCATCTCTTTTTTTTATTTTTCTTGTAACACTTTTCTCTAGTAAGCTAGGTGGGTGACTTATCATCCAGAAGACCCATTTAGTATGATATTTAGCAGCTGCTTTAAGCCATGTGATGCATTCAGCTTTGTATAATAGTTCACTTGAAGGTCTTTGCACAGTTCAGACATGTCAGCTGAGTAACTTCAAGCAGTGCAAGGACTTGTAATTATTGGCCCCGGGCTGATAGCTTTCTGAGAATGCTTTGTTTCCCCTTTCTTGTCCAATCGGGGCTCTGCATGCAGAGTGTAACTCCTAGAATGCCGTAATGGGTGACCAAAAGTATGCGGAGAAATGAAAACAGGTATGAAATCAAGTCCAGACACAGACCCCCTACTTTACTGACATGAAGCGGGGAGCACCTTGCTTCCTTGTCAGACCTACAACAGGTAACATTCCAATCCTTTCAACCTGCTGCTTCTCTCCCATTACGGATAATTATACAAGAGGAAACATTCTCAGGAAAGTTACATGATTCATCCTACACCAAAATGTTAAATGTCTTAATCTTTTTATATATATATATATATATATATATATATATATATATATATATATATAATTTAGGGTCTCATACACACGTGATATTCTGACACTGTGTAGAGACACACAAGACCCTGCGGTACCATACTATAAAGCCAGGCATATTACAGAGTGCATTATGCATTACAGATGCATTATTTTATCTTTATTACAGAAACAAGTCCTGGAAGTCCAAGTGTCTAATGACCCAAACTGAAAGCTTCATAGGGATTTATGATGCCTTCAATTCAGGTCCGGGTGCGACCATTCGTCTGAAACTGGTCTGAATCCACTGATACTCTGTGAGGCACTGTGTTCGCCAAGACTGTACGAAGAAGTCATCATTTTTACGGGAGGGCAACCCCATAATACAGAGTCTAAAAGATCATGTTATTATTTGTATTTCATGAAATCAGAGTCATCTGGAGATCCAGTAGCATCCCATAGAAAACATATTAGTCAGTCAGGTCATCCCTATATCCTGCTTGCTCTGTATGTAGCACATCTAGGATTGCTTCAGTGTTTTACAGAAAAATGTCACATTATGTGATGTTCTTTATGACATTTTTACTGTCTGAAAATGTTGCAGTCAAATAACACTAAAGTCTATGGGGGGTATTTATCAATTTTGCCTGTTGACAGTTTCTTTTTACCCTTTTTTTTTCACTTTGGTTTTCGTGGACATGCACCAAATTTATCATTTGGTGCAAGTTGTTAGTAATTTTGGCGCAAATGTTGAAATCAGCTGTTCACAGCGTCTTTTATACAGAACTTACCCCCACAGAGGACGGTGTATTTTACCCTGTAGAGCAGCCATTTCGGAGTCCCTCCTGCAGTATATCAGCAAGCGACATGAGTTATTTTCTTTTGTGGGGTTTATAGCCACCATGTAAAATGGATTTTATTTTTAACTTGAGTGTTTTTTTTTTTTGGTTACTTTAGTGCTTACCTTTCCTCAACCTGTGTGGCCATGTCCAATGCTGGCTCAACGGAGGGTGAAGGTTCCTCAGAGACAACTATGTCACAGGATAGTATTGCGCAGCACCGGACGCGTCGCTCCTTTCACAAAAAAATGTTTTCATGTATTTTGACGCCTTTACATTTTCTTACATTGCTATGTGTGTTTTCCATGTGCAAAATTTCTTGGGGGTGAATTGCGCCAAAAAGCACCCCTAAAGGTGCAAAATTGCGCCAAAGATCAATTGGCGCAAATGATGAATTACTGACCAAAGTAAAAATCACACATAGGACCGTGTGATTTTGAGAAAGTTTAAAAAATGAAAGTGGAGAGAATGCGCCAAACTTTGGCACAAAAAGACACTGCGTCAAAGTGTTGCGCCAAAGTTACGGGAAAAAAAACACATAAATCCTTTGATAAATACCCCCCTATATCTATAGTACTGGGTGGCTTACGGGGAAAGGCAAGTTGTGGTGGTCTAGGACAAATCTTTTTAAAAATGATAACGTTGGGGGAGTGCAATAAAACAACTTTTAATGGTATAAAACAATACGCACCACAGTCATATATGTGTTGTGTAGTGATAGACAGTCCAAATAGAAAAAACGCAATTATCGGACGTCTTTCAAGATAATACCCTACACCAACAGTTAGAAGATAGTAGAATACTCTTGTCAATAAGTAAATAACAATAAAATTAAGTATCTCACACACCACCAGTCCACTCTCCCTACCTGTTTCGGTCCACTAGTTGAAGTGGCCTCCTCAGGGGCAACAAGAGGGTGTATGTATAAACAGGTATAAAGATACAACAACAAGACTAAATGCTGTTAAGTCACGTCACAGCAAAGTAAACAAATAAATAAAATAGACCACTATATGCATGTGTACCAGTCACATACAAAATCATGAATCACCAATAAAGGCACAGGTCAGCAGTGAGGCCGCCATCCAGACAAGCAGCAGGGCCTGTTATGGCGTCCAGTCCTCTGTATGTGCACCTGCAATACAGCCGACTTCACATTTTAGAAGAAAAAACTCAAACAACCTCACAAAATGCATTTTTAACTCCATAATGTGGACATGTCCACTGGATTCTCGTCAGACAAAATGTAACAGAATTTTGTGGGTAGGAAAAATTACTATGGGTGTTTTTCTTATATATTTTTTGGTTCATGGTTTGTTGAAACGTGATTAGAGCACAGGAGTACAATGAGCCACATTTTATTGGTGCGCCACAATTTTCCTGAGACATGTGCCAAATTAGTAAATCTGGTTAAAAAAAACAAAAAATAATCCTGTATAAAATTGCAATAGAGAAAAAATATACTACAATAATAGAGCACTAGAATAATGTATGTGAATACGGGTAGAAAAACAGACATGGTGCACATCTACAATCTTGTATAATGATCTGTTTGCTTCTCAGCATAATATTAAAAACTAACAGGTTGTTAGTATACATTTTTGATCAAAAAGTACAAGCCCACTCGCCACGTCAAGGCCACCTATCCAGAGTGGGTCCCTAACGTCCCTAGCATAAAATGGCGCAGCACCGGGCGGCGACCACCACCGCCGCGACGCCAATGCCCACAGGGGGGAACAACCCACTGGCAGAGCAGCCCCAATGCCACTCAAACCAGTCTATGGGCCGCACCCCCCCCGCAGACACGGCGCCACGGCAGCAACAGACACCGCACAGCACCACACCAGTGTGAACAGGGATGTAATAGCTCACTCACCATGCTCTCCCAGTCAGACTGGGAGGCAGCCAGGAAAGAAATGGCCCATGTGCAGCTAACTACTGCTTATATAGGGTTGGGCTGGGGGGTGGGGAAGAGTGCAGCACATGTTAAAACAAAGAAAAAGGAGGGGATAGAAATATCAATGTGAATACGGGTAGAAAAACAGACATGGTGCACATCTCCAATCTTGTATAATGATCTGTTTGCTTCTCAGCATAATATCAAAAACTAACAGGTTGTTAGTATACATTTTTGATCAAAAAGTACAAGCCCACTCGCCACGTCAAGGCCACCTATCCAGAGTGGGTCCCTAACGTCCCTAGCATAAAATGGCGCAGCACCGGGCGGCGACCACCACCGCCGCGACGCCAATGCCCACAGGGGGGAACAACCCACTGGCAGAGCAGCCCCAATGCCACTCAAACCAGTCTATGGGCCGCACCCCCCCGCAGACACGGCGCCACGGCAGCAACGGACACTGCACAGCACCACACCAGTGTGAACAGGGATGTAGAATAATGTATAGATAACTGCCTGGGGAAGAACTGAATACAGTGGGAGCAAGGTGAGGTGAATACAAAGCACCTGCACCTGCTCTTCAAGGGAGTCTCTGATTTTTTTTCGGCAGTCTTCCAACATCCTGTATACATACAGTAGGTGTAATAATAAAAAAAAATCCCCATTTCTGCAAAAATTTAAACAGCTTTTTTAGTTGTCAAACTACAAACTATGACATCTGAATATGGTGCTTTTTCAGTTTTGAGTGAAAATTTGATGTCTGCAGCAAAATGAATTGGTTGCCTTTTGCAGTTTACTCTCATTTTGATTAAAAACAAAAAAATGTAAACTATTTCAACAGGACATTCAGGAATAACTATTACAAAAATGTTGTATACATTACAATTATGCCAAACATTTTTCTGTAGCCCAGGACACTTTCATTATAGAAATTGGTAGCAGAATGAGAAAACGTCTTTGTTACTGGCACAATATGAATCACGGCGCCCAGACTAGATGTGCGAGTGGTAAATTAATTTCTCACAACAGGCTTTCAATGGAAGCACTGCCAACACTGCACGTTTTTCCAACTTTGTTAGAATTGTTTACACTAACTAGTTTTGACATGATAGCGGCCCTCTTGAAAATATGTCAGGAATAATAAAATTGCTGTTTTGATTCTCTGAAAAGACAGGGAAATCTTTCTGTGTGTTAACTAAACTTGTGAACTGACGCCAGGTATTGTTCTCGTTTAGAAAACAACATTGTACTTACCCCAAACAAGTCAATCACATGACCAAAACGCAAGAAAGTTAGTTAAGATTTGTACACCCGCCTAGCCATTTAATTGGGATGCCGCTATGGCCACTGGAAGGAATGCAGCGCAAAGGAGGACTTACCCCAAAACAGCAGCACTTAGCACAGTTCTCTGTGCACCTCCCCTGCCATGGTGTACACTGGAATTTGTATGTGGATTTAATAGAACCCTCCATTATTGCATAACATCCTGATTCTCACATTAGTTCTCACAATGGTTACTCAATTCTCTTCACTGTTTTCCTGACATTGTTATTGAGTAAGTCACTAACTATAACAAGTATCTGTCATCAGTGTCACCTGCAGTAACCTGTCGGTACAGATGACACTGATGACAACGGAACTTACCTTGTCCCGTTCCGTACTGTCGTTCTCCGGCAATCCTCTTTGGTATCCTCAGCTCAGGGCCTGACTTGGAGCATGGGCAGAGCTTAGTGATGTCACCTCTGCTGTTTGCTAGCAGCGGGACCCAGCAGAGAACAGCAGCGGTGATGTCACTAAGCTCCACCCATGCTCCAAATCGTGCCCAGAGCTGAAGATACCGAAGAGGATTGCAGGAGAACGACAGGGGGCGGAGATGTCTTAGGGCCGGAGTACCCCTTTAAGCAAAGATAGATAAACTGTAAAATAGCTGATACTCAGGTAAAATAAATGGTAACTGCTAAACCTATTATTGGCTCACAGAATAGAAAACATATCCTAACAGATCGCAATTCAAAACAAATCAAATAAATCTAAGTTCTTGTAATGGATTAATCACAATATTATTGATGAACCCTGTAAAATAGCCAATGGGAACAATCTTTTTGTGTAAAATAATGTCTTCAGGCTACAGCTGTAGGGTTTTTACTTCTTTATTTCATACAATCAATCTGAGATTTGAACCTAATAATTAAAAGGCTGCAAAAAGTGGTTTATTTATGGCTTTGAAATAACTGCAGCTCAGGATAATTTGTGGTAGCCTGGGGTTGTAGGGTATATGGGGTGTAGCTGTGCGGTTACTAAAGGGTGCTTGCTTAACCCTTTCTATTCATGAAGCCAGGGTGAGGGCTATTCTCTGTATGCTTGCCCTACCACCACCCGTCCCAAGAGCGATAGGGAGATAGGAAATAATTGATTGTCCACAATCGGAGATTTGCAGAAACTTGTCGGAACTTTTACTGAAGATTTTATGCAATAATGAACAGGAACAGTCCATATAACAAAGTCTATTAGATCTTGACAAGTGGTTGGGACCTCGTGAGTCTATTGAGCTTAAGAAGGTAATTGTTGCGCTGATCCACTGGATTAAGGGGTTTAGATTCGGTCCAGTAATCAAGCTAGCTTTAGTGGGGATTGAGATTTTAACTCACGGTTTAGTTTCAGGCTGAGGCCGGCAGGCTTCTGGCCTAGCATGTCTTTGTAAGTTGCGCAGATCCGTCCTAATAGTCCGGCATCCACGAGAGCAGCAACCCAAGAGAGCGATCATTGGCTACAGCTCCCTTATATGGGAAGGGGCTGGACTTAAGCTCACTGGTCCATAACAACTGTCAATCTTCTGTACAAAGAGTTATGGGTAAGCATGTGACCCAAGGACCTCCAAAGGTCCTCCCACATACCATAGAGGAATTAACATAGTCACATGACTGAAGGTCCTGCGATGCTATAAAGGTAATTACACCAATATACATTATTAAATATATACACATACACTATAAAAATTAGAGAAGGAGGAGGCGACTAGGGGCTGTCCCACCTGGAGGACCCTACCTGAACGTAGTAACTCTGACTTTGGGGACCACCACACAAGGTACGGTATGCAATACGGTACCAGGACACCACAAATTAATTTTCTCATATTTATCCCAAATGCATGTTTTTCTGTCTGTGATATACTACAGTGCATTCCGAAAGTTTTTAGACCCTCTAGCTTTTTTTTACATTTTGTTACGTTGTGGCCTTGTGCTAAAAAAAAAATAAAAATCTCCCATCATTCTGCACTCAATACCCCATAAGGGCAAAGGGAAAACAGAATATTGGAAATCTTTGCTAAAGGAAAAACTTAAATGTTGCACTGACATAAGTATTCAGACCCTTTACAGTGATTACAGCCTCTGATCTTCTTTGGTATGATTCCACAAGGTTTGCACAATTCGATTTTAGTATATTCTGCCCTTCTTTTTTGCAGATCCTTTCAAGCTCTGTCAGGTTAAATGGGAACATCTGTGAAAGCCATTTTCAGGTCTCTCTAGAAATATCTGATGGGGTCAAGGACATTCACAGATTATATCCAATTTGTAACTATAGACCTCTTCAATGGTACTGCACCCTGTCTATGAGTGGATTCTCATGCATCATTTACTAAAGGGGTCCTATCAGCAGAATGAAAGACACAATGGCCCTGATTTACTAAGAGTGGAGTGTAATTTTCTTTGTGGGTTTTAATTCCCTACAATTTTTTTCCACAGTATATGCTAAGATTTCCCTACATTTTGCACTTTTTCGTACATTTTGCTTTTTTACACATGCTCTGACCTGTAGGGTTTTCCTCAGCTGAAATCCACCACATTTTATGTGGAAACCTTAATAAATATGTTGGGTTTTTGTGAAATTGTTGGGGACCCTTTTCGGTAGCCACACACCCCTTTCACTGACAACCACACCCCTTTTTGGATTTTCTCAGTAAAATGGAGAGTTGGTTGGGTTTTTTTCAATTCTGGAGCAAATTCTGGCGCAGACAGAATTTCTGGCACAATGCGCCAGAATCTGGCGCACTACCTGACACAACATGTCGGTTTTACAATAGTAAATCAGGGCCAGTGTGGTACTGCAGCCCTACTTCTATGTATGATGTTGTACCTTTGTAAACAATGAAGAGGCCACAATACTCTTACCCTTTCACTTCTGATCAGGCTCCATTGATTAAACATTGGGATGATAGATGCTCCTTAAGGGGAAGAAAAAAAACCTTATAGGTCTCAAAACTATCAATGGTTCTGTGGAAATAGCAAATGTTAACAAAATTTAACACATGTAACATAGTAACATAGTTCATAAAGTTGAAAAAAGACCAGAGTCCATCAAGTTCAAACTAGAGTCCCTACTGAGTTGATCCTGATATTCGAGGTAAAAATTCCTTCCCGACTCCAAATATGGCAATCAGAATAAATCCCTGGATTAACCTTCTGTCCCTATAGATCTAGAATCCATAACCTGTAATGTTATTATTCTCCCAAAATGCATTATTTTACCGAGTTAACCATGACCCCCTCCTCAGGCAGAGAATTCCCCAGTCTCACTGCTCTTACAGTAAAGAACCCCCGTCTGTGCTGGTGTAGAAACCTTCTTTCCTCTAAACGTAGAGGATGCCCCCTTGTTATAGATAAAGTACTGGGTATAAATAGATCATGGGAGAGATCTCTGTACTGCCCCCTGATATATTTATACATAGTTATTAGGTCGCCCCTAAGCCTTCTTTTTTCTAAACAAAATAACCCTAATTCTGATAATCTTTCTGGGTACTGTAGTCCTCCCATTCCCCGTATTACTCTGGTTGCTCGTCTTTGAACCCTCTTCAGCTCCACTATATCTTTCTTGTACACTGGTGCCCAGTACTGTACACAGTATTCTATGTGTGGTCTGACTAGTGATTTGTGCAATGGTAGAATTATTTCCTTGCCGTAGGCATCTATGCCCCTATGGATGCTTCCCATGATTTTATTTGCCTTAGCAGCAGCTGCCTGACACTGGTCAGTCCCAGTCCAGGGGAACAGTCCCTGTTAGGCTACTTTCACCCTATGGTTCATAAATCCGTTATAAAGTGCAGGAGGGTGCACTACTCTGCCTCCTGGAAGGGGGGGGGTGCCGGAGGGTGCACTACTCTGCCTCCTGGAGGGGGGGGGGTGCAGGTGGGTGCACTACTCTGCCTCCTGGGGGGGGGGGGTGCAGGAGGGTGCACTGCTCTGGTTCTTGGGCGCGGTTGAAGTGCTATCAGGGGTGCTATCAGGCAGATGGCGGCGGATGAATACGGATACCAAGAACAGACTCCTACTGCTGCCTCATGCTGTCTGACCAGGAAGTAGAGGGGGTGTGACAGGGGGTGTGAGCACTACTCAACTTTCTCATGTGACTTCAGGAGTGTGAAGTCTCTACTGAGCATGCTCAGTAGCACTAACGGACGTTAAATTAACGGACAATAACGGGTGTATTTTGTAACGTCCGTTACGCCATAGGCTTCAAAGTTAATAATTAGCGGACATTCAATGATCCGTTAATTATAAACGGAAAAAAATACTGCATGTCCGTTCTATACTTCCGTTATAACTAACGGACGTTAGTTTAACGGAACAAAAAGGTACAAACGGAAGATTAAAAATCCCATAGACTTTAATGAGATTTATTAACGGAAGTTTAAGGATCCGTTATAAAAGACTTTATAGCGGAATTTCATAACAGATCTTTAAACGGAAGAACTTTATAGTGTGAAAGCAGCCTTACTATAAAGTCCCTGAATATTAAAATTAGGGGTCTGTCTATTACATTACTTAATTCCTTTAGAACACAGGGGTGAATGCCATCTGGACCTTGTGATTTGTCTATTTAGATTTTTTGTTGGCGGCACTGTGCTTCTTCCTAGGTTAGACAGGTGACCTGTACTGGGGAGTTTACCTTATCTCGCTGTATTTCACCTGGCATTTCATTTTCCTTGGTGAATACAGTGGAGAAGAATTTGTTTAATATATTTGCTTTTTCCTGATCCCCATTTATTATTTCTCCCTCATCCTTTTTAAAGGGCCTACACATAAATTTTTAACCTTTTTGCAGGGGCAGAATGACCGGCCGGTCCGATCGGACGTCGTCCGAGGGCCCGGCCCAGTTTAGGGCCCGCCGCCTCCGCTACTGAAGATCCGGGACACTCATCCCAGATCCCCAGCAGACAGCGCTGCCTTCCCCAGTATGTGCGATACACACACATACAGGAAAAAGAGTCCCCTCTGTCTGAGTCGCATGTGCAGCTTAAACAGAGGAGACGTGACCTCCGCTGCCACGCAGCACGCAGTACTGGCACCGATGACATCACTCATTGGCACCTGTTCTGTGGAGGGGAAAAGATGCGTGCCCTGCTGCTGAGGAGATCGCTGCGTGGGACATCAGGTGAGCATAATTTTATTTTTTTTTTTACTCTGCCTATACCTATGGGGAAGAGGGGAGGGGGGTAACTCTGCCTATACCTATGGGGAAGGGGGGGTAACTCTGCCTATACTTATGGAGAAGAGGGGGGTAACTCTGATTATACCAATGGGGAAGAGGGCGGAGGGTAACTTAGCCTATACCAACAACAAAAAACGTGGTTTCAAATGGCTGGAAGTGCTCAACCCCAAATGCGGTTGTGCATTTATACTGGGGGAGCAGATCCTGCCCTTGTAGTCCGTTGCTAGGGGCGATCCCCAGCATAAAAATGCATACAATGGAGGATGCCTGCAGCGGACTACAAGTGCCACAATAGAATCCTACACCAGATAAACGGTGTGGATATGTAACAATTAGAATACAATACAAGAATATGGATGCACTACTGTGGTAGATGTAAACAATACATTGGCTATCCCTCAACACTGATGTTAAAATTGAGACATTCGCCAGTGTATCCTTATATGAAGGACACACCAGAGCCCGCACACCAAGGCCAAGGTTTCTCATTTTGGTGCGAGACCTAACGCTAATCCTACCTGTGCTTGATAAACAGAACAGGGGCCAGTGGGCAATTACGGCAGCATTCGGCTGGCTCACAACTTCCTTCCAGATACCCTCCAGTGTTACTACGCACACATGCAATGGGAGGAGGGAGGCAAGCTGCAAGCCCCACCTGAGTTGGCTATTATGGGTGCCTGGCCTCACAGGTGCTTCCTTAATGCTGCCTGGTAGATATTCAAGGCGCATTAATGTTGGAGTTTACACACCTCCAAATTTAAAATTTAAACAAACAACAAAAAACGTGGTTTCAAATGGCTGGAAGTGCTCAACCCCAAATGCGGTTGTGCATTTATACTGGGGGAGCAGATCCTGCCCTTGTAGTCCGTTGCTAGGGGCGATCCCCAGCATAAAAATGCATACAATGGAGGATGCCTGCAGCGGACTACAAGTGCCACAATAGAATCCTACACCAGATAAACGGTGTGGATATGTAACAATTAGAATACAATACAAGAATATGGATGCACTACTGTGGTAGATGTAAACAATACATTGGCTATCCCTCAACACTGATGTTAAAATTGAGACATTCGCCAGTGTATCCTTATATGAAGGACACACCAGAGCCCGCACACCAACGCCAAGGTTTCTCATTTTGGTGCGAGACCTACGCTAATCCTACCTGTGCTTGATAAACAGAACAGGGGCCAGTGGGCAATTACGGCAGCATTCGGCTGGCTCACAACTTCCTTCCAGATACCCTCCAGTGTTACTACGCACACATGCAATGGGAGGAGGGAGGCAAGCTGCAAGCCCCACCTGAGTTGGCTATTATGGGTGCCTGGCCTCACAGGTGCTTCCTTAATGCTGCCTGGTAGATATTCAAGGCGCATTAATGTTGGAGTTTACACACCTCCAAATTTAAAATTTAAACAAACAACAAAAAACGTGGTTTCAAATGGCTGGAAGTGCTCAACCCCAAATGCGGTTGTGCATTTATACTGGGGGAGCAGATCCTGCCCTTGTAGTCCGTTGCTAGGGGCGATCCCCAGCATAAAAATGCATACAATGGAGGATGCCTGCAGCGGACTACAAGTGCCACAATAGAATCCTACACCAGATAAACGGTGTGGATATGTAACAATTAGAATACAATACAAGAATATGGATGCACTACTGTGGTAGATGTAAACAATACATTGGCTATCCCTCAACACTGATGTTAAAATTGAGACATTCGCCAGTGTATCCTTATATGAAGGACACACCAGAGCCCGCACACCAAGGCCAAGGTTTCTCATTTTGGTGCGAGACCTAACGCTAATCCTACCTGTGCTTGATAAACAGAACAGGGGCCAGTGGGCAATTACGGCAGCATTCGGCTGGCTCACAACTTCCTTCCAGATACCCTCCAGTGTTACTACGCACACATGCATGGTGTGCGGGCTCTGGTGTGTCCTTCATATAAGGATACACTGGCGAATGTCTCAATTTTAACATCAGTGTTGAGGGATAGCCAATGTATTGTTTACATCTACCACAGTAGTGCATCCATATTCTTGTATTGTATTCTAATTGTTACATATCCACACCGTTTATCTGGTGTAGGATTCTATTGTGGCACTTGTAGTCCGCTGCAGGCATCCTCCATTGTATGCATTTTTATGCTGGGGATCGCCCCTAGCAACGGACTACAAGGGCAGGATCTGCTCCCCCAGTATAAATGCACAACCGCATTTGGGGTTGAGCACTTCCAGCCATTTGAAACCACGTTTTTTGTTGTTTGTTTAAATTTTAAATTTGGAGGTGTGTAAACTCCAACATTAATGCGCCTTGAATATCTACCAGGCAGCATTAAGGAAGCACCTGTGAGGCCAGGCACCCATAATAGCCAACTCAGGTGGGGCTTGCAGCTTGCCTCCCTCCTCCCATTGCATGTGTGCGTAGTAACACTGGAGGGTATCTGGAAGGAAGTTGTGAGCCAGCCGAATGCTGCCGTAATTGCCCACTGGCCCCTGTTCTGTTTATCAAGCACAGGTAGGATTAGCGTTAGGTCTCGCACCAAAATGAGAAACCTTGGCGTTGGTGTGCGGGCTCTGGTGTGTCCTTCATATAAGGATACACTGGCGAATGTCTCAATTTTAACATCAGTGTTGAGGGATAGCCAATGTATTGTTTACATCTACCACAGTAGTGCATCCATATTCTTGTATTGTAACTTAGTCTATACCTATGGGGTACGGGGGTGGGGGGGGGGTAACTCTGCCTATACCTATGGGGAAAGGGGGGGTTTAACTCTGCCTATACCTACAGGGAATGGGGGGTTAACTCTGCCTATACCTGCAGGGAAGGGGGGTTAACTCTGCTGTCTATACCTACAGGGAAGGGGAGCTACGTAACTTTATACCTGGATGCCTAACTACTTACCTACATACCAGGCTATCTACATACCTACATACCCAGCTACCTAACTATGTACATACCTGGCCTTCATACATGGCTGCCTAACTATCTAGCTAGCCCTCTACCTACCTGGCTTGTCACCTACCTACATATCTGGCTTCCTGATCTACCTACCTAGTTACCTATTTACCTGGCTCCCTACCTACCGGCCCTTTTACTGTGCAGGACACCAAGGAGGGCATTAGTACAGTTTGTGGGCCTATAGATAGAAAGATTGTGTCAAGGAGGGGAGGGTACCGTAAAAATGTAGAGTCTGACATGTTTGTCTTGCAGATGTTAAGAGATCCACATAGCGGTCTTAGCCGGATGGAGAAGAAAAGGTAGGAGGACGCCGCCGATTAGAAAAGAAGCAATTGTGAATCCCAAAATGTAACTGTAATCATTTATATGGTATACACATCCTGTGGACAGCTGTTATCTACCACCATATGGTCCTGTATATAATCAATTATATTGTATACAGATCCTTAATAGCATACTGGTCTGTGTATAGTAGTTTTATTCAGTACAGTATGGCGGTATTATCCAGTTATTGTGTGGTAGTATATATTTACTCCTTGTATACCAGTATTATTGGTCATGGAAATTTACCTATGTTAAAGTGTTTCTTACATATATAAATTTTAGTTTATTGTGTGTGGGATTTGGGTGGAATAGGGGTGTGGCAGAAGATTGACGATCTGCAGAGCCTAGCAGGGGCCCTTGCCTTATTTTGGTCCGGGGGCCCCGAGTGTTGTCAGTCCGCCCCTGCCTTCTTGCTATTTATATAGTTAAAAAACATTTTGGGGTTAGTTTTACTCTCTTTGGCAATGAGTCTTTCTGACTCTATTTTTGCGTCTTTTATCTTTTTTTTACATATTTTACATTTTTCTCTATAGCTTTTTAATGCTTCTTCACTGACGTCCTGTTTTAGTAGTTTAAATGCTTTATTTTTTGTCATTTATTGCTCCTTAACATTTTTATTCATCCATATTGGTTTTCTTTTATTTCTGACTCTTTTATTCCCATAAGGTATATTCCTCTTACAGTGAGAATTCAAGATGTTTTTAAAAGTCCAATTTAGTGTCAGTTTTCTTGTTTTTGAGGACATTATCCCATTTTATATTGTTAAGGGCTTCTCTGCGTTGATCAAACTTTGCCTTCCTAAAGTTCATTGTTTTTGTGGCCCCTCGAGAGATTCCCTTATTGAAGAAAAAGCTATAATGTATTATATCATGATCACTATTTCCTAGGTATCCTTCTATTTACACATGAATTACTCTGTCAGGTCTGTTGGTTAATATTAAGTCTAGTAGGGTGCCCCCTCTGGTCAGGCCCGGCACCATTTGGGACAAATAATTGTCTTTAGCTATAGTCAGAAACCTGTTTCCTTTATGAGATTGACATGTCTCAGTCTCCCAGTTTATATCAGGATAGTTAAAGTCCCCCATTATTATCACATCATTCTGATTTGCTGCCTTGTTTATTTGCCTCAGTAATTGATCTTCTGCCTCTTCCATTAAGTTTGGTGGCTTATAGCAAACCCCTATCAGTTTATTTTTATTTTTATCTCCATATATTTCAAGCCATAATGCCTCAACATTTTCATTTCCCTTCCATATATCCTCCCGCAGTGCAGCCTTCAGACTCGATTTCACATAAAGGCAAACTCCTCCCCCTTTCCATTTCGTCCGACCCTTCCTGAATAGACTATATCCCTGTATGTTGACCGCCCAGTCACAGGTATCGTCGAACCAAGTCTCTGTTATACCCACTATGTCATAATTTTCCTCAGTTCCTCTGTTTTATTGGACAGACTTCTGGCATTAATCAACATGCAATTCAATTGTGTATGTTTTTTCTTCCTATGAAGCCTATCCCTATTAACTATTCTAACCCCTCCCTCTGCTCCACCCCCAGGTACATCAATCCCCCCTCTCTATCTACACTGTCTTCCCCCTCTATGTTGTAGGTTTCCTCCCCCCACAGTCCCTAGTTTAAACACCCCTCCACCCTCCTAGCCATCTTCTCCCCAAGCACAGCTGCACCCTCCCTATTGAGGTGCAGCCCATACCTTACAATAGACCCAGTATCCGACAACAAAGTCGGCCCAGTTTTCCATGAACCCAAACCCCTCCTTCCTACACCAGCTTCTGAACCACTTGTTTACCTCCCTAATCTCCCGCTGCCTCTCTGGTGTGGTTCATGGTACAGGTAATTTTTCAGAAAATATTACCTTGGAGGTCATTGCCTTAACCCCTTAACAATGCAGGACTTAAATGTACATCCTGGTGAGGTGGTACTTAACGCACCAGGATGTACATTTACGTCCTATACATAACCGGACCATTGCTTGGGTCATGCGCATCAGGACCCGGCTGCTGATAGCAGCCAGGGACTCGCCGGTAATGGCCGACATCCTCGATCACGCGGATGTCTGCCATTAACCCCTCAGATGCCGTGATCACGGATCACGGCATCTACAGAGCTGCGGTCACTAAAATGGATGATCGGATCACCCGCAGGGCTGCCGCGGTGATCCGATCATCCAGAATAGCAGGCGGAGGTCCCCTCACCTGCCTTCGCTGCCTTCCACAGGTCTTGATCTCAGACCAGAGCAGAAGATGACCAATAACACTGATCAGTGCTATGCCCTATGCATAGCACTAAACAGTATTAGCAATTGAATGATTGCTATAAATAGTCCCCTATGCTATAAATAGTCCCCTATAGTAAAAAAAAGTTAAAAAAAAAAATTGAAAAATCCCCTCCCCCAATAAAAATGTAAAATGTCCCATTTTCCCCATTTCACCCCCAAAAAGTGTAAAAAAAAGTAATAAACATATTTGCTATCACTGCATGCATAAATATCCTAACTATTACAATGTTATATGTGTTATATATGTTTATATAATGTATTATACTGTTAATGATACTGTACGTTGAACGGCGTGAACGTAAAAAAAAACAAAAAGTCCAAAATTGCTGCTTTTTTTTATAACGTTTTATTTCAAAACAACTTTATTAAAAATGTATTAAAAGTTTTATATATGCAAATACAGTATCAATAAAAAGAACAG
The DNA here is from genome assembly GCF_029499605.1 of Hyla sarda. Classification (NCBI taxonomy): domain Eukaryota; kingdom Metazoa; phylum Chordata; class Amphibia; order Anura; family Hylidae; genus Hyla; species Hyla sarda. The sequence goes on from NC_079193.1 coordinate 284,069,372, forward strand.
ATCACGGCACAAAAAATGAGCCCTCATACTGCCGCTTATACGGAAAAATGAAAAAGTTATGGGTCTTCAAAATAGAGGGATTTTAAACGTACTAATTTGGTTAAAAAGATAGCGATTTTTTTTAGTAATAGAAAAGTATGTAATCATGGTGTCATTTTAATTGTATTGACCGAAATAATAAAGAACACATAAATTGTACAGCGTGAAAATGAAACCTTCCACAATTTGCTAAATTGCGGTTATATTTTTAATTTCCCCACACAAATAGTATTTTTTGGGTTGCGCCATACATTTTATGGTAAAGTGAGTGAATGCATTACAAAGGACAACTGACAACTGGTCGCGCAAAAAACAAGCCCTCATACTAGTCTGTGGATGAAAATATAAAAGCTATGATTTTTTGAAGGCGAGGAAGAAAAAACGAAAATGTAAAAATAAAATTAGCTAAAACGTGTGTAGGTAGCTACAACCAGACAATAGGGACAATAGTATTGTTGCAAGACAAGTACTAATGTGAAAAGGTTGTGTATCCCATGCAACCTGCAAACAATGCATGTAGTGGGGGTACACTTCCCTCAAGTCTGGGCTTGATTAAAACCAATGTAAAAAAAAAAAATAATTAAAAAAATAAATGAATATATAAATATATATATATATATATATATATATATATATATATATATATATATATGAATAATGCAGATCCAGTGAGTTAGATTAAATTAAAACAATTTATTAATACAACAATAGTGATATTTCTTGTGGGGTTTGTAGGGCCCTTACATCAGACTTGCCACAATAAGACTGGTAGTAGATGTACATAAAACAGAAAATAAAAATAAAATAGGCATAAAATGTATAAGTAATAGGTATTCCAGTTGGGCAAATGATATGTAGCGCTATAGGTGCATGCACAGGATCGTGCTATGCCGGGTGGAATACAATGTCTTATGATCTGAGCAGCGATGTCTCTGTGTGGCTCGTATTTGATAGAGATATTGCACATGGCAGCGTGGCGGTAAGTGAGTGTATTCAGTGTGCTCTGCGGCGCTGGAGATTCCTTATATGTGTCCCACTCTACCCTGACAGCACAGAGATAGAGATTTGTGAGTGGGACATAGAGAGTCTGCTATTTGTAATCCTGCGGGTGCATGAAGCTGTGCTTTGCAGCGCTGGAGACCCCTCAAATGTGGACCACTCTACCCCAGTGGCATGGGGAAAGTTTGAGTGGGTTTAGGGGTTTGGCACACTGTGCCTCTTTCCAACAATGTCTTGGAGCGAGGTTACTGGGCATAGGTTTTCACCGGGGAGACGTCCGCTGGCAGGTGGGATACGTGCAATCCTGGGAGAATGCTCTGATATAGTTTTTGCAGTCCGATGGATGATGTAAAGTTTTCCAATACATGGGTACAGGTGGTGGAAGCTAGACGCGTTTCGAGGTACTCATCTACCTCTTTTTCTATTGAAAAAACACAGAGATATCGCTGCTCAGATCATAAGACATTGTATTCCAATCGGCATAGCACAATCCTCGTGAATGTACCTATAGCGCTACCTATTATTTACCTAACTGGGATATCAGCACCTATTACTAATACATTTTTATGCCTATATTATTTTTATTTTCTATTTTTTGTACATTTACTACCAGTCTTATTGTTGTTAGCCCGATGTAAGGGTCCTACAGGACACCACAAGAAATATCACTATTGTTGTATTAATAAATTGTTTTAACTTAATCTAACTCACTGGATCTACATTATTCTTCATATATATATATATATATATATATATATATATATATATATAATCATAAATATTTTTTTTTACACCCATACATTGGTTTTAATCAAGCCATGACTTGAGGAAAGTGCACCCCCACTACATAAAAATAAAATTGACTGAGTCTTTAAGGCCAAATTGGGCTGAGTCCTTAAGGGATTAAGCTTGCGGCCTAAGTCCCTGAAATCATTTTTAAGGACACTACTTCTACCTCTTACTTTGTCATTGGTGCCAATATGTACCATGACTGCTGGGTCCTCTCCAGTCCCAATCAGCAACCTGTCAATCTGATCCGCAATGTGCCGAACTTGAGTGCCAGGAATACAACCAACTGTTCGGCGATCCCAGTGTTTGTGACATATCCCCCTGTCTGTCTCCCTAATAATTGAGTCCCCCACAACCAGTACCTATCTGGCCTGCCCTGCACTCCTCCATCCCTCCTTACTGGAGCAGACACCCCCCTGGCAGTTAGAGGCAGAGTCTTGCTACAGTCCGGCGCGTTCTGAAATGGCATCCCCCTCATCTGCCAACTGGGCAAATTTGTTGGGGTGTGCCAGATCAGGACTAGCCTCCCTGACACTTTTCCCTCTACCCCATTTTCTAACTGTAAACCAGCTAGCTGCATGACTGTCCTGCATCTCCGTCACACTATCCTCCCTACCTCTAACCCAGAGAGTACTTGCTCAGTGAGCAGGAGACTCCTTTCCAAGTTGTCAATGCGTCTCAGTGTTGCCAGTTGCTTCTCTAGATCCAGGATCTGGGCTTCAAAATGAACATCTCGCACACATCTCACACAACAATATGCACCCTCAAACTGCTGTTCAAGGATTGCATACATTGCACAAAATGTACACTGGACTGGCTTTTCCAACATGGAGGCCATACTAGATTTGGGGATTGCAAAAATTAACAGTAAAAAACAACAATGAAATATTTCAATTAAACTCCCTGAATTTAAAGTCCTTTAATTTTAAGTCCCTCTCACTTTTATACTTACACTCACTTGTATACTTCACATTCTTGTATACAGACTCACAATCACTAGCTCAGACAATCACTCAGTGTACTTTCTTTTATAGTTACCAGACACCATCTCTCTCTTCCACTGCAAAGGAAGTGAATGCAAATGTCAAGGGAAAAATCATGAATCCTACACTCTCAATACCTCAATACCTTGCCATGAGTAAGAACGTGGTTCGCATCAAAAATTCAGAGGCTCTTGATGGATTTTAACACTGATTGAATAAAGGCTAAATTGTTTGATACATTTTCTGGAATTCATCCCATTATTTTTCAAGTTCTCAACATGCCCACAGTATTGCAAATTACATAATTCCTGAGTTTTTCTTAGACAAGAACTTTCAGAGAATTTTGGTCATTTTATACTCTACCGTTCCAATTTGTGTGACTACCCAGTATTTACTTTATGTCTACAATATAGCCTATTTTTTCTAGCTGGCAGATTTTCCTTCATGCCTTACAAAAAAATCAAGCTATTTTTTTCTTTTCTTAAATTCCTGCTAAAAAGTAGATTTGGGAACTAGAAACAGACACAACCTAAAACTCAAATAATATTGACTGCATTTGGGTATTGGCTGGAAATTCTGGCTCTTCAGCTGTGTATCTGAAATGATTGTAATGACTTTCCTTTGGAACAGTAAATAGACAAGTGCATTGGGCAATGTCTTTAAGTTGCATTTATAGATATTTTGAAGTTACAGACTCTAGCCCATTAGGCCAATTTCTTACAAGAGTAGTTATAGCCACACCTCACGGGCCCACTGTGGGTCTAATGCCCTAAAACTATCAGTATCAAAGGAATCTATGATGCTATTAAATCAGCAGACAGCCAGGACTTGCAGAAATGCACCTTATTATGCTCTTGTAAAACTTACCTTACTTAATTATAGTGTCTTAAAGGTATTTTTCTTCCAACAACAATCACCTAAATGCAATATCTGATCAGTTGGCTCCAGCATGGAAGCCCTGCTCTTCTGAAATGTGGGGGTCCCAGCAGTCAGACGCCCACTGATCAGACACTTCTTACATACCTTGAGGGTTGTTGATATGTGAGATTCTCTTTAAAGGGGTGTCTAGTGAAAACTATCTTATCCCCTAACTACAGTAGCTGATCTGACTGCTGATGTGAACATAGGGACCCCCCATGATCTCTGTATCAGAACCCCAGCTCTCAGTGAGTAGCGAATGTGGAAGACGGCACACGCTCAAGTCATTTTAATGTAAGCGCCGAAGGGACCAGAGTAAGCACTTGGGCATATCCTATAGAAATGAGTAGAGCATGTGTTGTGCACTACTCACTGAGAGACGGGCCCTGTTCAGGAGATCGCGGGGGATTCCCAGTGGTCAGATCCCCCACAATCAGCTACTTATCCCCTATCCTAGGGATAGAGAATAACAAAGTTTTCACTGGACAACCTCTTTAAAGGGAATTTCCCACCCTTAACAATCCTCAAGTTATGTAAGAAGTATTTGATCAGAGGGGGTCTGATCGGTGGGGGATCAGCTACTGATCCCCTATCCTGTGGAATGGCAATGACCTGGGTTTACACTATGATATTTACTATCTGGACAGCAGTATTCTCTGGCATGGTGTAAAACAATATAGCAGTAATAGTAATAATAGTAGCAATGACGTCAGACTCATCATATATGGAATTATTTTTCTTGTATCATGGTATTTATTTGCATTTGTAAATTTACAGCATCCATGTCAGGGCTCAAGTCCTGCAGGAATGTGTGGCAACTGAGTTCCTGCACTTTTTCCACAGCAGGAACACCATTCCCATTAGTGGTAGTCCTGCAAAACCAGCCCTTGAGTTGAAATCTTGGATGAGTTCCTGTGCTTTTCTTTCCAGGACTTGGCCCCTGATCCATGTGCTATACAGGGAATTGCTATTCAATTTACTTTTTTTTTACTTATCTATTCTTTGAATGCTTTTCTCATAATTTTTTTGATGTCAATGCCCACTTGTCACTTGTTTTTAATTTAAATAATGTATTTCTACGGCTGTGTATAGATTTGTTCCTAAAATGACATGGCTTGTCAGAAGATATTCAACAAAATGTGACTCATTGTGAGGTCGACTTGAGTCATAAGTGCAGTCTAATGCCATGTCTATAACCCATAACCACCATCACCTGGAGAAACATAACTAACTCATTGAATCACTATCTGAACAACGTACCACAGATCCCAGAGGTTGTGTCATGGCCAATCAACAAGCCTTTTAAGATCTGTAGCAGACACATTAGCATTTGATTCCAGATATCATAGTCAGTGCTTTGCTGGAATCCCATCGACAAATACATTGGAGGCATCTGTTGGACAAGCAAATGAATAATATCTTTGAAAGCTAGAATTGTACGCTCCAAGTGTGGTTCTAAAGATTACATTTCTTTTTTTTTCAGTTCATGGTTTAAGAAATTTGGTGAAGCATATTACATAGAAGACAGAAGAAATTCCTTACTTGCCTGTAGCAGCATGCATTGGCTATAGTCTGTATAGAGTGCAAAACTACAGTGACATGTCCCTAAATGCTTAAGACGTGTTTCCTACATGCGGGCAAGAGAGAGATCAGTATCCTGTTCTCTATGCAAGGAACTAAGCACAATCATACCTGTTATGGTGGTTATTCAGTCTTATGATGACTTGACTTAACATGTAAACACATCTGTGGGGAATTCCATTGCTTGCTCCTTTCTTTGCAGCCATACGTTGGACCTGTTATCATTGCATCAAGTACAATAAGTCAGTTAAACAGAGGTTCTATTGTAATTAATGTTTAGTGGTATGAAGTTTATAGTGGCAGGTATCATATTATTATTCCAGAAGAATTAAACAAAAACAAGAAAAAACAGCACTATGACTACCGCTTTGGACAGTCCCTTTTTATTTGAAGATTCCCACAAAATTAAACTGATTGTAGGGACTCTCCCTCTATGAGTTCAAAAAGCCCTACAGGTATAGAATGTAATAGATGCTACAAACTACACTGGTGACGGTAAAACTACAAATGGCAACTTTATGGCAACAGTATTCTCTAATGGCAGTTATCTCAGCAGGATAATGTGCAGGGTCCCACTGCGAAAAATCACTTAAGAATAGATTGACATGACAAAGATATCAAAGTGTTGACTTGGCCTCCAAATTCCTCATATCTTAATTTGATTTAGTATCTGTGGGATCTGCTGGAAAAAGAAGTCAGAACCATGGAGGTCCACCTTATAGCTTATAGGGCAACTGTTAGCTCTATATCATGCCCAAAGCTCAAGTGCCAAAGAGGAAGTGCGAGTCCTGGAATGTATGCCCCGCTCTCCATTACCCCTCCCTGGCTTGATTGATTGATTGATGTACAGGGCTTGGCATCAAGCAGTGAGCCATATACTCAATCAGTCAAGCCAGGAATGGTGGTGGAGGGTGGTGGTGTGCATGCTGCAGCTTCGCACTGCCTCCTTGACACTTGAGCTCTGGGCATGAAATAGAAGCCAAGAGATTGCTTTTGCTAATTTTCTGATGACAGATATCGCAGGACCACTTCAGAAGTCCTATGTAGTCAATGCCTTAGCAGGTTAGAGTTGTTTGACAACATAAGGGAGGCCTATACAGTATTAGTTGGCTTTTCTTGTTATTACTTTTAAGTTCACCAGTGGGAATTTATTAACATTTAGCTGTCATTTAAAAAGTACAAGTCATAACATGGTTAAAGGAAATGAAATGTGTGTGACCTGTGAAAGATAATAGAGAGAATGTAATTACGAAACAACAAAGTTTTGGGGTTTCTCTGCACCTAAATTGAAATGGGTTCTGACTGAGAATGAAATGAGATTGTGATATGCACCTGTGCCCAGGATTCTCTAAGTGGAACTTTAATTTAATCAATGCAAGGAGCAGATGTAGCCTGCTATTGCATGAAAACATTTCTATTACATTGATGTTGTAATTGCTAATGTCTCTCAGATATTCATCTAGTAAAATAATGTGCATGCACGTTTTATTCTGCGCGGCTGAAATAGCTCACATTATATTATCATTTCAGAGCGGCTGTGTCTTCCATTAATTACTTGGATACATGCTTGAATTGCTTGAGTAAAGTTTCTATAAACAGGTGTCACCACAATATCATTATCATTGAATTAAACCTTTACTTTCAAATCCCGCTCACAAAACAGCATTGCCTTACCTGATCAACAAAATGGTAAAAATCTTGGGCACCAGGGGTAATAATAGATTTCTGGCTGCCAGAGGCAAATATTGAAATGCAACCTTATCCCATGAATGAAGATAGAAGGGTGCAAGACTTTGTTTAAAAAAAATGAAAATGTTATCCTTGTCCTTAGCTGTAGTTCTTCTTTTAAGGGGTTATCCACCATAAGATGATTTTAGTATTTTTCCTGCCAAACAGTAATGGACATGCTTAGGAAGGATCTGTGCTTGTCTTGAGGCTAAATGGCTGTGTTGTGAGTCCGCTATAACTTTGCTGCTTTCTTTTTGTGAAATGGCTACAGTATTTCCTGTTGAAGTTCCCTCCCTCCAACTACAACTCACAGGATCCCTTGTTTGTAAGTGTGAGATCACATTTCTCCCTCCCACACATCAGTCACCATATCCTTTACAGCATAGATGAGCTATGTGTGCTCTTCATGAAACTACAATTCTCTGCCGCCCTGTGGAGAATGATCTCCTTCCCACTCAGTGGTCGTCCACCCATTGAAGCACAGACAGGTTCCCTTTCAACACCTGACTAGTAATGTAATGTCTCGGGCCGCACTGCAACCTGGGAAAACCTGAGTCATTTTGTATGCTGGTAAAAAAAAAAACATCATGGCAAAGATCACATAAGAATTGCGAGACCAGCCATCAAACACAGGTACAAACACTATATTATTGAACTACATTAATTTTACAGCCTCTGTAACAAATTCAACTAATATTCCCGGAATAACCCTTTATTGCTCTGGTTACATCTTCTAAACCCTAGATAAGGCTTATGTACCTCATGGAATAGAAGATATTTCTCAAGGGGGTACTTCTACTGTTCCCATACTATGCTTACGTAAAAAAGGCAGAACATGGACAGATCATAGTCTTGGGGATATTTTACAACACAATATTACACAGTGTATAATTACAATTGTATACACTAACATGTAAGCCATTATAGTAAAGAAAACTGAAGAAAAAAAAGGAGAATGCTCCAATTTTAAACACTGCTACAGTGGAAACCATGCTTAAAGGGGTTCTCCGGTGCTTACTCATCTTATCCCCTATCCAAAGGATATCTATCACGCCCCCTCCCATCGGCTTGCATTGAGGGGCGGAGCGTGATGTCACACGGGGGCGGAGGCGTGATGTCACATGCCACTGGCCCTGTAGTCGCCCGTAATCAGACCCGGAGCAAACACGCTCCGGGGACTGATTACAAACGGGGTGCCGCGTGCATGATCACGGGCGTCCCCAGCTGCGGGACTCCCGCGATTAGGCATCTTATCCCCTATCCTTTGGATAGGGGATAAGATGTGTAAGCACCGGAGAACCCCTTTAAAGGAGCCTTCATTCTGTACATGGAAAGAACCATCAACCCTCTATACGCTCTTCAGTATAGGCTTCTGAGTGAACTTCAGAGTTAACATGTCCAATTATTGAGTCACTGGTCACTAGAGGGACATAATGTAAATAAATAAAAATCCTCCTCATCTTCGTAGATAACTTTCAGTATATAATATAATTTGAGGGCATTGATGCTCATGTATCTTCTCATGCAATAGCAAATTAAATGCTACGATTGTAGCGCCTAACTAGCAATGACTGAGAAAAATTGGAAACAAGTCACACACTTGTTCTGGACGAATTCACATCACATGGAACAGATTGCTTAGAACCATAGACATAATGAGTATTAGAAACAGATCATTAATAATCACTGTTACATTTCTGGACATCTAAACAGATAGGATGTGACAACCTCACTTTCACTTCTAACACGGCACGGTTTTCACAATGAACCGGCATGGCTGTTGTTACTTAGGCAAAATAAATAGCCTTATTCCTTAGGTTATTCCATGGTAGTTACTTGGTACAAAATCCAGGGGATCATATATCAGTTTGCTTGTTTTTAGTTGCCTGCCCCTGTATCTGGAATATTACGGTATACTGATACTCCATAAATGTTATATAACACTGTTTATTTATACATAGCCCCAATATATTTTACAGAATTTTACATTACAAAGAACACATGTACAAACAATATCAGACTTTACAGAGTAAAAAAAAACTAATATATAGTCAAACAAGAGGCATGAGACTCACAAGAGCTTACAGTCTATGAGGAAAGAGTCATGAAACAATAAAAAGTACTTACCTTGTACAATGATCTATAGGTACGTCTGCAGTACACACTACATCATTACGAATGGATTTCCTGCTGATGTTAAAATACAAAAAAAAATTACTCCGTCCTCACCCCTTCAGCCCCCCCCTTCCCAACATATTTCACCACAAACAACATGGCATTATCAGGGCGAATAGAGCAATATCCTAAAGGGGTTATGACATTTGGCAATCAGTTATAAAATTATACTATACTATTTTGGCAAAGAGGGATTGAGAGTTTTGCAACTAATATTGTATCACATGTTCTTTTGGGGTCAAATAATAATCCCTTTTTACAATTTATATTCTTATGTAAAGTGCTGGATAGATAGAGTAGTGTATGTAATAAGCAACTGACGTGTTCATCTGTGTTAAAAGCTATTTCTGAAAATGTATAGGACGTCAGAAGTCTTGACTTGATTTGGGAGTTTCTGATAGATGTTTTGGACAACACTTGACCCAAACTTGACTCAGGTGCTATTAATTGCCTATGCTTCCTTCCATTTAATGTCTCCTAGCGCAACTAAAACCTTATTATTTACCTTACACCTTGTCAAAATTTTATACTCATGTCTGCCTGCTTTTCTTTTCAGCATTATATCTATTGGACATGCTGATGAACCACAACACTTCTTATTTGTATGTATCATATTTTTTACTGTTATTAACATGTTTTATCTCTGTTAAACCAAAACAATTGAGAGAATTGGTAATACAATTTTGGTCATTTTTAATGGCACAAGTGCATTAAAGAGGTACTCCACCACTAGACAGTTTATGCCCTATCCAAAGGATAGGAAATAAGATGTCTAATCACAGGGGTCCCACCACTGGTGCGATCTCAGCTCTGGCACCCCAGACATCCGTGCACGGAGCGAACTTTGCTCCGTGCCAGATGACTGGTAATGCGGGGCAGAGGTTTGTGACGTCACAGCCCTGCCCCGCTCGTGATGTCATGGCCACACCCACTCAATGCAAGTCTATGGGAGGTGGCCTGGCCATGACATCACAATCAGGTGTGGCTGTGACATCATGAACCTTTGGCGCTGCACCCGACACTCTAAACAAAGGCCACGGAGTCCTGAGTTTAAATATCTGTGGCAGGAATTCTCAGTGTACGCAGTGTAGCAGAATCCAATTGAAGATTATGGGAGGCTGCTGCACTAGAATTTCATAACAGAATATATCCGCTTGGAAATTCTGTGGTGTGAATGGGTCTGTGGTGTGAATTGGAGCCTGGACTGCAGTAGTCCCCACCGCTATCACCTATTGTTTTAATTTTGTAACAAAAACCAAGCAAAAATTATTAATAGTGTGCGTATCAGATGACTGATGGACTTTAAATAGCGAATCATATTATGCAAAGAAACATAGAAAGAAATAGAAGCGGAGAACTCACACGATCGCTGGTCTTGAATTCAAGCTGTATTAACGAAGGTCCCGATATCGGTGACTTCTGCAGGGAGGCGGAGGGGGATTAGGGGGGAACTCAGACGGCGGCAACGGTCCGTATCGTGCCAATGACGAAGCGCCCATTGGCGCGATACGGACCATGGCCGCCGTCTGAGCTCCCCCCTAATCCACCTTCGCCTCCCTGCAGAACTCACCGGTATCGGGACCTCCAATAATACAGCTTGAATTCAAGACCTGCGATCGTGTGAGTGCTCCGCTTCTATTTCTTTCTATGTTTCTTTGTCTATTTGTATATTGATACGTGATTCACCATTAGTGATCCATGCTGGGATATCACCTCCTCCTTCTCCACCTGGACATATATGTGTGTCGTTCAGTTGCCGGTGCCAATTTTTTTCTCGGCAGTTTTTTCTGTACTTTTTATGTTGGTGGAATCATATTATGCATTCCTGCTATTGTAATCTAAATGAAAAAGTTTAAACCTAATTAAATTCATTATGAGGCTATCATTTGAGATTTGCTAGGAGAATATTGTTTCTATCAAAGGCAATTTTATTGCACATAAAATGCCAAAAGAGCCAAAGATTTTACCAGTGGAGGTCTTTAAAGGGGTACTCTCCTCCTAGACATTTTATCCCCTATCCAAAGGAGTGGGTCCCCCGCGATCAGACATCTTATACCCTATCCTTTGAATAGGGGATAAGATGTCATGGGGTGGAGTGCCCCTTGAAAGCATGAATCATATCTGTCAGTTATTTTAGAAAATATCGACTAGAAGCATTGGGCTACTTTTGCTGTAAGTTTAAGTAAACATGGCTGTCATTATGGAGCACTCAAGCATCTCTCCATTTTCTCAGACTCCTGTATAGAAAACCTATTATCCTGCTGCAAAACTACACACATTTCAATGACAGGCACAGTTGACACTTCTGGAAAATGGAAAAATAGCAAAATTTACACCAAGTTTCAAGTTTTAAACAAAAAAGTTCACCATATAGTATGTTTCTTATTTAAAAGGTGTTTTATTGCAAACCTAGTCAACCATAGGAAAACAATTGCAAACGCCTATCTTTAAGTTCAACGGGACTATTTAAACTGAATGGTGACACCAGCACAGTGTGAGAATAGGATAAAACTAATAATCAACTTAAAATGTAACTGATAATTCATATGTTATGATTAGTTTATATTTATTTTAACTCTTTATATGTAATTTTAACAGGTATGTGTACCCAGAAAAATACTTTAAAAGAAGATACAGCAGAAAAATATGTAAGGCCCTTTGTCTTTCTTTGCTTACGTGCACATTTTCTACTTTTTTTTTTCTATGAATGTGGTCCCAAAGTCAATTTGGATGCCTTGTGATTGTGCTCAGTCATCTGCAGGTTATCTACGTCTAGCAGATTCCCTAAAACTTTCTGACACACTAACCTTCATGTGACTTCAAACAAAAGAATTGATCATTTAAATAAACACCTAAAGTCCTTTCTTTGTGACCACCTGATTCAGTTTGACAAGAAAGGGTCAGGCCCCTGTCACACTATAAAAATACCTCCGCTATATACGTCCGTCATAAAAATCTTGAAAATCGGACGTTAAACGGCCATTGGAAAATCCCTAACGGCCATTAGAAGATCCCATTATAGTCTATGGGATTTTTCTAATAGCTTTTTTAACCCGTTATCGCCAGTTATTTATAATGGCCATTATTTTGTGACGGGTGATAGTAACGGGAGAAATAGTTCATGCACTATTTCTTCCGTTCATTCACCCATCACAAAATTATGTTTATAACGGAGGTATTTTTATAATGTGAAAGGGGCCTTACAGTGAAGGACAGTCACACTCTTAATTCCCTGGCTCTTCTGTAACATTATCTTATTTGTTACAATGATAAGTCCCCCTGCTTCATTATTTAATCCAATTCTCCCTGCCTTACCCCTTTCACATGTTATCAAACGCTGGATTCATAATGTTTTCTTACTTTACTAATAAAGTGAGCTATATTTTACATTTCTAATGCCTTTATTTCCATTCTATATCACTTTTACATTCCTGCAAAGACATAAAAAATCCTGGCACACTCCATTGCTATATTATGGAGCAATCTTTTCTTAGAAGAATGGTAAAATATATCTCCAACATACAACACCTGAGAGACCTTCATATAGCAACACACAAATGGTTTTTAATATTTATAGTATGAAGATACATATAGTCTCTACCTTATACCCAAATAATAACCACAGCAATAATATCTACCCTTTAAATGAGCACTCTCATTAAAAGTAAATGTTGCTATTGCACTCCTTATGGTAAATAAAAAATCTTTCTAATGTACTTTACATATATATATATATATATATATATATATATATATATATATATATATGTGTGTGTGTTTTATATGTGTTTAAAAAAGCTGCCACTAGGTGTCTCCCTACTTGTCCAGAGCACATTTCTTCCTATCTCTTGCACAGACTTTGGACTGCTGCTGGCCTGGCAGAAGTCCAAAATCAGGAAATGGAGTCTGGAGTGCTGAGGGGGGTGTGTGCAGCCTTAGCCAATCATTTTATTTCACTCATTTCACACTGAACTGCTCTGGGCTGTGTGTAGCAGAGGGAGGGAGTTCTCCCCTGAACGGCTAAAGATGATGTCACGCCTGCTGGGTAACGCCCCTTCCCAGTCTGTGAATCTGACTGAGACTGAGCAGATATCAAGGTAGAAAACTAAAAAATAATAAAAATAAAGGCAGGGGATGGTTTATCATGATGGGGAAGTGAACTGGGAGGATTATAAAATTTGACAAGATCATGAGAGGTACTCTTTAAAGGGGTACTCTCGTGGAAAACTGGAGATCAACTGGTGCCAGAAAGTTAAACAGATTTGTAAATTACTTCTATTAAAAAATCTTAATCCTTCCAGTACTTTTTAGGGGCTGTATACTACAGAGGAAATGTTTTTCTTTTTGGATTTCTCTCATGTCACGACCACAGTGCTCTCTGCTGACATCTCTGTCCATTTTAGGAACTGTCTAGAGCAGGGGAAAATCCCAATAGCAAATATATGCTGCTCTGTACAGTTCCTAAAATGGACAGCAGAGGTCAGCAGAGAGCACTGTGGTCGTGACATAAGATAAATCCAAAAAGAAAAACATTTCCTCTGTAGTATGCAGCCCCTAAAAAGTACTGGAAGGATTAAGATTTTTTAATAGAATTAATTTACAAATCTGTTTAACTTTCTAGCACCAGTTCATTAAAAAAAAAAGTTTTCCGCGGGAGTACCCTTTTAATGACAATGGGATGACTATGAGCCATGACAGGGCATAAAACCAATAAGATGGCTTAAGCCAACCTGAGCTCCAGAAGGCACAAAATTACACATTGGGCTACCTAAATGAATGATGGTATCAAGTTCTATGTAAATATGTAGATGTTAGAGTTAACTGTTTTCTTTGTCTCTTTTTTCAGCTAGATAAAGATAAAGGCAGATTATTTAATATGTTTTCGGGACTGTTTGTCAGCTTGAGTGCTATATTTTATTTTAGTAGTATTTTATACAGTGCTCCAGCATTAGGTTGTAACTGATTGAGGACAACAATAAGTATACAGCCGGCCCAAGGCACTTACCGTTTAATTCTTTTTTGTAAAAATATGTCCTCTCAAGACTTTTTCCCTTCAGTCTACAAACTTTTTATCCATTATTCAACATCTGACCATATTTCTAAAGATGCCTATATATCGTCAATAGCTGTCAGGCAAACGTTATTCGGCCAACAGCTATATGGGCCATATGTTTATATGTTCTAAATAGAGAGATGGGAGTAAAGCTTCTGTCAGACACCTTTTGTGATGCCATATATCGGAAGTCTAAATGCTCCCATACACATTAGACCATTAATTTGTTCTGCCAGAAATGGTGGGTTTGGCTGACTTTTCAATAATGTATATGGCCTTAAAGGGGTACTCCGCTGCTCAGCGTTTCGAATAAACTGTTCCGAACGCTGGAGCCGATGCCGGAAGCTCATTATGGCATTGCCCCGCCCTCTCATGACATCATGTCCCGCCCCCTCTATGCAAGTCTATGGGAGGGGGTGTGGCAGCCGTCACGCCCCCTCCCATAGGCTTGCATTGAGGAGGGGGGTGACATCATGAGGGGGCGGCGGGGCTATGACATTACGGGCTCCCGACGCTGGCTCCAGCATTCAGAACAGTTTGTTCCAAATGCTGATCAGCGGAGTACCCCTTTAAGGTTCACAAGTAAGAGCTCCATGGTTAAAGGGGTACTCCACTGGCCCATGTTTACTTTGCTACTGCTGTAGTGCACCTGCGAGCAGGAAGCAGTGTAGTTCTCTGTACCCCTATGTGGTAGTGACCACCTTTTCCCTTACATAGCGGGCGCCATGTTGTCTTTGTGCGCTCCGTTTTGAAGGTTGTTCCTCCGTATTGCATCATCCTCATCATTCCGTTGTTCGGCACACCTCTTTAATGATTATTCATGCTTTTATTTTGCCTCCTCCTTGTTGGGCAGCATGCAGCTCCTAGACACGTCCTAATAGGCTGCCTCCCGTGCTATCAAGCCATGAACGTGAGCCATGAACGCATGCGCAGATACTTTTTGCCTACTATTGGTTGACTACTTAGCTTGGTTGACTAGTGACACTACACAGCAACACGCAGCAGACCCAGTTCATAGGTAGACAGCACGGCACTACTTTCCCTTCAGGTGCAGAACGGTGATGACACGGCAGACTAGGACTAAGGATTGCTGGAGGTGGTGCTCTGACTAGCAATAGTGCATGGAATCGCAACAAAAGAAGCAGAGAAATAATCGGCAACTCACCGCGGCCAGCTGAGTAAATCTTCTTTTATTTCATACTCACAAAATTATCATATGGGAAGAGGGTAGTGGGGGGACACAGGATGGCGACCAAGCTCCGTTTTGCACGATGATCGTGCTTCCTCTGGCCGGAGGAAGCACGATCATCGTGCGAAACGGAGCTTGGTCGCCATCCTGTGTCCCCCCACTACCCTCTTCCCATATGATAATTTTGTGAGTATGAAATAAAAGAAGATTTACTCAGCTGGCCGCGGTGAGTTGCCGATTATTTCTCTGCTTCTTTTGTTGCGACACGCAGCAGACCACTGACGAAACTGAGTGACACAGAGGTAAAAACCCCTGATTGGCCAGCACTGTGCAAGCATCAGAGCTAGCAAGATAGGATGATTGACAGCAGCCATCCTGCTAAAGAAAGGCGTCAACAGGCAGAAAGATTATCCCCTAGGTGGGGATAAGATAATTAGGAAGCCAGGGTAAGAGGTGGAGTATAAACATCAAAGGGGAGGAAGAACGAGGGAAAGGGGCGTTCAATACAGAGGTTGCAAGACATGCAGGGAAATGTAGTTTGCTATGGGCAGAAAAAGAGGAAGTGCTGGAAACAAGTTAAAGACAAAACAAAATGCCATGAGGAAACGAAAGCCCAACAGAAACGGCACGACGGAGCAGAAAGTACACAAACAAACATAAACAGATTAGGAGCCAAAAATAATTGCCCCCAATGGAGTACCCGGAGGGACATCTGATTGAATAAGTACACCTGAATAAGTACACAACTAAAGGCTAATAACTTTGTACTCACCGGCCAATTAGCCAGTGTCCTGTATTGTCTTCTTCCCCACATCCCTCCTACTTTATCTATATCTGGTCAAGCCCATTTACACTACATATATTCCAAGTGCAATTCTATTAGAAAAACTAGGTATCCCAAAAATTAAAGGTTAAGGGCATTTGTAATAAATATGGTTGTAAAATAACAGAGTTAAATACATAAAACATGTTGAATGTAATTTATTATGTACAGAATCGGTCACTAATGCGAATTGTGATATGAAAATATATTTGTCTGATTGCTACTACACCTTACCCACTAGTTCTTGGAGATTTAGCTTGGGTTAAAATACGTTGTATGAGTCTTGCATAGATATACTGTTTGGATAGTAAAGGAAAAAGAAACACCTGAGTAAATATGAAGCTGGAAATAAAGACTTGCAGCTGATTGTTTTAATACACTTTTACAAATGATATACATACAGTGTATATACATTTGTTCTGCACAGTTCCGAAGTACCAGTACACATTCCCATTCTCTTGGCTGCACATGTTGTCTTGGTCACTAAAGATCTTTTAAACATGCCCCAACAGAAACACTTGAATTTCTCATTTTTTTTACATTTTTTTTTATTATCGTTCAAAAGTAATAAAATCTTTAACCCTTTCAGGATATAGCCAATTTAAACATTTCTGTTTTTGTTTTTTTACCCTTAACTTGCAATAGTCATTTGAATAGTTTTTCTAGCACGAGTTATAAAACATAAAAAAATTGCTTTTTGTTGCCGTAGTTATGACTCTTTATGTTTTTTTTTATGATGGAGCATTGTGGGACTTTCTTTTTGTATGGTGAGCTGTAAGTTTTTATTAATGCCCTTTTGGAATAAATATGACTTTTTATCACTTATTATTTTTTGGGGAAAGCACATTGACCAAACGATTGTGATTTCTGCATTGGGTATTATTATTATTGTCATTCAGCTCAAATAACAGGATATATAGATCACACATATATGTAGTGATACCATATAATTTTTATTTTATATATTGAAATATTAAAGGGAACATGTCAGAACTTTTCGGGGGTAGGGGGAAAATTGGGGCTGACGCATAAGACAAGAATAGCGTCCTTTATTAAAACAAACTAGGATTCACTCTTAGATGTAGAAGTGTTTTAGAGCAATCATAGTTTTTTTTTCCAAACTTTATTTATAAAGGTTTTGATAAATAAGTCAGGAATAAGGACAAAGCAATGTCCAATACAAAACAGTAATAACCAGTAAACATACAAGAATAGGGAATACAAAGGGATAGTCACACAGAGGAAAGACAAGACAAGGGAAAGAGGGCATAACAGGGGAACAAAGATTACACCTCATAAATGATACGGATTATAGCACAATCACAGGTATGTACACTTATTAATTATAAAAGTACAAAAACAATTATCAGGTAGTACAAGGTCAGCATTGTGGGCTGTGAGTCCTATATATAAGGGTGTCTAAGCCAATGTGAGCGCGGATAGTGTCAACGTCCAGAATAGTAAATCTTAAAGAAAGCCAGATTTAAACAGGAATTTTGTGACCTAGCGGGTCTGTCTGCTGAGTCCAGAGCATAGCCATTTGTTCCACTTATGGAGGAAGTCCATCTTCTTACCAATTTTACGGGCCATGAGTCTCTCATTGTGCAAGAAAAGTTCACTTTAGCTACCTACATGGAAATGCCCGGAGTGTCTTTTAGTTTTCCAAAGAGATGCTATCAGGGTGCGGGCCATTGTAAGAATATGAAAAGCAATGGTTCTAATGTCCACAGGTAAGTCTTGCACATTCAAAGAAAGTAGGGCCATGCTCGGACCCCAGGTTAGTTTATAATCCAGAGTTTTGGTAAGCAGGTGGAAAACTTTGACCCAAAACGGAGCAAGTGTACTGCAAGACCACCAGACGTGATAGAAGGTCCCCACCTGGTCGCCATACCTCCACCATGTAGGATTAGTTTGTGGGTATATTTTTGATAGACGATCAGGTGTACCACCTGTACATGAGTTTGCGAGCCGATTCCACATGGTTGGTGCGTTGAAATGGTTTGGTGAGTTGAAAAGGTAAGGTATATATAGAAGATCATTGATCCTCCCTTATTGGGATATCTCAAACCCTTTCCCATGTAGTTTTAAATGGGTAGACAGTAGGGGCTAAAAATTGCAGTAGGTGATGGTATGAGACCGAGATTCCCCCCTTTACTCCAACTCAGTGAGTGAAGTAAGAGGTATACAACATGTATACCAGGAATGGAACGAAAGAAAGTGTCTGAGTTTTAGAAACTTGTAGAAGTCATTCTTTGGTACTGAGTATTCTTACTTAAGCGCCATCAAGTCCACTATAACAGGAGGTGGAAAACCAAATTTGGAAAGGACTGCTCGTAAATATCCCCAGTGTACCCGGTCGAATGCCTTCTTCGCGTTCAAGGACAAGAGTAGAGAAGGCGTCCGACCCCGGTGCGTAACTGCTATAATGTTGAGGAAACGTCTAGTCAGCTTTTGACGAATCCTACCTGATCAGCATGTATCAAAGAAGGGAGAATTTCTGCAATGTGATTAGCCCACAACTTAGTGTATAGTTTAAGATCTGAATTCAGCAGAGAGATTGGGCGAAAGATGGGGGGTCCAGTCAGTTGTTTCCCCTCTAGCATTTAAGCAGGGATCTGACCCGAACACGCTATCTCATTGAATAGATCCTCGAGATGGGGAGCTAGGAGATCTGCATGGTGTTTATATAGTTCATTCACTAACCCATCAGGACCGGGAGATTTGGATCCCTTTAAAGCTCTGATTGCATCAAGTACCTCTGAGGAAGAAAAGGGTAAGGAAAGGGAGGCAGCAGCCTGCGAAGATAGAAGTGGAAGGACAACAGGAGAAAGGAAATCAGAAATGGAGAGAGGGGTAGGCAGAGAGGAAGAGTCCGCAGTAGAAAGGTTGTACAGTGATTCATAATAAGTCGCAAAAGCATTGGCAATGGCTTGTCGGTCAAAGACTTTAGTTCCATCCGGCAGGGAGAGGAACGGTATGTGACTCTTTGCCGCTCTGATCTTAATTTGTCGGGCAAAAACTTTCCCTGGCTTGTTAGCATACCAATATGAATTTAGCCTTATGCATCTAAGAGTGAGGTCAAATTTGTGAAAGTCTAGGGAATGTGACTCTGTAGTCAGTGCTGAAATGCATGATTGAACGTCAGGGGAGTATGAAGCCTTATTTTGTCTGTGTAGTGAAATGCGTTTTTCCCTCACTTGTTTGCCTTGGTGGGCAGATTGACCAATGAGAGCACCACGTACAGTGGCTCTAAATGCGCACCATAGCACCGATTCTTTAGCCACAGTTCCTTTGTTGAGAGTGAAAAAGGAAGCAATGTCGTCATTTAGTTTGGGTTTATATATTGGATGTTGAAGGACATGTGGACTAGCTCGCCACAACTTGGACATCTGATTGAGGGATCTCTCTTCTACATGAATAGTAACTGGTGCGTGACCCGACCAGGTGATAGTGTGGATTTGTGATTTAGAGATGCAAAGTAATAAGAAGAAATCAATTCTAGTGTATACATTATGGGGGTGTGAGAAGAACGAGAAATCTTGTTCACTAGCATGTTGGATTCTCCAAACATCATAGAGTTCTTCATTAGAGATTGTTGCGAAAATAGGGGTAGGTTCTGAAAAGTGGGAAGTTGAGGTGGAATCCACAGATGGCCATAGTGTAGA
Source organism: Hyla sarda (assembly GCF_029499605.1). Classification (NCBI taxonomy): domain Eukaryota; kingdom Metazoa; phylum Chordata; class Amphibia; order Anura; family Hylidae; genus Hyla; species Hyla sarda. The sequence goes on from NC_079193.1 coordinate 284,089,314, forward strand.
ATTGAAATTGCCCACCACAATAAGGCGAATAGCGAGTGAATCTCGAATATAGAGTGAATCTCGCTAACTTAGACAGAATGTGTTTGATGAATGCATGTTGCTTCCTGTTAGGAGTATAAACCACTACGAAAGTGTAAGGTATGGTATTAATAGTACAATTGACAATCAAAAACCTGCCACCACTGTCAGCCTCCACCACCGCATCAGAGAATGCAATAGTATCTTTGATAGCCAATGCCACGGACAGTCTGACGGAGTATAATTCCGACAGGTGCGTTTCTTGTAAACATAGCACGTCAGCTCCCAAACGTTTGGCTTCAGCCCAAGGCAGTGAGCATTTGTAGGGGGAGTTCAGGCCCCTAACATTAATAGAAGCGATTTGTATGATAATTACGAGGTAGGAGGCAACAGGGTTGACAGCATCTTCCAAATATCAAGGCAGTAACCATAGGTGGCATGACATGCATACCAGCATGTAATCTCGAGAGGGTGCAGAAAAATACAGAAAAAAAACAGAAACAAGTAGGAGCATCAACAGGATGCCAAACAGTAAAATATAGCAATAGAATGAGCATAATGGTGACCCAGGAAGGGAGCCACCTACGGGGGGATACAGGTAAACAAAAACCCATGTCAAAACATGCACTTTTCTGGCAAAACACAAACTATGCCCCTGAATAATCATAAGAGTAAATTAGACTTTCTTTCCCATACTGTACCACAGTCCAGTCTGCAGAGATCTGCCATGGAGGGTGAGTGGGGACCTCAGGTTCTGCGGTCGGTGGGGAGGAAAGATGCCATGTGGAGCAAAGTGCCAGTAAGTCCTCTGGTGAAGATGCAAAGTGCTTAGAAACGTTGTAGATTGCAATGATTTTAGTGGGGAAACCCCATTTATAGGGAACTCCATGCACTCTAAAAATGCTGGTGCCTTTGGAGAATTGCCGGCGACGGGCCATTGTAGTCGCAGAGAGGTCAGCGAAAATGGACAGGTGTGCAAACCTTTCAGGTACTGTAGAGGACTGTCGGGCAGCCAAAATAATCCTCTCCTTTATGAGGTAAAAATGCATGATAACATCCTGTGGAGATGAGACTGGAACTGTTTTCAATTTAGGGAGACGGTGCACCCGGTGCAGTAAAAGGTCGTGTGAGGAGGCTGAGGGAAGCAAGGCAGCAAAATAATCAGTCACAAAGTCCAGCAGGTCCTCAGTTTTAATTTCTTCAGGGAACGGTCCTCCATGTCAGCCATTTTAGCTTTAAGGACAGCTATCTCATCCTCCAAAAGGTTGAGCGTGTCCACCACAGTGTTGTGGGCAGAGGTGAGCTCACCCATTTTGTTTTTCATGTGAGCAGTGCGGGTTCCAAGTGAATGTAGATCCTGCTGGATGTGGGACACGCAGATCTTATCTCCTTCTGAATAGTGGAGGTGAGTTCCGCCGCCACTGCCATTAGAATGGCTTTTGTGAGTGCAGGAGAAGGTCCAGATTGTGAACCTCCTGTAGGCAGTATGGGCAGCTGAAATGCCGGAGAATGATGGTCCACAGGGGAGATCGGGGGATAAGACTAAGGTGAGTCCACAGATAGTGAGCCGACGGAGCTCGGAGAGGTAACACCTCGTTGCGATAGGGCACCCGTGGAAGCTGGCGAGCCGCCCGGGCCCCGGGATTCTTTTGCCCCTGCCGCTGGCAGGCCACTGACGCCATCTTGAGAGTCCACGGCTGGAATGAACTGCGTGAATTTAAGTGGGCTCTTCTTTCCTTTTTTGGTTCTCGCCATAGCTCACCAGAGGCAGGGAAAGCTTATGGCACCAAGGATAGCAGGTAAAGCGATATTAAGCCGGTGTGTGCCGCTGATAAGACAGTCGGAGCTCACAGACTATGCGTCCTCCACCATGCGCGTTCAGGCCACACCCCCGCAATCATAGTTTTTTAAACTGTCCAGGAATGGAGCATTGATTTGTGGGAACTGTCCCAGTCACCTTCTCCCTGTCCCACCAGGAATGAATTATATTTAAAATTGATGCAAAACTTACACAAACTTTAAGCTGTTTGCAATAACATGCAGCTAGTACACAGGCGCGGAAGAACGAGGGTGGAGCTACATTTTTACAGAGAACCGGGTCACAGACATGGGGGTATCTATAGATATTAAACTCAATGTGTTTGTATGTGTGTATGCGTGTGTGTATGTTCCACAATCACGTCCAAACTGCTAAAGATATTAACAGAAAACGTGGCACAAGTTACTTATATGTCAACAACAAACATATGATTGGCTAATTTTACCCTTACTCACCCCCATTAGCCAGGGTCAGGGTTTTTGTTTAACCCCTTAACGACTGAGCCCTTTTTCACCTGAAGGACTGAGCCCTTCTTCGCAATTCTGACCACCGTCACTTTAAGCGTTAATAACTCTAAAACGCTTATACCGAATATTCTGATTCTGAGATTGTTTTTTCGTGACATATTCTACTTTATTTTGGTGGTAAATTTTCGGCGTTACTTGCATCCTTTCTTGGTGAAAAATCCCAAAAAGGAAAATGGATATTCCAAATAAATTTTATTTTTATTCACAAATACAATATGTCCACTTTATGTTGGCATCATAAAATGGACATATTTTTACTTTTTGAAAAATTTTTAGGGCTTCAAAGTAGAGCAGCAATTTTCAAAAATTTCATGAAAATTGCAAAATCTGAAGGGACAGATGTTACAGAACTACAACTCCCAGCATGCCTGGGTGGTCTAGGCATGCTGAGAGTTGTAGTTTGGCAACATCTGGAGGGCTACCGTTTGGGCACCACTGTAACAGTGGTCCCCAAACTGTGACCCTCCAGATATTGCAAAACTACAACTCCCAGCATGCCCACACAGCCTTTCGCTGTCTGGGCATGTTGGGAGTTGCAGTCCGGCCTTGCTAGTGGTTGCCACAGTAAAGATCACATTACTTTCACTTTCATTTCTCCCCCCCCCCACCGTCGATTCCCTACCTGAGCCGTGATCTCCGCTGGATGTCTGCGATGATCGCCGGGCCCCACGCGTCTGGTCCTCAGGTAAAGGCCTCCATCTTCTCCCCCTGTTCTGCCCGACATCCAGGGGTGGGCAGAACAGGGGGGGGGGGTTCCATGGCAACCCCCTGTCCTGCGCTGCCATTGGTCAGAACTCAGTTCTGACTAATGGCAGGGGATAGGAAGAGATCGCAGCACTGCGACCTCAGTCCTATCCCTTAGACTGATCGGGGCTGTCACTGACAACTCCGATCATCCCTATTTTCTGGGTGATCGGGTCACCGGAGACCCGATCAGCGCGGAATTGGAGAAAATCGCATGTCTGAATTGACATGCGATTTTCTCCGATCGCCGACATGGGGGGGTCTCAGGACCCCCCTGGGCGATGTACCGGGATGCCTGCTGAATGATTTTATAGCAGGCATCCCAATAAGGTCCCTAACCGGCTAACGGTGGGGACTGGAATTCCGACGGGCGTATCCATACACCCTCAGTCCTTAAGGACTTTAAAACAGGGGCGTTTGGATACGCCCAATGTCCTTAACAGGTTAAACTCCCATACAAGTCTATGGGAAATATATGTTACTGCATAACTTCCAAATGGCTGGAGATATTTCGATAATACTTGGTCACATGTTACTTATATGTCCACATAAAATATAGGATAGTTAATTTAACCCTTTACTATCACCATTTGTGAGGGTCTGGGTTTTTGTTTAAAGTCCCATGCAAATCAATGAGAAATGTATGTTCCAACATAACTTCTGTATGACTGGAGATATTTCAATACCTGGTACACATATTACAGATTGGGATATGAGGACGGCATGGGAGGTCGGGATAGGAGGTCGGGATGGGAGGTCGAGAAAGGAGGTCGAGATAGGAGGTCGTGATAGCAGGTCGGGATAGGAGGACGGGATATGCGGACGGGATACGAGGACGGGATAGGAGGATGGGATAGGAGGTCGAGAAAGGAGGTCGTGATAGCAGGTCAGGATAGGAGGACGGGATATGCGAACGGGATACGAGGATGGGATAGGAGGTCCAGATAGGAGGTCGAGATAGGAGGACGGGATAGGAGGTCGGGATAGGAGGTCGAGATAGGAAGTTGAGATAGGAGGTAATGTAGTGAAATGCGTTTTTCCCTCACTTGTTTGCCTTGGTGGGCAGATTGACCAATGAGAGCACCACGTACAGTGGCTCTAAATGCGCACCATAGCACCGATTCTTTAGCCACAGTTCCTTTGTTGAGAGTGAAAAAGGAAGCAATGTCGTCATTTAGTTTGGGTTTATATATTGGATGTTGAAGGACATGTGGACTAGCTCGCCACAACTTGGACATCTGATTGAGGGATCTCTCTTCTACATGAATAGTAACTGGTGCGTGACCCGACCAGGTGATAGTGTGGATTTGTGATTTAGAGATGCAAAGTAATAAGAAGAAATCAATTCTAGTGTATACATTATGGGGGTGTGAGAAGAACGAGAAATCTTGTTCACTAGCATGTTGGATTCTCCAAACATCATAGAGTTCTTCATTAGAGATTGTTGCGAAAATAGGGGTAGGTTCTGAAAAGTGGGAAGTTGAGGTGGAATCCACAGATGGCCATAGTGTAGAATTGAAATTGCCCACCACAATAAGGCGAATAGCAAGTGAATCTCGAATATAGAGTGAATCTCGCTAACTTAGACAGAATGTGTTTGATGAATGCATGTTGCTTCCTGTTAGGAGTATAAACCACTACGAAAGTGTAAGGTATGGTATTAATAGTACAATTGACAATCAAAAACCTGCCACCACTGTCAGCCTCCACCACCGCATCAGAGAATGCAATAGTATCTTTGATAGCCAATGCCACGGACAGTCTGACGGAGTATAATTCCGACAGGTGCGTTTCTTGTAATCATAGCACGTCAGCTCCCAAACGTTTGGCTTCAGCCCAAGGCAGTGAGCATTTGTAGGGGGAGTTCAGGCCCCTAACATTAATAGAAGCGATTTGTATGATAATTACGAGGTAGGAGGCAACAGGGTTGACAGCATCTTCCAAATATCAAGGCAGCCAGGACTGTCGGGCAGCCAAAATAATCCTCTCCTTTATGAGGTAAAAATGCATGATAACATCCTGTGGAGATGAGACTGGAACTGTTTTCAATTTAGGGAGACGGTGCACCCGGTGCAGTAAAAGGTCGTGTGAGGAGGCTGAGGGAAGCAAGGCAGCAAAATAATCAGTCACAAAGTCCAGCAGGTCCTCAGTTTTAATTTCTTCAGGGAACGGTCCTCCATGTCAGCCATTTTAGCTTTAAGGACAGCTATCTCATCCTCCAAAAGGTTGAGCGTGTCCACCACAGTGTTGTGGGCAGAGGTGAGCTCACCCATTTTGTTTTTCATGTGAGCAGTGCGGGTTCCAAGTGAATGTAGATCCTGCTGGATGTGGGACACGCAGATCTTATCTCCTTCTGAATAGTGGAGGTGAGTTCCGCCGCCACTGCCATTAGAATGGCTTTTGTGAGTGCAGGAGAAGGTCCAGCTTGTGAACCTCCTGTAGGCAGTATGGGCAGCTGAAATGCCGGAGAATGATGGTCCACAGGGGAGATCGGGGGATAAGACTAAGGTGAGTCCACAGATAGTGAGCCGACGGAGCTCGGAGAGGTAACACCTCGTTGCGATAGGGCACCCGTGGAAGCTGGCGAGCCGCCCGGGCCCCGGGATTCTTTTGCCCCTGCCGCTGGCAGGCCACTGACGCCATCTTGAGAGTCCACGGCTGGAATGAACTGCGTGAATTTAAGTGGGCTCTTCTTTCCTTTTTTGGTTCTCGCCATAGCTCACCAGAGGCAGGGAAAGCTTATGGCACCAAGGATAGCAGGTAAAGCGATATTAAGCCGGTGTGTGCCGCTGATAAGACAGTCGGAGCTCACAGACTATGCGTCCTCCACCATGCGCGTTCAGGCCACACCCCCGCAATCATAGTTTTTTTAAACTGTCCAGGAATGGAGCATTGATTTGTGGGAACTGTCCCAGTCACCTTCTCCCTGTCCCACCAGGAATGAATTATATTTAAAATTGATGCAAAACTTACACAAACTTTAAGCTGTTTGCAATAACATGCAGCTAGTACACAGGCGCGGAAGAACGAGGGTGGAGCTACATTTTTACAGAGAACCGGGTCACAGACATGGGGGTATCTATAGATATTAAACTCAATGTGTTTGTATGTGTGTATGCGTGTGTGTATGTTCCACAATCACGTCCAAACTGCTAAAGATATTAACAGAAAACGTGGCACAAGTTACTTATATGTCAACAACAAACATATGATTGGCTAATTTTACCCTTACTCACCCCCATTAGCCAGGGTCAGGGTTTTTGTTTAACCCCTTAACGACTGAGCCCTTTTTCACCTGAAGGACTGAGCCCTTCTTCGCAATTCTGACCACCGTCACTTTAAGCGTTAATAACTCTAAAACGCTTATACCGAATATTCTGATTCTGAGATTGTTTTTTCGTGACATATTCTACTTTATTTTGGTGGTAAATTTTCGGCGTTACTTGCATCCTTTCTTGGTGAAAAATCCCAAAAAGGAAAATGGATATTCCAAATAAATTTTATTTTTATTCACAAATACAATATGTCCACTTTATGTTGGCATCATAAAATGGACATATTTTTACTTTTTGAAAAATTTTTAGGGCTTCAAAGTAGAGCAGCAATTTTCAAAAATTTCATGAAAATTGCAAAATCTGAAGGGACAGATGTTACAGAACTACAACTCCCAGCATGCCTGGGTGGTCTAGGCATGCTGAGAGTTGTAGTTTGGCAACATCTGGAGGGCTACCGTTTGGGCACCACTGTAACAGTGGTCCCCAAACTGTGACCCTCCAGATATTGCAAAACTACAACTCCCAGCATGCCCACACAGCCTTTCGCTGTCTGGGCATGTTGGGAGTTGCAGTCCGGCCTTGCTAGTGGTTGCCACAGTAAAGATCACATTACTTTCACTTTCATTTCTCCCCCCCCCCACCGTCGATTCCCTACCTGAGCCGTGATCTCCGCTGGATGTCTGCGATGATCGCCGGGCCCCACGCGTCTGGTCCTCAGGTAAAGGCCTCCATCTTCTCCCCCTGTTCTGCCCGACATCCAGGGGTGGGCAGAACAGGGGGGGGGGTTCCATGGCAACCCCCTGTCCTGCGCTACCATTGGTCAGAACTCAGTTCTGACTAATGGCAGGGGATAGGAAGAGATCGCAGCACTGCGACCTCAGTCCTATCCCTTAGACTGATCGGGGCTGTCACTGACAACTCCGATCATCCCTATTTTCTGGGTGATCGGGTCACCGGAGACCCGATCAGCGCGGAATTGGAGAAAATCGCATGTCTGAATTGACATGCGATTTTCTCCGATCGCCGACATGGGGGGGTCTCAGGACCCCCCTGGGCGATGTACCGGGATGCCTGCTGAATGATTTTATAGCAGGCATCCCAATAAGGTCCCTAACCGGCTAACGGTGGGGACTGGAATTCCGACGGGCGTATCCATACACCCTCAGTCCTTAAGGACTTTAAAACAGGGGCGTTTGGATACGCCCAATGTCCTTAACAGGTTAAACTCCCATACAAGTCTATGGGAAATATATGTTACTGCATAACTTCCAAATGGCTGGAGATATTTCGATAATACTTGGTCACATGTTACTTATATGTCCACATAAAATATAGGATAGTTAATTTAACCCTTAACTATCACCATTTGTGAGGGTCTGGGTTTTTGTTTAAAGTCCCATGCAAATCAATGAGAAATGTATGTTCCAACATAACTTCTGTATGACTGGAGATATTTCAATACCTGGTACACATATTACAGATTGGGATATGAGGACGGCATGGGAGGTCGGGATAGGAGGTCGGGATGGGAGGTCGAGAAAGGAGGTCGAGATAGGAGGTCGTGATAGCAGGTCGGGATAGGAGGACGGGATATGCGGACGGGATACGAGGACGGGATAGGAGGATGGGATAGGAGGTCGAGAAAGGAGGTCGTGATAGCAGGTCAGGATAGGAGGACGGGATATGCGAACGGGATACGAGGATGGGATAGGAGGTCCAGATAGGAGGTCGAGATAGGAGGACGGGATAGGAGGTCGGGATAGGAGGTCGAGATAGGAAGTTGAGATAGGAGGTAAACATAGGAGGACGGGATAGGAGGACGGGATAGGAGGTCGGGATAAGAGGTCGAGATAGGAGGTCGAGACAGGAGGACGGAATAGGAGGACAGGATAGGAGGTCAGGATAGGAGGTCGGGATAGGAGGTAAAGATAGGAGGATGGTATAGGAGGACGGGATAGGAGTTCGGGATAGGAGGTCTAGATAGGAGGTCGAGAAAGGAGGACGGGATAGGAGGACAGGATAGGAGGTCAGGATAGGTAGTCGGGATAGGAGGTCGAGATAGGAGGTCGAGATAGGAGGTCGAGATAGGAGGACGGGATATGAAGACGGGATATGAGGATGGGATACGATGACGGGATAGGAGGTTGGGATAGGAGGTCGAGATAGGAGGATGGGATATGAGGACAAGATATGAGGACGGTATAGGAGGTCGGGATAGGAGGTCGGGATAGGAGGTCGAGATAGGAGGACGGGAAAGGAGGATGGGATAGGAGGTCGAGATATGAGGACAGGAAAGGAGGACGGGATAGGAGGTCAGGATAGGAGGTCGAGATAGGAGGATGGGATAGGAGGACGGGATAGGAGGTCGGGATAGGAGGTCGGCATAGGAGGTCAAGATAGGAGGTCAAGATAGGAGGACGGGATAGGAGGACGGGATATGAGGACGGGATAGGACGACAGGATAGGAGGTCGGGATAGGATGTTGAGATATGAGGACGGGATATGGAGTTGGGATATGACAACAATATATGAGGACGGAATATGAAGTGAAAAGGTTCCTCTGTAGATTTTCCTCCACAACAAGGATTAGGAAGGAAAAACTGGGCAACACCGGGTACTCAGCTAGTGTATATATATAAAACTCAATGTGTGTATGTTCCAGCATCACGAGCAAAAGGCTGAGGATTTTAACATGAAACTTGGCACACATGTTACTTATATGTCAACAACAAACACAGGGTAGTTGATTTAACCCTTACTCACTATAACTTGGCTGGAGATATTTTGATAATACTTGGTCACATGTTACTTATATGTCCACTTAAAATATAGGATAGTTAATTTAACCCTTAACTACCCCATTTGTGAGGGTCAGGGTTTTTGTTTAAAGTCCCATGCAAATCAATGGGAAATGTATGTTCCCACATAACTTCCGTACGGCTGGAGATATTTCAAGAATACCTGGTACACATATTACTTATATGTCAAATGAAAATATATGGTAGTTAACTTAACCCTTATCTACACCCTTATATAAAATATGGGTTTTTGTTTCAAGTCCCATGCAAGTATATGGGGCTTCCAGTACCTTACTCCACAAGCTCCGTTCTGCATCTCCTGGTGAATGTGTTACACCCCATCTCACAAAGATATGCCTACATTTTAAGCCCCACCCCTTGTATTCTCTACCCTTTTTGTGCATCGGTCTGGCTTGCAAATCACGCCCAGTCCCACAAAGCTATGCCCCCTTCTATTTCCAGCTTACAGTATCTTCATCTCAAATCAGTCCCACTTTAGGATATGATATGAGGATGGGACATAAGAACGGGATATTAGGTCAGGATATGAGGCTGGGATATGAGGACGGGATATGAGGATGGTATATGAGGATGGGATATGAGGTCGGGATATGAGGACGGGAAAGGAGGCCAAAATAGGAGGACAGGAAATGAGGTTGAGATAGGAGGTTGGGATATAAGGATGGTATATGAGGATGGGATATGAGGTTGAGACATGAGGACGGCATAGGAGGTCGAGATATGAGGATGGGATATGAGGTCGGGATATGAGGATGGGATAAGAGGTTTTGATAGGAGGACAGTATAGGAGGACACGATAGGAGGTCGGGATAGGAGGTCGGGATAGGAGGCCAGGATATGAGGTCGGGATAGGAGGACAGGATATGAGGTCGAGTTAGGAGGACGGGATAGGAGGTTGGGATATGAGGACGGGATATGTGGTTCGAGATAGGAGGACGGGATATGAGGATGGGATATGAGGTCGAGATATGATGATGGGATATGGGGTTGGGATATGACAACAATAGATGAGGACGGGATATGAAGTCAAAAGCTTCCTCCTTTGTTGATTTTCCTCCCCAACAAAGATTAGGAAGGAAAAACCGGGCAACACCGGGTACTCAGCTAGTGCATATATAAAACTCAATGTGTGTTTGTATGTATGTATGTTCCAGCATCATGTCCAAACGGCTAAAGATATTAACGGGAAACTTGGTACACATGTTACTCATATGTCAACAACAAACAGGATATGTGATTTAACCCTCACTCACCACAATTTGCCAGGGTCGGGGTTATTGTTTAAAGTCCCATACAAGTCTATGGGAAATATATGTTACTGCATAACTTCCAAATGGCTGGAGATATTTCGATAATACTTGGTCACATATTACTTATATGTCCACTAAAAATATAGGATAGTTAATTTAACCCTTAATTATCCCCATTTGTGAGGGTCGGGGTTTTGTTTAAGGTCCCATGCAAATCTACGGGAAATGTATGTTCCCACAAAACTTCCGTACGGCTGGAGATATTTTAATAATACCTGGTACACATATTACTGATATGTCAAATAAAAATATATGATAGTTAAATTAAGCCTTACCCACACCCTTATATAAAAGATGGGTTTTTGTTTATGGGACTTCCAGTACCTTACTCCACAAGCTCCGCTCTGCATCTCCTGGTGAATGTGTCAATCCAGCTTACAAGCCACACCCCACCTCACAAAGACATGCCCACTGTTTAAGCCCCACCCCTTATATTATCTACCCTTTTTGTGCTTTATATTTAATACTTTTATCCTGTCCTCAGGTGGGACTGATTTGTGATGAAGATATTGTAAACTGAAAATGGAAGGCTACGTGGCTTTGTGGGACTTGGTGAGATTTGCAGGTCAAACCGGCTTGCAAATCTCACCAAGTCCCACAAAGCCACATAACCTTCTATTTTCAGTTTACAATATCTTCATCACAAATCAGTCCCACCTGAGGACAGGATATGAGGATGGGATATAAAGACGGGATATGAGGACAGTATATGAGAAGATGGGATATAAGGACGGGATATGAGGACAATATATGAGAATGGGATATGAGGACGGGATATGAGGATGGGATTTGAGGTCGGGATATGAGGACGGGATATGAGGAGGGGATATGAGGTTGGGATAGGAGGTAGGGATATTAGGACGAGATATGAGGACGGGATATGGGGATGGTATATGGGGTTGGGATATCACAAAAATATATGAAGATGGGATATGAAGTCAAAAGCTTCCTCCTTTGTTGATTTTCCTCCCCAACAAGTATTAGGAAGGAAAAAACAAGCAACCGGGCAACTCAGCTAGTATAATGTATAATTACTGGTATGCATCACATTTGCAGCAGCATAAGGGTGCTCTTAAGATGTTTAAAATGACTGAACTGAAAAATTCTAAAACTGTAATTATCATTAAAAATAACATTTTGGGTTGAGTTGGGAGAAAATACTTATATTTGTCATATTTAGTAATTGAAATTGTTCTTGTTTTATTGTTTTATTTTTTTATTTTTAAAATAAACCTTTTTTGCTGTGGAAGTTGAATAATTTTGACTGCAACTGTGTCTATTAATTGATCTGACCAGAAATCATGTAACCTGTGCGAAGCTTCATAAAGAAGGAAGGATGCAAGAACATTGACCAATTCCTTGTTTAAAAAAAAAAGGTGTAGATTGATCATAAAAGAATTAATCACTGCCCTGCACAAAATGTAAAATCCAATATCCTCCAGATTTTCTATGTCACCTAAATAAAGGTTATTATAATGTGAATGGTGTGTAAAAGTCTGCACTAGTCAAACATTGCCATAGTGTTGCTTTCATACACAAAGGAGAAGCTTTGTTCACAGATAACTTGCTGCCTTTGCATATGTATGCAATTTGCCACTAATCTATCACCCTTTCAGCTTCTAACACCTTGGGCTATTGCCTTTGATGACAGCTTCTTATTTTGTCTTACTGATTCTGAATGTGTCTTTCTTTTTGTACAAGTCAACAGATGTAACATGACATTTTATATTAACAAACCGAGCATAAAAAGACAACATAGAATTATTATCAATGTGTGATATCACATTACATTTCACATCACAATAAATGTCTAGTCAATATAAAGTAGCCATGGGGTTGTCTCATGAGAAAAACTTTATTTACAACTATATTTTCCCTTGGAAAATAACATTTGATCACAAGGAGTTCTACTAGTTGGACCTGTGGCCGTAGTCCAATCTTGGGTTGCTATCTTAACATGCTTGAGGTAGGGGTTAGTTCAGTCTCATAAAGTATAGCAGCATGTTCACTAAGGGAAGATCATTAATTAAGTTTTTTGTAGACTGATGTCAATGAGCACCCACAAGGTGGATTGTGTCTGGAGAACAAAAAAGCAAGAGATAGGGTCACTCACTTACTTGCTACCTCACCTAGATAGTTTGATATAGAGCATACCTATTGAGTTATGTGATCAATAGGGCACAACTCTACTTAGAGGGGTACTCCGCTGCTCAGCGTTTGGAACAAACTGTTCCGAATGCTGGAGCCGGTGCTGGGAGCTCGTAAAGTCAAAGCCCTATCCCCTCATGACATGACACCCCACCCCCTCAATGCAAGTCTATGGGAGGGGGCGTGACGGCTGTCCCGCCGCCTCCCATAGACTTGCATTGAGGGTGAGGGGTGTGACGTAATGAGGGGGAGGGGCTATGACATCACGAGCTCCTGGCACCGGATCCAGCGTTCTGAACAGTTTTTCCCAAATGCTGAGTAGCGGAGTACCCCTTTAAGATGTGACAATAGTCAACAGGTATACTCTGGGGATTATACTCTTTATGAGCTTTTTGTACTCAGTTGTGGCACCCAGATGTCCTTAAAGCCACTATTCCTTCTGCACTGCTAGACAAAGTCCACTTGGAGATGTCGGCCAACAGACCACTAAATACCTCTTTCTGTTAGAGCACTGGAGCTCACAGGGACCGAAGATAATGTAAAATAATGTTTAGGATGATTCTTGCATTGTTTTCACAGTACTAATTCTGGTGTTTATTATAAGTTTCCAATTGTGTGCCTCACATTAATATGATCATGTATATTATTCTAATATTTTGACATTTTATATCCACGCTCCATCACCAATGATTGTTGATGATAAGGGCTTATAAATGGTCTTTGACGCACTCTGCATGTATGCTTGAGAAAGGCTCTAATCTGAAGCCGAACCGTAGCAGCTCTGTCACAGATGGGTAAATAAAACTACACTTTTTCTTAATTTTGCCTTTTGAAGTGCCGCTTCCTTCTTGGATTTACATTGTCTCTCTAGATGGTGGGTCGGGTCATGGAGCTGAGTACCCTATTTGGACTTGAAGTCTCATTGATTGAACTATAAGTTCTAGCACGGTGCTCCTCCAATTCCTTTATTTTGGATTGCTACCGCACCTAGGTAGACTATCAGGATATACAGCAACCTGATGGAGTTATGTGATCAATAGGGCCCAACTCTACTTACGAAGTGACAATAGTCAACAGTTATACTCTGAAATAATGGAGTATGTGCAGCACCCAGAAATAATATGCAAGGTTAACTGAGAAACTCTCACACCCTAATGAGAGTTAAGGGAAAATTATAGGAGAAAATAGATTACTCAGTCCTCAGCTATACCACTTGAAAAAAGTGTATGGTGGATGGATGGCTCAGATGGAAATAAATATACTTCCAGACCAATTAATTATATGGTATATTTAATATAAAGCAATAAAATATCCTAAAAAGTCACAGCCGTAGGGCTCTACGGCTGTGGATATGGATACAATAATTAATAATTATATTTCTATCACAAATATTGAATAAGCCCTGGAGAGTGGATATGATGCTCAAATCCAGTGAACCATATAGGTAAATAGGTATACCGTGTTATATATATTATCCCTGCAAAAAAATATATAGTATAAGAATGCAGCAACAATAGAACAACAATAAAGATGATAAATAATGTATCCCTGTAAAAAATATGGCAACAGTGGGATACAACAGCAGTATGTGGCAACAGTAAATGCAGCAGTAATAACCCTACAAAGGAAGGTATAGCAGCAGTGTAACGATATACTGACAATGTATTGACAATGTAACGTGCCGGCTTGAGATAAAAATCGGGAAATTGTCCTGTAGGTAAATGAAAGAAAAAGAAACCAATCTTGTATAGCAAAGTCAATCCTGCAAAGAAAAATCAGTACGTTTGAAAGAGTTCTTTGTCGCAGGAAAACCATATACCCCACATAGAGGCTAGGAGTCCTGCTGATGTGACCTGCTGTGCCAAAAGTTAGAAGAGCGACACAGGCACCGAAGTGCCACTCACCCACTCCATGCTGGTCCCGGTTTCTGGGATGTCTTGCTCTAGCTAAGAACGGCGGCAGCATCGGCAACGGCAAGTGCAGCCGCTGCTCCCAGCATGTGACGTAGCGGGTGGATGGTCACGTGTCGGGCAGTCAGCTGGTCCGATGAAGGCAAGCCTGCTCCGTGGTTTATGCAGAAATGATAAAGCCTCTGTAGCTTGATTATTCTCCACAGAGACAGGTATCCCTAGTCCGGCAGCTGCTAGTATAACCAGTAGTGCGGGAACTGGTAGTATAACCAGTAGTGAATTCAATATTCTGGTATATCCAACTGTCTGGTAAATTTGATAGTCCGATATCTCAAGCAGTACAGCACAAAAGCAGAGATGATCCCATGATTGGGCCAACAAACAATCTCTCCAAGCCTTAGGAGAATTTAAAAGGCACTGGACCGAAGTGTTTGGTCCAAAAAATACATTAAAATATAAATTAAAATAAAGATAAAGATCCATACGATTTTATCTTTATTTTAATTTATATTTTAATTTATTTTTTGGACCAAACACTTCGGTCCTTAAAGCGACCCACTGTTCCTTCTGTACTGCTAGACAAAGTCCACTTGGAGATGTGGGCCAACAGCCCGCTAAATACCTCTTACTTTGGGAGTGCTGGAGCTGACAGACCAAAGAGTACAAAAATAATGTTTAAAATGATTTTCAAGACAAAAGTACTGACTTGGATCCCTGTTCCTTCCAACTACCACAGTAGAGAGGTTTTCAGCGGATTGTTGGGCCAAATCTTCAGGCTGATGCGTCCTTAACCTTTTAAGGACACCGGGCGCATGCACACGCCCTGCATCCCGAGTCCTGAAGGACGTGGGGCATATGCATACGCCCGTGGGAATTCCGGTCCCCGACGCTAGCCGGTTGGGGACCGGACTGGAATGCCTCCTGAAATCATTCAGCAGGCATCCCGGCACATCCCCCCCCCCCCATGTCGGTGATCACAGAAAATCGCATGTCAATTCAGACACGCAATTTTCTGCTATTCCGGGCTGATCGGGTTTCTGGTGATCTGATCACCCGGAAAATAGGGATGATGTCAGTGACAGCCCCGATCATCCTGAGGGCTAGGAGCGAGGTCGCAGTGCTGCGATCTCCTCCTATCCCCTGCCATTGGTCAGAACTGATTCTGACCAATGGCAGGGCAGGACAGTGGGTTGCCATGGCAACCCCCCATTCTGCCCACCCCCGGATGTAGAGGGGAACATGGGGAGAAGATGGAGGCCAGTACCTGGAGGAGAAGATGCCTGGGGACCCCCGATCATCACTGGAGACTGCTGGATCCTGGCTCAGGTAGGGAAACTATGGTGGGGGGGGGGGGATGAAAGTGAAAGTAAAGTGATCTTTACTGTGGCAACCACTAGGAAGACCAAACTGCAACTCCCAGCATGCTGGGAGTTGTAGTTTTGCAACATCTGGAGGGTCACAGTTTGGAGACCACTGTTGCAGTGGTGCCCAAACGGTAGCCCTCCAGATGTTGCAAAACTACAACTCTCAGCATGCCTAGACTGCCCAGGCATGCTGGGAATTGTAGTTCTGTAACATCTGTCCCTTCAGAGTTTGCAATTTTCTTGACATTTTTGAAAATTTTGCTCTTCTAGCCCTCTAGCCCTCTAACCCTCTAGCCCTCTAATAAAAAAAAAATATATATATATATTCATTTTATGATGCCAACATAAAGAAGACATATTGTATTTGTGAATAAAAATAAAATGTATTGGGAATATCCATTTTCCTTACAAGTAGAGAGCTTCAAAGTTAGAAAAATGCAACATTTTCAAAATTTTCATGAAATTTTGGGATTTTTCACCAAAAAAGGATGCAGGTAACGCCGAAAATTTACCACCAAAATAAAGTAGAATATGTCACGAAAAAACAATCTCAGAATATTCGGTAAAAGCGTTTTCGAGTTATTAATTCATAAAGCGACGGGGGTCAGAATTGCGAAAAAGGGCTCAGTCCTTAAGGTGAAAAAGGGCTGCGTCCTTAAGGGGTTAAATTGTCACCACTGCTTAAAAAACTTTTTATATATCACAGAGACGTGTCAAAAGTTTTATTCCCTTGAATGGGATAGGAAAAGTGCTTAGCAAAGCACTTCTCTCTCTATCTTGCTGCTAGCTGCAGGAGATGGAATCTACAGTAAGATTATGGAGTCTGTCTTATGCAAGTGCTTTTCCTGACTCGTTCTAGTGATTGGTCAACTGATGTAAAAACATTTAACATTTCTTTATGACATGTTAAAAGTTAAAGGGGTTATCCGGCCAAAGACATCGTATCCCCTATCCTAAGGATAGGGGATAAGATGTCTGATTGCGGGCGGCCTGCCGCTGGGACCCCGCACGATCTCCTTGCAGCACCATCATTCTATGCGGGGCTGCATCACCAGTCTCGGAAAGCTCTTTGTTTCCAAGACTGGAGATCTGATATAATGCCACCGCCCCTTGGGACTTCATGCCACACCATCTCCATTCATGCCTATGGGAGGATGCGTGACGGTCGTCACGCCCCCTCCTATAGACATGAATGAAGGGGGTGTGGCATGATGTTACGTCACTTCCCCAGTCCCAGAAGCGAAGAGCTTTGTGAGACTAGAGACGCAGCCCCGCATAGAATGCAGGTGCAGGTTTATCCATTGAAGGGCACCTTTAAACTTGAACACTCGCCCACTCCTCAGATTGGCGTAGAGTGATGCATTCCACACTAAAGGGTACAATTGCTGAGACAACAGTATGACACCCAGAAAGATCTGTGCACAAGCCCATATTTGATTATTAGGACTGAACAGAACTTACTAGGTGTCATACAGTTGCTATAGTTACCTGACAGTTCAGCGTAGACTGCGACTGACTCTCCATGCCGATTTGAGGAACGAATGCTAGCTCAAGTTTACAGGTAAACCTTATCATGTAAATGGATTCTACAGTATATAACCTTACACTTGTGTTTTACGTATACAGTACATAAATGTAATACTATTGGTCAGAAGGACATATTGCCACACAGAGAGAATTCTGCAGATATTCTCATTTACTCGAAAAACTGTTCTGGGTAAAACCTAGTTTATTACTGTATTACGAAGAAGGTGCTGTGTTACCATTTCAGCCATGTGGATTTATGTTACATGTTAGTCATAAATAGATACAATTCATTACCAGCTAAACTTTCTATTGGATTAAATTGGCTACATGTGTGCCTGTAAAACGAAAAAGTAATCCCTTAGGCAAGAATGTGAAGGATATTGATTGCTCCGGCAAAGGGGGACATTTGTCTTCATTGCTTAAAGCGCAGCAGTACCTGGAACACTAAAAGCTTCATTACTGGAGGACCACCTATGGGCAGTAGGCCTACAGCTATTTAGTGTGACTAAGTAACTGTATGAGATTAATTGAAAAGCAGAGCGTGCCTCTAAGCTATGACTAGTCTTGAAACAATCAGTAAATATGAATGTCACTTCTTATTGGTTGTAGACATAGCCCTTCCACCTCCACAGATGACATTAACTTTTCATTACAATTGGGACAGATTATAAAAGATCCAGAAGGCTTCAGGGAAGATGCTTTAGTTCTCTCTGGTGAATTCTGCCCACTCAACAGAAATGAAAAGACTGAAATATAAGTTAAAAAAAAGTGCACACAGAGCAGAACAAGTAAATGTAACATAATAATAGTAATAATAACAATAA
Source organism: Hyla sarda (assembly GCF_029499605.1). NCBI lineage: Eukaryota > Metazoa > Chordata > Amphibia > Anura > Hylidae > Hyla > Hyla sarda. The sequence continues at coordinate 284,107,599 of NC_079193.1, forward strand.
TAATAATAATAATAATAATGATAATAAATGCACTGAATAGAGCTTGAAATTGAGCTTCATTGTTTTCCTAAGGTAAAAGGGGTATTCCAGGAATTTTCTTTTATTTTACTATGCTACAGGGGCTGTAAAGTTAGTGTAGTGCATAATATAGTTTCTGTACTTGTGTGTGATGGTTTTCTCACAATTCTTCTGTGATTTTCACTCCAATATTTATTTTTATCAGCATACAAAATGACTGTTGTCTCAGATTTATGACTCACTAGTCAGCTGATGACAGGGAGCCTGTCTGCTTCAATGGGTGGAGGGATCGCTTGGTGGGAGAGAGATCAATCTGCAACTAATGTAACAGCTGTAGGCACCCTGATTGAAAACCACAGGTCTTTTGAATGGATGCAGCTCATTTATGTTTCAATGGGTGGAGTGGCTGAAGTGTGGGAGGGAGGAAAATGGAATTATGGGATTTGTAGTCAAAAAAAGAAAACTAAAACAGGAAATATGAGTTCACTAAAAGCTAGCCACAGTGTTATAGTAATCTCACAACATAGCCATTTAGCCCCAAGACAAGCACAGATCCTTCCTAAGAATGTCCATTACTGTCTGCCAGGTACATACTAAAATCATCTTATGGTGGATAACCCCTTTAATGTTTTTCTTGGTGAACACTAAATGTTTTGCAATGAATTAGCATTATTGTTTGTTATGAAAACAAAGCACATATTAGTGATCTTAAAGTTAAACAATCTTTCACGTCTACTCTCGTAAACTGGAAATTATACTTATCCATTACTAGGTTCTTAAAACCGCCATGTGCCATTCTTGCAAGTATAAATCTGTTTGTACTCCATACGAGTAATTTAGACAGGTCTTCAAAGTGGTTTCCCAGAACTTAGTGATTTATGGCCTATCCTCAGATTAGGCTATTAAAGGGGTACTCCGGTTCCCACAGGGTTCGGAGCATTTTGTTCTGAATGCGGGGTGTGGGCTGCAGGGGTTGGGATATGGCAACTGACTTGCATTGAGAGGCATGGTGTCATGAGGGGTGTGGCCGTGACTTCACGACCCCCACAGCCCGCACCCAGCATTCGAAACAACAAATATTCCGAACGCTCGGGCAGTGTAGTACCCCTTTAAAGGGGTTATCCAGAATTAGAAAAACATGCTTTCTTCCAAAACTGCATCATACAGTCTTCAGGTTGAGTGTAGGATTACAACTTGGCCCCATTTACTTTAATGCTCAAAAATAAACAACATTTAAGCTCCTAGGCGCTGATCAGAAATATTGTCCAAAAAGCACATAACAACACGTTTTCGGTCCGTAATGGACCCTTCGTCAGGCAGGTGCAGCTTCCTGAGGAAGGGTCTATTACGGACCAGAAACACGTTGTTTTGTGCCAATAAATCTGCTTTTTGGACAATATTTCTGTGTCCGCACCTATCTATTTCATCTGATCAGCACCTTGGAGCTTAAATTTTGTTTATTTTTGAGGGTCTTTCCACTGGACCAGCGTTGCTGATTGCAGACAAGCTACGGCTGCAGATCCAAGCACCACATTTAACCAGATGTCTACTGAAGTGTTGTGCTCTTAGCATAACCCCACATGGTGAGTGCAAATCCGCTTATCATTTTATTGTTACTGTTTGACATATCACACTAGGGGCACGTATCCCTTTTCCCTTTTTTCTGTCCATTTACTTTAATGGAACTGAGCTGCAATACCACACCCAAACGGAGCACAAGAGTGGCCCTGTTTCTAGAAAAATGCTGCTATGTTTTCCTAATCCTGGTTTTCCTAAAACCTCTTTAATATCTAATTGGTGAGGTGTCAACACCTGGCACCCCTGCCGATCAGCTGTTGAGCAGAGCCCCGGTGCCCAGATGTACATACTGAATGGAGACAGAAGCCCCATTCAACAAATTCTGAGCTGCAGTAACCTGCTACAGCAGCAACACAATGTACAAAGCTGGGCCTTCAAGCTCCCTTCACTGTCTACACTCAGACACTGGTGCCAGGTGTTGGAATCCCGAATAGAACTTCATGTCCTGAAACATCCAAGACCTATCCAAATGACTGTTCTGGAGTACCAACTGGATTTGTAGTCCCGAAAAAAACTCCTTTATTTCTTAGAGATGTTCTCTATAGCTCTCCTCAATATGGACCATGTCCTCATCTGTACATACTTGGAATATGACAGTATATTGTAAATTAAACAATACTTTAACACAAAGTAAGAATGTTATAACAAGATGAGGAATGAGATCACTATGTTTAAAATGGATATGTTTGTAAGTCAACGGAATCTAAAGCTGAACAGCTTGCCTTCCGAGGTGGTGGCTCTCTCCAGACGATTCTTCTTAAGGACTTTGCTCCTGCTTAGTATTACTCAGAGAATCAGCTTTGTTAGTGGAACACTTGGGTTTTGGACTCGATTATTAAAGATGGTTGAGAAGATGAGACATGAATCTGAGAAACTGTAAACACAGATTGTTTCTCTAAACTTTGCTGGACCGATGGGCTTAAGTTGTTTCTATATACTGCTATCTTTAAAACAGAATTAATGGCTCCAAATAAAACAAGAACTGTAAATAGTGGACAGATGTTTGATGGAATTTTAACCTTCGGACATTTTATGGTTGAGTTTCTGAAATCGGTTTGTTTTGTACAGAGATGAATAGTCAGCTTTCTTTTCAAGTTTTGCCTGTTTTATGGCAAAACAACATATGATTATGTCATTCTGTCCTTGGAAATCTGTGCGATTATATTCAGCACTGCTCTATCACATGAGTGTCAAACCATTCCATCTATAACAGAACATTAGTTTGTTTGTACAACCAGAACCAGTTCCATTTATGCAGCCCTAGAACAGCTTGTATTACTAAATGTATATCTAATTGACAAATGTATACAGTATATTTCTGCAATATTAAAAGAGTGACATAATGTGCACGCTAATTATTTATCTTTACAGTCATGTTAAATAGAAGTGACATATGACTGCATGTTGTATTATTACACATACTTTATTTGGAACAATTACAAAATGAATTATACCCCTATTTAACATGCTATATTTTGTAATGTTAACTGCATGTGTAAATTGTGCTGAAATCCTGCAATACGATCCAAACATATGGCACATGGATGATCACCATCTAGTAGGGTGACATATTGTATATTGATCACAGCAGAAAATTATACATAGTGATATACCGTCTGGAGCTTTGTATACAGTTATCAAAGAGCAAGTAAACTACAAATCTACATATTAAAATACTGATTAGCCAGTAAAAATGTGCAATAGATAAAATAAAATGTGAGAATACTGTAAATGAATAAGTCATATATAGTGAACCAAACATATAGCCACTATAGCAAGTCAGCTGAAAAATATTACTCATCAGCCGAACTTGGTAATATATTGTGGTCCCCACAATTCCTGTTAAACAAATATTGAGAATGTCCCAACGTGTTTGTCAGGAGACCAAATCACAGGAAACACTGAGACAAGCTGATAAACCATGTACATACCAGACAAATCACATAGGCATAAAACCCCTGGTCAAATTTAGGACCAATCACTTAGATACCATAATGCAGTGGGCGAATACCCAAAGGTCTTGCACCATGGGAATACATACATTTAAGTTGGAATGTCCCTTTAAGCTAAGCACATATCTAAAAAATCAGTGGGGCAGTACACAGACATACTGCCCATAGTCATAAACTGGAGGCAGTATGTCTGTGAGGGCACAGACGGATGGGGTCTACAACTATATATGTGGGCACAGTGAGGGAGTGTATAAATATATATGGGGGAACAGAAGGGCCTACAACTATATGTGATGTCACAGCGGGGGTCTACAAATATGTATAGGGACACAGAGGGGTCAACAACTATACATGGGGGCACAGAGATGATCTAAAAAATATATATGGGTACACAGAACGGGCCTTAAACTATGTATAACTGTGTGGGGCAATGCACAGGGTGTTTGTAAAGATTTGCTAATTTTTAGGGCATTTTTTAGATTGGTTTCCCAGTAACGAGAATAAGATATATTAGATTATAGCATACAGTGCAGTAACTACTGTGCAGCTATGTAGAAACATATCATAAGAAAATAAAATACAATTAAAGGGTACCTCTCATCAAATAAACTTTTGATATATTTTAGATTAATGAATGTTGAATAACTTTCCAATAGCATGTTAATGAAAAATATGCTTCTTTCTATTGTATTTTTCCCGATCAGTCCTGTCAGCAAGCATTTCTGACTCATGCTGGAGTCCTAAACACTCAGAGCTGCCAGCCTGCTTTGTTCACAGCCAAACAGGCTGTGAACAAAGCAGGCTGGCAGCTCTGAGTGCTCTCCTTTGTGAACAAAGCAGACTGGCAGCTCGTAGTGTTTAGGACTCCAGCATGAGTCTGAAATGCTTGCTGCCAGGACTGGTAGGGAGACCCCTAGTGTTCATTTCTTCGAAGAAAATTAAATAGAAAGAAGCATATTTTTTAATAGCATGCAATTGTAAAGTTATTCTGCATATATTAATCTATAATATATCAAAAGTTTTTTTGATGAGAGGTACCCTTTAAGGAAGGCTCTGTGGGCAGAATCAGGGGTGGGCCATGGGGGAGCCCAGGCCGTGAGCTGTGCAAGGGGCTCTGAAATTTCTGATGGCCTCCCGTGCCATGGCTGCTGAAACTAGGAAGGCAGGCTGAACCAATAGATTTACTGGTAAACTAGATCAATGTAATAGTATAGGAGTACATGGGATCTGTATGAGCAATGTAATGATTGCTCATACAAGTTCTCTAGGGGGACTAATAAATTCCCAGGTTCATATGATAGATGTTGGCCGAGTTGTGGACACAGAGGAAATTTATGTCATATATTATAGGACTGTCCAATGAGACAAACATATTGGATAAATTATAAAATTCTTATATCTTTGTTTTTACCATGCAGATTAGATTGGTCACCCCAATTAGTACTGTTATTTACAAATATTGTACATATTCCTCCCCAATGTCGAGCGATATTTTGTTTTTCTTGTATCATTGCTAAGAACACCCTTACTAGTCATTGGAAATCAACTACAATACCCACAATAGATACAGTTATCTCCAAAATTAAACACAACTTAGTCATTTGAAAAAGTGCTCGCCAGAGGTCGAGGTTATTTACAAAAATTCCCCAAGAGATGGGAACCATGGTCCTCTTCCCCTTACTGTGTGGACAATTAAACATAATGTGAGGGAATAATTTTACACACTTCCTCATTTATACAACTTAGTAGGCTAATGGCCATTCAGAAACATTATCTCAGACCATTAATTAGTATTGTTAAATTCCACCTAAAAATTAGTAGTCGGGCACACATTTTTTTTAATTTAATGTCTTATGGATATTTACACTAGTGGATACAGTATGAGCCCCTCAGGATTAATGTACATAATCCATACACCAATAAAAAAGGGGTCTAGTTATATCCTTTTGTACCCCGAAACACGTTTGGTGATTCTGGCGAGATTGTGGTCGTCTAGACTTAATCCCTATATACACTGAACGATTCTGAGTGTGGCTTTGAAGTGTGGAGACATTGACTTTTGTGAGAAGGACGCTGTACTTAGAGGATTATCAAGCAAGTGAATAATATCTGCCCTTTCGCACTCCTGCACATTTGCATCCTGCACTATATCTTAAGATTTATCATCTTTGCAGGTTTAAATCGGCTCCAGGGAGCGCGCACCCCTCAACGGGTCAGCTGATTTGCAGTCAGCTTACCACAACCTCCGGCAAGCTCGCTAGTGAGGACGGCCATACAGAACATCACTGCTGATGCGAGCGAGAGGTCATACAGCCAGAGGAAGGAGCCAAACCGAACGACGTGGAGCCATGAGTGGCACGTAGTGCCAGTGAAATCAAGTTCTCTCCCGCAGGTCATCTCACAATTATCGGTGATACCATCTTAGCTCCTGAACTTGCTTGCATTGTATATCAGTACAGGACCCTGCCCATTATAAAACGGACGCTGCAGGAACTTTTTGCTTTTGCAGGTGGAATCCTTAGTATCTGTGCACATTGTAGCAAGACACGCTAAGTGCTACAAGAACTTTTTGCTTCCACAGGTGGAACACAGTGTTGAGTCTTTATTACCGTATATACTCGAGTATAAGACAAGTTTTTCAGCATGATTTTTCGTGCTGAAAAGGCCCCCCTCGGCTTATACTCGGGTGAACTCTCCGCCTGTCAATCCCTTCTCAGTGGTCTTTAACCTGCGGACCTCCAGATGTTGCAAAACTATAACCCCCAGCATGCCCGGACAGCCATCGACAGGTTGAAGACCACTGCCGGGCCTTTGTCCCGTTTTATCATCCAGACCCCACCTTTAGTTTTCTACTCACCTCCCCTTGGTGGGAAGGAAGGGTGAGCTGGTCCGGGCCATCTATGCTGCAGGGATCGTCTGGAGGGCAGGGTTAGGCCGGCCTAGGCCTAGTGACGTTGCCTTGACGACGACGCACAGGGATGTCCGTGTGCAGTAGACGTGCCTGCGCATGAACGTCCCTGCGCGTCATCGTCAAGGCAACGTCACTAGGCCGGGGCCGGCCTGGAGCGGAGAAGAGGGCCTTCGGGTGAAAATGTACAGCCCGGAACGACTAACCGTCCCCACTGGACAGTCCCTGCAGCATAGATGGCCCGGAAGAGCTCACCCTTCCTTCCCACCGAGGGGAGGTGAGTAGAAAACTAAAGGTGGGGTCTGGATGGTCTTCAACCTGCGGACCTCCAGATGTTTCAAAACTGCAACTCCCAGCATCCAGATGTTTTGCAACAGCTGGAGGTCTGCAGGTTGGACACCACTGGGATTGACAGGCGGTGGTGATGATGAAGGGGGGGGGATGATGACAGGGGTGATGATGACGGGGGTCTGGATGATTACAGGGGGGGATGATGTATTTCCCCCCCTAGGCTTATAGTCGAGTCAATAACTTTTCCTGGGTTTTTGGGGTGAAATTAGGGGCCTCAGCTTATATTCGGGTCGGCTTATACTCGAGTATATACGGAATATATGCATATTCCAGCAATATATGCTTAGTAATACGCCCAGTGATACGATGTGAGAGACACTTTCTCTTTTACAGGTAGCACGGACGTTAGAATTGAAAACTTCATATTTATGTGCACGCTGCAATATATACAAGGTGTTTGTGTTAAGCTGTGACTGTTGGGATATATACCTTTTATTCATAAGACCGCAAGGGCGCTGCGGATGTAATATTAACAGTCATTGAAAACCTATCTCCAGATTTTATTGTAATTGTATAGGTTGATTATTAAATGGTTTTATGGTTAGCTGGTTCCATTGAAAACCATCTATCCTCCACACACTCAGCCTTTTGATTGGGTGTGGCACTGAGGGCTGCTTTTGTTTCATTTTTAATGTACATAATTATCAAGGCATGAATGTTAATCCCTAAAGAGATTTGTTTAGATTTTTATGGTTTAAGGTTTATGATTTATTTTATTCACCTCCTCATATCTCAGTAGATTGTTTTTAACACGAACAAGAGATTGTTTCACTATAAATAAGTATGTCTAATTTCATATTAGTATTGTTACTATCAGATATGGACACCTGTGCCTGTCATGATACTGCTTGTAATATTTGTTTTATTATTGTCTTTAAACTAATAAAAAACAATGGAAAGTAAAAAGTGTAAAAACAAAAAAAAGTAAAAAAAAATATTTCTAAAAATATTAATAAAAAATCCCCCATATTAAAAAATCTAATAATCCTTCTTTTCCCTTTTTTTCAAATTAAAATATGTCAATAAAACTAACAAAACGTATGCTAACTAAAGAAAAGTATGCTAAATAGCATAAATGAAAATTCTGAAACTGCGATTTCTTTTTAGTCACATCACCAAAAAAAATGTATAAATAAATAAAAAGCGATGAAAAAGTAAGATTTATGCCAAATTGCTACTGATGTAAAAAAAAAAAAATATGGAAAAATAAAAGTTGTGGCTATTAAAAGTCGAGGAGGAGAAAATGAAAATCTAAAAACGAAAATTGGCTGCATCCTTAAAGTAAGAAATTAGTTTGCGTAAGGAATCTAGTCTGCTTCTATTTCTTTTGGACTCTTTTAAGAATATTGATTTGCTGTATGTTATCTTTTTGGAGTGTTTATGCATTTTGCTTGTCAAACCCTCTGCCACAACATTTTAAATCACAAGATGCAGAACTCAGAAAATCGAAAACTTGTCTTTACAATATAAGCATATAAGCAGTAACTTAATATAGTAATGAAAATAAATGTCTCCAAATCAACTGATGCCAGAAAGTTATACAGATTTGTAAATTTCTTCTATTCAAAAAATCTTCAGCTGCTGTATGTTGTATAGTTCTTTCCAGTCTGACCACAGTGCTCTCTACTGCCTCCTCTGTCTGTGTCAGGAACTGCCCAGTGCTCCTACTCTGGACAGTTCCTGACATGGACAGAGGTGTCAGCAGAGAGCACTGTGTTTAGACTGAAAAGAACTACACAACTTTCTATGGAGCATACAGCAGCTGGTAAGTACTGGAAGGATTCAAATAGAATTAAATAGAAGTAATTTACAAATGACACACAGTATGCTGTAACTCACCTAGCAGAGGTCAAGAAATAATATTTTTTTACAGTTTTTTATTTTTTAATATTTAAAAGATTCAGTCTGGCATTTAGAAAAACTTATAGCAGTGTTTCCCAATCAGTATGCATCCAGGTGTTGCAAAACTACAACTCCCAGCTTACCCAGACTGTCCAGGCATGCTGAAAGTTGCTGTTTTGAAACATCTGGAGGCACCCTGGTTGGGAAATGCTGTCTTATAGAGAAATCTTAGGGAAAGCCTATGAGAAAAAATGCTAATGCTAAAAAGAAACCACATACCCAAAGCATGATGAGTTAAAAAAAAAAGTGCCTATGGCCCATAAAAAATACAAACAGAAACACTTTGTATCTGGCTCCTTGATTTTTTTTTTTTTAACCAAATAAGATTTAAAAATTCCAATAAGAAGTGCTGCAAAATGCAGGGTGTGAATCCAGCCTAATATGCAAAGGTAGCAGGTAGTCAGTGACAAGATTTCCATTTACAACTCCATGCATTAACATTATCACAGATGATTTCTCACTGAGTAGCACACAAGTTTATTGACCTACACAAATGTGATAATTCTGTTTGTGTAGGTGTAAAGCTAAATACACATTAACCCCTTAAGGACCAGGCTAATTGAATTTTTTGCATTTTTGTTTTTTCCTCCTCGCCTTCTAAAAATCGTAACTCTTTTATATTTTCATCCACAGACTAGTATGAGGGCTTGTTTTTTGCGCGACCAGTTGTCCGTTGTAATGCCATCACTCACTAAAATGTATGGCACAACCAAAAAATACTATTTGTGTGGGTAAATTAAAAAGAAAACCGCAATTTAGCAAATTTTGGAAGGTTTTGTTTTCACGCCGTACAATTTACGGTAAAAATGACATATGTTCTTTATTCTGTGGGTCTATACGATTATAATTATACCCATTACTACATACTTTTCTATTATTGTTGCGCTTAAAAAAAATCGTAAACTTTTTAACCAAATTAGTAAGTTTAAAATACCTCAATTTGGACGACTTATAACTTTTTCATTTTTCTATATAAGCGGCGGTATGAGGGCTCATCTTTTGTGCTGTAATCTGTACTTTTTATTGATACCACATTTGTGTATATAAAACTTTTATAATTTTTTTATTAATTTTTTTAGATAAAATGTGACAAAAAAGCTGTCATTTTGGATTTTTTTTTTTTAAGTTCACGCCATTCACCGTACGGTATCATAAATATTATATTTTAATAGATCGGACATTTATGCACGCGGTGATTTTACATTTTTATTGGGGGGGGGGATTTTGAACATTTTTTTTTACTTTTTTAAAAACTTTTTTTACTTCTTTTTTTTACACTTTAATAGTCCCCATAGGGACTTTAATAGTCCCCATAGATTGCTAATACTGTTCAGTACTATGCATAGGGAATAGCAATGATCAGTGTTATCATCTATCTTCTGCTCTGGTCTGCTCGATTTCAGACCAGAGCAAAAGAAGCTGGGAAGGTGGCGGAGGCAGGTGAGGGGACCTCCGTCTGCCATGTTAGCTGATCTGTTCCCAGTGTCCATGTCGTGTCCGATCAGATCAGCATAAAATGTAGCCACGCTGCTGCAGATGCCGTGATCTGTATTGATCACGGCATCTGAGGGGTTAATGGCAGACATCCATGCATCCATCCATGTTGGCCATTACCGGCGGGTCCCTGGTTGCAATCAGCAGTCGGGACCTGTCGTACATGACCCAATCATCGCTCTGATGCTCACGGTCATGTACAGGACGTAAATGTACGTCCTGGTGCATGATGTACCGCCGCACCAGGATGTACATTTACATCCGTGGTCCTTGAGGGGTTAAGGGTCTATTCACACGTACAGTATCCTGTGCAGATTTGGTGCACAGGATTTGTAACTGCCGATTAGAAGCTGTGCTCAGTCATTTAGTTCACATTGAAATCTGCAGCAGAAAATCCTGTGCATCAAAGCTGCGCAGGATACTGTAGGTGTGAATAGACCCTAAATGGCACATGCTGACAATGATATGAGGTACAGGTTAGCGACATACACTGGGGAAGTTACATGGTTAAAACCACCCCCTTAGAACAAGGAGTTATAAACACAGCTGTTCATTGCTTCTACCTACCTAGTCCTATACCACTCCAGGTACCACAGTGCTTGGTCGTGATGCTGGTCTTATACTGCTCCAGGTACCACTGTGCTTGGTCCTGATATTTAGCATTTAGCAGTTAAATGTTATATTTATTTTTTTTTACACTTTTTAGTTTCATTAGGGGACTTCTGTAAATATAAATTATTCAATTGCAATTCACTCTACTAGTCTGCCTGTGGCTGACAGATCTGTCATGGCAGCCGCAGAGGCCTCCAGAAGGCCTTAGGCTGCCATGACAACCAATCGGCACCTGCAAATGCATTGAACGAATGCTAGCCAGCCCCCAAAACCCCCAGTGGCACATCTTCAAACCTTCTAGATCAGTGGTCTCAAACTGTGGCCCTCCAGAGGTTGCAAAACTTTAACTCCCAGCATGCCCAGACAGCCAACGGCTTTGATTGCTATTGATGACAGAATCTAAACAGTTAAATGACTGTTACCAGACTGAACTTTGATTCTGGTCATTAATGGCGGGTGCCAACCGTAGATAACAGCCAGCACCCACCGTGTATGGAGCCTGCTCCATACTTCCTTACTTTACTAACTTAACTGAACTTTATGGGTTGCTATACTTTTTAGGTTTTATTTTTTTTATTATATTTTATAAATTTTTAGGTTACCATATAGAAAATTAATTGATTGTACAGTGGGGCAAAAAAGTATTTAGTCAGCCATCAATTGTGCAAGTTTTCCCACTTAAAAAGAGGAGAGAGGCCTGTTATTTTCATCATAGGTATACCTCAACTAAGAGAGACATAATGAGAAAAAAAATCCATAAAATCACATTGTCTGATTTTTACAGATTTTTTAAGAATTTACTTGCAAATTATGGTGGAAAATAAATATTTTTGTCACTCACAAACAAGCAAGATTTCTGGCTCTCACAGACCTGTAACTTCTTCTTTAAGAATCTCCTCTGTCCTCCACTTGTTACCTGTATTAATGGCACCTGTTTGAACTTGTCAGTATAAAGGACAACTGTCCACAACCTCAAACAGTCACACTCCAAACTCCACTATGACTAAGACCAAAGAGCCGTCAAAGGACACCAGAAACAAAATTGTGGACCTGCACCAAGCTGGGAAAAATAAATCTGCAATACACAAGCAGCTTGGTGTGAAGAAATTAACTGTGGGAGCAATTATTAGAAAATGGAAGACATACAAGATCACTGATAATCTCCCTTGATCTGGGGTTCCACGCAAGATCTCACACCGTGGTGTCAAAATGATCACAAGAACGGTAAGCAAAAATCCCAGAACCCCACAGGGGTGACCTAGAGAATGACCTGCAGAGAGCTGGGACAAAAGTAACAAAGGCTACCATCAGTAACACACTACGCCGCCAAGGACTCAAATGATACAGTGCCAGACATGTCCCCCTGCTTAAGCCAGTACATGTCCGGGCCTGTCTGAAGTTTCCTAGAGAGCATTTGGATGATCCGGGAGAGTATTGGGAGAATGTCATATGGTCAGATGAAACCAAAGTAGAACTTTTGGTAAAAACTCAACTCGGTGTATTTGGAGGAGAAAGAATGCTGAGTTACATCCAAAGAACACCATACCTACTGTGAAGCATGGGGGTGGAAACATCATGCTTTAGGGCTGTTTTTCTGCTAAGGGACAAGGACAACTGATCCTTGTAAAGGGAAGAATCAATGGGGCCATGTATTGTGAGATTTTGAATTAAAACATCCTTCTATCAGCAAAGGCATTGAAGATGAAATGTGGCTGGGTCTTTCAGCATGACAATGATCAAAAACACACGGCCCGGACAATGAAGGAGTGACTTTGTAAGAAGCATTTCAAGGTCCTTGAGTGGCCTAGCCAGTCTCCAGATCTCAACACCATCGAAAACCTTTGGAGGGAGTTGAAAGTCTGTGTTGCCCAGCGCCAGCCCCAAAACATCACTGCTCTAGAGGAGATCTGCATGGAGGAATGGGCCAAAATACCAACAAAGACTTACAGAAAACATTTGACCTCTGTAATTGCCAACAAAGGGTATATAACAAAGTATTGAGATTAACTTTTGTTATCGACCAAATACTTATTTTCCACCATGATTTGCAAATAAATTCTTTAAAAATCAGACAATGTGATTTTATGGATTTTTTTTCTCATTATGTCTCTCATAGTTGAGGTATACCTATGATGAAAATTACAGGCCTCTCTCATCTTTTTAAGTGGGAGAACTTGCACAATTGGTGGATAACTTAATACTTTTTTTGCCCCACTGTATACAGAATGGTGATTTTAGTGTTTCTTATCCTAGTAGCTTTTTAATGCCCTTTTAGATGGGCCTAGCAGGGGTACTGTAGTTGTAAAAAATCTCCTGTCCATGAGCTGTTACTGCTATTCTTCATTAAAGCATTACAGAGTAGAAGCAGCGGACTGGTAGGTTTAACAGTGAGAGCTGGGCCCCGTTTAGGAGATCACAGGGGTCCCAGCGGTTGGACCCACCATGGTTAGACACATCCTCTATCATGTGGATTGGTAATAAGTTGTTAAAAACTGGAGTATTCCTTTAATAAGCTCAGACCTCTGTGATTGGTGTTTGTTTCCTTAGCCTTTACACAGCTTCATCAATCTCTGGAATCTTCATGCGGCCCTTTATAATCATCATTGCAAATCGCACATCGCCGATAGCAATGATTTTATTGACCACACAAAAGATGCGCTCAGCTGCCATTTTCTTGTTTTTTGGCTGAGCACTAGGCCTTTTACATGGGCCAATTATTGTGAACGAGTGTTCTTGATCAGCCCATGTTACAAGGGTACTCCAGTGGAAAACTATTTTTTTAATCAGTTTGTGCCAGAAAGTCAAACAGATTTGTAAATGACTTCTATTTAAACATCTTAATCCTTCCAGTACTTATCAGCTGCTGTATGCTCCAGAGGAAGTTCTTTTCTTTTAGAATTTCCTTTCTGTCTGACCACAGTGCTCTCTGCTGACACTTCTGTCCATGTCAGGAACTGTCCAGAGCATGAGAGGTTTGCAAAGAGTATTTCCTCCTGCTCTGGACAGTTCCTAACATGGACAAAGGTGTCAGCAGAGAGCACTGTGGTCAGATAGAAAGGAAATTCAAAAAGAAAATAACTTCCTCTAGAACATACACCAGCTGATAAGATGTTAGGCAGGGCAATAGTAGTCCAATACCAGGTTAGGGTTAATGGTAGCTTTACTGAGCTAGAGAGATGGAAACAGTTTTTACAGCTAGGCCAGGAACCCAGAGAGGTGGCCAGTAACACAGAAGGACCTTGCAGCTTGCTGGGACTTGTAGTGACTTTGACAGGCTTTAGTTCAGCCACACATTCTAAAATAGACTTGCCTTTGGACTTGACTGGACTGTAGGTAGTGACAGTAGACATAGACTTTACTTACTGGAATGTGGCTGTAGATGGCTTGAGGCCTCCAGATATGCTGGACACTTGCTCTGAGATGTCTGGTCCTTACTGTGCCTCAGCAGTAGTGATAAGACAGAAGAGAGAGATTGTAAGGGCTCCCCCTCTTATAAAGGGGGGCTGAGCCAGAAGCCCATAGGTCAAGCTGCAGGTCACCTAGTTAGCTGGTGCTCTCTGGGTAACAAACACATCATGTGAACACATTGTCATGTGACTAACTCAAAGGTTCTTAAAGGTCCTTTACACATGGCACACATAACACTATACATTATATATATTACTATGGGGGAGACACTGCAACAGAGCCCCCTAGGACACAGAGGGACTTAATCTGACAGGGCCTAGGTACTGTACGGGACTATATCCTGTACTGGGACATCACATATACCCCTGGTAGGGGAGCATTAAAGGGCTACTCCGGTGGAAAACAATTTGTTTCATATAAACTATCTCCAGAAAGTTAAACAGATTTGTATATTACTTCTAGTAAAAAATCTTCATCCTTCCAGTACTTATCAGCTGTTGTATACTACTGAGAAAGTTGAGTTGTTTGTTTCAGTTTGACCACAGTGCTCTCTGCTTATACCTCTGTCTATGTCAGGAACTGTCCAGAGTAGGAGCAAATCCTCGTAGCAAACCTCTCCTGCTCTGGACAGTTCCTGACACGGACAGAGGTTTCAGCAGAGAGCACTGTGGTCAGACTGAAAAGAATTATACAACTTCCTCTGTAGTTTACAGCAGCTGATAAGTACTAGAAGGATTAAGATTTTTAAATAGAAGTAATATACAAATCTGTTTAACTTTCTGGCACCAGTTTAAATGAAAAAAAAAATGTTTTCCACCGGAGTACCCCTTTAACCTCTTAACCCCTTAAGGACCAAGGACGTACCGGTACGTCCTTGGTCCTGCTCTTCTGATATAACGCGGGGTTACACAGTAACCCCGCGTCATATCACGGCGGGCCCGGCGTCATAGTGAAGCCGGGACCCGCCTCTAATAGCATGCAGCGCCGATCGCGGCGCCGCGCGCTATTAACCCTTTAGCCGCGTGCTCAGAGCTGAGCTGCGCGGCTAAAAGTGAAAGTGAAAGTTCCCGGCTAGCTCAGTATAAAGATCATTTAACTCCTCCCCTATTAAAAGTTTGAATCACCCCCCTTTTCCAATAAAAAAAAAAACTGTGTAAATAAAAATAAAAATAAACATATATGGTATCACCGCATGCGGAAATGTCCGAATTATAAAAATATATCATTAATTAAACCGCACGGTCAATGGCGTGCGCGCAAAAAAAAATTCCAAAGTCCAAAATAGTGCATTTTTGGTCACTTTTTATATAATTTAATAAGTCCTATCAATGCAAAAATGGTACCCCTAAAAACTTCAGATCACGGCGCAAAAAATTAGCCCTCATACCGCCCCATACACGGAAAAATAAAAAAGTTATAGGGGTCAGAAGATGACAATTTTAAACGTATTAATTTTCCTGCATGTAGTTATGATTTTTTCCAGAAGTCCGACAAAATCAAACCTATATAAGTAGGGTATCATTTTAATCGTATGGACCTACAGAATAAATATCAGGTGTCATTTTTACCGAAAAATGTACTACGTAGAAACAGAAGCCCCCAAAAGTTACAAAACAGCGTTGTTTTTTTTTCAATTTTGTCGCACAATGATTTTTTTTCCCGTTTCACCGTAGATTTTTGGGCAAAATGACTGATGTCATTTCAAAGTAGAATTGGTGGCGCAAAAAATAAGCCATCATATGGATTTTTAGGTGCAAAATTTAAAGAGTTATGATTTTTTAAAGGCAAGGAGCAAAAAACAAAAAATGCAAAAACGGAAAACTCAGTCCATTTATACCTTAAAGACCCGGCCATTTTTTTTAACATCTGACCACTGTCACTTTAAACATTAATAACTCTGGGATACTTTAACTTTTCATTCTGATTCCGATATTGTTTTTTTGTGACATATTCTACTTTATGTTAGTGGTAAAATTTTGTCGATACTTGGTCAAAAATTTAAATCATTGGTGAAAAATCATTTCTTGGTGAAAAATTAAAAAATTTGATGAAAAATTGAATATTTTGCATTTTTTTTTTACTTTGAAGCGCTCTGCTTATAAGGAAAATGGATATTCCAAATAAATTATATATTGATTCACATATACAATATGTCTAAATTATGTTTGCATCATAACATTGACATATTTTTACTTTTGGAAGATATCAGAGGGCTTCAAAGTTCAGCAGCAATTTTCACATTTTTCACAAAATTTTCAAACTCGCTATTTTTCATGGACCAGTTCAGGTTTGAAGTGGATTTGAAGGGCGTTCATATTAGAAATACCACACAAATTACCCAATTATAAAAACTGCACCCCTCAAAGTATCCAAAATCTCATTCAGTAAGTGTGTTAACCCTTTAGGTGTTTCACAGGAATAGCAGCATAGTGAAGGAGAAAATTCAAAATCTTCATTTTTTACACTCACATGTTCTTGTAGACCCAGTTTTTGATTTTTTACAAGTGGTAATAGGAGAAAAATGGTGCCAGAACCGCAGAAAACCCACATGGCATACCATTTTGGAAACTACACCCCTCAAGGAACGTAACAAGGGGTCCAGTGAGCCTTAACACCCCACAGGTGTTTGACGACTTTTTGTTAAATTTGGATTTGTAAATGGAAAAAAAATGTTTTTTTTACTAAAATGCTGTTTTATCCCTAAATTGTACATTTTTACAAGGGGTAATAGGAGAAAATTACCCCCAAAACTTGTAACCCTATTATATGGAAACACCCCATGTGTGGATGTCAAGTGCTCTGCTGGTGAACTACAATGCTCAGAAAAGGAGGAGCACCATTGAGCTTTTAAAAAGAGAATTCACTTGGAATGGTAGTCAGGGGCCATGTACGTTTACAAAGCCCCCCGGTGGTGCCAGAACAGTGGACCCCCCACATGTGACCCCATTTTGGAAACTACACCTCTCACAGAATTTAATAAGGGGTGCAGTGAGTATTTACACCCCACTGGCATTTGTCAGATCTTTGGAACAGTGGGTTGTGAAATTGAAAAATGAAGTTTTTCATTTTCACAGACCACCGTTCCAAAAATCTGTCAGACACCTGTGAGGTGTAAATGCTCACTGCACCCCTTATTACATTACACGAGGGGTGCAGTTTCCAAAATTGGGTCACATGTGGGGGGTCCATTGTTCTGGCACGATGGGGGCTTTGTAAACCCACGCGGCCTTCAATTCCGGGCAAATTTTCTCTTCAAAATCTCATTGGCACTCCTTCTCTTCTGAGCATTGTAGTGCACCAGCAGAGCACTTTACATCCAAATATGGGGTATGTTCTTACTCAGAAGAAATTGGGTTACAAATTTTGGGGGTCTTTTTTTCCTTTTACCGCTTGTAAAAATATAAAGTATGGGGCAACACCAGCATGTTAGTGTAAACATTTTTTTTTTTTTACACGAACAGGCTGGTGTAGCCCCCAACTTTTCCTTTTCATAAGGGGTAAAAGGAGAAAGAGCCCCCCAAAATTTGTAGGAAATACCCCATATGTGGCCCTAAACTGTTTCCTTGAAATACGACATGGCTCCGAAGTGAGAGAGCGCCATGCGCATTTGAGGACTAAATTAGGGATTGCACAGGGGTGGACATAGGGGTATTCTAAGCCAGTGATTCCCAAACAGGGTGCCTCCAGCTGATGCTAAACTCAGTGGCTGTCAGTCAGTGGCTGTCCAGAAATGCTGGGAGTTGTTGTTTCACAACAGCTGGAGGCTCCGTTTTGGAAACACTGCCGTACAATACGTTTTTCATTTTTATTGGGGGGGGGGCAGTGTAAGGGGGTGTATATGTAGTGTTTTACCCTTTATTTTGTGGTAGTGTAGTGTATTCAGGGTACATTCGCACAGGCGTGTTACGGTCAGTTTCCCGCTAGGAGTTTGCGCTGCGGCGAAAAATTTGCCGCAGCCCAAACTTGAAGCAGGAAACTTACTGTATACTCGCCTGTGTGAATATACCCTGCACGTTCATTTTTTTAAATCAACTGGCTCCAGAAAGTTAAACAGATTTGTAAATTACTTCTATAAAAAAATCTTTACCCTTCCAGTACTTTTTAGCAGCAGTAAAGAAAATTATTTTCTTTTCGAATTTCTTTTTTGTCTGACCACAGTGCTCTTTGCTGATACCTGATGTCCGTATCAGGAATTGTCCAGAGCAGGACAAAATCCCCATTGCAAACCTATGCTGCTCTGGACAGTTCCTGACACATACAGAGGTGTCAGCAGAGAGCGCTTCCTGTGGAACACAGTAGCCAGGAGCAGTTGTGTGTGAAGCAGCTTTGGGTGTGTCCCTTTTTGTGTTTCTCCAGAGTTCCAGAGGCAGAGCAGGTGATTCACCAACCTTTCCCAGGGGTGTGGCAGGCTCCTTGGGAGAGTTTTCCCTGCATGGAGCCCCTGGCCTCCACTCCCCGTTCTTCCAGGCTGGCGGGGGGTGGAGAGAAAACAGCGACAGCCATTTTTCCGGCCGGAGGAAGAAGATCTGGCAGAGTCTGCAGCAATGCAGGCTCGGCTCCTCCGGCAATGGGTGCCAGCCAGAGATCCAGTGGAAGGAAGGCGAGGAGGCAAAGTATTGAGTTGTGGGCTGAGAGAGGGCCCGAAGAGTCCAGCGAGACCTACTGCTCCCGCATGACCGCACGGTTTGCGGAATACGACCGCTGCGGTAGGGAGCTTAGGTTGATGAGAGAGGACCTGCGTGGAGCCCAGAATGTGGCATGCTCTGGGTCCAAAAAGAATAAACTGGAACTGAAAAAGAGGATTGCAGCCCTGAAGAAAGACATTGCAAAGATGGAGGAGAGGAGAGCAGAGATCCTGGAGGGAAGCGGTCTCTTCAGGGAGAAGATGGAGAACCGGGATCGGTTTGCCGCCATGAAATCCCCAGGTAAGGTGGAGGTGGATGATGGGGAGAGTAGTGGCGGTGAAGAAAGAGAGGATGGTGGTGTTGGTGTAAAGGAGGAGGAGGTGGAGGAGAAGAAGTTGGAGGAAAGTGTACAGGTTGTGGAGGATGATGTATTGCCTGACCCTACTCCCTGTGACACCCAGACCACTAAGACTCAGGACAGCTACATAGAGCCGGCTCAGGTGGCACTACCGCTAAGCGATAGTGAGGATGATGATGTGGAGAGTGAGGCTGGGGGATTGCTGAGGGCTATAGTGATGCAGGAGTCCCCAGCCCACCTCCAGAATTTTACATTTGGTGATGACCAGTGTGATGACACATTAGTAAAAAGAAAGGCAAAAAAACAGAAGACCCAGGAAACTGTGCATTATGTGTTCCGTCCTTTCCAGCAGTCTGGGCCAGCTGCAAAGCTGGTTCAGGCTGCTGGGTCCTCTAAACTGCCAGACTCCGTTTCTGTGGTGGAACGGAGCCAGCATGGGGGATACAGCATGGCGTCAGTAAAAGCTGCAGACGCAATAGATGTGAAGCCCACCCATCCTGCCGGTAGGGAGGGGCAGGATGGGCTCATGGTGGGCAGCGCGAGTTATGCCCCTGGGTGCTCGGGGGGCGGTTCCCCGAGTACTGTGGGCATTACCGGCACTGCAAGGCACTCCCCTGTGAGGGGGGGGAGTGTCCGGGCGCCGGGATTACCCACAGAGCCTGTGAAGTCGGGTGAAGCAGGTGCTGGCGCTGTGGGAGGAGCTGGGGTGCGCCCGGTGGGGCAGTCCCAGAATCAGGATGTGATATCAGCCATGAAGGAGAAGCCATCGGCGTCGACCCCAGCAGCGGCTAAGCCAGCACAAAGGGCTTTACTAAAGCCAGCCATACTACAAGTCCCAGCCAGCCCAGAATTTGTTAGTCAGGACAAGAATGTAGGATGTGATATTGATGGGTGTAGTAGTGTTGTGGGTGAGAGGAGTGTATGTGGGAGTGTCAGTGGAGTGAATGTTGATGGGAGTGGTAATAGTATGGCTGGAAATAAAGAGGTTGAGAGTTGTGGTGTGAATGGTGTTGTAAGTGGTTCTGGCTCTGGGTCTGGTCCGGCTGGCCCCCCGGCAGTGACTGCTCCCAGGAGCTATGCTAATGTCGCTGCCGGGGGTTCAGGGGGGTCCCCGTCTCCGTCCGGCCCTGGGGGCCATTTGCAACAGCGCCTCCTGGAGGCTCTACGCAGGGGTGACAGGTCGATCCAGGTAGAGGGAAGGGGTGAGGTCGACCTGTGTTTCTGGATAGAGAGGCACGGTTTGGGGGCTTTCCGAGAGCGGAATGGGGAGGTGGTCTGGTCCCTCCCGACAACCGGGCAGGACAATAACCGTAGGAATGTGGTCCGTCTGATTTGGAGGGGCGAGGATGCGTGCCCACCTCGCGCTAAAGTGGTTGAGCTCCTCCTTCAGATGGAATTCAGGGCGTGTGACATCTTTGCCCTGATTCACCCCTACGGATCGTCTGAGTTTGACGTCAGTTTCGTTCGGCCGGAGGGGCTCGAACTCTTCTGGTCGAATTACGAAGTGGCAAAAAACGAGCCCGGCTGGCGGGATTTCGCCGTAAAGGCGATTTCCCGTCAGAATGCTGTCAAGAAGGTGACCGTTTTGACCCGTAACGAGTCACTTTCTTGTTATGACATCATGACCTGGCTCGGACGGTATGGGGATGTGACGGACATGCCCAAGAAAAACTTGGATGAGCACGGGATCTGGTCCGGGGCCTGGACGTTTTCCGTCAAACTCAAGCGTTCAGGGAGTACGGTTGCCCACATTCTGTCAGCCGCCTTCCTTGGACGTGATAGGATCCAGGTCTTCTACCAGGGGCAGCCTAAGGTCTGTCACAGGTGTGGCAGCCCCACCCACTTTAGCGCAGCCTGTACTGTACAGGTCTGCGCTTTGTGTGGTGGGGTGGGACATCTGGCCGCATCCTGTAGGCAGATCCGGTGCCACCTGTGTGGTGTCCTTGGGCACCCATTTAGCCGTTGTCCTAGCGCCTTCGCCCGTGCAGCGGCCGCTCCGGCTGAGGGGAGCTGTGAAGTTGCCTCGGCCGGGGAGGGTATGGGCAGGGATGGGGGTGCAACAGGGCTCGTGAGGAGGAAAAAGGGCCCCGCCAAACTAAGGCGGGAGGAAAATCGTAGAAGGAGTAGGGAGCTGGAGAGTGCCCAGGTGACGGGGGTAGCTCCGGCCTCTGCTCCTGAAGCTGGCCCTGTAACCGCTGAAGCCCTGGAGGAGGATGTGCTGGATGGGGAGATCAGGAGGCTTCACAGAGAGGAAGGCAATATGGCCGACCCTTCCGATTCCTCCCACTATGAAAGTGTGGATGAGGAGAGTGGGGAGAGGCCTAAAAAGAAAGACAAGGGCAAAAGGAAAGGGAGAAAGAAGAGGTCAGAGCCCTCTGTTCCTTGTACTACGGGCCAGGTTCAAAACGGAAGCCTGACTGCCCCCCCTCTGGTTGACCTGTCAAACCGGTACCTCGTCCTCGATACCATCTCCTCCCCCTCCTTGGCTGGGGAGGGTGAGGGCGAGGTGCCTAGGGAGAAAGAGCCTCTGGGAGGAACTGGGCCCTGTCCTATTGAGGCACCTTCCTCAGAGGGCAGGGCTAGACCGGGGCCGGACGGAGACGGGGATAATATGGATCTATCTGAATCGAAAAAAAGATCCAAGAGTGGTCCTGCCCTCTCGTCTTCTTCGGGGGATGAGGGGGCAAAAAAGAAGGGAAAACAAAAGTAAAGGGTGTGGCCGTCTAATTTAATCACCCTGTATGGCGGCACTCACCCCATTGACGCTGGCATCTATTAATTGTGCCAGCATAAAGTCGGATACGGCTAGATTCGCAGCCTTTGATTTTCTTGGCCGCGTTGAAGCCGACATTTTCTTTTTACAGGAGACCAGGTTGTCAGATCTAGCCTCTCTGGTAAAAGCCAGAAGAGAGTGGAGGCGCGGTCCCTCCCACTGGTCTCTTGCGGCTGAGCCGTATAGTGGGGTGGCGGTCCTTTTTACCGCTCCTGTTGAATGCCGACGGGTTATTGAATTAGAAATGGGGAGGTGCCTGATCTTAGATGTCTTCATGAAGGGACAAGAGCTCCGGCTCATTAACATCTACGCCCCGCAAAGTAAGCGGGGCCGTAAAGATCTCTTTATGAGGATTAAGCCCTTTCTTTTTACGAGTCGGCAGGTGATCTTTGGAGGGGACTTCAATAATGTCACGAGGTCCCAAGATAGGAGAGGCTCCATTAGTCCGCTGACTTGCGATAGTGTGGCGCTGATTAGCATAGCTAGAGAAGCTCGCCTAGAGGATGCCCACATCCGGAGCCCCTCGGGCCACGCGGGTTTCACCTATCATCAAGGTAGTCGCAGGTCTAGGATAGATAGGTTTTATTTAAAGGAGGAAGCCGTCTCTTCTGCAGTGTCCGTGGTTGAGGTGGAGTTCTCCGATCACTGTATGATTTTGTTTTCCCTGAATGTTTCAGAAACCCCCCGGATGGGAAAAGGTTATTGGAAGCTGAATTCGTCCCTCCTGGAGGAAGCGGAGATAAGACAGTCCTTTGAGGATTTTCTTCAGAGTCAGGTACCTTTACTGGGCCTATGTAGTAGTAAGTCAGAGTGGTGGGAGATATTCAAGAAGCGGGTTGCGGGGTTCTTCCGCCAGCTCTCGAGCCTCAGGTCCCTGAACAGGTATCGCCTGTATCAGGGTCTGAGGAGGAAACTCGAGCTTCTTGTCTCGACTGGAGGTAGCCAAGAGGATATCTCCAGAGTGAAGTCCTTGCTGATGAGGTGTCAGTACGATAGGCACGCATCTTTGGTTTTTGAGAGGGATTTCGGGAAGTACCGCTCGCCCGACCCTTACAGAAACTGTAAGATGTCAGTGAGTAGTAAAGTCATTTCAGGACTGATTGATAGTACAGGATCTCTGAATCGGTCCAGATCAGGGATCTTGGAGATCGTCAGATCCTTCTACTCTCACCTCTTGGGAAGGAAGGATCTGGATCGGGATGTGATGTCGGGTTTCCTGGCTGAAACCATTCCTGAGCCAGGGGTAGACCCCTCTCTTGGCGTTTTGGCAGAAGAGATCAGGGAAGAGGAAGTGAGACTGGCGATCGAGGGGCTTGCCCCCAAGAAGTCACCAGGTCCGGATGGCTTAACATCTGAGTGGTACAGGACCTTTAAGGAGTCTTTAGCTCCCCTCTTGACTGAGGTATTCAATGAGTGTCTCTCCTCGGGCACTCTGCCAAAGTCAATGAGGAGGTCAGCCCTGATTCTTCTCTCAAAGGGTAAAGATCCCAGCCGTATTGAGAATTGGAGACCCATAGCTCTTCTCAATACGGACAGGAAGCTTCTGGCCAAGATACTGTTTAATCGGCTGGTGAAGTTTGCACCCCGGCTCCTTTCGGAGGCCCAGCACTGCACTGTTCCAGGCCGAAGCACCTTAAGTGCTGTCCTTAGTGTCAGGGAGGCAGTGGAGCGGAGTAGTGCGGGTTTCTGGAAGGGGTACTTGCTGTCCTTGGATCAGGCCAAAGCATTTGATCGGGTGAACCACGAGTACCTCTGGTCCGTCCTCCTGAGAAATGGCTTACCGAGTACTTTTGTTAATTGGCTTAAGATCTTGTATGCAGGGGCAGAGAGTTTCCCACTGGTGAACGGGTGGTCTGGCCACTCTTTTGGAGTGGGGTCTGGAGTCCGTCAGGGTTGTCCTTTGAGCCCGCTGTTATATGTGTTCGCGATCGATCCCTTCCTTAGGAGGGTGAGTTGCGGACCGTTGGTGGGAGTCGGGATGAGTTTGGCGGAGCCGGGGGCCATCCAGGGGGTAGTGGCGTACGCCGACGATGTCACTATTTTCGTCTCCTCGAGAGAGGGGGTTGATGTGGTGATGTCGGAGGTGGAACGCTACTCGGAGGCATCCGGGTCTAAGATCAACCGGGATAAGTGTGAGAGTCTCTGGCTGGGAGGGGGGGATCCCACGTTTGATCTCCCGGACACCCTTCCAGGGCCCCAAGAATCAGCAAAAGTCTTAGGCATCACATTTGGCCAGGATGATTATCCCACCAAAAACTGGGATGGTAAGCTCCAGGATGCCACTCAGAAGGTGGACCAGTGGAAGGGTTGGTCTTTGACCCTCAGGGAAAGGGCACACCTGATCAAATCGTACCTGCTCCCCTTGTTTATCTATCTGGGCAGCGTATGTATCTTGCCAGAGGCTTACTACACTAGGATCTACAGCCTGTTTTTTCAACTGTTATGGGGGAACAGGATGAACCTAGTCAAGAGGGAGGTTACGTACCGCACGAGGAGACTAGGGGGTTTATCTATGGTAAACCCTGTGGTGTTCTTAACAAACACCTTTTTAAAAGCTAACATCTCAAACCTCTGGTCAGAGAGGGCTCCTCCGTGGGTACTCTCCTGCAGGGAATGGTTTCGGCCTTTCTTCCAGGAATGGGAGACAGGAGGGCAAGTGAAGGACCTCCGTACGCCCCATGGATATCTTCCGGCTTACGCTACCCCGACTCTGAAGGCGATACGTCGGTGGGGTCTGGGAGTGTGGGAGATCAGGACCCAGTCAAGGCAGTTCCTTGACAAACGGGTTCTGTTGACCCACTTCCAGAAGCCTCTGGCACTCAGGGACTGCCCAGGTCGGGATCTGAGGGTGGGGTTGTACCTTTTAAACATGAAAAGGATCCCCCAGAAGTTTTGGGACTTGGCCTGGCGCTGCTTTCAGGGGAAGCTATATGTAAGGGACAACCTGAAGTGCAGGAACTCTGATGACCGGGGATGTCCCCGAGAAGAGTGTGGGGACACGCTGGAAAGCATGGACCATTTCCTGCTTCATTGTCCCTTTAATATAGGGGTTTACAACCGGGTGGGCGCTTCCATCGGCTGGAGTCAACTTGCCGGCCTTACCTATCCGGAGTGGGCTTATGGGGCATTCAGGACACTGGGTGGCCGAGACCGGGGCACTTTATTCTTAGTTAGTTTAGTGGTTAGGTACTACACGTGGAATGCACGGTGTTTAGTGTCGACCCAGCAGAAAATCCTCTCCGAGGTGGAGGTCTGTAGGAATATCACCGGTGACCTCGGGAAGATCAGGTCTTTGGAGTATGGCAGTCTTGGTACCAGTAGGGCTTCTCTCCTGTGGAGAGGGTTTTCTTTTGATGTGCCCTAGGTACTAGATCTTTTGGGTAGAGTACCTTTATTTTGGATAGGGGAAGTGTGATAGGGATAGAGATAGGGTGAGAGTAGGGTTAGCTTTAATGGAGGGATAGAATTAGGGAGAATTGTAGGGGGAGTTAGGAAAAGAGTTAAAAATTATTTTGGTGTATCAAGTCTGCCATCCTTCTTTCTGGTGGTGGGCTAATGCATGTGCACGCTAGCTTTTTTGTTTTGTTTTAAGCTGATATGGCATGAAGGGCTTACAGGCGACCAAACTTGGGCCTAAAGTGGGTTGTGGTTCAGTGTCTGTTAGTTAGTATGTATAAGTTTGTGTATAAGTTGGTTGGGTGGAGTGCTAGGTGGGGAGGGTGTATTTGTGGGTGGTGGTGTGTTTTCGTGTTTTTGGGGGACCTGACATGGGTCAGTTAAGGACAGAACTTTGTAAACTGTAGAGGAACGGTATGGACTCTGACCCATGTGCAGGAGGGGTGGTGTGGGTGAGGGCACAGTTCGAGTGTAGGGATTTCCTGTATTTTTTTTTTTTTTTTTTGTAGGTTTCTGTAAATAGGGTGCATATATTTATGTTTATATACTATAATTAATTAATTTCTATTAGTGATTTTGTATCTATTTGGTTTTGTATCTACATCGTTTTATATTGTCTCATATTATAGTTATGGCAGTCGGACCAGTTGTTGTGTTATGTGTTTTTGTTTATTTATTTAGATTTTTAATTTTTATATTTTTTATTTATTTATTTTCCCCTTTTGTTTTGTTTCCCGAGTATGGATGGTTTTGAGTCACAGCCGGGTAGTGCTAATTTTATGTTTATGTTTAAGCCAAGTTGTGCTGTTTATTTTTATTTATTTATTTCTTTATTTTTATAATTATTATTTATTTAATTATTTATTTTTTATTTTTTATTTTTTACCCTCCCCCCCCCGAGTATGGATGGTTTGAGTTACAGCCAGGTAGTGCTAATTTTATGTTTATGTTTAAGCCAAGTTGTGCTGTTTTTATGTTCATTTTTGGTATGTGTGTCAGTGTGTTTTTGTTTGTTTGTTTTCTTTTTGCTTTGTAAAGCTGGGCTGCCCGGTTAGGCAGGGTTTTGTTTTTGATTTATATTATAGCTGGTTAAGCTTGTTTTTTTGTTGTATTGGATAAGTTTTGTATTTTTATAATAAAAAGAGTGTCAGCCGAGAGCACTGTGTCCAAGACAAAAAAGAAATTCAAAAAGAAAAGAATTTCCTCTGTAGCATACAGCTGCTAAAAAGTACTAGAAGGGTAAAGATTTTTTAATAGAAGTAATATACAAATCTGTTTTACTTTCTGGCACCAGTTGATTTAAACCATTTTTTTTCCACCGGAGTACCCCTTTAAAGCTATCTTCTTACAGATATGCCTATCTACTAAAAACTATCTTATTAAATTTACATTCAACACATTTATGATACAAAGTGACTTGTTTGTGATAAGACTCTGTAAACCTGCTAATGCTTCTACCTTTTATATAGCAGGATTTCCTCCTGGGTTCTCTGTGCACAGTCTTCTGCTTCAGATTTTGTGAAATGTCACAATATACAGTGACCCCCCCAACCTACGAAGGCCCCGACATACGATCATTTCAACATACTTGTTGAAGGCAGCATCAACATACGATGCTTTTGTATGTCGGGGCCATCGCATAAACGGCTATCCGGCAGCGCAGACTACTTCAGCTGCCACCGGATAGCCGTTTACGGTGCCCCGTGAGCTCCGGTGATGGTCACTCACCTGTCCTCGGGGCTCCGGCGCGTCCTCTTCGGGATCCCCTGCATCGTTGGCACTCTCCATCGTCGTCATCACGTCGCTGCACATGCCGTCCCGTCATCCATTAGGAGCGGCGTGCGTAGCGACGTGATGGCGGCGACGGAGAGCAAGGATGCCAGGGAAGCAGAGGCCTTGCCGGAGCGTCGGGGACACCCCTGGGTCGCAGCGACAGCGATGGAAGGCGACATTCAGGGCAGCGGTGACGAGCGGTGACGGTCCAGAGCGGCGGGGACACGTGAGTATAACCTCCTATATCAGTGGTCTTCAACCTGCGGACCTCCAGATGTTGCAAAACTACAATTCCCAGCATGCTGGATGTTGTAGTTTTGCAACATCTGGAGGTCCGCAGGTTGTAGACCACTGTCCTATACTTTACATTGCACGGATCCCTCAACATACGATGGTTTCAACAAACGATGGTCCATTTAGAACGGATTACCATTGTATGTTGAGGGACCACTGTACTGCAGTTTTGGGCTGGGATACGTGCCTGATTATCGGATTTTCTGGATTATTTGTATTACTGTAATTCTGTATTTAAACTACTGAACATTGTATTGTTAATAATTTGTTGTTGATTGCAGCTATCACTCTAAGGTCCTACATTTTAAGCACATGAAAGGACAAAACACTTCTTTTTCAGACTAGAACAAATTATGGATTTGAAGAAAAACGGAGCCATAAAATCTGGTCATCTGAAATGGTGATGCAATATAAACCATGAGATTTACACTAAAAATAGCCAACAGATATGCGCTGTTCTCTGCTAAACACCCATCAGCCAACAGAGAAGACCCAGAAAACAATTTCTTTATTATAAGTAGGTCAGCCTTCGAGGGACTCATGGGATCATGCTGAAGGAGAGGACAATCACAGCACTGAGATACTAGTTAATGCTATTTGTTCCACTTGATGGTCACAGTGGCATCATGCTGGCCAATTACATGTCAGTCAGCAGGATTTGGACACATTGTGCCCCCTCCTATTCTTGCCTTTTCTTTGTGCCTCAGCACTTCAGACATATCATGAAGGCCAGGGGCAGTTTTAATCAAAGGCATACTGAGATGTTCCCTGTATGAGATGTTGACTGTATTATAGCGATACTGGATTAGATCCTTATCTAGATACAGAATACTGACACCGTGAGTCACATACATTTACCGCAGAGATTATCCAATTTGTAGACTGAAACTTGATACTGAGTTCTACATACAAAGGGCAATTTTGATTTCGGAGAATAGTCATTTTAAACTATTTACCAGATGTAGGTTTTTGGCAAGAGTGAAACATTACTAACTCGTATACTTCAGAATTTGTATAGTTAGGAAGTTTAAAGGGGTATTCCGGGTTTATACATCTTATCCCCTATCCAAAGGATTGGACGCCTGTCACGCCCCCTCCCATAGACACCTCACCCTGTGAGGTGACATCACTAGGGGACGTGGCCATGATGTCACGTCCCCGTATTGAAAGCAGTGCCTGGCACAGAATTCCGGGGGCTGCTCTGAGATTGTGTGGGTCCCCAGCGGCAGGACCCCTGCGATCATATATCTTATCCTCTATCTTTTGGATAAGGCATAAGATGTATAAATCTGGAATACCCCTTTAATAGTACATTGATTAACCCCTTAAGGACTCAGCCCATTTTGGCCTTAAGGACTCATTTTTACGTTTTCATTTTTTCCTCCTCGCCTTCTAAAAATCATAACTCTTTTATATTTTCATCCACAGACTAGTATGAGGGCTTGTTTTTTGCGCGACCAGTTGTCCTTTGTAATGACATCACTCATTATATCATAAAATGTATGGCGCAACCAAAAAACACTATTTTTGTGGGGAAATTAAAACGAAAAACGCAATTTTGCTAATTTTGGAAGGTTTTGTTTTCACGCCGTACAATTTCTGGTAAAAATGACATGTGTTCTTTATTCTGAGGGTCAATACGATTAAAATGATACCCATTATTATATACTTTTATATTATTGTTGCGCTTAAAAAAAATCACAAACTTTTTAACCAAATTAGTACGTTTATAATCCCTTTATTTTGATGACCTATAACTTTTTTATTTTTCCGTATAAGCGGCGGTATGGGGGCTCATTTTTTGCGCCATGATCTGTACTTTTTTTTGATACCACATTTGTATATAAAAAACTTTTAATACATTTTTTATATTTTTTTTTTTAATAAAATGTATTAAAAAAGTAGGAATTTTGGACTTTTTTAATTTTTTTTCGTTCACGCCGTTCACCGTACGGGATCATTAACATTTTATTTTAATAGTTCGGACATTTACGCACGCGGCGATATCAAATATGTCTATAAAAAATGTTTTTTACGCTTTTTGGGGGTAAAATAGGAAAAAACGGACGTTTTACTTTTTTATTGGGGGAGGGGATTTTTCACTTTTTTTTTACTTTTACTTTTACATTTTTTTACATTTTTTTTTACACTTGAATAGTCCCCATAGGGGACTATTCATAGCAATACCATGATTGCTAATACTGATCTGTTCTATGTATAGGACATAGAACAGATCAGTATTATCGGTCATCTCCTGCTCTGGTCTGCTCGATCACAGACCAGAGCAGGAGACGCCGGGAGCCGCACGGAGGAAGGAGAGGGGACCTCCGTGCGGCGTTATGAATGATCGGATCCCCGCAGCAGCGCTGCGGGCGATCCGATCGTTCATTTTAATCGCGAACTCCCGCAGATGCCGGGATCTGTATTGATCCCGGCACCTGAGGGGTTAATGGCGGACGCCCGCGAGATCGCGGGCGTCGGCCATTGCCGGCGGGTCCCTGGCTGCGATCAGCAGCCGGGATCAGCCGCGCATGACACGGGCATCGCTCCGATGCCCGCGGTTATGCTTAGGACGTAAATGTACGTCCTGGTGCGTTAAGTACCACCTCACCAGGACGTACATTTACGTCCTGCGTCCTTAAGGGGTTAAAGGGGTACTCCAGTGAAAAACTTTTTTTTTTTTTTTTTTTTTAAATCAACTGGTGCCAGAAAGTTAAACAGATTTGTAAATTACTTCTATTAAAAAATCTTAATCCTTCCTGTACTTATTAGCTGCTGAATACTACAGCGGAAATTCTTTTCTTTTCGAAAAACAGAACTGTCTGCTGACATCATGAGCACAGTGCTCTCTGCTGACATCTCGGTCCATTTTAGGAACTGTCCAGAACAGCATATGTTTGCTATGGGGATTTCGTTTTACTCTGGACAGTTCCTAAAATGGACAGAGATGTCAGCAGAGAGCACTGTGCTCATGATGTCAGCAGGAAACTCTGTGTTTCAAACAGAAAATAATTTCCACTGTAGTATTCAGCAGCTAATAAGTACAGGAAGGATTCAGATTTTTTAATAGAAGTAATTTACAAATCTGTTTAACTTTCTGGCACCAGTTGATAAAAAAAAAAAAAAAAAAAAAAAAGGGTTTTCACTGGAGTAACCCTTTAACCCCTTAAGGACATAGGGCGTATCCATACACCCCCGTTTCCAAGTCCTTAAGGACCGAGGGCGTATGGATACGCCCTGAGCATTTCCGGCCCCCACCGCTAGCCGGAGGGGAGCCGGAGCCGGATGCCTGCTGAAATCGTTCAGCAGGCATCCCGGCATATCGCCCAGGGGGGTCATTATGTCCCCCCATGTCGGCGATTGCCGCAGATCGCTGGACAATTCAGTCCAGCGATCTGCGTCGGATTCCGGGTCAATCGGGTCTCCAGTGACCCGATGACCCGGAATTACTGGCTGATCGGGGCCGTCAGAGATGGCCCCGAACAGCCAGAGCCTGCACGATCGCCCTGATTCGTCGGCCGGATTACCGGCCGACCAATCAGGGCGCCTGCTGCGGGTGTCACTCCCGCAACCCGCTCCGCCCCTCTTCCGGAGGACGTGAGCGGGTGCGGGAAGACGACCCCGGGTGCTGGGGACCCCGATCCCCGGCGTCCCTGTTGGGATCGGGGCCCCAGGAGAGACGGCGGCGGCGGTGAGGGACAGTCCTGTGTGGATCGTTGGAGGTGAGTGACAGCCTCCTGCTGTTGCTTAGCAACAGCTCCCAGCATGCAACAAGGGCATGCTGGGAGCTGTAGTTATGCAACAGCAGGAGGCAGACCACCACAACTCCCAGCATGCCCTTATGGGCATGCTGGGACTTGTAGTTTTGCAACAGCTGGAGGCACATTCTTTCTATGGAAAAGTGTACCTTCAGCTGTTGTGTAACTACAACTCCCAGCTTGCACAAACAGCTCAAGTGCATGCTGGGAGTTGTAGTGGTGCATCTGGTGGTTGCATAACTACAACTCCCAGCATGCCCGTTGGCTGTCGGTGACTGCTGAGAGTTGTAGTTTTGCAACAGCTGAAGGCACACTGAGTTAAGTAGTAAACCAGTGTGTCTCCAGCTGTTGCACAACTACAATCCCCAGCATCCCCAGCCAATGTAGTATGCCTCCGGCTGTTGCATAACTACAAGACCCAGCATGCCCTTCCGCTGTCTGTACATGCTGGGGGTTGTAGCTTTTGCAACAGCTGAAGGCACACTGGTTGCAAAACACTGAGTTTGTTACCAAACTCGGTGTTTCACAACCTGTGTGTCTCCAGCTGTTGCAAAACTACAACTCCCAGCATGCACTGATAGACCGTCCATGCTGGGAGTTGTAGTTTTGCAACAGCTGGATGTTCCCCCCCCCCCCCAATGTGAATGTACAGGGTACACTCACATGGGCGGAGGATTACAGTAAGTATCCGGCTGCAAGTTTGAGCTGCAGCTAATTTTCTGCCGCTGCTCAAACTGCCAGCGAGAAACTACTGTGAACCCCCCGCCCGTGCGACTGTACCCTAAAAACACTACACTACACTACCACACAATAAAATAAAAAGTAAAAAACACTACATATACACATACCCCTACACAGCCCCCCTCCCCTCCCCAATAAAAATGAAAAACGTCTGGTACGCCACTGTTTCCAGAACGGAGCCTCCAGCTGTTGCAAAACAACTACTCCCAGTATTGCCAGATAGCCACTGACTGTCCAGGCATGCTGGGAGTTTTACAACAGCTGGAGGCACCCTGTTTGGGAATCACTGGCGTAGAATACCCCTATGTCCACCCCTATGCAAGTCCCTAATTTAGGCCTCAAATGCGCATGGCGCTCTCTCACTTCGGAGCCATGTTGCATTTCAAGGAAACAGTTTAGGGCCACATATGGGGTATTTCCTACAAATTATGGGGGGCTTTTTCTCCTTTTACCCCTTATGAAAAAGGAAAAGTTGGGGGCTACACCAGCCTGTTAGTGTAAAAAAAAAAAATTTACACTAACATGCTGGTGTTGCCCCATACTTTATATTTTCATGTGAAAAAAAAAATTCATAAAAAAACGAATATTCGTAATTGCGAATATATAGTGCTATATTCGCGAATATTCGCGAATACGCGATATTCGCGAATAAAATTCACATTGCGAATATTCGCGAGCAACACTACCTGTAATGTGGTTTTCCACTTTTATTTTGAGTGTGACTCCATATCCAGACCTCCATTGGTTGATAAATTTGATTTCCATTGATAATTTTTGTGTGATTCTGTTGTCAGCACATTCAACTATGTAAAGACGAAAATATTTCATACGATTAGTTCATTCATTCAGATCTAGGATGTGTTATCTTAGTGTTCCCTTAATTTTTTTGAGCAGTGTAGCATTCTTCCCATCCTGTGTGGCAGATGTTGCCTATTTATGAAGCATATTACTGTTGGATATACTTGGCGCAATCTTTTGGCACAGTGTGATTTTGTGTCTATTTGTGTGACTTTTCATTTAGGTGCCTTCTTGTTTTTTGCTGTGGTAGACATGTTTTTAGTTGTGTTTTTGCAGTGGTCAGGGATTTATGATGTGCAATATTTTAGTTTGTTGCAAAGTTAGGCACAACTCCGCTAACTTAGGTGAAAATCTACACCAGTCCTGACTTGGCTTACAAACTGACTGTGGACAGCATTATCAAAAAGTCACACATTTGTGGAGTGGAGTATTGAAGTAAGAAATGTAATTAGAACCATATTTTTAACATGCCATATACCATGCAATAAATTTGGAGCAGGTACACAGTTTCCACCACATGACTTAATGGAGAAAAAAAGGTGTTAACCTACACAACTTTTCATGAATACCCCCGAATGTGTTGTCCCAATACTTTTGTCCATATAGTGCAGTGGTCTCCAAATGGTGCACCTCCAGATGTTACCAAACTACAACTTTTGTATTGTAATATCTGGAGGTACACTTTTGGAGACCACTGATATAGTGCAGGATACGCACCAAGAGACCTACACACTTTCACACCACAGTAACATCATTATCCTTATAAACAGTAACATGAATGTCAAATATACAGTTACACATGTATACCTGTGCAAAACACTCTATAAATATTCTATAAAAGTGTTTTGTAACAGTTGTGCACAGAAGCAAGAGATAGTACAAAATGGACCTATACATCATTGGAGAGAACCAAAATTATGGCACAGTATAGTATGTATTATAATGAGGGATCTATGATTCCTATATATGATTGTTACATATGGCCCGCTATACACTCCTTATACTGAATAGAATATGCACAAAGAATGGGATGGAGTACTAAATTAGCAGTAAAATATTATAACTTTATTAACAATTCATTACATTACATAAAAACATCATGAAAGGGAAAAGCCAACTTGTGGTGGAAAGAGGGCGCCACTCCAGAAGGTCCACAATGTAAACGACAGTATTAATGTGTAGTTTACATTGTGGACCTTCTGGAGTGGACCTTCTGGATTGACGCCCTCTTTCCACCACAAGTTGGCTTTTCCCTTTCATGATGTTTTTATGTAATGTAATGAATTGTTAATAAAGTTATAATATTTTACTGCTAATTTATTTAGTACTCCATCCCATTCTTTGTGCATATATCATTGGAAAGAAATCTATAACACATGTTCAGTTCCCTACACGTTTGTTGTTCCTCCCTCTGTAAAGGGATTTAGTCAGGTCGCACCACCTCTTCCCTCATTTACATGTCTGCTAAACCCTCCTGCAAACAGCCACACACTGCTGCTAATTGAGGACTCCAGTGTAAGCAAACATGTCTGTGAGCTGGGGGGGGGGTGAACTAGGATATTTGCACTTAAAGAGGCTACTGAGCAAAATAAAACAACTTTCGCAATGTTCACCTCAACATGGTAACAATACTGCATAGGAAAGATATCTCAAAGCAGTGATGCCAACCAAGGGAATCCCTGAAAAATTGTGCAACTTCTGGGAAAACCCTAACGCTAAGTTTCCACTTGTTTTTTTTTCTGGCAGCTTTTGGAAAACTGCCACTGCAGTTTTTGAGCCAAAATCAGAAGTGGATCCATAAGGGAGGAGAAGTGTAAGTTCTTCCTTTATGTGTCCTCTTCCTTTTGAATACACTTCTGGCTTTGACTCAAAAACTGCAGTGGCAGATCTCCAAAAACTGACAGAAAAAAGAACAAGTGGAAACTTAACCTTAAGGTGTTACGGTCTTGAAAAAGCTTTATGTAGGGCAGAGGTCTCCAAGCTGTAGGGCAGTGATCTCCAAGCTGTAGAGCAGTGATCTCCAAGCTGTAGAGCAGTGATCTCCAAGCTGTAGAGCAGTGGTCTCCAAGCTGTAGAGCAGTGGTCTCCAAGCTGTTAAGCAGTGGTCTCCAAGCTGTAGAGCAGTGGTCTCCAAGCTATAGAGTAGTGGTCTCCAAGCTGTAGAGCAGTGGTCTCCAAGGTGTAGAGCAGTGGCCTCCAAGCTGTAGAGCAGTGGCCTCCAAGCTGTAGAGCAGTGGTCTCCAAGCTGTAGAGCAGTGGCCTCCAAGCTATAGAGTAGTGGTCTCCAAGCTTTAGAGCAGTGGTCTCCAAGCTGTAGAGCAATGGTCTCCAAGCTGTAGAGCAGTGGTCTCCAAGCTGTAGAGCAATGGTCTCCAAGCTGTAGGGTAGTGGTCTCCAAGCTGTAGAGCAGTGGCCTCCAAGCTGTAGAGCAGTGGTCTCCAAGCTGTAGAGCAATGGTCTCCAAGCTGTAGGGCAGTGGTCTCCAAGCTGTAGAGCAGTGGCCTCCAAGCTGTAGAGTAGTGGTCTCCAAGCTATAGAGCAGTGGTCTCCAAGCTGTAGAGCAGTGGCCTCCAAGCTGTGGAGCAGTGGCCTCCAAGCTGTAGAGCAGTGGCCTCCAAGCTGTAGAGCAATGGTCTCCAAGCTGTAGAGCAATGGTCTCCAAGCTGTAGGGCAGTGGTCTCCAAGCTGTAGGGCAGTGGTCTCCAAGCTGTAGAGCAGTGGCCTCCAAGCTATAGAGCAGTGGTCTCTAAGCTGTAGAGCAGTGGCCTCCAAGCTGTAGAGCAATGGTCTCCAAGCTGTAGAGCAGTGGTCTCCAAGCTGTAGAGCAGTGGTCTAAAAGCTGTAGGGCAGTGGTCTCCAAGCTGTAGGGCAGTGGTCTCCAAGCTGTAGGGCAGTGGCCTCCAAGCTGTAGGGCAGTGGCCTCCAAGCTGTAGAGCAGTGGTCTCCAAGCTGTAGAGCAGTGGTCTCCAAGCTGTAGAGCAGTGGTCTCCAAGCTGTAGAGCTGAGCTGGTTCCTATGCGTGAATAACTACAGTTTTTTCCCCAGATTTCTGGTCCTTGTTAGTTGAGGTAGGGCTGTGGGGTCCCTGATATTCTAGTATGAACATAGCCTTTACTTGCTCTGTTTAGTTAATGATATTAAAATGAAGTCACCTCCTGTCTGTGAAAATACAACCACATATCAGTGTGAATGGAGATATGGTCTACGGTGCACACTGTGGTGACTGACGTTTTCACTCTAAAATCTGCTTACAGATTCTTACAGCCTTGATTCATGTCAAGCTGAACTAACTTTTGGGGCTCTGCTGAGACTGTTCTTAATTGTTCAGCCAGATTTAAAAAAAGCACCCACTGACTTAATGATAAGGTACCACGTGATTTCTAAAGACCATCTATGTCAGAAACACTGATTCAGAGGACTGTGACTTAGCAATGGCGTTCATTTGCACACATTGTATGTTGCTACTTACATCTGTTGGCATTCCTCATTGTGGTGCCATTATTTAGGGACTCTCCAATAGGTGCAGTGCTGTATATTCACTTGACCATGACACCACTGCTATTAAAGGGGTACTCCAAAGGATAGGGAATAATATGTCTGATTGCGTGTGTCCCGCCACTGGGGACCCCCGCGATCTCGGCTGCGGCACCCCAGTCATCCAGTGCATGGAGCGAACTTCGCTCGGTGCCGGATGACTGGCAATGTGGCGCAGGAGGCTCGTGACATCACAGCCACGCCCTCTTGTGCCATCACGGTCACGCCCCCTTAATGCATGTCTATGGGAGGGGCATGACAGGCATCCCGCCCTCTCATAGACTTGCATTGAGGGGCGTGGTTGTGACATCACAAGGGGATATGGCCGTGATGTCCCAAGCCTCTGGCACTCCACCCGATGCTCTAAACGAATGCCGGGTGCAGCAGGGAGATTGCGGGGGTCCCCCATGGCAGGACCCCTGCGATCAGACATCTTATCCCCTATCCTTTGGATAGGGGATAAGATGTCTAGGGGCGGAGTATCCCTTTAAATACAATTGATTTATAGAGACGATGCCATAACTGATCTTCAACCAACTCTCTGTAGAGAGGGACAACTCTTTCCGTTGGTGTCAGAGACCTTGACTCACAGGCCTGAAGAAGCTAGTAGTGAAGACCATTGCCTGTATCTTTATACAATCATTATCACAATTTCCCTGCCCTGTACTATAGAGGAATGTTCTTCAACTATAACCAGTATTCGCATACATGCATTTGCATGTGCAGGCTGGGATTTGTAGTTCTGTAACAGTTGCAGAGGCACAGGTTGGAGATCACTGCTGTAGATTATTTCTTACAGATGTTTACATTTTTTATCAAAATCCTAAAATCCTCACGGAGCTAACCCTACAGTACTGTCACAAAGAGGGGTGTAGTGGACAGGTACCCTATCTGTCTTTATTCTGTTTCCAGTCGTCAACCAAAGAGCAACTTTGAATACATTTGTCTGAATGATGGACAGGGGCGTAGCTATAGGGTAGAAGTGGCAGTCGCACCGGGGCCCTGGTGCCTAAGGGGGACCCAGAGCACATTTGCCCCATGAGAGACCAGAATTATATTTGGCACATGGGAACTTGGTGCAGATTTTGCATAGTGGCCCAGAAGCTACAAATTATTCCTAATGATGGAGGTGACTCTGAAAGAAAAAAAACTACTGATTTCCAGTTTATAGGTCTTTGTGAAGGACTGGGATTGTCCTCTTCTTGCTATATTTATGTTGAATGTTATTTGTTTTCATTTGGATCATTGTATTAGTGATAGAGAATTATTTTATCATTGCATTATTGATCGATCTATCTAAAAAAAATGTAGAAGAGCAGCACAACAGAAATCAATGAAGAAAAAGTGCCCGATGCAAAGCAGCTTCTAGAGTCCTGACCGAGGATGACTCCACATTGGCTATAGCAAAAGGATCTCACCGCAGCATACAGTCCAATATAAGGTACCAATTGTGAACAATAAAACATATAACAATCATAAAGTGCATACAATGCACCAGATGGGGAATGATAGGAGGAGGGGATTCAAGACAAAAACCCACCAGATGTATGAATGTAAACTCCATAGCCACGTTAGTGTGGGGTATATTCTAGTGCGCATGCGCGCCCCTACTACTGCGCTTTGCGTGTCCCGCACTAGAATATACCCCACGCTAACATGGCTATGGAGTTTACATTGATACATCTGGTGAGTTTTTGTCTTGAATCCCCTCCTCCTATGATTGATTTATTAATCACATGTGTGTGCGCTTTATGCATTTTATATCAGCAGAATACTTTTTATGATTATGACTATAATATTATGCACTTAAGAACTTTTATTCATGAGATATGTATGAAACTGGAATATTAATATGTAACACTGTATTGTAATATGAAGATTGTATGCACTTTATGATTGTTATAAAACACTTGTTTTTTTTACCATGGAACAAAGACACCTTTTTGCACCTTATATTGAACTGTGTGCTGCGGTGAGATCCTTTTGCTATCTATCTAACAAGGATAAGTTGGCCAGCACATACTGATACCAAACTACTGCATGGACCTAGCATACGGGTGCACACTGCTAGGCTTAATATACACAAACAGGAGAATACAGCAGCACACTGCTTGCACAAAGATACAGATGAAACATGAAATGCTATATTGCTACAATGCAAAAAGTGAAAAAATTTAGGTACTTTGCTCACCATTTGGCCAAATATTTTGGACCATCCCACCACGATAAGGTGATCTTTGTGCTAGCAGTGTGCTGCTGTATTCTCCTGTTTGTGTATATTCAGCCTAGCAGCGTGCACCTGTATGCAAGGTCCATGCAGTAGTTTGGTATCAGTATGGGCTGGCCAACTTCTCCTTGTTTGTGTTATACATATGGGCGTGTGGCTACCTCCATGTTGGCTCCTGCACCCCACCCATCTTACAAGGTGCTGGATATTCCAGACCTTACAAGCCTGGTAACTGACTGCACAGAGGCACATTCACAGTGTAGGGTCCATCCCAATGAGGTCACATTATCGTGGTGGGATGGTCCAAAACATTTGGCCAAATGCTGAGCAAAGTACCTAAATTTTTTCACTTTTTGCAATGTAGCAAATATAGCATTTCATGTTTCATCTGTATCTTTGTGCAAGCAGTGTGCTGCTGTTCTCCTGTTTGTATCAACGTATCTACCTGTCTATTTGTATGTCTGTCTATTTATTATCTATTTCTATCTATCTATAAATATATATATATATATATATATATATATATATATATATATATATATATCCTATCTATCTGTGAAAGATCCCTGGTGGGTGTCTATATATCTGTCTATCTCTTTCCTGCTAGGTGTTTGATTTGACACAGACAGGTGAACTCCACTTGTAAAGAGGCGTCAGGAATGGTAAAATATTTCCTGAAGTTCTTAAACCACAGGCTTCAAAGGAGATTGCACATAGGTGTAGGTCAACAGAATAACCATGTGATACATTTCATGTCAGTCGGATGGCTTCATGATGTGACTACAAACAGTCCCCGTCTGACTGTGCATATGCATGAATAGTTGTAGGTGCTTCATTCCAGGACTAATGTATTACAGATCCATAAAGCAGTTCCAGATCCATAAAGCAGTTCCAGATCCATAAAGCAGTTCCTTTACGTAAGGCAATGCATAAAGAGGAGACTTTCTGTGGCAAATGCACACATGGAAGATGTGGCTCATTTACAATCCTGACAGCCCCAATAAACCTTATAGTATAACATACATTTATGAGATTTGGAAAAAGGCACAGCCCATCTATGTATCTTGATCCTCTTCAAGTGAATGGATGTAGAATACAAACTTCGGGTCTATTCACACAGCAGAATTTCCTCTTGTGGAATTCAGCCTCAAATTAAAGACCGTAGACTTCTATGGGATTCCGCACTCCCATTCACACTTCTGAATTTCCGCTTGCGGAAATTCAGAAGTGTGAATGGGAGAGCGGAATTCCATAGAAGTCTAAGGGCTTTAATTTAAGGCGAAATTACGCAAGGAGAAATTATGCCCTGTAAATTGACCTTTAGGCTATTTGATTTTTCAGCTTATGTGCCTCTGAAAAATTTACTAACATGTTGCACTGAAAAGGTAATTCCTTCGTCTTTTTCTCTTGTGGTACTGTCTGGTAACATATTGTCAATTGTAGAGGATTTGCCGATAGGATTTTATCACTAGACAGTGTATACTATGTCAGCTAGAAACAGTCTGTGCTACAGGTGCCATTTATTCTGCAGGTTGTACTGAGCTTACTGTGAATAAAGTGTATTTAAGATCTATAGCGGACTCTTAGGCTAGGTTTCCACTTGGGTTTTTTTCTGGCAGTTTTTGGAGATCTGCCACTGCAGTTTTTGAGCCAAAGCCAGAAGTGTATTCAAAAGGAATAGGACATATAAAGGAAGGACTTACACTTCTCCATTATGGATCCACTTCTGACTTTGGCTCAAAAACTGCAGTGGCAGTATTCCAAAAACTGCCAGGAAAAAAACAAAGTGGAAACTTAGCCTAAATCTGTGCTACATGTACCCTGGGGGGCGTTCACACTGCCCAGCTTGGGGGGGGGGGTCTTTGATATATTTTGAGCCTGGAGGTCAAAGACCATAAATGTAGAAAATATGTCAGAAAATATGACTCCATTTAAAACTCCAGATACAAACAGCCTGGACAATGGTGGTATACAGCTAAGCAGTCTCTGCTAACATGTATATGAACATATAGTATGTTTGCTATTTTATACCTACAAAAAGGCGAATATGTATATACACCCTTACTGTATATTGTATATAGCCAACTGTGATGTCTGAAGGATCATGCAATCTTTTTTAGATCTGGAACAGGTACAACTTTTGTATGGCGTTTCTTTATTTTATGACAAAAAAAATGCCACAAGAAAACTGCCCACTAATTTTTATCCTCCATGATGTCGTTTTATTTATTTATTTATTTTTTCTAAAATACTGTGTATTAGTATTGGGGCTATTTAATTGACACTTATTTTTCCAATATTTTTAATTGATTTCTTTAAAATCAATTATATGCACACGTGGTGTTCTTTTCTGGAGGTTTTTTTTTTCCGTCTATAGCGGAAAAAAGCCACATTTTCTTGAAAAAAAACAAAACACTATATTTAGAGATTTTAAAGGGGTGAAGAAACTCCAAAAATAAAAACACCATGTAGATGTGGAGTTTCAAATCTCCCTATTGACACCCACCTAATATATGGCCAGAGTGTTTTTTGCTTATAAAATGCCAGCAAGTATGGTGTTTTCTTGGGTGTTTTTTATTTTTATTTTTTTTTGAAAAATCTGTGTCTGTTTTTAGCCTAAGCTTGGTTTCACACTCAGTGTTTGCATCTATTTTTTTTTTTTTTTTTTGCTGTATTTAAATTTTTTTATTTTGCAGACAAAAGCAATGGGTTTGATTTTACATGATTTTGGCTTGTCGAAAACCTCAAAAAGTGAAAGATGCTAAATAAAAACCCTTATGCTTAAAAGGCATGTTTTTTTTTTTTTTTTTTTTTTTTACAAGCATAAAAAATTACGGAAAAACTGTTTGTGAAGATGAATCAGATGCATAGAAGAAATGATCAAATTTGAGGTAGGGCTACTTTGGTTGTATGATATCAAGATTGTAATGTTACATTGCATCTAATAACAATTACCGTATATGTCCATAGTAAGTGTGGTTGCAGCACAATGATGCCACAAACCAACAAGCACTAAAAATCTGCAGGTTGTGTGCGGCTCATAGATTTGTGTGACTGCAACTTGCTTAAATCTCTCTTGCTTACTATATATTCATTATTAATTCAGTCATTTATTTTTTACAGCCTAATCACACAACTAAAACAGTTGCTTAGCTGGTCTGAGATGGGGTGTCTTGTATCCCTAGCCTAGGTGTATTTCCTATAAAAAGCTCATTCATGCTGCATAATTCGCAAATAGTTGTGTAGGTCTTTAACTACAGTATCTTAGAACACAACATCACTGGTGCCAGATGTCTAATGACGGCTATAAGGATTGTCACTCCCATTAAAGTTTATAGGAGCTAGGAGTATATACATCTAAATAGAAATTGGGACATGATTTTTTTTTTTTTTTTTAATCGCTACTACTAATAAGTTTCTGATAAGAAAAAAAATACTTTCAGGCTATTTTCACACAGTGTATAGTGAAAAATAAAAAAAAATGGCTGTCAAATAGCTATAAAAATTTTCCATTTTCCATTAGTTTTTAATTAGTCGTATGTTATATTAAAGTCCATGGCAGTGTTTCCCAACCAATGTGCCTCCAGCACGGACAGCCTTTGGCATGCTAGGAGTTGTAGTTTTGCAACAGCTGGAGGCAAACTAGTTGGGAAAGACTGGTCTATGGAAAAGCGTCACAAAATGACTATACTTCAATTTTTTTTGCAAACAAGATAAATAAATGTATATATATATATATATATATATATATATATATATATATATATATACAGTCATGGTCGTAAATGTTGGCACCCCTGAAATTTGTCAAAAAAATGAAGTACTTCTCACAGAAAAGGATTGCAGTAACACATGTTTTTCTATACACATGTTTATTCCCTTTGTGTGTATTGGAACTAAACCAAAAAAGAGAGGAAAAAAAGCAAATTGGACATAATGTCACACCAAACTCCAAAAATGGTCTGGACAAAATAATTGCTACCCTTTCAAAATTGTGGAAAAATAAGATTGTTTCAAGCATGTGATGCACCTTTAAACTCACCTGGGGGCAAGTAACAGGTGTGGGCCATATAAAAATCACACCTGAAAGCAGATAAAAAGGAGAGAAGTTCACTTAGTCTTTGCATTGTGTCTGTGTGTGCCACACTAAGAATGGACAACAGAAAGAGAAGAGAACTGTCTGAGGACTTGAGAACCAAAATTGTGGAAAAATATCAACAAGATTACAAGTCCATCTACAGAGATCTAGATTTGCCTTTGTCCACAGTGCACAACATTATCAAGAAGTTTGCAAACCATGGCACTGTAGCTAATCTCCCTGGACATGGATGGAAGAGAAAATTTGCTGAAAGGTGTCAATGCAGGATAGGCCAGATGGTGGATAAGCAGCCCCAAACAAGTTCCAAAGATATTCAAGCTGCCCTGCAAGCTCAGGGAGCATCAGTGTAAGTGCAAACTATCCGTCAACATTTAAATTTAATGAAACGCTATGGCGGGAGACCCAAGAGGACCCCACTGCTGACACATAGACATAAAAAAGCAAGACTACATTTTGCCAAAATGAACTTAAGCAAGCCAAAATCCTTCTGGAAAAACGTCTTGTGGACAGATGAGACCAAGATAGAGTCTTTTTGGTAAAACACATCATTCTACTGTTTACTGAAAACAGAATGAGGCCTACAAAGAAAAGAACACAGTACCTACAGTGAAATATGGTGGAGGTTCAATGATGTTTTGGGGTTGTTTTGCTGCCTCTGGCACTGGGTGCCTTGAATGTGTGCAAGACATCATGAAATCTGAGGAATACCAACAGATTTTGGGTCACACTGTACAGCCCAGGGTCAGAAAGCTGGGTTTGCATCCGAGATCTTGGGTCTTCCAGCAGGACAATGACCCCAAACATGCATCAAAAAGCCCCAGAAATGGATGGCAACAAAGCGCTGGAGAGTTCTGAAGTGGCCAGCAATGAGTCCAGATCTAAATCTCATTGAACACCTGTGGAGAGATCTTAAAATTGCTTTTGGGAAATTGCGTCCCCTCCAATAAGAGAGACCTGGAACAGTTTGCAAAGGAAGAGTGGTAAAAAATTCCGGCTGAGAGGTGTAAGAAGCTTATTGATGGTTATAGGAAGCGACTTTTGTCCAGCCCATTTTTGGAGTCTGATGTGACATTATGTCCAATTTGCTTTTTTTACTCTCTTTTTTGGTTTAGTTCTAAGACACACAAAGGGAATAAACATGTGTATAGCAAAACATGTGTTACTGCAATCCTTTTCTGTGAGAAAAACGTAATTTTCTTGAAAAATGTGGTGCCAAAATTTACGACCATGACTGTGTTAGTGTTTCTCAACTGGGGTGCCTCCAGCTGTTGCAAAACTACAACTCCCAGGCTGTCCGGGCATGCTGGGGGTTGTAGTTTTGTAACAACTGGAGGCACCCTGCTTGGGAGACACTGATATATATATATATATATATATATATATATATATATATATATATATAATTAGAGTTACCATCCCTGTATATGAGCCCCTCAGAATGTGATCTAAATAAAGCCAAGAATAAACACCTATTTATATAAATTAAAATGTTATGCTAAATATTATGATAGCTGTCACTATGTTCTGGTAATGCAGAGTGATAAGCAAGGGCACCGCTTATCTTGGGGGACAGAAAAGACTGGACAGCGCCATTTCCAATCTTGATCTGTGTTTGCACTGGTAGCAGCCTTGGCCTAAGGTCTTCTGGACCCCTGAACATTAGACTGTCAGCGGTGGGTCTCCTTTAAATCACCCATTGATGCCCAGTTGTAGAGTGCCAAGGTAAATACAATATCACTACATCAGTCAGTGAACAAAACTACTGGATCTGCCTGGTAGACACGTGTACTTTACTTGTTGTTTTGGCAGCAATGGAATGTGTTACCAATGTAATGTTTATGAGGAGGGGACAAGTGGCGTCTCCTGTGAGATTAGAAAGACATGTAAAGTAGCAGAAACCTGAAAACCAGAATGACACATTTTGCATTTAATAGTAGTAAAAAATTTTAAAAAAAGAAGAAAAAAGAAAAGTTGATTGCAAAATGTTT
Organism: Hyla sarda; assembly: GCF_029499605.1. Lineage (NCBI taxonomy): Eukaryota > Metazoa > Chordata > Amphibia > Anura > Hylidae > Hyla > Hyla sarda. Next base: position 284,152,186 of record NC_079193.1, read on the forward strand.
ACCTATTAAATAACCTCAAGGGACCTATTATTCTGAACGAGTCATGTGATTTGTGACTGATATTATTTAGTAAATATTTATGTCTTCTGTGAAATATATTTATTACTAATGTGTGAATCTATATTAGTGGTCTTTATTCTGGGTCTCTCTGGCCTTTGAATGCCTGGGGATGATGGGAGATGTAGTTTTGTAACTACACTGGTTTGGAAACACTGACCTTTACAGTGAACTTGAAGCACTAACCCAGTGTTTCCCAAACAGGGTGCCTCCAGCTGTTGCAAAACTACAACCTCCAACATGAGTATGATGGCGTTGCAGTTTTGCAACTACACGGGTTGGGAAGCACTGACCTTTGCAGTGCACTAGAGACACTAGCACTTTGTTTCCCAACCAGGGTGCCTCCAGCTGTGCAAAACTACAACTCCCAGCATGGGTTTGATGGGAATTGTAGTTTTGGAACTACACAGGTTAGGACACACCAACATATTCAGTGCACTAGACACTAGCCCAGTGTTTCCCAACCAGGGTGCCTCCAGCTGTTGCAAAACTACAACTCCCAAAGGTTGTCTGGGAATGTTGGGAGTTGTAGTTTTGTAACAGCTGGAGGCACCCTGGTTGGGAAACACTGCGCTAACCTGTTCTGTATTTTCATAGTTTGCAGTGCATCTATCTAGTGTTCTCTGTTAGCAGCCACTACAGGCTGTAGAGAGGATGACCTAAATGATATTGGGGAATAATTTTGGCCGCTCTTTTTAAGATTTTTCTATTTGAGGTTGGTGCTCCTTTATAAAAAGCGATATTACAAGAACCCTAGACTTGCATCTAACTATTAACAATGTCAACGTTGTGCCCTTTTGAAAGAAAAAACACGACATTGTATAGATTTTTGTATCCAAAACATTTTCATTTATTTAAAAAAAGAGTCTAGAAAAAGATGCATAGTTCTCGCTCCTCAAGTCGCTGCGGGAAGCAGCACACACACACTCACCCACTCACTCTACACATATATAAAAATATAACCATTTACAATATATTCACATATTTTACAAAACTATTATAAAAAAAGGCACAGAAGGGTTTATGCCGAGAAGGCTGAAAATGGCCAGAGCATTTTCTTTGTGCTAAAGTTTTGCCCTCTGGTAAACCCATCATTTTTTGCACTTGCTCCCATAAGAAAACTTTGCACTGTGCGGAAGAGAAGTCCCAATGGTGACCCCCTGCACAAGTCGTGAGGCACGTCGTCTGCTTTCTTCTTGCATAGTGTAAAACCTTGTCAAGGTCCATTGTCCTGTCAGCACAATGAGAATACACTTGTATGGCTGAGAAGGCACCTGAGATATCGCGGAGTAAAGTCACAAATACTATCCGGCTGAAATGATTTAAGGCAAGAATGGCGTCAAGAGATCCCGGGTAGATAGACCGGATGGATCTTGTTTTTTGTTATCTTGCTGGAAGACACTTGGAAGTATGGCTTTGGCTTGTTTCATCGGAGGAGGTAAAATACCTTTGGCTGCGTCCCCATGCCTTGCAGCAGCAGGGACCTGGAATGAGTTTTGGTAGTCCTGGTAAACATGTGTAGACTGGAAAAGTCTCAGTGCGCTATACAGCAGCCCGACTCCTCGTGCTTGTGAAGCAAAGACATTCTGGAGAAAGTTTTGGAACAACTTTTGCACTGATATTTCTTCACATCTGAATGGGTTTGCAAGTGGGCTCTCAGGTTCGACCTGTCTGCAAAAGCTCGGTTGCAATGAGGGCACGAAAAAGGCTTTTCTCCTGCGGGGGGGAAATTGAGATATATATATATATTATAATGACTGCAAGCAGAAGAAAGAGTTGTCGGCACTAGCGGTAATTATCTGCTTTGGGAACCTGATAACGGTGGTGACGTAGTATGGATACAGTCCTAAGATTGATCGCAGTGCAAGAGACCCCCACAGCATAAAGCAGAATACACCATAAGCGATAAAGAAGACAGGGGGCATTCACGATTTCTTCTTGGCCGTACTTTATTCAGGAGGTTGTTACAGCAGCAGGGAAGCCAGGTAGGTGTTAAAATGCATCAGACCAGAACTGAACAGGAGCCATGATGGTAATAGCTATTTCGCACCACTCCCTGCGCTTCTCCAGACCAGAGAAGTGCCGGGAGCGGCGCAAAATAGCTATTACCATCATGTCTCCCGTTCAGTGCTGGTCTGAGGCATTTTAACATCTACCTGGCGTCCCTGCTGCTGTAACAACCTCCTGAATATATTATAATGATATTATACACTTTTATGCAGTTTACTCTGTATGAACTTTAAGGGTCTATTCACACGCACAGAATTCTGCGCAGATTTGATGCGCCGGATTTCAAGCTGTGTTCAGTTTACACTGAGATCTGCAGCAGAAAATCCTGCGCTTCAAATCTGCGCAGAATACCGTACGTGTGAATAGACCATAAAGGGGTTCTCCACTGGAAAACATTTTTTTTTTTAATCAACTGGTGCCAGAAAGTTAAACAAATTTGTAAATGACTTCTATTTAAAAAAATCTTAATCCTTCCAGTACATATCAGCTGCTGTATGTTCCAGAGGAAGTTCTTTTCTTTTTGTTTTTCCTTTCTGTCTGATACTGCTCTCTGCTGACACCTCTGTCCATGTCAGGAACTGTCCAGAGTAGGAGCAAATCCCCATAGCGAATCTATCCTGCTCCGGACAGTTCCTAAAATGGACAGAGGGCACTGTGGTCAGACAGAAAGGAAATTCAAAAAAGAAAAGAACTTCCGGTGGAGCATATAGCAGCTGACAAGTACTGGGAGGATTAAGATTTTTTAAATAGAAGTCATTTACAAATTTGTTTAAATCTGTTTACTTTCTGGCACCAGTTGATTTAAAAAAAAAAAAAAAAATGTTTATGACTGACAATGTTCAGGGCGGCAACATCTCTATGGGGGAGATTTGTTAAGTTGCCCATAGCAACCAGTCAGATCGCTTCTTTCATTATTGAAAAGGCCTTTTGCAAAATGAAAGAAGCGATCTGATTGGTTGCTATGGGCCACTCCGAAACTTTTCCTCTGGATGGGTTTTGATAAATCTCCCCCTGTGTTCTTTCAAGGTCCTGACATAACCTGACCCTAATGGGTTATTCTGCCCAAGGTACAGAAATGGATGTTTACATTATCAAAACTTGTCCAAAGAAAAAGTTGCTGAGTTGCCCATGGCAACCAATCAGATTGCTTCTTTCATTTTTAAAGAGGCCTGTGAAAAACGAAAGAAGCGATCTGATTGGTTGCTATGGGCAACTCAGCAACTTTTCCTCTGGGCAAGTACCCCTTATACCACTGTTTCCCAACCGGGGTGCCTCCAGCTGTTGCAAAACTACAACTCCCAGCATGCCCGGACAGCCGAAGGCTGTCCGGGCATGCTGGGAGTTGTAGTTTTGCAACAGCTGGAGGCACCCCGGTTGGGAAACAGTGCCTTGTAAAGTACATACAACATACAGTAAATGTAGAATACACTACGGCATATATGTATGCATGTATTCATGCTGCCGTATGTAGAATAACCAGCTGTAGAACTACAGGTCCCTGCACACCCTGGCCACAAGTATGACAACTATTCAGTATAATGCATTGTTAGCAGATGTGGAGGGAAGCCTGTAATATCTATAGACGGGCCTATAGACACATATGGAGATGTTATTGGCGGATGCTGATCATTTGTAGTGCTGATCAGCCCATGTACAATACACAACATTATGGACTATGAATAAATATAATAACTATCAATAGACCCATGACATGAAATGATATATGTAGAAATAAATGTATGAATGGGCTAGCTACAGGGAACTGCTATATGCCATCTGTAAGGTGGGCATCTTACCAGTGTGAGTCCGGATGTGTCCCTGCAGTAGCCATGGCCTGGAGAAGGCCTTCCCACAGATCTTGCACACGCAGGGTAACGTGTGGGTCCTGATGTGCATCTTGAGGGCCCCCAGGCTGACGTACTCTTTGTCACAGTACTTGCAGGAGAAAGACTTCCTCGCCTGGGCATCGCAGTGCAGTTGCTTGTGCTTGGCCAGTCCAGAAAAGGTGGAGTAGCTCTTGCTGCACAGGCTGCACTGGAACTTCTCTGCCTCTATGGAATGGGGGTCGCACAGTTTCGCCTGGAGCCGCTCCTCCTCATCGCTGACCGGACTCTCCGAGCCGCTGTGGTCCTTGGATGAGGTGTCGGACTGAGGAGGGGGGCTGACCCGTCCCAGAGATGAGGGGTATCCGGAGAGGGGCGACAAGTCACTGGGCAGGGGAGGGGGCAGCAGGCTGGTCCATACTGTAATGGGGCTGTAGGCGACCGAGCTGAGGAGGTCTGTCTGTGGGATGACTGCTACTGGGTACCTCTCATATAGGAATGGTGAGATCAGCACTGCTAAGACAGAGAGACACAAGATATAAGTACAACACATTCACAGATATGTAACATGTATATGCAGACATAGCAGAGCTGAAGATGTCACTTAGTAGCTGCATCTTACAGCGGAGGAAAACTTAGAACTTAGTTGTGCCAAATGACAAACTTGGCTCTTCTATACCATACTGGGTCTAGGTAGTGACTCAATTGTGCCAAATAAACTCTGTTTTTCTATGCCATACTGTGTAGTCAGGTACTCATGAGTTATGCCAAATAACAAACTCAGCTCTTCTATGCCATACTGTGTAGTCAGGTACCCATGAGTTGTGCCAAATAACAAACTCAGCTCTTCTATGCCATACTGTGTAGTCAGGTACTCATGAGTTGTGCCAAATAAACTCAGCTCTTCTATGCCATACTGTGTAGTCAGGTACCCATGAGTTGTGCCAAATAACAAACTCAGCTCTTCTATGCCATACTGTGTAGTCAGGTACTCATGAGTTATGCCAAATAACAAACTCAGCTCTTCTATGCCATACTGGGTCTAGTCAGTAACTCATGAGTTGTGCCAAATGACAAACTCGGCTCTTCTATGCCATACTGGGTCTAGGTAGTGACTCAGTTGTGCCAAATAAACTCTGTTTTTCTATGCCATACTGTGTAGTCAGTAACTCATGAGTTATGCCAAATAACAAACTTGGGTCTTCTATGCCATACTGGGTCTAGTCAGTAACTCATGAGTTATGCCAAATGACAAACTCGGCTCTTCTATACCATACTGTGTAGTCAGTAACTCATGAGTTATGCCAAATAACAAACTTGGGTCTTCTATACCATACTGTGTAGTCAGTAACTCATGAGTTATGCCAAATGACAAACTCGGCTCTTCTATACCATACTGTGTAGTCAGTAACTCATGAGTTGTGCCAAATAACAAACTCAGCTCTTCTATACCATACTGTGTAGTCAGGTACTCATTAATTTATGCCAAATGACAAACTCAGCTCTTCTATACCATACTGGGTCTAGGTAGTGACTCAGTTGTGCCAAATAACAAACTCAGCTCCTCTATGCCATACTGTGCAGTCAGGTACTCATGAGTTGTGCCAAATAACAAACTCAGCTCTTCTATACCATACTGTGTAGTCAGGTACTCATGAGTTGTGCCAAATAACAAACTCGGCTCTTCTATGCCATACTGTGTAGTCATTGACTCATGAGTTGTGCCAAATAACAAACTCAGCTCTTCTATGCCATACTGTGTAGTCAGGTACTCATGAGTTATGCCAAATAACAAACTCAGCTCCTCTATGCCATACTGTGTAGTCATTGACTCATGAGTTGTGCCAAATAACAAACTCAGCTCCTCTATCCCATACTGTGTAGTCAGGTACTCATGAGTTGTGCCAAATAACAAACTCAGCTCTTCTATGCCATACTGTGTAGTCAGGTACTCATGAGTTATGCCAAATGACAGTCTCAGCTCTTCTATACAGTTACTCCTGCCTGTATACATGTAGGTATATGCACACAATAAGAATACATAGAAGTAATGCACTGCAGCTTTCTTCTAGCTCTGCACTAGTCCAGGATGCGGTACCGCACAGTGTGCACAGTGGTGTAGCGGTAGGTGCCCTCCTCATCTACCTGCATGGCTGTCCAGCTCCCCATAGTTGGGCTTCTTGGAGGAGTTGAAGTGTTTCTTCACCAGGAAGGATCGCGGCATTTTCAGTGCAGAAGTAACGGTCCCGGCGGCTCCTAGATCATGGTGCGGGCGCTGCCCGGGCTGGAGACAGTGACACTGCACTCACTGCACCCGCACTGGTAAATAGTCCCCGCGATGGTCGGGGAGGGGTCGGGGAGGCGGCCAATCTCGGCACTCACACACTTGGATCAAGTTTCACATCCTCCTCCCATCGGGACAAGGGAAGACTCCGGCTGTCAGGGCTGAGGGATGGAGGAGCCGGGATGCCAGGCTGTGTGCCCTTACCTGGACATGATGGGACATCCAGCCAAGTGTTATACAGGGAACACTCACTGACATCAGTCACTAAGGACTTTAGGGAGAACCATCAGAATCACACCTCATATACCAACTGCTGCCCACAATGACATACTAGACCAGTGGTCTTCAAAATGGGACCCTCCAGATGTTTGCAAAACTACAACTTCCAGCATGCCCGGACAGCCAACGGCTGTCCGGGCATGCTGGGAGTTGTAGTTTTGCAACATTTCGAGGGTTCACTGCCCCAGAATTTTGTTTAAGTCCTGGCATCATCCATACCATCCCGAATGAAGATGGGAACATGAGGCGGGAGACTTGCCAGGTTGTGCCAGTTTGGAAAAGTGGGGCAAAACTTTACTTAGGCCAGACTTCTACATGTATTTTTAAACAGATAAAAATAAAATAAAAGCAAAAATAAACAATTGTTTAAAAAAAATTATAATTATAAAATCCAGCAAAAAAAAAATAAATTATAATTTTTTCTTTTTCACTCCCCAAGTTGTCCATGCGGAGAAGTTTGGAAAAGGGGTGGAAAAAAAAAAGTGGGGACTTGCCAGGTTGTACCTGTTTGGAAAAGTGGTGAAAAACTTTGCTTAGGCTAGATTTCTACATGTTTTTTGTTTAAAACAGAAAAAATAAATAAATAAATAAAAAATAAAAAAAATGTTAATTTTGCACACTAGTGTTTTTTTTTTTTTTTTTATAGTTTTAGTTTTATGGTGTCTATTTGCTCCCATAAACTTCTATAGGAGAGAAAGGCCAAGATTTTGTTCTAAAAATAAATAAATAAAACGCCATGGAATGTCTCATCGTGCTGCGAGTTTTGAAAACTGCCACTGAACCTGATACCTCAGAAAACCCAAGATCAGCCAATAAACCCATCTGGCTGATGTGTTTTTTCACCCCAAAAAACACAGGTAACTAAACCTTACAAAGGTAAGAAAAAAAAAATGGAAGACCACGCCCCTTTAACTGACAAATTAAAAATTTGCTTGGCAAAAATGTAATCCAGTCATACCTATGAGGGCATTATATCTAACAGATAGCAATATGTCAAACATAACTTGTGTATGTGCAGAAGGGAATTGTCACTTGTGGTGGCCCAGTACGGGAGCAGTTACCCCGTACCCTTGCTGCCCTGTCAGGCAGCCTCCCTACAGTGTCCCCTGCCCCCCCCCCCCCCCCCCCCCATGTAAATATGTTTCTAATGTATTATAGCATGTAATGTGTTCAGGAAGCGTTGTCACTTTAAGACTGTTTACCATGTGACTTGTCATGTGATTGTTACCCAGGAGGTATCAGTGACCAGCTGATCCCAGGGGTGACCTATGGGCTCCCTGCCTGTCTCCCCCCATATAAGCCCTGGGTGGAGCTAGCTCTCTCTTTCCTCACAAGTCTTTGCTGAGGTCAAGTCTAGTCCTAGAGAGAGTCCAGAGTCATAGGAGCCTCAAGTCCAGTCTGCAGCCACAAGCAACCACAAGTAACCACAGTCTCAGTATTGTCATCAGTCAAGTCAGTCACAGTCATCATTTGTCAAGTCAACGTGGCCTGCATAAAATTGACCCCATCTACTACAAGTCCCAGCAAGCCCTTAAGGTCTCTGAGTCACTGGTCACCTCTGTGGGCCCTGGCTGAACTGTATAGACTTTACCATCTGTCTACCCTCAGTAAAGCTACCGTTATCCGTAACTTGACGTCGGAGTCATTATTGCCCCCCCCTGTGTATAGCCCAGGATCTAGCAGTATACCTTCGGGTGGTATCGAGGATAAACCACACCCTGGCGTCACGAATACAAGGGATTAATTCCATCTGACCCTTAGGTAACACCATCTGCCCTCTTCACACCCCATACCACACACTCATATGTTAAAAAGTTTTACTGGCCAAAAATAAATATGGGAAAAAACATATACTACTAGTGATGTGTGGGACATTTGGGGTTTAACCGTGTGCATGGCTTACTAATAATTAATTATTATTTTGGTTAAGCAATCCTGGACCCTTTCAGGAGGGAAGGTTTCTGGGGGGCTCCTATTTTGGAGAATGGGTTACAATGGACCGCATTACTGTGCACTTTTTGTATAAAACGTTTGCACTTTTTTGCACCTGGGTGGTTGGGTTCACAGTATGACATTTCTGAGCATAATTCTGATTCGAAATTCCACTTGGAAGTTCCGGTGCAAAGAGTCCTATTCAGGGCTCAAGTCCTGCAGGAACTCATGGGAACGGAGTTCCTGCACTTTTTCCACAGAGGGAACGCAGTTCCCCTTAACAGGAGTCCTGCAGGACCAGCCCTTAAAAGTGTACTCTGCCCCTAGACATCTTATCTATCCAAAGGATAGGGGATAAGATGTCAGATCACGGGAGTCCTGCTGCTGGGGACCCCTGCGATCTCAGCTGCGGCACCCTAGACATCCGGTGCACGGAGCGAACGTCGCTCCGTGCTGGATGACTGGTGATGTGGGGTAGAGGCTCGTGACATCACAGTAATGCCCCTTCATGTAGAGGTCCTCGGCCATCATGCCCCCTCCCATAGACTTGCATCGAAGGGCTGTGAGCGTAACGTCACCAGCCTCCGGTGCTGCACCCAATGCTCTACATGAACGCCGAGTGCAGCAGGGAGAATGCGGGGGTCCCCAGTGGAAGATGTCTAGTACCCCTTTAAGTGGAAATCTTGGGTGAGTTCCCACACTTTTTTTCCCAGGACTTGACCCCTGGTCCTATTGCTGTCAATGGGATTCCGCCGCACAGAGCACACTACAGGATTTTAGCAGCAAAAAATCCACCACCGCCATCGAAAAAATGATCTTGGTCCTTCCTTCATCAGAATTCACGTGAAATACTTTGCTGTCTATATGGAACGGCAATGTCTGCACAGTCCTAGCATTGACCGATTCAATCAGACAACCTCGAAAATATTCTGTCCAGAGATTCCTTAAAGGGGCATTCCAGGATTTTTTTTTTAATTTGACTATGCTACAGGGGCTGTAAAGTTAGTGTAGTTCATAATATAGTGTCTGAACCTGTGTGTGACGGTTTTCTCACAATTCTGTGATTTTCACCCAAATATTTATTTTTAACAGCATACAAAATTACTGTTGTCTCAGATTTTTCCCAGCTTGCAATGCGGCCGAGATCTGACTCACTAGTCAGCTGATGACAGGGAGCCTGTCTGCTTCAATGGGTGGAGGGATCGCTTGGTGGGAGAGAGATCAATCTGCAACTAATGCAACAGCGGTAGGCACCCTGATTGAAAACCACAGGTCTTTTGAATGGATGCAGCTCATTTATGTTTCAATGGGTGGGGTGACTGATGTGTGGGAGGAAGGAAAAAGGAATTATGGGATTTGTAGTCAGTAGTCAAAAAAAGAAAACTAAAACAGGAAATACCAGTTCACAAAAAGCTAGCCACAGTATTATGGTAATCTCACGGCATAGCCATTTAGCCCCAAGACAAGCGCAGACCCTTCCTAAGCATGTCCATTACTGTCTGGCAGGTACATACTAAAATCACCTTATGGTGGATAACCCCTTTAATGTGTACCCAGTCTTAGAAGCTTTTAATACATTTTCCAATATATGACATGCTTTGAAATCTATGCCAGCTACAAGTAGATTTCTGGCATAATTTATGCCAATATTTGAAGTGAATTATAGTGAAACCACAGGGCTATGAGACCGTGACCTCCAAACAAGCCACACCCACTTCTTTTAGAAAAAGACCCCAGTAGATGGAAAATACTAGACTTTGCCCATTAAAGGAGAACTCTGATCAGTCTGCAAGATTGAAATATACAGGATAGAAAAAAATTACAAGAGTTATGAAAGGGAGTAGAGAAGAAAAGAAAGTTCCAATGTGGGCAGTAGCTGCAAGAGCAATCTCTCCGACCCTTGGTTGTGGGACTCTTAATGACTCCTATCCGTGGTTCTGGGAGTATATAGATATGACAGCTTCATGCCACTAACAGCATAAATTATTTATTTACTCAATTAAATTCTGTAATACACATCCGACCCATCCAGAGCATTAGACTCCCAGCTATGAAGAGAGAGGCAAAATAATCCACTTAATTTTCTGTAGAAAAAAGTAACAATAAGAGCTGCCATGCATCAGGACAGAATTTCAGATTGGTAAAACTCCATGCCCTTGGGGTAATGAAAGCTTGTTCATACTTAGGACTCTTACTTAGGATTCTCACAGCTAGTTCCCACTCCCCATTATCACAGTGGGAGTGAGGTTACCTTCAGGCTCATTTGTGAAGTGTCTGTCTTAAGACAGCTAAATCATTGTGCCATAAGACTAGGGCTGATGATTTCATGGTGTCTACTCCCCTTTAATGGAGTGGAAGTGAGGATACCTGTTATATGCAAGCGTCTCTTTGGTTAAAAGGCACGGTAAGCAGTGGGCCATTGGGCTAGGATTAATGGAGTAATAGTGCCCATGTCTCTAGGTGGGGACACTCTATAGGTAACAGCTATAACTGCTCTGGTGAGTGCCTCAGAGATTCACCTCCTGACCTGTTGTCCATGTGAGCAGAATCTGTTATCAGAAACATGAAGGCCACGCATTGTACTGGGTAGATACAAAACTGTAAAATCCTGTGGTCCAAGCATCTTGCTTTTTACTTGCACTCTGTGGCTATTATACTTTCAAGGAGTACTCCGCCCCTAGACGTCTTAACCCTTATCCAAAGGATCTGTCTGCTGCACTTGACATTCGTTTAGAGCGTTTTGTGCAGCGCCGGAGGCTCCCCCTCCCATAGACTTGCATTGAGGGGGCGTGAGCTTGACATCACATGTGGGGGGTGACTGTGATGCCACAAGCCTCCGCCCCGCATCTCCAGTCATCCAGCATAGAGCGAAGTTCGCTCCTTGCATCAGATGTCTGGGGTGCCGCAGCCAAGATCAGACATCTTATCCCATATCCTTTGGATAGGGGATAAGATGTCTAGCGGCGGAGTACCCCTTTAAGACATATACCTCGACTATCACAGGAGAACACGGTACAGTTCTTTTCACAAATTTGGACATTCCTTAAGTTCAAGTGCAGCTCATCTTAGCTCATTCTAATAGCAGGAGGTGGTGCTGCCCTTCAGGGTCATTTGAAGTCGCTCAGTAGCGAACAATCCGGCGCTGAATTGCTGAAAGAAGTATGAGAGGTAAAGCTGCAGCGAGACCACCCCAGCCTGCTAGAAGACAGGTGTTGGAATGGAAACATGAAAGGAAACACTCAAGTGCTCTGTCAGAACTTGCTCTGCTATAGTTTACTGTCAGGCTACATAACTCCTTAATCTGGGAAATACCAAAGCAAGTGCAAAAGAAAAATGTTATCCATTTTCATATGTGAACTCATGCGACACTGCTGGTGCAATTACCGGATTTTACCAGGTATCCTGGAAGTGATATCTCAAGGCATTGTTTGCGCTTTTTGATGCTTTGTAGTCCAGTCGCCTAGTAGAAAGTCAGGAGAGAGTATAAAAAGAGTCTGCATTAAAGGGGTACTCCGGTGGAAAACAATTTATTTTATATCAACTGGTGCTAGAAAGTTATACAGATTTGTAAATTACTTAAAAACTATTTAAAAATCGCAAAAAAATTTCCCTGCAGCATGCTTCAACTGGCCGGAATACTGTGTCTCAGTACACATAGAACTTGTTAACAAAACATACATGTCAATCAACGGGCAATGTATAGATTTTTTTTGCTATATTCTCTTGGTTGTTATCAGAAGTGCAATTGACTGTAAAGACTGATATCTTCACTCTCGAGAGAAGGCAAACTTAGTCAACAGCAGCTAAAGTGGCAGTGTCATCGGCACAGAGGGGTCTACACATCTTTACAGAGTGATCCACAACCTCCCCATATTCTCTTATGATTAGTGTTGCTCGAAAATATTCGCAATTCAAATTTTTTTTGCGAATATCGCATATTTTTGAATTCGTGAATATTGCGAATATGGCAGTATATATTCGCAATTACGAATAGTTGCTTTTTTTATATATTTTTTTTGTTCACAGTACACATCACAGTGATCACTGCATCCATTTCTGCTCTCCGCATATGCGCATATTCGCGAATATTGAGCCCTCCCTTCTTTAACCTCTTAAGGACCAAGGACGTACCGGGACATTCTGAGTCCTTTCCCTTTCTATAACGCGGTGCCACGACGTGGCCTAGCGTCATAGCGGGTCGGCCCGGCCTCTAACAACGGCCGGGACCCGTGGCTAATAGCGCGCGGCATTTAACCCTTTAGACGCGGCGTTCAAAGTTGAAAGCCGCATCTAAAGTGAAAGTAAATCACTGACGGTTAGCTGAGGAGGCTGTTCTGGATGTCCGTGGCGAAATTGTGGCATCCCAAACAGCTGTGGCACACTTTGCCTCCTGGTGTCCGATCGCCGAATGACTGCTCAGTGCCTGAGATCCAGGCATGAGCAGTCAAGTGTCAGAATCATTGATGACTGGTTTCCTATGAGAAACCATTGATCAATGTAAAAGATCAGTGTGTGCAGTGTTATAGGTCCCTATGGGAGCTATAACACTGCAAAAAAAAGTGAAAAAAAAAGTGAAAATAAAAATAAACATATGTGGTATTGCCGTGTGCGGAAATGTCCAAATTATAAAAATATATCGTTAATTAAACCGCTCGGTCAATGGCGTACGCGCAAAAAAATTCCAAAGTCCAAAATAGTGTATTTTTGGTCACTTTTTATATCATGAAAAAATGAATAAAAAGCGATCAACAAGTCCGATCAATACAAAAACGGTACCCCTAAAAACTTCAGATCACGGCGTAAAAAAATGAGTCCTCATACCGTCCCATACGCAGAAAAATAAAAAAGTTATAGCGGTCAGAAGATGACAATTTTAAACATATACATTTTCCTGCATGTAGTTATGATTTTTTTCAGAAGTACGACAAAATCAAATCTATATAAGTAGGGTATCATTTTAATCATATGGACCTACAGAATAAAGAGTGGTGTCATTTTTACCGAAAAATGTACTACGTAGAAACAGAAGCCCCCAAAAGTTACGAAATGGCATTTTTTCCAATTTTGTCTCACAATTACTTTTTTCTCCCGTTTCACCGTCGATTTTTGGGTAAAATGACTGATGGCATTACAAAATAGAATTGGTGGCACAAACAATAAGCCATCGTATGGATTTTTAGGTGCAAAATTGAAAGAGTTATGATTTTTTAATGGTGAGGAGGAAAAAATGAAAGTGCAAAAACGGAAAAACCCCTGGTCCAACGGCTGTCCGGGCATGCTGGGAGTTGTAGTTTTGCAACATCTGGAGGTCCGCAGGTTGGAGACCACTGCACTAGCCCATTAGTTCCCTATACCATTTAAGAAGGGAGGGCTCAATATTCACGAATATGCGCATATATTTTAGCATATGCGCATAAATATGCGGGGGAAAATAAACGAATATAACAGATATGCAAATTTCGCGAATATATGATGAATATTCGTCCATATATTCGCGAAATATCGCGAATTCGAATATGGCCTATGCCGCTCATCACTACTTATGATATGTCTCCATGAGAAGTCAGAAGATGGGAAACAAAAAAAATGGGAAACAAAAAAAAAAAAAAAGTTATTCGCTTCAGGTCAAAACCGTTTCTCGCGGCATAATCTATTGTGTTCCCTTTTATCCACATCCCCACCTGTCTTGGATGAATGTGATGGACATGTGTCTCTCTTTTAACTGTATTATTTAGCTATGCATATGACTATGTGTATACTGTATGTATCTACCAGGCACACAGGGCACCAGTTCTCACTGGGTTGTGGCATTTAGATTGCTCATGTTTGGCTAATCTTGTTGTCAATCCCCACCCCAGATAACTGGTGCCAGAAGTGTCTGTAAATGGTTTACACCCTGCCTTTGTAGGGTCGTATTCAGACAGGTGTATTGTAAATATGTGTAAAGATCCTTTAACATAGGCTGCATTTGCAGGAATGTTTGCCCTTGATAATTGAATGTATAAGGGCCACTGATCAGCTGAAGAACAAATTGGATTATTTATGCAGGACTAGAAATCATTGTTAGTCAGCCGCACAATGCCCCCTGTAAACGGGGAATGTATGGTCGACAGTGATGAAAGTGAAGGTCTGAATAAACAACCCATCGTTCTTGTGGCCCTGCCTGCATAAGGATTGAGACATGTTAAAAGCTCCTTAAATGGGCACTGTCACCAATTTTTTTTTGATATATTGTAGTACTTATGTACTACAACATATCTCTAATATATTTTCATAATTTTTTTTTTATTATTAGGGTGAAATTTACGTTTGAAAACCGGCCACTAGGGGTCTCCCTCCTAGTGGCCGGCTGCAGCCTGGCGTGACATCATGCCTGAATTCGGACAATCAGTCCTAATTCATTTAGGCTGCACTCGCTCCCTGCCTGTCAATCAGACAGGCGGGAGTGAGCGCATTAAACGCCGAGGCTACGCGCATTGGCTGATTAGATTTGCGCGCAGCCCATCCATCCCCGCCCCCGGCATGTAAACTGCAGTGGAGACAGCGCGCACAAACTAGTTATCAGTGCCGCGCTGAAGCTCCACTGCAAGTTTACAAGCTGGTGTAGTGAAGAAAACTGTGTCTTGAAGCGTTCGGTGTCCTGAACAGCTGATGAAAGTGCTTCAAGACACAGTTTTCTTCTCTACATCGGGTCTCGGCAGGTGTCTATTTCTATGCAGGCTACTCCTATACTCCTCCTCCCTGGGTAGCACATGTACTGCTAAACAGGGAGGAGGAGACCCAGGAGCAGCCTGCCCTGCGATTCACTGATCATCTATGCACGCTCCTGACAGGAGCGCAGCATAGATTAAGTGAGGGCAGAAGTCGGCGTCCAGCAGGCGTCAGTGACGTCGCACCTGCTGGGGAGGCCGGCTTCCAGGACAAGAAGGCACAGCAAGAAAGAAGAGTAAAGATGAAGACTAGGTAAGTCCCAAAAATTGTTTTTAAAGGCAGGGAGGGGGTTAGGGATAGATTTCCTATAGGTAGGGACAGAATAAAACAATAATGAGATGGTGGGAGCTACTCTTTAAAGAGATACTCCACCCCTAGACATCTTATCCCCTATCCAATGGATAGGGGATAAGACGTCTGATCGTGGGGGTCCCTCCGCTGGGATCCTGAAATCTCAGCTGCGGCATCCCAGACATCCGGTGCACGGAGCAAACTTCGCTCAGTGCCGGATGACTGGCGATGCGAGGGCTGAGGCTCGAGACATCATGGCCATGCCCTCCCAATGCAAGTTTATGGGAGGGGGTGGGGCAGCCATCCTGCCCCCCTCCCATGGACTTGTATTGAGGGGACGCGAGCGGGCATGGCCGGGATGTCACAAGCCTCCAGCGCGGCACCCACTCTAAACGAACGCCGAATTCAGTTGGGAGATCGCAGGTGTCCCTCCAGCAGCCTGACCCCCACGATCAGACATCTTATCCTCTATTTTATTTGTCACTATCAGTGCTAAGAAACTGGAATTCCTGAATCTCTATCTTGTTTATTCTCATATATTGTATTTGTGTAAAATGAGTGAATACACAAGGTATCCTGCACTGCACTTACTTATTTGTATATGTAAAGAGGAGCCTATCTTCTCAGCAGGTCAGACCCCCTATCTCTGGTAGGTAACCTGATAACATTCTAGCTTTGAAGGAAATTCCTTTAGAGTTCTTGGAAAGATACGTGGAAGCTTTTTAGTTTTTTTTTTTTTTTTCTTTTTACAACCCAGAACTGCCACAGACGCTCAGCTTTATCTTCAGGATCTGGGCATTACACATTCTATGTTGCACTTACTGTCAGTGTAAATGTGCATGTAATCTTCCATATATATATTTAAAAGAGACACATCAAATCTTAGGACATTTTTGTTAGATGTGGTCATGCTATGACCACAGAGACACTACTACTGTGTTGTCGAGCAAACCATAAGGGGTATAATAAAATAAAATGTTATTTGAAGAAAAACACAAAATAACCTACAACCCTACAACCCAGTGCTACGTCTTTACTGTCATCTTATTCTTCTTACAGCCATGAGGGGCAGGGTTGATGGCCTGCATGAACAGGGATGTGCACACATAGGGTTCAAAGCCCCTGCCCTTTTTCGCTCATGCCCCTTTGATGCCCTTTTTTATTTTTGCAAAACTGCAGCACTGTAGACAAAGTGAGTCCGCTCACTCCACAGCGGTGCCCAAGTCCGGGCAGCGCAGCAGCTGACACCACCATTCTATCAATTTCCTCCCTCCATACCCCCCTCGCTCACTCTATACACAGTGCTGCCCAAGTCCTGGCAGCAGAGTGCAACTCCTCCACTGCAGCACAATCCCCTGCCACCCCCCCCCACCCCCCCCACCCCCCAGAGTCCACTCATTGTACTGCGCTGCCAAAGGCCCGGCAGCACAACAGCTAGTGAAAACCAAACCGGGTGCCACTACTGAGAAGGCGGTGTCCCCCCGCCAGGGATCAGACATCAGACATCTTATCCCCTATCCTTTTGATAGGGGATAAGATGTCTAGGGGCAGAGTGCCCTTTTAACTTTTTTCTTTAACTTTTTTACAAAATGTTTTAGTCCCCATAGGAGGCTATACCATATAATCTTCTGATTGCATACACTGTTCTGTGCCATAGCATTGATCAATGTTATTGGCGCTCTGCTGCTCCAGCCTGGAGCTCAGGCATGGAGCAGCAGATCGCCGACCAGACGGAGAGGAGGCAGGAAGGGACCATCCCCCTGTCCTCTTAGCTGTTCAGGATGCCGCGATTTCACAACGGCATCATTAACAGCCCGACTGAGCTGCCTGGAATCATTTACTTTCACTTTAGACACGGCGATTTACTTTGATCACCGCGTCTAAGGAGTTAATGCCGGGCATCACCTTAATCGGTAATGTCTGGCATTAGACACGGGTCCTGGTGGCTGATAGCGGCCAGGACCACCCGGCTATGATGGGGGGTTCTTCCCGTGACCCTGCGTCATAGTAAGGGAGTGGGACCAGGACATACAGGTACACCCTTGGTTCCCAAGGTAGAACAAGTCTCATACCTGACAGAAAAACGTATCACCTACAGTGTGTCGCAGTATTATATTTAGGGTACAGTGTCTGGCAGGATTATAATGATTATTTTCTTCATACAGAGGATGAGGATCTTGTGACAAAGTGAAAAGCCAATAATGTGCGTGCATCAGACTCTGCAGAGAAGATGGAAGAAGACCTGGCCTCTGAACCAGATGAGGAAGAAAAGGAAAGACAACAGAGAAAACGTAACTCAGGTCACTGATATCACTGTGTATTCTCCTGACTGTCCCATCAGAGCTGTAGTCACTTGTAAGTCCTGCAGTGATGATGGGTAAAACTGTACCCCAATCTGTGGCTCCCCAGCTGTTACAAAACTACAACTCCCAAATGCCTGGGCTCTCCAGACATAATGGGAGTTTTAGCTTTCCAACAGCTGGAGAGCAACTTGAACCAAAATGATCGGTGGGGGTCCCAGCAGTCGGACCCCCACCAAAAAATTGGGCAGCTTATTCTCAAATGCTGGGCCTATTTTTGGGCCCAGTCTGGCCTTTGCCTAGGGGGGTAGAAGGCCCTGATGCAATTTTTTGCATTAGGGCCCTGTGGTTTCTAGTTATGCCCCTGCTGGTGCTGGTGGGTTCTGGGGGGCTGATTGGGACCTTCATGGGTTGATGCTAACTTGATGCCAGAGGTAGTCCACCTCGGGAATTGCGGTGTATTAACATAAGTAAGGTTTTTATAGTGCCCTTTATTTATTTGAGCCCCAGCTCTGCAAAATGTCTGTTCACGTCTCTGTGCATGAATATATATTGTCATGTAGATAGGTTTCCACAGGAACATGCACATCTAATGTTGATACTTGCTGACCATTTCTATTAGTAAGCAGTGGCCCCGACATATTTGGGCTGTTATTTAGGAAAAATGTTGAATGGGTTTACCACCAAAAAAAGGAGGCAATGTACACAACCACAAGTGCCATACTATAGCAAACAATAAACACCAAAGAAAACCATGAACAACAATATTGTAAAATGTATACATTTTACTTTATTGATACAAAATGTTTAAAAAGTAAAAAAACAAAACAAAAGAAAAACCATTTATTGGCTTCACAGCACATGGATAAATGTACGGGGAGGGTAAATAAACCATGTCCAGCATGGGATATTGCAAATGACAACAGGTAGTTGCAAGGTGTCACCAGGTAACATGGCCATTAGCAATTAAATAACAGGAAGCATATAATATATGTAATAAAGTGCCAGATGTGCATATGGTAATAAACACACTGCTAGTAGAAACACAGGCTAAAAAACATAAAGCATATCCCTACTACCTGCCATGTACAATACCCACAACAGTAAATACCTACTCAAATGTAAGTTTTGCTTCATCAGGGGAAGTATGTGCATGAACACACACTACCAGCTCCACAATTTGCTTTGCATGTTGGTACCTTCTGGCCACTTATATTACTAAGCAGTGGCCCAGACATATTTGGTCTGCTACATAGGAACAATGCTAACTGAATAAATATGTAAATAATGATGTCTATTTAACAAATTATCCAGGGTCTCCTCCAAAATGAAACGTTACTTATCTATAGACAGCTTTCTCGGGGCTCTTGACCATCATGAGTACAGAGCAGGATGCTGGTTGGCTAGAGATATGATGCCATAGACACACATCACATGGGTACTTAAAGAGGCACAGTGGTGTAGGGACTCTTTTTTTAGGCAGTGCTTTATGGGAAAAATATGCAAATTAACTCTCCTCCAGAAGGAAGAAATCTATCCTATACTGGATAAACCAGGCTCACTTATTTGTAGACAACTGTTTTGGGGGGTCTGCATGCAGTACTAGGTAAGTTTAATAAGAATTGAGCTGAATTTAAGGCATTTCCCTAGATAACTGCTAACTTGATCTGCTGTGACAAGGGGGGAGAACCCCCCAAACTGTTGTCTATAAATAGTGGACGCTTCCTTTGGGCTATTCTCAGGTAGTCTCTTCTTTCTAGAGGACAGACAATTTGCATGTTTTTTGTTTCCTGTAAATAAATTTTCATAAACCACTGTTTAATATCCTTTTCTAGAAACATTACTACCTGAGTTGTAAAGTTTTCTAATGCCTGATTGGTTGACACCAAGATGCACAATGAGAAGAAGGTAAGGGAAAACAATGTGGTACCCAAAGCATTCTACTAGGAAATCCTGGGTCTATGGGTGGATATTACTTTTACACCTACTACCTACCTAAACATTGTTGCAGACCAAGTAGACCCATTCATTTCCTAGTTGCAGTGGTCCTTTACAGCAAGATATTGGTTTGAGGGACACATACAAATGTTAAAGGTGTTTCCAGATTTCTTAAACTTAATCTGATTGAGTATCTGTGGGATGTGCTGGAGAAAAAAGTCAGATCCATTGAGGCCACCCCTTAGATGCCAGATACCACGGGACACCTTAAAGGAGTAGTCCAGTGGTGACTCAGTGGTGAACAACTTATCCCCTATCCTAAGGATAGGGCATAAGTTGCAGATCGCGGGGGGTCCGACCGCTGAGGCCCCCTGCGATCTCCTGTACGGAGCCCCGACAGCCCGCGGGAAGGGGGCGTGTTGATCTCCGCACGAAACGGCGGCCGACACGCCCCCTCAATACAACTCTATGGCAGAGCCGAAGCGCTGCCTTCGGCAATCTCCGGCTCTGCCATTGAGATGTATTGAGGGGGCGTGTCGGCCACCGCTTCGTGCGGGGGTCGACACCCGCTATCTGGCCGGAGAGCCTGGCCCTCGTACAGAGAGATTGCAGGGGGCCCCAGCAGTTGGACCCCCCGCAATCTCAAACTTATCCCCTATCCTTAGGATAGGGGATAAGTTTTTCACCACTGGACTACCCCTTTAAGAAGTCTGGTAGTATCCATGCCTTGATGGGTCTGAGCTGTTTTGGTGGGCTGAGTGGTAGAGTAGCCTATGGCAAAATGCCTGAAAAATCACTTCGAAATACCTTGAACATGCCCACCCCCTCAAAAAAAAAAAAAACATACATAACAAACATAATAAACATTGCTAATAGTGCATTTTATATTTCACTACTACATCTGTGAAAATCGGCAGAGAAACAATGCAATAAGAAAGATGCATTTGTTCCAAAAACGCTGTGTATGAAACTGCCCTAAAGCGGGGACTTTTTTAGTTAGGGTACTGTTCTTTTAACTGCTCATTTTTTTGACTCCGACAAATTGAAGTTACGTAATAAAAATCTCCTGCACTATCTCAAAGTACGTGAAACATTTCCCAGAAAGGTGTCTAGCGACAAGAGCCTGGGAGCAGCTGTTCTACATTATCACTTGGCAAATTGGAAAATGCAACATGTTGCACCTGCTTTATCAAGGAATTGTGATGAATCTTTCATATTTTCTCACAGTGCACTGAAAGCGGCTCTAGACCTTTTCAATCATTTGGATTGTCGAGAAATACTTTGTAACTATGATTTGAACAGCACATTAGGTAAAAAATAGATTTGAAAATGACATGTTAACATCTAGGTGATATGTATGAAGAACATTCACGAGAACTGCCTCCAGCAACCAACTGGATTGCTCCTTCACTGCAAAATGGACTATACTACAGTTTTAGCTCATTACTTTTACTATGTCAGTCTTGGGCTTCATGATCACACGCCATGTGCAAGGAGCTTAAAGGAAGGCACACAGAGTCCCTGTGTCTCTATACTACAAGACAATGGGAGACTTCTAATGGGAGCTGCAGGGTAGAAAGTCGGCGCTGGATGGAACGACCACAGGTAAGGAATACGGTTTATTCTAAAACAATAATAGTCAGGTAAAGGCAGTGTATTCCAGCTCACCCCTGCATATGCGCTTGAACTGGAATTGGACACATCCACTTAACATACAAAAGAAGAGAATGTCCACCGCCGACTCGTAGAACAGAAACTTCTTTATTAAGAAAATACAGTTGCCATGGGAAACAACAAGGACTCAAGTAACGTGACGCGTTTCGTCCCGTAGGGTCTTAGTCATACAAATGTTACATGTGCTTGGATCATTTCTATATGCAGAGGAGGAGTGATGTGAACAAGGTGTGACCAACACACGTCACTTCACCACCTGCACACACAATTACATAGATTCGTTAAAAACACCATATGTGTCAAACAAGTTAAATCACAAATAAAATTCAAAAATAGGAAAAAAATACCATATAAAGGTACATCTAAAACCATTCTGTCTACCCCTAATGTTCGGGTGTAATGTCATAACAGATATAAACAATGTATCATATTAGCATATACTGCATATTAATGGAAACCAGAACATCAAGGGAAGAAAGAAGGAAGCGTATCACGGGAGAGACTGGAAAAGCCAGCACTGACAATATACTCAAATTTGGAAATACCGTATATACTCGAGTATAAGCCGACCCGAATATAAGCCGAGGCCCCTAATTTCACCCCAAAAACCCAGGAAAAGTTATTGACTCGACTATAAGCCCAGGGTGGGAAATACATCATCCCCCCATGTCATCATCCCGAACCCGTCATTATCACCCCCATCATCATCACCCTGTCATTTTCACCCCATCATCATCACCCTGTCACTTTCACCCCCATCAACATCACCGCCTGTCATCATCCAGACCCCCGTCATCATTACCCCGTCATCATTCCCCCACCCTTCATCATCACCGCCTGTCAATCCCTTCATCAGTGGTCTTCAACCTGCGGACCTCCAGATGTTGCAAAACTACAACTCTCAGCATGCCCGGACAGCCATCGGCTGTCCGCGCATGCTGGGAGTTGTAGTTTTGAAACCTCTGGAGGTCCGCAGGTTGAAGACCACTGCGGCCTTTGTCATCATCCAGACCCCCCTTTAGTTTTCTACTCCCCTCCCCTCGGTGGGAAGGAAGGGTGAGCTGGTCCGGGCCATCTATGCTGCAGGGACAGCCGATGGCTGTCCGGGCATGCTGGGAATTGTAGTTTTGCAACATCTGGAGGTCCGCAGGTTGAAGACCACTGAGAAGGGATTGACAGGCGGAGAGTTCACTCGAGTATAACCTGAGGGGGGCGTTTTCAGCACGAAAAATCATGCTGAAAAACTCGGCTTATACTTAAGTATATACGGAAAATAAAAACACAATAAAAAGTAATGAAGCAAATTATAGAAGAATATAATCAATAATATCATAAAGAAAAATAAGCATGTAGACGCAAGGATCTAAGTAAAAGAATCAATATTGTAGAATAGTATCTAGCCTCCTATTCAGACCCTGCGGTACTCCCGTATTCAATGTCAGGATCCAGAAAATTTCACGATCCAAGACATTCTGTTTCATGTTCCTCCCTCGAGGAATTCTATCAACTCTTTCTATACCCTGTAAACTGAGGCTCAAGGTATTACCTTCGTGTACCTATGCACAGTGTTTGGTTACCATGGACACATGCTGCATCTGAAAATGTGCAACATCGGACAAGTGCTTACACACTCTCGTTTTTAATTGATTGATGGTACATCCAACATATTGCACATTGCAGGTGCGGCATGTGAACAGGTAAACAACACCGGCAGTGTTACAATTCATGTATTGTTTAATTGCATAGATGTTATTGTTGCTTGAAGAACTAAAAGATGTAGAATTGAACATGTAATTGCAACAAATGCATTTTCTGGTTTCGCATTTGTAAGATCCCAGATAATTCAACCATGTGGGCTTCTTGTGGGGGAATCAACAAAAAGACTGGGTGACAGTTTTGGCCTATGGTAGGTGCTCTCTTAGACACACACATGTACCCATCCTTCAGGGCTTCCCTAAAATCGGGATTGGCATAAACAAAAGGCATATATTTGCCAATAATATATTTTACAGCTCTGAAGTCGGTACTGTATTGTGTAGAAAAGAAGAAGATTATTCATTTTTACTCACTATATTCTTTCTGGTTTTCGGCTGGGAAGGGATCAGGTCGGTGCGATTCTTATTATAAGCAATAACCCTAGCCCTGGACATCATCCAGTCAGGGTAACCACGCTGTTTAAGTCTGTTGCTAATGGCAATGACTTCTTCAGCAAAGTCAATATCTTGAGAGCAATTGCAGCGAGCCCTGATTATTTCTCCAACCAGCAAGACATGTGCGGGCAGACATGAATTGGCATGCAGAATGGAATTAACTGCAGTTTTTTTCTGGAAGGTAATGGTGATAATCTTGCCACTGTCCATGTCACCTCACAACGTGAGGTCGAGAAAATTGTCCTAAATGGAGATTCAGTTCATTAGTATTGATGAACTCGGAGAACCAGGGTATGGCCCGGGTATGTTTATATCTGTTATGACATTACACCCGAACATTAGGGGTAGATAGAATGGTTTTAGGTGTACCTTTATATGGGTTTTTTTCCCCTATTTTTGAATTTTATTTGTGATTTAACTTGTTTGACACATATAGAGTCTATGTAATTGTGTGTGCAGGTGGGGTAGTGACGTGTCTTGGTCACGTCACTCCCCATTTGGCCCATTGTAGCTGGTATTTCTTCTTTGAACGATCGTCTATGTGCCTGGGTTGATTCTCTCCTACAACCCTTAATCGCGAAAATGCCGGGACATATAAAAGATACAAAACATCTACTTGAAATGCTTGACCATGTGGTTTGGAGGCCCGGGTACAGGTGGGTCACAGCAGATGTGACCTCCCTGTACTCGGTAATTCCTCATGATTTGGCCATTAAAGCCTTATCATGGTTCCTAGGCACCTATTTCCATTATTCACCTCACCTATGGGAATGAATATTGTTGATGGTTGAGTTTTGGTTGAGTCATAATTTTTTATGTTTAACAATAACTTTTTCTTACAGCGTTCCAGAGCTTCTCTGGGGATGAAATTCTCCCCCTCTCTCGCCAACATATATATGTTTTGGTGGGAGAGGGAGATTCTTTTCACCCCCATGAACCCCTAAAGCCAACATCTGCTGTGGTATGGCCGCTACATTGATGACCTCCTATTTATTTGGGGGTCTGATGTGGCGGCCATACCCGGGTTCTCCGAGTTCATCAATACTAATGGACTGAATCTCCAATTCAGGGTTACCTCCGAGCAGGACTCACGTTGCGGAGTGACATGGACAGTGGCAAAATTATCACCATTACCTTCCGGAAAAAAAACTGCAGTTAATTCCATTCTGCATGCCGTTCATGTCACCCCGCACATGTCGTCGAGAGCACGTCACAATTGCTTTCAAGATATTGACTTCACTGAAGAAGTCATTGCAATTAGCAACAGACTTAAACAGCGCGGTTACCCTGACTGGTGGATATCCAGGGCTAGGGTTATTGCTAATAACAAGAATCGCACCAACCTGATCACTTCCCAGCCAAAAACCAGAAAGAATATAGCGAGTAAAAATGATCTTCACCGGTAGTCTTTTCTACACAATACAGTACCGACTTCAGGGCTGTAAAATATATTATTGGCAAATTTATGCCTATTGTTTATGCCGAGCCTGATTTTAGGGAAGCCCTGAAGGATGGGTACATGTGTGTGTCTAAGAGAGCATCTACCAAAGGCCAAAAACTGTCACCCAGTCTTTTCCTTGATTCCCCCCGCAAGAAGCCCACATGGTTGAATTATCTGGGATCCTACAAATGTGAATCCAGAAAATGCATATACATGAATTGTAACACTGCCGGTGTTGTGTACCTGTTCACATGCCGTGCCAACAATGTGCAATATGTTGGATGTACCATCAATCCATTAAAAATGAAAGTGCGTAAGCACTTGTCCGATGTTGCACATTTTCAGACCCAGCATGTGTCCATGGTAACCAAACACTGTGAATAGGTACAAGAAGGATATACTTCGAGCCTCATTTTGCAGGGAATAGAAAGAGTTGATAGACCACCTCGAGGGAGGAACATGAAACAGAAGGTCTTGAATCGTGAAATTTTCTGGATCCTGACATTGAATACGCGAGTACCGCAGGGTCTGAATAGGAGGCTAGATACTATTCTACATGATTGATTCTTTTACTTAGATC
Source organism: Hyla sarda (assembly GCF_029499605.1). Classification (NCBI taxonomy): domain Eukaryota; kingdom Metazoa; phylum Chordata; class Amphibia; order Anura; family Hylidae; genus Hyla; species Hyla sarda. The sequence goes on from NC_079193.1 coordinate 284,177,656, forward strand.
CTCGCATCTACATGCTTATTTTTCTTTATGATATTATTGATTTTATTCTGTTTCCTGTTTTTTCTTATGTTCTATAATTTGCTTCATTACTTTTTATTGTGTTTTTATTTATTTACAAATTTGAGTACCTATATTGTCAGTGCCGACTTTTCCAGTCTCTCCTGTGATACGCTTCCTTCTTTCTTCCCCTGATGTTCTGGTTTCCATTAATATGCAGTATATGCTAATACGATACATTGTTTATATCACAATAGTAGCGCCTGCTCTGTATGGAGGATATAGTTGTGTGGCTCGTAGAGCACCTACTCTGGGACAAAAATTATCTCCCAGTTTATATTCTGAAAGAAATCATATGAATCCGGTTTGGCTTGAACATAGGGGAACCTATAAATGTGGCCATAGAGTATGCAAATGCTGTAATATAATATCACCCTCTGCCACCTTCACGTCCTGCACTAACCATGACTCCTTTCCGATAAAACATTATATTAATTGCAATACAAAGTATGTGATTTATTTATTCACATGCGAGCCATGCAATATGCAGTACGTGGGATGTACAACAAATACTTTAAAAGTGCGGGTCAGAAAACATCTATCTGATACTCCACACTTTGACAGTAGAAACACCTCTATGATAACTAAACATATTGCTGAATGCCACTCCGGTAATTGGACAGGCGTTAAATTGCAGGGTATAGAAAAAGTATTTTGCCCGAAGAGAGGAGGAGATCATAAAAAGAAACTTTTGGATAGAGAAATTTACTGGATCCTCAGGCTAGACACTAGGTTTCCTAGGGGTCTTAACAAAAGGTTGGACGTAGTGCTCCATTATTAGGGGTCCATCATTACACATATTCCCCCCCCCCCCCCTTTTTCTTTTCTTTTCTTCTCTTTTCATTTCATTCATTATTTTTTGATCCTATTAGTTTACTCATGATATTCGCCCATTGATAGAGGTTTGTCTCTACTATGCTCTTGAATATATATATTTTTCCAGTTTTGCCTTAAACACATGTATTGATACTATTTATATATATTTAATTATTTATTTTTTATTACATTAATATACTATATTATATTTCTCACCATTGCCTGCATAAGGTCCTCCGTTTTTTATAGTCATTATTATCACATGAGATTCAAGATATTTTGATATTTATAAATCCATTATTTTCTTTCTATATAAAATCTCATGTACTGCAATTCTTCCTATGCCATTGTGTGAACTGCGACATTTGTGTCTTTATATATACATTTTTCTAATCATTATTACACAACACATATTCTCATGCCGCAGTTCACACTATGTTTTTGGAGAACTTTTTATACCCTTAGCGGATGCACATCGGATCAGCCTATGCTTTTTTGGGCTGCCGATGCGCAATCGCATAGATAGTTAGTTATTATATTTGCACTTATTATTTCTATATATAGTAAATAAAGATTCTATTTTTATTTCTTTTTAACTCTGATCGCATCATATGACTGAAATAATGGTGCATTAGTGTATTTTGTTCTCTATGCTAGTGGATCCGGGTGTGAACGGGAGCCACTCCGGGCTAATTAGCCCTGGGTGCCTCCCCTCGCCCCTGGTTCCATATATAAGAGTACTTGGAATTTGTAATCATTGTACGACTAAGGCCAGCACCTGGCCGAAACGCGTCACTTCCTCCCTGTACCTGTTGCCTCGTTGATGTGAATAAAGCCGTACTTACCTGAGCCGAGCTGGAGTTCGCTTTCTTTATTTCCATTGTTCTGGGTGAGGTCCACACCCTCTCCTTGCTTGGGATCCAGACCAGGGATAGAGCCGGAAACTTCCTCTACTTTCACATTGTTTATATCTGTTATGACATTACAACCGAACCTTAGGGGTAGATAGAATGGCTTTAGATGTACCTTTATATGGTATTTTTTCCTATTTTTGAATTTTATTTGTAATTTAACTTGCTCTATTCTTCTATTCTTCTATCGTTTTAGAATAAGCCATATGTTCCTTACCTGTGGTCGTTCCATCCAGCATCAATTTTCTACCCTGCAGCTCCTATTAGAAGTCTCCCATTGTCTGTTATCTATTTTTCCTCAATCACCCAAACCATTGTTTTGTGTGAGTTTACACTACCACCAGTAAGCACAACCTTCTCTTACCGGGGCCACCTTCTTGTGTTTTATCTCTGTACTACAAAGCTGTAGAGACTTTATGCACTACCCAATAGTGTACCTGTACTATACCAGATTACGGAGATACTCTTCACTAAAATAGCGGAGAACTTCTCTATAATACAGCATCTGATGATGGAGCATGCCATGATTTTTGTGAAAGTACAGCAGAGCCCAATACACTTCTAATATTACCACTCTGTACAGGTTGTATGCCATCATGTTCATGGGACCTTTTTTTCTCATTAAATTTTATTCCTGGAAAAATATCTTATAAAACTCTAAGTTTTAACAGTTTTAAATAAATGTGTATATATGATTTATTGGTTACTAGACATGAAGCTCCAGGCTCCTTGGCCCCTATTCAAGAAACTAATGGGGGCTTACCACCTAACTGCCAATGACATCACATGCGGACATACAGTATGGGGTTATTTTATGCTGTATACACCACTATACTTAGTAGAATTTTTTTTAGACACTTTTATAAACTTGTCGAGAAGGTGCAAAAAGTGTTTGAAACACAACAGACGTGGCACATGCCATGTAGGTCTCTTTTGCGTCAGAATTTGTGCCAGAGTTCTGCAAGGTTTTGTTTAGTAATTTTTTTCCTATTGACTTACACTAGAGAGACAGACTTCTTTCTTTTCAAGTAGAAGTGTTTGTTTGAAAAATGAAAAACTTAAAATGCCATCATTACCTGTCAACAACCTGCAGAAAACTAATTGAGTTTTGAAGTTACTTTCTCTTTCCTGAAACTTTTATTTTAGTGCATTTTTTACACCGGTTTATACCATCCAACTGTTTTAAATTTATTCTAAACGGCAAACTAAAATCAATCAGTATATGAGATGTATGTACACACTATTAAAGGGGTATTCCATAAAAAAAAAAAAACTTTTTTTTTTATATCAACTGGCTCTAAAAAGTTAAACAGATTTTTAAAATACTTATATTAAAAAATATTAATCCTACTAGTACTTATCAGCTGCTTAAGTTGAGTTGTTGAGCTGTCTGATAGTGCTCTCTGCTGACACCTCTGCCTGTCTCAGGAACTGTCCAGAGTAGCAGCAAATCCCCATAGCAAACCTCCATAGCAAACCTCTCTTGCTCTGGACAGTTCCTGAGACAGACAGAGGTGTCAGCAGAGAGCACTGTGGTCAGACAGAAAAGAAGAACTCAACTTCAGCAGCTGATAAGTACTGGTAGGATTAAGATTTTTCTTTAATAGAAGTTATTTACAAATCTGTATAACTTTCTTGAACCAGTTCATATGAAAAAAAAAATTGTGACTTTTGGGGGCTTCCGTTTTTACGCAGTGCATATTTCGGTACAAATGACACCTTATCATTATTCTGTAGGTCCATTGTGTGGTACTTCTGGAAAAAATCATAACTACATGCAGGAAAATGTATACGTTTAAAAATGTCTTCTTCTGACCCCTATAACTTTTTTTTATTTTCCATGTACAGGGCATTATGAGGGCTCATTTTTTTGCGCCGTGATCTGAAGTTTTATCAGTACCATTTTTGTTTTGATCAGACTTTTTTATCACTTTTTATAAATTTTTTAATGGTATAAAAAGTGACCAAAAATACGCTTTTTTGGACTTTGGAATTTTTTACGTGTACGCCATTAACCGTGCGGTTTAATTTATGATATATTTTTATAGTTCGGACATTTGCGCATGCAGCGATACCACATATGTTTATTTTTATTTACACTGTTTTATTTTTTTTATGGGAAAAGGGGGGTGATTCAAACTTTTATTAGGGAAGGGATTAAATGATCTTTATTAACACTTTTTTTTAAACTTTTTTTTGCAGTGTTATAGCTTCCATAGGGGCCTATAACATTACATACACTGATCTTTTACACAGATCACTGGCGTGTATTAATACGCCTGCGATCAGTGTTTTCGGCGCTTGACTGCTCCTGCCTGGATCTCAGGCACGGAGCAGTCATTCGTCGATCGGACACTGAGGAGGCAGGTAAGGGCCCTCCCGCTGTCCTGTAAGCTGTTCAGGACGCCGCGATTTCACCGCGGTGGTCCCGAACAGCCCGACTGAGCAGCCGGGATACTTTCACTTTCACTTCAGACGCGGCGGTCAGCTTTGATCGCCGCGTCTGAAGGGTTAATACAGGGCATCACCTCGATTGGTGATGTCCTGTATTAGCCGCGGGTCCCGGCCGTTGATAGCTGTGTGACCCCGCAGCATATCGTGGGAGTCGACGGAGGATGTAAATATATGTCCTTCGTCGTTAAGGGGTTAATGCTGCTGTAACAAGATGTTCCCTAAAAACATCCAAACACCTTTTGATAACATAAAATGTTATTCCTCTTATTTGAAACTTTAGGGGTAATGTTTATTCTTGGGTAGACCTCCAATCTAGTGGAGTATCATAGGCCAAGCAATGCTCCCTACAAAAAAAGTAGACATAATACTGTACCTTTCTTCCAGAAGGAAAAAAAGCATGTTCTCTCGCGCCACCTAGGGGTCGCTACACTGTGAGGCAATGCCACACGTTTCAAATAGCATTGAAACAAGAGTATGGATCTAATCCAAAATGAAGATGACCTATCTGTAGACAGCTCTTTTGTGCTACGTCATTTCACAGCAAGCTGCTGGCTGGATGGTAAAGAGGGGTTACTGTGTCCCATTGGGAAAGACTCCCAAACTGACTCTTCATGGGGTCGAGCATTGACTTACAGGGAAGCTACCGCCTAGTAGTGGCACCAGAGAACAAGCTTGTTTGCTACTTTGCATTCCCTTTTATTTGCAATCCATGATGGATGTAATGACGTCCTTGTTTAGTTCACCTTATCATTGACCATATAGTAAAGTACTATAGTTAGAGGTGGATGTACACAAGTACTGTGTTTTCCAGGTGACATAACAAGACGGGTACTTAGAGCTAATTACAACTGGACAACCTGTAACATCAAATGACGGTTTACGGCGTGCAGTTAGCATTGTTCAGAATGCACAGGTCATAATATCTTAGCTGTAAAATATTTGTGCTTCTCAAAGAAGCTTTAGATGTTTTACATTAACAAGAATCTACAGGTGAATTCAGTTTATTCTCCTACCTAATAGAAACCATGAACATCTTGGGTTCTAGACAAAGACAATCAGCGCCTCCTAGTGGATATTTAACAGTGGCAGTGCATGTACAGTACATGAACTATAGATCATTTCAGACCTGTGAAATGTCAATTTAGAAGTGATTATTTGAATAGATTTTCTGTAGTTATTTAAAATAATGGCCCTTTCATTCTATCCTTTTTTTCTGCCTTCTCTTTATCCCGTATAATTACCTCGATTCCCCCTGTGACTAGATTGAGCCAACAACTCCAACGTACTAGAATGTAAGACGCTCCGCAACAGATTCAGCCTCTAAGCCAGAAGACTCACACAAAGATCTTTTGGGGTTATAATGCAGCAAAAGATCTGTGAAGTCTAATGATAGAATGAGGTCTATGTAAACGGGGATTAGATTTAGAATTAGTCATTTTCAGCATTTTTGTTCTTTAATACTATATCGTGACTCTTGTCAATACAGAATGGTCTCCAGGTTAGGTTCTTTTTACAACAGAATATTTTAGTAATAGAGATTGCAGTGGGAAATATGAAGTAATACTATGCTAGAATAACAACTATGGATATGTCTTAATTTGAAAATGTATCAGTTAGAGAAATACAGTGCATTCGGAAAGTCTTCAGACCCTTACAATTTTGATATGTTGCTCCTTGTGCTAAATTAAAAAAACACAAATTCAAGTTTTGCCCCATCATTCTGCCCTCAATACCCCATAATGACAAAGGGAAATTAGAATGTTAGAAATCTTTGCTAATTTATTAAAAAGGGCAAACAAAAATATTGACTTGACTTAAGTATTTAGACCCTTTACTCTATACATAGTTGAAGCCCCTCTTCTCTGCAGATCCTCTAAAAGCTCTAACAGGCTGGATGGGGACCATTGGTGGAAGCCCCTTTAAGGTCTCTAGAGAAGTTTAATTGGATTCAAGTCAGGGCTCTGGATTGGCCAAAGGACAGAGTTGCCCCTAAGCCACTCCTGTGTTGTCTTGGCTGTGTGCTTAGAGTCATTGTCTTGTTAGAAGGTTATCCTTTGGCCCAGTCTGAGGTTCAGAGCACTCTGGATTAGTTTTTCATTAAAGGGGTACTCCGCTGCTCAGCGTTTGTAACAAACTGTTACGAATGCTGGAGCCAGTGCCAGGAGCTTGTGACGTTATGGCCCCGCCCCCTCGGGATGTCATGCCCTGCCCCCTCAATGCAAGTCTATGGAAGGGGGCGTGGCGGCTGTCACGCCCCCTCCCATAGACTTGCATTGAGGGGGCAGGGCATGACATCATGAGAGGTGGGGCTATGACATCACGAGCTCCCGGCACCATCTCCAGCATTCGGAACAGTTTTTTTTCCAAACGCTGAGCAGCGGAGTACCCCTTTAAGAATGTCTATGTACTTTACTCTATTCAGCTGTTTTTAAACCACGACCAGTCTTCTTGTTTCAGCCTCTAAAAAAAACACCCCTAAAGGATTATGCCGCCACCGCTATGCTTCACTGTAGGGATGATATTGAAAAGTAATGAGCAGTGTCTGGTTTCCTCCAAATAGGTTGGTTAAAATTGAGGCCAAAAAGTTCGATTTTCATTTCTTCAGACCAGAGAATTTTATTTTTGCAAACTCCAGGTGGACTTTCCTGTATGTTTTACCGAGAAAAGGCTTCTTTATGGCCGCTATTCCATAAAGTCCAGATTGGTGGAGGATGCAGTGATGGTTGACCTTCTACTATGTACACAAAGGATCTTTAGAGCTCATCCAGAGTGACCATTGGGTTCTTGGTCACCTCTCTTACCAAGGCCCTACTCCCCCATTACTTGGTCTGATAGGGCCACCAGGTCTAGAAAGAGTCCTGGTTCTTCTAAACTTCTTTTATTTAGGAATTATGAAGGTCACTGTGCTACTGGAACCTTTCAGTGCAGAATCAATTATTAATACCTTTCTCCATATCTGTGGCTTCACACAATTCCCTCTCTGAGCTTTTACATAATTTTTAATGGCTCTAAAAATGGGAATGTAAAACTGTGGCCTAATGGAGACAGAGAGGCCTATTACATTTCCCATTCCTTAAGGATTCATTTCTGACTTTGGCTGAAAAAAACTGTGTGTGCAAACCCCCGTAAAGCTGAAGCACATTGATTATCTGTCACACTGTATACAACAATTGTTTTGTGTACAATTCTATATAAACCAAGTCAAAATGGAAACTCAGTAGGGTTATAGGTTGAACTTGATGGACTCTGGTCTTTTTTCAACCTTATGAGCGATGTTACTATGTTAGAATGTAAAATCAACCTACAGTTGACAAATAAACCTAGACATCTTATCCTCTATCCAAAGGATCTCTGTGCAGCACCCGGCGTTCGTTTAGAATGCTGGGTGCGGCCATGCCCCTCAATTCAAGTCTGTGTGCCCCCTCCCATAGACTTGCATTGAGGGGGCGTGGCATGACATCACAACCCCCCCCTCTCGCCCACTCCCAGTGCTTGGAACAAAATGTTCCAAACACTGGGGCAGCGCAGTACCCCATTAAGGCCGGGTTCACGCATGGAATATTTGTTGCAAATTTCTGGCCAGAAAAAACACCACATTTAGCCCAAATTTATTAATCTGTCTCAGACAAAAAAAGTGTCAGATTTTTGTCTTGGACAGATAACAACCAATCACTGTTCATCTTGTCTTTTATCAGAATAGCTGAGCTGTGATTGGTTGTTTTCTGAGAGAAAAAGAAGTTTCATTTTTGTCTTAGACGACTGATAAATCTAGGCCAACTGTATGAGCATATTTTACAGCAGCAGAAAGCATGTGCATGGTGGGCACTGTGACCATCACTAGAAGGAACTGCAACTGGCAGTAGGGGAACACTGTGACTTGTAGTTCCTGAGGGTTAGGATGCAGTCACATATCCTGCTATCTGCCACAGTTTCCTTACAGCGAAGGAGGGAAACAGAGTGCTGGACCATTGATAACAAAAGCATTTTGCCATCAGTACTGAGCCACATTACCACATACAGTATGTGATGGCACTCTCACTCTGTGACTGACACTGTATAATGAGAACATGTTGTGTTAAGCTTCGTTCCAGTGAATGGAGCTCCGTCACTCAGTCTGTCGAAAGGACGGGAGCTGAGCGGAGAAAAAAAATACTGCATCTCCGATTTTTTCTATATGCTCAGCTCCCCTAAAATACCGGTAACCTGACGGACCCCATTCAAGTCAATGGGATCAGTTGCAAGTTCAGCAATTTGGCATTAGTGGTGGTTCGCTGTATGGGTTATTAGTGTTTATTCTATCATACATCAACCTAGCGCATCCACCTGCAGTATTCTACATCATTTTCCACATTCATGCCCTGCAGTATTGTGTGTATGTTACTTTCTTTTCCACGCTTCATATGTAGTGTTTTCTTGTTAATGTTATATCCCAGGGCCCTCCCATTAGGTCATTTATACTTACTAGGGGGCTGGTGTAGAGTAGGATTATATTCCTCCACCATGTTTTGTACATGTTTTTAAGTGTCTGTGCTATGATGGTGTTTATAATAAAGATTGTATTTTGTACTTTACTATTTGTGGTGTGCATCATTATATAGTATCTAGCTTTTTTCTCATTATGTTGATATGTAGCCACTGATTGCACCCATCCTTTATTATTGGTAGTGGTGTCCATCTTTTTCTTTGCCCTTACTCAATGGGATCAGTAGGGACCCAGCATTGTCACAAGGCTCCAACTCCTTTAGGATTTGTTCAGTGCAAAAAAAGAAAAAGAAAAGCTAAACGGACCCTGAACAGGTCAAAGCACAAAGCCTGTGTGAACCTAGCCTTAGCTGCTGTACAAACCGTTTAAGCAGCAACTTGCAGCTCCACCTTCCTCTGGAAAAAAGAGGTTCTGCAGCAGTTCAAGTGTGTGGAAATAACATACCCTCTTTCCTGCAGTCATTTTCTATGACCACAGAATGCTTCCTTTAACCCTTACAGGGTCCAGGGTCCAGGCGTCACCCCATATATTATTTAACCCTTTATTTTATTATAATTGTATCTGTGTGTTTAGATGTATAGTCATGCGGAAATGGCTTCAAGCCTCTAGAAACCCTCTATTTGAATATATAAATATGTAGTTTCAAGATATAGAGAGTTCCTAGTAAATAATTGCCGCTGTTTGCCAGTTACATTTCTAGGCTTTTTATCTGTTCAGTAGGAAAAGCTGCTTTAAATTCGAAAAATAGACTCTGCTTCAAAATGTCATAATATTGCCCTTAAAAAACACATTTTTCTCTTTTCTGCTCGAAGACAACAATTAAATGATGTAAATGAGGTTTATGTGCAGATCTTTAAGAAACGGAATGGGCATTGCATAAACATTGGGGGGGAAAAACGCTTCTGACTGACAGCCTATCTGCTATAGGGAGTATTCCACACTTATTAACATTGAGGCCCCGATAGAACTACAGATGGAATAAAATACGATTGCATTGCTTTCTTGACATAAAACATCTTCAAGGCTGCACTGATAATCGGCTTCTGCCTCCAGACCTAAATTACCATATTTTTCAGCATACAAAATATTTTCTAGGAGTGACAGATAATAACTTCACTGGTTGCTTCCTTCTTGTTACACGCTAGTTCAGATTTGTGATGTTGCCAGCTTATTAAAATAAAATGCTATTAATTTTCAGCACATTTAAACCATCATGAAACAATCCAAGCATCTGAAGTCTTTCAAGGCTCAGACGGTATTATTGTATTTTTTTTTTCCGATAACATATTCTCGGCTACTCGGAGGGATTTACAAATTTCATCAGTATTTATATAGAATTTATTGATCATAAATCTGAAAAAAAAAAATCTTACTCCATCTGAAGGGAAACAAATTAGAACTACTTATTTATAGCTTAATATGCAAAGTTGGAACATGACATCTACTGGCCGTAGCTGGGATTGCTCTGATCACAATTGCACTTTGCGCTGGGTCTTGACTCTCTTCTGCCACCTACTGGCAGAAGAATAGGACACTTGTCCTTACAAGGAGAGCTGCTTCCCAAGGTATATTGGGTACGTTATAATTCTCATACCCATAAAAAATTAAATATAAAATAGCAATTTTTGTTCTGCATAGTAGACTGCCAGTGATAGTAATCTATATATTTAGAACTAGCCAAACTGAACTGAACATAGTGAAAGACATCCATAGGATTTTATCCTTTAATGCTGTTGCTGTTACTCCCTAGATCAGTTTTTCCCAACCAGGGTGCCTCCAGTGGTTGCAAAACTACAATTCCCAGCATGCCCGGACAGCCTTTGGCTGTCCAGGCATGCTGGGAGTTGTAGTTTTGTAACCGCTGGAGGCACCCTGATTGGGAAACATTGCCCTAGCTATTGTAGAACTACAATTCCCAGCAATATCAGGTATGACGGGAGTTAAAGTTTTGTAGCTGCTGGGGAGACACAAGGTAAAGCTGTCCGGGCATGCTGGGAGTTGTAGTTTTGCTGGAGGTCAACTGGTTGGGAGACACTGCCATAAAGAAACCAAAAGTGTCTGTCTTGTCTGTGTGGTGTGAGCCAGTAATGAACTACAAAGAATGATGCATGGAAAAGTAGCAGTAGTAGCATTCTTTAAAAAAAAAAAAAATCATATAATGTATACCATACGAGCCTCTGGGTGTCATCCATTAGAGGCATCCATCCGATAGATACAGTACCTCTGCCAGGGTCAATGGCGACAGTGTCTGAGGAAGAAACCTCCTTCCTCTTTTGACCTAACGTTGTGCATTAAAACCTGTGCCAGGTGGTTGTCAGCAATACCACCGGGGGTCTCGGGGGGAGGAGAGAAGGGTTCACTACAGGGTTAAACTATGTATACCTCCAACAAAAGGGCCTGATACAGGGTGGACAGTCTGTGGGGTTCTGTGCATTTGTTTTGGGCAAATTTCAATGTACTGGAGCTGGGACTTCTGTTACAAATAGGAGTCCCTGCTCCTGAACAATGTAAGCAGTAAGGCCTATAGTGTATGCCTCACCACTAAGTTACATTTACTGAGCTGGGCAAAGAGCATGTGTTGCCCAGTGATCAGGGCCGGCTCTGCTTATAGGAAAAATAGGCAGCTGCCTAGAGCATCCTCTTGATGGGGGTGCCGCTCTGCCCGCCACAAGAAAGTTAGACAGCCACTATCTGAACCACTCACTCAACCAGCTCTGCCAGCAGCAACTCCCCTCTGATGTGTGTCACCCCAGTAGTAAGGTAATAAATTAAAGAGGGGGTTTGTTACAGTGTGTCACCCCAGTAGTAAGGAGATTACATGAAGAGGAGGTTTTTTACAGTGTGTCACCCCCGTAGTAAGGAGATTACATGAGGAGGAGGTTTGTTACAGTGTGTCACCCCAGTAGTAATGAGATTACATGAGAAGGGGGCTTGTTACAGTGTGTCACCCCAGTAGTAAGGTGATTACATGGGGAGGAGATTTGTCACAGTATGTTTCCCCAGTAGTAAGGTGGGGCATGCCAAAGGGCGGGCCAGTGGGTGGAGTCGGAGCGGGAAAATTAGCTTTTGCTTAGGGTGGAAAAAATCCTTGCACACTGAATGCATCGCCGCTTATGCTCACACTTACAGTGTATGTATACACAAAAAGGACAAACAAGTAAAAACGACACACCCTGGGGAATAAACGTAAATAATTATTTAAAAGGTGCCCATTCAATGGCTTCCCATAAGGTATGAAGTAACGTTCCCAAAATCAAATGGGCAGATCTAGATAACTATCCCCAACTATTATATCTGTATAAACAAGGCCTAAAAATACAGACTCCAATCAAAAGCTATATACCCAAAGAAAAATATGGAGCTATTTACACAAAAATAATAATAATAACAATAATCTTTATTAATACATAATGTATGACATACAGTAAAACACCATATTTAAGAAAACAAGGAGGAATGCAGCAACAGAAGGCGGCAGCTTGGGACATATGTAAACAACTAGCTGAGTACCCGGCGTTGCCCGTTTTTTCCTTCCTCATCCTTGTTGGGGAGGAAAATCAACAAAGGAGGAAGCTTTTGTCTTCATATCCCATCCCCATATATTGTTGTCATATCCCAACCCCATATCCCGTCCTCATACCCCGACCTCCTATCCCGATCTCCTATGCCGACCTCCTATCCTGTCCTTCTATCCCATCCCCTTATCCCATCCTCCTATCCCAACCTCCTATCCAATCCTCCTATCCTGTCCTCCTATCCCATCCTCATATCCCCTCCTCATATTCCATCCTCCTATCTCGATCTCCTATCGCGACCTCCTATCCCGCCCTCCTATCCTGACCTCCTATCCCGAACTCCTATCATGACCTCCTATCTCGTCCTCCTATCCCGTCCTCCTATCCCATCCTCCTATCTCGACCTCCTATCTCGACCTCCTATCCCGTCCTCCTATCCCATCCTCCTATCCCGTCCTCTTATCTCATACTCCTATCTCGACCTCCTATCCCGACCTCCTATCTCGACCTCCTATCCTGACCTCCTATCCCGTCCTCCTATCTCGTCCTCCTATCCCGACCTCCTATCCCGACCTCCTAACTCGACCTCCTATCTCGACCTCCTATGCCGACCATCCTGACCATACCGACCATCCTGTCCTCCTATCTTGACCTCCTATCTCGACCTCCTCTCTCGACCTCCTATCCCGACCTCCAATCCCGTCCTCATATCCCAACCTGGGATATGTGTACCAGATATTATTGAAATATCTCCAGCTGTACGGAAGTTATGTGGGAACATACATTTCCCATTGATTTGCATGGGACTTTAAACAAAAACCCCAACCCTCACAAATGGGGGTAGTTAAGGGTTAAATTAACTATCCTATATTTTAAGTGGACATATAAGTAACATGTGACCAAGTATTATCGAAATATCTCCAGCCGTTTGGAAGTTATGTAGTAACATATATTCCCCATAGACTTGTATGGGACTTCAAACAAAAACCCCGACCCTGGCAAATGGGCGTGAGTAAGGGTTAAATTACCTATGTGAAGGATGCAGTGGTAATGTATTTATTATCTGCGTGTTTTTAATTTTGTTGCAAAATTCCAGCAAATGGTGCAAAAAAATCCGCAAATCTAGACCACCTCCTGACCAGGTGTAAAAAAAATCACTACTCCTGCCTGTTTGCCAAAAAACAAAAAACATCCGCCAAAGGGAAAGAGAGGGAGATAGAGACTTTAGCATTCCAAAAAAATTATGGAGATACCTTTTTTACTAAAATTTCGTAGGGTACCATTAAAAAATAATAATAAAAAAGATACAGAAGTGATGGAAAAAATTGTCTTTAACGAAATGTACTGTTCCATGATGGGAGTAGTAGTACCTGTACTAATAGACAGATCGCCATTGCGATTCTCCTATGTAATGTATAGATGTGGCCAGCCGCTCTTCTATGGTCCCCTGCACTGCCGTATATACACCTATTCATATTTCCCGCAGAGAGCTGTGATTGGCCAGATGGTTCCAGCCAATCACAACTCTCTGTGGGAAATAGGAATAGGTGTATATATACGTCAGTGCAGGGGACCATAGAAGTGCGGCCGCATCTATACATTATACAGGAGGATCACAGCGGGTGTCAGTTGTGACATTCGCTGTGATCTTTCCTTATCTGCAGGTACTACAACTCCCAACACGGAGCACACTCTGCTCCATGCTGGGAGCTGTAGTACCTGCATTAATAGACAGATCGCAGCGGGTGTCAGAAATTACACTCGCTGTGATCTGTCTATTAATGCAGAAACTACAGCTACCAGCATGGAGAAGAGTGTGCCCCATGTTGGGAGTAGTAGTAACTGCAGTAAGTGACAGATCACAGCGGGTATCAATCCTGACATCCGCTGAGATCGTCCTTTCTATTGCAGAGATACAGAGCGGCTCTATACAGCGCTCACATCTCTGCACTATACTCTGGCCAGTGACGTGAATAGAACATCACTCATTCATATTTCCCTTGCAACCATCCGGCCAATCCCCACTCTGGGTGGAAAATATGAATGAGTGATGTTCTATTCACATCATTGGCCGGAGTACAGAGCAGAGATGTGAGCGCAGGAGAAAGCCGCTCCACATCTCTACTATATTATGGACGCCACAAGGAGTAAATCCAGCTCATCCCTCCAAGATCCGGCAGCCGCGGCACGGACTCAGCCCGGACACTGCTGATATCAATCCAAGAGAACAAAGAACGATGTCCAGCGCAGCCAAGTGCTCGAATGCTTAGTGTTTTATTATAGACATATGATAGCACTGCTATCTCCCTGTATGTTGCTGTGTCTATAATAAAACACTAAGCATTCGAGCACTTGGCTGCGCTGGACATCGTTCTTTGTTCTCTTATATTATGGATGATCGCATCGGGTGTCACGACTAATACCCGGGGCGATATGTCTATAGTACAGGTACTACTACTCCCAGCATGGAACAGTCTGTTCCGTGCTGGGAGCAGTAGTACTACCTAAAAAATAGAGAGAAAAAAATGAAACACACACACTTTATTAAAAATTTATTAAAATGTATTTTTTTGTTAAATACAGTATTTATCAGCGTATAACACGCACTTTTAAAACTTACATTTATTGCAAAAAACCCTACCTGCGTGTTATACACCGATAAATCTTCTGTTCACTGATTCAAAGTGGCCAAAGCGCCGGATGCTTGTTAAAGATCAGCAGCCTGGCCGTGGTCACTTTAAAGCAGTGACCAGCAGTGGGTCCTGCGGGCCAACACGTCTCCCCTGCTCTGCATTTTGTTTTTTATACTCCATTTCCCGGCTGCGCTCCGGCAGTCCCAGGTCAGCTGGGGGTCTTACGAGGCTGTAAGGCAGATATGTCGAGGACGAGTGATGTCCCTGCCGGCTCCTCTGCACGGTGTCAGGGACATCACACCTTATTCCCTGCAGCCACCGCTGGTCAGTGTGGCCTCAGCGCCGGCTGCTTGTTAAAGTTCAACAGCCCGGCCGCAGCCACTTTAGAACAGCCGCCAGCTGCGGCTGCAGGGAATGAGGTGTGATGTCCCTGACGCCGTGCAGAGGAGCCGGCAGGGACATCACTCGTCCTTGACATACCTGTCGTACAGCCTGCCGGAGCGCAGCCAGTTAATGGAGTATAAAAAAGATAAAAAGTAGGGGGGATAATGAGCAGGAAGGGTATAACGAGCAGAGGGGGAAAATGAGCAGGGGGAAATGATGAGCAGGGGAAAATGATGAGATGGGGGGGATAATGTGCAGGGGGGATAACAAGCAGGGGGAAATAATGAACAGGGGGAAATAATGAGGCAGGGGGAATCGCAGGGGATCAGGGGGGTAGGTAAATGTGGCACAGGGGCTTATAAAAGGGGAGGAATAATGTGGCATTGGGGGGGAGGGGAACTGAGGAGCAGGGGAAATCAAAGTTGTGGGAATGATGAGGCATATAGTTCAGAGCTTCCAAGTCATTTATTTTACATTTATTTACTTTTTCTCAAATTTCCCTGTGAAAATGAAGGTGTGTGTTATACGCCAGTGCATGTAATTTGCCGATAAATACGGTACATTTTTTCCCATCCCTACTGCATCCTTTTTTTCCCCAAACTGGCGTTTTTTTCTGGAGTTTTTTTTCAGTGAAAAAAACGCTGAAAATAAAATATGGAAACCTAGCCTTAGAAGCAGGATAGACGTGATCTGAAAGCGGGGTAGAAAATTATCTAGATGCAGATCTGCACAAAATTTATCATGGTCACTGCAACAATATGATAAATTTGGAGCAGCACTGCCAAAAAAAAAAATGCTTCCAGACAAACCACAAATCAACTAGCCAAGACCATTATTGATAAATAACCCCAGTTGAGTTTTATATATATATAGATAAGCACAGGTGTCTAAAAGAGTAATAAACAGTGTTGACCAAAAGGATCTAATACTATAAGGCTATATCATAAAAAGAAGGGCCCAGGCAACCTGCTTACATAGATGGTAGCAATAATATAGGCAACTAAGTGTTGCAGTATATGCAGAGTTGCATACTTAAATATAAGGGCCAAAAAGTGCAAGTGCAAGATGTAATATAATAAAAGCTAATAGTGATGAGCGGCATTGCCCATATTCGAATTCGCGATATTTAGCGAATATTTAGACAAATATTCCTCCTATATTCGCGAATTTCGTGTATTTGTTATATTCGCATATGCAATATTTGCACAGTCGCGTATTGGAGGAAGAAAACAGTGAGAGGGGTGGGCAACTTTACTATGTTGTTGATAACCTCTGACAAGTGTATTTGCATCATTCTAATTGGCCCACAAGTGAAAAGAAGGAATATGCGAATATTCACATATGCGAATATTCGCACATACGAATATTCACATATGCGAATATGCGCATATGCGAATATTCACATATGCGAATATGCGCATATGGGGAAAAAAAAGTGTATATTCCCAATTTCGAATATATAGCGAATATATTCGCAATATTCGTGAATTCACGAATTTGCAATATTTGCGATAAAAATTCGAAATGCGAATATTCGTGCCCAACACTAAAAGCTAGCCAAATGAAAGAAAATGCCAGAAAATAATACCAACCACACTGTTATCTGAAAGCTGTGCGTCCCATGAATTCCACCATCCCAACACGTGTTTCAGTCCGAAGACCTTCCTCCGGGAGTGTCGGCATCCATAACAAACACAGGTTTTATACTCAAAAGGACCAATAGTAGCACTGATAGAATAAATTAATATGTACCACCTGGCCGACCGTGAACCCGAACTCCTGGGTCCGCGTGCCAAATAGGCGTCACATGACAAGTCATGTGGCAGCCACATGACAGTGTGTCATTGGGCCTGAATGTTGGTCACGGTCTAGAATGTTGTCCTGCGGCTCCCAAGACCATTCCTCTGGGCAAAATCATTCCCAATCCACAAGGAAAAAATGTTTTCCTCGGACAAACTTGGAATCCAGAATTTTTTTGGCGATATAAACATCAGAGGTACCAGAGATAGGAGTAGGAGTGATGTCTTCTGTTGAGAAGCGGTTATGGATCACAGGATTTAACAGAGATAAATGAAAAGAATTCTGGATCCGGAGAAAGGAAGGAAGATGGAGAGAATAAGCCACAGGGTTTAAACGTTTTTTGATCTTTTAAGGACCCAAATAGCGAGGACCCAACTTATAACATGGTACCTTAAAACGGATAAACTTGGAAGACAACCACACTTTGTCCCCAGGAGAGAAACAAGTAGCAGCATGTAGAAGAGAGTGACGAGTCTTCTGCCAGATGGAGACGAAATTCTGCACTTGTTTATCGGCCATGGGAACTCTGGAGGAAGTAGACAAGGGTAGAGGAGGACGAGGATGAAGTCCATAGACCACAAAGAAGGGTGAAGACCCAGTGGATTCAGAATCCTTATGGTTGTTGGAAAACTCTGCCCTGGGTAGTAAATCGGCCCAGTCGTCTTGGAGAGCAGAAACAAAATGGCAGAGATAGTCTTCCAAGACCTGGTTCACCCTTTCGACCTGTCCATTGGATTGTGGGAGGTAACCCGAAGAAAAATCTAATTTAACTTGAAGACGTGAACAGAGAGCCCTCCAAAACATAGAGACAAACTGAACTCCTCGGTCAGAGACAATATGGGAGGGGAATCCATGCAGGCGGAAGATATGGCAAATGAATAACTTGGCAAGCTGTGGTGCAGATGGTAATCTTGGTAGAGGCACAAAATGAGCCATTTTCAGAGAATTGAGTCCAAACTTTTGGATTAGCAGTCTTCTTGGTAAGCGAGACGATGGGGGCAACCAGAGTGGAGTAGTGAGGAATAAAAATTGCCAATAGTAATTGGCAAAGCTGAGGAAGCGCTGAATCGCTTTCAAGCCAAAAGGTTGAGGCCAGTCCACTATTGAGGACAACTTGTTGGGATCCATTTGAAGACCTTGACTGGTAATAATGCAATGCTGTTTTTTTTCAAAAGTACCTTACTCTAGTTTAGCACAGAGATGATTTTCACGGAGATGCTGTAAGGTGAGAGCGATGAGACTGGATATTGGGTGAGTAAATGATTATATCATCCAAGTAGACAACCAGGAGAATAGGAGGTGATGCTAAATATCATCAACAAACTCCTGGAAGACTGCTGGAGCATTACAGAGTCCGAATGGAATCACAAGATACTCGAAATGTCCGTCACGAGTATTAAATGCAGTATTCCATTCTTTCCCTTCTCGTATACGAATCAAGTTATAGGCCCCATGAAGATTTTGACACCTCGCAGACTATCAAATAACTATGAGATTAAATGAAGTGGGTAGCGGTTCTTCACTGTAATTTTATTCAAGCCCCGATAGTCGATGCATGGTCGCAAAGACCCGTCTTTTTTTCCACGAAGAAGAACCTGGCTCCGGCAGGGGAAGAGGACTTCCTGATAAATCCCTTCTGAAGGTTCTCCTGGATGTAATTGGACATAGCCTGAGTTTCAGGAACAGACAAAGGGCAGATTCTGCCCCTGGGATGCATTGGTAGTAAGTCACGATGTGGTGGTAAAATTTCAGCTTGCTTTTTCACTGAAGACCTCAGCAAAGTCCTGAAGGAACAAAGGCAAACCAGGTAGAGGACAAGATGATGGTTCCAATTTAGACAAAAGTATATGAATACAATGGTTGTTGCAGTGCGGACCCCAGCGAAGAACTTCTCCAGTTTTTCAATCCAACTGCGGAGCATGGAGTTGCAACCAAGGTAGGCCAAGCAAGAGAGGAGAAGTACAACGAGGGAGAACATAGAAGGACAAGTTCTCCTTATGCAAAACTCCGACCTGCATAGACAACGGTTCTGTGCGATATAACACAGTACAGTCTTTCACCATTGACCATAGAGATATAAAAGGGCTTTAACAGGCGGGACACAGGCAGATGATGCCTATGTACTAGGAAGGCATCAATAAAATTATGGATCACAGGTTTTAAGAGAGATACATGAAAAGAATTCTGGATCCGGAGAGAGGAAGGCAGATGGAGAGAATAAGCCACAGGGTTTAAACGTTTTTGATCTTTTAAGGACCCAAATAGCGAGGACCCAGCTTATAACATGGTACCTTAAAACGGATACATTTGGAAGACAACCACACTTTGTCCCAAGGAGAGAATTCGGGAGGAAGGCATCTTTTCATGTCCGCTTGTGAGGAATAAATTGCCGATAGTAATTGTCAAAGCCGAGGAAGTGCTGAATTGTTTTCAAGCCAGAAGGTTGAGGCCAGTCCAGTATTGCGTACAACTTGTTGGGATCCATTTGAAGACCTTCACTGGTAATAATATGCCCCAGAAATGGAAGGCTGTTTTTTTCAAAAGTACATTTCTCTAGTTTAGCATAGATATGATTTTCACGGAGATGCTGTAACACTTGATGGAGGTGAGAGCGATGAGACTGGATATTGGGTGAGTAGATGAGTATATCATCCAAATAGACAACGACACAGGAGTATAGGAGGTGAAGAAAAATATCATTAACAAACTCCTGGAAGACTGCTGGAGCATTGCAGAGTCCGAATGGCATCACAAGATACTCGAAATGTCCGTCACGAGTATTAAATGCAGTCTTCCATTCTTCCCCTTCTCGTATACAAATCAAGTTATAGGCCCCATGAAGATTTTGGCACCTCGCAGACTATCAAATAACTATGAGATTAAATGAAGTGGGTAGCGGTTCTTCACTGAAATTTTATTCAAGCCTCGTTTGTCGATGCAAGGTCGCAAAGACCCGTCTTTTTTTTCCGCAAAGAAGAACCCGGGTCCGGCAGGGGAAGAGGACTTCCTGATAAATCCCTTCTGAAGGTTCTCCTGGATGTAATTGGACATGGCCTGAGTTTCAGGTACAGACAAAGGGTAGATTCTGCCCCTGGGAAATGCGTTGGTAGTAAGTCACGATGTGGTGGTAAAACTTCAGCTTGCTTTTCACTGCAGAGGCAGAGTCCAGGAAGGCAAGAACGGAGATAACCTCTTTGGAGGGTAGGAAAAACTGGACCGTCAAATTCAAGCATGGAGAGGTGATATTCACCTCTCTCCCACAAACCCTATGTGCGAGCATTTCCCTGTAACTGTGGACACAGAAGACAATCTTTGAGGAAGTGATCCGCACTGGCGCAATATAGGCATAGATTGTCAGTTCGCCGGCGAGTTCTTTCCTGCAGGGTCAGGCGAGACCGATCCACCTGCATAGCCTCCACTGCAGGAGGCAAGGGAGGAGGTTGCGGTGGTTGCTGGAAAATAGGTGCCAAACGAGGAAAGCACCGAGGTCGTGCAGACTCCCTTTCTTAGCGTAGTTCCTCACGTCGCTCTGAGAAACGGATATCAATCCGGAAGGCCAACTGTAAAAGTTCATTCAGGTTAGATGGCAATTCCCGGGCAGTGAGGACATCATTGATATGACTTGATAATCCTCTCTTGAAGGTGGCACAAAGAGCTTCAATGTTCCATGATAACTCCGATGCCAGGGTAGGAAATCGGATGGCATACTCGCCTACAGAGGAGTTGCCCTGAGAAAGACTCAGTAATGCCATCTCAGTGGAGGAATCTGGAGCAGGTTCTTCTAACACACCCCGAAATTCCATCAGAAATGCCTGGAGATTGGTTGTAAGAACATCACTGCGATCCCAAAGCGGAGTTGCCCAGGCCAAAGTCCTTCCAGTTAAGAGACTGAGGACGAAGGCCACCTTTGCTCGTTCCGTAGGGAACTGTTCCATCATGAGTTCAATGTGCATGGAGCACTGAATAACGAAACCATGACAGAACTTGGGATCCCTCTCATATTTCTCTGGAATGACAAGCAGAGTTTTGATCCGGAGATGACTGCAGTAGCGGGAGGCCGCACTGGAGCAGGAGGAGGCTGTGGCGGTTGCTGTTGTGCAGTGAGCAATTGCTGCATCAGAGCGGATAACTGGCTCAGCTGCTTTGCCTGCTGGACCAACTGCTGTGACTGAAGCGCCAAAATGGAAGTGAGATCCAGATTCTCTGTCAGAGGAACCCCAGCAGGATTCATGGCTGAATCTTGCTGTTACGGAGCAGGATATGGATACTCTAACCTGTGTGGCTGATGACTCAGACCGTATGACTCAGAATCTAAGGTACCGCTGGTCTTCACCAGAGCCCGCCACAAGGCAGGAGGGGCTTGCTGCGGCAGGCGACACCCAGGTTGCTACCCCCGACATGGCTTAACCACACAGGTAACTGGGCTAGGCGAGGTACCGAAGGATAAGGCAGTAGTGTAGTCAAACGTAGCAGAAGGCCAATGCAGGCTGCAAAGGTGCGAAGTCAAATAACGTGGCGGAAGGTCTGGATACACATGTAAGGCAACAGGCAATATGGAACGCTTATTCTAAGGCTAGGGGCACTGAAGATCCCTCAGGGAAGTGCAGGGACTTTATAATGTTGTGTAAGTTGTAACAACTAATTATGGGAGTAGTTTAAATTTCAGAGCTCCTGTGCGCGCGTGCCCTTGGAGATGTGGATGTGCGTTCCAGAGCTGAGACACAGAGGAGGAGGAGGCAGTGGAGCATGGTTTGTGACGGGCTGGGATTCACATTCAGCCGTGTACCTTGATACGAATCCCAGCCCCGCCAGCAGTCGGGGATTAAGGGACCATGCACTCATGGCCGGTGCTAGTGGCTGGAGCTCAATGTGTGACAACCTGCTGCTGTTCTAGACAAATACTGTTTTAAAGGGTACCTCTCATCAAATAAACTTTTGATATATTTTAGATTAATGAATGTTGAATAACTTTCCAATAGCATGTTAATGAAAAATATGCTTCTTTCTATTGTATTTTTCCCGATCAGTCCTCTCAGCAAGCATTTCTGACTCATGCTGGAGTCCTAAACACTCAGAGCTGCCAGCCTGCTTTGTTCACAGCCAAACATGCTGTGAACAAAGCAGGCTGGCAGCTCTGAGTGTTCTCCTTTGTGAACAAAGCAGACTGGCAGCTCGTAGTGTTTAGGACTCCAGCATGAGTCTGAAATGCTTGCTGCCAGGACTGGTAGGGAGACCCCTAGTGGTCATTTCTTCAAAGTGGAAAATTAAATAGAAAGAAGCATATTTTTTTTAATAACATGCAATTGTAAAGTTATTCTGCATACATTAATCTATAATATATCAATAGTTTTTTTGATGAGAGGTACCCTTTAATTTTAGTGAAGCGTATTGTACCCCTCATATACGCACTAAGTATGTCAGGCAGAGAAGTGCCAGGACATGCACAGAGGAGTAGCAGAGGCCTAAATTCATCAGGCGCAAGCAGAGGTCGCAGCAGACTAGGGGCGAGTGGCAGCAGGAGTCGCAGCGAGAGGCCTCATCTCCCAGTATCAGCTAGCGGTCGTGTCTCGACCAGCAATCTGCCATCATTGAATGGTTAACACTGTCATCCACTTCATCACAAGTGACATCAGATACCCCCCAGTCAACAGGCGGTGGGTTCCTCAGACACAACCCTCAGTTGGCATGGCCTGGGAGTAGTTCCTGTCCTCCCATTTCCTCTGTCCTATGCTGTTCCTTCCCTTACAGAAGTAACTTGAGGTTCAATGTGGATAAATGTAAAGTTATGCATCTGGGTACTAATAACCTGCATGCATCGTATGTCTTAGGGGGGATTAAACTGGCAGAGTCACTGGTAGAGAAGGATCTGGGTGTACTTGTAGATCACAGACTACAGAATAGCATGCAATGTCAGGCTGCTGCTCCCAAAGCCGGCAGGATATTGTCATGTATCAAAAGAGGCATGGACTCAAGGGACAGGGACATAATACTCCCCCTTTATAAATCATTGGTACGGCCTTACCTAGAATATGCTGTTCAGTTTTGGGCACCTGTCCATAAAAGGGACACTGCGGAGTTGGAAAGGGTGCAGAGACGCGCGACTAAACTAATATGGGGCATGGAACATCTTAGCTATGAGGAGCGATTAATTATGATAAACGTATATAAGTATATTAATGGCCCATACAAAAAATATGGAGAAAAACTGTTCCAGGTTAAACCCCCCCAAAGGACGAGGGGGCACTCCCTCCGTCTGGAGAAGAAAAAGTTTAGTCTCAAGGGGCGACACGCCTTCTTTACCGTGAGGACTGTGAATTTATGGAACGGTCTACCTCAGGAACTGGTCACAGCAGGAACAATTAACAGCTTTAAAACAGGATTAGATACATTCCTGGAACAAAATAAGATTAATGCTTATGAAGAAATATAAAATCTCATCCCTTCCCCAATATCGCGCCACACCCCTACCCCTTAATTCCCTGGTTGAACTTGATGGACATATGTCTTTTTTCGACCGTACTAACTATGTAACTATGTAACTATGTAACTTATGCTGTGGGTTCAGCTCCACTATTCAGTGAGGACGATCTAATAGAGGACAGTCAGCAACTACTGCCCAGCCAAGAAGGGGAGGAGACATCCGCCGCTTCCTCCGCTAGGCGGGCAAGTAGTGATGAGCAGAGTGACGTGGGAGCTGGTGTTGCCAGGGTTCAGGGTCCTGGAGCAGACACTGTTGAGGAACCTGAGGAGGACATCAGTGATGTGCAGGCACTTGTTGATGATGATGAAGCCGATCCCAAATGGGAGTGCAAACGGGTGCAGTATGGGCTTCATCATCATCCTCATCATCAGGAGAAGAGGGTTGCAGGTTGCCGTGAGGCAGCAGCTAAGCCAGCAAGATGGTAGCATGGTTGGCAGTCAGCATAGTGACAGAAGTGGAAATTCTGGACCCAAACGTGCCTGGGAGGTATTGGAACAGCGGTTCCTGGAGACGGCGGCAGTAGCAGTCAATTAGTACAGACTGTTGATGGGAAAATCAGCTACTCGGCGGTGTGGCAGTTTTTCATCAAGCATCCGGAGGAAGTTAACATAGCCACATGCAAAATGTGTCAGCAGAAGGTGAAGCGTGGCCAGGGTCCCAATGTTGGCACTACAGCCCTACGTCAACATATGCTGCACCACCGTAAAGCAGCCTGGGAGAACCGTGGCTCAGATGTGGGGGTCCAGCCAGCTGTATCACCCAGTGGCACGCCACTCTCTCCTCCAGCCAGCCAAGGCTCTACCACCTCACTCGAAGGGAGCTGTGTGTCATATCCTCCTTCTGTCACTCCAGATGCTCCTGTTCCTCCTACTTTTAGTCAGTTATTCCGCCAGTAATCCATCGGCGAAGCCATGTCTAAGAGACAACAGTATGCGCCCACTCATCCAAAGGCGCAGAAGCTGAATGTCCAAGCTCCTGTCCAAGTTGCTACTGCTGCAGTCCCTCCCTTTTCAAGTGGTGGACTCTGCACCTTTCAGGGAACTGATGGCTTGTGCTGTTCAGTCCCAAGCCGTCATTTCTTTGCGAAGAAGACAGTACCAGCCCTGCACAATTTTGTAGAAGAGAAGGTGGGCCAGTCCTTGAGTTTGTCGGTGTGTACCAAAGTGCATGGCAGTACCAACGTCTGGAGCTGTAACTAAGGTCAGGGACAATACATGTCCTTTACGGCCCAATGGGTGAATGTATTCCTGCAGAGCCACAACACCAACTTGGACAGGTCATGCTGCTTCCTCCTCCATGCTCTCAGGCAGTTGGTCCTGTGACAGTGTGCAACTCTGCCTCCTCATCCTCCACTGTGTCCTCAGCCTCCACTGGACGAACAAGTCACAGTTCCCCTTCAGCATTCCATGTGTGCAGGGCACGGCGGTGTCACACTGTTCTTCACATTGTTTGCCTTGGTGAACGGATTCACACAGGGGAAGAAATGCTAAAGGTCATTCATATAGTAATCAGAGCAGGGCTTACTCCACGAAAACTGGAAATGGGAACCATGGTGACTAACAACGGGAAGACCATCTTGTTTGCTCTGCGACAAGGAAGGCTGAGCCATGAGCCCTGCATGGCACACGTGTTCAATATGGTTGTCAAGCGGTTCCTGAAGTGTTCCCCACATTTGCAAGACATCCTAAAAATGGCAAGGAAACTGTGCATGCACTTCAGCCACTCGTACACCGCAAAGCACACCCTCCTTGAGCTGCAGTGCCAGAACGGTATCCCCTAACATAGTCTTATTTGCGACCTTGCCACACGTTGGAATTCCACCCTCCATATGTTGGACCGAATATACGAACAGAGAAAAGCCATCACCGATTTCTTGATGATCCAAGCGGATAGGGATACTTCCCTTTGTAACTTCAATGTTAACCAGTGGCAGCTCATACGTGCCACCTGCCCTTTGCTCAGGCCCATTGAGGAAGCCACACTATTAGTCAGTCACCAAGATTACGGGATGAACGACGTCATTCCACTGCTTCATTTCCTACAACACGTGTTGGAAACAATGGCTGGTCAGGGCACTGGAGACTTGGCGCCTACATCTCACGGCCAAATGAGCCATGTGGGGGCTGAACTGGAGGAGGAGGAGGGGCACAGTGGAGCACAATTTTGGTTTCATCTGACAGGAGAGGAGGAGCAGGAGCAGCCAGAGGAGCTAGAGGGTTATGAGGAAGATGAGACAGAGGACCCAGACACACCGTGGCAGTATGCAGTGGAGAAGGAGGCAGGGAGTCCCTCCGAGTCACTTGCACAAATGGCACGATGCATGCTCAGTTGCTTGCGTAGTGACTGCCGTATTGTCTTCATTCAGCAGCAGGATGCCTTCTGGCTCTCCACCTTATGGGACCCTCGCTTCCGGCACAAAATGGGGGCTTTTTTTACACCCACTGAGAGGGAGGACAAACTGTCCTACTACAGAGACCTCCTACATAGTCAGTTGGCCGATGCCTATTGGCTCCATCGTCCATCCTCTTGCAGGTCTGAATCGGGGTGTCCTCTGCGCACACATTCCACTGCCATGGCTGCTGGGGAGGGGTGGCAGGAGCAGTACCAGCTCCATCAGCAGCAGCTTGAGTCTATAGTCGCTGATGAGTACCTTTCTTCACCCACATAGTGAAGCAACTCATCAGCAGCAGGTAGACCTGGAGCAGGACCTGAACAAGCAGATGGTGGCATACCTTGACATGACCATGCCAACGCACCTTGAAGATCTGCTGGACTTCTGGGCAGCCAAACTTGATTTTTGGCCACAACTAGCAGAGTTTGCCCTGGAAAAGCTGTCCTGCCCTCCAGTAGTGTGCCATCAGAGCAGGTGTTTAGTGCGGCGGGGGTCATAGTCACCCCAAGGAGAACTCGTCCACGAAAAATGTGGAGAGACTGATCTTTGTGAAGATGAATCAGGCAGGGATCAGCCAGGTTTTCCACCCATCAATGCCTGATGCATCAGAGTAGATTGATTATGGTGCCACACCAACACTTCACAAATATGGATAGTGCCAAAGAGATTGAGGGCGCTGCTCCCCAACTACAAATATTCCTATGCATCAGACCTTTTTTCACCCACCTTTGTCACCGGGTACTGGTATTTTCACCCACCGAACTGCTCTGTCACCGGGTCACTTTCAGGACTCCTGACGCTGCTGCCACCTCCAGGCTGTCTCATTCTGCTACCATATGTTCTCCTCATGCTGCCACCACCTCCAGGCTGTGCCATTCAGCCACTATATGGTCTCCTCATGCTGCTGCAACCTCCACTCTGTTTCATTCAGCCAATATATGTTCCCCTCATGCTGCCTCCAACTCCAGGCTGTGCCATTCGGCCACTATATGTTCTCCTCATGCTACTGCCAACTCCAGGCTGTGCCATTCAGCCACTATATGGTCTCCTCATGCTGCCTCCACCTTCACACTGTGTCATTCAGCCACTATATGTTCTACTCATGCTACTGCCAACTCCAAGCTGTGCCATTCAGCCACTATGTGGTTTTCTCATGCCTCCGCCACCTCCAGGCTCTGTCATTCTGCCACTATCTGGTCTCCTCTTACTGTCGCAAACTCCAGGCTGTGTCATGCAGCCACTTTATGTTCTACTCATGCTGCTGCCAACTTCAGACACTATATGGTCTCCTCATGCTGCCGCCACCTCCATGCTGTGTCATTCATGCTGCTGCCAACTCCAGGCTGTGCCATTCAGCCACTATATGGTCTCCTCATGCTTCCACCACCTCCAGGCTGTGTCATTCAGCCACTATATGGTCTCCTCATGCTGCCGCAAACTCCAGGCTGTGTCATTCTGCCACTATATGGTCTCTTCATGCTTCCACCCCCTTCAGGCTGTGTTATTCAGCCACTAAATGGTCTCCTCTTGCTGCCGCAAACTCCAGGCTGTAATTCAGCCACTATATGTTCTCCTCATGCTTCCGCACCTCCAGGCTGTGTCATTCAGCCACTATATGGTTTACCCATGCTGCTGGGCCTTGGACATTACATAACATTTTTTATGGTAGCACCAGTTACCATAAATCTTCAATTTAAATTAGAAAATTCATATTTTAATCTTAGGGATTGTGAAGCCCTATTGTCTCCTCATGCTTCCGCACCTCCAGGCTGTGTCATTCAGCCACTATATGGTTTACTCATGCTGATGGGCCTAGGAAATTACCTAAAAATGTTTATGGTAGCACTAGCTACAATGAATCTTCTATTAAAATTTGAAATGTTTTCTTTTATTCTTAGGGATTGTGAGGCCTTATGGTCTCCTCATGCTGCCGCCAATTCCAGGCTGTGTCATTCTGCCAAATTATGGTCTCTTCATGCTGCTGCCACCTCTAGGCTCTATCATTGTGTCACCATGTGACGCCTTGTTAGATTGGGTTTTGTGGTCATATAGTATTGGTTCAAAGTAAACGCTGGGACATTAAACTTGGGAATCTAATGCACTGAGAGGCAGGTGGAGGACTGCCAGTCTGATGCTCACCAGAATCGGTAATCAAAAAATGTAAAATAAATTCAAATTAAATTAAATAAAAATAAATTACATAAAAAATCTGCCACATCCAGACACTCTTCGGCAGTGATTGTAATAGCGATGTCTGTAATCTGCATGTCATACTGAATAACAGTATTATTTCACTAACACATCACACTCCTTATGCATGTTAGGACAAGGCAATGTGTTCTACACCCCTATTGAGCCTCTTTGTAGGCCAGAAATAACTGTTTTAAATAGCGATTCGGCACAACTGAATTCGGCGTATCGGCCAAATGAAATTTTTCAGAAATCTCTGATAATGAGCACAGGTGTCTAAAAAGAGTAATAAACAGTGTGGACAAAAAGGATCCAATGGTATAAGACTATATCATAAAAAGAAGGGCCCATGAAACCTGCTTACATAGATGGTAACAATAATATAGGCAACTAAGTGTTGCAGTATATGCAGAGTTGCATACTCAAATACAAGAGCCAAAAAACGCAAGTACAAGATGTAATATAATAAATGCTAGCCAAATGAAAGAAAATGCAATTTCACAGAAAAATAGTACCAACCCCACTGTTATCTGAAAGCAGTGTGTCCCAGGATGCCGCAACCCCAACAAGTGTTTCAGTCCGAAGACCTTTGTCCGGGGGTTTTCGGCATCCATAACTGTAGGCATCCATAACAAACACAGGTTTTATACTCAAAAAGACCAATGGTAGCACATTTGCAATGAATGTGAATATCGCCACAATTCTATTGCGCAAATTGCTTAATTAAACTCCATTTAGTGCGGTCCAAGCTCCACGGCATCTAAAATGGCAGATCCACATGTAAGGACATGGCGCAAGGAACTCTGGTAAGGCGGGAAGGCAAGGTGGGAAGGGGGGATGACCCTGAATCACATGCAGGATGCAGCCTATCAGCAGCCAGTCACCCCTGTGATGTCACAGCCCTATATGATCAGCAGCCATATTGCGGACAGTCACTTCATTCATTATACTGCAGAGAGATAGGACGGACAGCCTGTGTGTGTTACACAGAATTTTTTTTTTCCAGCAGCGTTTCCCCTCCTAGTCACATCAGCGTTCTGTTGGACAGGGAGCAGTGCTTTTTTACACTGAAAAGGATTTTTACTGCAGCCAGTAACCTCCCAGTCACTTTCTACAGCATTGTATTACAGAGAGGGGCAGAGAGCTGTGTGTTGTCTCATACTTTTCAACAAGCTGCCTCAACTTTATAAACCTTAGCAGAGGAGGCAGGAATAATTTTTCTGCGCAATTCTGTGTCTTTGTTCCACAACAAATCATCTACTGGTTATACTAGTCTGTAGACAGTATACTACCCAGCAGTCCATTCCTAATAGTCTTTGACAAAGGGCAATTTTGGGTTTAGTACACAGCTTTTGTGTGCTCCCGCACTGTTGTGTACTGCTGGTGTTGTGCAAAAACTTCCCCTGTAAGGCCTTACTCTCGCACTATTAATTCCATTCTTGGCAAGTGTTATTTGTCCTAAAAAGGGAAGCTCCACACAGGAACCTCTCCCTATTTCCAACTAAAAACCATGGGACATGGCAGTGTTTTTAGGTGGAAAAAGGGAGAGGTTCCTGTGTGGGGCCGCCCTTTTTTAGGACAAGTAACACTTGCCAATAAGGGAGTTAATAGTGCGAGAGTAGGGCCTTACAGGGGAATTTTTTACCCACACCTGTTACAATGGACCATAAGTTGTTCTCCACCTTTTAGAGGTCTTCGCATTGCATAAATACTTAGTGGTATTGGTGGCACATGGTGTTTTTTGCACACCTTTCTTTTTGTTAGATTAAAAAATTTATTTTGGTCCATATATTTTATCCTAAGAAAAGTTAAGTTTTAAGTAATGCATATTCTCAATACTTACTTGTGACAAAAAAGACTGTTTTCTTCTGCCTACCTGCCTCAGCTACTAATCTGATCCTTCCAGCCACCTGATGCCACACATCTGATGCCAAGTTCTCCATCTTTCACCCACCTTCGTCACTGGGTACTGGTATTGCCCTCACCGTACCACTCCGTCACCGGGTCACTTTCAGGACTCCTGATGCTGCTGCTGCCAACTTCCGGCTGTCTCATTCAGCCACTATATGGTCTCCATGTTTCAGCCACCTTCAGGCTGTGCCATTCAGCCACTATATGGTCTCCTCATGCTTCTGCCATTTTAAAATTTATCTTTTAATCTTAGGGATTGT
The DNA here is from genome assembly GCF_029499605.1 of Hyla sarda. Lineage (NCBI taxonomy): Eukaryota > Metazoa > Chordata > Amphibia > Anura > Hylidae > Hyla > Hyla sarda. The sequence continues at coordinate 284,207,943 of NC_079193.1, forward strand.
GAAGCCCTATTGTCTACTCATGCTGCTGCCAGCTCCAGGCTGTGTCATTGGGCAACCATATGGTCTCCTTATGCTGTTGGCACTTTAAACTAAAATCTTCACTTTAAAATGTTAACATATCTTTAATCTACTCTATTGTGAGGCCCTATGATTTTGTCAGGCTGTTGCCACCTCCAGACTGGGTCGTTCTGCCACTGTATGGTCTCCTCATGCTGCCGCCAATTCCAGGCTGTGTTATTCTGACAGATTGTGGTCTCCTCATGCTGCTGCCACCTCTAGGCTCTGTCATTGTGCCGCCATGTGACTCCTTGTTAGATTGGGTTTTGTGATTATCCAGTATTAGTTCAAAGTAATCACCGAAACATTAAACTTGAGAATCTAATATAAATCTTAAATTTAATTTAAAAAAAATCAATGTAATATTTTCAAGACTGAGGCCCTATGGTCGTCGACGTCATTTAACCTGTGGAATTATCACAAGTATCCAATTAAACAGCTTGGAGCGATAACAATGAACCATAACTGATTAAATTAAGCATTCACACTTTCATAGTCAGGGGGGTGCTGAGAGGCAGGGGCTGGAACAGGTGGTATGTCACCTGGTGGAGGACCGCCAACTCGATGTTGCCAGAATTTTTGACACCATATAGTCACCCTGCTGCCACATCAATGCTCTGTAGCAGTGATTCTAAGCAATGCCTGTAATCTGCATGTCATACGGAATAACAGTATTATTTCACTACCCCAGCACACTCCCTATGCGTGTTAGAACAAGGCAAAGTTTTCTACACCCCTATTGAGGCTCTCTGTAGGCCAGAAATAGCCGTTTTTAATAGCGATTTGCCGCAAATAAATTTGGTTCAAAACAATTTTTTTGGAAAATTCAGCGAATCGTCCGAATTAAGATTTTCAAAAGTTTGCTCATCTCTAGTAGCACAGATAGAATAAGTTAATAATATGTCCCACCAGGCCGATCGTGATGTGCGAGCGCTTGTCCCGCCTGTGAACCTGAACTTCCGGGTCCGCACGCCACATAGGCGTCACTTGACAAGTCATGTGACAGCCCACATGACAGCGAGTCATCGGGCCGGGAACCAGGCACAGGACGGAGGTGCGCACAGTACAAATCAGGGCAGGGAAGACAGACAAGCACATTGTTAAAGGGGTACTCCGATGAAAACCTTTTTTCTTTTAAATCAACTGGTGCCAGAAAGTTAAACATATTTGTAAATTACTTCTATTAAAACATCTTAATCCTTCCAGTACTTATTAGCTGCTGAATGCTACAGAGGAAATTCCTTTCTTTTTGGAACACTGATGACATCACGAACACAGTGCACTCTGCTGACATCTCTGTCCATTTTAGCAACCATGCATAGCAGATGCATAGCAGATGCATAGCAGATGCATAGCAGATGCATAGCAGATGTATGCTAAGGGCAGCATGGTGGCTCAGTGGTTAGCACTGCTGCCTTGCAGTGCTGGGGACTTGGGTTCAAATTCCACTAAGGACAACAATAAATAAAGCATTATTATTATTATTATAATAACGTCAGCAGAGAGAACTGTGGTCGTGATGTCATCAGAGAGCATTCCAAAAAGTAGTAGCTCAGTAGTAGTAGTAGTTGTCACGATTCGGCTGGCAGGAGGTGGATCCTCTGTGCCAGAGAGGGATTGGCGTGGACCGTGCTGGTGGACCGGTTCTAAGTTGCTACTGGTATTCACCAGAGCCCGCCGCAAAGCGGGATGGTCTTGCAGCGGCGGTAGCAACCAGGTCGTATCCACTAGCAACGGCTCAACCTCTCTGACTGCTGAAGATAGGCGCGGTACAAGGGAGTAGACAAGAGCAAGGTCGGACGTAGCAGAAGGTCGGGGCAGGCAGCAAGGATCGTAGTCAGGGGCAACGGCAGGAGGTCTGGAACACAGGCTAGGAACACACAAGGAAACGCTTTCACTGGCACAATGGCAACAAGATCCGGCGAGGGAGTGCAGGGGAAGTGAGGTATAAATAGGGAGTGCACAGGTGAACACACTAATTAAGCCAACTGCGCCAATCAGTGGCGCAGTGGCCCTTTAAATCGCAGAGACCCGGCGCGCGCGCGCCCTAAGGAGCGGGGCCGCGCGCGCCGGGACAGGACCGACGGAGAGCGAGTCAGGTACGGGAGCCGGGGTGCGCATCGCGAGCGGGCGCCACCCGCATCGCGAATCGCATCCCGGCTGGGAGAGGTATCGCAGCGCACCGGTCAGCAGGTCTGACCGGGGCGCTGCAATTGCGAGGATGTTGCGAGCGCTCCGGGGAGGAGCGGGGACCCGGAGCGCTCGGCGTAACAGTACCCCCCCCCTTGGGTCTCCCCCTCTTCTTGGAGCCTGAGAACCTGAGGACCAGACTTTTGTCTAGGATGTTGTCCTCAGGTTCCCAGGATCTCTCTTCAGGACCACAGCCCTCCCAATCTACCAAAAAAAATCTTTTTCCTCTGACCGTCTTGGAGGCCAGTATCTCCTTCACGGAGAAGATGTCAGAAGAACCGGAAACAGGAGTGGGAGAAACAAGTTTGGGAGAGAAACGGTTGATGATGAGTGGTTTAAGGAGAGAGACATGGAAGGCATTGGGAATACGAAGAGAAGGAGGAAGAAGGAGTTTGTAAGAGACAGGATTAATCTGGCACAAGACTTTGAAAGGACCAAGATAGCGTGGTCCCAGTTTGTAACTGGGGACACGAAAGCGGACATATTTAGCGGAGAGCCATACCTTGTCTCCGGGAGCAAAAATGGGGGGAGTTCTTCTTTTCTTATCGGCAAACCTTTTCATGCGGGATGAAGCCTGTAAAAGAGAATTTTGGGTCTCTTTCCATATGGTGGAAAGATCACGAGTCACTTCATCCACAGCGGGCAAACCAGAGGGCAAGGGAGTAGGGAGGGGGGGAAGAGGGTGACGGCCGTACACCACGAAAAATGGGGACTTAGCAGAAGATTCAGAGACTCTGAAGTTGTATGAGAATTCGGCCCATGGTAGAAGATCTGCCCAGTCATCCTGGCGGGAGGAAACAAAATGCCGTAAATAGTCACCCAGGACCTGGTTAATTCTTTCTACTTGCCCATTGGATTGGGGATGATAAGAAGAAGAGAAGTTTAATTTAATCTTGAGCTGTTTACAGAGGGCCCTCCAGAATTTAGACACGAATTGGACGCCTCTATCCGAGACGATCTGCGTGGGCAAACCGTGAAGACGAAAAATGTGTACAAAAAATTTTTTGCCAACTGAGGCGCTGAAGGAAGACCAGGAAGAGGAATAAAATGTGCCATCTTGGAAAATCGATCAACGACCACCCAAACAACAGTGTTGCCACGGGATGGGGGTAAGTCTGTAATAAAGTCCATACCAATCAGTGACCAAGGCTGTTCGGGGACAGGCAGAGGATGAAGGAGACCAGCAGGCTTCTGGCGAGGAGTCTTATCCCGAGCACAGACAATACAGGCCCGCACAAAATCCACAACATCCGTCTCCAGAGTCGGCCACCAATAGAAACGAGAGATGAGTTGCAAGGACTTTTTGATGCCCGCATGGCCTGCGAGGTGGGAGGAGTGACCCCATCTGAGAATCCCGAGACGTTGGCGTGGAGAAATGAAGGTCTTCCCTGGAGGAGTTTGCCTGATGGAGGCTGGAGAAGTGGAGATCAGACAGTCAGGAGGAATGATGTGTTGCGGAGAGACCTCTACTTCCGAGGCATCCGAGGAACGAGAGAGGGCATCGGCCCTAATTTTCTTGTCGGCAGGGCGAAAATGAATTTCAAAGTTAAAACGGGCAAAGAACAACGACCACCTGGCCTGGCGAGGGTTCAGCCGTTGGGCAGACTGGAGATAGGAGAGATTCTTGTGATCGGTGTAAATGATAACTGGAAATTTTGATCCCTCCAGCAGATGCCTCCATTCCTCAAGTGCCAATTTAATGGCCAGTAGTTCTCGATCCCCGATGGAGTAGTTTCTCTCCGCCGGAGAGAAGGTCCTAGAAAAAAAACCACAAGTAACAGCATGCCCGGAAGAATTTTTTTGTAGAAGGACCGCTCCAGCTCCCACTGAGGAGGCATCTACCTCCAATAGGAAGGGTTTAGATGGGTCAGGTCTGGAGAGCACGGGAGCAGAAGAAAAGGCAGACTTGAGCCGTTTAAATGCGTCTTCCGCTTGGGGAGACCAGGACTTGGGATTGGCATTTTTCTTGGTTAAAGCCACGATAGGAGCCACAATAGTGGAAAAGTGTGGAATAAATTGTCTGTAATAATTGGCGAACCCCAAAAAAGGTTGGATAGCACGGAGTCCGGAGGGGCGTGGCCAATCTAAGACGGCAGAGAGTTTATCCGGGTCCATTTGTAATCCCTGGCCAGAGACCAAGTATCCTAGGAAAAGAAGAGATTGACATTCAAACAGACATTTCTCCATTTTGGCATAAAGTTGATTGTCTCGAAGTCTCTGAAGAACCATGCGGACATGCTGGCGGTGTTCTTCTAAGTTGGCAGAAAAAATCAGAATATCGTCCAGATACACAACAACACAGGAATATAAGAGATCACGAAAAATGTCATTAACAAAGTCTTGGAAGACGGCAGGGGCGTTGCACAGGCCAAAGGGCATGACCAGATACTCAAAGTGTCCATCTCTGGTGTTAAATGCAGTCTTCCATTCGTCCCCCTCCCTGATGCGGATGAGATTATAAGCACCTCTTAAGTCCAGTTTGGTAAAGATGTGGGCACCTTGAAGGCGATCAAAGAGTTCTGAGATAAGAGGTAGGGGGTAGCGGTTCTTTACCGTGATTTTATTAAGTCCGCGGTAATCAATGCAAGGACGTAGGGAGCCATCTTTTTTGGACACAAAAAAAAATCCAGCTCCGGCAGGAGAGGAGGATTTGCGGATAAACCCCTTTTTTAAATTTTCCTAGATGAATTCAGACATAGCAAGAGTCTCTGGAGCGAACAGAGGATAAATTCTGCCCCGGGGTGGAGTAGTGCCCGGGAGGAGGTCAATAGGACAGTCATAAGGCCTGTGAGGAGGTAAAGTCTCAGCTTGCTTTTTGCAAAACACGTCAGCATAGTCCATATAAGCCTTAGGGAGACCGGTTACAGGGGGAACCACAGGGTCACGGCAGGGAGTACTGGGAACCGGTTTAAGACAGTCCTTTAAACAAGAAGTACCCCAGCTCTTGATCTCTCCTGTGGACCAATCAAGGGTTGGGGAATGGCGTTGAAGCCACGGTAATCCAAGGAGAATTTCGGAAGTGCAATTGGAGAGGATCAAAAACTCAATTTTTTCGTGATGAGGTCCGAAGCACATTAGGAGGGGTTCCGTGCGGTAACGCACTGTACAGTCCAATCTTTCATTGTTAACACAATTGATGTAGAGGGGTCTGGCGAGACTGGTCACCGGGATGTTGAACCTGTTGATGAGAGAGGCCAAAATAAAATTTCTTGCAGATCCGGAATCCAAGAAGGCCATAGTAGAGAAGGAGAAGGTAGAGGAAGATATCCGCACAGGCACAATAAGGCGTGGAGAAGCAGAGTTGACATCAAGAACTGTCTCACCTTTGTGCGGAGTCAGCGTACGTCTTTCCAGGCGGGGAGGACGGATAGGACAATCCTTCAGGAAGTGTTCGGTACCGGCACAGTACAGGCACAGATTCTCCATGCGGCGTCGTGTCCTCTCTTGAGGTGTCAAGCGAGACCGGTCAACTTGCATAGTCTCCACGGCGGGAGGCACAGGAACGGATTGCAGAGGACCAGAGGAGAGAGGAGCCGGGGAGAAAAAACGCCTCGTGCGAACAAAGTCCATATCCTGGCGGAGCTCCTGACGCCTTTCGGAAAAACGCATGTCAATGCGAGTGGCTAGATGAATAAGTTCATGCAGGTTAGCAGGAATTTCTCGTGCGGCCAGAACATCTTTAATGTTGCTGGATAGGCTTTTTTTAAAGGTCGCGCAGAGGGCCTCATTATTCCAGGATAATTCGGAGGCAAGAGTACGGAATTGGATGGCGTACTCGCCAACGGAAGAATTACCCTGGACCAGGTTCAGCAGGGCAGTCTCAGCAGAAGAGGCTCGGGCAGGTTCCTCAAAGACACTTCGAATCTCCGTGAAGAAGGAGTGTACAGAGGCAGTGACGGGGTCATTGCGGTCCCAGAGCGGTGTGGCCCATGACAGAGCTTTCCCAGACAGAAGGCTGACTACGAAAGCCACCTTAGACCTTTCAGTAGGAAACTGGTCCGACATCATCTCCAAGTGCAGGGAACATTGTGAAAGAAAGCCACGGCAAAACTTAGAGTCCCCATCAAATTTATCCGGCAAGGATAGTCGTAGGCCGGAAGCGGCCACTCGCTGCGGAGGAGGTGCAGGAGCTGGCGGAGGAGATGATTGCTGAAGCTGTGGTAGTAGCTGCTGTAGCATCACGGTCAGTTGAGACAGCTGGTGGCCTTGTTGCGCTATCTGTTGCGACTGCTGGGCGACCACCGTGGTGAGGTCGGCGACAACTGGCAGTGGAACTTCAGCGGGATCCATGGCCGGATCTACTGTCACGATTCGGCTGGCAGGAGGTGGATCCTCTGTGCCAGAGAGGGATTGGTGTGGACCGTGCTGGTGGACCGGTTCTAAGTTGCTACTGGTATTCACCAGAGCCCGCCGCAAAGCGGGATGGTCTTGCAGCAGCGGTAGCAACCAGGTCGTATCCACTAGCAACGGCTCAACCTCTCTTACTGCTGAAGATAGGCGCGGTACAAGGGAGTAGACAAGAGCAAGGTCGGACGTAGCAGAAGTTCGGGGCAGGCAGCAAGGATCGTAGTCAGGGGCAACGGCAGGAGGTCTGGAACACAGGCTAGGAACACACAAGGAAACGCTTTCACTGGCACAATGGCAACAAGATCCGACGAGGGAGTGCAGGGGAAGTGAGGTATAAATAGGGAGTGCACAGGTGAACACACTAATTAAGCCAACTGCGCCAATCAGTGGCGCAGTGGCCCTTTAAATCGCAGAGACCCGGCGCGCGCGCGCCCTAAGGAGCGGGGCCGCGCGCGCCGGGACAGGACCGAAGGAGAGCGAGTCAGGTACGGGAGCCGGGGTGCGCATCGCGAGCGTGCGCCACCCGCATCGCGAATCGCATCCCGGCTGGGAGAGGTATCGCAGCGCACCCGGTCAGCAGGTCTGACCGGGGCGCTGCAATTGCGAGGATGTTGCGAGCGCTCCGGGGAGGAGCGGGGACCCGGAGCGCTCGGCGTAACAGTAGTATTCAGCAGCTAATAAGTACAGGAAGGATTAAGATTATTTAATAGAAGTAATTTACAAATATGCAAATTTAACCACACCTCAAGAATATCACCCTACTGGGTACACAATGAATAAGAAATCAGAGAGATGGTTTCTGAAAAAATGCTAATTTTAATTTAAAAAAAAGCAAATTTTAATAAAAACAGAAATAACATATATATATATATATATAAAATAGTAGTTAAAAAGATCAGGGCATTAGTAATAGTAAACTTTCACTGGGCCCTAATGACAGATAGATGTTGAAGCAACTACCTAAACAATTCTAGGATAATCCATGGATATTGCTCCGAATTGGACCGTTAGTCCGGCAAAAAATAACACAGTAGATGTTTCAATGATGGCACAATTTTTAAAGTGGCATTAGATGGATTCGCTCACAGTTTGTATAGAATGAATGGAACAGTCTCACCCTGGCTGCTGATTCCACACTGCGGCGGGCCAATGGAAGCAAGTGCTGTATTCTCTGCGATGTTCTCGGCGTAAATGCCTTGGCAGCTGGAGGGTTCTGGCAAGGAGCTCCCTCGTAAGCGGTCCGTGGTGTCAGCAAACACCGATGTCAGTAACGGACTCACACTAGGAGCAGCAGACTTGTGGTAGGCTCAGTGAGCGAGATCAGTAGTTAGTGCAGCAGGTGGTTTGGGTTGCGAACTTCCGTGCCGGCTAGAGTTCAGATGTTGTTGGTAATTAAGGTAGTGCTTGTATAGCGCTCTGTTCAGATGAAACGGCCTAGATGCGTTTCAGGATGCTCAAATTGACCCCTTCTTCAGTAGGCAAGTATATTCTTCAGTAGGCAAATATATGAAAAAGTTTATACTGTTTATATACGACAGCATTAAACTAGGGTCATTTTGTTCATCATTCACTGCTCTGTTTTGGGGAAACTGGCTATGTTGGGACCTTGTGGAATCATACTAACGTTTATTGTTGTTCACATCTAAAATTTATCATTTTCATTATTATTATTATTATTATCATTATTATTATTTAATATATTTTCAATAAAAATATATTTACATTAAGAAATATAAAAACCGTTCTTTACTAGTGTGAAATGTTGTTTCAGACTTATAGGATTCCGCTTTATTTACTATGGGGATCACAAATTTACAAGTCGGGAACATTTTCTGACAGCTTTTTCTGGGTTGAAATTTCCAGCAATTTATTCACAGGATTTGTGAATTCATTAGTAAATAGGTCAGTTTGTGAAACCACACCCCTTTTTGGTCCAACCACTCCCCCTTTGCGACAGACCACGCCCCCTTTTCGGCTTTTCACAATGTTGGGTTTGTCAGATTTTCCAGGCGCACACTGTCACACACTGGCACAGACATGTCGCGGACAATCTGCGCCAAAATATCCCGACAAAACTGGTCTGTTTCAGCTTAGTAAATGAGGCCCAATGTGTCAGTTGCCCCTAAAATTGCACAATTGCAATTTATTTTATTATTTTTTTTTACTTTTGCCTCACATCTTTTTTTTTTTTTCTGGTTCCATAATAAATGACAGTAACAGTAAAAAGTACACATTGTCCTGCAAGAATAAGCCCTTATATGACTTAGAAGGGGAAAAAGAAGAAAAAGAAATGAGCATTTTGATAAGGGGTAAATGTTATGGTTGTGTGGTAAATGTGCTTCACATAGAAATATATTTAAACAAAGAAGCACATTTTACCATGAGATACAGGCAGGTTTGGGACTCTTTACTGAAATGTAAACTGGATTTCTGTGGACAAGGCGGCTCTGATTCACTACAGGGTTGGATGCCTATGCGCCGTGTATAGTCTTCTGGTTTAAACAGCAATAGATATTTTTTTGTTTTTTATATTCTTTAATTTCTGCTCTTCTTTCTATGACGGTGTAAGTCTTGCATGAAATTTTCATCTGATTTGCTTTAGTCATGATGTTCTGATGTCTCCAGAAAATCTTCAAACTGATTCTTATATACTTAGGAAGGTTGAGGGTGGCAGAGGTGAGGCCCAGAGGCACGTCAAGTTTTGTCTTTTTCATCTTTTCGCTTACCTTTCATCAAAGCTCGGGAAGATATTAATGTATACTGAATTTATGAGGAACAGGAATGTGCACGTGTTATGATTTTCTGAGATGCGTGGTGCTATGCCTTGAAAATTTTAACAAATAGATTAATATTGCTGTATTTACAGTGAAGCTTCCACTTTTATATGTGTTACTGGGGACAACAGCATTATCCTTACACATAGTACAGAAATACGAAAAGACCCTACCTGACTGAAAGCCTTTGAACTAAATTATGAATATAGTGGAATTTCTGTTACAGGTGACTTAAAGCGTACCCGTCAGATCCAACAAAAATTTGTTTTTTAAATATATCACTCAGTACCTAATCCTGGCCATATACATCTAATTTTTATGTCTAGCACCTTTTTTTTTTTTATTACACTTTTAATTTAGCTCACTAGTCTGAATTCCTCTCAAAGGGAGGGGGTGTGGCCTCACTGTGCGGGTCTACGCCCCCTCCCTCAGTATGCTGTCTGCTCACATGTCCCCTAGCATTAGCAAAACTACAACTCCCAGCTTGTCCTCACTGACAGTAGTGGCACACAAGCTGACAGTGGGAGGATTTTATCTCCGGTTTTGAGCCCTGCGCTCACAGCTGTCAATCAAGGAAGTGGGTCCATGACATAGGTGATGATGCATGGACACAGCAGGACTAGTATGTGTCCAAGCAGGCAGGGAGGGCGGTTGTTTGACTGACTTTTTCCATATGAACTACTGAAAATTTTCTAATGAAGGCAATTGCAAAACCTATTAGTTTTGCATGCTTTACAACATATCAACATTTTTTGTATCTGACAGTGCCCATTTAACTGGGATATGGTACTTACAAAAGTGTATATGCAATATAGTACAGTATTTCTCTGTGTCTATTTCCAAGAAAAATCAGCTGTGAACTTCATCAACTAATTGATGGGAAAGGATGTGGGTGAAGGGCAGGCATATTGGTTAGCTTAAAACATTGTTGTCATCTTAACCTCATGCTCTCAATGTTGGAGTCTCTCAAGGCTCTGTCGTATGGTCCCTACTCTTCTCTATCTATACCCTTGGCTTGGGATAACTTATACAATCCCATGGCTTCAAGTACCACTTCTATGCTGAAAATACTCAAAGCTACCTCTCTTGCCCAGATGTCACCTTCCTTTTATTCAAAATCTCATGTTGTCTGTCAGCTATATCTTCCATTTTCTCAAACTCAACATCGAGAAAACGGAAATCATCTTTTTTCTCCAATCTGTCTTCACCCTCTCAACGGTTCCACTATATCTCCAGTCATTCAAACCACACATCCAGACCCTTACCATCTCCTGTCACCTTACCATTTCTCGAATCAGCTCGTTCCTTAACTTTGACTCAACTAAACTTTTAGCACATACCCTCATCATCTCTCGTTTGGACTACTGCAACATCTTTCTCTGTGGCTTTTCAGTAAACACTCTCACTGCCCTTCAATCTATCCTCATCTCTGCTGCCTGAGTAATTAACCTCTCACCTCTCTTCTACTCTGGCTCTCCCCTATGCCAGTCCCTTCACTGGCTACATATTGCCCAACAAATTCAGTCTAAATTCAGTTTAAACAACATACAAGGCCATCCACAACCTTTCTACCCTATAGATCTCTGACCTGATCTCCCAATACTGCACTTCAAAAAATCTTCAATCCTTTCAAGACCTTCGTCTGTGCTCTCTCTTCATTTGCACATCACACACCCATAACCAAGACTTCTCTCGTTCTTCACCCATACACTGGAACTTGCTACTCTGACATATCTGGGTCTTACCCAGCATCAAGACCTTCAAGAGCAACCTGAAGACCCATCTTTTCAAGCAAGCTTGTGACCTACATACAGGTACAGACTGACCGGCCGCCTATGTGCAGATGTGGTCCGAGGGCCGGGTAAAGGACCCACCGGCTGACACTGCTACTGGGGATCCAGGACACTTGGTGTCCTGGATCCCCAGGCAAGTGCAGCTGTATGTGCGCCTCACACATACACAGCTAAAAGTCTCCTTTTGTGTGAGCCACAATCATCTGCGGCCTACACAGAGAGGAGACGTGACCTCGGCACCTGCCATGCAGTGCAGATGCTGATAAGGTCACTCATCGGCACCTGCACTGTGGAGGGAGAAAAACATGTTTGGTGATAATGAAAAAGATCACTGCGGGCACAGGTAAGTATATCTTTTTGTTTTGCTTTTTACTTTTTTTATTTCAACCTGCAACAAAGTGGAGATAGGTGGGGGGCTCTACCTTCCTACATACTTGAATACCTAACTACCTTCATACTTGGCCTACATACCTGGCTACCTACCTACCTACATACCTGGCTTCCTTACTACCTTCATGCCTGGCCTACATATCTGGCTAACTTCATACCTTGCCTACATATCTGGCTGCCTACCTACATAATCGGCTACCTAAATATCTTCATACCTGGCCTACATACCTGGCTGCCTCACTACCTATCTACATACCTGGCTGCCTACTTACATACCTGGCTACCTAACTATCTACATACCTGGCTGCCCATCTACCTACTTGCATACCTGGCTGCCTACCTACATACCTGGCTACCTAACTACCTTCATACCTGGCTTATATACCTGGCTGTCAACCTACATACCTGGCTGCCTAACTACCTACCTATATACATAGGCTACCTAACTACATACCTGGTTACCTGACTACATACCTGGCTACCTGACTACCTTCATACCTGGCTACCTTCATACCTGGCCTACATACCTGGCTACCTAACTATCTGCCTTCATGCCTGGCTGCCTACCCACATACTTGGCTACCTAACTACCTTCATACCAGGCCTACATAACTGGCTGTCTAACTACCTACCTATATAGCTGGCTACCTAACTACCTAGCTAGCTATCTGGATACCTACATACCAGGATACCTAAATACCTAATTACCTACCCACATACCTGGCTACCTAACTACCTAGATAGCTACCTTCCTACATGCCTGGCTACCCACCTACATGGCTATTTACCTACCTACATATCTGGATACCTAACCACATATTTAGCTACTTAATTGGCTACCTACCTATCTGCCCTTTTCTGTGCAGGACACCAAGGAGTGCATCATTGTAGGGCCTATAGATGGGGAGACTGTGTAAAGGAGAGGAGGGCAGTGGAAAATGCATGTTTGTCCTGCAAATGTTGAGAGATGAGTTTTGGCAGGAAAAAGTCCACATGGTGGTCTGACGCAGACAGAGAAGACCTCTGTAAGTTTCCTAGATGTAACTGAAATCAATTCTATATGGTATCACAAATCAGCTGGTATCTACCTCTTTATAGTCCTGTATATAATCACGTATGTGGTATACAAATCCTGTTTACAGCTTGTACATACCTCTAAATGGACCTGTATATAATCACTATAATCACTTATATGGTATACAGATCCTGTGTACAGATAATATCTACCGCTAAATGGTCCTGTATATAATCACTTATATGGTATACTGATGCTGTGTACAGCTGGTATCTACCACTATATGGGAACTGTATGAGGAAAAACTGGTCTGTGTACAGTGGTTTTATTCAGTACAGTATTGTGTTATTATCCAATTATTGTGTGTTGGTATATATGTCCTCCTTAGTCTAACGGGGAGCTGAGTGTTGTCTGTCCGCCCCTGCCAACATAAACACTGCTTCCACTGCACTGCACTATGAATGGCCACTTCCCCAACTCCTCACAGATGACTCTCCTTGTAGATTGTAAGCCCTCGTGGGCAGGGCTCTCTCCCTCTATCTCAGTCTGCAATCTAATCTGTCACATCCATTGTACCTGCGTTTGTATTATGTATTTTAACTTTTATCATATGTAAAGTGTCCTGAAACCAAGGGAGCTAAGTTAACAAATAATAATAATATTTCATGCATACAATCAATGAAAAGAGTTTCCACGAGACCACACCACTTCACTTAGCCATGTTAGACTGACTAGATCTGCATAATCCCAGCAGACTTCCCAATGTCTGAACAGAATATGTCCAGATTTCTCTTTTTTGCCTCCTCTGTGTACAAACAAGAGATGTGACTGGCTGATCCACGTCTCCTCATGACCGTATTGATAATCGAAAGATAATAGTTACTTATATTTTCTTTATTGATAAAGCACGACACGTTGGGTATAATAGGGCCGGTTCACACTACGTTTTTAGTGCACAGGTGCTAGATCCAGTTAGGAGGAGCGAAAACTGGCCGCTCCTGTACCCCGGCCGGATCACCAGGGCAAAAATGAGCTGACCAGAGTCAGCATTTGACTCCAGTCGGCTCATTGAAATGAATGGGGTTCAGGGTGGATCTGGCTGGGGTACGGGAGCAGATCCAGCACCCATACACTAAAAACGTAGTGTGAACCCAGCCTTAGTAATCATTGTTTATATTATAATTCTATGGATGTAAGAAGTGGTTATTGTTTTAGGATATCATAGGGGGCGGTTGTAGTGATGTCAGTACGTGTTCACAGGTGGATTGAATAATGATTTGATGATGTAAGCCCTATGATTGGGGCACCTGTATTTAAATATTTCTCTGTATTGACAAAGACTTGCACATAAACCATAAAGGTTCGAAACATTGCTATTGCACTACTGTATGTCTTTGTTGGAATAAATTGTAGTTCTCAAAGTGGAAGCTGGATATATTCTGTTCAAATATTTGAATATCATGCAGACATGTCAAAAGTTTTGATTGGTCAGGGTCTCCATGCTGAAACCCATACAATCTCTAGATATGGTCCAGAGAAACACACGGCAGCATTCCTCACATCCCCACTGGGTGCTCAATCCATCTTATTGCAAGAGACAGGCTTCATAGTAGTGTTGAGCGGCATAGGCCATATTCGAATTCGCGATATTTTGCGAATATATGGACGAATATTCGTCATATATTCGCTAAATTCGTATATTCGTAATATTTGGATTTTATTTTTGCATATACGAAAATTAGCATATGAGAAAACTAGCATATACAAAAATTAGCATAAGCGAAAATTCGCACTCCAGTCTCACACAGTAGTATTAGAGCCTTCTTTACACCACACAAGCTGAAAGCAGAGAGGGGTGATCACTGTGATGTGTACTGTGAAAAAAAAAAGGAATATTCGTAATTACAAAAATATAGTGCTATATTCGCGAATATGCGATATTTGCGAATAGAATTCGCATTGCGAATATTTGCGAGCAACACTACTTCATAGACTTATAATGGACACTGTGGGGAAAGCATGAAAGCTGTCACAGTCAACAGAAATCATTAAATGGGTTATCCAGGAAATGAAAAATTGAGCAAATTTCTTCCAGAAAACAGCTCCACACCTGTCCTCAGGTTGTGTGTGTGTTATTGCAACTTGGCTTTATTCACTTTAATGAGCTGCAATACTACACACAACCTGAGGACAAATGTGGTGCTTTTTTGTGACTAAAGAACCTCAGATTTTTTTCTAATCCAGGATACTGCCTTTAAAGGAAAACTGACAGATGGATCAATTCCTCTAACCTGAAAATACGGGAAGTCAGTGTTGGGGATCCTAAGTAAAACAATGGCTCTCCTTCTAAATGGAGCATATCGCTCACTGCACAAAGCGACTACCGAAAACCTCCCTCAATGCAGCTCTATGGGGGAGCTGGAGATTGCCAAGTGCAGTCAGGGTGTGCGTGTCAGCAGCCACTTTGTTCGGTGGTCAACTTGCCCCATTCAGGAGGAGAGCCGAGGCCCCATACCGAAAATCAGGAGGGGGACCAGCGGTCGGACCCCGCGATCTACCACTTATCCCCAATCCTTCCAATCCTTAGGATAGGGGATAAGTTTTTGTATCCAGGAGTACTCCTTTAAAGTGGTATTCCGCTGGAAAACTTTTTTTCTTTTAATCAACTGGTGTCAGAAAGTTAAACAGATTTGTAAATTACTTCCATTAAAAAATCTTAATCCTTCCAGTACTTATCAGCTGTTGTATACTACAGAGGAAGTTATTTTCTTTTTTCTTTTCATTTCTGTCTGACCACAGTATTCTCTGCTGACACCTCTGTCCATTTTAGGAACTGTCTAGAGCAGGAGAGGTTTGCTATGGGGATTTTCTCCTACTCTGGACAGTTCCTGAAATGGACAGAGGTGTCAGCAGAGAGCACTGTGGTCAGACTGAAAGGATATTTAAAAAGAAAAGAACTTCCTCTGTAGTAAACAGCAGCTGATAAGTGCTGGGAGGATTACAATTTTTAAATATAAGTAATTTACAAATCTGACAACAAATGCAGAAGCCAGCGGTAAGAGTAACTTCACCTTTGTTTTGTCCAAGTTAATACATCGACATGGATTTGTCTCAAAAACAGTGACAGTGTCACTTTTTTTAGACTAATCCATGTTGATGTTTTAACTTGGAAGAAATAAAGGTGAAGTTACTTTTACCACTGGCTTCTGCATTTGAAGCCGGAAGTAATGAGGCCGAAAGAAGTGCACCTGCACGAAACCTACCGGTTTGTAGTCTCTGAGCTTTCCGCACCATCCCGGTCATCCATGACGGCTTCAAGACGCTGAGTTCAGACATTGCGTTGAGTTGCTGGATTTCATCTTTTCTCCTTTACCTGCATTTTTATTCTATGGACTTCCTTGCACCACCGCTGTATTCAGCTTTATTAATGAAGCGATATTTACCATGGAGCTTCATCTGCATACCCTAGTCTTTATTCCCAAGGTGTCTTAGTCAGGTGCCTCCATTTTCTATTGTTCTACGTTAGTTGCATAAAATTTTTTAGGCCCAGGCCCAGCAACATCAGTAAACCATATATTGGCTGAATGACACAGCCTGGAGGTGGCTGAAGCATGAGGAGACTATATAGTGTCTGAATGGCACAGCCTGGAGTTGGCTGAAGCATGAGGAGACCATATAGTGTCTGAATGGCACAGCCTGGAGTAGGCAGAAGCATGAGGAGACCATATAGTGTCTGAATGGCACAGCCTGGAGTAGGCAGAAGCATGAGGAGACCATTGAAATTTAAGATTTTTATATTTAAATTTAAGTTTTTGAAATTGAAATTGGGGTTTTTGAAATTGAAATTTTAACTCCCAAGTTTTAGTGTCCCAGGCCCCAGCGTGTGGGTACAAAGGACCAAATCTAACAAGGAGTCACATGGCAGCACAGTGACAGAGCCTGGAGGTGGCATCAGTATGAGGAGACCATATAGCATCTGAATGACAGCCTGGAGTTTGTGGCAGCATGGGGAGACCATATAGTGTCTGAAAGGCACAGCCTGGAGGTGGCTGAAGCATGAGGAGACCATATAATGTCTGAATGACACAGCCTGTAGTTGGCAGAAGCATGAGGAGACCATTGAAATTTAAGACTTTTAAATTTAAGATTTTGAAATTGAAATTGAGGATTTTAAAATTGATATTTAAACTCCCAAGTTTTAGTGTCCTGGGGCCCGGCATGTGGGTGCAAAGGACCAAATTGAACAAGGAGTCACATGTCACATGGCGGCACAGTGACAGAGCCTAGAGGTGGCATCAGTATGAGGAGACCATATAGTGTCTGAATGACAGACTGGAGTTTGTGGCAGCATAAGGGGTCCATATAGTGTCTGAATGGCACAGCCTGGAGTTGGCTGAAGCATGAAGATAGACCATATAGTGTCTGAATGGCACAGCCTGGAGGTGGCTGAAGCATGAGGAGACCATACAGTGGCTGAATGGCAAAGCCTGGAGTTGGCTGAAGCATGAGGAGACCATATAGTGGCTGAATGGCACAGCCTGGAGGTGTCTGAAGCATGAGAAGAGACCATATAGTGGCTGAATGGCACAGCCTGGAGTTGGCTGAAGCATGAGGAGGCTATATAGTGTCTGAATGGCACAACCTGGAGGTGGCAGCAGCAGCAGCATCAGGAGTCCTGAAAGTGACCCGGTGACAGAGTGGTGCGGTGGGTGGCAATACCAGTCCCAGGTGAAGAAGGTGGGTGAAAAAAGGTCTGATGCGGAGAAAGGCTTGTAACTGGGGTGCAGTGCCTTAAATCTGTTTGGCACTATCCATATTTGTGAAGTGTTGGTGTGGCACGATGGTCAACCTACTCTGATGCATCAGGCATTGGTGGGTAGAAATCCTGGCTGATACATGCCTGATTCATTTTCAAAAAGGTCAGTCTCTCCACATTTTTCGTGGACAGAAGAGTTCTTCTTGGGGTGACTATGGCCCCCACCACACTAAACACCTGCTCTGATGGCACACTACTGACCGGGCAGGACAACTTTTCCAAGGCAAACTCTGCTAGTTGCGGCCACAAATTAAGTTTGGCTGCCCAGAAGTCCAGCGGATCTTCAAAGTGTGTTGGCATGGGCATTTCAAGGTATGCCACCACCGGGGAACATGGTGGCTAAGGCTCTGCCCCCTTTCCTCCGCCTCGTGAACCACGCCATGCCACGGATCCCACTGATGGCTGGGCAGCTGGACTAAGGTACCCCCCCCTCATGAACCAGCTCTGGAACGCACCTTCGGGTGTCAGGAGAGTGGAAAGGACAGGAGCGCCGCAGCACTCGAGTTTGTGCAGGAGCTGGTCAGTGAGTGAAGGGACATGGCTGTTGTGGTGAACGGAGCTGTGGCAGGGAACCAGGCGGGTTCCGTTTCCGGGTGCCGATGGCGAGGTGAGCTGGAGTCCCAGAAAGGGTGGCTGGAGGCAGAATGCTGCTGCTTCTGCCGGAGCACGGAGGACACGTGGTTGCTGTAGGAGGAGCAACGATGAATGCAGAGCTCCGGAGCTGGCATGGAGATAAAGCAGCTGGAGATCGCCGGTGGAGGAGGGGTATAGAAGTAGCCCTTGGAGTGAAGGCCGTAGAGAAATAGAGGTTACCCCAAAAGTGAATCCCCCTGCTATCCTAAAGGGTCCCTCCTTTTAGCGGAACCTACCCCCGCCATGAGGAGAGCACAGCGGGGAATAGAAGCTGGCCACAGTCGGGTGAATAATCTGCTGGATGGGTGAGATTGCTCCATTTTTTCTCTTGCTTAAAAGGGGCTGACTATTCTTTATCTCTTGTACAGTCCTGGGAAAAGTTAAAAGGTATGCCACCACCTGCTGGTTCAGTTCCTGCTCTTGGTCTACCTGCTGTTGATGAGTTGCTTCACTATGCGGGTGAAGAAAGGTACTCATCAGCTACGGTAGACTCAGGCTGCTGCTGATGGAGCTGGTATTGCTCCTGCCACCCAACCCCTCCCCAGCAGCAATGGCAGTGGAAGGTGAGTGCAGGGACCCCTGATTCAGACCTGCGAGAGGATGGACGATGGCGTTGATAGGCATCTGCCAACTGACTACATAGGATGCCTCTGTAGTAGGACAGTTTGTCCTACCTCTCAGTGGGTTTAAAAAAAGGCCCCTATTTTGTGGCGGTAGTGAGGGTCCAATAAGGTGGAGATCCAGAAGTCATCCCGCTGCCGAAGCTGACAATCTAATAGCCATTGTCCATCCTCTCGCAGGTCTAAATCGGGGGCCCCCTGGGCTCACGTTCCACTGCCATGCCTGCTGGGGAGGGGTTGGGTGGATGGAGCCATACCAGCTCCAGCAGGAGCAGCCTGATTCTACAGTCGGTGATGAGTCCCTTTCTTCACCTGCATAGTGAAGCAACTCATCAGCAGCAGGTAGACCTGGAGCATGACCTGAACCAGCAGGTGTTGGTATACCTTGACATGCCCATTCCAACACACCTTGAAGATCCGCTGGACTTCTGGGCAGCCAAACTTGATTTGTGGCCGCAACTAGTAGAGTCTGCTGTGGTGTCCCGGTACCGTATCCTATCCGGTACCTGCGTGTGTGGGCCCCCTTAGCCAGAGTCCCCAGGACGTCGGGGTCCCCATTGTCTAGGTCACCCCTGGTCACCTCTCATCCAGATAGTTATTGCGCTAATAGTTTACTTAGGAAGCATGTAAATATTATATCAATGCCTATAAATAGTTAATTACCTGTCTATAGCGTATCAGGACCTGCGGGTCACGTGATTAGGTAAACTCTATGGTATTTCTGCTTGAGGACCTTTGGAGGTCCTTGTGACGTAGTCAATCCCATCGCACTGTGTAACAGTGAATGACAGATGTTCGGACCAATCAGATTCGCCCCGCCCCTGCCCATATAAGGGAGCGGCGGCCATTGTTCTCTCTCTTGTTCCCGGGCTGTCAAACGAGCAGGATCTGCGCAGCTGTCTATCGCAGTGAGTTAGGCCTGAGCCTTGCGGCAACGGCTGATATATTTAGGATCGCAAGTGTATCAATCCCTAAGCACTCTGAAGGATCACCGGACCTTACCTATCCCCTAAATCCGGACGGATCTGCAATAATTACCCGAAATTCAGAGATTTTAATTTATATCAAGGTCTGCAACAATTGTCAGTCATTGAGGTATATGGAGCAATGGTCGGCACTTATCTGAAAAGTGGTGGTGCACGAGGAAAAAAAGTACTGTATGTAATAACGGAGGTCCCAGCACTCACCGATGCAAGCAAAAGGTATTTATTGTATATCCTAGTCACAGGACGCGTTTCGGCACTTAGCCTTCCTCTGCTGTGAGCAGACACAGCAGAGGAAGGCTAAGTGCCGAAACGCGTCCTGTGACTAGGATATACAATAAATACCTTTTGCTTGCATCGGTGAGTGCTGGGACCTCCGTTATTACATTGAGGTATATGGAGACTGTTTCATTGAGACTGTTACTACTCTATGGATGGACCGCAAGCTGTTAAGTAAAGTTTATGCAAGTTCAAATTCATCTACCTTGTGGACCTTCAGTCTTTATTCTTATGCACATATCGTTACTGGGAAGGGCGGCGATAGGCCGTAGAATCATCTCAGCATACCAGCCCCCAGCCTGGCGTCACGAACTATACGGTTAACATTAACCCCTCAATTACCGAAACAATACCCCAACTACCAATACCCCCCAAGAGCTACCACAAAGCCTTTTTGGCATTGCACGAACAGGATACAGGTGTGTGCCAATACAGTCGCCATTAGTGAAAGTGTACTCCCCCCCAGAACTTTATTCATGTGCTGTAAACCGTGTTGCTGTGCACAAGAACGGTGCTTGTGGTGCACCATACAAGGGGGCCAAGAGAAAAGTAAGGAGGGAGGTGAAAATTCTGCTACAACTAAGATGTGTAAACTGCGCAATGAGTTCATGCTGCGATCCTTTGGTCCGGTCGGCACAGGTGAAGGCGCCGAAAACACGGAAAGTTGTGGCAGTCGAAGCCCAACTTTTTCAAGAGTTTGCTGACCGTCTGCAGCGGTTGTCAGTAGACGAAGAGGGGGCCTGCAATCTTCCCCCACTGCCTGATGATGATGACGAGACACCTCCAGCGGAAAGCACAGGGACACCTGGAGGTGCATCACTGTTGAGATTGTCCCCTCACCACAGAACCTGGGGCTCGTGGGCCGAGATCCCGTCAGATGAGTCTGCTGTGAGTACCCCGCCAGAGGCGGCCTATTCTTCCTCCTCCAGCACTGAGGTCATTCCTCGATCAAGTTTGCCAAGTGCACGACCGTGCTCACCAAAATTGCCGCAATGGGTGTTCGGAGATGAGCCGGAGCTGATCGAGTACTTCAACCATTACCTGGGAAGCCACTTCCACCAATACGAACTGCAGAAAGAGAAAGGGTCGTCAAGAAGTCGAGCTGGCCGAGTTGATGGAAAAGTTAAAGACCCGACACAAAGAACTCTATGCCCTCAAGCACGTGCATTTGTCTTATGAAGAAAAAGTGCAGTATCAAGAAAATACCAAAGAAATGGAGGCATTGTACATACGTAAATGGGATCAACCCCGAGAAGGGGAGGAGCCATTAGAAAGAAGAAGAGCAACTGTGGCCAAGTTCGAAAAGGTCAGAGGTTATGGGACACTCCTTGACTGCCACACTGGGCAGACCATCCTCGTAAACCGGCGAGCAGTGCAAAGGCCATATCTCCATAAGAAGTTCAACACCTTGGAGGTGAGTGAAATTGTGGAGTACACCCCCGTCCAGAGCCTTCGTGGAGAATGGGCTGCAGCGGTCACCAGACCAACAGCCCCAACACAGTTTCCTTTCAAATATTTCCCGTCAACAGATTTGGAGTCCGATCCCTTCAACTTGAGGCTGAAAAAGGTCTGCTTCTAAAGCCTCCACCAGCGTACCCAATGAGGAGGAGCTTAAAGAGTCAAGTTCATCATCTTCTATGTACAGCAAAGAGTCAAGTTCTTCATTTTCTACAGATCGTCGAGAGTCAAGTCCTGCTCAAGTTCAAGCAAGTAAGCCTAAATTGCGAGCACCAAAGACCATAACTAGGCCCGCTCGGAGCAATGAGAGTTTGCCTCCTGCACAGGTACCAACGTATGTACCAAGGCCCTCTTCTGACATGGAGAGTTTGCCTGCTTCCAGGCTACCAATGAAAGAGTCATGGGTCCATCCCGGTGCTCAAGCCCTATTGCCCCACTATGATCCCGGCTAGTAAGCCTATAACCCCTTCTCAAGCTGCTTTTCACCACTCCATCCTCACCAATGTGGTGTGGCAAAGCTATGTTAATTCTAATCCTTCCCCTGATGTTGGCAGAAATAGAGGAACCAAGAGAGGCACTACAAGAGTAAAGAAGAACATCTTCTAAAGAGACTCTAAAGTAATGTCATATTGTTTTTCTGTCTAACCATTTTGTTTTACAGCAACCAAGTTCAAGAATTGTGCCTAGCAGGACTGTGCTAAGATTGTTCCAGTTCAAAGTTCAGCAACGTAACCACTAAGCTTGTGCCTGACTATTAAGTCAAGAGACTCCTAGCCTGTAGGAGATTCATCAAGGACTGTACCCGGCTGATTTGTGTTAAGGGCGTGTTTACCTTTCCCTTCCTATGAACTCCTAGTGCAGGTGGACTGCTGATCTTTACACGCCAATTTGTATATTTTCCATGGACTACTAGTGTAGGTGGACTGCTGATCCTTACACGTCTATTTTATGTATATACCAGCAGCTTCATAAGAACTCTTATGCTAAATGTTGCACTTATCAGGTGAATGCGCCTGAAACATGTTGGATAAATGTATAGTAAAAATGTATATGGTCCTGTACACAGGAAGGAATCCTCGTGTCTATGTACATAAAAAGTAAGGTAGAGTTGTACACAGAAAATATCGACGTGCTGCCCGTGTACACTCAACACTAAAAACATAAATAATTCTTGTACATATAAATGTATAAAATGCTAAAGGTGTTTAGTAGGTAGCTCAACAGGGGACACCTCGGCTCCTCCGAGGGTAGTATTATTGCTGTTTCCCATCGCTAGCACCTGTCTGTTACGCCGAGTGCTCCGGTTCCCCGCTCCTCCCCGGAGCGCTCACAGCGTTCTACTGTTCGCAGCGCCCCGGTCAGACCCGCTGACCGGGTGCGCTGCGATAATGTCTCTAGCCGGGATGTGATTCGCGATGCGGGACGCGCCCGCTCGCGGTGCGCATCCCGACCCGCTTATGAGACTCGCTCCCCGTCTGTGCTGCCCCGGCGTGCGCGGCCCCGTTCCCTAGGGCGCGCGCACGCCGGGTCTTTGCGATTTAAAGGGCCGGTGCGCCACTGATTGGCGCATGGGTTTTAATTAGTGTCTTCACCTGTGCACTTTCCTATATTACCTCACTTCCCCTGCACTTCCTTGCAGGATCTTGTTGCCATTGTGCCAGTGAAAGCGTTCCTTGTGTGTTCCTAGCCTGTGTTCCAGACCTCTTGCTGTTGCCCCTGACTACGATCCTTGCTGCCTGCCCTGACCTTCTGCTACATCCGACCCTGCTACTGTCTAATCCCTTGTACCGCGCCTATCTCAGCAGTCAGAGTGGTTGAGCCGTTGCCGGTGGATACGACCTGGTTGCTACCGCCGCTGCAAGTCCATCCCGCTTTGCGGCGGGCTCTGGTGAAAACCAGTAGCAACTTAGAACCGGTCCACCGACACGGTCCACGTCAATCCCTCTCTGACACAGAGGATCCACCTCCAGCCTGCTGAATCCTGACAGTTGATCCGGCCATGGATCCCGCTGAGGTCCCGCTGCCAGTTGTCACTGACCTTACCACGGTGGTCGCCCAGCAGTCTCAACAGATAGCGCAACAAGGCCACCAGCTGTCTCAACTGACTGTGATGCTACAGCAGCTTCTACCACAGCTTCAGCAACCATCTCCTCCGCCAGCTCCTGCACCTCCTTCTGCAGCGAGTGGCCGCATCCAGCCTCCGTTTATCATTGCCGGACAAGTTTGATGGGGACTCTAAACTTTGCCGTGGTTTTCTCTCGCAATGTTCCCTGCATTTGGAGATGATGTAGGACCAATTTCCAACTGAAAGGTCAAAGGTGGCTTTCGTGGTCAGCCTTCTGTCTGGGAAAGCCCTGTCATGGGCCACACCGCTCTGGGACCGCAATGATCCTGTCACTGCCTCTGTACACTCCTTCTTCGCGGAGATTCGAAGTGTCTTCGAGGAACCAGCCCGAGCCTCTTCTGCTGAGACTGCCCTGCTGAACCTGGTCCAGGGTAATTCTTCCGTTGGCGAGTACGCCATCCAATTCCGTACTCTCGCCTCCGACCTTCAAAAAAAGCCTATCCAGTAACATCAAAGATGTGCTGGCCGCACGAGAAATCCCTGCTAGCCTGCATGGACTTATTCATCTGACCACCTGAATTGACATGAGTTTTTCCGAAAGGCGTCAGGAGCTCCGCCAGGATATGGACTTTGTTCGCACGAGGCGGTTTCTCTCCCTGGCTCCTCTCTTTTCTGGTCCGCTGCAATCTGTTCCTGTGCCTTCCGCCGTGGAGGCTATGCAAGTAGACCGGTCTCGCCTGACACCTCAAGAGAGGACACGCCGCCGCATTGAGAACCTATACCTGTACTGTGCCAGTACCGAACACTTCTTGAAGGATTGTCCTATCCGACCTCCACGTCAGGAAAGACGCACTCCGACTCCGCACAAAGGTGAGACATCTCTAGGTGTGAACTAGATGTGAACTCTTCTCCACGTCTTACTGTGCCTGTGCGGATTTCTTCTTCTACCTTCTCCTTCTCAGCTGTGGCCTTCTTGGATTCCGGATCTGCAGGAAATTTTATTTTGGCCTCTTTCGTTAACAGGTTCAACATCCCAGTGACCAGTCTCGCCAGACCCCTCTACATCGCCTCTGTTAATGGTGAAAGATTGGACTGTACTGTGCGTTACCGCACAGAACCCCTCTTAATGTGCATTGGACCCCATCATGAAAAGATTGAATTTCTGGTCCTCGCTAACTGCACTTCTGAAATTCTTCTTGGACTACCTTGGCTTCAACGCCATTCCCCTACCCTCGATTGGAACACCGGGGAAATCAAGAACTGGGGTACTACTTGCCACAAAAAGTGTCTTATGTCTGCTCCCAGTCCTGTCAGTCAAAACCCTATGGCTCCTCCGATACCAGGTCTCCCCAAGGCCTATCTGGACTATGCTGATGTTTTTTGCAAAAAACAAGCAGAGACTTTGCCTCCTCACAGGCCTTATGACTGTCCTATTGACCTCCTCCCTGATACTACTCCACCCCGGTGTAGAATCTATCCTCTATCTGCTCCGGAAACACAAGCCATGACGGAGTACATTCAAGAAAATTTAAAAAGGGGATTTATCTGCAAGTCTTCCTCCCCTGCCGGAGCAGGGTTCTTCTTCGTCTCCAAAAAAGACGGCTCCTTACGACCATGCATTGATTACCGCGGTCTTAATAAAATCACTATAAAAAACCGCTACCCCCTACCTCTTATCTCGGAACTCTTTAACCGCCTACGTGGCGCCAACATCTTTACCAAATTGGATTTAAGAGGTGCATATAATCTCATCCGCATCAGGGAAGGGGACGAGTGGAAGACCGCGTTTAACACCAGAGATGGACACTTTGAATATCTGGTTATGCCTTTTGGGCTTTGCAACGCCCCTGCCGTCTTCCAGGACTTTGTAAATAAAATTTTTCGTGATCTATTATATACCTGTGTTGTGATCTACCTGGACGATATTTTAATTTTTTCTTCTAACCTAGAAGAACACCGCCGGCATGTCCGCATGGTTATTCAGAGTCTTCGGGACAATCCCAGTTATATGCCAAAATGGAAAAATGTCTCTTTGAATGTCAATCTCTTCCCTTCCTAGGATATTTAGTCTCTGGCCAGGGACTCCAAATGGACCCGGACAAACTATCAGCCGTGTTGGATTGGCCACGCCCCTGCGGACTCCGAGCTATCCAACGTTTCTTGGGGTTTGCCAATTACTACAGACAATTTATTCCACATTTTTCCACTATTGTGGCCCCAATTGTGGCCCTAACCAAGAAAAACGCCAACCCTAAGTCCTGGCCTCCTCAAGCGGAAGAGGTGTTCAACCGTCTCAAAACTGCTTTTTCTTCTGCTCCCCTACTCTCCAGACCTGATCCATCTAAACCCTTCTCTCTGGAGGTAGACGCCTCCTCGGTGGGAGCTGGAGCGGTGCTTCTACAGAAAAATTCTTCCGGACATGCTGTTACTTGTGGTTTCTTTTCTAGGACCTTCTTTCCGGTGGAGAAAAACTACTCCATTGGTGATCGAAAACTACTGGCCATAAAACTGGCTCTCGAGGAATGGAGGCACCTTCTGGAGGGGTCCAAATACCCAGTTATTATATACACCGATCACAAGAATCTCTCTTATCTTCAGTCTGCCCAACGGCTGACCCCTCGCCAGGCCAGGTGGTCGTTGTTCTTTGCCCGTTTTAACTTTGAGATTCATTTTCGCCCCGCTGACAAGAACATTAGGGCTGACGCTCTCTCTCGTTCCTCGGATGCCTCTGAAATGGAAGCCTCCCTGCAACACATTATTCCTCCTGACTGTCTGATCTCCACTTCCCCAGCTTCCATCAGACAAACACCTCCTGGAAAGACCTTCGTCCCTCCATGCCAGTGCCTCAGGATTCTCAGGTGGGGACACTCCTCACACCTCGCCGGCCATCAAAAAATTCGTCCAGCTCATCTCTCGTTTTTATTGGTGGCCTACCCTGGAAGCAGATGTTGCTGATTTTGTTCGGGCTTGTACAGTCTGTGCCCGGGACAAGACTCCTCGCCAGAAGCCTGCCGGTCTCCTCCATCCTCTGCCTGTTCCTGAGCTACCATGGTCTCAGATTGCTATGGACTTTATTACAGACTTACCTTTATCCCATGGCAACACAGTTATTTGGGTGGTCGTTGATCATTTCTCCAAGATGGCACATTTTATTCCTCTTTCAGGTCTTCCTTCTGCGCCTCAGTTGGCGAAACAATTTTTTGTGCACATTTTTCGCCTTCACGGGCTTCCTACGCATATCGTCTTGGATAGAGGCGTTCAATTTGTGTCGAAATTCTGGAGGGTCCTCTGTAATCAGCTTAAAATCAAATTAAACTTCTCGTCTTCCTATCATCCCCAATCCAATGGGCAAGTGGAAAGAGTTAATCAGGTTCTTGGTGACTATTTGCAACATTTTGTTTCCTCCCGCCAGGATGACTGGCCCGATCTCCTACCATGGGCTGAATTCTCGTACAATTTCAAAGTCTCTGAGTCTTCCGCTAAATCCCCATTCTTTGTGGTGTACGGCCGTCACCCTCTTCCCCCCCTCCCCACTCCCATGCCTTCTGGTTTGCCCGCTGTTGATGAGGTGACTCGGGACTTCTCCACCATCTGGAAAGAGACTCAAAAATCTCTCATACAGGCCTCATCCCGGATGAAGAAACATGCCGACAAAAAAAGAAGGACTCCTACTGTCTTTTCTCCTGGAGACAAAGTGTGGCTCTCCGCCAAGTATGTCCGCTTTCGTGTCCCCAGTTATAAACTGGGACCACGTTATCTTGGTCCTTTTAAAATCAAATGGCAAATCAACCCTGTCTCCTACAAACTCCTTCTTCCTCCTTCTCTCCGTATTCCTAATGCTTTCCATGTCTCTCTCCTTAAACCACTCATTCTTAACCACTTCTCTCCTAAGGTTGTTGCTCCTACTTCGGTCTCCGGGTCCTCTGACATCTTCTCGGTTAAAGAAATTCTGGCATCCAAGACGGTCAGAGGTAAAAAAAAAATTCTTGTAGATTGGGAGAATTGCGGCCCGGAGGAGAGGTCATGGGAACCCGAGGACAACATCCTTGACAAGGACCTTATCCACAAATTCTCAGGTTCTAAAAAAAGGGGGAGACCCAAGGGGGGGGGTTCTGTTACGCCGAGCGCTCCGGGTCCCCGCTCCTCCCCGGAGCGCTCACAGCGTTCTCCTGTTCGCAGCGCCCCGGTCAGACCCGCTGACCGGGTGCGCTGCGATAATGTCTCTAGCCGGGATGCGATTCGCGATGCGGGACGCGCCCACTCGCGGTGCGCATCCCGACACCGCTTACCAGACTCGCTCCCCGTCTGTGCTGCCCCGGCGTGCGCGGCCCCGCTCCCTAGGGCGCGCGCCCGCCGGGTCTTTGCGATTTAAAGGGCCGGTGCGCCACTGATTGGCGCATGGGTTTTAATTAGTGTCTTCACCTGTGCCCTTCCCTATATTACCTCACTTCCCCTGCACTTTCTTGCCGGATCTTGTTGCCATTGTGCCAGTGAAAGCGTTCCTTGTGTGTTCCTAGTCTGTGTTCCAGACCTCTTGCCGTTGCCCCTGACTACGATCCTTGCTGCCTGCCCTGACCTTCTGCTACGTCCGACCCTGCTCTTGTCTAATCCCTTGTACCGCGCCTATCTCAGCAGTCAGAGAGGTTGAGTCGTTGCCGACACGGTCCACGCCAATCCCTCTCTGACACAGAGGATCCACCTCCAGCCTGCCGAATCCTGACACTGTCTCAATGAAAACAATAGGGAACATTGCCCCTTAAAATAGTACTTGCACACATAAGTACCCTAGATTATTAACTTAGTTGTACTACCTCAAGTTTCTCTAGTACATACGTCAAAATAAATATCTCACTTAAGAAAACACTTAATTGTAGCATATTGATATCCAATTCCTGCCACTGTTAGGTACACTTCTTCTTCTCTTTCATTGTGTGTGTGAGATGCTCTGCCTGGCCAGTAGGTGCTCTTGCTAATACAGAATTAAACACGTAATTCTAAGAATAACCTAGTTAGGTTGTTTTGAAGGTGCTCTAGGGGTAAGTAGCGTGTAGTCGATAGACCCTAGCAGCCAACCTTACTGTGACCTTGCTTCCGGCTAGCCAGTATAACCTTATGTGTACTTGCAGGTAACTTATTGTTGGTAAAAAAAATAAAATGTGCGAGATAATAATAAAATTGTCTAGTCAGCTTGACGCTAAAGGTATATTGAGCTGAACTAATGTCTAGATAGTCTCATGTATAGAGAGTTATACTAATGTTCAGTTTAGCCTCCAAGAATGTGTAGAGAGCTAATAAAAGTGTCTTAGAAACTAGCAACTATATGTCAGATAGCTGCCTAATTGTCTTGTAAGCTTAGAATGTATAATAAGTTTAATAAAATGTCTATGAAGCTAGAAACTAAAGGATAGATAGCTTTGTTAATGTCTAGATAACATTTATGTCTAGATAGTACTAATGTCTAGATAGCATTCATGTCTAGATAGCACCAATGTCTACATAGATTTCTATTGTCTAGTCCAGATACTAGTAAGAGTATCAGAGAATGTAAATGTGTTTAATGTTTACTTAGGATGTATAGCAAAGTTATAGATCATCCTAGCCTAGTCCCTCTGTCTTAGGGGACAGGCGTCGAGGTCGACTTATCTTAAGTAATGGGGTTTGTGCTGTCCCGGTACCGTATCCTATCTGGTACCTGTGTGTGTGGGTCCCCTTAGCCAGAGTCCCTAGGACATCGGGGTCCCCATCGTCTAGTTCACCCCTGGTCACCTCTCATCCAGATAGTTATTGCGCTAATAGTTTACTTAGGAAGCATGTAAATATTATATCAATGCCTATAAATAGTTAATTACCTGTCTATAGTGTAGCAGGACCTGCGGGTCACGTGATTAGGTGAACTCTATGGTATTTCTGCTTCAGGACCTTTGGAGGTCCTTGTGACGTAGTGAATCCCATCGCACTGTGTAACAGTGAATGACAGATGTTCGGACCAATCAGATTCGCCCCACCCCTGCCCATATAAGGGAGCGGCGGCCATTGTTCTTTCTCTTGTTCCCGGGCTGTCAAACGAGCAGGATCTGCGCAGCTGTCTATCGCAGCGAGTTAGGCCTGAGCCATGCGGGAATGGCAGATATATCTAGGATCGCGAGTGTATCAATCCCTAAGCACTCTGCAGGATCACCGGACCTTATCTATCCCCTACATCCGGACGGATCTGCAATAATTACCCTAAATTCAGAGACTTTAATTTATTTCAAGGTCCGCAACAATTGTCAGTCATTGAGGTATATGGAGACTGTTTCATTGAGACTGTTACTACTCTATGGATGTACCGCAAGCTGTTAAGTAAAGTTTATGCAAGTTCAAATTCAACCACCTTGTGGACCTTCAGTCTTTATTCTTATGCACCTATCGTTACTGGGAGGGGCGGCGATAGGCCGGAGAATCATCTCAGCATACTAGCCCTCAGCCTGGTGTCACGAACTATAGGGTTAACATTAACCGCTCAATTACCGAAACAGTACCCCAACTGCCAATACCCCCAATGGCTACCACACTGCCCCGGAAAGGATGCAAACCCAACCACTCCCCAGCAGCCATGGCAGTGGAAGGTGAGTGCAGGGGGCCCCACAATTCAGACCTGCGAGAGGAAGGACAATGGCGCCAATAAACATAGGATGCCTCTGTAGTAGGGCAGTTTGTCCTCCCTCTCAGTGGGTTTAAAAAAGGCCCCTACTTTGTGGCGGTAGCGAGGGTCCAATAAGGTGGACATCCAGAAGTCATCCCGCTGCCGATGCTGACAATCTAATAGCCATTGTCCATCCTCTCGCAGGTCTAAATCGGGGCCCCCTGCACTCACCTTCCACTGCCTTGACTGCTGGGGAGGGGTTGGGTGGCAGAAGCTATACCAGCTTCAGCAGGAGCAGCCTGATTCTGCAGTCGCTGATGAGTCCCTTTCTTCACCTGCATAGTGAAGCAACTCATCAGAAGCAGATAGACCTGGAGCAGGACCTGAACCAGCAGGTGGTGGCATACCTTGACATGCCCATTCCAACACACCTTGAAGATCCGCTGGACTTCTGGGCAGCCAAACTTGATTTGTGGCCGCAATTAGTAGAGTCTGCCCTGGAAAAGTTGCAAACCCAACCGCTCCCCAGCAGCCATGGTAGTGGAAGGGGAGTGCAGAGGGCCTCACAATTTAGACCTGCGAGAGGATGAACAATGGCGCCGATAAACATAGGATGCCTCTGTAGTAGGACAGTTTGTCCTCCCTCTCAGTGGGTGTAAAAAAGGCCCCTACTTTGTGGCGGTAACGAGGGTCCAATAAGGTGGACATCCAGAAGTCATCCCGCTGCCAAATGGTGACAATTCGTCTATCACTACGCAAGCAAGTGAGCATGCATTGTGCCATGTGTGCAAGTGACTCTAAGGGACTCCCTGCCTCCATCTTCACTGCATACTGCCACGGTGTGTCTGGGTCCTCTGTCTCACTTTCCTTATAACCCTCTAGCTCCTCTGGCTGCTCCTGCTCCTCCTCTCCTGTCAGATTACTAGAAAAACTGCCCATTTGGTGAAACCTAAACTGTGCTCCACTGTGCCCCTTCCCCTCCTCCTCCAGTTCAGCCCCCACAGGGCTCATGTGGTTGTGAGATGTATGCACCACATGTCCAGTGCCCTGACCAGCCATCGTTTCCAACACGTGTTGTAAGAAATGAAGCAGTGGTATTTCCACTTCTGCCCCCATGCTGACTGCTGACCATGCTATCTCCTGATGATAATGAAGCCCCTTCTGCACCCGGCTCCCAATTGCGATCGGCTTAATCATCATCCACAAGTGTCTGTACGTCACTGATGTCCTCCTCGGGTTCCTCAACAGTGTCTACTTCAGGACCCTGAACACTGGCAACACCGCCTTCCACGTCACTCTCCTCATCACTACTTGCCCGCTTAGTGGGGGAAGCGGCAGATGTCTCCTCCACTTCTTTGCTGGGCAGTAGCTGCTGACTGTCCTCTATTACATCGTCCTCATAGAATAGTGGAGCTGAACCCACAGCATAAGATACTTCTTTAGGGTAGGGAACAGCATAGGACAGAGGCAATGGGAGGACAGGGTTATGTCTGAGGAACCCACCAACTGTTGACTGGGGGTATCAGATGTCACTTTTGACGAAGTGGTTGACCGTGTTAACCAATCGATGATGACAGATGGGTTGCTGGTCGAGACAAGACCGCTAGCTGATACCAGGAGCTCAGGCCTCTTGCTGCGACTCCTGCTGCCACTCGCCGCTAGTCTGCTGAGACCTCTGCCTGATAAATTTAGGCCTCAGGAACTCCTCTGTGCATTAAAATGGAGGAAAAAAACGGAGGTAGTGCCGGGTGCGATGTAGGTCTTTATCCGTTGGAGGTAGGTACCCAGGTGGGGGTAGCGTGTTCCTTGCCGGTGATGGTAACTTAGTATGCAGGCCAGCAGCGTGAGGACGGAGCCCAGAGTAGAGTCCGTAGAGTAATGTAAAAGTATTGGAGAGAAAAAGCTGCGTTGGCGCTCCCAAGGAAGTAACCCAAGTAGTGGGTATTGATGCTAAATAATTTATTCTTACAGCATAAGAAATCAAAGCAAATAATAAATATAAATATAATAAATATAATTATAATAAATATAAAAAAAAAAAAATATATATATATATATATATATATATATATAAATATAATATATATATATATATATATATATATATATATATAGTAAATATAAATATATATTTATTATTTTCTTTGATTTCTTATGCTGTAAGAATAAATTATTTTGCATCAATACCCACGACTTGGGTTACTTCCTTGGGAGCACCAATGCAGCTTTTTCTCTCCAATACTTCTACTCCTCTGTGCATGTCCTGGCACTTCTCTGCCTGACATACTTAGTGCATATATGAGGGGAGTACAATACACTTCACTACGCTTAAAGCAGTATTTGTCTAGAACAGCAGCAGGTGTGTACTTTTGACTGTCATTTCACAGTATCTAGGCCCTTGACAGATTAACAGGTACAAAATAGTACACTACTTAGATGTACGTATGTGGTATGCACTTATGAGGGAAGAAAAATGCACTACTGTACACTTCAAAAATTATTTGAGTAAAACTCCAGCTGGTGATTACTTTTGGCTGTCCTTTCACTGTATGTAGGCCCCTGACAGATTAACAAGTACAAAATAGTATACCACTAATATTTAGCTATGTGGTATGCACTTATGAGGGCAGAAAAATGCTCTACAGTATGCCCAAAAAAAATTGCCCACAACACCAGCAGTACACTGCAATGCTGCAGCACACAGTCACTGTGTACTAAACCCAAAATTGCAAAAAGACTCTCTCTCAAATACTATTAGGAATGGACTGCTGGGTATGGATTATCCCCTCTACAGAATAGTATAACAAGCAGCCCAGTTGTTGTGGAACAAAGACACAGATATGCACTAAAAAATTATTTCTCCCTCCTGTTAAAACGATTCTGCAGCTGAGGCAACACATAGCTCTCTGCCCCTCTCTCTAATACAATGCTGTTCACAGTGACTGAGGGATTAATTGCTGCAGTAAGAATACATTTCTGTGCAAAAACGCTGTGCTCTGTGTCCTACAGAAGGCTGATGTGACTAAGAGGTGAAATGCTGCAAAAAAGCTTTTCTGTGTAACACATACACAGCGATGTCCGTCCTATCTCTCTGCAGTGTAATGAATGAAATGACGAGCCGGAAAATGGCTGCCATATATATTAAGCTGTGACATCATAGGGGTGACTGGCTGCTGATCGGCTGCATCCTGCATGTGATTCAGGGTCATCCCGCCTACCTGCCTTCCCGCCTTCCCAGCGTTCCTTGCCCCATGTCCTCACATGTGGATCCGCCATTTTAGATGCCCTGGAGCCTGGACT